>NC_137772.1:22446117-23763725 GCF_963455305.1 Plecotus auritus | reverse complement strand
GGTCCACAAGATGTCCCATCAGCTATTTAAACTGTCTTCACTCATTTGCATTCTTTTTTGCTGCTCTGGTTAGGTGAGTTTCACTACTCTGTCTTCCAGTTTACTGATCCCTTCTTCTGATTTATCGTCTGGATAAGCCCCTATAATGCATTTTTCAGTTTAGTTACTATATTCTTCAGCTCTGTGACTTTTATTTGGTACTTTCTCATACTTTCTACCTCTTTGCTAAATATTCACTTTTTAAATCTATCTCTCCAAGTTCAGTGACATTTTTATGACAGTTATTTTTAACTCTCTGTCAGGTAAGTCACTTATCTCTCATTAAGGAATTTTTCTGAGATTTTATCTTTTTGTTGTTGTTGTTGTTGTTGTTGTTGTGAGAACACTTATTTCTGTTTGTTCATTTTCTCTCTGTGTTGGTTTTTCTGCATTAGAAAAAACATCAACCTCTCCTGGTTGGTTGGCATCTCTTAAAGGAATGGCCTCTTGTAGAAGATGAACCTTATTAATCAACCCTGACCTAGCTCTGTCTCTCAACTTTTGTAATTGTCTAATCAGCCTACTTTAGTTTTAGTGGCTCCCAGTAGTTGATAGTGTCCCTGTCAGTTTCCCAAAGCAAAGGATCTCATTTATCACTTAGATTCAAGCTGATTGGAAGTTAGACATCAGGCAGCAGCTTTTAAAGTATTCAAATATACCTCTTTCTTAATTTATATTCATAAGTGATTAACAGTCTTAATGAGACTCTGAATGTCACCCACAATTGGCAAAAACTTTTCAAGTGCAAACCCATTTGAAAGTATTAAACTCATCTATACATAGATAAACTAAATTCATCTAGCTCCACAGACTAGATAGGCTAGGAAGAAACAATACCTTGTTATGGATTGAGAAGTATCTGTATGATGATTCTGGTATTAGGGTTGTAGTTCTTGATAGAGAGTACCCTACATAAACAGCAAATACGTTCATCAGTGATGGGCCACATACAATGGTTTTATAATATAATTCAATTCAATGTTAAATTGATAGCTGGAAAGCATAATAAAATGGCATATTATAAGTTTCATTGTTATACTATTCTCGAAAAATGTTCTGTTTAATAGAATACCCACTGAAGGTGGCAGTTGTTTTAGTGACTTAGTAAAATAAATCTATGGAAAGGTCAGCTCTTGGTATTCAGAGATTATGGTCTTCTGGGACCAATTTTTGAAAAGGAAATAAGTCATTTTGTATATATGTTAGCCTTTAAACTCAAACACATTAATTACAAGAAAAAAATAGAGATTGAATTACTGTCTGTAGCTTGAAATAGCTCATAGAATCTCTTTTCCAACGTTCTTAGTTTACAAATTAAGAAATTAAAGTCTGTGTCATGTTTACTGTATTATACATGGTGAAAGTTCTCAGCTGTTTCTTACTCTTTGTAGCATCATCTTCAGCTATTTCTATTTATTTTGCCTTGGGGAGCCAGAAGATTCCCTGGGTTAGGAACAAAGCCATTGCTATCACAAGGATAGTTGGATTCTGTTACCACAAGTCAAGTTCCTGCTCATAGATAGTTCACAATTAAAGATGGTAACACTAGTTCTAGACACCTTAAAAAAAATTTCCCATAGTCACAAGCACATCATACTAAACCATGCACAACTTTTCACCAGAACTACTTAGGGGGAAAAACTATAAGTAAAGTCTACTATTAGGGTTCTCATATCACCAAGAACATTTCTATTTTTGAGGGGGAGAAGATGTTAGTTATAATGATGCTATCTGAACAGTTATCACTTATCTTTATGCTTGCTTTTTAAGTTTAGATAGCTATTATCCATATGAAAATTCAGCACAGTATGTGGACAAGCCCAGAGACATTCAGAATACTCTATTTTCAATTACTTTTTCATACATCTGCACTATTTCTGGGGGCAAAAAAAAAGATGCTGTGACATCTTCTGTTTAGTCCTATGCACCAGGTTTTATTTTAAAAGAAGCAGAAATGTATCAGCATTGGATAACAAAATACCACAGTGCCAGCTTCATACCTCATGATGTTTGAAGTGTCTTCATCATGTGAATCACTGCACAAAGGGTTGGCTATAATCAGGCATGCTTCCGCAGATTCCACCTATTCTTCAAGATTGGACAGCAACCATCTTGTTAATTACGTGGGGAATGCTGTAGTGTGCCTTTTTTGAGTTTTCTTACATTTGTTTGTTGTTGTTGTGTGTGTTTTTTCATAAAACTTCCAGTAAGAAAGAGAACACAGTTGGGAAGGAGTTCTGATATGGATGCAACAACATCAGGATCATAGTCCTGCAAATGCTGCAAGGGCTGTGAGAGCTACAATGGATGAGTCGACTAGGGCACAAGGTCTCCAACATAGATGTTAGATTGCTTTAAAATGGGTAAAGTGCATAGTTACTTTTTCCTATCATCCCAACCATCAATTTATGCCTGCTGATAAGTAATACGATCTTTTAAAGCCATTTCCTGTACACTTGTTTGCCTTTCAGGACAGCAAAGAATGGAGGAACTGGAAGTCTGCTTAACTCAAAGTAAGCTGTCATTCAATAACTTTGGATGCTAAATCTTAAGATTCTAGAAAATTATTGATGTGGCTCTTATAAAACCAAGGTGCAGAAAAGATGAAGATTATTCTGAGTCTATAATTTTCTGCTTTAATTCTTTACATGAACATTATAGATCTCTGCTTTAAAAAACTGAAGTCTTTTGGTTTATATGATTCTGTGAAATCTATAAAATGAGAGAAAGCTGGCTTTGATCTTAAATGAAAGCTGTCTAGACTGGGTTGGCCTTTAATCATTAGTTTTAGTTCCAACCTTAATGGGATCTCTGCTATTTTCTTTCATGTCTCTCCTATCAGAAGTCACATCAGTGTGCTCAGAAATTGGTAAATCTGTCCTCTGGTAAGAATTGCATTTGAATGGTAAGATCAAACACACTTTGGCTATCCATAATTTTTTCAGATCTCTTAGACTGTGAAAGTAAAACTGCTCTAGGTAGAGAACTTAGTAAAATAAATAATTTAACTATAAGTTTATATAAATAGTGAAGTCTGCTTGATATTTGTCAAAGAGAAACCTGAGGACAATTACTACATCTCCTTCATGATCAGTTTTTAAAATTGAGAAAGTTGTATTTTCCCAAATTTAAGGGTCTGGAGTAATGCCTTTGAAAGAGACTAGATCCTGTCATCTTAACTGTTGTAGCTGAGGTTAACTACAAAGAACAAAGGAAAAATAGTTCTTACCCCAACTCGCCTCAGATCCACCCACTTCAATGCCGATCCAGAAACAAAAGTTGCATAGGCCATGTAGCACTTAAATATTGTTTGCAATTCCAAAGAAGGAGGAACCCTGGACAAAGAATGTAGGATCAAAGAAGAAAAAGGATGATTGACTTTGCTTAGATACTGTTATATTTATTTTCATTTAATAGAACCCCTAATCTCCTCTTGGAACACATCTATATTCCATTCATTTTTAATCCACAAGGTTAGGTGACTTTGACACCACTAGCCTAATTCCATGGATGAGTCTGAAGCTCAGGTCTAAGTTGCTAAGGGAATAGTCTATGTGTAAACGTTTGGGAGAAATTGCTGGCAGCCATCTTTTAAAAACAATTTACCACCATCTTCCCTGTGGCCACAAGAATCCACAACCCTCTCCTGTACAAAATAATCTCATGTTCTCCCTCAAAAGTGTCATCTCTTTATAGCAATCAGGTCAAAGTCCTGCATCTTGTTATCTTAAGTCAGGTCTAGATGTGGATGGGGCTCCTCAGGTATAGCTCATCCTTAGCTGAAGACCTGTGAACTAAATCAAGTTTTATTATACCCATCTCCACACCCAACATGCCATGATAAGGAATAGAAAAATTGCAATAAACATTCCCAATCAAAAGAGGTGAGGGTGGTGCCCTAGTGGTTTGGCTCAGTGGATAGTGTAGGCCCACAGACTGAAGGGTCCCGGATTTGATTCCAGGCAAGGGCACATGCCGGGGTTGGGGGCTCAATCCCCAGTAGGGGGCGTACAGGAGGCAGCCGATCAATGATTCTTTCTCATCATTGATGTTTCTATCTCTCCCTTTCTCTCTGAAATCAATAAAAAATATATATTTCAAAAAAAAAATAAAGAGGTGAGGGTGGTAATGAAGGGCACATATAAATAACCAGAAATTAGCACATAGAAATTCTGAAATCCATCAGAGCACATACCATGAGGACCCCCTACCCAGCGGCAGAGGGTTGTATTTTTTTTTTTTTTGAGCCTAGTTTTGTCCTTATGAGCTAATCCATTGTTCTTCTTGATTCTTTTCTCTCCCCTCTGACCCTCTGAGCCATCCTTTCTTTTCCCTAATAAATGTCCCATGTTTGTACTTGAATAGCTTTTTCAGCTTGATTTCTGCCTGTGCTGCATTGGAGGTCAAGAGGCATTTTTTTTTTTTTTCATTTTGAACTCTGTCCCTTTACCCCAAGCTGGTAGTACATTTTACCAGTAAAATTGTATTTAAAGTATAGACAAGTCTCTATACATATTATTCAGGTTCATGGCATGCCCACAAAGTCATGTTCATGATTCCTCTCTACTTTGAGAAAGTCAGGATTTTGGGAACAATGTCCTCACATTCTTAGAAGCCCTTTGCCTGACTTGAGAGGATCATCAATGAGTCGCCACCTTAAATCTTTCTGAGGTCTTAACAAAGGGTCCTCAGCTGCATCCTTGACTGGATCTTTACATTTGACCTTGAGGTCATATTTCATAAGTGGCATCTTGGATTTGATTTTTTTTTTCCCTGAGGTCATTTTCCTCTTTAACATTTTTTGGCAAGCTGGAGAGACTGTTATGGGACTCCTATATTCCCCCTTAGGTTCTGCTTGAAAATTAAAGTGTTTCTTCTTCAGCTCAATTTTCATGCCTTATCATACATGATTATACAGGGGCAAATGACACTCAACATTCTTTTGGGAAATTTTCTTAGCCAGCTTCACAACTGCACTAGGTACATTTTCTATCTTCCATGTTACTTTTAGTGACATGGTTACCAAAATTCTGCTCTTCTTCCAGAACCTAATAGAAATTTCCTCATTGTTCTTCTGGCCTCTACGGAGAGTCTCCATGCAACCTTTCCAGCCTCCGACTACCACTAGTTCCAAGGAAAAGACTATATTTTGGCTTTTTGTTATGACAACACTCCACTTTCACTACCATGTTTTGTTTCTGTAAAACAAACACTTCCAGAACTTCTTGATCTAAAACAGCAATAATATATTATTTCTCATGATTTTGTCGTTGGCTGGTCTTAGCAATGTAATTCCACATAGTATTGACTGTGGTCATTCATGTGGGTACATTCATCAGAGTTTGGGAGCTCAAATGACCAAAATGACTTCACACACGTGATTGCTGCCTCATCTACCAGCCTGGAGCAGGTGAGAGCTTCATGGGCCTCCTCCCCAAGCAAGCTATTCTGACTTTTCATATGATGGCTTAGGGCTTAAGACTCTCTTGGCGTGAAAGTTGAAATTGCCAAGTTCTCTTAAAGGCAATAGGCCTGAAACTAACAAAGTTTCGCCTCTACTGCATTCAATTTATCAAATAAAGTCACTGGCCAGTTCAGATTCAAAGGGATGAGAAAGAGACTCCATCTTTTATTGAGAATCCCAGAATGAAATAACAGTAAGAAAAGGAAATATTAATAGCTGTATTAAAGGAAAATCTACCATAATTACAGATGGTGATAAGTGCTTTAATGAAAATATAACAAAGTAAAGAGACAGAAGGATTAGAAGACACTAATTTAGATTTGTTGAATAGAGAAGGTCTCTCTGAGTGCTGAAGGATGAAAATAAACTGGTCATATAAAGATATAAGAAATTCTTAGCAAAAAGAATCAATCAATAAAGTGGCTTTTATAGAGATACAGGAGAGATAAGATATTAACTTTGAACAGGATTGTTAATAGTGGAAATGAAATGATAGAAATAGAATTTACTTAGGAGACAAAAGGGATGATATTGATGAAAGTATACATAGGATTTGAGGGAGACAGGAGTATCAAAGACATTGCTTAGTTTTTTGCTTTAACTACAAAATATGTAAAGGTTGGTGTGAATCTTAAATACATTCCTTTATGAGATAAAAATGTCACTTCAAATCTGTGACTTACTTATTGAGTGATTAACCATTTGGGGAAAAAAGAAGCTAACTCCTTTCACATTACACCAAATCAATTTCAGAGAGCTAAAATATAAAATATTTCCATAAGAAAACATAGAACTCTTATAGAAATATTTATTATATCCTAAAACAGAGAGGCCTAAGAATGTAAGAAAAGCAAGAAATAAACAAAACAAAAAAAAGAAAAGAAGTGGATGGATTGAAGTACATGTAAATGAAATACTATATTAAAATGAAAGCACACAAAATTGAAGGGCAAAGAGGGAAAATATATTTATAATATATGACACAAAACAGTTAATATTACAATACACTGAGTGCTCAAAAGCCAGAAAAATAACAGATGAATAGCCTTATAGAAAATAGAGTGAAAAAAAAAAATAAAGAGGAATTTCAAAATGCACAAAAAATGTTCCATTTCACTGGGAACCAAAATTGTAAAATAAAATAATTAGAAATCATTTTGCCTACTTTAAACTCTTTTTGTATTAAATATGTATGTCTCAGTGCTTTACAAATATTTGAGTTGGATTACGCTTGTGAAAAGGTAAACTGCATAGAACAAAAACATCAACTATTTGAACTTTAGATTTCCAATCCAGATAATTAACAGTTAGAATTATAATTATGAAGTATGCTAGACATGTGCACAAAATTATGGTCATATATAAGAGTAATCAGTATAGAATAACCTTAATGATCTGGAATCACTTAATAGTACATATACAGAAAAATGTCTGGCAAGATATATTCTCAATTTTTTTCAGAAGTTACCTCTGATCATGGAATTGCTTTTCCTTTTCTGTTTGCTTCTTATTATTTCCTAATTTTTTGATGAGTATTACAAGGGTCATTTTCTCCCATTAAAAATATCCACATATATTTCAAGTATTAATTTCGAGTCTATGAGTCAAACAGATATACTTACTCTCCCAAGAAAACAATCTCAGTGTGGATCTCCCCTGACTTATGACGGAGAAAATTCCTCAAGAAAGCAGTCACACTGTCCACAGTGATGTTTCCACAAACCACAATGAACCTGGGTAGCAAGAACATATTAGCTGGATCATCTGAGGAACAAAAATATCTTCCTGTCTAGATTTCGAGGTCGAAAATTAGCTTAAACTTAGGGTTTTGTCTTATTTTTGTTCATCCTCACTCCAAGGTATTTTTTCCAATGATTTTTAAAGAGAGTGGAAGGGATGGGGAGAGGCATAGAGAGAGAAACATCGATGTGAGAGAGACACATTCATTGGTTGCCTTCCACTCCAGCCCTCACCAGGCCGGAGATTGAGCCTACAACCAAGCTACATGCCCTTGCTCAGAATCAAACCTAAGACCTTTCAGTCCACAGGCTGACGGACCAACCACTGAGTCAAACCGGCTAGGGCTTAAACTTAGTTTTAAATACATTTGGTATTTGAATCACCCAGATTTTGAAAATAGAAACACCCAGGACTGTATCTCCATTATACAAAAGCAGTGTCAGATTTCTGTCATCTCCAGTTCATCTCATACAGGGTATAACTCCACGCATTTGAATTACATGTAGCTTTTTAGGAATACAACAATAACTATCATAACTGCTAGGTTTTTATGGTTATTTGTAACTTATAACAGACTTGAAATGTATAATTTGATTTAACTTTGCACTTGAATCCTGATTGGCTGATCAAGTCATTTCTTCACTGAGGAATAATTGAGGCTCAGAGTATTTAATTGAGTTTCCCATAGTTAAATGCTATGGCTGAGACAGCACTAGAATCTAGGTTATTTATATTTATCTTCTGCATGAAAATTATCTAGTAGTCACAAAAAGTGACTGCCATGGAGAGACACCTATGAGAGGTGCAAAAATATAAGCATGTAACTTTTATGGTGGAAATTAGCTGTCAATTTTCTTAGGCTTAACATATATATACTTTTCCCTCTACTAATCAATTAAGAAAATGAAAAGCATAAATTTAGCGCAAGTTTACCTTATATTTTCTAGACCTTACTGGCTGATTTAGCTTGGGTCACTATCACTTTCCTGAGATAAACTGGGTCAAACTTTGGCTTAACTAGTTTATTTCATTATTTTCATTCATTGCACTATTTTCTTAGTCCTAGGTCCATCTTGGTCTTCATCCACTATGTTAAGAGACCATGCCAAGAAAATTTACCTACATTGTGCCTCTTTTTTCTACAGTGGACAGAGACTAGATAAAAAAGTATCACTTTGAATTCACGATCTCTGCTTCTTTCTTTTTTTTCTAAGATGTGAAAAAGCAAAAAAAAAAAAAAAAAAAAAAAAAAGCATAATGGAAACTGAGATAATATATATCCACAGAGAGAAAAGGTAAAAACAAGTCTGTTTTCCTCGTGGGAACAAATGACTGTGGCATGAACAAAGGAGATCTATGAAGTACTGGTGAAAAGGCTGAAATTGCTCCTCACTCCAGCAAACCTCTGCCCATGAATGAGCCCTATATGGTTTAGGGTAGTTTTGGCTAAGACAACTGAATTATTTCAAATTCAAACTGTGGCTTTAATTTGATCTATTATGTAAAATTTGCCTGAGTTAACCACGTGCTTAAAATGAATAAGAAAATTAGTAATGTATATAAGAGAATAGATAGTGATAAGGAAGGTCCAAATATTGTCACAATCAATATTTGACAGCGAATGACAACATTATTTGCCATTTTAAGTTGACTTAAAGCCCTTATAGGCATATCTATCTTAGTTTGTATCAAGTAGCAAATACAATCTTCTTGGTATTTATTTTAGCACAACCCTCTTTAGTGAATGAATGATCCTGCCAATATATTCACCTAGGTCAGTGGTCGGCAAACTCATTAGTCAACAGAGCCAAATATCAAAAGTACAACGATTGAAATTTCTTTTGAGAGCCAATTTTTTAAACTTAAACTTCCTCTAACACCACTTCTTCAAAATAGACTCGCCCAGGCTGTGGTATTTTGTGGAAGAGCCACACTCAAGGGGCCAAAGAGCCACATGTGGCTCGCGAGCCGCAGTTTGCCGACCACTGACCTAGGTCAAGCAATAGCTGTTTAGAAAGAGGTCTGTGATTAAAGGAATATCTCAAACTGTAGAAATTATACTTGAAAGCTACTTACTTCTTTCCTTTGAGCACTTCATAGGAACTGGTGTATGTCCTCTTGGTAACAAAGAGTTCCACGATCTCAGGGATATAGTTCGCAAATAGTATCTAAAATAATTAGCAAATAAAACCTTAGGTCTCATAATTTTAAAGGATACTAAGATTATAAAAGAGAAAGAAGGTACACAAAATGTTGTCTAATTTATGAGGGGCATCACTGTGAACTATATTTTTAAAGAAAGACCATGTTTCTTTCTTACTTCAGCTTTTGAATTTGATTAAAATTGAATAAAATGCTTTCCTGAATTCAAAATGGTGAAAACAATGAAGGAAGGATAAGCAGAAAGGCAACCTTCCTACACATTCTGTCCCCTCATCACTACAAAGTGCCCTTAAACTTGTTATTATTTAGGAACTTTGGTGGGGGGGAGTTATGGGACAGAGAAAAGTTAAGGGGAAATGAAATGAGGGGATGTAGCAGTGTTGACAATGGAATATCAGAAAGGTGAAGTAGAGAACGTGGCATGGTTTTAAGGAATTGAAATTAGAAACTTGACACACACTGCTGAATCATGCACAAATATTCACTTATCTGAAGGAAAATGCTGGTTTGGAGAGCTTACTCATTTGAGCTGGAAGGAACAGAACTTCCTTCAGATCAAATCTCAAATTCCCTTCCTCTTTGGAAGAAAGACTTTAATCTGATGGGCCAAAGATGAAGGAAGACAGGCATGTTCCGGTCAATATAAAGGCTAATAAGGAAAATTTACTCTCCTTTGCTGACCATCCTCATCTCTGGCAACCAAGCAATTACTTCATGTGCTCTGAGAGAAGCAGTTTGGAAAAATATGGGATCCATATATCTTTTCATATTCATTTGACACCTGATAATGTAACATTTACTCTCAAGACTATACTGCTTTTTTCTCACCATTAACCAAATGCCTTTCATTTCTGTGCTACATTCAAAAGATATTAAAAATATTCTTCACCAAACTCCCCAGAGTGAAGAACATGATGAAGGTCCGTCCTAGGGATGTCTTGGCTACCACATCTCCAAAGCCAACAGTTGACGTTGTTGCCATGACCAAGTAAATGGAATCAAAATATGTTAAGTTCTGTGAATTTCTACCCTTAAGCCAGGGATCACCAGAATTTTCCACCTGTCAAGAGAAAAGAACTCAGGAAATGGAACCCAAGGGAAAGTTTATAAAAAATAAGCAAGATCACTTAATTCAATACAAATGAAATATTAAATGATTCCTAGGCAGCTGTGAAGGGTTGGTAAATTGGGGTAGTGATTGTGTGAAGTCTTGGTGTTTTTGTTGTTGTTGTTTTTAATGTGATTATTGCTGAAATCTAAGAGGGCATGTAGCTTGAGCTCACATTTGGAATCCTCCCTAGTGAAATTTATTGCACATATCTCTTTTCATGTGAGCACATCACCACTTCCTGGAGCCATCATGGACACCAAAGGCTCTCAGGTTTAGAAATTACTATTCATTCTCATTTTTCACCAGATCAGGTTTATCTATCATTAAAGAAAGGAGCACGCAAATAAGCACTTCATTTCAGTGAACTTAACTTCATAAAAGCAATGCCTAAGGAAAAGCAAACAAATGAGTTTCCCAGGTTGTTTCCCCTACTCCCCAAAAATATTTCTTCAGCGATTAAAAAAACTCTGAAAAATATTTCCTCTGACTTCCCCCCTAAATCTCCATGTTTTAAGGAAACTAAATTTATCAGGTTACTTTTTAAAATTATTTTATTGCTTTTTTACAGAGAGGAAGGGAGAGGGATAGAGAGTTAGAAACATCGATGAGAGAGAAACATTGATCAGCTGCCTCCTGCACACCTCCTACTGGGGATGTGCCCGCAACCAAGGTACATGCCCTTGACCGGAATCGAACCTGGGACCTTTCAGTCCGCAGGCCGATGCTCTATCCACTGAGCCAAACCGGTTAGGGCTCAGGTTAGTTTTTTATATTAAATAAAAAGAGCAACTTAGGCAATGACATTTATATTTATAATAAGTTTATATATATTATATATACATTACTTTATGTATATATAATATATATAAACTTATTATAAATATATAACATATATTACAAATAACATATAACAATGATATAGAATATATAAAATTTTCCTTTTTTTACATTTTTAGACATGTTTCCAAATAGCTTACATATTTCCTAGACATATTCCTTTTCTATTTGACACAAAAATGATAAAATTCTAAAGATGCCTAGAGAAAGTAGGTTTTTTGTTTTGCATTTAAGAACGGGAGTGGAAATTAGAAATAATGTAGTTTTCTCAGGTACATGATCACTTTGTAAAAGTGATATGTATGCCCAATGCTGACCCTTTTTTAAGTTTGATGAGGAGGTTATGAGTGTGGACACCTATAATATCCCACTCTGAAGTAAGAAAGAAATTGTATGTCTATAATTAATTCTCATAGCTGGTAGTAGAATCTGTTTCTACTGACTTCTGGAGTCTTCACTATTTTCTGAGACATATATATATATATATATATACATATATATATATATATATATATATATATATATATATATATGCCTAAGCTCAACTGATAGTTATGATGTGCACTGACCACCAGGAGGCAGATGCTCAATGCACAGGCATAGAAACATGGAACAGACTGATGAATCTCAGAGGGAAGGTGAGAGGGGGGGAGGGCGGGAAGAGATTAACCAAAGATCTTATAAGCACACTAAAGGCCCAGTGCACAGATTCATGCACCGGTGGGGTCCCTTGGCCTTGCCTCAGGGGTCAGGCTGAAACCAGCAGTCTGACATCCCCCGAGGGGTCCCGGATTGCGAGAGGGTGAAGGCCAGGCCAAGGGACCCCACCAGTGTACAAATCCGTGCACTAGGCCTCTAACTGTCGTATAAGAAAACCAGATATATACAGTATATTTCATCCAGGAATATAAGAGTTACTTGGAACTGTTCCCTTTAAGTAAAACCCTACAGTTTCTTTTAATAACATCTTAACACATGGTT
Organism: Plecotus auritus; assembly: GCF_963455305.1. NCBI lineage: Eukaryota > Metazoa > Chordata > Mammalia > Chiroptera > Vespertilionidae > Plecotus > Plecotus auritus. The sequence goes on along the minus strand of NC_137772.1, from coordinate 23,751,390 downwards.
TCAATCACACCCTTGTATAACATGTACAAACTAAATTTATTTTAACCTGGAAATAGCCTTCACAATAATTTAACCCTTTAATGTTTAACTCACTCATTTTGGGAATATTACTTTAGTGTTTCAAACCCCTCCCTGCTCCCCCAGCACTCCTCAAAGACATGGCAGCCTTCTGCTGGTTGGCTTGTTTGTTCTGCTCTTCTTCTTAACCATGTTAACAGCAACCTCTAAGCCCAGGTGAGAAGTAAATTAAAGTTAAGATAAAGAATTATGGACTGATGTTAAGATATTGAATTATCTATTTTTAATTCCTATTACAAAGCAACTGAATTTTTATGTTTTTAAATTCTGTGTTTCAATTTTAATGTGCTATGGAAGAGAAGGATACAGGGACACTCTCCCATCTCCTACCTTCACATCATTTGTATTAGTTACATTATTTTTACACTAGAGGCCCAGTGTATAAAATTTGTGCATGGGTAGGGTCCTTAGTCCTGGCCAGCGATCAGGGCCAATCAGGTTCTCCACCTCCCGGCCTCCCCACCTCCTCCTTCCCTCGCTCCCTCAGTGCCCCACCACCACCACTGGTCATCTACCACGTTCTGTGCCACCCCCTGGTGGTCAGTGCCCATCATAGCAAGCGATTGAACTCCCGGTCGAACTACCAAGGGGACAATTTGCATATTAGCCTTTTATTATATAGAATTGTATATGTGTTCTGGTCATAATAACAATTCCCTTAATTATACCTTAGTTCTATTTTAAAGTCATCTAATAATCACCACCACTAATTTTTATCATGGTTTCTTCATTCTTGAGTTCTTAGTTTTGATTCATCTCCTCTGGCTGGATTTTATCATTAAGAAACATTTTTTAAAAGGGGCACATGCGACAGGGGCTAGGGGAGGCTGGGGGAAGATCAATGGGGAACAAAAGGAGATATATGTACTACTATGTGTAATACTTTAAACAATAAAATAAATTTTTAAAAAAGGGGGCTCATAGATGCGATTTTCTCTACCTGTGTAAATGACAGGATAAGTTGCATGTCCTTTCACACAAACTTTGCAGACACTGCTCTGTCATCTTCCTATATTGATTGACACTTCCAAGAAATCTGAGGCTACTTTGATTTTTCTGCCCCTTTTATAGACTTTGCTTTGTTCAGCTTGGATTCTCTCCTTATCTTCTAAGGTCAGTAAATTGCTCCAAAATATAGTTGGGATAAATAATTTAGGGTTATTTTTCCTGGATTCACTATATCCTTTAATCTACAAATTTAAAATTCATTTTAAATATTTTTTTCTGGTGCCATTTTTTGTGTCATTTTCTTCTTCAGAAATACTAATTTAATAGTATGCTGAATCCACATTGCCCATTTTCCATGTTTCTCCTCAAAAATCATTTGAATGTCTTTAGTCTTTTCCATGTCAGTGTTTTTGCCTCAATCCTGCCCACTGTGTCTCTGAGCAGCTTTTGCCACATTTATTAAATTTTGGTTTTCCCTAATGTGGTTTTTCAGTTCTACAATACTTTTTCCTTTTTCTTGGATACTTCCATCCCATTTTTAACTCCTGTTTAATATTCTTTTATTTAAAATCGTATATATTTTTTGAATTATCATTTTTAGTTTTTAAAGCCCTTTGTTTGTATTTTTATCAAATATAAAGATGTTTTTTAAAACTTTTGTTTGCTTGGACAAATTGTCTTTTAATTGTTGTTCTTGTAACTGTTATATTATATAACTGTTGTTACACTGATGTCTACTCTCCATCATACCCTCTTGCTACTTCCAGAAGAATTTGAGGATAAGCATCATGTTGATAACTTTCTGGTTAATTTTCACCTTTGAATGGCATCAACTTTTAGCTGTGAGTATGGGAAGATGGTAAAGTTGGGATAATGATAGCTTTTATTTTGGTTTGTCATTTCAAATATCCTCTCAACAAAATCTGCCATTTTCTTGGCTTTGGGTTTTTAACATTCCAGATGTTAGTGTGACTTACAGTGGATCCCTTTAAGTCACAAGCCATCTGGTTGCTTCTCTTTCTTGCTCTACATGCACCCTTGCTGGAGGTCTCCTTGCCTGGGAGACTCGATGTCCAACCAGGACACACATTTACATGCTTAGAAGGGTAAAGCAAAAAACTTGAATGGTTCAACTAAGCCTGGCAGAGACTGTGTCCAACTCAGGAGCACATGCTACTTACAGGAAACAGCTAGTCTTTGACTAGGACTGGTGGTGGCCTTGGTAGAATGGGTTCCAGAACCTTATATTTTTTCAAAAAATCCAGAAATCTGGGTTTTTATGTGAGTTCTCCATAAAAGTTATCAAGCAATAAAAGTAAAATACAAATATAATTAAGACAAATAAAATGAGACTATAGGCCACATTCAGCCCGAGAGCCTCTCATTGGAACCACTATTGAAGGCAAGAAGTCCTGATGCCATGGTTTCTCCTTAGCATCCTCTTCCTCCCATTCTGTGATGGCCAACAGGTCTCTACAGATACACTTCTCCCATGGGAAGCCCATGCCCTTGGGATCAACCCTCTGGCTCCAGGGACCTGCCTTACTGCTGTGACACTTCTTTCAGGAGAATCTCTCTTCCTGCTTCAGTGCTGAGAGGGGAAATGGCTGGTTTCAGATTTTTTGAAGGTTCATATATCGAAATTTCCATTTGGAGGTTAACATTTTTCTTGTTATTGCTTTAATTAATTTTGAGAGAGGGACTCATGTGAAAACTCCTACATTTTTTTTGTTTTGCTTTGCTTTTCTCAAAGACCTCTGTAGACTTTTAACATCCCGCTTCAATTTCTACATTTTCTAGGAATTTCTTTCCTATTGCTGAAATCCATTTATTATATTGCTGAATGATGTGGGCTAAAAACTAGCCTTATCATTAGGCAAAAGAGACAGCTATGTATACAGATTCATTTCAGGAGAACAAATAAATTCCCAAAACTCCTCTTTGCAACTCAGCAACACTTCCCCCACAATTCTCCAGCTTTTATACTTAAATTCTATAAGTGGCTTCACTTATTTGACTTTTTATTCTTTTTAAAAGTTCTGGAACCCTTATGAAGATGCAGAAATAAATGTTCCCTATTGCTTATACCTTTGAAGGGTAAGCTTTATTAGATCCTTTTCCGAGTGTAGGTTTTGAAAGCTCGAAGAAGGAACATTGATACCTTGAGGGTAGGAGATACATGTTTGTCATAAATATGGGAGTGGAGAAAACCCTGAAAAGGGAAGTAGAGAGATAAACTTCACACCAGTTACAGTGAAGGAGACAGGAGCTTAGAAGGATTACCCCCATTTTTTAAAGAAAAGACATTTATGATGACCGGCACCATTATAGAGACTGTGATGAGATGCTTACCAGGTGAATGAATCCTGCAGCTGTGAACCAGGTACTGAGCACTATTGATAACAGTTTGGCAAACTTCAATGCATTGCTAGAGGAAAAAAGACAAAGAGCTGTTGGGTTCTGACAGGTCTCAGAACAACACAAATGCCTCATCCTCTAAAATCTTGCTACTCAAAGTAGGTCTCATGGACCTGAAGCAAGGATACGCTCACCTGGGAGTTCATTAATGCAGAATCCCAGGCCCCACCCCTGGTCTACAGATCTGAGGTGTTATAAGGTCCTCTGTTTGATTCGTATACAGGTTAGCATTGAAGATGCACACACCCAGTTACATACACTTGCTGAAAAACCTTAGATTTTGTTATGTTATCCACTGGCCTAATATTATACTGCGTTTAAAACATATTATATATGTATCATCATAAAATAAATTTAGTAAATTGCTACATTGCCTAAAGGAATTGTACAAATGTCAGTGTCCCAGGCATCCAGAGTGGGCTTGCACAATGATATTGAGTCGGTCACAGAACTGTAGTTCCATAATGCCAGCCTCAGCCCAGGACCTTTGAGTGAAGAGGATCAGATAAGCTCCTGCCTCCTAAATGAAGCCCTAGCATTTAGTTGAAATCTCCGTAGGGCCACCTATCACACGAGGACATGCTTTTACCATCTTGAATTCCCCATCATGCATAAACATTTAGAAGTGAAATCTGCCTGGCCTGTAATATTGATGTTTCTGGTGAGAACTTAGAGATGCATGGAAATATTGAGTGGGTAACATAAGACCATACTGCTAAAACTTTAGAAGTACTACTACATTGCTGCTCAAAGGTAGTTTGAATTATTTTTTGAGACATTTGTAAGCAATAGTTCACTGCCGCTACTGGGCAGCTCTCATGCTCAGAGGGATTGTCTTAGGTCCTAGCCAGGAAAGACATGATTCATAACTGCAAATGTATAGAACCAAAGCCTCTGAATTGTTCTGAGTTTTTATTTGGGTAGAGGTGATAGGGGAATCAAAGCCTAAATGGACTTACACATTGTGGCTCTACAAAACAAAGAAACAAAACCTTCAAAATGATTGCAAACTTTTCAGCTAGTGTGTGATGTTAACACAGTGGGAGGAAGTGAGAGAATACTATATTGGCAGCTATGGGATTTTGTGATTTTTGCCCTGAAATTCTGATGAGAAATTAGTTGAATTGAAGGTGTAGTTAGCATTTTCATTTTCTAATCCAAAACAGTAAGTGAGTAGTATTTGAGGAAGGATATTTACCTGGTCCTGATGGCTCTCAGAATTTGCAAGATTTGAGGGAGTTCTAGCAGCCGCAATGCTCTTAGGAACCTTAAACCTAGAAAGCAATAGAAAAGAGAATGCTTCCAAAAGAAGAGGGTTACTCCAGAGAGTGAGCTGAATTATAACACAGTGGGGAATAGTTACACTTTTTCGTTCCTTGAAATGCTCAAATATAATCCTATATAATAAAAGCCCAGTGACCAAAATGGTGGAATGACCAGAATGACCAGAGACCAGAATGACTGGGGCCCCTCGCCCCAGCCAGCCCTGCCCCCCAGCAGGGACCTCCACCTAGATCTGGGGCCTCCAACAGGGCAGGCTGGCCGGCCTCCACCTGTGCACCAGGCCTCTAAAAGGGTAACATGCAAATTGTCTTTTATGGTGAATGACCAGAACAGCTGCTCGACCAGTCACTATGAGGTGCACTGACCCTTCTTGGTCCCTTTCCCTGGCTGGCAGACTTCAACTGCCTGATGGCAAACGGGGAACTGGGTGGGTGGAGGTGGGGGGGCATGGCCGGGGAGCGGGCAGAACGGCCAACCTCTTGGTCCCTCCCCCTGGCCAGCAGGCGCCGATCGCTCGATGACGAACATGGAGCCGGGGGTGGGAGGCGGGAGGTGCAGTCAGTGACAGGCCAAGGCCCCTGCCCTGCCAGTCGCCCCACACACAGAGGGCGACCCGCGGCAGGAGTGGAGCCAGTGAGCAGGTGGGAATAGCTGACCTCTTGGTCCCTTCCCCCAGCCATCAGGCTTCAATTGCCCAATGGCAAACGGGGAACGAAGCGGGGGGGGGGAAGGATGGTGGCAAGGAGTGGGGCCAGCTGTGGGCAGCCAGGGAAGATGGCCCTGATCACACGCCAGGCCGAGGGACCATACCCATGCACGAATTTTGTGCGCCAGGCCTCTAATATATTATAACATTGTAGATTTAAGAATATGAGTTCTAGTTCAAATCCTAGCCCTGACCCTTAATAGGTGTTATAATCTAAAGCAATGCCCTCAACTTCTCTAGCTCTTCATCTGTAAAATGAGAATTATAATAGTACCTAGGGTTGCTGAGCTAACAGAAAGCATATAAAAGCACTACTCACATTTCACTCTACTTAATTCTTCCTTAGAATAAAAAACAAATTATCTATAATCCACTTAAACTTCTGACTATAGGATATCTATGATATGCTCCTCACATTTGTATGATGCTTTACTTTATGTAGTTTGATAATAATGATAGCAAGAAATATTTTATAGATAATAAATAAAATTACATAAAATTAGAAAAAGCCATATAACTCCCATGCAGTGTCCACCTTAAAGACAAAGTAACTATATAAATCTCTAATATGTTATAACTGATGATCTATAGCTTTCAAAGACCAAGAGAGGTTTTTTCATCTCTCCTAATCCATGTGGGATCCCAGCACAAAGGGGCCACAATGGGATGGGAGGCTGGGGCCTTGCCTCTCAAGTTGTGGATGAGCCAGTCTATTAACAATAACAAACACTGACACCTTCTGTGTATCAGGTATATCACATTTCTAGGTACTGAGGTTTAAAAAAAAGAGAGGGTTCTGAAAATTTATTACAAAACCATACAAGTACAGTGATGTATAAGTACAGTGATGAATTTTTTTAAATGGCATTTGGGCATTATAAAGGAAAATGAAGGATATTTATGAATGAATGTTAAGAGAGTGTTTCTCATTCCAACTTTATACTTACCTAGCCAATTACTCTTCAGATAATAAGAAATAAATGTTGGTGGGATGGTAAAGATGTCTACAATTGAGTTCATCTCCAACCAGAACCTGATCTTGTCATCAGCTGCCAAAAACTATGAAATGGAAACAAAAGACCCCAAATCCTGTTACCCTCAAGAATTTTAAAGTGAACACTGGAGTGTATTCAGCTACATTTCATTCATTAACTGGAGTTTTGATCTAATTCTGTTATATACATATATATACACACACACACACGTATATACACACACATATATTTTTACATAGCAATATGATATATGCTGTAGACATAAGGATTGTACCTGTAGTAGGTGTTCAATAAAGAACATGAACCCATTTTATTTACTGGAACTTAAAGTCTCATACTCTGACCTTTCTGCTGTTCCCAGAGATTTATAATTATAGAGCTAAAACCCTCTATTTGTGAGCAAAGAGGAAACATGATTTAAGGTGGTCTTCAATGGAAAAGTTACATTTATCTACAAATATGGCTGGCCAAGACCTGTATTTATGAGCTTCCCTATTTAGAATAAAAAAGCAAGCATTTCCAGAAGGGAGAGTTTGCTGTAAAAAGATTTTAAAGATCAGTGTGGTCAGAGTATGTGCTGAAGGACAGTCATAGAAATACACATTACAAGTGTATGCATAACGTATATTTTATATATATATAAACCTAATATGCAAATTGTCCCCTTGGGAATTTGACCGAGTTCGATCGCTTGCTATGATATGTGCTGACCACCAGGGGCGGCGCGGAATGAAGGAAGGTCCTGGCTGGCAGCCAAGGCAGGAAGGCCCCGGCCGACAGCCAGAAGGCCCCAGTCAGCCCTGATTGCTGGCCAGGCCTAGGGACCCTACTCATGCACAAATTTTGTGCACCGGGCCTCTAGTATGTATAAAAACATGGAATGCATAAATTCAAAAAAAGTATTTTATATAGTTAATGGCACATCAGCCATCAGTGAAGCCAATGACATTTTCAGAGGCTTGTTATTCAGGTTCTGCTAGCTTGTGCTTATTAGTAAAGCTTTCTCAAGGTAGGAGGAAAGCCAATAAGGAGGGCAGTGTTGCCAGGTGACGATATTTTAAAAAAATCATTTTCATTTGTGTCTGTGTTGGAATTTTTGGCCTGGTTGACAGCTTCAGATGCAGGTGAAAGAGCTATTATGTCTCACTATACTTTTAACAACTTAGGACATAGACCCTCTAACTCCAGCGCCTGACAACATAGGCTAATTGTATAACCAAGGCACACACAGATCTCTCTATGTTGTACCTGTTGTGTTTGTCTGTTTACTCCCACTTCCAACAGGTACTTACTCTCAACCCAAAATAGAAAGTAAAGAAAGCATTGAAAGTCAAATCAATGGGGATGGTTTTGTCCTCATATGAAGAACAGCTTCCAACAGGGCTGCAAAGGAAACAAGGACAGTTTATAAAGACATACATTTTAAAAGCTGTGTCTACATTGAACCAAATTAAAAGGAAGGGTAGGCAATTTTTTATTTCTTCATGATGACACTTAAGTTCATATCTCAAGGAAATTTACTGTATCTTGGAAGTAGAGGTATGAATAAATAAAAGCACTAGACTGTGCATAGAGCTGAAAATAAAAGGAAAATTACCTGCTCTTTCTTTCCTAGAGTTTATTGCTTCTGTTTCAGTTTTATCAGCAGGGATTCAGAGGCCTAGAGATTATGTGGCTCTTCTTGATTTGCATGACCCTCTGTCCAGAAGGAAGTTTAGGATTCTGTACCCTTCAAATACAGAGCTACTCTAGATCAAATGAACTGACTCAAGCCAAATTAAAAAAAAATCCTAAAAGATCAGAGTAAGGAATTCAGAAAGCAAAGACTTCTAGTTTCCCTAGGATCTCTAAAGCTGCCCGACTTCTAAGCCCTGCAATCCCAATTTTACTTCAGTTGGAAATATAAGGAAATTCCCAGAGGATCAGCATGGGGTTCAGATTAGACTGGATTCTGTTCAAGAAACCATCCTTGCTTTGCCATAAAAGAAGGAAATGCCTTCTGTGAAGAGCAGACAATAATTTGCTCCTTTATCCCAGGTGAGGTCTAGCATTTTCCTTTCTCAAGACTACCCAAAGTTGTTTGAAGTCTATGAGCAACATTGAAATGGCCACAGAACTTCCACCTCAACATCTCAAGAGTCCAAAGGCATGTAAAGAAAGCCCTCCTAAGTGGCCCAAAGGAGAAGACAACAACTGGAGGTTTGCAGTCCCAGAGACTAGGGAGTAGACATGGGCATGGCCCCCCGGCCCCTAGCAACGCAGTTTGGCAGGATACAGAAGCAACTCATGTATTTTTTGTGGAGTTGGTTTTAGTGTTTTCTGGGGGGAATTAAACACTTAGCCTTTTAATGAGCTTGTGAATGGGAATATGTTTGAAAGTATATTAATCATTTTTTCTGAAAGAAAATTCTGAATTCAAGGGCAATCTTATGTTATAACAGACACAGGTGACTATAGATTTTACTCACTCAGCAGAATTGATGAAATAGATTATAAGAGACCCAATGCTTAGTACAAAGACAAGGATCACCTGAAAAAAAAAAGAGACAAATGTACATATCCATTTTATTGACCTGAATATAGATGAATAAACAAATCAATAAACCTGTCTTTTCTTTTTATCTTGCCTATCCATGTGTAGCCATTTTTCACAATTCATCTATGTTAGTCTTCATTCATTCATTCTTTAAAGAAAAATTGATTGGGCCTTTATGGGTATTCAATAAATGAACATGTAGTCACCCATTTTATTTACCTAATTTCAACTCTCACACACTTAATAATAGTTTGCCCTTCCTTCTGCTCCTAAAACTTTCTAATCTCAAGATGTCCTATCACTTATGCATTCATTTACTCATTCATTAAGTGTTTAATATAAGTTGTGTACTTTATTACATGTTAAAAAATGAGGGCTGCTGGATATAGACTTGGGAGTTGAATTGCCAATGATGTTGTAGAAGAAACAGTCCCAACCATGTCCATGAAAAGATGGTCAGAATTTTGACAGGAGGGAAAGTGCTACAGTGAGAAAACAAAATGAGTGCTTTTAACCTGCAATGCTCCTGGTCTATAAAATAAGCAGGGCTTGTAGAATATAATTAGAAGTGTATCCAGGCAAAACCCATGATGCATTTGGATGAAATTTTTCATAGCCCCAGTGACTTTTCAGGTCAACTTCAGGTAACCAAATATTCCTTCAGTTATTGCTAGTTTCTGAACCATTTGTTTCTTTAATATGTTCAGTCTAGTGTAGTATTAATAATACTAATAATAAAAATTAAGTTTATTTACAATTAAAGCTTTATACTCCGCCAGCCCAGGTGTTCCTGGGCAGGTTACTTTTACTAAGAAAGATGTCAGTTTCTTCTCTAGTAACCATTTTAAGAATTTTTATTCCTAGTTGCCCACCAACAAGGCTATCTGTGGCCTTTTCAGAATTGTAGGTCAGTGTGGAGGAGTGGACAGAAAGGGAAGGTCAGAGTGGAAATGTTGGACTTGACTGGTCTTAGAACACTATGTTTTCACCCTGAGGCCTGAGCATGGAAAGTGTGCAATGTTTACTTTCATGAGTTCTTTCATTGCTCTTTGGAGAACCCAATTAAAGTCCTTCAATAACTATTTCTTTAGTACATATCATGACCCAAGTATTATTCTGGTGATTGGGATATATCAGCAACCTATACATAGATCTCTGCATATATGGAGCATAACTGATATGGTATGTTAGAAGGTACATGCTAGGAAAATAAAATAGAGCAAAATAAAAGGGATCAAAAATGCAAGGGGAGGGGACAGAAGAGTTACAGTCTTGATAATATTTAATTGCTATGTGTCCCATTTATGGTTCCCATGAATTGTATGAAAACATTCTCTCGCTGGTTGCTCACAAATCTTCCCTCAGTACATCTCACACTCCTATATTCTGCGGGAATCCTTACCCACCAAATGCCTTCTTGATCGGGTAAGAAATGCTCTTACATGGGACCCACATCTGGCCCATGGACCAGATCAAGTATTCTTTGCCACCAACAAACACTGGAAGGAGAGGTTATCTTCAGTGTGGCAACTCCTCTGGCATAGAGCAGCTAGCCAGGTAGTCCCTTATCAGAAATGAACTAGATACCAGTTCACTGTGTCCCCAAAATTCAAAGAGATGCAAATGGCAATTTCTGAATGGTCTCTCCTAAGCCTTTCTTCGGGCTTGACATGAGAGGATATACTCCCACGCTTCTGCCACCACAGAACTCCTTCCAAAAATCCTTTTCTATTCCCAACCTACCCTAATTTACATGTGATTGGGTAATGTGCTAAGAGCTTCAACTGGGTTTCTTCTAATTGCATAGTAAGTGACAGTTTGCAGCTTATTTAAAACGTAAGAGTTACTGGCATCTATTTTAACATCAAAATTAAATGATGATGAGATAATGCTAAGATCAGGAAAAATACTGGCAATGGAGATACATATGTCAGCATATTAATAATTATTAATACATCGTTTTCATGAATTTTTAAATTTTCTTTACATATGAACATATTTTTTTCTCTTACTAAATTTGATAAAAAATTCAAGTATAAATCATACATTGATGGGATTCCAGAAAGATAGTGGCAAGCCATATGTTTACAAACCTCCAAAATGATAAAAATTAACAAAAAGAGAAGAAATTTTTAGTTTTATTGAAACTGAGAACATTATAAACCTCATGTCACAAACTTAAAGAACATTATCTAGAAATAATACATAACAAACAAACAAAATGTATAGCAAACCAAAAGAAGGCACTGGGACCTAAATGCTTGCAAACACTGTTCAGTGAGTCAGGTGAAAGTGAGAGAGAATTCTGAGAAGACCTCTTGGGTTGAAGGGGCAAAATCTGAAAAGCTAGCAATTTGGCAGGGGTATAAAGCTATTCACCTGAGGTACAGATCAAAGAAGGAGCCACAAAGCCAGAGGGCCTAGGAGAGGCATCCTGAAGCCAGGAGAGGAACCTCTGAGGTAGGAGCAACACCATAGAAAGCAATCAGAAAAAAAACACACACACAAAAACCTGAAGAATTTGAGATGTCATCCATGTGCAGAGTGGCCACAGCATTATCCCTCAGGTTTGTCTGTGTGGGAAAATGCACAGTAAATTGAGGCTTTGATTTCCACAGTGGGGCTTAAATCCCCCTGTTTAGTTGGTGGGTAATTATGGGTATCTTCAGAATACAAACAGCAGTCAACGAGGATAATGAGGGATCTTCACTTAAGAATATTAGCAGACAACAGAAAATTGACAGTTACATGGGAAGTGTAGGAAAACAGAAGGATGAGGCAGAAAAAAAAATAGATGAAATGACCTCCAAGGAAAGAGTGAACATAGACTATGTAATTAAGATTTTTTTAAATTAGAATTACTGTTCTTAGTGAGATTCTAAAATTCTGTTAAATAGTATTGGAGGATTTGAAAGGCAAAAAGAGAATATGAGGGTCACACAAATATGAGGTTAACACAAATGTCATATCTTCAAGAAGCTGCACCCCAATACTGGTTGAGAGATCAACACAAAGAGATCAGGATTTTCAACATTTAGCATCTTATAAAAAGTGCTCTTGGGAGTGAGATTCAGACCTCCAAGGAGGGTCCTGGCTTGACTGGTAATGACACCTCTGAGGAGATGCTGTGAACCTGGTTCTGTCAGTGTTGGGGGGGAAAACAAAAACAAAAACTAGAAATAGTTTTTTCAATAGTTTTCACGTACTGACTGCTATAGGAGTGAAAAGCCATTGAATAGGTGAGGCTGGAAAATACAGATGCAAAACACAGAAGGAGCAGTTCCCTTCCCCTCCTCTAGGCTTTCTATTCTCTTGTTCCTGGTGTCAGCAGAGCCTAACTAGGAGCATAAGGGAGTTCACAAAAGAGACATGTAATTGCTAAGTCCTGGGCTCACATCACAAAGCAGAGGATAGAGGGTGCATATGAGATAAGATATAAGAGCTTAGTATCTAGCAGGTAGCCTTAAGTGCTAGAAGACACTAGAGCAATACTTACAGATATTTTAGAAAAAAAAAAGAAAAGAATTGCAAGCTAAGAATAATACATCCAACCAAATTGTTTTTCACTTGTGAAAGCAATATATAAAAACCATTTTGCAAATAAATATGGGAAGTATCAAGAAAAAAAAAACACACCAGGAAGATAAAAAGTAGTGCCTAATGAAAGGTACAAATAACTCATTTTTTAACCCTAAAGTAAATATTAAGAAAAAAATCTTAACATGTGTATAATGCTAAAAAAAAAATAGTAATCTAGAACTGAATGTCAAATTAGTTCAATTTCTGGAAGAAAAGAAGGGAAGTGTGACAAAGATCTCATGCAAGAGGAGGATATGAATATAAAAATGTGCAGAGATACAAAGAGAAATACAGAATGGTAAGTTTGTCCTGAATCTCATTTATCTAATACACCTAAGCTATTATATTAAGAATGGAATTATCCAAGTCAACGATACAAGAAAATAAAAGTAATAAAAAGTAAACAAATCAGAAATACAAATATGTGCTAATGGTCAGTGCTTATGTACCCTGGTTTACATGTATAATCATATAATTTTCCCTACATTATTTTGAAGGAGGTTACTCACATCTATACTAATAAAAGGGTAATATGCTAATTAGACCAGACGTCTTCCAGACATCCTTCCTAACAAAGATGGGGCATGGGCAAAGCTGCCTGCAGTCTTGGGCACCTGCAGCCGGCCTGGACAAAGCTTACCATTCCTGTTTCTGTTACAATGTACCTTTTAGGGATGTTTCCAGGCCTCAGTGGCATTGATGGTAGTGGTGACGCGGCACAGTGAGGGGCGTGTTTTGCATCAAGGAAATTCCTAAATTGCCCCATATTTGCTCGCAGTTGAAATTTCAAAGTCTAACCGACAGCAGGCGACTGGCCCTGGGGTCCCCATGGGCCTGTGGCCGGCCAGAGGGAGGGAAGTCCGGGTCTTGGGTGCCTGTGGCTGGCCAGAGGGAGGAAAGCCTGGGTCCCAGGTGTGGGGGCCGAAGCAGAGGCAGTTAGGAACAATCAGGCTGGAAGGGGAGCAGTTAGGGGCAATCAGACAAGCAGACAGAGGTGGTTAGGAGTGATCAGGCAGGCAGGCAGAGTGGTTAGGGGTGATCAGGAAGGCAGGCAGGTGAGCGGTTAGAAGCCAGCAGTCCTGGATTGTGAGAGGGATGTCCGACTGCCAGCTTAGGCCCAATCCCCGCAGGGATCGGGCCTGAACCAGCAGTCAGATATCCCCTGAGGGGTCCTGGATTGGAGAGGGTGCAGGCCAGGCTGAGGGACAACCCCCCCCCCCCCCTCCGCCCCGGTGCATGAATTTCATGCACTGGGCCTCTACTTATAAGAATCAAATCCAATTAAAAAAAAATACAACTTGCCCAAGATTACACAATAGGAAGTGGAGGAGCCAATGTTGTGTCCATGTCTCGCAAAATTTACAACCACCTTGTAATTCTGCCCCCAGAACCTAGACTGGATGAGCTTAGTTGTGTATCCAATACCCATTCTCCTTTTTTTTTTTCTTACTAACAGACATCCCCTTTGTTTTTTAAGCCACTGATATTAAATATTCAATTATGCAGCAAATTCAATATCTAAATGTTATAAAGACCAATAAAATTGATCACCATAAGAAGAAAAATTCCCCTGGTAAAACAGCAAATAAATGTATTCTAAAGTCAATAAATGGACAAAAATCCAGGTACATGATATTTATGAGACACTTAAAAGGAAATAAGACAGAAAGACTAAAAGATAGCTGGGCTAAGGCACCCTAATGAATAAAATGGGAGCAATGTTACATACTAATATTGTATTCTAAAATGTTCCAGCCAAAAACACACGAACAAAAAACCCCACAAACAACTAGAAAAACACACACACAACACAAAATGTGACAAAAATAGATAGTTCACATTGATAAAAGACACAATAAGTCAAAAAGATATACTAGGTAATTTTACGCAGTAATTGCTGTTATTTAAAATATATACTCTTCAAAATCTGTTGGAAATGCAAGCTATTTGATAAAACTGTAAATGAAAATTTTTGGCATTCCCCTTTCAGTCACCAAATAATTAAGGATGTGGAAAACATAAATAACATAATTAGTAGTGCTTATATAGCAAACATATACTACGCATATTCTTTCAAAAGTCCATTAAGTAGTAATAAAAATCGATCATATAGCAGGCAACAAACAATTTCCCCATAAATTCTATAAACTAGATACCATAAAAGCAGTGATATCCATAAATTTTAGCAAAGTAGAAAAGACAGTCACTCTATCCCACAAAAAATAAAAGCAGACCACATTCCTCTCAATAGACCATGAATCAAACAAGGAAAATTAAAATTTAAAACAATGTAAAGATGAATTAGACATTAATAAAAATAATAACATTACTTGCCAAAGTCTGTGAGATATGGCCAAAGAAGTACCTAAGGAAAAAAATTTTGTAAATAAAATTCAACTGAAGAAGCCAAAAGACCAGGCCAGCCTGGACCAACTATACAAAATATACCTGAGAATGTTGCTAAGAATCTACAAGTTTGAAGGAAGAAACTCATGGCAGTGGATGGAGATAGGGGTAAGGAAGAAACCATTTTTTTACTATGTACCCTGTGATACTTTTTGAATATTTTACCATGTGCATACAAAGACCAACAATAAAATCATCCAGAAATAATCAAGTGTGAATATTGTATTTGCTACCAGTGTTTTCTTTTTTCATATGATTAAGATCTATAAACTAAAGCATAGTCTCATACTGTTTTCATAACAAAATGAGTTCCTGGTGCTTGGTGGTATAATAAATATAAAATGTGAAATAAGAAAGGAAATGAAAAAAAGTAGATGAAGATACATTTCAAGGTGGTAGCAAAGGTTTTTAAGTTTAATTTAATTTTTAACATAAGCAATGGATTTAAAGTGTAAGGAGACTGATCATTTCTAGTATGTTTTATAATTTTCTTTTTCTAGAAGTAACATTACATTACAAAAATGAGCAAAACCCAGCAAAATAAATTGTTATTTAGTCAATTTTCCCAGTATCATTTTTGAAATATTCTTTCTCATCTTCAGATGAATTGTGATGCTTTCTTTGCTCATTTAGTTGTTCTGTATACTAAGAATGACAACTGTTGCTCTAGCCAAGGGCTTATTTATTACTTTAACTACAGAAAGAATGGTACATTCACAGAAAAGATTGCACTTTTTTACAGGAAGGAGTTAAGGCAGAATACCCCAAAAAATAGAAGTCAAAGAAGATAGAAAAACAGAATCTGGACATAAAGTAGTGCCTAGAATTAGGCTAAAAATATACACTTCTAAAAGAGAGGAGCATAATTTTGGTTCTAAAATGTCTAGTGATCAGAAAAACAAAGAAACAGTAAATTACACAATTAACAGCATCTTCCTCCCACCCCCACCCAAAGGAACAGATTGGTTAAGACTAGGACTATATTTAGAACTAAATTAAACAGAAAATAGCCCAAACCCATAGAGGCAATTGATACTTTGCCATGTTCTAATTTCTAGAAGGAACTTTAAGAAGGTATCCTGTTTTGAAGATAATATTTTTCCCTTTGATTATTGGAATTGGAATTTTCTGCCTCCTCCTTTCTACTTGTTTATCTTCCTCCTTCTTTTTCCTTTTATATTTTTTTATCATCTTCTCTTCCTGTTCCCCTCTCCCCCTTCTTTTCTTCTTCTTCCACTGTGTGGTTAGCCATGAATCCTCCTTCAACATATTAAGGACATTAGCCTGTAGAGATTTTTAATTTGCTATCTTTGGGAGTTTTGATGTAGATACTATGCTTTCATTGTAAAAGAAAAGTGGGTGTTTGCTTTCTTTTATTTCCTAAGTCCTGGCACTGTTGAGTTATCATTAGAGAAATCCAATCATTGAATATTTTTTTACTAGGCCTTGAAATCATCAAGCTCTCCCATAGGAGGAGGGTGAGGAGGGGTAGTGGTGGTGATGTTAACATAGGTCTTTGACATCTTTATTTCTTCCAAATATTTGATTTAAGTTACTTTCTTTTATGGTCATTTTTGGTAATTTATATTGTCCTAAGGAAACATGCAGTTATCAAATTTAATTACAAATATAACTTTCAAAGTCCTTTATATCTGTACTTATTTTCTTATTTTAAGGTCTTATTCCATATGTACTTGTGCGTCTCTCTTTTCCTTGTTTAGACTAGCTATTGGTTTCTCTATTTTGTTGTGTTTCAAATAATCAGCTGTTTTATGATTCATTAATTTCTGACTCTCTTTTTATATTTATTATTATGCTTTTATTTAGTGTGTTTTATTTCTCTACCTTTTTGAGATTGAAACTTAATTTGTTTATTTATTTTTTATTTATCAAAATGAATTTTTATTGTTATGCACTTAACCCAGAAACACTCTCATATCATACTTTAGGTATAAGTGATATGTGGTTTTTCACTATTTTTATGCTTTAAATATACAAAAATTATTATTTTTATTTCTCTGAGTCAAGAATCATTAAAGAGAAATTTTTAAAAGTTTAGCTGTAAGGTCTTTGTTTTGGGTTCTTTATTTTTTTCTGGTTTTATTTAGTATTTTCTTATCTATTTATTGCACTTTGTTCAGTTAAAGTTGTCTGTCTGTACTTTGCATGTTTTATAGTTAGGATTTTTTTGTGGCCTAATACATGCTGAATTTTTATAAATAGTCAAAAAACACTTGTAAGTTTAATTTCTGTTTTCCGCATTTGAAGTTTGACCATTTCAATCATCTCTCTCTTATTAATTAAGCTACTGTGGTCTTCCTTATGATGATGATTATTATTCTATCTATTTCCTGATATGAGATAACTGAAATAAAAGTTCCTACTACTTTTGTGTTTTAATATTTCTTCTTTATTTCTTGTATTTCTCATTTAGTCATTATCTTTAAGTTATATTTTTTGGTGAGTGGTATTCCTGATGTCATATCTTGGTTGAAGTTTGTTACATTTATCATTATAATGGTTATGTTTTGAATGATGTTCTCCCAAAAATATATTTTGAAGTCCTTTAGAAATAGGGTCTTTGCAAATGTATTCAAGTTAAGCAAAGGTCATAGGATGGACTCATCCAATATCACTGGTGGTCTTATAAAAAGGGGAAATTGTTAGATTATATAAGGTCTCTTCCCTAGTGACCTTTCATACATTATTTCCAATATTATCATCTTACCATCAAACATGATTAGAACATTTGAAGAGATCCTAACCAAGAAATCCCTGTTATGATCTGAAAG
The DNA here is from genome assembly GCF_963455305.1 of Plecotus auritus. NCBI lineage: Eukaryota > Metazoa > Chordata > Mammalia > Chiroptera > Vespertilionidae > Plecotus > Plecotus auritus. Next base: position 23,733,648 of record NC_137772.1, on the reverse strand, counting down.
AATTACAAAATACTTCTCTAATAGATCACACTGACAGAGATTTGGAGGGTGGAGGCGGGGTGGGGGGGGGGGGAGGGGACCAAAACTTGAGAAAGAAAGGAGAGGCATTTTCCCAGATGATTCTACATTCCTTTCAGATTTTATCAAAGCAATTTTATTTCTGTACTTCCAAATAAGTTTCAAACATTAATTATATCTGAATTATACAACGTTAATTAGAAAAGAGCAACCTTTTTACCAATTATAAAAAAAGCAGAAACTTCAGCTTACTTATGTCTACTACTATCAAACCACCAACTGATGGCAGTATACCCTCAAATTACAGATCCCAGTTTAATATTTCAGATCAAACTATACTACTGAAATGATGAGCAGCACAATATTCATTTATAGAGCCTGGTATTTCAAGACAATGGGATGTAAAAATTCCCGTGACATAATCTTTTCCTTCAAGGAGCTCACAGTGTACTGGAGAGAGAGGCATAGGCACCGATAATTTTAATAACAGTGTTCAATGCATATTATAGAGCCTTAGAGACAAATTCTTAGCCTAATCTGGAGATAAGGTAAGATTTTGCAAGGAGATGACACCTGGACTGAGTTTTAATATGTCCAAATTACTAAGATTAAAACACAAAGTAAAATTACAAATATAATGGAAGGGCAAAAAATGACTACTTTGTAGAAGGAAGAGGCTATTGGATTCAAAGGATGGGAAAACAGTTGTACATTTCAGGCCAGATAATCCACTAAACATAAATATTTCTTGAACATTTGCTATATGCCAGGCATTCATAGAAGGACAAAATGTGCACAACCTTTGCCCTAATAAAGCTTTTCTTCTGGAGGACAAGCTGACAATAAATCCAAAATGTAATGCCAAGTAATTATATTCGCACCACAGAAGAGATAAGCAAAACAGTGGCTAAAGAGGAGAGACCCAGAGATGGCTTTGAGAAGTAGTGATGTTTTAGATAAGGCCATCAGGGAACACTATATGCTTACGTGAGTGATAAAATTGCATATACCAACTATACTCATGCTTGTGGCTAAAGTCTGTTAGCAAAGTAACAATGAAAATGTACTTACCAACACTTGCCCCACAATGGTCTGTGCCGAAAGTAACATTTCAATTCGATCACGAAATACTCCATGGAGGTAGAGACTTTTTAAATGTTTATTACGGCTGCTCCTTGCCAAGATTAGTTTCTATAAGCGAGAGAAAGGAATTGAGTGTGACCTGGAACTTGGAGAAAGTAATCTGTTTATAGATTCTCCTGTGCTGTGGTATCCGCCAGAAATTACCCCACCTATTCCAAACCAGGGATCCCTGAAGTCATTCATTCAGTATTTCAAGAGATGGACTTTATTGAATTTGCATTGTACTGGTCTTCTGCACAGGTTTTTATCTCTGAATTGTACATCTTCATCATGCTTTTCTCACACACTCTTAGTCCAGACCCTTCAAACTGACATTATTGTAATGATCAGGTTTGGGAGCGCCATGTTCTTTCTGCTCTGGGAACAAGTGTCTTATCCTTTTCTATCAAGATACATGGACAAAGGAAAAAACTTACAAATTCATTTTTAGGTGATTACTTAAGTATCTGCTTTTTTGAGAGAAAAAGAAGGAAGTTTTAGCAATTTGATTCTGCTTTTAGTTCATTATCTAGTATTACATCTTGCTGAAATTATAATCATTTCTCACATTTGCAAATTGCCTTTACTTAGTATATTTGGCATTTGTTATTACCCTATGATGACAAAGTGTGAATGGATCCATTGTATATTGGTAAGGAAGTCGAGGTATAGAGAAATTCAATGGCTTGTCCACAAGCAGGCCATCAGGAAAGGCTGGGGTCTAAACTAGCCTCTGTGTCTGTTGATGGTCTTGAACTACCACTGAGAAAGACACAGCATGCTGACCGGACCCTCTGACTTTTAGAAAAGTTCACTTGGGGTAGGGCCAGGGTTTTGAAATGACTTTATTTTTCTACTTATATTTTCTGAGTGGTAGAAGAGAAGTCTCAGTAAATGACTATTGGATAGAGTTCATATATTGATCAATGATTTGCCCTCTAATACTTATGATTCATCATGAGCATTCCTGAGATTTTTGATAATTGATTTTTTAAAAATATTCAATATAACATTAATATAGAACACTCATCCTAATTTCATTATAAAATTGGAGGTGCCTTCTGTGGGAAAACAAATTGGCCCTAAGATATAATAAAATCATACTTACTAATATAGTAAACCTTTTAAAAATGCACATTTAAAGAGAAAAATTATGACTCTCCAAACAATTTTAAAAGAACTTTTGTCAGTACCCATATTTGTGGCATTTTTTACAATAGGCCAACTTTCCCAAAAGCTTAGAGTAAAAATACTGCACTCTTCCATTTACATTAACTTAACAAATTCTTAAGAAGTCATTCAACTTTTATCAAAGTCCTCAACATTCAAGAGCAGAACGGTATAATATTCTGGTTGCTTCGGCCTCATTTCTTACCTTTTTGTAACATTTGCTTTCTATTTCAAATTAAAAGATACCTCTGCACCAAAGGGTAGACAGGAATTACATCCAAAGAAAGAAGCAACAAATACAGTAAATATTTATAGACAAATGAGTTCTCACATTTTTGTAACCACGCGTAAATGAATATAATGGGGAAGAAGATATATGTCCTAGAACAGGAGTCTAAGAAGATTAAATTATTCTGCCAATTGAATTGTGCATTGAAAATAGCAAAGAAGGCTGATCCACCATACCCATTCATGTACTCTGTCAATATTGTTAAGAAGTCAATACTCCAGAACTATTTCCCCAATTTTTATATTACTGCCTAAAGTCTTTAATCTACAAATAATTAGTAACAGAATGAACTTATTTAACAACAGAATCTATGAACTTCAATACTGGGTACTTCTCCAATACAGAAACCTGAATTCTATATTATGAGATTGCCAATGACTTTAAGTACCTAGTTATAAATTCTGTTGTTTTGTGTCAATGTTTAGCATTAAGAGAAATGTTTTAAGCAACCTTTCAATATTAATTATATTGCACAGATGAAATGTGTTCTGTTAGGAAAATTACTATAATCAGAGAAACATAGTGTGGCAAGCAATATTGGAAACAAGCCACACATGGCATATTAAAACTCTCTGCTTTGGACCACTGGTAATGGAATAACCATTATGTAGCATATAAGCAATGTCTTATATGGGTAATACATCATTATTCTCGCCATCATCATTTAACAGGGGTCATTCAATAGCAACCATCTTGCTAAACTTGTTTGGCATGAAAAGGTCTCTGCATTTGAGGCTGGGTGTCAGGTGCGTGTATGTGTGGATGTCCATGTGTAGTTCTGTGAGTGTGTTTGTGGAATACAAAAGGCAGTGTACATATGGGAATGCATATGCTTCCTGAATGATGGATCTATGAAAGTGAGGTTGACTTTGGTTTTCCTTTTTTCCTCCCTCTTAGGACCTAGCACAATTGTCATTTTAAAATTCGTAACAGAGGAATAAACAATGTTTGTGGGTGTTTTTCCTGTCAGAAAAGCAATCTGTTTCAAGAGCTAACATCAACCATATATCATCAACCATATAGCCATACAGTAAGTGGTGGGATAAAAGGTTGGCTCTATACCTGAGACCCTTGGAATAGTGGCCTAAGGGATCAGCCCCTTTCTAAGGCATCAGTTCAGAGCTGGCTCTCTTAGCCTGTGAAAACTCAGTGAAGCTTTAATTATTTCCTAAACACAAACACATGTCAAACCTGTCTCTGATCTTCATACAGTGGGATCCCAAATAAGGAAACTGACCAAGAGAATTCCTGTTCCCTTGAAGTTTTGCCATTTTTTGATGCCTGTCCACAGTAGCCGGAAAAGGAATAAGATGAGGAGTCCACTTAAGAAGGTCACTAAGGAGGAAAGAATAAATGCGGCTTGGATCTCAGTTGTACAGGACAATTTTCCCATTTCTTCCCCATTATCATTTCGTTGCTTGGTTTGAAACATCGGGAAGCTGAATGTCAGAATTCTATTATGTCATTATCACATGGTAATGATTCCAGGAATTAGAATTCAGTGTATTACAGAGTCTTAACACTGGGTGCCATGCAATAAGTGGTTCTAAGGACATGGGTTGACTAACCACTGAGATGCTGACTCATAGGATGCTAGTGAATGAACAGAGGGAGAAAGCTGAGGTCCACAACATGGGTCTTCAGATGATGTGAATTCTAGATCTGATTTTATTATTCACTTTCTCAATGACCTTGAGGAAGTTACATCCTTTGTCGCCTTGGTCCATGGGCTATCTACTTGGTTTGCGCAGTCAAGCAATTTCAGAATAACTTTTTTTTTTCCATGAAATGACATCCAATCATCTGTGTGTCAGTGAGTTGGTTCTTCATCTTAACGAATGCCATATTCTCAGTAATCTTGCAAGGACAGATGATAGAACAACTTAGGATTTTAGCTTATCCTTTCAATAAGAAAGGCATGGTGTAGAGTGCAGGTATTGTAGTGGGCAATTTTACCAGTGTGAACATTGGTCATTTGTTATTTGAACCCAGGACTCTGTTCCTTTTATCTCTCCTTTTTGGGACCTTCCACTTTCTTGTTTTTATCCCTGTCCTGTCAACAAAACCTTTGGTCTAGCAGAGGCAAAGTTCAGGATGAGAGCAATTTCTTGTTTTCTCTGATGTTTTCAAAGGTGTAAGAAATATCATGCCTTTCATTGTGCATGAGTGGTTGGCAAAATGTCAGAGTGGAAGGACCCCCCAGCTATTGTGAAGACAACCTGACACGAGGTGATGAGACCCAGAAGAAATGTCATTGCCCTGTGCAGTCCACCATGACTCCATTGTGTGGAGCAGACTATTTCTAGAAGAGAAGTACATTTCCTAGAACTGCTGCCACAGTTATTTTGTCACGGGGGATGTAGATGACTAGGGAAAAACTGCTGTTTGTGACTTGGAAGCAATTCAGTGTTCAGAACATGGGAGGTAGACGACTTTGAAGCAACTTCACCCTTCACTATACTCTTCTTGTACTCAAGAGTTTAAAGACACAACAATAATATCTACTCTGTGGGGTGCCTACTACAAGCAGAATCTTTGTCAAGTGTGTGTGTGTGTGTGTGTGTGTGTGTGTGTGTGTGTTTGTGTGTAACTACTATGTGCCAGGCACTGGAGGCAGAATGGTCAACAAAACAAACACAGTTCATCCCCTGATGGGCAATACAGTCAACCCAGGGAAACACAATTAGAAACTGGGGGAGGTGTTTTGAGGGGAAATGTAGTGGAAGGAGGAAACTGATCTAGGTGAAGAATTCAGAGGCTGTGTCATTTCTGAAGCTGAGCTCTGAGGCACTAGAAGGAACCAGGGGCAGGACCCTTGGTGGGCTGGAGAAGCTGGGGACATATTGTTAGACAGAAGGATTACCGTGGGCAAAGGTGGAAAAGAGATGGCACTCTGAAGAGGGTAGTTGATGGAAAGCAGTGATCCAAGAGAAGGCTGGCTATGTATGAAGGGAAGCAGATCATGAAAGGCATTGTGTTCCAGTTTAAGATGAAAAAAAATACAAATACAAACTTTATCATTTGAAGGATTTTAAAGAAGGGAGTTAAATGATTGAATGCCAATCAGAGAAGACCTTGGTCCAGAGTGAGAGGAGGCTAATCCAGTGAGTGTGCTGGTGGGTGGGGCAAGCAGGTGGCCAGGATGGAAGGTCTCTGCACATCTGCACATGGAGATGAGTGTGAGGATGTGTCACCACTGACCCTGCATTCCTGGCCGGTACTTCTGAGTGGTGGTTGAGGCCTTTCACTGCTACCCTTTTAAAACTAGATCTAAGAAATAAACAACACTATGCTACTGAAGATTTCTTTTTTTCAGATGAATTTTTTAAGATGGCCATGATTTGATTAGAAAAATAGCTTTACTTTGTACACATCTCCATAATTTACATCTGGGCACTCAAATATTCTGGGGAAATTATACTTTATAATGAGATAGAACATATGTTTCATTTTTAAAATTTACTTTCTTCAGGAAATGTGTCATACCTAAAGAAGGAAAGCACTTCAATCTTTAAGTGTATATAGCAGCACTCATGAATGTTTGTGTGTGTTTAATGCTTCTGAAAGTAATAAATCATATTGTAAAGTTCTCTTTTAAGGGCCTATATCCATCTGTCATAATTAATGCTATAACCCTACCTTCTTCTGTTTCTATTACCAGACCTTTAATTCTTACCCCTAAGGAACATCCACCCACCAGGCAAACACTGGTGAGGACATACAAGGCCCCAGTTCATGCAGCTAGTCAGTGACACACCAGGTCTAAGGTCAAGGGTGAAGATGGTTTTACCTCCACAGAACACTTACATCACAGCGAAAGAACATCCCAGGAAGAGGTTTCTGGGGTAAACATCTTCTTATTGACTTAATGTATCTGTCACTTTGGGAATGTTACTTAAAGTTCATTGCCTGAGCTGCTCCAAGTGTTTACATGAAGCTATTTTAGTCACCAAGTCATCTTTCACCTTCTTAATGTTTCATTTTTGGTTTAACTCCTCAAGTTTCATGAAATGGGAAAGATAGTATATTAACCACTTTTAGAGAAAGCTTACTTTTGAAAGAAGATAATTTAATCCATATTCTATTTAGATCCACGACCTATGGAAAGCCACCGTTTAAAAAAGGTGCTGTACTTTTTTCTTCTCTCTTTTTATTCTAAATGGATAAACCATAGCAAGGCACTCTGGTGGGCCCTTTAATCCAATAGACTGTATATACTATTTTGGTGATTTTATTTTTATTTTTTTAAGTTTTTTTTTTATTATTAAGGTATTATATGTGTACATATCTTACCATTGGGTGATTTTATTTTTAGAAACTATCATTTCTTGAGAGGCTGATATTATAAATAATGTAATCATATTTAAAATCCATACAGAAATCTTGAGTTTTGTTTTTATCTTTTTTTTTCAAATGTGTGGTGTACTTCTGAAGTATAAGCCTTTGGCTGAGCTTCTTATGCTCCCCCAATCTTCATTTTCTCATCAGTAAAATGAGGAGGCTGGACTGGTATTTGAGATTCCGACCAGCTTGCACACTCCAAGAATCTTTGATTGTATAATCCCAGATTATGTCTCTAACAGATTATAATTATTTTTTAATATTCCAGTGTCTGATCTTATTCCCCAGATGAATTTTTTTTTTGGAAAAAAAGAATGAAGAAGCCTCGATTCTAAGTGAGTTTTTTTAAGGGGTATCCCACTTGATAAATTAACTTGGATTTCTTCTCAGGTCTCATGGAACTACTTTCTTCAGAGGAATATGCTGAACTTGGCCACATTCTCTGATTCCATCTCAGAATCCAGATCCTCTTTACTCTGTGATCTGATTAGAAATGTACTAACTGGTGTGCCAGAGAGATTATTCCTTCCCCTCCCTCTGACCAGTCTCCCGTTCCTTTTTCTTACTGATTTGCTTTCTTTGGTGATTCAGAGTTATGGATCATTTTGGCTATTTGCAAAGTGCATATGTGTGTCCATATGTATATGAAATACATGAGGGTTTTACTTGGTGAATTGCTAAATGCAATGTGAAGAATTGCATCAACTTCTTTAATTGTCTGATTCGTAATTCCTAATTATTCTACTAAATGTTTGGAGGGTGGTCTTCAAAAATCATGGTACAAGTATAACAAAAAAAGTTAAGAGGTGAACCTCCTCCATATGGCCAGTAGATGGAAGTATTTCATAGGTAATTAACAAGCAGTAGGGTTTTGGTTTTGGGTTTTGTTTTGTTTTTAAGAAAATGGAGGACTCATCAGGAAAAGAAGTAGACAGGAGAAATGAAAAACAGAAACTAAGCAAGGAAGACCGGGACATCCAATTCTATAAAATACAGGGCTTCCAAACTCAGTCTCACTAAAAACCCATTTTCTGTTCAGGTCGTGTTTATTCTCTGTGACTGCCCCTTTTGAAAAAATAGATGGATAAATTAAACTCTTGATAACTGGAGTTTTTTGGTTGTTGTTGTTTCTCTATGGATCCTAAAAATCTCGTCATGAGAAATGAATAATGCAATCAATCTCTTCAGCAATCAGGCCAGCTGAACATCAAGCTGGTGATTTCATTAGCAAAAGTGGTGTGTTGCTGCTCCAACCAGCCATTCTGGCCATGGTTCCAATGCAGTGGTCATCATGCCATCCTTTGCCCATCCTCTCTACTGTTTGGAATTATTTCTGATCTACCGTCGAATCACCAAGCATTGTCCCAGTAGCTGGTTGCATTATTCCTCTGGGTACTGTGTGAGTATATGTTTCCAAAATCTCAATTTCAATGAACTGTGTGTGTTTGAGTCTCTGGGTGTCATATCCAACCAGAAGATTCTGTTGAAAAGCTGAGTTGTCACTAACGGCATAATAAATGACAGCCATCATCTCTGTATCAGCTCCTCCTAGATTGGTACCTTCATCTAAACATGCCTCTCCAAAGGCCCTTGTCTCCTTGCAAGTTTTGGGTATGAAAAGACAGAGTCCATCTTTGGTTTGGAAATAACCCAGCAGGTTTTATTTATCTCAAGAGAAAAACTATGACTCTATAGATACAAAATAACTTTCTAAAAATCAGATTTATTTTAATCTACCTATTTTAAAGAAAATCCAAACAAATGATATAGAGTACAAGCATGATGCAAATAAAGTGCTCTGAAATGGCTTAATGTCTTTTAAGATAGAGCCTTGCTTCCTCACCCAGCTCTAATTGTTTTTCCCATCAAAGGATAATGTCGCCCTTTTTATTAGAATTTCTGACATTCTTCATCAGTATTGTGATTATAATTGCATTTCTCTAAAAACTGCCTCTATAAGCAATGCCCTTAATAGAGAGTTTGAATGTAACTGTTGCACAATATGTCCATTTTCTTTTTTTTTCAGGATATCCTTGAAGTAAGAACCTTTTGGAATGTAATATGCAAAAACTATATAGATTAGCATTGAGGTAGAAGAATTATTGAGCATTACATCTATTTATCCTTGAGCCCTACTTCTTTTAAAACACAAGGAAACCAAGACCAAGGTAGAGGAATATACTTTCTAGTTTGTGAATGCAGAACTACCTCAACCCATCCAAATCCATAGTATTTGAGAGAAAAAAAGGTCAACCTATGATGGTGCGTAGTCATCAAAGATTAATGGTGAGCTTATTTAGTAAAATGTTTGGAACTCCCGAGTACTTTAAAACATATTTTTATCTCACTTCTAACAAGCTTTAAACTGATAGTAGGAAGAAAAACATACCACTGAAGAGAATAAAATCCTTTCTAGCCAGGAGAGATAATGAAAGGAGACAGTATAACATTTTGTTGGCGAGCTTTTATTTGTTCATTGAGAAGATATAACTCCATGGGATGGCCATCACTGAGCTAGTAAACCCCTTCCTCTCCTCATTTACACTGTTTCTAATCAATAAAGACAAGGGCCAGGTTACCCCTAGTAAGTGTCATTGCAGTTACTCACCATAGCAAAGATTGCTCTTTGAAAACCTTGCCACAAGAGAGCAACATTGACTAACTTTTGCCCTGAAAACATTTTTTTTTTAAGGGAAAGAGATCTTTTTGCCCTGGAGTACATCCCAAATAAATCCTTCAAAAAAAATCATATGTTTGCAGGTCCTGCTCAGAATAAGAGGGGGAATAATGGAATCCTGGGTAACAGTGAGATACATTGGCTCTCCTTTTGCCTACCAATGCCTTGGCTCACCTCAATGAAGTTAAAAGGACAGATGTTTGGGGCTGTGCACATGAATCTCATTAGTTTGGGAAAAGTTAATCAGGGAACCTTTCCTCTCTGGATTTTCACATGTCAGAGAACTGTGACATGTTTGCAAAGTTAATCCTTGCCCTGAAGCATTATCGTTGGATTAGTAAACTTAATGAAAGAAACAAAAAGATAAAGCATTTTAGTGCATCTCCACTCAAAATGTCTTCTTCAGTATGGGGCCTTCTTGCTGCAAAGATCCCTTAAAGAGTAATCTCAATCACAGACAATCAAGATCCACTCCATAAATCAATTAATAGGCAAGAGAATCTTCAAAAATATCCCCATTTAATGTGCATTCAAAACAAAGCACAGAAAGCTAGGAGAAATTTAACAGTTTCCTCCAGAAAGACAGTGACGCTAAAAGGAAGATGGTTCAGGACTCTCTTCCATGGCTTTGTGCATCCTCCCTAATCTCTCCCCCAACAAGAAATAAGCTTCCGGGACCCCTTTTGATTTCTAGACTCTTCTTTCTAAACCTGTTCCACACATTTGTCATTCTCCCTCATCCTACCTGTCCTATATGCTTCTCACTTCTAGAGTGAGGCAACAGTTGATAGCAGAGATGTTTAGAGTCTAGTACTCCTGCCTGGCCAACACCCACATAATCAGATCATTAACCTTTCTATTGGGTGTGGGGTTGGGGATCAAACAGTTCTGCTTCCCTGTTTGCTGAGGATTCCTAGTTTAACTAACATGCATTTCTATCAAATGGGCACTCTGTCACTTGTACTCTAATACAAATCACCTCTCCTAGAATAATTGACAGTACACAATAGCTGTATTTCTCAGCTTTGATACAACCTGGCTGAATCAAGTAGATGGAATGAAATCAACCCAACATATCACTCACATTGTTTACAAACTCATTACTTACAGGGGAGTCATGGACTCTGTAGATGGTAGCTCCTCCCCTGGAGAGTCAAGTGGTCCTTTGTTACCAGGAGAATGCCCTGGGCCTTCAAGTGATAACTTTGAGTCTTGGCTTTACTACTTACAAGATCTGAAAACAACAAAAACTCCTGAGAGATAAAACACCTATGCTCTCTTACTCATAGATTGCATGAAGGTCCAGTTAGGTATTATGAGGAAAGCACTCTGTAAATTTAAAGTATTAAGCCCTCAGTGGGATAGTACTTTGGACACTCAATAATAATAGCTGTCATTTATTGAGCATAGAGTTCCATATTAAACACTTTATGAAAATTGTCTCACTAAATCATCACAACTGTGCATGAGAGATATACATTTCCCTGCTTTGGAGATTAAAAGTTTGAGATCTAGAGAAATTCAGCAATTTGTCAAAGGTCTCTTAGCTAACAAGGGTAATTTTAATTCAAAGCCCAGTCTGCAGTGTAGTCAACTCCAGAATCAGTGTTCTCACTGATGGGGTTCAGGATATGTTACCCCAAAGTATGGCATGTTGGCATATTAAATATTTTAAGTAATTTTTTTTTAAAATGGCAGAAATAAAAAGGTCACTTAGACCTTCTTCCTTCCCTTCTTTGCTTTCCCTTGAAATAGGTCATAAAACTTCCAGGTAAAAGGCACCCACACTATGCTGGGTGGGAAGAAGCATTGCTATCACCTGAGACAGGGAATTTAGGGCCAAGAAGGCTGTATATATGTATTTTAAAAGTGCTAAACTAACTTTCATTTTTCTAGTTATTCCTTTACCATTAACTACCCCTATTCTGAACGCCTTTGTCTTGTCAATTCTTCACAAATGTACTTTTTTTCTCTGAAAGGTATAAAAGCTTCTTTCTGTGGTCATTTCTTCAGGTCTTCATTCTCTTGTGAAGGCTTCCATGTACATGTAAAAATTCAGTAAAATTTATATGCCTTTTTTGTGTTCATCTGCCCTTGTCAGTTTAATTTTCAGACCCAGCCAGGTACACTAAGAGTTTTAAGGAAAATGTTTTCCTTCTCTACATGACCATTAACCAGAATTACTTTAGGGACTGGTCTGCTGCAAACCACTGCCTTTATCTTGGGCAGTAAAATCTTCAGCATCTGAGGCTGTCTTCCCTACAGAGAGGTCAAGTCTCCTTCCTTCTTTCAGGCCACAGGGTTCATTGCCAAGGGGCACTAGATGCTAATGAAGGGTCTTTAATGGCCTTATATTACTGTCAGGATTGCCTCCACCGCTCTGATTTGGAAGTCACATATCTAAGGGGAGCTCTTCAGTCTAAAGAGGAAAGAAAGGATGGGGGAAGGAGAAAAGAGAAAGTAGAGCACACTGAAGGGATGAGGCCAATCACCACACCTAATTAGTAGTATTTTGCAGCCTGCACAGAGGAGAGCTCTTCTGAAAAGTCAGACTAGGAGGTTGTGGTGCTCTGAAGGCACTGTGGTCTCCTGGGAGACAAGAGAGAAAGGACTCTGGGTGGTGGACCCAGGCCATCTGGATGTACTACAAATTGAAGTCTCAATTTTGGAGATTGTTCAGAATGGGAAAATAGCCCCATAGCTCCCAAGTGCATTGGGAAAGGGTGATAATCTATTGATACTTGGTGCCTGTAGATGGAACTTGACTAATCCATCCAGGCGCAAATTCCCTGGTGAGCATAGGGCTGGCAGTAGGGGTTAACTTCTTGTATGTTGATCTTATTTTGATAATAAATAAATAAATAAATAAATAAATAAATAAGTCAGATGAGATCTGTAATATCTTCTTTAGACTCCTCCACAGCATCTTGCAGAATGTCTTCACATTTTAAATGATGAATTTAGTGGAGGAGATGGTTGTGTAGAGAAGGCAAACACACAAAAAGCAGTGAAAAACTATAAAGAGGAATTTATACTTAATTATAACCTAATGGGGGTGTCCCTAAGGAGGGACATGTGGTCATAATATTTTTTAAGAGGAGATAGTTATAAAGACTACCCAGAATTTAGATGATGAAGGACACAAAAAATCATTACAGATGAGAATATGTCATGGAATGAAAGAATGGACATACTAGTATATGCAAAGGGGAGAGAAAGTAGAAATATTGTCTTTGGGATCCAGCTATTTTACAACATCTCCTTTAAACAGTTGGATGGATGGTAGACTTGATGATTCCCATTTTACTCAAAGATGTGAGTTAACTTGTCTAAGATCATAGACCTAATCAGTGGTAGAAGCTCCAACCCTTTGATCCCAAAGTATGTGTTCTTTCCTTTAAACCATGTCTCTCTTCTTAATTTCAGAGGTTGGTTCTATAAAGGAGAGATGAGATTTACAGATAAATGCCTATAAAACATAAAGATAGGGAGAGAGAGAGAAGAAAAAGGAGAAAAAAAATTAAAACCAGAAGAAGATACAGTTGCTATTTAAATGATCTGGCAAAGGAAAAAATGTTCTAAGCATAATGAGAAAGAAAAAAAAATAACAAAAGGAAATGAATTTCTTTTGGTAATATGTAAATTAATTTTTCATAGTTCATAAACATCATAAAATTAAAACCAAGCAATATATTAGTATAATTAATTTCCCCAATTTGATACCTGTTATTAATAATTTATAACATTTATAAGAAATATATTACTGGAAAAAATAAAAGGAACATTAATATTCATTGATTAAGTATTTGAAAACAATCTGAAAATTCTAATAAAAGAAAGTTTTCTTTTCATAAGGTTAGTCAGACATGTTGCCTCAAATACTGCTGTTGAAAATGTAAATGGCACAAAGCATCAAAATATTCATTTCCTCTGATTCAATTAATCCATGGTATCTTTTCTTAGGAAGCAACCACAACTTTAAAAAACACTTTAAAAAGATAATTTATTTTTTTTAATAAAAAATAATGGAAAGTACCTAAAGAGTAAATGGAAAAGGAAAAATAATAAAGACATCCATGGTAGAGTATTATCCTGCCACTCACAGTATGGAAAATTAATATAGAATAACATTTTAAGAGACCATAATATTAAATGTACACTATTATGCTAATAATTATATCTAATAAAGAGGGAATATGCTAATTGACCCTCATGCTGTTGCAAAGATGGTGGCACCCACAGCTAATAAGGAGGAAATATGCTAATTGACTGCCAAGTCCTCAAAGATGGCAGCACCCACAGCCACAAGATGGTGGCGCCCAGTCCCCTCAAGCCCTGCCAGGGCGCGCCTGCCTCCAGAGTCCCCCAGTACCCTCAGCCCCCAAGCCACCCAGGGCTGGCCCAAGGTGCAGGCAACCCTCGGATGGTGGCTGCCCAGCCGCCCAGGGCTGCCCCTGGCTCAGGTAACCAGGACAGGCAGAGGCTTGCGCTGCCAGCAGTGGCAGCAGCAGATGTGTGATGGGGCGTTCCCTTCCCCTGATCACCGGGTCACTTTCTGCCCCTGAGGGCTCCTGGGCTGTTAGAGGGGGCAGGCCGGGCTGAGGGAACCCCCTCCAGTGCATGAATTTTCATGCACAGGGCCTCTAGCATTTCATAATATGCTTAGGACAAAATGCTTGAATGAAATATAGTGCAGGAATACCTGTTATCTTTTTGTGGTGAGATTATAGGAATTTTTTATTATATGTTTTTCCTGGCCTCTGTGGATCATGGGATTTATATCCTCTGTATTTGATTATTACCCTAATCACACTGGGAAGCCTTTGAAGTGTTTTGAGCCAAGACTTGAGAACACATTTGTTTCAAAATCTCTGTAATGGGGAGAAGAGATTAGTTGGGGAACCCTAATAGAAAACAATTGTCGAAGTCCAAGTGGGAATATGGCTGTGATACTGGATGATGCTGGTAGGAACAGAGAAGAGTGGGTGAATGTGAGAGATCTTTAGGAGGTAAAAGGGAGAGAATGTGGTCATGATTGTCCATGGGAACAGTGATAAAGCACACTAGTATTTATCATGTAAATCTAATTGAAATTTATTTACTAGACTCAAAAAGTTAACCACTGGTATTATTATAATATTGAAAAAAAAAACCTTTAAAATCTTCTCTTAACCAAAGTAAATTTGTACCAGAAAAATATTCAAGAGTAAGTTAAAGTCAAAATAAATGACTTGTTCAAAGTCCTGAACACATATATAACAGGGAACAGGTTTCATCTCTATGTCACCATTTAGAACTCTGGCTTTCCAGCTCATTGGACCACATGTTAAATCCTTTCCTAGTCCTCAGCAAGACAAAGTTAGACTATGTTTTGACATACCTGTCTAATAGTTCTGTGAGCTGGTATTTGCTGAGGAAAAAAAGAAGAACATTATGATTTCAGTGTTTATCTTTATTTTCTGCGAGGAGAGCATATAGTAGAATTTGCAAATGGTATATATAGTGGCATTTGATTCCTGCACTATACATTTACAATGCAATTTTCCTCTTTCCCATAGCATTCACTTTGGGATAATGTAGGAAATCAAAGATTTAATTGCATAAAATAGGGGTGTCCTAAGAACACGCATTTTAGTCTTTCCTCTCTTTGTCCCACTAACATGCTGAGCCTGCTATGGTTGCAGAGCTTTTGTCAGACAAACAGGTAAGTACTGAGCAATTATTTAAAATTGTGCTGTGGATGGGGTTAGGAACAGCGAAATATCTACCTAAGCTAATTGGAATGGAGATAAGATAGGCATGGGATAATTTTTAAAAATAGACTGTAGATAATGTGTCTTACTGAGAATAAAAAAGCCGTAAGAAAAAGCAATAGAGTAGATTCTTGGCATTTATGGATAACACTTAAAATCTCAATTATTTGGGACCATGTAATAGTAATTTTGTAGG
Organism: Plecotus auritus; assembly: GCF_963455305.1. NCBI lineage: Eukaryota > Metazoa > Chordata > Mammalia > Chiroptera > Vespertilionidae > Plecotus > Plecotus auritus. The sequence continues at coordinate 23,718,082 of NC_137772.1, read as the reverse complement.
GCTTATAAATTTGAACTTAATGTTCCAGAATGGGCTATGATGGTTTCCTAGTGAGCAAAGTTAGTTGGCTCCTCAATATCCAAATCTTTGCTCTGTTCTCTACTTATCTATTCACTATTGCTCATGGTTAAATTAAAGACAAAAAACACATTTCTATTTTTTGAAAAATGATCTTGAAAAAAGTCAACAACTAAGTTTGGAAAGAAAGTTAAATGGCTACGCCAGAAAATAATAAGGACTCAAATGGTAAATTCAACTCAGAACTATGAGGTACTCAACAGAGAAACAAGAGTAAGCAATCTATGAAACTATTTCAGCAATTGCCTGCACCAGAATTTATTTTAATAGCTACATAAAAGACTTTAGTACTCAATTTATAGAATCATTAATTGTCTAAGGGGGTAACTTAAAATTTTAAGTCATACTTTATAGCATTTTATGGAGGAAGTGACATGTAATGGTGTTTTCAAATTTGAGTATTTGAGAATGCCTAAGGACATTTCCCTCAGGAATACATATTTCTTAAAGTGTTAACAACACGGTATAGAAAAGAAGAAAATAATTTAGAGAAGATGCAGAGTAGTTAAAAAAAAAAAAAAAAAAAGAATTCCCTTTACCCAGTTAGGTATGGATCTGGAGATAAGGTAGCTAGCTAGAGTCCTAACTGGTTGAATAAGGGTAAAGCTAATGAAAAAAGAGTGATGTGGTGATGTAGGTGGGAGGGTGGGAACCTCTAAAAGTGCATGATGTGAGTAAGCAAATTCCAGGAACTATGAATGAAGAGTTGAGGGATTAGAATTCTGGCCCTGGTCTGCTCCTTATTAATTCTGTGACTTTGGGGAAGTCATTTATCCTCTCCCATCCTTCATTTCTTTTTGAACCTTAATTTCTTCCTCCATAAAATGATTGCAGGGGCCTGGGTGATGCCTGAGCTATGGTTCAGCGATTTTATGGTTTGTAAGTAATCATACTATACAGTTTCACATCCTTTTATTGTGCATTAGATATTGAATATTTTCCACGTCACTAAAATTAAAGCATTGTTTAATGACTATGCAATACTTACTATGTTACCTTAATTATTTAGCCATTTCCTAGATATTTAGGTTTTCAATATTTTTATTACAAAAATGTTGTCTTCAATATAAAAATAGGTATCTTTGTAAATATTTGTCCTTGTCTCTAGTGACTTCCTTGGATTGAGTCCTAGAAGTGAAATTACTATATCAAAGAACACGAGCATTTTAAGCGTTTGATACTTATTGTCAGATCTTTCCTTGGAAAGCTCCTAACATCTTTATTCCCACAGAAGCTCCTGGGTCTCTTCTCTTCCACTCATACAGTAGTGTTTAGCTTTTTAAAAATATTAGTTCAGTTGATAATTTAATATATTTTATCATTTTAATTTTTATATCCCTTACATTTTCAAATAAAATGTTTGTACCTGTGCATTTGTAAGTCACAGTTCTTTGTTTAGGACAGAAACAACAGACCAACACATTTAATTAACTTTTAAATGCACATGGAAACCTTCATAAGAGAATAAAGACCCAAAAAAGCAACCTGAGCAGGAAGCTTTTATACTTTTTAGACAAAAACACAACAACAACACACAATATATTTGTGGAGGAATGACAAGACAAGGGGTTTGTGCTAAGGGTGGTAAATGGTGACCAAGTAACTAGGAAGATAGAGTTAGTTTAACAAAGGTTTGTTTGCAGGTTCCTCTTGTGCCATCTCTGGGTTGATAAGAGTCTGTCAGCAGTAAAAGAATTTGCCTTAACTTGTTTGGCTCAGTGGATAGAGCGTTGGCCTGCGGACTCAAGGGTCATAGGTTCGATTCTGGTCAAGGGTATGTACCTTGGTTGTGGGCACATACCCAGTAGGGAGTGTGCAGGAGGCAGCTGATAGAGGTTTCTCTCTCATCGATGTTTCTAACTCTCTATGCCTCTCCCTTTCTCTCTGTAAAAAATTAATAAAATATATATATATATATATATACATATATATATAAAAACAGTAAAAGAATTTATGTCCTGTCTTTAGGCAGAAAAAGAAGAGCTTTTTCTGCATTTACTCTTTATTAATTACCTTCAGCTCAAAAAATGTTTATGTCAAAGAGGCATATTTTGGGGTAACATTTACTGGTTTCCTTCATTCACTAGTTAACTATCTGTTGATGTCCTTTGACTTTTTTTTTCCCATTAGAAAAGCCATCCTTTCTTTGTTTCAGTGTAAAGCATATCTTATTAAGGAAAATATTAACATTTTGAATCATTTATTTGTAACCCACAGGTATCCTGTATTCTCACCAGACATTACAAATGTTCTGTAATTCCACAAATAATATTCAGAGCCTTATTGATTAAGCACTTGTGCCGCCCTCCTCCCTCCACTGTATTATTCTTTAGGATTTGGTTAGGGAAGTGGAGGAACTCACATAAATATTTTATTTCTCATATAAATGAGATCATATGGTTCTTGTCTTTCTTTGACTGGCTTATTTCACTTAGCATAACAATTTCCACTCCATCCATGCTGTTGCAAAGGATAAGACTGCCTTCTTTTTTATGGCTTAGTAGTGTTCCATTGTCAGAGGGAAGGAGAAGACTGGATGAAAGAAGGTGAAGGGATTAGCCAAAACACACATATACGTAACACATAAACAAACACTGACAACAGTGTGATGATAGCCAGAGGGAAAGGGGGGTGGGAATTAGGTGGAAGTGGACAAAGAGAGTGCTGTTGTTTTTCGTTTGAGGTGATGGGTGCATGAGGAAGTGTGCAGATTATGTTTTATTGAGTTGCACACTGGAAACCTGTATAGTTTTGTGAACCAATGTTACCCCAATAGAGTAAATTAAAAAAAATATTTTTAAAGATTAGATATTCTTACCTTTCCATGATGGCTACTCCTTTTGTTTCAGGATGGTGGCAGGTAGGTTCCTCTCTGTTTTTTTAACCAGCTCTTTGAAAGGGATTTTCTACACCTGAATAATCGAGTTCCTCCACTCAGACAGCACAGGTGATCCAAAGGAAGAGGTGGCAGGCAATGGGCAGGCCAACTTTTCACCTTTCTTAGAAGCAGTATTCCCACTGATCTCAAGGCTCTGGTACATTCTTCCAGACATAGTGCTTAATTTTCTCCTTTCTGTCCAGTCCATTGGTCAGATCTGAGGACACATTTGAAGGAGTTCAAGGTTCATGTTCTCTCTTTCAGACTGGCTCCTAGCACCTTCCAAGTAAAAGGTTGATTTGAGCATCCCTACTCTCTTCCTGAGCATTCCATGGCAGTTGGACAGCTTGTCAGCAGGTAGGGGCTGGTCCTTCCAGAGAAGTGGAGGGCTCCTGGTATGACCTCTGTCATGAGGACTCACAGCATTTGTCTAACTCAGTGGTTGGCAAACCGCGGCTCGTGAGCCACATGCAGCTCTTTGGCCCCTTGAGTGTGGCTCTTCCACAAAATACCACATGCGGGCGCGCGCGTACAGTGCGATTGAAACCAACACAGAAGACGGTTTTCCGCCTGGGCGAGTCTATTTTGAAGAAGTGGCGTTAGAAGAAGTTTAAGTTTAAAAAATTTGGCTCTCAAAAGAAATTTCAATCATTGTACTGTTGATATTTGGCTCTGTTGACTAATGAGTTTGCCAACCACTGGTCTAACTCACACCCAAATACTACTACATGATGTTTTCCAATGTATGAAAGTCCATATTTTTGTAATCAAACTTAAATTGTGCACCTGAATTCTATATAATTTTATTAACCAACAGCACCCTAAATTCAATAAAAAAGAAAAAATTGCATGTTTTTCTTTTATGATTTATTCTACTGTCATTCTGCATCAAAAGTGCCAAATAATCTGAAGTTTATTTGGAAAAGACTTTCTATGAAAAGCTTAAGAGTGGAAAATTAATAATTTGCCCTATTAAAAAGTTTATAAACTCTTAGTAATTAAAATAGATTGGCAGAGGAAACCAAGATGGCGGCATAGGTAAGCACCTAAACTGCTGCCTCGCACAACAATTTCAAAACTACAACTAAAAGACAGAACGGACACCATCCAGAACCACAGGAAAGCTGGCTGAGTGAAAATTCTACAACTAGAAGGAAAAAGAAAAGCTCACAGAGAATTGGAGGTACGGCAAAGGGTCTTTGTGCACGCAGAGAGGAAGGGCGGCTGAGAGCCTGGCTGACTTTCTCTGGCAGAAGGGGGAAGGAAGCCCCCGACCACACTGAACCCCAGTTCTCACTGCACTGAACCCCAGTTCCGGGCGAGCCCCTGGGGACCCACGCTCTTACGGGGGGAGTCTGGACTCTCGGGCGGAGACTCAGGAGCCGGGGAAGGCAGAAGTCTGAAGGTGCGCGCATGCCAGTGCGCACAAAGGCTGCGGAGGTTGCCACAGGCTTTCCCTAGTGGAAGGGAGTCAGAGGCTCCTGACTGCACTGAGCCCCAGTTCTGACTGCAGTGAACCCCAGTTCCAGGCGAGCCCCTGGGGACCCACACTCTTGTGGGGGGAGTGTGGACTCTCGGGCGGAGACTCAGGAGCCGGGGAAGGCAGAGGTCTGAAGGCGCGCATGTGCGCGCAAGGGCAAGGCTGACGGGAAGCCAAGACTGATACTCCACCCCATCCAAGCTGAGCACAGAGGCTATTGCAATTTGGCAAGTCTAATCCTATAAGGCTGTCTCCAGCACCAAACTTCTCCCAGCATAGACACAGCTGATCCTTACAGCCAACTGGCCTGGAGGTCAATTCTTCCCAGTGATACCAACAACAATCAAGACTTAATTACAACAAGGCTGTACACACAGTCCACAAAGGGGTGCACCAAGAGTGTCCACCTCAGGTTAACTGGGGAGGCAGACCCACTGGGCCATATTGGAAACCTAGCACACAAATATACCGTACCAACTCAGGGAAGCAGTGAACATGGCGGCGTCAAAGAATCAGATCACAAACGAAAGAAATGGAGGAAAAAAAACGACTGGATATAGAATTCAAAACCACAGTTATAAGGCTTTTCAAGAATATCCTAGAAAAGGCCGATAAATATAACGAGACCCTCGAAGATATGAAAAAGGACCAACTAGAAATTAAACATACACTGTCTGAAATAAAAAATATTATACAGAGACCCAAAAACAGACTAGAGGAACACAAAAATCAAGTCAAAGAATTGAAATACAAAGAAGCAAAAAACACTCAACCGAAAAAGCAAAAAGCAAAAAAAAAAAAATCCAAAAAGTTGAAGATGGTGTAAGAAGACTCTGGGACAACTTCAAGCATACCAACATCAGAATTATGGGGGTGCCAGAAGAAGAGAGAGAGCAAGATACTGAAAACCTATTTGAAGAAATAATGACCGAAAACTTCCCCCACCTGGTGAAAGAAATAGACTTACAAATCCAGGAAGCACACAGAACCCCAAACAAAAGGAATCCAAAGAGGACCACACCAAGACACATCATAATTAAAATGCCAAGAGCAAAAGACAAAGAGAGAATATTAAAAGCAGCAAGAGAAAAACAGTTAGTTACCTACAAGGGAGCACCCATACGACTGTCAGCTGATTTCTCAACAGAAACTATGCAGGCCAGGCGAGAGTGGCAAGAAATTTTCAATGTGATGAATAGCAAGAACCTACAACCAAGATTACTCTACCCAGCAAAACTATCATTCAGAATTGAAGGGCAGATAAAAAGCTTCACAGATAAGAAAAAGCTAAAGGAGTTCATCACCACCAAACCAGTATTATATGAAATGCTGAAAGGTATTCTTAAAGAAGAGGAAGAAGAAAAAAGTAAAGATAAAAATTATGAACAACAAATACATATCTATCAACAAGTGAACCTAAAAATCAAGTGAATTAAAAACCTGAGGAACAGAATAATCTGGTGAATATAATAGAATCAGGGGCATAGAAAGGGAGTGGGCTGATAATTCTCAGGGGGAAAGGGGTATGGGAGGTTCATGAAGAGACTGGACAAAAATCATACACCTATGTATGAGGACAGTGTGGGGGGGAGGTAAGGGCAGAAGATGGGGTAGGAATAGGGTGGAGGGGAGCTATGGGGGGAAAAAGGAGAAACAATTGTAATAATCTGAATAAAGATTTATTAAAATAAAAAAAATTTAAAAAAAATAGATTGGCTTTGGCAAAACAATCAAATATATGCATCTAAGAGTAGATAACCATAAAATAGACCTTATATAACTATATAATATGTAATAGAGAAAACACTGCATGTTAGTGAGAAGGAAGCCTATTATTCCATGAATAATATCTGGAAAATTGGCTATTATAGGTAAAATATCAAAGCAGAATTTCATAGAATTATGAAATACATGTAGAGTTATTTTAACCCAATTTCAGACAGGCAATTTTACTTAAAATCTCAGGTACTGAGTATACAACTGTGAAATAGACAAGGACTCTGACTTATTCAGGCAAGAGAAACATATACTAAATTAATGAAAATAATATGCATGTTATGAAGGAAATTAACATGATGATGGGTTAGAAAAGAAATTGGGAGGATGTAGAATGCCTCCTGATGGGGTGATCACAGAAAGCTCCTCTAAGAAATGGCATCTGAGCAGAGGCTGCATGAATCACCACCTCAGTAAAGGATTGAGAAAGAGTAATATATGGGTAGGTAGATGATATAAATGGGGAGCAGTGGTACCCCTGTTATATCCCAATGGCCTATTAGAGGAGCTGGTATATTGCCCGAAGAAGTGGTGTGAAAGAGGCAATAGGAACAAGAACACTCATACTACCTCATGGTCCTGCACTGTTGGGAAATGACATAGGGGAATAAGGGCCTTCAACTGAGAAAACTTGGGAGAAATGGAGAGAGCCTTAGGAGAGAGCCAGATTTCAGCAAAGACAATGTCATGAAGAGTTAGAGGAGGATATACTATTTCCAAGGTACACAGTGGAGGCTTTGCAAGGGCAGAAAGCTGTGGGGAATGTACCAGACTATGAGGCATCCCAAATAGGAAGAGGGTGAGAGTATAGGTAACAGTAAAGAGATGAGAGTATAAATGGTACTTCAATAAGAAGGGAAGCAGAGCATTGTGGAATCAATCATCTCTGACGATCTCCTAGAGGAAGGGGAGCAATTAGTTCCAGCTATGGTCCCAAGAAATTAACTAAATGATCTTGAGTGATTGTTCTTTGAAATTCCATATGAATCGTAATCTTGACTGGGGAAAGGACTGAGGGAGGGGGCATAGGTGGGAAGTTTTTCATTGTGAGTGAGACACAAGCAGTTGGTCTTTGGGTTTGTATTTGCTATCATTTTTTATTATAATGGGCAGTGAGGAATACAGGAATTATTTCATATGACACTGATGTCACAAGTCTTAGGTGAAACTGTTTCAATTAAGAAAAGGTGTAAGCTGTCATTTCTTCTAAAGTGTTGTACAGAAGATATTTGTAAGCCAGTCTATGAGCTATAACTATTTGTAAAAAGATATTAAGCCCCAAGAAACTTCATCTAATACTTGTCAAGAGTGCTGAAAATCATGTGTATATTTATCAGTTAGAGTTTTAGCTGTAAGAAACAGAAACTGACCCTGATAAGAGGAAAAGGAGTTAACGGAAGAATATTAATAACTCACAGTAGCTTGAGCAGGTGAGAGTTTTGCTGGACAACCAAGCTTGTAAACCATATAGCCAAATCAAGAAGCAAAACAGTGTGACAGTTCTGGTCTGTTGGGATACCAATGACATTGCTAATTGTGGCAGGCAGCCCAAAGATGTCCACATCCTAATCCCCAGAACCTGTAGTATGTTACTTTACATGGCAAGAGGGGCTTTGCGGATGTATTTACTAGGGTGATGGACTCTAAAACAGGGAGATTATCCTGTTTTATCTGGTTGGGCCCAAATTCATCCCATGAGCCTCATAATAGAGAACTCTTCCTGACTGGAGGCAGAGAGATGTGGTAGGTAGAAGTCAGAGTGATATGAAGGATGAGTAGGACTATGCTCATTGCTGGTTTGAAGATGGAGACAGCACTGATGAGGAGTACAGGTGGTCTTAAGGAGCTGAGAGAAGCCCAGATGACAGCTATACAAAACATGGGGACCTCACCCTACTACTACAAGGAACCAAATTCTTCCAATAACCTGAATGAGCTTGGAAGTAGGTCATCAAGCACTCCTAAGGCAAAGCAAGGCCAATACCACTTTTAGATTCAGACAGTTTATCATTTACACAAATGGCAAAAGGAAAATTAGCCAAAGGCTCTGGCTCTCTATGGTCCTTGACCCAAACACCAGAAAGGATGCACCTGTACAAAAGGGATCAGATGACTATAATACAAACTGTGGAATACACCAGATCCTTGAATAACGTCGTTTCATTCAATGTTATTTGGTTATAATGTTGATAAGATGTTGTAAGAACTTAACTCTTTTTACATCAATTCATCTAAGATAAAATTGGTTTTGTTATACATCATTTTGCTGAAGTTCCAAGAATCTATTGATTAGTGAGGGCTTACTGTATCTCATTGTGGAGGAGCCAATTCTAGACTATAACTAAACAGTTTTATGTCCTATAGTTCTATTTTGACAAGGGTGGGGGAGGTAGGGAAGAAAGTTCCATACCTCATCATAACCTGGGTAGGAAGTGATGAGAAACTGTCTTATGAAAGCTTCCCAGGGGATACAGGTCCAAGGAAAGATAGCCTCATAGAAGCTCCTTACACCCATCCATCCTCCCCTGTTCTGGGAGGATCACAAGGCATTCTGCCACAGCTCAGATAAGATGTGACTTAAGCCTTTGTCTGCATGGCCTATGTATGCAAGGTCTGCAGGGTGCCCTGGCAGAGCCATTCTCTACTCAGATTCTCCCTTAGAATATCAGATAAGAGCTCAGGCTGGCCACCACCTGGATTTCTTTCTTATGATACCCAGAGTGGATAAATCAAGCCCATCAGAATTCTGATCTACAGAACTACAGGAGAATAACTTTGGGTTGTTTTGGGGTGCTGAGATGGTTGTAATTTGTTATACAATTGGAAAGTGACATGAGCTCTGGGTACCATAATGGTCATGACCTTCAACTGAATGCTAGTGCTGGAATTTCAGATGTTGGTGTTATTGGAAAGTAAATGCACACACACACACACACACACACACACACACACCTCCATCTACTTTCAGAGCAGTTCTCTCCTATCTTGCTTCATTGCTTTACCACTTTTTTATTCAAGTTCCAGAATGAGTGCTTGTTATTGGCTGTGCGATCATATGTCCATGTGGTAACTGTAAATGGGGATTGAGAAAGGAGTATTTGAGTTTCTACAGTGGAAGGTAGACTGCCTCTCATCAACTCATTATGGGAGAATTTCCTAAATATTGAAAGGAGACTCAAATCATATTAAAAAATAAGTGTTATTACTACTACATATCACTCTTATCATTGTCCAATTCCATGACAGACCCTGGGCTCTTTTGGTTTTAAAATTTTAATATTTCAGGAGTATGGTGTTACCACTAAAAGTGGTTCCAATAAATCTGAAGCTGTAACATACACCTGGCTAATGTGGGTTTCTCTAGCTTCCAATTAAACAGAAAGGAAGGAGGTGATTTGGGGATATTGGACAAGGAAAGTGATATTGACTGTCCAGGGGGAATATGCTACTGCTGCACAAGATGAAAATTTTTGAGAGGGTCATTATGGGAGTAAAACTAAGAAGGGCTCCTTTCACTCCCGGACCTGTGCATTCAAGGAGAAAGGGCTCTACTGCCACGTGCGGATGTAGAGTGCATACTAAATCTGTGCACAACATCCTTATTTTGTGTGGTCTTTCCTCCTAGTTAACAGTGTGTCTTAATATGGCATGCCACTGTTTTACAGAGCTACTTGCTTCTGGATGATGGATTAGATGGTAAAATCAGTGAATCCCATGGGCTTGGATTCTTTCACTGTAAAGTGAGTTCAACGAAAAGAGAGTTCCTCGGCCAAATATAATGTTCTGTGAAATATTACTCTATTTTCTAAAATTTATTTGAAGCACTTCAGTTTGACAGTGTGAGGTGTATGTATATATCTAAATTAACATTAATCCATACTGCAGGGATGGTCACATGACATGTGAAGTATGCTACTCAATAATTTACACTTCAGAACATTTCGGAGGAGGTTGGTTAGAATTTGAAAACCTTATTCTATGGTTCACACTCCCCAGAGGGGGCTACGGAAAGTGCTTCACATATTACAGTCTGATTCAGTGCCAGAGGGTTTATTAATTAACATAAAAGAATATTAAATTATGTCATGGAAAAATGAATAATATCAATATATATCAGCCAGAAACATTTGTGCAGAAAAGTCTACTCTCGCATGATGAATACTCTGACAATCCCAGCAGGTTAATATTTTTTGAGTAGTACCCTCGGTCTAGAACTCCACTTATTCCCTAGTTCCCCACTTTATAGAGAATTTTTTGCTCTACTCAAACTGGAAAAATAGCTGTTTCTGCTATCAGAATATTTGGTATGGCAAGATGAGCCTTCAATGCCAGGGGCTGTGGCATGCCTATATAGGACAGAATGGAAATGATGGAGAGTGGAGAGAGAATTCATCACATTTGCAGAACTTCATCATTTGCATGTTTTGATGCCTGCTCCCTAATAAATGTTGGTACTTGTGGCAGAATTATGGGTGGTTTTTGCTCTTTAAAAAACATAGTATCTGGCAATGAGAATGCAAGGTAATGACTGGCGTCAACCATCTCTAATCATTGGAGACACCTAATATTTACCAAAAAACCCTAAAGAGTCTGTATAATTAAGTTAGCTTAGGTCAGCCTTAAGACATTGTTAGGGTGAATAATGCACTCAATGGGGCCATAGGTGGTGGAGGTGGCAGATAGATGGTGGGCAGGTTCAATTTTCTGGTTGTTCCCTGGCTGGTTTCATTGACATATAGGAATGAGCAGGCTTATGTGAACTCTGTTCTCCTTGTGAGTGGGAGTGGTGGATGATGGCTGCTGATAGTTGACACTAAGTAAGTCATTTGTCACTGCAATGCCACTTTCAAGAAGATACTGAATCCTGACCCCAACCCACTAAGAGCTACAACATTCTACAGGTGCCAAATGATGCTGTGTTGTCTTTGAGTCCTCTGAGTGCTGGAGCCATACGGTCATCTGAAGAGAGAGAGAATGTCCATCTCCCTGGTTCTGTGCTGACTCTCTGGGCACTTTTTGGGCTCAGTCTTCCAAGATCTCTCAAGGAAAGAGCTGTTTCATTTTGTGGTTTTAACACTGTTCTCCACAAAGACTGAAAAGCCACAGGAAACACAGAGAGTGGTAGCCATTGTTCCTTTACCTTATTATACCCAGTATCCCTGAATAATGTGCTCTCCTCCAGCCAAAAAACAAACACCCCATGCACATAAACACACAAAAAGATGCTGAAAGAGAAATGTGTGTGCATGTTTGAGTTTATGTGTGGGCAGAGAGGTGTTGCTGAGCCCCATGTAACTCTGTGTTTGGAATGAGGTCATAGTTACACTAATGTACACATAGGTGAAAAATAATATTTGGAAAAGATTTGTCATTATTAAATTTTGGGTAATTTCCTTGCTGTGCTTAGTCTTTTGATACTTGGATACTTCCGAATATTTATTACAAAGTGGAATTACCCAAAGGCAATGTCACATCTACAGATACCCTACCGTAGCTTATAAAGCAGTCACATTCCAGCCCAGAGAAACATTCAGTTTGGCCCAGGAAGGACAGTGTTTTTAGTTTTTTAAAATAAGTTGTTAACATTTTAAAATTAAGAAATTTCATTTTAAGATATCTGGATTTTTGGATGTATTTGAAAAATCAAACTGTGCCCTCATTTCACATGGCAGTAATAGGCTATGACTTCTAGAGAAGGTACACTTTCCATTTGTCTGCTTCATTCTGTAGGTATTTGTGTTTGTATTCTCTGCTTTAGAGCCTCATTAAAATGGTGTATTTGTGGAAGTGCTAAATCTATAGAAACCAATTTACCCTACCCAAAGCTCTACAAACACTCTATCCTTGAACCTTAATTTCATCTTGTCCAGTAGTTTCAAAAAATCTGGCCAGGAACCAGAATTTAATCCTTTAATTTCTTAATTTGGATGATCAGTCCCCAACTGTCAAAGATGTCTAGCTTGTTTATTAAAATATCAAAGGCATGCCCGGCTGGTGTGGGTCAGTGTTTGAGTGTGGTCCTATGAACCAGAAAGTCATGATTCGATTCCTGATCAGGGCACATGCCCTGGTTGCTGGCTCAATCCCCAGTTGGGGTCATGTAGGAGGCAACTGATCAATGATTCTCTCTCATCATTGATGTTTCCTCTCCCTTCCTCTCTGAAATAAGTAGAAATATAGTTTAAAAATATCTAGGGCAATTCTCTTGCACAAATGTGTTGGAAATAATGAGTGTCCTTCAGCCCTTCTCATCCAGGAGTGAGGCAGGACTGGAGGGGCATGGAAATGCACTGACTACTGCCGCTTGACTATTTAACAGGTACAGGAATATTGATAAGTATAATTATGTTTATTTGCATTAATAATTCATTAATAATTTTATTTTGAACTGCCACAGCAGTTCACTGAATGAAAAGACCAAGAATGGTGGCTAATGCAAGTGTCAGCTGTCTATATCCCACGCTTCCTCTGTTTTTCTCCAATCTGTTCTCTGATAACATCAGCATCACTGTCTTGCATATCTGCTTGGTTCCACAGGCTTCTTCCAATTTTTCAAAACCCTTAACAGGGGTTAAACAACTGAATGATTGTAGGGTTTTATATTTCTCTAATTTTACCTCTTGTACTTCTTCCTTTAATTTCCTCTGTCCACAGATATTCTCTGAGGTCCTTGTACAGTATGAAGATAGAACACTGACATTTCAACAGTGGATTAAATTATCTCTTATGTAAACTTTGATACTGATCTTGTTTTTCAGGTCTTTGCAAGTATTTTTCACTGGTTTTTAAAAATATTTCCTGATTTAAATATATATATATATATATATATATATATATATATATATATATATGTGTGTGTGTGTGTATATATATATATATATATATATATATATATATATATTCAGAGGAGGTGTATGGAGGGGAAAAAGAAAAAAAAAATAGGAGCTTCATATTGGAGTCCAGAATTATGGTGGCTTCAGGAAACTGATCAATGTCTCTATAAAAAAAATTACCTCACTCAATGCTCTATCAACAGCCTTACAAAGGTAAATCACTACTATCCTAATAGACACAGAAAAGCAATAATGTTCTGATATGTGGGCTTAATCAAAGGGAAAATTGCTAAGCGAGACTAAGTAGCTACCCATTGCTAGAAGACAGATGCTACTCCTGTACATATGAACTAATGGCAAATGAAGACATTTCTCCTGAATTTTAATGAGTTCTTTTATCTGCATGAATATTTCAAGCCTCAAGTTTGATCAAATAGAGGAAGGAATGCAACATAATGTTTGTGACTTTGCTGAATGCTACCAATGCAACAGCAACCCTGATTAAATAAAATATAGGATTTAGAGCTTCCATGAAAAAGTCATTCATATACTCAGGCCCTCTCTTCTTTCTTCCTACCTCCTTCTGCCTCTTCTTCTTGTTCTTCCCCTTCATCCCGTGCTTCACTTATTGTTCTCTGCAAAACACCACCACAAGCAGAGTGGCTTAGAACAACAAACATTCATTCAACTCACAGGTATATGAGTTAGCACTTAAGCTTTCAGCTTGCTTCAGTAACACCTCTGTGGCCAGCTTCTGATCACTCCAGAGGTTCTGCTCCTGAAGGTTAGCTACTTATTAGCTGAAGTATTGAGAGCAGTAGATCAAGCATCTTTTAATACATAGCAGGGTAGACTGTGTCAGTTCACATGGTGTCTGGGAGGTTCTGAGAGGGAATGAGGCATGCAAGGCCTCTTGAGCAGAAGGCTCAGAACTGGTGCAGCGTCATTCCTGCCACATTCTGTAGTCAAAGCAAAAACAGGCCAGATGCACAGGATTAAGGAATAGATTCTTTTTCTGCCTGAGAAGTCCTGTAAAGTCACATTGCACAGAGGCATAGATAAAGGTCAGAGTGGGGAATTATGGAATGTTTTATAATCTATCACCTTCCTCTTGCAATTTTCATGAGTCTCTTGGTGATTTACAATCATTGCGGTATTTATATGTGTAGATGTTATAAGGAGTGACAAAAGGAACAAAAATGTTGTTGCTATATTCAAGTTGCTTATAATCTACTAGGAAATAAACCATTACCCTCATCTAAGGTCGACAGGTACAAGTCTCCCCAGTTTATAAGTCAAATATCATCCTATCTAATAAAGAGGGAATATGCTAATTGACCATCACTCTGTCACAAAGATGGCTGTACCCACAGCTGAAGCCAAGTTCCCATAAGGAGCCTTAATGAGCAATCAGCAGGGACCTGAGGCTACGCCCTCCCCTGCTCCCATGAGGCTTGACAGGGGACCTCAGGCCGCACCCCCCACCTGGCAGGGCTTGACAGGGGACCTCAGACCGAGCCCCCTGCCCCAGCGCCAGGCCAGGGGACCTGAGGCCATGCCCTCCACCCAGTGGGTCTTGACAGGGGACCTCAGGTGAACCCCCAGTGCTGGGTCGGGGGAACTCAGGCCACACCCTCCACCCAGCGGGGCTTGACGGGTGACCTGAGGCTGCACCCCCCCTGCCGGTGGGACTTGATGGGGGGACCTGATGATGTGCCCCCCTCCTGGTGCTGGGCCAGGGGACCTGAGGCTGCACCCCCCCGCCTGGCAGGGCTTGATGGAGGACCTCAAGCCATGCCCCCCACCCAGTAGGGCTTGACGGGGGACCTCAAGGCACGCCCCCTGCCCTGGCATGGGCTGGGGGACCTCAGGCCATGCCCCCCTTCCTGGCACTGGGCCAGGGGACCTGAGGCTATGCCCCCTGCCCAACGGGGCTTGACAAGGGTGGGACTGGCCAGGTCTGGATCTAGCCCAATGCGGGGGGGTGGGGGGGGGCGGCCAGGTCTGGGATTCACGCAATTTTGATGTGCATGTGGGTGGGCGGGGACTTGACTCTGGATCCTGTGGTGTGCCCCAGACTCTGACAGGAGGAAGGTTTTCATATATGTTTTACTAATTTTCTTTCATCTCTGACACTTCTATTATAGAGAAAGGGCAAATAGCAATATTAAATTATTTCCTCTAATTAATCCCTTTTAATGTGCACGAATTTTGTGCACTGGGCCACTAGTATATTATATATAATGGGGGAACATGAATAAAAGATTATTAGAAGAGGGGAGTACTTGAACCACAACTAACTTTGTTTAGCTACTTTAGCTCCCTGATTATTTCTACCACAAGTCTAAGCTCTTCTTAGGGGTTTTAAAAGCCCCCTTTAATCTTGTACCACCCAATTTAGATAACTTCTTGAAATTTTTTTCCAATTTGTACTTCTTAATCCCTTTTTCATCCATCCCCCACAGCTCTCTTCTTTCCAGCAATATCAACATGTTCTTTGTATCTATTCTACTTACTTTGTTTTTTAAAATTCCACATATAAGTGAAATCACATGGAATTTGTCTTTCTCTCTCTGACTTATTTCACCCTCTAGACCAGGGGTGGGCAAACTTTTTGACTTGAGGGCCACAATGGGTTCTTAAACTGGACCGAAGGGCTGGAACAAAAGCATGGATGGAGTGTTTGTGTAAACTAATATAAATTCAAAGTAAAAGAGCAGAGGGGAGAGCAAGAGAACTGGATAGAACAGCCGGATCCAGCCCGCAGGCCATAGTTCGCCCAAAGCTGCTCTAGACCTATCCATGTTGTTGCAGATGGCAAGCTGTCATCTTTATTATGGCTGAGTCATATTCCATTGTATATATGTACCACTTCTTTTTCATCCATTCATCTACTGATGGACACTTAAGTTGCTTCCATATATGGGCTATTATAAATAATTTTGCAGCAAATATATAGATGCATATGTCTTTTCAATTTAATGTTTAATTTTGTTTTTCAAATAAATACTCAGAAGTAGAATTGCTCAGTCCTTCTTTGGCTCTTGTTACAGCCTTTGTTTTAAGTTGATTTTGTGTGGTATAAGTTTTGCGACTCCAGCTTTATGTTTGTTTCCATTTTCATGAAATATATTTTCCCATCCCTTTACTTTTAGTCTGTATGTGTCTTTCAATCTGAAGTGAGTCTCTTGTAGAAAGCATATGTAAGGGTCTTGTTTTGTTATCCATTCAGCCACCCTATGACTTTTGATTGGAACAATTAATCCACTTGCATTTAAAGTAATTGTTGATATATTTACTAGAAGTCCAGTGCCCGTGTGGGGAGGAATTCATGCACGGGTGGGATACGGCCAGCCTGGACCCAATTGGGACGGATTGGGGCCGGGCCTGTCGGGAGGAGGAAACGGCAGGAGGTTGGCTGACCAGCCCACCCCAATCAGGGCCAAATCAAGGCTGGCCAGCTGGGGGTAGTGGCCAAGAGTGATTGGCCAGCATGCCCTGCCCCGATTGGGGTGGGGGGCTGTTTGGGGGAGAGGCTGGCCATGGGGAGTGGCTGCGGGTGGTGGGTCGGCTGGCCCCGACCCTGATCTGGGTGATGGGGGCCCATCTGGGGCAGGGCAACCTGGGGGAGGGGCCACAGGCAGTTGGCTAGCTGGCCCTGCCCCTGATCTGGGTGATGAGTGCCCATCTGGGACAGGGTAGGCTGGGAGGAGGGGCTGCAGGAGGTTGGCTGGCCAGCCCCACCCCCTATTGGGGTGGGTGGGGGGAATCAGGGGTGGGCCAGCTGGGGGGAAGGGCTGCTGGCTGATCAGGGTAGTGAGGGCCTGTGGGGTGGGGCCAGCCAAGGGGAGGGGCTGCAGGAGGTTGGCTGGCTGGCCAATCAGTGGTGGGGCTGGCCAGGGGGAGGGGCTGCAGGCTGATCTGGGTGGGGTAGGCTGGTAGCAGGGGAAGGGCCTCAGGGGGGTGTTGGCTAGCCACCCTGTCGCCCCAATCAGGGTGGGAGAGGCCAATTGGGGTGGGGCTGGCTGGTGGGAGGGGCCGCGGGAGATTGGCTGGTCGGCCCCACCCCCCGATCGGGCCAGTTCACTGGCTACAGTGGGCATCATAGTGACCGGTCGTTGCCCTAGCTGGCTTGGCTCAGTGGATAAAGCATCAGCCTGTGGACTGAAGGGTCCCAGGTTCAATTCTGGCCAAGGGCACATACCTGGGTTGTGGGCTTGATCCCCAGTAGGGAGCGTGCAGGAGGCAGCCGATCAATGATTCTCTCTCATCATTGATGTTTCTATCTCTCTTTCCTTCTCCCTTCCTCTCTGAAACCAATAAAGAAATATATTAAAAACAAAACAAAACATAGTGACTGGTCATTCCAGTCATTCTGGCATTTCGGTTGTTGGCTTTATATATATATATATATATATATATATATATATATATATATATATATATATATATATTGCTACATTGTTAATATTTTTATCTTTTTCTTTTCTTCTTAAAAAAGACCCTTTAACATTTTTTTTTTGTAATATTGTTTTTGTGGTAATGAACTCCTTGAACTTTTTCTTATCTGGGAAGCCCTTTATCTGTCCTTTGATTCCAAATGATGGCTTTGCTGGGTAGAATAATTTTGGTTGTAGGTCCTTGCTTTTCACCACTTTGCATATTTCTTGCTGTTCCCTTCTGGACTGGAATGTTACTGTTGAGAAATCAGCTGACAGTCTTTTAGGAGCTCTGTTGTAGGTAACTAACTACTTTTCTTCTGCTGCTTCTAAGATTCTCTTTTTCTTTTGCCTTTGACATTTTAATTATGATGTGTCTTGGTGTGGGTCTCTTTGGGTTCATCTTGTTTGGGACTCTCTGTGCTTCCTGGACTTGTGTACTTCACCAGGTTAAGAAAATTTTCAGTCATTATTTTTTCAAGTGGGTTCAAACCCTTGCTTTCTCTCTTCTCCTTAGGATATTCCTATATTGCAGATGTTGTTTTGCTTGACATTGTCCCAGAGGTCCCTTAATACTAGTTACTGTCTTATTTGTTCTTACAAAAGAGTGTGCCATTTTACCCTCTTACTACTGGTAGATGTGCTTCTTCTTTTTTTTTTTAATCAGGTTGGAGATTGGTGAAAAAAAGGTTCAAGTTTAGGACACTGAATAGCAGCTGAAATACAAATAGTCTGAATTGTGGGCTGAAAGGAGATTTATTCAATTCAAATAACCAGGCAGGATGATGGCAAAATTGACTTTCTATTTTGAAAACAAAAGATGTAGCTATTATTTCTTACTGATGTAAGCTGATGTAGCATTTCCCATCTTTGCCCTTAAAGAATGCCTGCTAAGTAATTCTTCTATAGCCACATTTTTATTCAGAAGCTACACAAAGTCTTGGGTTAAAGCCCACAGAAATATCTAAACAAAAACAAACAAACAAACAAAATAGAAGTAATAACATTGAGTGAGAGGTTTTGAGGATGGAAGTGACTATATTCATCTTTAGCACAATTTAGCTTCCATGGACAATTTGACTTAGAGAAGTACCAATGCTCTGTAAGGATAAAATGCACCCCCACACCCCCACACCCACATGACTGAGTGAATTGGCCCACTGAGGGTTTATGGTCTATCACAAGCATGTCAAACTCAAAGGCTAACATGGGCCAAATAAACAAGGTTTAAGTTTATGTGGGCTGCAAAAAAACAAAAGCTTCAATTCTCATGGAAACATAGGTTTAATTTGATAAAGACATGCTGAATACAAAGGGTTAAAATAAATGAGTAATCATTAACATAAAATAATAGAACATTTTAATAAAAATTAATATTTTTTCTTGAACATTAACTTATCAGACACTGAATAACTGCACAAATTATAAGCATAACACAAATAACCTTATTTTTTTTTGTTCTCCGAAAGCAAAATATTTCCTGTTGCGCACACCAAACAAGTCAGTCCAAGACCAATGATGTGGCAATCAGCTGCTTAAAACATTCGCTCTTAGTATTAGTGGAGAGAAATGGTGCATCTGGAGTAATGCATGTAAGGGAAATGAATGCAACACCATTATAGTAATCAGTCATTAGTGAAAGTTGTAGTTTGTTATTAAATAATTATATATAACAGGACATTGTAAAAATTAAGTTACAAAATTGTTATTAAAATGTTTCTTATATACCGTAATATTGGCTGGGCTGCAAAAATATTTGTTGTGGGTCAAATGTGGCCCATGGGCCGCGAGTTTGACATGCTTGGTCTATCATTATTGTCTTTCTAGATGCTTTATTAATATTTTTATTTATATGAACTGATATAAAAAGTATTGTGTGCAATGTTGTTTTTCTATATTGTTTTTTATTAGATTGGTTGGGCAAATATACCAGGTGTACCTCTTAATAATGCGGATTTTTTTCAATAGATGGAGTTACACATATGTTGATATATATGTGATTTGATATGTATGCTATTTTGTTGTATTGACAACAAGCTTCAAAACTTTATATGTCAAATTTTCTGAAGGTGCTAACATCATAGATATTTTTCTGCTTAAAAATGTCGAATTTTGTGCCAAAAAAAAGAGCATTTGCGGGAAGTTTTAATTCATTACTTTATTTTGAAGAAAAGTGCTGCTGAAAGTTATCGTATACTTTGGAAAGCTTATGGTGAACATGCTCCATCTCAATATACTTGTGAACACTGGTTTAAACGCTTTAAAAGTGATGATTTCTATGTGAAAGATAAAGAACGTCCATGTCAACTGAAAAAGTTTGAAGACCAACAATTACAAGCATTATTGGATGAAGAAGCATGTCAAACTCAAAAACCACTTGCAGAAAGGTTAAACGTTGCTCAGCAAACAATTTCCGATCCTTTACAAGCAATGGGAAAGATTTTAAAGGAAGGAAAATGGATGCCACGTCAAATGAATGAACGACAAATGGAAAACCGAAAAGTCATCAGTGAAATGTTGCTTCATCGGCACCAAAGAAAGTCTTTTTTGCATCGAATTGTGACTGGCGATGAAGAGTGGATTTATTTTGAGAATCCCCAAATGCACAAAATCGTGGCTTGATCCAGGTCAACCATCAACATTGACTGCAAGGCCAAATCGCTTCAGAAAGATGACAATGCTCTGCATTTGGTGGGATCAGGAAGGTGTGGTGTATTATGAGCTTCTAAAACCAGGTGAAACTATTAATACTGATGACTACCGACAACAAATAATCAATTTGAACCATGCTTTGATCGTAAAATGACTAGAATGGGCCAGAAGACACAGCAAAGTAATTTTGCTTCGTGATAACACACCATGACACACTTCAAAACTAGTTAAAGACTCCTTAAAAGATCTTGCCTGGGAAGTATTAACCCACCCGCTGTATTCACCAGACCTTGCTCCTTCAGATTACCACTTGTTCTGATTGATGGTACACATACTTTCTGAGCAGCACTTCAAACCGTACAAAGAAGTGGAAAATTGGGTCTCTGAATGGTTTGCCTCAAAACAAGAGAAGTTCTATTGGGACGGTATCCACAAATTACCTGAAATATGGGTGAAATGTGTAGCTAGTGATGGACATTACTTTGAATAAAGCACTTTTGATGTTTCTCTTGAAATTATTGTGTTTTCTTTGATTACAAAATTCGCATTATTAACCAGTATACCTGGTATATCTTGCACCTCTCATCTGCAAGGTATGAAACTAGACAGGAATAAATACTACACTATAATGCATATTTCTTACCTTCTAGAAGTTCACACAAATGTGATTATCAAAAGAAAAGTCATATTTCAATTGGTGGTGATTTTATATAATCTAAATGAAACAGAAATATTCAGAGTTAAAAAACACTATTCTATTAAGAGATCCTGTTATGCTTCTTTAGGTAACAACATCATTTTGTGTGTGTGTGGGGGGGAGGATGCCTTTTTATGGTATGTGTGTGGCGGTATATATTCCAGGCCAAAAGTAGAAAAGTTTCTTTAAGAGATATATATGTGTGTGTGTGTGTGTGTGTCTGTGTGTGTGTGTGTGTGTGTGTGTGTGTGTGTGTGTGTATATATATATATATATATATATATATATATATATATATATATTAGCCAAGTAAATTAAAATCTAGAAGAAAATAAATAAAAAATGCTTTGTCTCCATGGTTTATGAGGAAAATTACTGGGTATTTTGAACTTCATATTTAATATATTTTGTGTACCTGGTTAAGAATTATGACCTCCTTCTAAATTAGTCATAAAACCTTTGGCATAATGTCCTGTGAGCAAGGTATAGAAGTCTATTTGTTCAAAGACTCAGTTTTATACAGATTGCTTGAATCAGACACCGAACTGTCTTCCTGGTCTCTGGTCTCTGGCCTAAAGATAACAAAGTTGTGAATGGAACCAGGCCAGCAATTTTATTTGCACGATGATCAAGTCTGAACTAAGCACTTCCCTAAGGACAATTCCAGTCACTTTATGTCAATTATTAGGAACAAGAAGTGTGTGTCAAGTAAAAAAACAAAACAAAACAAAACTCATTGACACTGATAATAGCACGGTGATGGCGGGGGTGAGGAGAGGTGAGAGGAGGGCTGGGTAGAAAAGGGTATAGGGGTGATAAATGGTGATGGAAGAATAAATAAATACATAAATAAACACACAAACAAACAAAAATAATTATTGGCTTTGTAAGCTTCAAATTAAGTTAAAGCTAAATGTATTTAACTAGTCCTTCGGACATTTGTTGAGATAGATTTTTAAACACATTGCTTTTTAGAATCCTTGAGTGATCCTTCATAGGGGGATCAGAAAGTTAATGTAAGGGATAACAGTTGAATTCAAAGCTTCTCTCTTGATTTTCAGCTGAGGTTTCTAGAGAAACTTGCTTTTTGGAGATCTGAGACAGGCCCTCATTATCCCACATCTCCTCCTATTTTCTCTGATTTGTATTGAATGTTCCTCTTTCATAGAAATCTCCTCAACGAAATATCCAAGTTCATCACCTACAAGTTCTACTTTCCACAAAACATTAGAACACAATTCAGTCAAGTTCTTTGCCTCTTTGGAAAAGGATCACTTTCCCCAGTTTCTCCTTTCTCTCTGAAACCATACCAGAAACACCTTTAATGTTTAGTTTCTACCAACAGTCTTTCCAATGCAATCTAGGCTTTTGTAACATGCACCTCAAACCCTTGCAGCCTCTACCCATTCGTCAGTTCTAGTCCTCTCCCACAATTTTAGGTATTTGTTGTAGTAGTACCTCACTTCCTAGGTCCAAAATCTATTAGTTTGCTAGGGCTGCTGTAACAAAGTAATACAGACTGGGTAGCTTAAACAACAGAAATGTATTTTCTCACAATTCTGGAGGTTAAAAGTCCAAATCAAGGTCTCAGTGAAGTTAGTTTCTTCTGCTGTCTCTCTCTCTGGCTTGTAGAGAATTATCTTCACATGATCCTTCCTCTGTGTATGGCTGGGTCCTAGTCATTCCCTCTTCTTATAAACACACTAGTCACATTGGATTAACTACTCAACCACCCTATGCAACCTCATTTTACCTTAATTACCGCTTTAAGGGTACTGTGTCCACATAGAGTAATATTCTGAGGAACTGGGGGTTATGATTTAAAGGTATGACCTTGAGGGGAACTACAATGTACACACAACAGCCCCTTATATAACATTTATTAAAATTGATGTGTTTAGTTCTCCAAATTATCTTCAGAGATAATAAACAATCAAAGATATGGCTTTTGGAATCAATTTAAATATCAACTAATGAAGGCCCTGGAAGGTAGCTCAGTTGGTCAGAGCATTGTCCTGATATGGCAAGGTTGCTGGTTTGATCCCTGATCAGGGCACATACAAGTATCAGCTGATGAATGCATAAATAAGTGGAACAACAAATTGATATCTCTCTCTCTCTCTCTCTCTCTCTCAAAAAACATCAATTAATGAGCAAATATTACTCATAATAAAAATGCCATATATAATTTTAAGTGTTTACTATATGCTAGACAATGCATACATATTAACTATTTAAAATTAAATAACCCTTTATAAAGGAAATTTTTCACTTAAAGTAGCACTTTTCAAGGAGCTATCAAAATTCAGTGTTGTGTTTCATAATAACAGATGCTAAACAGCTGACGCAGATAGAAAACATAAACTTTGGATGATCCCAGTATTCTAGATTCTTACTGGACATAACTGAAGATATTGTCCTAACCAATGAACAATGGGCCTTATTTCAACTTATTGTACTGGACCCATGGACTCCTTCTGTTCTGTCTATAGTGTTAGTTTCAATGATTAACTGGTATAGCCACCATCTTACTCCTCCTTTCCAGCACTTAATATCCCTTGATTTTTTTTTTCTACCCAGTGAACAACTAAGTGAATTTCTTCAATGCTGCGTGTTCCCTTGTTGGTGAATTAATAGACTTAGAGTTGCAATTTAAAAATAAAATTTAGTAGCTTCTTTTATTCTTTGGGACCTGAATAAATCAAGATCTGTCAGATTTGAAACCAGATCTGAATCAAGGTCTGTCCATTGCTAAGCACAAAGCTCTCACATTTATCCCTACTGACACCATGTGCCCACTACCTGATGCTATAAATAATGTGCACAATAATGAAACATGGCCCTAATCCAGCCTCGGGCAAACTACAGCCCTCGGGCCGGATCCGGCTGTTCTATCCAGTTCTCTTGCTCTCCCCTCCGCTCCTTTACTTTGAATTTATATTAGTTCACACAAACACTCCATCCATGCTTTTGTTCTGGCCCTCCGGTCCAGTTTAAGAACCCATTGTGGCCCTTGAGTCAAAAAGTTTGCCCACCCCTGCCTAATCCCTCAAGCAGGGGTCCTCAAACTTTTTAAACAGGGGGCCAGTTCACTGTCCCTCAGACCGTTGGAGGGCCAGACTATAGTTTAAAAATAAAACTATGAACAAATTCCTATGCGCACTGCGGACCCGGGACGAGTAGGCTGCTAAGCAGGACAGGCAGCGGCACCCGGAGGGCCAGATAAATGTCCTCGGCGGGCCGCATGTGGCCCGCGGGCCGTAGTTTGAGGATGCCTGCGAGGCTATTCATCCATTGAGGTAAATAGAGATGAGAATAATAACATGAATTATATGGTATTTCCAGAAAACAAAATATTTAATCGCTGAAAATTGGAGGAGTCCAAATGTACTGGGGCTCTTTAGGTGGGTGATAGGAGAGATTTCAGGCATTGATATAGCAAGTATGAGAATAACACTTATCAGAGGTTGATAAAGTGGAACAAGAAGTTGTGGGGTCAGGCATGGCTGCAGTTAGTGTAAGGGATTTGTATATTTTTCTCCATCTTAATAAACCTCGGGAATGTGTTCCACTCATCTTAATAAGGAGCCGACACAATGGTGATCCTCAAAGGTGAGATGGGAGATGAGATTAAAAAATGACCACAGCTTCATTGTGAAAAGCGATAGGGACTTATTGGAGATTTTTGAACAGAGAGTGACATGTAATGACAGTGTTTTAAAGAGATTAATAAAGAAGATAAATGGAAGAGGAACAATTGGAAGGGGGATAGAAAAAATGATTAGATATTTTAATCAAACCCAAAAATTTATTGTGAGTTATTTGTGTTGTTTAAGGAATTAAAGGGTGAAATTAGAAGTGCTGAAGTGAACTGAATGAAACAAGTTCCTGATTGAATATGAGCTCCATTCGTGCAGAAATGGTTTATTCACTACAGTATCCTCAGAACCTAGTTCAGTGCCTGACACATGATCAATATGCATTACATATTTTTTAAATAAATGAACACTGAAATGACGGAATTGAAACAATGCTTGAGAACTTCTGAGTTGGAGTTGTAATATGAGGATTTGGTAAATACAGGGAGCTTGAGAATGTCCTACATTGTGCTTTTTTTAATACCACTGTCTTTAGATATTTGAGTGGGTGATAGATTTGAGGAAATAGTCTTTTAATTTTAAGTTGATTTTTTTACCCTGACTCTCATGCTTACTTTATTACAAAGAATAGAAAAGTGTTTTAACAGCTAAAACTCAAAGTTTGAGCAAAAACTAAGTTCTTCAATTATCAGATAAATTTATTATCTACACCTTTCACATTTTGTACTTTTGTGTCATTGCTCATGGTGTCCCTTGTCAATCCTACTTCATCCAGTGAATACATACCCATTGACCCAGATCAAATCCATTTCTTTTATGACATCTACTCTTTTTGCATGGTCAACTCTGGCAAAATCCACTCTTCTCTATTTGATATTTCCATTGTCCTCAGCTAACTTGTTTACCATTGTTCATTTAATTTCCCTACTGGATTGCTGAAAGCAAGAAACACCGAATTTTCTTTTAGTATCCTGATTGCTTGTTACATGGTAAACAATTAATAAATATGTATTTGGTGAAACCAAAATTATTTGAGAATACAATAAAAAGTAATCTCCATGTTATGTTCAAGTCCTATCTGAAGTTATTTGTAAAAGCATCCTTTATATGTGTTTTATGTATCAGGACACAGAACTCAGAATGAAAATCCTATTTTCCCATTTGGACAGTCCCTTGATTTCCTTGAGCTTAGTTTCCTCATATTTGAAATGAGAGAGTTATGCCAGATGGTTTCTATGTTCCAACTGATTTTGAAAGCAATTCATAACTCATAGACTATAGAATTGTTAAATAGCTTAATGGGGTGGTAAGAAGACATTCAACTACCTTCTGAATGCATATTTTCACAGACTGGAACCTTCTATGAAGCACAGAAAATCAAGAAATTTGCTGACCTGCCAAACCCTCACTAAGCATCAATCATTTAGTGAATGTCTACCAAATGTCAGAAAATTCACAACTGGGATAGTATTATAGGTGTCTACCTCACTTATTGATCATTTATCATTAAGTTCTAATAGCATTAACATATGCTGCATTCATGCTAATAGAGTTTGCTTGACAAGCAACAATGATTTGTCCTTCATTACTCTAAAAAGATGAGTGTTAGGTGAAGTGAAACTAATTTCAGAGGACCACATTATTTATTCTAAGCCAACACATGAATCCTTACTCTAGAAAAGAAAATTCCCAGTTGGGAGATAATATTACATAGCACTTACTATATGCCTTTCATTCTGCTTTATTTGGTACCTCATATGTACAATATTATACTCATTTACATGTTAAGGGAGATATATTTTACATTTTATTAATTTTATTATATTTTAAGTTTATTTTAAAATTTTATGAAAAATCTTAAATATATAGAACAGTACACAGCACAGTGTAATGAACACCCATACATATCTATCTATGAATCTATGTATATGATGTAGATGAACATCTATGTATATATTACCCAGATTTCATAATAGTTAACATTTTGACATTTTTTGCTTATTTTATTCTAGGGGTTCAACAGTAAATTATAAATATCATAGCATTTTAACCGAAATTCTTCAATATGCTTTCAAAAAATAAGCATAATTCCCAAAAATATCATTAACAATACCATTATGACACCACAATATACTAATATGTCTTTAATATTACCTAATATCAAGTACATATTAAAATGTTTCTAATTGTGCTCAAAATGTGCAATATTAAAATATATATATTGTCCATGATAGAGGAAGTCCAGAAAAATCACTTGCCTATTGAATTCTAGAGAGTTCAAAGATACTATAGTTACCAAAGCAATAAGGCACATGCTGGAGAATTAGGCAAAAATATCATTGGAAAGCTGAATGGCACTCCACCTTATATAGACCAAGGAAGAAACTAGGAGTTGTTAATACACACCTGGGCTCCTTGATAGCATCTGTTATCACAGAGTCAAGGTGGTTACACTTACAGCATAAAGTCAAGTAGGCACAATTATTGTAATGAGTGTCAATGACTGAGCAGTAGTTGAGAGGCCTGGCCTGCAGAGAGCTATGCAAATGGTTACTAGGACAGTGTTCTTAAAGGCAAAATAGTTGAGCAGCCACCAAGATTAATATTTTATACAACAAATAAGTGAAGAGTAGATGAGCAAGAGGCTGAAGAAAGTTACTCCACATGATACTAAATAGTCAACATCCTTACTCAGTTTGTAGATGTGAGCCAGTCCTCAGACCCAGAAGCTATTCAATGGAGGAGTAGTGGGTCACCACAAAGAAGAATCCTGCAACACCCTGGCAAGAACATGCAGTAGTGATTACACCAGTCCTCTCCAGAGGGTCCTACCACAATTTACTTGGTAAATGTATTTTTGGGAAAGAGAAATACTTAGACCTTTCAAGAAGTATTTGATATTAGGTCCTTGATGACACTGCATCTCTGGAATGGAAATTTATCATGCCCCCACAGGTTGTGAACCGCTAGCAGGGTCGCCTAAGACCATCGGAAAACACAGATATTTACATTATGATTCAAAACAGTAGCAAAATTACAGTTATGAAGTAGCAACGAAAATAATTTTATGGTTGGGGGTCACCACAACATGAGGAACTGTATTAAAGGGTTGCGGCATTAGGAATGTTGAGAACCTAAGTGATGAAGGGCTCCAGATGCAATGCATCCTTTTCTTTGGAGAAGATTCCTAGTGCACCCAGACAACCACATCTCCAGCATGGTATGGTAGGCCTTAGAGTATTTACTGGGTGTATGTTCCACCCTCTGAAGCACATCCTTACCAAGGACTTCAATGTAATTGCCATTTTTACTCACTTTGATTAATTAGCATTATATTAATAGAATGGGCCAATGTAATATTGAGTGGAAAGGCCAGGCTGTCCAGAGCTGATGGTAGATGTACCCTGTTGTCAGTCAGTCCCAGGTGAGTGAGAACTGCTTCTGCACTTCTTTTCTGATAGACTGGAAACAGAATGCATTTGCCACATCGATAGTGTGAATGCTACATCCTGGAAGGAGGCAAAAATCTTAAGTGTGACAGTACCCTGAGGCCAAGGGCAACTTCTACAGAGAAAGGTGGTGTGAGCAGTCAGAGCTAACCTTCCCCTGCAGCTGCTGGATGGGTAATGGGTCATGACAGGGAGACGTACATGAAGGTCCCAGTAGATATTACAGTAACTAATTCCCATACTTTTATTGAGAAGTTATATAAGATATGTGAAAACCAGAAAGCATTATTCAGATTTTAATATTAAACTTAGTTACTGGAGTGGAAGGGAAGGAAATCTAAATTTATTAAGCAATATATATTTTGGAAAGTTCTGCTATACCTGTCAGAGGCTTTTTCCTTAGCGAAGTGGATCAGGGACTCAGGTGGGTTTAGCAAGATCATCTTTATATTTTTCTAGTTACTATACTCTGTGTGTGTGTTGTGAGTTAATTTGACTTTGTCACTTTAAGAGGGTTCTCACTTGGCTCCTACAATCAATTTATAGATGTGAATAGCCTTGTCCCTATACAGAATACTGACACTTTCCAGCAGGGGGAAAGGCTATTACCAATAAGGATTCAACACAAGGGATCCAGCAAACTTTTGCAGCCACAAGGAGCAGAAACCAGAATTAAAGCTTGTCTATGATAGTGTTCCATCCAGGACTAAATGCAATAACACATATTGATTGACCTCACTCCTTTAGCCTTGCAGTTTGTGGGCTGAATGCTAGAAACCATTTGATTTCTTTGTTTCTGCCTCCAAAAGGCAGACAAGTTCCCCTGGTCCTTGGATAGCATTCTTCTTGAGGGGGAAAACAACTCATATATATATAAAGAGCCAGGTTCCATAACGTCCAAAACAACCAAACGGATGACCGAATGCCAGGCTGCGCGCACAGCAGGCTTGGGTGGGCGGGGACTGGTGAGCGGGCTGAACTGCTGACCTCTCCGTCCCTCCTGGGTCGCAGGTGCCACGGTGACCCAGCACTGACTGCCACTGCTGCGGGCACCGTGGTGATCTAGTACTGACTGCCTCCACCAAGGCGAGTGCGATGCAATTGGTCGGGGGCCCCACCATCGCCCCACAATTGCCCCGTAGAGGGAGGCCCAGGCCCCTGGCCAGGGGGCTCCACTATCACCCCAAAAAGGGAGGCCCAGGCTACCTGGTCGGCAGTGGTGGGCAGGGCCTCCCTCTGCAGGGTGATCAATCACAGGGCTCCTGAACTGTGAGAGGGTGCAGGCCAGGCTGAAGGACCCCCCCCCCCCCCCGCAAGTGCACGATTTTCGTGCACCAGGCTTCTAATATATATATAATTTTAGAGAGGAAGGGAGAGGGACAGAGAGATAGAAACATCAATGATAAGAGGAAATCATTTATTGGCTGCCTCCTACACACCCAGCTTCTAGGGACTGAGCCGACAACCTGGGCATGTGCCCTGACCGGGAATCGAAACAGGACTTCCTGGCATGGCAAAAGAACTCATCTTTAAAAGAGTTATCCCAGGCTTTGTCTTGGTGAAAGAATAAAATCACTCACCTCACTTTCCCACATGCTTGGGGTCTAAATGTTGGAGATGCAACTCACATCTTCTCTAGATCGGGTTTCTACTGTCATCAAATGGAAAGGTTGGAATTGATAATAGTGGACACTTCCAGCTCTGCGATTGTTCCCCAGCATCAAAGATCACCTCTCTGCACTTAGATGCTTCTAAAATTAACTTTCACAACCATTAGTCAATGCATCCCACATTCAGTGGTATTTAAAACAAAATTACATTATCCTATATAATAAAAGGGTAATATGCAAATTGACCCTAACAGCAGAATGACTGGTTGCTATGACACACACTAACCACCAGGAGGCAGATGCTCAATGCAGGAGCTGTCAGTGCACTTCCATAGGGGGAGTACCACTCAGCCAGAAGCTGGCTCATAGCTGACCAGTGCAGCGGTGGTGGCCGGAGCCTCTCCTGTCTCGGCGGCAGTGCTGAGGATGTCCTACTAATGGCTTAGCCATTAGTCGGACATCCCCTGAGGGCTCTCAGGCTGCCAGAGGGATGTCTGACTGCCAGCTTAGGCCAGATCCCCCAGGGAGTGTGCCTAAGCCATGAGTCGGACATCCCCCGAGGGGTCCCAGACTGCGAGAGGGCGCAGGCTGTACCCCCACCTCCTCCCAAGTACATGCATTTTTGTGCACCAGGCCTCTAGTTTTTTATAAAATTAATGTACTAGTATGTTTTTCAGAAATAAGTTTTTCTGTGGATCCAAACACTTAAGAGTGATAGACAATACCCAAAGTGACAAATTGAAACTAGAATCTGGGAGAGTGGTGTCCCTTTTCCTCAACTCATTTGGACAAAGAAGCTAAAAACTCTACTGCTGGCAGCTACCAGAATCAGGGGCTCCCAGGAGGCTGCACCTGCAGGGAGGGGATTCTGGATGTAGTCTTAAGACCACATCGGGGCCAACCACCCACAAGTCTAACTTCTGGCTGGGAGCCTGGAACAGACTTGAATAAGGACAGATACTACAACTCAAGAGTAGACAGGAATGAAGAGAAAACAAAAAAAACAAGAAAGTTCCTTCTTCATAGGCAGCTGCAAACCAAAATACAAAACACAAGGAGACAACTCAGCTAAGAAAGGCTACAAAATGTCAACAGCAGAACATCCATTCTCTCTAGATGGTATGAAATTAATAAAACATTTTGAAAAACATTTATGAAATGTTCATCAAGAAGATAAACATTTAGAAACTATTAGTGGAAAAGAAAAAAATACAGAGACAAAACAAGAACAGGTAGAAATGAAAAAGAACCCATTAGAAATCTTGGAAATAAACATGTAATTTCTAAAATAAATATTTAAAAAACTATTTAAACTCTAGACTGAATATAGGCATACAATGAGTGTAAATTGAAAGATAGTACTTAGGAAATTGTTGTAATTTTCTTAACCTAAATGTAGCAGTGAGTAAACATGTTCATTTCTTAAAAGCAATTAGCTCTATGATAAAAATGAGCCACTCTCTGAGAGTCAGGCCATATACCCAAGGAAACCATGTATATAAAGAATAAAAAGGTAATAAAATCTCCTATGTTCACTTGTAGCACTTGAGTCCACCTCATGTAGGAGTTCTTTTATCATTTCATAAGGCCTAAAAGTCCCCAGTTTATTGTCAATGCACGGTCTTCAAACTCACCTAACTCAGGTGCTATACTAAGTTTATAAGAAATATGAGTCCTGTCTCTGTGTAGCTTACTATAAAGGATAAATTTGAAGTAGATTTATCCAGAACCTTACAACTAGTATGTCTATTGCTAGGGAGGGGAAAAGGGGGACATAAAACAGTTTTTATGCTCCTTGTGACCAATATTTCATCCAAAAGAAAGGATAAACAACCTAGTCAACAAGTTAGTACAGAGCACTTCAGAAACTTTATGTAAAATCCAATTATATGATGTTGGCAAAGCTTACAAAATGTATTTATTCCAACCAGCATTTGGCTTATTATTAATAAACAGATTGGCTTCTCAATAGAGGTGATAAATACTAGAGTTGACTAACTGCTGTCTGCTTTTGTTCACTCCTAAACTCCCCCCCACACACACACACATAGTCAGATTGCCTTGGAAGTTGTAATAAAATTTATATCTTGTGCTTCATTCCCATTTTAATATTTTGTTACTATTCAAGCCAGTGAAGAGAAAACAAATTTACATCATGATAAGAGCGCAGGCGGATGCTATCCATAATGTTAACTACACGTCACACGTGGAGATGTGTTTTTTCTCCCTTGGGAATAGAATTTCTCATTTCTCCTCACTGTAGAGCAGTAACATTTATTGTCTCTCAGCGAAAGCTACCAGGCATTCACTGGATGGTGTGTTTTCTGAGAATAGAGTTTTACAGTTTACGGTTTCTTGTCTCTGCCGTTAGCAGATGTGACAGAGATTCTCTCTGGCAAGGAGTATGGGTAGTGAAACGAGGTTAAATCATGCAGCTACAATCTCCTCTTTCCTGTCACAGCCCACAGGGACCCCATATCAAAGCCTAGGTACCCATAACAGAATTCCCTGGTGGGCAAGGGGTTAAATTACTAAAAGTGCCAGAGGCCAAGAGATGGGAAAAAAACTGGCAAGCGGAGCTTTATCAATTAAGCCAAATAGAATTCACATATCTGAACTCTGTTCCCTGAAGTCCAGTTTAAACCCAGAAAACAGTTTTTGGCACTTTCAGAAAATACTCTTGCTGACAACCTGAGAACTCTCGTTCTCTACTCTCCACATTATTACCCCCCAGTGACTACCAATGAGAGACAAAAAAAAAAAAAAACTTTTAGAGAAGTTATTAAAATATTTTTAAGGAGCAAATTGGCACCAAAATCAGTGTTCTGTATTCTTTTATAGGAATACTGACAAACTAGCTTCTTTTTTAGATTTATAATGAGGTGAATTGAGTGATTATGTAAGTACTGTTGATGGTATGGCATTACTGCCTGCTCCTGAAAGGTAAACTGTGAAGCAATTCAGAATGGCAGGACGATCACTGTTCTAGAAATTATGACACTTTAGATTTGGTTCTGGCTCAACCATTTGCTAGCAAAATGGCCTTGGATGAGCCATATGGCTTTTCTGGAATATAGTTTTCTTGCCTGCAAAATACAAGGAAGGGTCTAAGATACTTTCCTCATTCTAGCTGTAATACTTAGATTCCCTGCTTCGTAGTATATATGTAGAAGTAGCGTGGAGTGGGAGTGAATGAAAGAAAAGGAACACGGGTTTTAGAGCTAGAGAAGTTTATCTTGTTCATCTTTAAATCCTGGTTTCACTACATATTAATTAAATGGACACAAACCCTTAATCCGATTGTACATATTTCTTGAGTTATAGAGAGGAGATAATAATGCATACCCCTAAGATTGTTGTATTAAATATAAAAGCATAAAGAAAGGAAGAAAAAGGTTGACCATTTACTGGCACAGAATGTGCAAACTAAAAATGGCAATTTTATTCCCTTTGGTATCTAAGTATTTTCAGATAAAAGTTTGAATACCATTTATTTATGGATGACAAATAAATGAAAGACTAATATGCTTTAGCTGAAAGAATTCTTGATAATTAGAAACTCTGGATTTAAATCCTGTTGTGTGGGTGACAATAAAAATACAATATGTCAAAACTTGTTGAATGAAATTAAAGCTGTTTTTAAAGTGTAATTTATAGTATTCTTTTAAAAGAAAGACTAGAAATCAATTATCTGTGAATCAAAATTGATGTGTCAGGAAAAGGACAGTGTGATAAACTCAAAGAAAGCAGAAAACAATGAAACAAAATAAGAGTAGAAATTAACAAAACAGAAACAAATTAAAATAAAAAAATCAATAACAGAAAATGTTGGTTCTTTAAAAAGACCAGTTGAATTGTAAAAGTCATACAAGACAGATAAGGAAAAAGGAAATACAAATCACCAATACCAATAATGGAAACAGGAGCATCAATAAAGAATCTACAGATATTAAAAAATAATAGGTATCTTTTTAAGAATGTAATACAAACAAATTAAAAAATTTAGATGGGGTGAAGAAATAGCTTAATAACAAAAAAGTTACAGGGACTGTTTAAGAGAATAGAAGCTTGTTACCAAAATCTTCCTACAAAATATTGTACCAAGGGCAATACAAGAAAATTATAGATCAGTAAATTATGAACACAAATGCAAAATTTTAAATAAAATATTAGCCAATTGTATCCAACTATAAATAAGAATGTTTTTAAATAACACAACCTTACTCAAGATTCATTTTATGAATGTATGTTTGACTTAACATTAAAAATGTAACATATGGAATTCACTACATAAATTGAACAAAGGAGAAAACAATATATTCACTTCAAAAGATGCCAAAAAGTATTTAATAATATTTAATAAAAATTTAATAGCCATTCATAATAAAAACTCCTAGCAAGTTAGTGATAGAAGCAAATGTTCTTAATCTAATAAGGTCAATATTTATCTATCAAAAAATAACCTATACAAATAATATACATTGTTTGTCTTACTAACAGCTAAAATTGGGAATGAGATAAGAATTTATTCTATTTTCATTTCTATCCAATATGTAAGAAAATCATAGACAATGCACATAGGTCAGAAAATTAAGCAAAAATTGTAAGAATTTAAACGGATGAATTAAATTGTCATTATTTACTCAAGGCCTTAGTGTGTGAATAGGAAACACACAAAAAATCTACAGAAAAACTAAAAGAAGTAATAATTTAATGAGGTCATTGGATTCTAAGTCAATATAAAAAAATCAATTGCATTTCTGTATATCATATGAAATAAATTCTGTTTGAAACATAAAAATACCATTTATAGTAGCATAAATAACATCAATTATTTAGAAATAAATCTAATGAAATATGGAAAGGACTTCTACACTGAAATATACTTGTTGGGATAAATTTTTAAAGACCCAAATAAGTGGAAGGAATTATTATGTCCATGAATTAGAAGACTCAGTATTTCAAAATGTCAATTCTCCCACCGATCAATTGTTTAAATTCAAAGCTCTCTTAGTCAAAATTTCAGAAATATTTTTGTTTTGTTTTTGGAAACCAAAAAGTTGATTCTAAAATTTATAGAGAAATTTTTCTTGCCAAGAAAAGGCATGAAATATTTTTAAAAAGAAAAATGTTAGAGGACGTTTTTCAATAGTGAGTCTTGGCATAAAGCTACACAATTAAAACAGTGTTGTATTAGTGCAAGAAAGTACAATCAGGCTGATAGAACAAATTAGAGTGTAAAAAGCAACCCATACATAACATACTTAGTTGATTTATGAAAACATTGCCCCTGCGAAGAAAGCGAGGAAAGTTCGTTCTTTAGTTGTTCAATCAATAAATAATATAAGGTCAACTCGATATTTATATAGAGAATCAATGATTCTCTATCATCATTGATGTTTCTCTCTCTCTCTCTCCCTTCCTCTCTGAAATCAATATTTTTTTAAAGAGCTCTAGCTGGTTTGGCTCAGTGGATAGAGTGTCAGCCTATAGACTGAAGGGTCCCAAGTTCAATTCTGATCAAGGTCACGTACCTCGGTTTCAGGCTCATTCCCATGCCCTTCTCTGGGCACATTCAGGAGTGTCTCTCTCACATTGATGTTTCTCCCTGTCTCTCTCCCTCCCTTCCACTCTCTCTAAAAAAAGTCAATGGAAAAATATCCTTGGTTGAGGATTAACAACAACAATAATAAAAAAAAATAATAATAAAAGAAAAAAGCAGAATTTTATTTGTCAAATATATATTTGAAAATAAAAAGGCAAGCCATAGAGTGGGGAGGGTATTTGTAATACATATTTTCATCAAAAGATTCCCATCTAGAATAGGTAAATATCCTAGACAAATTAATAGAAAAAAATTCAATAGAAAAAAAGGGCAGCAGTCATGAAGAGGCAATTTACAAAAGGATTACTCATATGGCTAAATCTAAAGGTGCTCAACTTCACTAGTCATCACAAATATGCAAATTAAAACTATAATGCAGTACCATGACACACTCACCATAATTGCCAAAATGAAAATTTCAAGTGTTTTCAAGAATATCGAGTAACTGGAACTCTCATACCCTGCTGGTGGGAGTGTAAATTGGAACAATCATTATAAGCTCTACTACAGCTGAAATATGCATACATGGGACCTAGCATCTCCATTACTTGTGATATACTCAGCAGATAAACACACATTCATGAGTATTCACAGTGGTGTTATTTGTATTATCTTCAAACTGAAAAAAAAAATACAAATACCCATTAGAAAAACAAATGCTGCTATATTTATAATGTGATACAATGAAAAGAGTTAAACTATTGCACATATGACATCGGTGAGTTTCACAACAAGATGCCAAGTAAAAGAAGCCAGCCACCAAGAAGAACATGAATAACTGTTTCAGTGTGTAAAAGAGGATTTTTTTCTGTTTCTCTTTTAGTAACAGTGTGGTCTTTTGGTCAATATGTTCTAGGAATTGTCGATATAATGGGAGCCAGACAGTTTCCTGCCTTCGATGAAGTTGCATTTTACTTGATCACTTGTAGTTATGAGGACAAGGATCACATTTGATTCAACCTGAGTTCAACCTTCTCTTTTAATCTTCATACAGAGTGTTTCCAAGATAGTGGCAAAAGCGCTAAATTTATACTAGATGAAGATAAAGATGACACAAATTTCACCTTTTCCCCCTTCTATACCTTCCTAATGGTCAGTAAAATGGAGAGAGTATGTATAAGGTAGCCAGGACAATGTTGAGAGCAAAAGACCTTGTCCTTACAAACTGAAGCTAAAAAGTTTCACGGTTGTATGCTTAAAAAGCTTACAAAAGTCAATAGCACTGGTGTTCTTCAAGCCTAATCTTTGTAGAATTTTAGTCTATCCCTCCTTTTTTTTTTTTTTTTTTTTTTTTTTTTTTTTTTTTCACTATTCAGCCTGGACCTAACCCTAGTCACTTATACATTTCCACCTAAGATGCAGTTTACAGCCACTTTGCTGGTGACTTTCCTGGCCAGTCCCCAAAGCTCTTAATACACATCCTTTCTTGCCTGTGGCTCCAATCAAAAGAGAAACTCATAAATTGTTACATTTCCAAGGTCACTTCCTGCAGGGTCTTTCTGTATCAACGGGAATCTGTACCCCATAAAGGTGAACTACCTGGCAATGATATTAGAACACAAGTAAAGGAGTGAAAATAATTTTTTCTTTACTACCTGAGAAATCAGTACAGCTGCCAAAGCATGTGGATTCTGATTAACCTTGGAGCTGGGCTTGCTGACTCCCCGGTTCCTCAATAAACAGTGAAACATTCAGAAACTTTTGAGTTCCATTCAGCATTCAGGGTGGGTGAAAAGGGAAAATCACTGGGGGAGAACTTAACCTCTTGAGCTCAGTAATGCTGAATTATTGTGGCTCATTAAGGATTATAAAAAGTTATTCTAGTAAAAACAGTTTGATTTCACACAGAATGGATTTGTTTTCCTAATATACTTCACACATTGTAAATGCACACATGACAAAGAGTTCTTCCATCAGAATCAGACTCAAGGCTTTGCCCTAGATTTTGTCAACTCTGTCATGGTTGAGCAATGACATAGGATGGCAATTGCTTCTGAAAGGGGAAAGTAGATCTTTGCAGATTCTACTCAACAGCAGCAAGGACTCTGCAACATCCCTCTCAATAACAATAAAAACAACAGCAGTAAGACCTTAGCATGTATTAAATGCTTACATTGTGTCAGACATGGTTTTACATTTTCATGGCAAAAATCACTCACTTATTCTTCACAATATGCCTATATGATGTACTTTTAAAAAAGGCTTTAATCCTATCTAATAAAAAGGGAATATGCTAATTGACTGCCATACCCTCAAAGATGGTGGCGCCCACAGCTACAAGATAGTGGTGCCCAGTCCCCTCAGCCCTGCCAGGGTGGCAGGTGCACAGCACAGCCGGGCCCACCCCCAGGCGGGTCTGGCCGCTCCGCACACCAGCCTCCAGAGTCCCCCAGTCCTCTCAGCCCCCCCAGCCACCCAGGGCCGGCCTGAGGCACAGGCAAGCCTCGGATGGTGGCTGCCCAGCCTTCCAGGGCCGCCCGAGGCTCAGGTAACCAGGGCCGGCTGAGGCTTGTGCTGCCGGCAGTAGCAGCAGCAGAGGTGTGATCGGTGTGTTGCCTTCCCCTGATCACCAGGTCGCCTCCCATCCCTGAGGGCTCCTGGACTATGAGAGGGGGCAGGCCAGGCTGAGGGACCCCCCACTCCAGTGCATGAATTTTCATGTACTGGGCCTCTAGTTGTGGTATAATTGACATACAATACACTGTACATGCTTTAAGGGTATAATTTAACAAGTTTGACATAGGTATCTATACTAATAAAAGGGTAATATGCTAATTAGACTAGGAGACCTTCCAGATGTCATTCTGGACAAAGCCATGGTGGTCAGGCCAAGGCAGAGGTGGTTAGGAGCTATCAGGCCAGAAAGGGGGCGGGGGGAGTTGTGAGTGAGCAGGCCAGCGGGGAGACAGTTGAGGGCAAGAAGGCTGGTGGGAGGGTGCAGTTGGGGGTGAGCAGGCCGGCAGGCAGAGTGGTTAGGAGTGATCAGGCAGGCAGGCAGGTGAGTAGTTAGGAGCCAGTGGTCCTGGATTGCGAGGGGGATGTCCAACTGCCAGTTTAGGCATCCCAGATTGGAGAGGGTGCAGGCCAGGCTGAGGGACACCCCCTCCCCCCGTGCACGAATTTCGTGCACCAGGCCACTAGTATACCCATAAAACCATCACCATCACCTCCAAAAGTTTCCTCATGCTCTTTGTAATTCTTCCTTCCTATTTCTCTCTACCTCCCATCCTAGTCCAGGCCAACCACTGAACTGCTTTCTGTCCACTATAGGTCAATTTGCATTTTCTAGAATGGCACATAAATTGAATCATATAGCTTTTGGGGGAGGTCTGGCTTATTTAACTTAGCACAGAGATTCATCCATGTGGTTGTGTGTATCTAGTTCATTGTGTGTGGATATGCCACACTATATTTATGAATGCACCTATTAATGGATATTTTGATTGCTACAAATCAGGCTGCTATGAATATTTGTGTATAAATATGATCATATACATATATTGTTATTTTTATTGGGTAAATATTTAGTTAAATAGTTGGGTCATATGGTTTGTTTGGCATTTTTTTAAATAAGCTGCCAAACTGTTTTATCAAGTGTTTGTACAATACTGGCTATAGAATTTTTCTTTGCATCAGTGTATAAAATTTCCAGTTACTCTATCAGTGGTTCTCAACCTTTCGAATGCCGCGACCCTTTAATACAGTTCCCCATGTTGTGGTGACCCCCAACCATAAAATTATTTTCGTTGCTACTTCGTAACTGTAATTTTGTTACTGTTATGAATCGTAATGTAAATATCTGTGTTTTCCGATGGTCTTAGGTGACTCTGCTAGCGTTCTCAACCTGTGCGTCGCGACCCACAGGTTGAGAACCGCTGCTGTAGAGCCTAAGACCATCGGAAAACACAGATATTTACATTACGATTCATAACAGTAGCAAAATTACATTTATGAAGCAGCAATGAAAATAATTTTATGGTTGGGGGTCACCACAACATGAGGAACTGTATTAAAGGGTCGCGGCATTAGAAAGGTTGAGAACCACTGCTCTACATCATCGTCAAAACTTGTTATTGTCTTTTCTTTTACTTTAGCCATTCTAATAGCTATGCTATGGTATCTCATTGTGGTTTTAACCTGCATTTTCCTAATGACTATTGATGCTGAGTATCTTTTCATGTGTTTATTTACCATGTGTTTATCTTCTTTGGTGAATTGTCTGTTCAGAACCGTTTCCCACTTTTGAGGGCATCATTTGTTATATCTTGTAGAGTGTAAAGTACATAGAGGGCTCTGAAAAACTAAGCAAATAAATGCTAACTGCAAACAATTTATGCCAGAGATATCAAACATCAGCTTTGTTTGCTCAGGTTAACATAGTCTTATTTTACTGCTTTCTTCACTAAAGACAGGTAACATTTGGTAGATTTCATAATATGTATAACAGGAATTCTTAGTGGGCCTTTCTTTCCTTGGGACTAAGTCAAGTCTGGGAACTTTCTTGTGGAAAAAATATTGAGCAGAGAAAAAAGCTTTTGTTGTGCAGGACTAAATGCAAATGTTGGTTCTATTACATACTAGTTGTGTCACTGTGGGCAAATTACTTGTTTCTGAATCTGTTTCCTCATCTGAGCTACTGGAGGTGTGCATGGTGGACATCATCAGAG
This sequence comes from Plecotus auritus, assembly GCF_963455305.1. Taxonomy (NCBI): domain Eukaryota; kingdom Metazoa; phylum Chordata; class Mammalia; order Chiroptera; family Vespertilionidae; genus Plecotus; species Plecotus auritus. Next base: position 23,678,319 of record NC_137772.1, on the reverse strand, counting down.
CTGTCATGAGATCAAAAGAGCTAAGGAAAGGGAAGCACCCAGGACTATGCTAGACTTGTCTTACATTTTTTGTCTTTTTTTTTATTTTTTACTGACTGACTTGAGTGGAAGACACATTATAAGAAATACTAAGAAACAGAGGACCTCCTCTGACCCATGCTGAATTATGTTAATGTTTTATATATAAAAAAAAAGGAGGTGATACTATTTGCTACAGTTGGGTGGGGAATAGACTTGAAGTTGTGATTTGAGGATCCTCAATAGTTCTCAGTATGTTTAATGCATTTAAATATGTTCCAAAGTACCTTGTGCTTGATTGTATTATTTGTTCTTAAGTATTTATTCATTCCTTAAGCTTGGACTCCCTATATTAGAATACCATTATATGTGATGTTTTCTAACACCAAATGTGTTATTTCAAGTCTCCAATCCTTCAAAAATGATTGGGTGTCCAACAATTCAATTCAGACAATAATCACCCATGTTTAGTGCAGACCCCACAGGTTAAGGCCTCAGTCCCACAAAACTATCCCCACTCTTGGATCCCCAGGCTACCCACACTTCTGTCTGCTGATGTATCCCTCTTCCCCATTTCCACTCAGGTTCAATAATTTTCTAGAATCACTCACAGAACCCAGGAAAGCACTTCACTTATGTTACCAGTTTATTATAAAGGATACAACTCAGGATCGGCCAAATGGAAGCTATTCACACAGGATGGAAGTGGGAAGATACAAAGCTTCCATGCCTTCTCCAGGCTTGCTACCCCCAGCACATCAATAAATTCACCAACCCTGTAGGTCCTGAACCACATGATAGGAGATTTTATGGAGGTTTTATCATGTAGGCACAACTGGTTACATCATTAGACATTGGTATTTCAACTCAGTCCCCAGCATCTTGTCCCTATCTGGGGTGTAGAGCTGAAAGTTCTAACCCTGTATTTACATGGTTAGTTTTTCTGGTAACCAATCCCCATCCTAAAGCTACCAAGGGCTCTCTCCCTTTGGGTTATCTCATTGACATACAAAAGACAGTAAAATTCCAAAAGTTTTAGGAGCTCAATGCATAAAATTAAAAAAATACCAAATAATTACTTTTTATTATACCATATATTTCATGCTCCACTGACTTTGGGCTTGGTCATGTGACTTGCTTAGAACAATAAAATGTGGGCAGCAGTTACATTGTGACAGGTCCAAGTGAAGGATTTAAGAGGAAGTCCACATTTCTGCTCATACTCTTGAACTTCTGTCCTGGATCACGCTGACAGCATCCCCCAGACAGTGGCTTCTCTTTGAGCCTTGGTCCCAAAATGAAGGCTAGCAGAGCAGATCTGAACCCTAACTGCAACCTGGAGCCAAGCCAGCCAGACCTAGCAGAGCATTGCCCGATCCACAGTCCCGTGATTAAAAAATAAATGTGTTATAACTACTGAGATTTTGAGTTTGCTGTGTGCCACAGTAAAGCTAACAAACATATACATCAACATTTTTATCCTTTGCTTAGTGCTGAATTTTAAACAGTTGTACCACATGTTGGAAATAAACCATTGTTCTCTAAGTTCAGAGTAACCATTCATTTAGATTTTTCTTTGCATCTTGAGTTTTAAGCTAAACTTTAAAAGGCTTCATTATAATTTGCTCCTATGGCTCAGACCCTCTTAAATCCATAAAGTCCTAGAAATTAAAGGAATAAATAAGTAGTATACTTGTGGGGGGAAATCCAATGAGGACGTTGCAAAATCCAATATGTCTGAAAAATGTTTCCTGTGCTACTCAGTCCAAATGCCACTGGCTGCCTCCATCCCTGGTTGATAATACATTATGTTCAGCACTTATAAAAAATGCAGCCAACCTGCAATTCAAACCTGCTTACACGCATGGAAGCAAGGTTCCCAGTGGGAGACACCTCACAGAACTGAGTCATCTATTGACTAACAACAGCCAGTTAGGGATGGCAGCTCTAAAAAGGAAAATGGGGTTGGTGGTGAAGTACATACATGCTGAAGAAATGTATATGAGAAAGAAGAAGAAGACAGCAGGAGGGTGAGGAAGAAAAAATCCTGAAAAAGAAACAACTGAAGTTTGCCCTGTAGAAATTCAATCTGGGGAGTGTGTATGTATGTATGTACTTCAAAGTCCAGAGAATCAAAGCAAAGAAGGTGTTAGCCTACAGTACCAGGAGCACATGGCTCTGCGGCTGCCTGGTGCTGGGCAGGTGCCGGCTTGGGCTAAGAAGCAGAGAGAATACACCAGAGCTGCTTCTGAAAGTTTTCCTTGCATCCTTGGAGTTGCCTGTTTGGGCTTTTGTTGTTTGTTTTTCCCTTGCTCTTATTTTCCTTTTTGGCTGCCAGGCTACTGCAAACTCAAGGCTTGAAAGCAAAGCCGACTCTGTCAAGTCTGCAGGAAAATGAACACCTCAACGTCTATCCCTTTGGTTTGTGTGCTCTCGTTGCCATTGATCTTTTCTACCCCCGACAACCCTAAGAGTCATAACGATTAATGAACAGCCCATAACATCAAGAACATGAAACAAATTTCCCTTCTGAATCATCCTTAATTATGGCTTTATTAACTCATTTGTGGATGGCTGAGCTCAGGCCTTTGAGTTGTGTGTGGAACTGCAAATGCAAAGCTATTGACAAACTTCAGTCTATAAATAGCCTAATTTCAATACACCCAGCCTATAGTCTTCTCTTTGAAATGATTTATGTCCTTTGATGTAACACAACACTTCTGTCTGCCTTATTCTTAGTAATGTCTGTGGGTGTTTGACAAATTTAATTTTCAAACAGTTTCAACCAGAGCCATCAACATTATTTTTTTTTTCAATTTTGGAGACTGGGTCACTGAAATAATTACTGAAGCTTAATATATTAGGATAGATTAATTTCACAATCTACTATATATCTACCACAAAGTAAGTGACTACAGTTGGGATGGAGAAACGTCCTGATTTTACCATTGTTTGCCCTTTTAGAAAGTTTTTTTTAAATGATGTAGGAAAGTAGATTGTACTTATTAATGGCATTGCATCTATGCGTTAGAAAAAAAATCTTTGTTTATTGGGGATTAATTAAAGGAGTTTTCTTCCCAAAGCTGGAGACGCTCTATGTAGATAGTTTGTCATTGTAACACTGGATTCCTGCTTGCACTTCAGTTTCAAGGTCCTTCCTCTAGAAAATGGGTTTCAGTGGGAAAAAGAAGCAAGGCCCAGGAGAGTGTGGATCCTGTTTAAGACACATGAGTCTTAGAAGGGTGCCTCTCTGTGGAAAACTGAAGAGAGCCTGCATCCTGTAAAACAGCCTTCCATTTACACACACACTCACACTCACACACCTCTTGAAGGTTAATTCCCCTGACATTCCTAAATTGAACTCATGCATGGGGGTAAACAGTGGGTACCTGCTGGCCTGTTGAGGCATAGAATATATAAGAGATTCTCATTTCGTCTGACATTTCCCAAACTTGAGAGAGGGATGGCTGTGGAAAAGCGGCACTTGTCATGATCCATGGGGCCAGAAGAAAAGAAATGGAGGGATCATGAAAGCTTTCCCTGGGCGCCACCAAACTCTGCTGCCAGCCTCCTCCTCCCCTGCGAACACAGATCATTAACATTGGTAATGTCCTCACTAAATCTGCTTGGAGGAAGTGACAAGTCTAATTTGTTACTGACAGACCGAAGGCTGGGAGTATGTTTAAAATGCATCGCTCTTGCTCCTGGACCCTCTGAATTGCTGTGTGGTTTCTGTCAGGTAGGCTTGGTATTTGGTTAAAGACTATCTGTGATTTCATCAATCTCTTCAGCGGCCTCCCAGAGGAAAGGCCTGGCGCCTCAGCTCCCTCCCGCTTGCTTCAGTCCCAGTAATGGCCTCTGCCAGCAAGCCTGGAGGTGCTGTAATTTGAAATTCAGAACCTGGGGAGGGATTTCTTAAGCAAGTAATTACCATTAATAATCAATAGCTTTTAGCCTGACAAACAATTGTGACAGATCTGGATAAGATTAAACTTGTTCCTTGAGACATATGGATGTGGCAATAATGCCGTTTTCATTAACTGAAAGACATATCCAGGGCCTCATTTTGATATGCTTTAGAGTGATTTTAAATGAAATGAGGTAGACTTTAAAAACACAATGCAAATGAGGTCTGTGTGGAACAGAGATGAGTCAGCTTTCTAAAGGAAAAGCTTAAGTCATGACCTATGACCTGAAATTATAATGAAGTGAATTTTATGTGGAAGAGGGTGATAGTCTAATTCCAAAGCCAATTGAATTCAGATCAATGATTATGGATTTCAAATACCATCTGAAATAACCATTTAGACTATACATTGTGCAGGCTTCCTCTATAATGCAGATATTTGGTTTATGCAAGAAGCCACAATGAGAATAGATCAAAAGTAACCCAGCTATTTACCCTATACCATGTGTCTCACTTCTAGTTAGAATTAAGGGCACTGAGTCTTTGAAATCCATTCACGGAATTCTGGAAATTTGAGAACTGGAAGCGATTTCCCCAAAATATCAAAGAAATTATTATATTCTGTGATAGATGTGGGAGTCACAATTTAAAGAAAAATTCATATTCTTTCTTAATTTTACATTTTTTTTAAGTTTATTACCGGTGGTTTTCTCACTTAGTTATAGAAATTTAGTCTTTTACTACCTAGTGAATTTCCCTTCAGTCAGAACCAAAAGCATACCCAGCATGAGAAGGGAATATAAGCCAATAATAATGAAGTTCCTTTTAAACTAGGCACTTTGCTAAGCATTGTAGATACACTATCACATTTAATCCTCTAAGCCTCTGAGATATTTACATCATTGGCTCAACTTTAAACAAGGAAGCTAAAGTTTTAAAGATAATAGGAATTTGGAATTTCAATAATTTGGGAATAAAACAAGGGGAGATAGTGTAGAAAAATTACAGCCATATAAAAGCAAAGTTCAGTGAAGGACTGTTTCAGACAGCTCTGATTTAGAGATAGATACAACAAGAAATGTATTTATTCTTCCTGAATATCAAGGGCACAAGTAAGAAATGGTCCCCATCTTTAAGACCTGAGTGTTATGGAAAAAGGTTAGGGAAGGGTATATTCCCGAATGAGATAACCATTGAGTTTGGTCAGGGGTAGGAATGGGAGCATGGTAGGTCAATTCCAGGAGAGAAGCTAGACTATTCCTAGGGAACAGCTTAGCTCAGAGGGATAGAGGGTCAAAGAGCCTGGTGAAAAGTGCAGTGTGACTGAGGCATATATGGTGTCAGTTTGGGGAAGGGGAAAGGTGAGTAAAGGAAGGGAATGGAAGAAAATGTGGCTGGGAAGTTAGGTTGGAGCTAGATACTCAAAAGGTCTGGTATGTTGCTACATTGGGAGACCCTCCAGAATAGTGGTCTTTAGCAGTACATTCTCTTTTTTAAAAAATATGTATATTTGTTTAGTCCTAGCTGGTTTGGCTCAGTGGATAGAGCGTCAGTTTGTGGACTGAAGGGTCCCGGGTTCGATTCCAGTCAAGGGTACGTACCTCAGTTGCAGGCTTCTCCCCAGCCCAGGCCCTAATCAGGGCTCCTGTAGGAGGCAACCAATCCATGTGTTTCTCATGTTGATATTTCTCTCTGTCTTTCCCTCTCCCACTCTCTCTAAAAATCAAAATATTCAAGGTGAAGTTTAAAAATAAAATAAAAATAAAAAATATATAAATATGTTTTTATTGCTTTCAGAGAGGAAGGGAAAGGGACAGAGGGATAGAAACATCAATGATGAGAGAGAATCATTGGTCAGCTGCTTCCTGCACATCCCACACTGGGAATCGAGCCCGCAACCCAGGCATGTGCCCTGACTAGGAATCAAACCGTGACCTCCTGGTTCATAAGTCAATGCTCAATCACTGGGTCAAGCCAGCTGGGGCTAGCAGTACGTTCTTTACTTTAACCTTTGAAGTTGTTCACCCAAAGTCCCCATGTACTGCTTCTTTTCATCTCTAAAGGGGTCCAGAACTTTAGCTTTTGTTGAGTACAAAAGCTCTCTGGTGGTACTAGACCAAAGGACTGGTTTATCTACTTACCACAGTGGAGAAGTCACTTCTGGGCATCAGTACCCAGCTCAGGACATTTCTCTTGCATCTCTTCCTTCTCAGTTCTCTCTTGATGTCTGAAAACATTGCACATGTTGCCACCAGGGCCACCACTAGCTTATACTGTGTCTGTGTACATTAAAAAAGCTGAACTTCCTCCCTTTCCTTCCCCCGACCTGCTGACAACCCCACTGATGCCTGGCTTGGGTGACACAGGTGCTTTTGTACAAAGAATACCCCCTTTTTCAGGTGGACACAATCACTTGCAGGGCACAGGGCTACTATACTTGAGTTGCCATTCTCTATGCTTGGCCAGACATTGTGCAAATCTCAAATGCTTATGTGACCACACTTTGCAGTCCTGTTCATCAATTTCCAGATAAGCAGCACAATGGGATGGATCACGCTGCCTCAGAATACAGCAAGCTTCTGCCCCTGGAATATCCAAAGCAAAGGCTAAATCATCATCACCTATTAGTGATATTACAGGGAAGATTTCCATGATGTGGGGCAGTAATAGAACCTTCCTCACCCAGACATTTTCCCTGCCTCATGACTTCTCAGAGCACAGTGGCAGCTAAGTGGCCTGTTATCATTGAATGAAGGCCTGTAAGCATGTGAAGTTGGGTGCAAACAGTTCTTGGAGCAGATGGAAAGGACAGAGTTCTTAATAGTAACTGGTCCCTTGAATATCAGTGCTCACTTTCTACCTCATTTTTTGGGAGGTCAGTCAGTTTGTCAGAATAAAGAAAAGGATTTTTCAGACACTAATTATTACATATTCATAAAATACAGAATATAGCCTCATGTATTTACTATAAGTTGATTATCTTCAACTACTTACCATCTCTAAATACCAAACATATAGAGGCAGGGAATTCAGATTTGATAAGGTCCTGGCTTTGCTGTAAACTACTGTGTGATCCCAAGTAAGTTAGGTACACTGCTTTTCTGGTTCTCAAATGACACAGCTCTAAAATAAAGATATTGAAGAAGTTGCCTCAAGTTTCCAGTTCATATTCCCTACTACTCTATTAGAATAAGCATGCGTCCCACTTCTCCATTTACCAAAAGTGTTATCTTACAGAAGACTGGACCCCAAGGGCACTAAAAAATCCCCCTCCTTTCTCCTTTCTCCTTTATTGCTAGGAGAGGCAGCATGCTGACACATCCAGCTGCAAAAAGCAAGCCCTGCCTTATAAGATTATTGAAATTGTTATTACTTTGCTCTTATTTAAAACAAAATCTAAAAATCAGTTATAGCCCTCTGGAGGTTTGAATAGAGACTCATTCAAATCATTTGCTTCTACAACTGTTATGCACTGGGGTTCACATACTGTAGAAAAACACAGCAAGATGTTCCTCACTCAGAGGACTTTAGTACAGAGAACTGCCACCAGTCATATTGCTACATGCTTAATAATGGCTCCATTGCATATGCATCATTTTTTAGTGCATTATGCATGCTCAGGATTCTGCTACAGATTGCACACATAAGTCCACTTAAGTCAATTGATGTTTATTTTAGAGGATAAATATAAAGGTAGGTACACTAAGTGGAGAGTGTGTTTATAGTCACGAGGCAAATTTGTGTGGCTGTGCATATTAATTACAACATTATTCAAGTGGTTCCTGTAGGGATAGGGACATACATTGTATACAAGTCATTTAAAGTTCATTCAAGTGGAAAATATCTAGATAAACCAAAAACAGAATTCTAATAAATGCAACATTGATTCTTAAATGAGTTTAGTATTTATCTTACTTTTTGAGTTTGTAGAATTCAACACAAAAATTGTACTATAAGTTGTTAAACAAGAGAAGCTGAACAAAAGACACCTTCAATTTATATGGACAAGATCAACATTAGACTCTTAATTCTGGGCTTTTGTAAGTGAAATAATAATTTTAAGGGCAGGGCAAATGGTCACAAGTGGGTCTAGTACTGACTTCCCTCTGTCCAGAAACACACAAGGCAAGCATGGAGTCCGTGTTTGTCTATAGGGCATGAGCTATTCTGAGCTCTAGACCAGATTTTTAGACTATTCTTTTTAATTATTGCTTTTGAACAATTCTCAGGTGTCTAAATACCATTTAAAATTTTCTGGTTTAATTCAGTGTCACTTTGTGTGTGTGTGTAGAAAGCAGAAAGCAAACTGTTTGTGGTGGATAGGGGTTGTTTAGGAGAAATAGAGCTCAGATTAAAAAACAATATATGCAAATTAGAAGCTCTGACTTTAAGATGTGGGGTTTTTGGGAACTCAGTGAGTTTTAATTTCCTCACTAGTAAAACTGATAGAAGATACTTAGAGAAGACGGGGAATAATATCTGCCACAAGTCCTTCCCAGTGTTGTGTTTAGGTTAAACGAGCTCCTTTTGGTGAAGAGACATGGTACTGTGGGAGTTGAAAACAAGTTCTTTAGTAAGAATGGAAGGAAAGCTACAGTCCCAGAGGGGCTGGGAGGCTGGCAGTTTACCAGTATTGGGACTCACTTACTGGACTTGAGACCAGCAAGGGCATAGAGGCTAATTGAATCATGTCTTTTTTTAACCTAGAGTTCTTTAAATTCTCCCTAATGGGAAGAGGATATGTCCTAGTCTCTTCATGGAACTGAGGCCTGCAGATGGGGTCAGACCAAGGAATGAGCTGTCAGTCTAGGGCTTTACTGCTTAGGGAGGCATCCTAGCAATTCATATTGGATTGGTTCCCATGAACGAAATACTTAGAGGCATCTGTGGGTAAGACTTTAAAGGAGTTTGGAAAATGTAGGTACAATTCACAATGAAATAAAAATGCTACAAGTTCAGAACCAGTGAATATTCTAAATCATGCCTTTTATCAATGCCTCAAACTCAGTACCTTTTAAAAAAAATGTACCATTTACCAGTAGTTAAAATACTCATTTTTATTTAAGCTTCTTCGACAAAAGAGTTAATTATTTCTAATTGCACTTTAAATATAAAACCAATAAGACTAAGACAATGAGAAGAGTGGCACTGAAAATCTCATGCTGTGCCCACTGCTCCAGGACATGTAATTAAAAGTTACAAAATAATAATATCAAGATGTAAAATAAAACCAAGAAATTCTAATGAAGACCTAATCCCACCCCCCCAACCCCTGAAGATGGTTCATTGATTGAATGTGTTTCATGGGAAATATCATTATTAAAATTAAAGCTCTTTAAAACATCTTTTTGGTATTTCTGCTTTGCTGAGTACCCTAAGCATATGCTTTTTCTGTCTGTTGGGAAACTCAGAACCAACTGAACACAGCACAGGATGTCTCCAGGGTAGTAGCAGATCTTTTGTACTGTAGTCTAGGGAAGCAATGAAGGCTCAGATTCAAACACTTGGAGCAAGAGAATGGAGGTAAGAAAGCCTAAAGCAGAAGGGTCAGTCAGGGAGGGACTGTTGGTCTCTCCACACTTCTGAGTAAGAAAGTCACAGAAGCTCCTCTGAAATGCTGTGGCTGCACAATCACTGAATAGTGGTATTTCAGCAAGATTGATAGGATTACTAGCTCTTCCTTCTATAAAAATGAAAGAACAGATGTATTTCTGTTCAGTTATAATGTGAAGAATCAGCAAGAAGTTTAAAATGAAACAAATCTATAACATACTTTTAATCTCCCAGGGAAACAAATACAAAGATAAAGTCTGGCAGCCTGTCCTTTTCCCCTCACTTCTTATTTTTGGCTGTGGTTTTACCATATGTTGGCTGGAAAAGATCTCTCAGCATCTGGTTAGAAGTGGGAGGTTAACCTTCACACCTTATCTTCTAACAACTCTCTTTAGTCTTAAGACCAAAACCTACAAGGGTTTGTTGTTGCCGTGATTCTTGTGGGTGAGAGGCCCTGGAGAGTAGTGGGGATAAGATTTTGCCCAAGGCATGGAAGGGTATGGATCTAAAGAATAGAGATCCAACTAAAAATATGTTATAAAAATAAAACAGGAAAGCATGGAATAATAGTAGGTAATAACCAAAGAAAAAGAAAAAGCAAGAAACCAGTTATGGACTGAATTGTCCCCCCCCCCCCCCGCCCCCTCTTCCAATTTATATGTTGAAAGCCCTACTTGCTAGTACCTCAGAATGAGATTGTATTCGGAGATAGGGCCTTTAAAGTGGTGATTAAGATAAAATGAGGTTATAAGGTTAAGCCCTAATTCAATGTAATTGGTGTCCTTGTAAGAATTAAAGATAAGGACAAAGACACACACAGAGAGAAGGCCCTATGAAGATACAGAAGACAGCCATCTACAAGCAAGGAGAGAGCTCTCAGAAGACATCAACCCTGTTGACAATCGATTTCAAATTTCTAGCCTCCAGAATAGTGAGAAAATAAATTTCTGTTGTTTAAGCCAGCAGTGTGTCTGAATCATAAAATAAAGTCTTCCAAAGATAAATAGAAACAAGAGAAAAGTAGCAGTTAGCTAGAAATCTACAAGAAAATGAGATAAAATAAAGAAATAATATAATGCAATTAAGAAAACAAGGGAATAATGGGGAGGGGGAAACCAAAGGCTATGGTGGCTTGCCCAGATGGTGTGACTCAGTGGTTGAGTATTGACCTATAAACCAGGAGGTCATAGTTCGATTCTGTCAGGGCACATGCACAGGTTGTGGGCTCAGTCCCCAGAGGGGGGCATGCAGGAGGCAGCTGATCAATGATTCTCTCTCATCATTGATGTTTCTCTTTCTCCCTTCCTCTCTGAAATCAATAAAAACATATTTTTACAAAAGGCTATGGTGGTATTACTTGCTGAATTTCTATGGAATGGAGGGAAGGAGGCCTAGAAGACTATAAGGTACAGAAAGATAATAAATTAAAGAAAGTAAACATTAGGTTTTAAGTGTGCTTGATGGAAATAAAATGTGAATGTTTAGTTGAACTTTTTCACTTTTTGAAGCTCCAAGAAACTTAAAGTATTTGGGAAAATAAATATATGAGTGAAATGATCTTGATTATATATAAGAGGCAATTTCAAAAGAAGAATAACAGTGGGGAAAATGCCAGTAGGCTGTTATTTCTAAAATAACAGATTTATCCATAGGTAAGCTGGCAGTTAAAAATTCTGTTAATGATGATGTTAATCTGGCACATTTTCTGTTCATATTGACATTCTCCAAAACAGAAGCATTGCTGATAATTTGCCCAACAATATGTCACAGAAACTGTGGAAGAATGTCTGATAAGTGAGGCTTGAAGTCAAATGCTGAGAAGGGAAAAAAATATGTTCCAGATTTTTTGCAGATGTTCTCTGATCAAATTATGGTGTTGAAAAATTGTATAGTCTGTTCAATGGAGCATCCAGATGAAAAGACAGTTCAGTGGCTTTGTAATCTGGATAAAAAAAGAATTGTGAAGCTGTGCTTATGTAGGGTATAATTCACAAGTTCAGAGCTGTCAATGGTAGAGGCAACAGGAAGAAGGCATTTGACTTTTCAAATAACTTTTACATAAATTTACATGTAAAAGCCTGGATAATAGATCTTCCTGATTTCTTATGTTCTATATCTATTGCGTAAGCACTGAGGTCTTCATGTCATCTATATCCTTTTTCATCAACCAGTACCTGTTCTTTATACATGAAATGCTTAAAACATTGAATGGATGGAAGAAAATATTCTATGAATTGTAGAATTTCAGTGTATAGAAGAAGATCATGCACCATTTAGTGATTGTTCTTTAATTTACATTTCCATAAAACTGACATTCCAATATTCTGAGTGATTTGAACAAGGTCACACTGCTGAAGACAATGGTAGATCAAGACTAGGTCCCAAATCTAGCAACTTCTAGGTTCCTGGACCAATAAAATCTTTGAAAAATATGCTGGATGCTTCAACTAACATTTTTGTTACTGTTTTGAAAAGAAAAGAAACCACTTAGTAGACAGCATCCCTGATAAGATAAAAATCCGTATTTAGATGTACATCTGAGACAGTATAGCATATACCAAAAAAGTTACAAATCTGTATTTGGAGGCCCTAATGCTTTCACTTATTCAACAAATGCTTACTGAGCAACTACTAGAGGCCAGGCACTGCTCTAGGCACTGGGGATACAACAGCAAGCAAAGCAGTCAAAATTCTCTGCCCTTATGGCATTTATATTGTAGTACAGGGGGACACTAAACACAAGAAAAAATATATGGACAGTCAGAGGTAATAGTGCTACTGAAAAGAAATGATTTTTTTTAGTAGGGAGGTAGATAGGGAGTGCAGTGGTAAGTTAAAATAAGCTGATCAGAGTGAGCCTCACAGATAAAGTGATGTTTATGCAAAGGTGTGAAATAGGAAGGGGAGTGAGCTTTAGAGGTAACTGGAAGAGAAGCATTCCAGGCAGAAGGAGCAGTTCTGTGGAGCTGGTGAGGCATCCCCAGATTTTCATCCTTTTGGAGGATCAATAATCATGATTGGTTGCCAATGTTCATTAAATTAAGGGAGTAATAAGGGCAAATGCCACTGTCCTTGTCACTATGTGAGGTGAAAATAGGCTTAGGGGCCAAATGTGGTCTTTCACACTATCTTGACATATACAAACTGGCTTGGGGAAGTGGATCAATTTAATGAACTGGTTGTTTGAAGATGGTAAAAGGGAACCTTTACTGAATTCAGTCAATAGCTAGTTGTTTTCTTTCATGTCAGTTTTTATCTGTGGACACAGTATGAATGCTTAGGTTAAGGAATCAAATTTGGGCTACTACTTTCTGACAAAAAATGATGGATGTATTCAGTATGTCACAGCCAGAAGCATAACCCTTCTGAGGAAATGAACAATTTAGCATTTCTAGGTCCTGGGGGACTATGAATTCTACCCTCTGAAGATGATACTTCAGGCATGTTTAGTATAAATGCAAATTTTACCAGAGTGACATGTCAGCAGGGTTTGCAAAGACGACTCTTTTCCTTAAAAAGCAAGCTAATAATTGATTTTTCCCAAACATTCAATTTTTCTGCTATGCTGACCTTTAGGACAAGTTGATATATGAAAAATTGAAAATCCAATGCAGATACATTTGAACAGAAATCAAAGAGTCTCATATATATAAACTCTTTGTTTTCTGTTCAAATGTATCTGCATATATATATATATATATATATATATATATATATATATATATATACTGAGTGGCCAGATTATTATGACCACCCCATCACCCCATCAGTACATCGTTGGGTCATCTTTTGCCTTCAGTACTGCAGCAATTCTTCTTGGCATTGACTCCACGAGATGTTGAAAGGTGATGCCAGGAATCTGACACCATGCCTGATGAATAGCACCGTCCAGTTCTGTGAGATTTGATGGTTGTGGAACCAGCTGCCTGATGGCTCTTTTAACTTCGTCCCACAAATGCTCAATTGGATTGAGATCTGGTGATTGTGGGGGCCACCTAAGCAAGGTAAAGTATCCCTCATGTTCTTAAAACCACTCCTGCACAATACGAGCACCGTGGCATGGCGCATTGTCTTGTTGGAAGAAGCCATCTCCATTGGGATACGCCATCAACATGATAGGATGAACTTGATCAGCAATGATACTTAGGTATGTTGTGCTATTCAGACGTTGTTCCACACGAATTAAAGGGCCCAAATCATGCCAAGAAAACATGCCCCAAACCATAACACTGCCCCCACCAGCTTGAAGGGTTGTACTCATGCATGTGGGGTGCATGCTTTCATGCTGTTTCCGTGAAATTCTCACTCTGCCATCTGCATGATGCAACTGGAAACGTGACTCATCGGACCACATGACTTTTTTTCCAATGCTCAACTGTCCAATCCTTGTGTTCCTGTGCAAATTGGAGACGTTTTATCTTGGTAACTCCAGACAGCAAAGGTGTTTGAACAGGCTTTCAGCTTCCATATCCCATACAATGCAGTTTACGTCTAAATTGCCTACAAATGTCAAGTGGTCATAATAATCTGGCCACTCAGTGTGTGTGTGTGTGTGTGTGTGTGTGTGGGTGGGTGGGTGTGTGTGTGGCCTGGTGCATGAATTCGTGCATGGGTGGGGTCCAGCCAGCCTGGCCAGGGGGAAGGGACATGGGCAGTTGGCCGGCCTGCCTGCTGGTTGAACTCCTGGTCAAGGGGACAATTTGCATATTAGCCTTTTAATATATAGGATATACACTGAGTGGCCAGATTATTATGTGTTCAGAGATCATAATAATCTGGCACTCAGTGTGTGTGTGTGTGTGTGTGTGTGTGTGTATACTTTTTCATCCTTTCAGAGGCTCAATAAGCATATCTATATAATAAAGAGCCAGGGTCGTAACAACCGTTACGACCAAAGGCTCGACCAGACCAGAAGTCAGTGCTGGGTTGCCGTGGTGACTGGGGCCACTGCTGGCTCCCTGACCCAGCACTGACTGCCTAGGGGGCTGCGGATCAGGCCCAGAGAGAGGCCTGCAGAGAGAGAGGCAGGGTCTGATCCATAGCCTCTGTGGCAGCCATTGATCAGAACTTGCCTCTCTTTCTCTCCCAGCCTGGCCAACAGCCACGCCTCCATTTCTCTCCAGGCCTCCACCAGGGCTGCTGATCAGCCCCACCTTTCTGATCAGGCCCTATTGATAGGCCCAGAGATGCTGACTGGCATAGAAACTAACCAATCAGAATCAAATTGGATGGCAGAGGAGGGCAGTTGGGGGCAAGATCAGACTGGCAGGAGAGGTCAGTTAGGGGCGATCAGGCAGGCAGAGGCAGTTAGGGGTGATCAGGCTGGCAGGGGAGAGCAGTGAGAGGTGAGATCAGGCCAGCAGGGGAGGGCTGTTGGGGGCGAGATCAGGCTGGCAGGGGAGGGCCATTGGGGGTGAGATCAGGCCAGCAAGGGAGGGCAGTTAGGGGTGATCAGGCAGGCCGAGGCAGTTGGGGGTAAGATCAGGCCGGCAGGGGAGAACAGTTGGGGCTCAATCAGGCTGGCAGGGGAGGGCAGTTAGGGCGATCAGGCAGGCAGGCAGAGAGGTTAGGGTCAATCAGGTAGGCAGGCAGGTGAGTGGTTAGGAGCCAGCAGTCCCAGATTGTGAGAGGGGTCCTTGATTGGAGTGGGTGCAGGCTGGGCTGAGGGAACACCCCCCCTCCATGCATGAATTTTGTGCACCGGGCCTCTAATATATATATATATATATATATATATATATATATATATATATACACACACACACACACACACACACACACACACACACACACACACACACTAGTGACCCGGTGCATGAAATTCATGCACATTAAATTAGAGGGAATAATTTAATATTGCTATTTGCCCTTTCTCTATAATAGAAGTGTCAGAGATGAAAGAAAATTAGTAAAATGTATATGAAAACCTTCCTCCTATCAGAGTCTGGGGCACACCATCAGACCCAGAGTCAAGTCCCCGCCCACCCACATGCACCTCAAAATCGCATGAAACCCAGACCTGGCTGCCCCCCCCCCCCCGCATCGGGCTAGATCCAGACCCAACCAGTCCCACCCTTGTCAAGCCCTACTGGGCAGGGGGCATAGCCTCAGGTCCCCTGGCCCAGTGCCAGAATGGGGGGCGTGGCCTGAGGTCCCTCAGCCCAGACCGGGGTGGGGTGTGCCTTGAGATCCTCCATCAAGCCCCACCAGGTGGGGGACATGGCCTGAGATCCCCTGTCAAGCCCTTCTGGGTGGGGGGCATGGCCTGAGGTCCCCCGTCAAGCCCCGCCAGGTGTGGGGGCACAGCCTCAGGTCCCCCGGCCCAGCACCGGGAGGGGGGGGCGCAGCCTCAGGTCCCCCATCAAGCCCTGCTGGGTGGGGGCACGGCCTGAGTTCCCCTGTCATGCCCAGCCAGGCAGGGGGGCACAGCCTCAGGTCCCCTGGCCTGGTGCTGGGGCGGGGGGCATGGCCTGAGGTCCCCTGTCAAGCCCCACCTGGTCGGAGGTGCTGCCTGAGGTCCCCTAGCCTGACGCTGGGGCAGGGGGAGCAGCCTGAGGTCCCCTAGCCCAGCACCAGGACAGGAAGCACACATTGAGGTCCCTCGTCAAGCTCCGTGGGCAGGGGGCATGGCCTCAGGTCCCCTGGCCTGGCCCTGGGGCAGGGGGTGTGGTCTGAGGTCCCCCAGCCTGACACCAGGGCGGGGGGGGGGGGGAGCCTGAGGTCCCCTGTCAAGCCCCATGGGGGCGGGGGAGGGCGTAGCCTCAGGTCCCTGCTGATTGCTCATTAAGGCTCCTTATGGGAACTTGGCCTCAGCTGTGGGTGCAGCCATCTTTGTGACAGAGTGATGGTCAAGTAGCATATTCCCTCTTTATTAGATAGGATGTATATATATGCTTCTTGTTTCCAGTACATTAAAATGCATTAAAGTATGATTCATTTTACACATATGCAATTTACATATCACTTAACTACTCCACTGTGGATAATATTGAAGCACAGCTTCACTATTACATTGGTCCATATCAACCCATGGGAGTTATCAGGCATCCCTCACAGTTAAATATGGAATAGGAACAGGTTAGAGCTGAGCACTGATGTTAAAAGGGGTAGCAGGGCAGGGGGTGGAGCAGCAGTAACTGATGGCTCCTGGAAATGTTTTAGAGCACTCTGAAGTAGGAGAGAGCTGCAATTTGATCAAATACTCCATTTTTTGATATGCTGGAAGTAGAACCCACTATGAGACACACACCAAAAATGGTTTTCCTTCAGATAACAATGCAGTGGCCTAGCTTTGTAAGCATTTTCTCTATTTGCTTAAGAAAGAACTTCAGTTTCAAATAGGAGATGTTTTGTGAAGAGAGAATATTGGGGTAGCAAGCTCTGTCATAAGATAACAGGGATTCAAATCTTAACTCTCCTACTATTTCCGCTTAGAACAGCAGTTCTCAACATGTGGGTCTCGACCCTTTTAGGGGTCGAATGACCCTTTCACAGGGGTCGCCTAAGACCATCGGAAAACACATATTTCCAATAGTCTTAGGAACCGCGACACCGCTCCTCTATCTGTCTCCAGGCAGGTCCGCCCACATGGAGATACGCCCACATACACCCGGCGTGATGACATCATCGTGCCAACCCCATCACATACACCCTGTACAAATACAGGTGTGTGTGACAGGGTTGGCGCCATAATGTACTTATGCGGACCAGTCACACATGTGTAAAGAGCAGCTACTGTGTAGAGAGCAGCTACTGTGAAGAAAGCAGCTACTCTATTAAAAGCAGCTACTGTGTTGAAAGCAGCAGTATTGGAGGTAAAACGACACTTCATGAATTATAATTACTGGGTAAATGTAAAATCATGTACTCTAAAATCATCAACTACTGCAAAAAAAAAAAAAATCTGTACCATGGGAACTTAATCCGGATGCTGATCAATCTTTTTATATTCAGCTGTGGTTGGTGTGAATAATGCTCCCTTGTGATAGTAACATGTATGTAAAAAAAACAACA
Organism: Plecotus auritus; assembly: GCF_963455305.1. Taxonomy (NCBI): domain Eukaryota; kingdom Metazoa; phylum Chordata; class Mammalia; order Chiroptera; family Vespertilionidae; genus Plecotus; species Plecotus auritus. The sequence continues at coordinate 23,660,828 of NC_137772.1, read as the reverse complement.
CAGAGAATGGTAAATCATAGGAAACTTTAATGAACTGTATTGACTGAACTATGCCATGTATCATCTTTTGTATTATTAAAGCTATTGTTATATATTATTTTCATGAGCAAACCATCCCATGACAATGGATCGTGTAGAGAAGAACGTTAAGAAAAGAAAATATAGTGAGGATTTTTTACAGTATCGTTTTACCTCGATAATTACAGCAGGAATTGAGAAACTGCAATGTGTTATTTGTTGTGAAGTTCTATCAGCAAATCTATGAATCCGAATAAACTAAAATGCCATTTTAATAGCAAGCATCTGAGCTTTGCCAGCAAGGATACCAACTATTTTAGAAGCAAAGCTGATGGACTCAAGAAAGCCAGACTTGACACTGGTGGAAAGTACCACAAACAAAACGTAGCAGCCGTTGAAACTTCATATTTGGTGGCACTCAGAATCGCCAGAGCTATGAAACCTCACACCATTGCTGAGGATTTACTGTTGTCAGCAGCCAAAGACATTGTTCGAGTTATGATTGGAGACGAATTTGTTGAGAAATTTAGTGCAATTTCCTTATCTAACGACACTGTCCGCAGAAGAATAGATGACATGTCTGCTGATATTCTTGATCAGGTAATCCAGGAAATTAAATCTGCTCCACTTCCAATATTTAGTACCCAGCTTGATGAATTTACAGACATTGCAAACTGTTCACAGTTACTGGCTTACGTGAGATATATTAATGATGGCGACTTTAAAGATGAGTTTCTTTTTTGCAAACCTCTTGAAACGACAACTACTGCATGTGATGTATTTCACACAGTTGGTTCATTTCTGAAAGAGCGTAAGATCTCTTGGGAAAAGGTTTGTGGTGTTTGCACAGATGGTGCTCCAGCTATGCTAGGATGTCGATCTGGATTTCAACGTTTGGTACTGCATGAGTCACCAAAAGTCATCGGAACTCACTGTATGATTCATCGGCAAATATTAGCAATGAAGACGCTGCCACAAGAGTTACAAGAGGTAATGAAACGCGTCATAAGTTCTGTCAATTTTTTAAAGGCGATCACTTTAAACAGTCAACTGTTTTCGCAACTGTGCAATGAGTTGGATGCGCTGAACAATGCTCTGCTATTTCACACTGAAGTGAGATGGTTGTCAAGAGGAAAAGTTTTAAAATGTGTTTTTGAGCTTTGTGATGAACTCAAAACGTTTTTTAATCAGAAAGCAAGACCGCAGTTCGAAGCACTTTTCAGCGATAAAAGTGAACTGCAGAAAATAGCTTACTTGGTTGACATCTTTGACATCTTGAATGAGTTAAATTTATCACTGCAAGGACCAAATGCAACATGCCTTGATTTGTCTGAAAAGATCCAATCATTGCAAATGAAACTTCAGCTTTGGCAAAAAAAATTGGATGAAAATAAAATTTACATGTTGCCTACCTTATCTGCTTTCTTTGAGGAACATGACATTGAACCAGACAAAAGGATTATGATGATAATTTCTGTGAAAGAACATTTGCACATGCTTGCAGACGAAATTTCATCATACTTTCCAAATCTACCTGACACCCCATTTGCACTTTCCAGAAGCCCATCCACAGTCAAAGTTGAAGATGTTCCTGAGACAGCACAAGAGGAGTTCATTGAACTTATTAACAGTGATGCAGCGAGAACTGATTTCTCTACAATGCCAGTTACAAAATTCTGGGTCAAGTGTTTGCAGTCATATCCTGTTCTGTCTGAGACTGTGTTGCGCCTTCTTCTTCCATTTCCAACAACATATCTTTGTGAAACAGGGTTTTCCAGCTTGTTGGTTATCAGGTCTAAGTACAGAAGTAGACTTGTTGTGGAAGATGATTTTCGTTGTGCTCTTGCAAAGACTGCCCTGAGAATTTCTGATCTAGTGAGAAAGAAGCAATCTCAACCTTCGTACTGACGTTGGCTTTTTACGCATACTGTCGCAAAATGTAGCAATGGAGTTTACTGTTGTTATATTAAGACTGTTACCCATGCTACACCATGCTTCAAGACAAAATTTCATTTATTTGTAATTAGAAATAAATATTTCATAATATATAATTACATATTATTTTTGTGATTAATCACTATGCTTTAATTATGTTCAATATGTAACAATGAAAATACATCCTGCATATCAGTTATTTACATTACGATTCATAACAGTAGCAATATTACAATTATGAAGTAGCAACGAAAATAATTTTATGGTTGGGGGTCACCACAACATGAGGAACTGTATTAAAGGGTCGCAGCATTAGGAAGGTTGAGAACCACTGCCTTAGAGGATCATTGTGAAATTAAATGAAATAATACACATAAAGTGCTTAGAACAGTTTCTGGCACAGCAGAAAGGCCCATCTGTATTAGGTGTCATTATTATGTTCCAGTGACTCCTGGAATATAAAAAATAATTCTAAATAAGGTGCAGACTCTAACTTGTTGCTTAAAGTTCATTCTGCTATAATGTAAAGAGCATGGGCTTTGTAGTCAGTCCTGAGTTATAATTCCTGCTCCACCTCTGATAAGCAAATTCTCTTCCTTCAGCTTTAGTTTCCTCATCTGTGAAGTGAGGAAAACCTGCCAGGCTGAGGCAAAGTGACAAAGAAAGGTTAATGCTAAAGTTCAGTAAGGATTGGCATTCCTACTGTGTACCTTATGGATGCTTAATGTCATAATAGATTTTTATTGTACACTAGAGGCCCAGTGCATGAAATTTGTGCATGAAGAGAGGGATTCCCCTCAGCCCAGCCTGCACCCTCTCCAATCTGGGACCCCTCGGACATCCCTCTCACAATCTGGGACCACTGGCTCCTAACTGCTCACCTGCCTGCCTGCCTGATTGCCCCTAACTGCCCCCTCCTGCCTGCCTGGTGGCCCCTTAGTGCCCTCTCCTGCCAGCCTGGTTGCCCCCAACTGCCCCACTGTCTGCCTGGTCACCCCAACTGCCCCCCTGCTGGTCTGGTTGCCCCTCACGGCCCCCCTCTGCTGGCCTGGTCACCCCTCACTGCCCCCCTCTGCTGGCCTGGTCACCCCTCACTGCCCGCCCCCACTGCCAGCCTGGTCGCCACGCAGCCTGCTGGTCAGTTGTTTGGTCATCCCTCACTAACCCCCCTGCCAGCCTGGTCGCCCCACACAGCCTGCTGTTCGGTTGTTACTGTGAGGGAGTCATGACCAATTTGCATATTACCCTTTTATTAGTATAGATAGTTATGGTACTACCAGTAAGAGTCAAGTTATACTCTATATTACATCAAGATCTACAAAATGTATTTTTGAAAGCATAAAATTTTTAAAGCATGAAACTTGTTATCAGCAAAGACCCTGGAAATAATCTAGTTCAATCTTTTTATTTTGTAAGAAAATGAACTAAACCAAGAAAGGCATGCATGTTGTTTCTGAAGGTTACATGGTTAGTTAGTGACAGATTGGAAACCACAGGTCTGTGACTAGCAGTCCAGAGCCATCCCAGGTTTCTTCCATAGCTACCTGTACAAGCCCTTTCACACAGGTAAGGTCTATTGTGATTGCCTATCATTTAATCTGAATAGTGAAGATCTGGTACTTTCTATTGCAAGTATTTCACCTTTCATTTCTTCACCTCCAGGGGCTATAGATTTAAGACTAGTAGGTCTCTGTTATGACAAATATTTTTGCAAATACTTTAGTGATACTTCTCCATGTGTCCCCTGTGTGGTTGGGGATGCGGTATAGGGAATATGAGAAAGGGTATGGTAGATTGAGAGCATTTGGAAAAGGAAATACAACACTGTGCCTATTTTCCCTTTGGCAAGAAAATTAAGGATCAATGTCTCATTTATTATATGGCAAATAGATGAGATTTTTAAAAAATCTTAGAGTTAAGTATAATTATCACTCTATTTCCAGAGCCAAGATGAGAGAATGTTTGTAAATTGCAGCCTAAGGTATTTTGTGTTGACAACATAAATCTTGGCATTAAAATAGTGGTAAGATGTAGTAATATATTCAGTTCACCAAGTGGTTATATAGTTTTTATAGCACCTGTATGTTTATTTAAATAATAAGTCTATATCTAAGATCAATACTTCTCAGTTCTATCAATTTAGTGAACAATTTAAAAAAAGAGATTAGTTATCTTGAGGGTTCCCAACACCCTTCTTCCAAGTGACCTGATTTTAATTTATTTTACTTTAAAACTTCTCGCTCAGTAGACAATGGCATATTTTAGACAAAATAATTTTTGAATGATTATCAAAACTCCTGGTGCGAATGTTCGTTAACTTGAATTTTCTATGGTATGTGAATCTATTTATTGTGGAGGTGCACTGAAGAACTGTGTTACTCAATCAGCGGATTTTTTGAAAGCATAGTGAATGTTCAAAGTACTGGTATATTTCCCCCAGTATACTTAGTCTAACAATACAAAGATGAGCTAAGCATACCACAATCATGTGTTATTGGAAAAATTGTCTTTATTACATATACACATAACAAAAATGTATTGAGTGCTTACCATGTGCCAAGAATAGTAAAATGTATTGTACTAAGTAATAAACATATTTACAGATGTGTATTTATCAAAAGAGGAAGAGAAAGAGCAGAGGGATATTCAACTACTTAATTATTACAAAATATGTAAACAATGTTGACTGAGAATTTATTTTCCTCCGTCTTTCTTCAAGATAGAAAAGGAATTTGGGTGGAACTTGTAAAGAAGTTACTCTTAATGTTCATATTCTGTAAGTTTCTTTGGCTCCTGATTTTTAATTAGCATAGAGTGAATTAAGCTTCTCTTAAAATGAGTATATAAGCTAGATATTAGAAACAATTTCTCATCAGAAAAATTTATCAAGCCATAGAATTGTTGTTTGTGGGAAACCTTAGAAGCTCCCTGTTTGGAGTCCTTTAGAGAGAAAAACGGACAGGGAGATGGTGCAATCTTGTAAATAACTTAGGCTCTGACTGTGTCTAGCTCTTTGTTCTGTAAGGAGCCTAGTGCATGTTGGGGGCTTAATAAATGTTAAATTACAAGTAACATTCTAGTTAGCCTCTGGGGATAGGCTCTCAGTCCTAACAAGACTTTTCCAACTTTAATTTTCATGATTTGCTGCTGTGTAGGTAATAGTCATGAATTCAACAAGATCTATAAATGCTAAGTATTTTGTAGTCTCAATATGTCAAAGATAAGATTTCATGGAAAGTAGCATTATAATGAGTACCTCTAATTGATGGATCTGAGGACGATCTATAGAATTTCATATAGGGCAAGCATCATATGAAGTGCTAACCCAGGTTAATTTTAAGGCTAGATTGATTGGGAAATGAGATGAAATGGAAATAAGAAAAAGATCATTATCCTCCAAAGTGAAAGCTGCAGGAGGATTTATGGTGGAACAAAAGCAGAAAGGACCAGAACTAGTTAATTAGATAAAAGTTCAGTATATATCAAACTGGTCGTTTTGGTATTAATACACTTCTGAAGTAATCCTGCTTTAGACAATATATGACAGAGCATATGGTGGTGAGATGTAATGCATGCATGTGTGTGTGTGTGTGTGTGCGCGTGTGTATGTGCACACACAGTTGACGGTGAGAATTCAATGAAATTAGAGGTGAGGTTAATGTATCTTTTGGATTAATGTAGTCATAATATAACTAATGCAAAGAGAGAGTAGGTCATAAATTGCTTCAAGGGAATCATAGGGCAATAGGGGGCCCGGGCAGACTCTCTGAATAATAGTTTCAGAGCATCTGCTGTTCAATATGGTTAGAACCTTTTAAAGCCCCATTGTATAACTCACTTGTCATTTGGCTTCAGGAAGAGATGACAGATCTGCCAGGAACATGCAGAAAGACATTTTTATTTTTTTAGGGATGGGAACAAGCCAGCTGTTCTTGTTATATTGATATTTTAACAAATGCATTGATCTTTAGATTCTGAATATACCTGGGATTTTAAAATTTCATATGTATGTTGAGAAAAATACTGCCCTAGCACTGAAGAAGAAAAAAAATGAAACCTGGCAGATGGATTTTCTTAGATAGCATGAAGTCCTTTTAAAAAATAGGAAATACCCTGTTATATTTTCTGTGATATGCCTTATTATCTTTTCTCCGAGTTTCCCTTCACCTCATGAAATTAATTCAGGAATCTAACCTTGTCAAACCGTGTGGAGGAATAAGACTACTAAAGCACCACTTGTTAGACATCCAGATTTGGAGAAGTACAGAGAGTACCTCATCTACTCTCCTTCAATGTCTCACCCATCTCACACCAGCCACCTCCCACCATGGCACACACATCCCATCAGCTCTGTGAGTGAGCCGCTGATGTTTAAAGTTACCCAAAGTTCCCTGGATTATTGCCTTAGCACTCAACTTAGTTCTGCCTCTTCCAGTCCCTCTACCTACCAATCACTTGAGGAGATTTTCTAAAAGTTAATTCTGACTATGTTACCAATGTCCACCAAAACACTTGTCTATTCAATGCCTTTAGTCACCTTAGCAGGGGGTTTATGGTATGAGTTCCACTGGCATTTCAGCCTCATCACCCTCTATAACCCTACGTGAACTTTATGGTTGGTTTCATGGATCTGCTTGCCATTCCTGAATGTGTCATGATTTTCCTTGAGTCTTGCTTTGTGATTGCTCCTTTCTCTGCCCAGGATTTCCTAGTTTCCCTACCTCTCTCTGTCAGATTAAATCTTACTCATCTGTTTCTAATCATTTAGTTAAATTGCCATCATTTCTAGGAAGTCTGAATGTAGAGTTAGTGATCCCCTTCTGCATGCAATTCTAGTATTGTCTTCATTCCTAGCTGTTGTGCTTACAAATTCAGTGCCATTATTTCTTGGTGGTGGTGGTGGCAGTTTTCTCTTGATGTTGTGAACTTGTTAAACCAAGAAACATGGCTTACTCATTTCTGAATTACTTAGGACCTAGCATACCCTTGGTTATGGGAGGCATTTATTGATTGAGTAGGGTCCCCAACAAAAGCTTGGGGCTTATATTTGGGAGTCTCTGTTACTTTTTAGGCTTTTCCTCTCCAACACTTATTCTCCTATGTCAGTCCCAGATGTCCAGTTTAAAAAATCTAGCCTAGTTTCATATCTTTGTGGTCAATTCCTGAACTCCTTAAATCCTGCATATTTTGACTTACAGGACTCATACTTCAAATCATGTTAAAGTGACCCCTTTCATACTGCAACCAAGTTTATCACTGTTTGCCTATTTTTAGTTCCTTATTTTTATATACCTCAAATACCATCAATATTGAGTCTCTAATCTAAGACATTTTCTCTTTTTTTTCTCTTGAGGCCATTCATTTTTCATTCATTGGGAGTTCTTCACTGAATGCCAAGTATACTGCTAAGTGCTAGGGATATAACAGGTGTCTGTCACCTTCAAGCTTAGAGTCCAGATGGGAGATAGAAAAAGTTAACAGACTATGGCGAAAACAATGGGATAAGTGCTCATAATTCTTCATAAATATCTGTGTTTTCCGACGGTCTTAGGCGACCCTGCTAGCGGTTCTCAACCTGTGGGTCGCGACCCACAGGTTGAGAACCGCTGCTGTAGAGCCTAAGACCATCGGAAAACACAGATATTTACATTATGATTCATTAACAGTAGCAAAATTATAGTTATGAAGTAGCAACGAAAATAATTTTATGGTTGGGGGTCACCACAACATGAGGAACTGTATTAAAGGGTCGCGGCATTAAAAAGGTTGAGAACCACTGGGAGTGGCTATTATTCTGAAAAATAATTTGAAAAATACTCATGAATCAAAATGGTGTCCCCATGAGGAGGAGAGGAAAGGGAAAATTAAGGATTCTGGAGTCAAGATGATGCTCAGGCCCAGCTGGCATGGCTCAGTGGTTGAGCTGCAACCTATGAACCAGGAGTTTAGGGTTTGATTCCCAGTCGGAGCACATCTCCAGGTTGTGGGCTCAATCCCCAGTGTGGGGCATGCAAGAGGCAGCTGATCAATGGTTTTCTGTCATCATTGATGTTTCTCTCTCTCCCTCTCTGAAATCAATAAAAAAAGAATGATGCTCAGGCCCTAGCCAGTTTGTTTCAGTGGACAGATCATCAGCCCTCAGACTTAAGGATTCCAGATTCAATTCTGGTCAAGGGCACATACCTCAATTGCAGGCTCAATCCTCGGCCCCTGGTCAGGGCACATGAGGGAGGAAATCAATTGACATGTCTTTCTCACATCGATGTTTCTCTCTCTCTGTCTCTCCCACTCCCTTCCACTCTGTCCAAAAAAAAAAAAAAAAAAAAAAATCAATGGAAAAAATATCCTTGGGTGAAAATTAAAAAAAAAAAAAAGGAATGATGCTCAGGTTTCTGGCTTAGGCAACTATGCAGATGATGATTGTGATGATTGTACTAAAACATGTAGGAGCAGGTAATAGAAAAGATTATGAGTAGTCTTTGGACATTTTGAAATTAAGGTGCCTTTGGGAAATACTAATGAAGATTTGTGGGTGTGTAGCTCAGAGTCAGAAGAAACATTTAAAAGTCATTAGCACTTAGATGTAAGTGAAATCATAGGAGTGAGTTCACTAAAAAAGACAGAACACTGAGATAAGAGAACCTAGGATAGAATTAATGGGATGGGAGAAGAAGAAATAATTCTCAAAAAAGACAGATGCAGGGCAGAGAACAACCAGAACCATTTAATGCCATGAAGTCTAATGGATCTGCATGGTTTCAAGAAGGAGTGGCTATCAGTATCAAATGCTGCTGAAATATCAAATGAGATAAGGGCCAAGAAATGTTCATTTCATTTCATTACAAGGAATAATTTGTTTTTAGTGGAGCAATGAGGATGGAAGTCAAGTAAATTGTAGATTAAATTGTGAATGAGAGGGAAGAAAGTGAAGATAGTGAGAAATGCAATGTTTTTGAGAAGTTGCATTGTGTAAAAAGACAGAAAGCAATTGTTGGTTTTCACAGGTTTCCTGGTTCAGGGACACTTCCAAGTTCTGACCACTTTCACTTTTCCTCCCGAACATCCTTTGCATACTTTGCATTATTGTATATATTTAAGCCATTGGTTTAAAAAAAACAAAAACAATGGAACTGTACCTAGTCTAGGGTTTGGAGGTTTCCAGACAAAATCTCAAAGGCACCACTTCAAATACCTTTTTAGTAATATAACTATTTTCTAAAAAATTCATGCATGTTTTTAATATACTAAAATAGATGAACTCTGAACTGTTCTGATGTAAGTAGGAATGGAGGGCTTGGAGCCCCTAGCTCAGGTCCCTTTTCTAGTTTTCTGAGGTGGCCCCTCCTAGGCATTTCTAAAGAAAAGAACCCAATGGGTCCAGAGAGCTCATGTTTAAAATCATCCCCTAATTCATGGGTTACTTTAAAGAGACTATCAGCTTTCTTGTTCTGAAGTTTTTCCCACAGCCTTCTCCTGGATAGCTACTAAGAAGTTCTACTTATTGTCAGTACATATCCCAGGATAGAAAAAAATCACAGATTTTAAAGATAATGGCTATACCAATGAAATTCAGTTCAATACCATGTAAATGGCATCTTAGTCTCAAACATATCATCTTGGTAATTAATTTTTTTACTATATTTGCCTGCTTTATTCTATCTATCCTGACTGTTACTCTCTAGAACCTTGGACAGTCAGGCAGGAAATGGGAGAGTGAAGATGAGGGGCTGAGGAGTCCTTTGTGGATGGCTCTGTCCATTGCCTCCCAGCTTCTCTGAGGATGCCACGGCATGTCAGCAGATGAAATTTGAATGGTATCCCTGTTTTGACCAAGTATAAATTATGTGGGATTTTATAGAAATGACAGCAGCATAAATAATAGAAAATAACAGATATTTATGCAGCACAGAGTGCTTGAAAGAGCTGCCCAAAGTGAATAGAGCTGAGTATTCAGGACTTCTTTGTGTATATAACTGCTGGCTGGCAGCAAGAAAATCAATCTACTGGGGGAATGAATGCAGCCACAAATAAACAGAAAGGGAGAGAAACCACCTTGTACTGGAATAATAGTACATATTATGCCCTTAAATAGTTTACACCCTTTCTGGCAAGCATGGGAAAACCCAAAAGGAAAAGGAGGACAAAATGAATTACATTACCCTTCAGCAACACTTCAAATAGATGCTGTTATCCTCATCTTAAAGAAGAGAAAACAGGTTCAAAGAAATTGAGTGACAATGTCCCAAGTCACAGAGCTGGTAAGTGGAAAAGCCACATCATTTTCAAAATGTCCTCATACAACAGTGAGTTTCAACAACAACATTCTTCAGAAATGTGACTAAGAACTTAACATGAGAACACAGGGCTGCCTTTCCTCATACTTACTCTTCATAGCAAGTTATACATAGAGTGCTATTCATGGTTCCCTTGTGTTTGTTGATTGAAAGTTGGGTCAGCTTAAGGGTTACATTTTTATAATGAAATCTCATCTAGTGAATGGGAAGATCTGGATGGTGGCACAAGGTAAAATATGAGGTGCCCTCAACACACCCAACTCCAAGTAAAGAATTCTAAAACCATTGCTTGTGTTTATACCATCAGAGTTTTGTTTTGTTTTTTATTATGGAATTTTCCACTTTGTTCCTTCTAAAAATGCAAAAATTCCTCATCAAATTCAGTTAATTTGTCCTTTGTTCAGACTTTAGCTAGTTGTAATCTTTTATTGGGACTGAAGCAGAATTATCCAAATCCAAGAACTATGCCTTCATTCCTTCCAATAATGGCAGGCAAAAAGTTTGTAAGAGAGCTCCTCTACTACTAATTTTCAAAAAAATGAAATTCACATGCGAGCAATTCATTAAAATACCTGGCTCTGTCACCATGAAAAATTTGAGGTGGACTCCCTCCTTTTCCTCATATTTCCAGTCCAAGTGCTCCTTTCTAGCTATTCCTCTGAAAGAGCACTCTCAATGACAATTTTCACTGGATTTTATTAGGGTGAAAATGTTGGCAGTTGGCTCCACATACTCAAAATGTCCTAGGAATGCCAATGGTCCTCAGTTATCTATTTTTTAAATATATATATTTGATAGTATTACAGATATTTCCTCAGTTATCTCTTGAAGAAAGATTTATGTTACTGTGTCCTAACCGCTGTCCAAGGTTCTGATACACTTTGCTTAATAGGTCATGAATGTTAAAACACCTTAGGAAATTATGCTCTGATGACCACACTGTTGAGATTGACTATTCTAGTTTAATTTCTACCTCTTGCACTATTATTCTATATAGCATTTTTCTTGAATTGTGATTGGGACATGCTATCCTAACAAGGAGGTTTTTTCTTCCTTTAAATCAAACAATTGTCAGGAAGGATGATTTGACAATGTCTGGAAACATTTTGGTTGCCAAAAATGGGGGTAGGGAGTAAATGCAGGAATACTCCTGCATATATAGAAAATAGAGACTAAAATGCTGCAAAAATATCCTTTAATGCATAAGACAGACTCCACACCCCAAAAAAGAACTATGCAGCCAAAAATGTCAATAGTGCTACAGTTGAGAAACTTTGCTTTTAATAAGTCTCTAAAGAATGGGACATTACCCTTCTTCTACCATTATAAGTTAGGTGAGTTCTGATGTCAGACAGAAAATCTTCTACAGAAAGAAGCATTATGGTTAAGGGTTTGCACTCTAGTCATATAGAAATGGACTTTACTCACAGATCTACCACTTAGTTCTATGATCTTAGATAAGTTACATAACCTCTCCACAAGTCAGTTTTCTCTAGTGTAAAATTAGTAATGGTATTTCTGTATTAGGTTGCTATGAATAATCAGCACATGCACACAAAATGCTTGGCACAGACCTTAGTATACACAGTGTATATAGCTGTGATGACTGTCCTTCTCCAGTGAGCGTTTTATCAACTCCCTGTTCAACATATTCAGATCAGACATAACTATGCCTTGATATAAACTATACTCAGAAGCATAAATCAAATAACATTCTTCAGTCAATTTTCTAGTATTATCTATGTATTAGTCCACTGTTGCTGCCACAAACCCTCCCTTTTGCAAAGGGGGATTATGTGGATGACAGTGGTATGATCAACATGGTTAGACACTAACATTTACTCATTCATGCATCACACCTAGCTGTTCTTGCAGCAGGAGGAAAGTAAGGATGAGTATATTTGATATGAAGGTGAAATAAATATGAGTAAGAGTTGATTTCTAATAAAATACTCAAGGGACTGATTGAGAATAGGGGAACAAAGACATGGACACAGAGAAGCTTGATATGAAAGAGTATAATAAAGTGACAGGGAAATGAAGCAAAGCTCAGAGAATTTTATGTCAATTTCAAGAAGAAGAGACCATGTCTGGGTGGCAAAAGTTCTGAGGAGGTGGTGACATTAGGGCTGGACCTTAAAATGTAGGAATGGTTTTGGTGGTGGAAGTTGTGGCGGGGGTTGTCTATCCAGATAGAAGTGATGGCTGGACCAATTAATTATACATAAGCAATGGATAGAAGTGATGGCTGGACCAATTAATTACACAGAAGCAGTAAATCATAAGACACATGGAGGATGTGATTTGGTAGAATATGGAAGTTCCGTGTGGTGAGACAAATCTATAACTACAGGTGGGGACTGATTGTAGGGGTCCTGGATGTTTCCTAACCAATGCTCTTTGGAGCCCACAGGCCTCCACTAAGACAATAATCATTCCAGGGGTTAATCACTGTTCTTGGGGTAGGCATATTGACTATGAGAAAAGAGAGAAGAAAGGGCCTGCCTCACTTAGTGGGGCCAGGAATAATATTACAATAGAGGTGACCATTCAAAGTGAGATCTGAAATATGGTTAAGAGTTTTCTAGGAAGAGAAAAATCTGGAACTGGGTGATAGGAAGATATTCTAAGCAGAAAGAACAGAACAATGAAATCAGGAGAACTGTTTGATATAACTGATCTATAAGTGGGTGTGGGGATGTGAAAGAGGATGAGGTGAAAAGAATAGACCAAAGCAATATCACAGAATGTTCTATATGCCACATTAAAGCTATATGCCACATTAAAAAATTTTACTATATTTCTGCAGTGATGGGGACTTGCAGAGCAGGTTTAACATGGGGAGTAATGAAGAGAGATTGTTTTCCATTAATATCACTCTGACAGCACTGGGAAGAATGGGTTGAAGAGATGAAGACTGGAAAAAGGAGAGAAGTTAGTTAGGCAGACTGGGAAAGGCTAGGGGGGAAAAAGCTAGCTAGGCAGATATCAATTGTTAAAAACCAAGTGAAAGACTGAATTCAGCAGTGCTAGTGGGGATGCGGCAGGAGCAACTGAGTTTCAGAAGGCAGAATTTTCATGACTTGATGACTGTCAGAAACTAAGATGGTGGGAGGAATGTGTGGAGAAGAGAGAGTTAGAGATGACTCAGATACAAGCTGTGATAATTATTAAGAGCACAGGCGATAGCATCAGACTGTCTGGATTTAAACACTGGCTATATCACATACTAGCTCAGACAAGTTTCCTCATTTTTAAATTGGGGTGATAAAAACTGTACCAACTCCATATGGTTGTTGTAGGATCTCCTACAATCCAAGAAGAACAATTAGCATACTGCTTGGCATATGATAAGTGTTCTATAAACATTAGATTATTAACTCCTCATTCCCCTTGCCTCACTCTCCTCTTACCCTTCTCTCTCCTCTTCCTCTTTCTTTTCTTCTTCTCTTCTTCATCCTCACCCTCCTTCTTTATCTTTTCCTTCTTCATCATCTTCTTTCTCTTCCTATTATTAATTGTTTTCATCATCCTCTTCAATTTTTGATCATCATTATTTCTAAAGGATTCTGGCTCAAATGATAAGATGGTGAAACTGTTCTCTAATTTAGTAGAAGGGACAAGAGCAAATCCATACCTAATCTTTCCAATATATTCTGTTCATTTGCCAAACCCAGGCTTTAGTAAGCCACCAGCTAGTTTCATGCTTGTGTAGGTAGGAATCAATAAGGTAAAGTGAACTTACTTTATATGCACTTTAAAAAAATAGCCTCTATTTTTTCGAGCAATTTTGGTTCACAGCAAAAGCCACAGAATTTCCTATATGGCTCTACCCCATTCATGCATAGCCTTTCCCATTATCAACATTTCTCACCAGAGTGATGCATTTGTTAAAAAATGATAAACCTACAATAATACATCATGATCACCTCAAGTCCATAGTTTGCATTAGGGTTGACTCTTGGTATTGCACTATGTGGGTTTGGACAAAATATAATTACATGTACCAATAACTATAGTGTCATAGTGAGTAGTTTCAGTGTTCTAAAAATTCTCCGTGTGCCCCTAGTCATCTCACCCACCCCCAAACCATCTCTTGCATTACAGTGTCCATGTTTTGCCTTTTCTAGAATAGTTGGAATCACACAATATGTAGCCTCTGCAAACTGATTTCTTTTTAATATGTACTTTTAATAGGTTCCTGCATGACTTTTCATTCCCTGATAGCTCATTTTTTGTTAGTGATGAATAAAGGTCCCATTATCCAGAAGAAGTATCCCAGTTTCTTTATTCATTCACCTACTGAAGAACATCCTGGTTGCTTCTAAGTTTTGACAATTATGAATAAAGCCACTATAAACACCCATGTGCAAGTTTTTGTATGGACATAAGTTTTCAACTCCTTTGGCGAAATACCAAGGAGCACAAATGCTAGACTGCATGGTAAGAGCATGTTTAGTTTTGTAAGAAACTGCCAAATTGACTTCCAAAGCGTAAATACCATTTTGCATCCAACCAGCAATAAATGAGAGTTCCTTTTGCTCCACACTCTCACTAGCATTTAGTGTTGTCAGTGTTTTGGATTCTGGTAATTCTAACAGGTGTGCAGTGGCTATTTCATGATGGTTTTAATTTTAATTTACCTAATGACATATGATGTGGAGCACCTTTTCATGTGCTAATTTGCCATCTGTATGTCTTCTTTGGTGAAGTATCTGATAAATTCTTTGGCCCAATTTTAATTGTGTTGTCATATGAACTTTTAATTTTAATGAATTCAATTAAACATATTTGGCAGAGAGAGATAGAAAGCTAAGAAAAAAGAGAAGGCACGGAAATGACAGGGGGAAAGAGAATTTAAGTAGTCAAGCTAAAATAACCTGATAAGCATTTGCTTCAGGGTTAAGGACAGGAAATGAGTGTTTAGTCACATTCAGTGGCATTCAAGTGTATAGAGGTATACACTTCTTAGACCATATAGTTCCAAGCTTAGGCCAACTCCTCCATCTGTGCTCTAATGAAAAAAGAACTGTCTTATCAAGTGATGGGGTACCAAACTTGTGAGATGGCGTAATTTCCAACATGCCATTGTCCTAAGAGTTTTAAATGTATGTGATTTTTATTTTATGGGCTGACATTAGAAACAAACATATATAAAATGCTATTCTCCTTTGATTTCACTTCTGTTTCAGCTTAGAAATAGTCTCTAATCCTGAATATTCTGCTTAAGGACTTCCCCCACAAAATAATTCTCATTCATAGTCTTCATGCTGAAAGTATTTATGTTCATTTCATAGTTTGATAACCTGAATGATATCTGCAGTGAGGAGATGGGTCAGATTTTCATTCTGGAATGTGAAACTCTAAAGATGTTTCCTTAGCAAATATGGATTGAAGATTTTAGTTTTTGATGGAAGACTTAGGAAAGGGAAGTTGCATTAATGATACTAGTGTCAATGTTGTATTTTAGGGGACCTCATGGAAGGAATTTTAGGGATAAAAATAGGCAAGTTTAAAGAGTCTTAAGAATAAAGAGGGTCCATGGGGGAGGAATGCATAGGTAAGGGCTTGGAGCTGCCAGAAAACATACATTCATAGAGAATAGAAAAGTGCCACAGGATAAGGGGGGGGGGGGGTAAGACATACATTCACAGAGGATAAAGAAAAATCAGAGTATAGGGAAAAAGGAAATATATTTTCACAGAGGATAGGGAAATGTTGACAGATGCTGGAAGAAGGGAAACATATGTTCACAGGAGATAAAGGAATGTTGCAAAATAAGGGAAGAGAAAGGGGGGGCACCATGTGGGTTTTAGACTTTGAAGCTGATATCCTACAAAAGGAGTGACTGATTAGAAAAGCAGAGTCATAAAATGGGGAAGAGATCCAATTAGAAGAGAGCATGAAGGGACAAAGAACTACTGCCTTTATAAAGCTCAGCTAAAAAGAGCTTAATGGGTTACTCCCTTGGGAATCCCCTCTCTACCTGGGAGTCTTTATTTGCTTCCAATAAATTTCCACCCTTTTACTAACAAGTCCCTTTAGTCTGGGAATTTTATTTTTTAAAATTCGTGAGGCAAGAAACCTCAAGGAGGAGATCCGCTCCCACACTCCAGGTTTCACTCAGATAAGAGAGATAATGACCCACCGTTGATTGTAAATTATTATCATTTATATTTCTTTTTATATTTATATTTTGAACTACTGGTGACTGTCATATCATAAATAGCTCTATAAAATAAAGATTTCTTTTTCTCTCAGCGATCTAGTCTAGCCTCAGGTAAGCCTGAATTCAAATTTTGACCCTACCCACTCCTAGCTGTGGAACCTCAGGGGGTTATTATGAAAAGTCAAAAAGTCAAATGGGATAATACATGAAAACACCATGATCAATGGAAAGCTATAATCAATCACTAGTTATTGCTGCAGTGGTGCTCATTGATGGTATTCTTCCCTGGGCACAAGGTCAAGAGGCTTCGCTGGGAAGGCATGTAGGGCAGTGCATGGGGCAGCCTGTGCTCTGTTCAGCTGGAGCTATGTCCAGCTTTCCATGCGAGGGCTCTCACTTTCATTCAATCCACTTCAGAGACATAAAAAGCTGCCCCAAATATATGTCATCATTTCCATAATAAACTTAAAGTTGATCTCTTGGTCATTTCTACCATCTCATGGTAAGGAAGAGAGTTTTCAATCGGCTGGTTAGGGTACCAGCTGAGTGAGTGGATCATTCAAACTGAAACATGCAGTTTGGGGTTGGTTATATCTCCATTGATCAAATGCACTGTATAAATACAAAATTCTATCTTTACCCACAGTCTAGATGCAGCCTGTCTCTGTGGGATTTTGATTAGCATAAAGAGGGCCAGCACACACACACACCCTGGAAGTTGCACACAATAGAAATGAGATAGCCACCTCTTTGTAAAGCCTGTTTGAAAACCCCAGGCTGCATTGCTATCTATTTTACCAGAAACAGAGGAAACCCGAAACAGAGGAACAGTGTCAATTTTGTTTACTTTATAAAAATAAAGCAAAATCAAAGCAAATGACTCCAAGATTCCTGAGCTGTTCTCCGGATTAAGAGCTTATGTCAATTTCCTGAACAGCAAACACCATTTATTCTCTGTCAATCCTTTCTTACCAAGTGTAGAGGGATTTTATTAATTCTAAACCCAGTGATTAATTAAACTGATTCCTGGAGTCCTCCTTTCCTCCCTTCAGCTTTAGTGGTAATTAATCATGGCTTTTCCTGGCTTGTAATAGCATTAAAGTTGTGCTTTACTATATTATTTTGGTTGTCTCTTAGAAACTCAGTTGTGTCAGCCCACACAATGCCAAGAATAGGTTCAGAAATGTAAATTAACCTCAATTCACCCCATCCCCAGAAGGGAGTTCCTGAGTCTTTCAGGAGAATGCTTCCCTGTCATCAAATGTGAAGTTATCCATTAGGACCCAGGTGTCTGGAGCTTTTCACAGTGTTTTCTATAGGAGGCCAGCTTATTTGAGGCAGGAAAAGCATGTCTTTGAGCAATGGTTTACCATTTTTTAATTTTAAATAGGATTTAAGAACTGTAGTCCAAAAGACAAGAACATCAAATAGGGAATATAATAAGTATTAAAATTTATAATTTATGTTTAGAAAATATCATGGATTTTATGCCCTCTTTCAAAATAAAGTGTTCAACTTCTTAACTCCCTCAAAATTCTTATGAAAATTAGGAGAGAATAAAAAGGTAAGTTATAACACTCATACTTATATGTGCACACACCAAATCAATTACTGTAACAATATGTAATTTCCAATGTTTGAGTGGTCTATGGTGACAAAACGAGATGAGATTTATGATTGGTGACAGATGCTGATACAGATGAAGAAGAACCATCTTTCTTTCCTAAAGAACTTTAAGGCAGCACCTTGTTCCTCCTCCACTTTTTGAACAAGAGACCCAAGGTCTGCAACAACAGAAAATTTTGAGGCAATTCCAGTATATTTTCTAGAATAAGAAGACACGAATTAGAAGGAGCTGTTGGTAGAGTGCTGAGTTTGGGAGTTATAATTTCAGCAAGTAAACTATGGGGTGGAGTGGAGACAGGAGGAGCCCTGGTGCAGACTGGGGCTTCTAGTTGTTCATGTATTTCATTCATCTCCCTGCACATCAAAGAAGAGGAATGAAGATAGAAGGCACCTGAATTTAATCCTGCTGTGCCTGCAGAGAAGAGTACTTGGGGTCATGAGCTATAAGCTAGTAGCTGGACATGTTAATTTGTCCTCCAGTTGTCTTCCTGAAAAGGGAATTCCACTCACATAAGAAGGCAAACTTGCTAGCTGTTCTGTTTAATATGCTCATCTATTATTTGAATGGCATAAAATGAATTGTAGGCCTTTGGATTGGTTGAAAAAAGCTGACTTTTCCCTTCTGTCCACAAAGGGCCTTTTTCCCAGTGAGTAAGTGGATTTCTTATAACTAGGGAATTGGGCCAGCAAAGCACACTAAAGTTTAAAAATTAACAACAGTGATAATATAAAGCAACCTTAAGTCTGATATAAGGAAGGCCTCCTTATCTATGCTAAAACCTTTCTCCCCTCTGTATCTCTTGTTCACTGAGATGCTTTCCAGCCCAACCAAGAGAATATTAACTTTTCTTCCCTAATTCTGTTATTTTTCTCCCTAGTTGAGAAACTGACCACCAACAATGAGCTTAATGTATCCTCACTGTAAAATAGGTGTAATAGTAGAACTATGTCATAGGATAGATTTTTAGAATTGAATGTGATAATGCACACAAGATACTTACTACAGTGCCCCAAACATAAAAACACCTCATAACATAAAAACCTAGAATATTTTATGACCCAGAATTCTAATTTGGGACCAGGTCACACACATTGTGCTGCCAAAAGAAGCCTTCCTTGCATTCAGTGAGAAACAGAAAAATCTGAGCCCAAAACCAACTCAGGTGGGGTAGGGAAAAAGCATGCAAGAAGTTGGAGCATCACCTTGACCACAACTTGCAGGTGTTACATCCAATTTCACTGTATCCTTTTTGTTAGGCTATCAAATACCCCTGCTTTTTTCTTATTAAAAGAAATTGGGCTTGCTTCTCTTTCCTTCAGAAATCTAAGTAGAAACTAGCCTGCACGGTCCACAAGAACCTTAGTTACCTGATCAGTGGGAGCTAGAAAATAATTCTCTGGCTGCCTGTGCTTGTGGACAAGTTGAGCAAGATCTTTCTGGACACTCTTTGATGGTGTAATTGAGAATTTCTGTATTTGCTACTATGGCACATTGCTGCAGTCATGTGAGAATGCATATTTTTATTGCATGACAATAGAACTGTATCAGAAAAACAAACTGCTCTAAAGATAACTTCCAAACCCCAATGGTTTGACACAACAGAAGGATGTTTCTCACATGCCTCAGTTCCAAATAAAGTGTCCCTAATCAGTGGGCAATTCTCTCTAAGCAATGATTCAGAATCCCAGACTCCTTTAATCCTTAGCAAGTGACTTACTTAGTTACATGACCACACCTGATAAGGTAGTCTGGGAAATGTAGTCTAGTTGTGTGACAACGATAGAGGGGAAACAGTTTTAATGATTAGCCATAAGACCCAGGACAAGCCAGTCTACAAAGTTCGTTGACAAACACATGGTCTAGAGACAGCTCTCTTTAATCCTGAATGAGCATACAGGATACACACATTCCTCCAATGAAACGTATAGAAAATAGCCAGGTAAATCTATAACCATACTTAAAACTCTGGGTCATCCCACCTATAAACATTATTTAATCCAGGAAACAGAAAAATATGATTAACAATGCCATACTCAATGATCTAGAAGGCATGGTATCTTTCAAGCAACTGTGGAAGCCGTAAGACCAAAAAAAAAGCAAGAATGAGGAGGTATTGCAAATAGACAATCACTGTAAAAAATAATACCCCATAGAAAATATTGCATTTCATTTTTCCCATAAATGTGTATGATAAACATTTTCCCAAATCATTCAATACATTTTCATAGCTTTAGATGGCTTATATCAGTGGTCAGCAAACTCATTAGTCAACAGAGCGGCAAACCGTGGCTCGCGAGCCACATGTGGCTCATGAGCCGCAGTTTGCCGACCACTGGCTTATATTATATATCCAAATATTCATGATTGAGGCTTCTCCTCAGACTCCTTCCTTTTTCCCTCTGCTAACTTTTAGCTATACTTCCTTATTTATTCTTTTTAATAACCTTCAGAATTTAACATATCTATGTATATTGGGAAACTGAAATCTTATGATATTAAATCTTCCCATCCAGAGATATATTACTCAATTTATTCAGGCTTTTTTTAAGTTCACTCAGTAAAGTTTTAAATTTATTTTCATATTTCTGTACATTTACTTACTAGTAAAGTAAAATTAAGCAAGTCAAACTTCTTAACATGTAAGTTTTCTTAATTTGATTAATAACATTATCTACCTTACAGGAGAATATACTATTAAATGAGATTTATATAAAAGCACTTATCATAGTGTCAGACATAATAATAGCTATTCAATAAGTGAGAGCAATTATTATAATCACTGCTAGACTTACTATAATATCTATTTGTTTATTTATATAAATTTTATGAATGTGGTCATTTCCCATTATTTCCTAATTGGCTTTGCAGATATATAAGGAAGACTTTGTTGTATATTTACTAGATTCTAATTTACTAAGTTCTGATAATTTCTAAAGGTTTTTTGGTTGATTATCTTAGTTTTCTATATAGGCATTCGAAAATGTTATTACAATAATACAAATTTTAAATCTTCGTTTCTAATACCTAAAGTTTATTTTAATCTTTTTATTATCATACGAGTAGCCCTGCACACGAATCCGCACGCAAGTAGCTCTCTGTGGGACCTGGCTGCTCTGCGCCCGCTGCCCAGAGGCCCATCCGTGGCTGGGTGCAGAACACTTGCCTCGTTGCTGAGGCAACAAAGCAAGCATTACACCAGGCTGCTCACGCTGCCCGCTCTCAGCAGCCATCCCCCTGGGACTGGGGAACTCTGGCGGGGCTGAGAGGACTGGGCGCCACCATCTTGTGGCTATGGGTGCCACCATCTTTGTGACAAAGTGATGGTTAATTTACATATTTCCCTTTTATTAGATAGGATTGGTTAAAACTTTCAAAACAATGCAAATTAATGGTAGTGATAGATGCCCCTGCTTGTTCCTTGGTTATAATATATGAGTATTTCTGTTATTGTGGGGTACATGGTCCTGCTTGAGATAGATAATATTTACATTATTAAAAAATAAGCTTTTTCTCCTAGTTTTTTGATGTAGGAGGTAGTTGTTTTTAAATTTAAAAATAAAAAACAATATATGAAAAATAGTGTTGCTTTAATTAAATATCTTCCAGAAGTTTATTGTTTGATGTTATGTTTTTATAAGTCTGATCTAATACTGTTTTGAGTTAAATTAATAAATGCTGTTGAACCACTTTTATATTACTGAAATTAATCTTACTTGGTTTTGATATATTCTTCAATAAATGTCTAGGTTGGATTTCATATTTTAAGGATAACTTGATCAATATACACAATAAGATTGGATCCTAATTTTTTAAAGCTCATTGTCAGATTTTTTATTGACATTATGCTACATTTATTAATGAATCAGAACTTCAATCTGTCTATGTTCTAAAAGTGTTCATATAATATATATTCTAAAAGAACCAGCTGGGAGATGATATTTGCAAACATTAGCTCCAACAAAGGTTTAATTTCCAAAATATATAAAGAACTCATAAAACTCAACACGAAACAAAAAAACAATCCAATCAAAAAGTGGGCAGAGGACCTGAAAATACATCTCTTCCAGGAAGACATATGAACAGCCAATAAATATATATAAAAAAATGTTCAACCTCACTGGCAATTAGGTAAATGCAAATCAAAACTACAATGAGATACCACTGCTCACCTGTTAGAGTGGCCATTATCAATTAGACTTGGAATGATAAATCTTGGAAACAAGACTGGTATAACTATGGAAAGCAGTCTGGCAAGTCCCCCAAAAATTAAAAATGGATCTATCATATGACCCAGTAATCCCTCTACCATATACCCCAAAACCTCAAAATCATATATTCTCAAAGATATATGCACCCCTATGATCACTGCAGCATTATTCACGATGGCCAAGACATGGAAACAACTAATAGAGGACTGAATAAAGAAGATGTGGTACATACACACAATACTACTCAGCTATAAAAAAAGGATGAAGTAGCAACAACATGGATGGACCTTCAGAATATTATGCTAAGTGCAATAAGTCACTCAGAAAAAGCTAAGAACCATATGATTTCACTTATATGTGGTATATAAAACTGAAACTCATGAACACAAACAGCAGTGTGGTGGTTGCCAGAGGGTGGGTGGTGGAGGAGAAGGTGGTCTTAATATAAGGTGACTGGAGAAGATTTGACTTTGGTTGGTGGGCACAGAGTACAATATACAGATCTTTTATGTAGAAACCCACACCTGAAACCTATATGTTCATGTTGACCAATACATTTTTTTTTTAAAAAAGATGCTTTACCTGTAAAAAATAAACAAAAAACCTCCCACAACTTGTTATAATTTACCCATAAAGCCATCTGGAATTAGCACCTTTCTGAAAGTAATTATCTGACATAATTTTAAGTATCTTCTTAGTTTATTGTTTAGTCATATTTGCTTTGATCATCAGTCCATTTTTCAGTTATATTTTCCTAGGAAACTATTTCCCCAAGATTTTCTTCTAAGATCTAAGTAAAAATACAGTATATTTTAATTAAAATCTTTTCTTAGTATGAATCTCAATTTCTTTATCTGTAAAATGATAGAATGAATGGGGAAAATTTTAAAGACAATTACAACTCTAACATTCTATGACTATGATTCATAAATAAAGCAAGTCAGTGACTAATTTCAATGAAAAAAAAAAACAACAACAAACTTCCTTGTCATATATTCATCTTAACTTTGCCACCTTGGCACCATCATCTAGGCTCTCACCACCTTCCTTGTGAGATGCTCCCGGTTGATTTCATTTTAGTTTCACCTCCTGAAATCTATGCTCAGTATCAAGGCCAGATTCACCTTCCTAAAACCAGTTTGCTTACAATTTCTATTTGAATTCAGCCCATTCCCACCTATCAACACTTGTTTCTGTGCTATTCCTTAAGTCCCAAGATGCATCTCCTTTGTCACATGTTCTAAGTATGTACTAATGATCCTTTCCTGCATTTATGTTCTAGATCAAAGTTATGGTCTGTTCTACTACATTTTCAGATGGACTGTGTGACTTTATATGGTTATCTTCCCATTTGTATGTCATGTTCACCTGGATAGATGATTTGATAGTGGGTGAGGTGGTGAGCCTCTAGCATCAGGTTTATACTTGAGAGTCATCATGTAGACTTGGCTGACTGTAAACTTTATTGAAGGTCAGGAAAGAGGTACAAGAGATGGAATAAAATGTGGGATGTGGCTGCCTCAGAGACCAGAGAAATTGTCTCTAATATGATATAACAGTTCCCTCAGCTTTTTCTACTATTAACCAACTAACCATCTCCATAAATATTTTCTATGTAGCAATCTGTTCCTGATTATGAGATACATTTCTATGTATCTAAATTACTATACTATATTATACTATACTATACTATACTATACTATACTATACTATACTATACTATACATAACATCTATATAATAAAACCCAGTGGTCATAACACCATAACGACCAAAGACCGGTCACCAGGAAGTGCACTGAACACCTCTCGGTCCCTCTCCCCTCCCCCACCCTCCACCCCCGTGAGCAGCAGCTCTCGTGGAGGGCGGGGTGAGTCTCGAGTGGCAGAGAGCTATGAGTGGTGGAGGGCAAGGCAGCGAGCTACCAATGGCAGAGAGCTACAAACAGTGGAGGGCGGGGCAGCAAGCTAGGAGCAGCGATGGGCGGGGTGGCCAGCTGAGGCAAGCAGAAGTGAGCTACTCGCACACGATTTCATGCATGCTGGGCCTCTAGTATAACATAACATAATACAGGAAAAATACCTCTAAGGAAAGAAATGATTCAATAGTCCATGCAGGAGTCAGAAGAGCACTTGGTCACTATTTTGTAAAGCACTGTCATTGGTCAAAGCAATGAATGGTTAAAGTAGCTGTGACTTTTCTGATGCTGGGTTTCTTATATATTCTGACTAGAGGCCCGATGCATGAAGATTTGTGCAAGAATGGGCCTTCCTTCCCCTGGCTGCCAGCAGCACCTTTGCTCTGTCCGGAGCCGCCTATCTGCCTTCCCACGCTGCCCAGAGGTGCCAAGCGGCTGGGGTGGTGCAGAATTCCTGCATCCCACCCTGCCCTCAGCGGCTCGGCACCTGTGTATGCAAATTAACTGGCCATCTTTGTTAGGTTAATTTGCATACTCACTCCTGATTGGCTGATGGGCGTCATGAAGGTATGGTCAATTAGCATGTTACTCTTTGATTAGGTAGATTATTTGACTCTCCTCCTAAAGAAATCTGAGGCTTCCTGCATAAACTCTGGTCATGAATTTTCAAGGCTGGGAGTGGAGAATAGATTTCTACATGGTGGGCACCCTGAACTTCAACATTTTTATTCCATTTTTCTTTCTATTAATCTTATTCCTTCTTGGTTGCCTACTAATGGCTACTGATACCACAGTGAGCTCAAATGAGTTCCAAACTCTTCCTTACTTTCTTCATGAAGCAGCAGAAAATAGGCTGTAGCTTTAAAAATAAGACTATTCCACAATGAGATATCACCTCACACCTGTCAGAACAGCTATCATCAATAAATCACCTTATAACCTAGCGATTCCATTTCTGGGAATATATCCAAAGAAACCAGAAACACTAATTTGAAATAATATATGCATCCCTCTGTTCATTGCAGCATTATTTACAATAGCCAAGATTTGAAAGCAGTCCCAGTATCCATCAATAGATGAGTGGATAAAATAGATGAGTGGATTGTGTACATTTACACAATGGAATACTACTCAGCCGTAAAAAAGAAGTAAACCTTACCTTTTGCAACAGCATGGATGGACCTGGAGGGCATTATGCTAAATAAAATAAGCCAGTCAGAGAAAGACAAGTACCATATGATTACAATTATATGTGGACTCTAATGAACAAAATTAAGTAACAAAATAGAAATGGACTCAAAGATACAGAGAACAGACTGATAGCTGTCAGAGGGAATGGGGTTGGGGGGCTGGTGAAAAAGGTAAATGGATTAAGAAAAAAAAACACTTCATAATCACAGAAGAAAAAACAACAGACTATTCCAAAGACAGATAACAAAATGGAAACTAATACCAAAAGTAATAACTGACTAAACGTGCTCAGTGATCATAAGCCTCATATGATCACTCCATGTGACTAAAGTCTCTTCTCACAATCATGAGAGTGAGAGATGAGTTTTAGGGAGAAGGCAGGAATAGTACCTGAATATCAACCAGGTAGTGATTCCCGAATTCCTAGTCGCTCAAAATAAGCTTAAAATTACTGTGGTTTCCCTTCCCCCCATACCCAGCTTCTTCTATTAATTCTCACCCAAAAGGGCAGGTGTGGGACCTGAGAATCTTTACTTTGTAAAGTGTTCTGGGTGGTTATGATGTAACTGGCATTTGAGCATCACTAAACTAGACTCTTTAAAATCCAGGCTCAAGGTAACAGTCCAGAGAAATACAGACACTTCCTCACCTGCTAAAAGCTCGCCTCCCAGCTCCACTTCACACCCCAAGCACATCTCTCTTCCTGAGATGATTGATAATGTGAATGTTAACTCCCTTTAGGGGATAACATCCCCTGTGCATTATGGGTGACACTCCATTGCATCAATGGATTAAACAAACAAGAGAACACTAAAATAAATGCAAATTATTCACTGGGAAGTCAAACACAGACTACCAGAGGGAGTTGTGGTAGTATCTACCTTGCTCTCAATGGCTTGGAAACAGAGAGAAAACACTCACAGCAACTATTTCTAGAGCGTGGAAGAAATCCAAACACCCTCATCAGTTTTTCAGGAAAATCTAAATTCCTTACTGTAGCTTAAAAGCCGTACAAGACTTGACCCGCTTTTCCTCTCACACCTCATTTCCTATTTCCTCCTGTGCTGCTCACTTCATTCTAGCCACCCTGGCTGCCTTGCTCTTTTTCCAAAAGTGCAAATAGTTTTCTGCCTCAAAGGCTTTCACTTTAACTAGTCTTTGTTCAAAATTCACCTCCTCGCAGTATTCATCCCTGGTCTTCACTGCATGTAACGTCAACCCTCATCACACTTCATTCTTTTACCTTCTTTTATTTATTATGACCTGACAGTATTAGCACTGATTTATTTGTTTATTTATATTTTATGTATCTGCCCCACTAAACCGTAAGCTTTGCAAAGGCAGGGATGTTGCTGTCTATCTTCCAGAGATTTCTACAATAATATTACCTGCGGTACCCCTACTGGTATTACCAGTTTCTTCTTTCCAATTCACATGTGCATAAACCTTGGTTAAATTAATATTCCTAAAGCCAAGTTGTAATCACGTGACTACCTTGCTCAGAACATTAACATGTTACTTATTACTTACAGAATTAAGTCAAAATTCCTCACAATGGTGATTTGATGCAGTCCTAGCCTAGCTTTTACTAGTATATCATTCTTTCTTATCATTTCTCTATTTAAACCAAACTGTACTTTGCAATGGGCTCAAAATATGTACACTGTATTTCCAGCCTTCCTACTGTGAAAATTTCTAATTCTCTTTGATTGACTGTGACTTTATTTTACACAGAATCCCTGGAGAACTTGGCATGTACCTCTTCTATTGTACTTACCTTGTCATTTTTTTCTCCTCCATTCCTTTAAAAGACCATGTTTCCTCCTCTCCACATGACCCCAGCAGAGCAGCCTGACAGCTGGTGGACATTCATTTATTGAGCACCTGTTGACTATAGACAGACCAGGTGAGTGCCACATCAGACATAAAATGCTACCTGAGGTAGAAACTATTATTAATTACACTGAACAGATGAGGTTTGGTAACATCCAAGGTCACAGTAGTGGAGCTAGAATCCCAGCAGCCCAGTCATTCTATCTCCAGGGCCTATGCTATGGCAAAGACATACATAAGGCACTTGATCTGAAAGAAGATCACAGTGAGCTTTCCTCATAATGAAAACACAGAATCTAGGAAATATAGCATCTGGTTATTATGGGTATGAATTTTAGAATTTCTATTGTTCTTCTCTCATGCTGGTAGCAAGAGTTTATCTGTGAGCCTGACACAACTCTGTTTTATATTTATTTATTTATTTATTTATTTATTTATCCTATCTAATAAAAGAGTGATATGCAAATTAACCATCACTCCGCTACACCCACAAGCCACGCCCATCAGCCAATCAGGAGCAAATATGCAAATAAACCCAACCAAGATGGCTATGGCCAAAGAGAGCAGGAGGGAGGCTTGGGTTTCCCCGGCAATGGAGGAAGCCAAGCTTTCCGCCTGCCCTTGCCGGCCTAGGCCTCCACTCAAGGCTACAAAGTTTCATGATAGAAGATACATAAACCCAAACAGAAATGGCGGCAGCCACGGAGCTGGAAAGAGCAGGAGGCTAGGGTTGCCCCCGGCGATGGAGGAAGCCAAGCTTTCCGGACACCCTGGCCTGCCCAGGCCTCACTTAAGGCTACAAAGTTTCAATTATAGAAGATACATAAAACCCCCAAAAAATGGCTGCCTCCATGGAGCAAGCAGAAGGCTTGGCTCCGCTCCAGGCTACAAAGTTTCCATTGTAGAAGATAAATAAACCCCAGATACCAGGGCCTCCGCTTGGGTCACCATGGGGTGTGGCCGGCCTGCAAACCACCACAGGCCCCTCGCCCAGGCCGCCTCACGCCCCAAGGGAACCCCCACCCTGATCCAGGACACCCTTAATGGCAAACCAGCTGGCCCCCACCCGTGCACCAGGCCTCTATTCTAGCTAATAAAAGAGTAATATGCCAATTGACCAACACTCCAACACACAAGATGGCTGCCCCCATGTGGTCAAAGATCCTGCCCCCATGTGGACACAAGATGGTCACCACAAGATGTCCAGCAAGAGAGGGCAGTTGGGAGGGACCAAGCCTGCAAGGGAGGGCAGTTGTGGGCGATCAGGCCTGCAGGGAAGGGCAGTTAGGGGTGACCAGGTCTGCAAGGGAGGGCAGTTAAGGGAAAACAGGCTGGCAGGGGAGCACTTAGGCATCAGTCAGGCTGTCAGGGGAGTGGTTAGGGGGCGATCAGGTTGGCAGGCAGAAGTGGTTAGGGGCAATCAGGAAGGCAGGCAGGCGAGCAGTTGGGAGCCAGCAGTCCTGGATTGTGAGAGGGATGTCCAACTGCCCGGTGGGATCAGGCCTAAACGGGCAGTCAGACATCTCTCGAGGGGTCCCAGATTGGAGAGGGTGCAGGCTGGGCTAAGGGACACACACCCGCACGAATTTCGTACACCGGGCCTCTAGTTTATATATAATGATGTACTATCCAGATTTACTAGACTATTCTGAAAAATATGCATTCTATATTGCTGCTTAATTGAGTCACCTGATATTTTAAGCCAGTCAACATTAGTTATTCAAGACAATCAAGGGACTGGGGAACAATTAGCCAGGAGGCCTTGACAGCCAAAGAGTAAATTACATTTATTAGCATGCTCTGGAGCCAACACAGAAAGCTCTTTAGTGAGAACAAGGGCCATTTGTTCCCATCCATTAAACAATATCTACATGGATATTGGTTGTTGGTTTGCACAACGCCCAGCTTTTGTTTTTACAGGTCACCATGGAGATTCCTCATACATATTGTTGTCTGGACCATTTGCCATAGTTGTTGAAATGTATCAACCTTTCAGGAATTTGGATTCCACACTAATCTTTTGAAGCCATTTCAGCACATTTTTATTAGCTATTTGGCCATATGGTATGATGGAACATATATTAAACTTGAACTTAGGAGTCTAGATCCTCCTCTTACTAGTTTATGATCTGAGTAAGTATAAAATAGAGGATGAAAGATTAGAGAAAGTTTCCCCCACTTAACAATTCTGATTGTATGCTGGCCACAAATTGATGTAAAGATGCAAGACTCTATAGTATAAAAAAAACCTAGTATTACTTGGTCCTTTCTTATAGTTTTCTAAGTTTCAGAACTGCTGGTTGGGAATGCAGACTGGTGCAGCCACTGTGGAGAACAGTATGGAGTTTCCTCAAAAAACTAAAATTGAAACTCCCATTTGACCCAGTGATCCCACTTTTAGGAATATATCCCAAGAAATCAGAAACACCAATCAGAAAGGATATATGCACCCCTATGTTCATAGCAGCACAATTTACAATAGCTAATATTTGGAAACAGCCTAAGTGCCCATCAGCAGAGGAGTGGATTAGAAAACTGTGGTACATGTACACAATGGAATACTATGCTGCTGTAAAAAGGAAGGAACTTCTACCATTTGCAACAGCATAGATGGACCTGGAGAGCATTATGCTAAGCTAAATAAGTCAGTCAGAGAAAGATAAATATCACATGATCCACTCATTTGTGGAATATAATGAACAACATAAACTGATGAACAAAAACAGATCCAGAGACAGAGAAGCATCGATCAGACTGTCACACCTCAGAGGGAAGGTAGGGGAGGGGGGGGGTAAGGGGGGGAGATCAACCAAAGGACTTGTATGCATGCATATAACCTAACCAATGGACACAGACACCAGGGGTTGAGGACATGAGCAGGGGGTAAGGACACATATGTAATACCTAAATCAATAAGGAAAAAAAGAGAAAGAGATATTAAAATATATAAAACAATGTCTTGTTTCTTACATTTAGAAAAGAGAATGGATCAAAGTCCATTTAATAGTATGAATTAAGATAAAACCATGTGCTTCTGTTCCTGGATGATGCCGTTCTAGTAGAAACAAATATGCTACTACCTCTGGACTTAGAGAAGTAGAGAGTAACGTGTCTCCTCATTTACCCTAAATCACTCATTCTTACAGAGCATATAATTAGAATATGTTCAATTAGAAGTAAAAGAAAATTCAACTTAAGCTGCTATAAAATAGAGGAATTCATTAAAAATGTGTACCTTCTTCCTGAACTATTTTTTAAAATATGTATTTATACATACATATATATGTATGTATATGTATGCAGACCTATAGAAAATTTGCCTACTCCATACACAATTATATGATTTATCTTTGTCATATGATTTAATACATATGTACCATCCTATATAATAAAAGGCTAATATGCAAATCGACTGAACAGCAGAGTGACCAGTCGCTATGACATGTACTGACCACCAGGGGGCAGATACTCAATGCAGGAGCTGTCCCCAGGTGGTCAGTGTGCTCCCACAGGGGGCACACCACTCAGCCAGAAGCTGGGCTCATGGCTGGCTAGTGCAGCAGCGGTGATGGGAGCCTCTCCCACCTCTGCGGCAGCGCCAAGGATGTCCGACTGATGGCTTAGGCCCACTCCCCAGCC
The DNA here is from genome assembly GCF_963455305.1 of Plecotus auritus. Classification (NCBI taxonomy): domain Eukaryota; kingdom Metazoa; phylum Chordata; class Mammalia; order Chiroptera; family Vespertilionidae; genus Plecotus; species Plecotus auritus. The sequence continues at coordinate 23,629,997 of NC_137772.1, read as the reverse complement.
ATGAGTCTGACATCCCCTGAGGGCTCCCGGCCTGCAAGAGGGTGCAGTCCGGGCTGAGGGACCTCCCCCCTCCAAGTGCACGAATTTCATGCACTGGGCCTCTAATAATATATAAATGGTTTTAACCTTTTTTTCACTTAATACATTTTGCAGAATAACTTATTTGAATATATAAAACTATTTCAGTCATTTTAACCATTGTACAGTAGTTGTCCATTTTTTGAAGTTTTTTTTTTATTATTGATTTCAGAGAGTAAGGAAGAGGGAGAGAGGGAGAGAGACAATGATGAGAGAGAATCATCAGTTGGCTGTCTCCTGCACACCCCCTACTGGGGATCGAACCCACAACCTCGGCATGTGTTCTGACCAGGAATAGAACTGTAACATCTTGGTTCATGGGTCAATGCTCAAACCCTGAGCCACATTGGCCAGGCAGTAGTTTTCCATTTTTAACTAGTCCCTGTACAGATAGGCATTTAAGTTGTTTCTGGTTGTTTGCTTAAAGACAACATGTCCAGTGAATTACTTGCCCAACAGGGCAAAGAAGCTTCCTAATGCAGGCCTCTTATTATGGCAGGGTCCCTCTTGCTGATTCCACCTGGCCAGGTTTTTGTGTGAACATAAGTTTTCATTTTCTGGAGGAAATGCCCAGAAATGTAATTGTTGGGTCATTGGGTAGTTGCATATTTACTATTTTAAGAAACTGCTAAACTGTTTTCTGGGGTGACTATACCACTTGACTTTCCCACTAGCAATATATGAGTGATTCAGTTTCTCTGCATTTAGTATTGTCAGTATGTATCATTCATTATAGTCATTTTTATGAGTGTGTAGTGATATCTCATTGTGGTTTTAATTTTTATTAATTAACATTCACTATTACTTTAATTCACATTTATTTATTTATATTGTTATGATGTTAATTATCTTTTTATGTGCTTATTTGTCATCTGTGAGATCTCTTAGGTGAAATGTCTCTTTATATCTTTTGTCCATTTTCTGACCTAATTGATTGTTCTAGATACTGATCTTTGTCAGATATATGGTTTACAAATATTTTTCCCAGTCTGTGAATTGTCTTTTTTTTTTCTATAGAAATTTAGAATAAGTTTGTCTATGTCTACAAAAAAAAAGTTGCTGGTATTTTGATAGAAATTAAACTAAACCTGTAGGTCAATTTGGGTGAATTTTATATACTGAATCTTCCAAAGCATAAAAATGATATATCTTTCTATATTTTAAAAAGTCTTCTGTAATTTCTTTTATCACAATTTTATACTTTCCAGTATACAGATCCTGTACCTATTTTGTTCTGTATATACCAAGTGGTTTTATTTTCTTTGGCATGATTATAAGTGATACTAGAGGCCTGGTGCACAAAATTTGTGCACGGGGTGGGGGGGCGGGGGGGCTCAGTCCAGCCTGCACCCTCTCCAATCTAGGACCCATCGGGGGGATGTCCGATTGCCGGTTTAGGCCTGACCTAAACCGACAGTTGGACATCCCTCTCACAATCCAGGACTGCTGGCTTCTAACCACTTGCCTGCCTGATTGCCTGATCGCCCTTAACTGCACCTCCTGCCAGCCTGATCACCACGAACTGCTTCTGCCTGCTGGTCTGATCACTCCTAACTGCCCCCCCCCTGCTGGACTGGTCACCTCCAACTACCCCCTCGCCAGCCTGGTTGCCCCCAACTGCCCCCCCCCCCCGCTGTCCTGGTTGCCCCTAACTGCCCCCCCCCACTGGCCTGGTCATCCCATACTCCCCATCCTGCCGGCCTGGTCACCCCTCACTGCCCCCCCTGCCAGCCTGGTTGATTCCAACTGCCCCTCCTGCTGGCCAGGTCACCCCCAACTGCCCCCCCCCGCCAGCCTGTTTGCCCCTCACTGCCCCCCCTGATGGCCTGGTCACCCTTCACTGCCCCCCTGCCAGCCTGGTCACCCCCAACTGCCCCCCCTGCTGGCCTGGACGCCCCCAACTGCCTCCCCTTCCAGCCTGGTCGCCCCTCACGGCCCCCTGCTGGCTTGGTTGCCCCCAACTGCAGCCCCTTCTGGCCTAGTTTCCCCTCACGGCCCCCCTGCTGGCCTGGTCACCCCTCACTGCCCCCCTGCCAGCCTGGTTGCCCCACGCAGCCTGCTGTTTGGTCATTTGGTCACCCCTCACTGCCCCCCTGCCGGCCTGTTTGCCCCACACAGCCTGCTGTTCAGTCGTTTGGTCATCCCTCACTAACCCCCTGCTGGCCTTGTTGCCCCACACAGCCTGCTGTTTGGTTGCTACTATGAGGGCATCCTGACCAATTTGCATATTACCCTTTTATTAGTATAGATTATGGTTTAATTTTGTTTTCCACATGTGAGTTGTTAGTATATAGATATGATTATTGTATATTAATCTTGTATCCTGTGATCTTGCTAAATTCTATTATTTCTGTTGTCTAATTTTCCTCAGCCTCTCTAAGTATCCTTGTAATTACATTTACCATCTACACAGCTAATTTCAGCATCTTTAATTTAATTACAAGGTTATTCCTTGTATCTGCCAAAAATTCTTTTTCAAGTAAGGTCACATTTACGGGTCCAGGAATTAGGACCAAATCAGGACCTGGTAACTTTGGGGTCGCTTTCAGCCTACCACACTCCGAAAGGCCCATTTCTAAAATCCCTCTAGTTGACGTATCAACCACAGCATTCCACATGCTCTTCAGGCTGGCACCCATCTGTCTACATCTATAAATGGGCCTCACAAAGGTTTCCAACTAAAAGCACTGCTGGTTTTAATAGAGACATATAGCATTACATGAGCTAAAATGGAAAAAGAAACTTTAGAAACAACAAATAATCTTTCTCCTGTGACCTTTGTCCATTAAGATTTAGCTCTTATGTGGGCTGCTTTATGGGATAGTAGAAACAAACACAAACAAGCTGATCCATCAAAAGCATATATGTGGGATACTTGTTGAAAGGCCTCTGAAGTCAATGCCCTGATTTTAGGAGACAAACTGCTATAACCAGCGAAAGCAATTAGGTAGTTGAAAGGATTATTTCTTACAATAAGACAGTTCCCTCTGTCTTCTAAATTTTATTAAAGTTAAAATTAAGACAGCAGAAAGTATAAAACACAATGCAACTGGTCCAGTGACTCAGATGAATGAGACAAATATATCTTATGCTGAAAATTACAACTGAACCAACAAAATTTACTCATTGAACGTGCGCAAAATGTAACTGAAAGGAAGCTTTCCCTTTCAAAGGAGTCAAGAAGGAGCATAAGGTAGGTGAAGGAGGACTGAGATGAGAGATAATAGACAAATTTTCATTAACTAAATAGATACTAGTATGTGACTTCACTTCACTTATCTAGCATGACATGAATTAAGATGAAGCAGTTAAAAATATGATTTCTGCCTGCTCAGTGGTTGAGTGTCGACCTACGAACCAGGAGGTGTGGCTCAGTGGTTGAGTGTAGACCTATGAAGCAGGAGGTCATGGTTGGATTCCTGGTCAGGGCACATGCTCAGGTTTCAGGCTTGATACCCAGTAGGGGGCATGCAAGAGGCAATCAATGATTCTCTCTCATCATTGCTGTTTCTACCTCTTCCTTCCTCTCTGAAAGCAATAAAAATATATTTATAAAAAATAATATGATTTCCTGCCATCATTCAAGTTTTAATAGTGATAATAATGGGATATCATGCTTTCCAGTGTAACTTGCCCAAGAGCATGAACTTTTGGGTTTCAGAAGATAAATATAGATAGAATATTGCAACTGGGAATAATCAAAGAGAGGACAATGGAATTCATTGCAGCTTTAATTTCTGCAGTTGGTTAATGTTTGGTGCTAATTGAGGTCAATGATGTGGATTCAATTTCTCTAAGGGCCAGATGGCTTTGCTTAGTTTTGGGGCAAAAGATTGCTACACTGGCCTTCCCCCAGCCACCTCACTAATGTGTATCATTGGTCCTAGAGGAGAAGAAAAACAAATCAGACTCCATGTCATGTGAACAGGTCAACATCATTATAGAACCCAGCATTTACAGAATCTCAGGGTTGAATGAACTAGTGTGACCTTCACAAAGGAGAAATGAGTATCCCTTTCATTATAATATTTAAAAACATAGTACTTTCCATTGTTAATCCTTGGATTTCCTTTCCCTGAATGGGACATTTCTTAGGTTGGGATGATACCTAGGTTTGATCAGAAAGGCAGAATCACTATGACCTATGCAGAATCGGAGATGACTGTAAGAGTTTGACCTTGTGAAATTCTGGGAGCTGGTTAAAGAGTCTGTGTAAGGCAGTTACATCTGCAGCTGGGCCTGAAGTCAGCAGGGCTGGCAGTCAGGAGGGAAAGATGATGAAAGTGGGAAGAAGGACGAATAGAAACTCTCAAGGTGACCTGCAACCTTAAGGACTAATTGGAACCTCCATCTGCCTCTCACTGCCTCAAGGCCCCTAGCTTCACTGATGTGAGGGAAGGGCTGCAGAAGAAGCAGGTGTCATTCTCCACAGAGTTGCACATGAACCTGACCAGGATTTGGAGAAATTTAAGGAGGAGGTCTGGCAGGATCTAGAGGAGCTGAGGGCTCAGCTACTGGTTCACACCAACATGGAGCCAGCAGATGAGAAGCAACATATGTGGGTTGCAAGAGGTCTCTGCACCAACCTCGAGAGTGTAAAACAGTGGTTGTTGTTCCCAGCTTACTTTATTCCAAATCTCATGCAAAATGTCAATGGAAATACTCAAGGACAGGAATTCTGGGAAACATATTTCTGGCTCAGCTAAATTGACAGCATAAATCTACCATAGATGAAAATATTATAATTTACGAAGAGTCTTACAAAGTTTTATAAGTTCTATATGTATACCATAAATTTGTGTATATGAGAGTACAGAAATATGCATATATATTTATATAGCTGCCTTACACATACCCATACATACAAACACAGAAAAGTCTCTTCTTCCTAAAAGAATTATTTTTTTGTTTTCTTCCAAGTGTCTGGATGTTGGATCTCACCTGGGGCAGTTGGGTAATTGTTGTCTTCCTTTCAGTAATATAAAGCAGAGGTCAGCAAAGTGCAGGTTGAGGGCCAAATCTTGACCACTGCCTATTGATGTAAAACAGGTTTTCTTGGAACACAGCCACTTCTACTTATGTGTTGTCTATGACACTGTCCCACTACAACAGCAGAGTTGGGTAGTGACAACAGAGATCAGATGGCCTGCAAAGTCGAAAATGTTACTATCAGTCTGTTTGCGGGAAAAGTTTGCTGACTCGTACTTCAGGCTGCCCATTTATCTGGTACAATTCTGAACCATCCTCAGACAGCCCCCAGCCCCTCTTCTCATGATCAGAAGAAACAAAACAAGGCCTCTTACTCCAAATATCTCCCCCCATTAAACTGATCGTTTTGACACAATTTTGAAAACTCCATGTTGAGATTAAGGTAAATTTCCAGAAATCGTATAATAAAATAGCCAGGATGCCACCAGGTTTTGCACATCCATGTTGAATGAGGTTAATATGATTCCATTAAAACAATTAATTAAGTTCACTTAGTGAACATAGGCGGGAAGAAACAGAGGCAGAGAGGAAGTTAGTGTTGGAGGTTCAGTACCGTGAGCCAGTCAGTTCAAACCTCAGTCAGTTCAGTCTGGGTTGGAAAGACTGAAAGACTTACCTGGACCCTTAAAGAAAGAGATGGTGGCCAACTTATGAAAAAAGTGAAAATGGAATACAAGCTCAATCTCCCCAGTTCATAATTTTGCTAAGGACCAGACTTGGTCAGAAGAGAGAGAGACTGCTTTGTTTCTCTGAGTGTACCAGCTGTGAAAATCAGTCCACGGCGTCTCAGAATTTTTGAAAGGACATTTCCAGCTTAAATCAGAGCACTTCCTTCAGGATGTCTGCACCCAGTCTGTAGCTGTTTGCCTAAGTACTTGATAGGTGAAACTCGACTCCATCAAGTTCATGCTGTAATTGAGGCTCCAACTCTCGGGTGAGTCTTCCTACTTCAGACAGGAAGACAGTAGCCCCCCCATTCTTTTTTCTTAAGAATTTTTGCCACTGGCATCTATCTCCCCGGCCTTCTCCTTTCCATCTCTAATTGTGTATGCAGCATGGTTCCTTATTTAGATGCCCAGGTTTCTTTCTGTAAATGGAAACTTTATTAATCAGACACAGGTGAAATCTCAGGAGTGTTTCCTCCTGGGAGGTGACTTTCAACTCAAGTCTGAAGCTAACAACATGGTAAATAAAGGTTATTTCTCAAGGTCTCGTGGGCTGGAAACAGGCAAAAATGAGAGCAAAAGAAAGGTCTTGAGTTAACTGTTGCAGGTGCTGTTCAGTGTGGCTGTACAGCCTATTAAATTCTCAAAGTCACCTTATGAACACGAATGGCTGTTCTTGCGGCTTTATCTGTGGGCTCAGTGAGTATACTTTGAGGCTTCAATAATGATGCAGCTTGCCCAGACTTTCCAAGCCAGCCAGAACTTTGACCTTAATCCTTGCTCTTGTGGATGTCCTATTTTCAAATGCTGTGATTCCCAGTCTGAGAAACAAAAGCATGGCAAAAAATAAAATAAAAAAATCCCAAAGCATATGAAAGAATCTGCTAACCCTATAACAGTGGAAACTTGTGGTTTCCAAGGAAATGAAATGTCAGGAAGTCACTAAGCTTTCAAGAATGCAACACTTAATCCAAATAATCCAAAAGCAATCTACTTGGCAATCTAATTATATTTCCTTAGGGGGAAACTGCAATAGTGTTTGTTTGCATTTAATTGCCTCCCTTTAGTATGTTTGTGTTGTACTCATTTCTAACTCTGTTCCCAATTTAAAGGTCCCTTGTAATATTTGATTTCGCTTTCCAGACTAACCCAGAGGATTACACTTGGAGTCATACATAATAGGACCAGCAATTTTCTTGTTTTGTGTATGTCAGAGTTGATGTCAGTTTCTTGAAACAATCAGTTTTCTTGGACAGAGAGGAAGGAAAACTATAGATTTAAATGGACTAATCTGCTTTGTTCTACTTATGTATGGAAGCACTGGCACTCAGAGAGGGAAAATTCTATGCCTGTCTTTCTCCCATTATGTGTTTAATGGTGAGGACAGAGGAAACTAAGAGAACAACTCATCTTCAGCCATATGCAACAGAACAGTACCTGGTTAATGGTTAGATTCTAATGTGAGTCCCCACTCCTTGACAGCAGTGACAATGCTGTTTATACTTAATTGGAAACACCACATTTGCATATTGTTTCCGAGGCTTTTTTCAGAGATCTCAGAAGTGCTGGGTAGGGGTTGAGGCCAAAAGTTACTTCTGATTTTCGGGACAATCACACTGCACCCTTGAATTCAAGTAATCTTGCTGATATTGAGAAATACAGATATTGCTTTCAATCCCAGGCAAGTGTTTCTCTTCTATCTAGTGCTCCAGCAACGTGATGAGATTTCAGTCCTTACTCCAAATATTTATCTTTTCACTTGTTCTTCTTTGGCCTGAAATGTCCTACCCAGGACATTAAAAAATTTTTTTTTAATTTTTTTGTTTGTTAATCTTCACCCGAGGATATTTTTTCCATTGATTTTTTTTTAAAGAAAGAATGGCACGGAGGTGGGGGGTGGAGAGAGAAACATTTTTCACAATGATTGCCTCCTACAAGTTCTGGAGCAGGGATGGAACCTGCAACCCAGGTAGATGCCCTTGACCCCAAGACCCTTCGGTGCATGGGCCAATGCTCTAACAATTGAGCACTTTTCTTTCCCTCTATTGTCCACTACAGTGATGCTGCTACCCCAGACAGATAGAAGGCAGACTTCCCTTATTGCTTAACTCTTACCTGACAAAATATTGCTAAAATATCACCTCCTCTCTGACTTTGATCCGAATATCACTCCTGACCCTGGAACCGTGACATTTGGACATCAACCAGTCCTACATATAAAGAGAGGAATATGCTAATTATCTGTTACGCTGTGAGGTGTAATGACCGGATCACAGATCTGCAGAAGGGTGGGACAGCGAACTACAAGCAGGCGGCAGAAAGCTACAGGAGGGGGCAGGGCAGCAAGCATGAGGGGGGACTGGGGGTGCTACAGGAGGGTGGGGCAGCAGGTGGAGAGCTACAAGAGGGTGGCAGCAACCTACTGGCACACGGATTGGTGCGCAGGGCTACTAGTTTTAATATAATAAATGCTGCAGAACAATAGCCCTAGTAACACGGTGGGCTCTTTCTGAGTAGGGTCATATTTCTCTTTGTATCTCCAATTTATTTTTATTTTTTTGTTAATTCTCACCCAAGGATATTTTTCCATTGATTTTTAGGGAGAGTGGAAGGAAGGGAGAGAGACAGAGCAAAACATCAATGGGAGAGAGACACACCGATGGGTTGCCTCCCACATGCACCCTGACCTGGGGCCGGAATTGAGTCTGCAACCAAGGTATGTGCCCTTGACCGGAATTGAACCTGGGACCCTTCAGTCTGTGGGCTGACACACTATATCCACTGAGCCAAATGTGCTAGGGCTGTATCTCTAATTTCTAACACAATGTTGAACACATTGCAAATGCTTGATAATATTTGTTAAATGAGTGACTGCATATCAATATTCTGGAATGTAGTAAAGAGACATATTCTGACACACTCAGGAAAGATGCATGTTGCACAGAGTTTATTCCTTTCCTTTCTAGATTCCATGGCTTGGAAAAATAAAAGATATATAACAATAGTTTCTCTTGACTCAAAGAGGCATATTGATAAAATCTAGAGCTCCTGATAGCAATTAGGGTACCTTGGGTGCACCAAGCCAAACCAATCTTTTTTGTAAGAGGGCTCATTTGGGTTGAAATTATCTGTTAGCTTTAAAATTTTTCTCTCTAGTGAACCATCTTTGGGCTCCTGTAAAAAATAAATGAGAAAGTAAGTCAACAAATGAATAAATAAATAAAACAAACAAACAAAAAGAGAGCACTAATTAAAATGCATAAAACTAAAATGGTAGTGGCTAAAGAGTACAGGCAAGAATAAAAAATGTCAGCCCTTGCAAGGGAAATTAAAGCTGAGCTTTTCACTGTGCCCTTGGGGTCAGGCAAATGAGCTTCTGCTACACATAAAATCAGTAATTCCGGGAAAAGGGCTCCTGGTAAAATTCTTGGCCTCCTGTTTTGGCAAATTTGAAAGCCATGACTTGGGGATATTAGATATGAATATGGGAATTCTTAAAGGAGCTACTTTGAATTTAGGGAAATTTTTTTTCCTCTTAACAGAAGAGGAATCAATACATTAAACCAGTGGTCGGCAAACTGCAGCTCTGTTGACTAATGAGTTTGCCGACCACTGACCTAGACTCTCGATTCCAATAATTACAGGCTGTTGTTGTTCCTTGTGATTAAGCCCCTATCCCAGTGGTCAGCAAACTCATTAGTCAACAGAGCAGCAAACCGCGGCTCGCGAGCCACCGCAGTTTGACAACCACTGCATTAAACCAAAATAAATTTTTGACAGCAATTGTTTTTCAGTGAATGGTTGAGATAGAAGATATATTCACCATCACCACTTAACAGCTATTTCAGTAAGGAATAATGGTTGAGATTGCAAAGATTTGGCTTTAGAGTATGTTTTCCAAGATATGCTTTTATCATTTCCAAGCATATATTCGTTAATTTATTTATTCAACAGATGTTTATTGAACATCTACTAAATATTCCAGGAGTGGGATAAAACAGTTTCTGCTTTCATAGAACTTACATTCTAATAGGCAGCGGTGAATAGGCAATAAACAAATTAGTCTTTAGTATGTCAGATGGTAAGACGTATTATGAGCCTGGCCAGTGTGGTTCTGTGGTTGAGTATCAATCTATGAACCAGAAGGTCATAGTTCAATTTTCAGTCAGGGCACATGCCTGGGTTGTGGACTTGATCCCCAGTAGGGGTCATACAGGAGGTAGCTGATCAATGTTTCTCTCTCATCATTGATGTTTCTATCTCTCTCCCTCTCCCTTTCTCTTTGAAATCAATAAAAATACATTTTTAAGTTTATTTTTGTGCAGGGTGTAAGTTGGTGGTCTAGTTTCATTTTTTTGCATGTATCTGTCCAATTTTAAAAGTAAGACAGGAAACCATAATGGTGCTCTAAAACAAAGGTAAGAGATATAGACTGTTGGGAGGATTGATTTTAAGCTGGTTAATTATGGAACATCTGATTGACAAGGTAACTAAAATCCTCTGCTTAGTGGTACAGAAAAAGAAGATCAGATATCTCAGTGCTGCATCCTTGACATTCCAACATTTGGAGATCATGAAAATAAGCAGGATAAATTGAGGGAAATAAGAATGAGTTGGGCCAGTCAGGGAGGGATGTTCTGTATGCTGAACTTACAAAGGCTGAATTAGCTTGACTACACATCTGGGTAAGACTGATCTGTACTGGCACAATGGCTGGGTCTTCCATGTGAACACCCCAACAGGATGTCTATGGTCCAGCAGGGCTGTTAGGGGTCTTATTAATGCAGCCCACATTTTCTGGAATCTTGACAGCTGCATTAGTTAATACTAAAAACTTTCCATATTATTCTTAGTCATACCTGAATAGGCTCTTTCAATTTGGCACTTGAAAAAGATTTTAAAAAATGATTCATAATGTCAGAATTTGAAGCATAGAATATACTGTGTAATTTAAAAAATAAACTAGTAATTTAAATACAAAGTGTCTCCTGGTGTTAATTCCTACCCTTCTTCTGGCATCCAATATGGTGAGGGTAGGGAAATTGCTCCATTTTGACTCTCTTTCTGTTTGGTCATCTTTTTCCTGCTTAGATTGATTCTCTTTCTGTGCATCCTTTTATTGTTTCATTTTCCCACAATTGCCTCTCCAAACTTAGTAGGACCTGACATACCACTTGCTCATGGGGAGGCATCTAGCTGGTGCTGGCCGAGTTGTTCCTGCAAAGTGAGTGCCAGGGGGAGCTCTACAAGGAGCTGGTCAGGAACTATAATTCCTTAGAGAGACCTGTGGCAAGTGACTTGCAGCTGTTCACCATCTACTTCTCCCTGAGCCTCCTGCAGATCATGGACTTTCTGACTCTCTTGGAGTGGTCCTTGTGCTGGCTGGCTGGGGTATGGTTTTCAATCCACTGTGACAATCTCTGCGTTTTAAATGGTGCACTTAGACCAGTGACATTTAAAATGATGTCAATATTCATTACTGTTTTCTATTTGTTGCTCTTGCTCTTTGTTCCTATATTTGTCTTCCACTTATTTCTGCCTTTTATGGTTTAATTGAGCATTTTTGTATGATTCCATCTTCTCTTATTTCTAAGAATATGTTATATATATTTTTTTACCTTTTTAAGGAATTGCCCTAGAGTTTGCATTATACACTTACAACTAATATAAGTCTACTTTCAATAACATACCACTTCATGGATAGTGTATGTTATCCTAATATATAAAGAGCCAGGGTCCGTAACATCCAAGATGACTGAATAGATGACTAAACACCAGGCTGCGCATGCAGCAGGCTCAGGTGGGTGGGGACTGGCGAGTGGGCTGAACTCCTGACCTCTTGGAACCTCCTGGGTTGTGGGCACCATGGCCACCCAGCACTGACTGCTGCTGCTAAGGCGGTTGTGATGCTATTGGTCAGGGGGTCCTGCCATCACCCGCCCCATGATTGCTCCGCAGAGGGAGACCCAGGCCACTGGCTGGGGGCTCCATGATAGCCCCAAAGAGGGAGACCCAGGCTACCCAGCTGGCAGCAGTGGGCGCGGCCTCCCTCTGTGGGGCGATCAATCATGGGGCTCCCAGACTGTAAGAGGGTGCAGGCCCAGCTGAAGGACGCCCTCCCCCCTCCCAAGTACACAAATTTTGTGCACCAGGCCTCTAGTAATAAAATAATTAATATTACCTCCTGATCTCTGTATCATTATTGTCATTCACTTCAGTTACATATAAACTTACAGAGGCATATATAATATATGTACATAAGCATATATATTACTAGATACTACATAAGATATGCACATTATTGCTATTATTTTGAACAAACTTATGTTAGATCAATTAAGAATAAGAAAAAATAAAAGTTTTATTTTACCTTCATTTATTCATTCTTTATTGTTCTTCCTTTCTTCATGTAAATTTGAGTTTTTCAAATATTATTTTCTTTTTTCTCTGAAAAACTTTTTAAAATATTGCATGCAAGGCAGGTCTACTGGCAGGAAATTCCCTCAAATTTTGTTTTTTCTAAGAAAGTCTTTATTTCTGCTTCATTTTTGAAGGATAATTTCACAGGATACAGAATTCCAGGTTGGTGCTTTTTTCCTCTTGACAGTTTAAATATTTGATTCTACTTTCTTCTTGCTTCCGTGATTTCTGCGGAGTAGTTGAATGCAATTCTTATATATTTTTCTCTGTAGGTAAGGTTTTTTCCCCTCAGGCTTCATTTGGGATTATTTTTAATCTTTTACTTTCTGTAATCTGAAAATGATATGCCGAGTTATAGTATTCTTGACATTTATCCTGCTTGGTGTTCTCTGAGCTTCTTGGATCCATGGTTTTGTGTCTGACTAATTTTCCATCAATATTGTTTCAAATATTTCTTCTGTTCCTTTTATTCTTTCTTCTCCTCTGGTAATCCCATTATGCATATGTTATATCTCTTGTAGTTATCTCATAGTCCTTGGATATTATGCTCTGTTTTTATCATTCTTTGCTTACTTTGCTTTTTGGCTTTTGAGAATTTTATTGATATATCCTCTTGCCCAGAGATTATTTTCTCAGTCATCTTCAGTTTAACAATAAGCCCATCAAAGGCATTCTTTGTTTCTTTTACAGTGTTTTGTATCTATGCCATTTCTCCTTAGTATTCTTTCCTAGGAATTCCAGCTCTCTGCTTACCTTGCCCATCTGTTCTTTTACACTGTCTGCTTTATCCATGAGAGCTTCAGCGTATTGATCATAGTTGTTTTAAATTCCCACTCTCATAATTTCAACAATTCTGCCATTCCTGGTTCTCATGATTGTTTAAATTGGGAAATTTGTCATTTGGTATGCCTTGTAATTATTTTTGATGGCTTGGCATCATAGACATTGTAAAAGGAATGGCTGTAAATGGACATTTAGTAATGTGGTGGGGCATGGCAGGGAGAGGAATATTCTCTAATGCTATGATCAGGCCTCAGTCTTTGAGTGAGCCTATGCCTCTGAACTGTGACCTTCACATAAGTGTTCTTCGGTTTTGGTTTTGGTTTCCCTTTATGTGGGACAGGGGGGTTAGAATAGCCTGACTTTAGGTATTTGCCTTCCCAGGTCAGTTAGGCTTAGATAATACCACAGTATGTTTGTCTCTAGTTGTCTCTAGTTGTTACCTAGTTGCCTTTTTAAAAAAATATCTATTTTATTGATTTTTTACAGAGAGGAAGGGAGAGGGATAGAGAGAAACATCGATGAGAGAGAAATATCGATCACCTCCTACTGGGGATGTGCCCGCAACCAAGGTACATGTCCTTGACCAGAATCAAACCTGGGACCTTTCAGTCCACAGGCCGATGCTCTATCCACTGAGCCAAACCAGTTAGGGCTAGCTAGTTTCCTTTGACGGAAGACCTGTTAAGAAGAACCAAGTAGCCCGGCTGGCCTGGCTCAGTGATTGAGCACCTACCTATGAAACAGGAGGTCACGGTTCAATTCCTGGTCAGGGCACATGCTGGGATTATGGGCTAGATCTCCAGTGTGGGGTATGCAGGAGGCAGCCGATCAATGATTCTCTCTCACCAATGATGTTTCTATCTCTTTCTCCCTCTTCCTTCCTCTCTGAAATCAATAAAAATATTTTTTTTTTTTAAAAAAAAGAAGAACCAAGTACTCAGGCATATTTCAAAATTCTTTCTTTTCTCCTTCCCCTGCTGGGAAACATGAGGAGATTTTTCTCTCATATTTACTGTAGGAATCTGGTAGAGTTCTGAAAGATAAACCTTATAATATTTTGGGGGCCCCTCCCCTGATAATTGGGTTGCCTAGAATTTTTAGTTTTCCACAATGAGCCTCCAACAAGTTGTCAATTAGTTTAGGTTTTCCTACCCTGGCACTGGTTCCTGTATTGTTTTCCACTGGTGAGTGAATCTGTCTCAGTAAGACACAAATCTTTGTATTTGCTTGTCTCTCTCTCCAATCTTGGGGGCAGTCTTTTGTTCTATGTTCTCTCTCTTGTGAGTCCAAGAAGATTTGTTAATTTTTTAGTATGTTCAGCTTTTTACTTTTTAGGACAGAGTGATAACTTCCAAGTTCCTTACATTTGGAACCAGAAACCACAAGTCCTTTCTTCCCATTTTACTATTTTTGAAGCATCATTTTCTTATTCATGTGAAGACCCGTTTTTTTTAAAATGTGAGTTGAGTTCTTCTACTCTGCTCTGTAGAACATACAACTACTCCTCAGGGAGATTGTAGGTGTCTGAAGCCAAAACAACTAGATCAATGTGACAGTTCACGGCTGCCATTCTATGCTGCTGCGACCTGTCTGAAGGCTGGGGAGTCTTCACTGCTCAGATGTTTAGCACGAGTTAAATGGTAGACAGGCACTGAGAACACAGAAAGGCTTCTGATTTCTTCCATATTAACTGCTGGGTTTGCCAACTTAGACCCTTCTCATTGAAGGTTATTAAAATAAATTCCAGTCGATCATTTTCTGTGTTAAAGATTCAAATCTGTTTATACTGTTTATACCTTATTTGTGGGTTCTCTTTCCTGTTTTGTCTGAATATCTGCACAGAAGTATTGGGAAGTCCTGAACATGTGAGGAGACCTCAAGCTGTCAGAGTCATGGAAGTTCCAAAGAGTTTATCTGGAATTGCCTGACAGAGGCAGTGTTGAGATAATTACATGAGGGCAGTGGGACTGGGAAATTGCTCAACCCTGTGGCATTATCTTTATGCCTTTACAAAAAAAGCCAGTGAACTCACCTAGCATTTGCTCAGCTGATCAGTGTTGTCCAAAAAACACCATCTTCTCCACTTAGAGACAAAAGGTGTCTGCTTTTATAGCTTTTTCTGACAACTTCCTGTCAAATGTTTGCAAAGCTAGTCAGACATGCAGACAGGAGCCATTGACAGAACAAGGGTGACATTTCAAAGAATGAATGATGATAGGATGCCTAACAGTACACTCCAGAAATAAGCACCTTTGAAAGGTAACAGTGAAAATTTCAGAGCATGAGCTTGGTATTTCAAAATGTAGTGCTATTCATTGAGTTCTTTCAATGTATCTCAACATGAGTTCAATTATGTAGAAGTCGTAAATGCCAAATCACAGAAAGGTGAATTTAAAATTCTTATTTTACAGTTCCGAATTAGTGTGGATACTTTTCATCAAAAAAGACATTTGTTTCACTGAGCTCTTGGCGCAAATATTGCTCTTTTATGAACAAATTGCAGCTAGAAAAAAAGATGTTCCCCACAGGAAGAAGGAAGGTATTACTTTGACATTCTCAATAGCAAAATGAATATGTATTTTTGATAGCCACTTTAGAAATGTCTTCTTTGCAGTGTGTTAGAAACTATAGTTACCACTATTTGAAACTGGGCCTTAAGTACGAAGAAATAACTTTACCATCTCTGTAATACAGCATTGATTAGGAAAGTAAGATACCGTTAGTGGCTAGATTGCCAGTTTGGGAGTTATACAATAGTGTGATTGAACTTGATGAGGGAAGAGCCAACCTTTTGGGCTGTTTTCATCACAACTAGACTATAATTCTCATAGATGGGGTCTCATGATGTTAGCATAGCCATTCTGAAGGGTCTTGGTTGCAAAAACATTGTTTACCTATCTCCTGCCTTAACTGAACTTGCATACAACAATGAACTGATGTAACTTTGTTCATTCCCTCTTCAATGAGGCTTGTAATTTTGTTTCTATCATAGGTTAAATCAAAGAAATACTCTGGAAATTTCTTTCTTTCCTGAGACTCAATTCATTAACCAGCAAAATTCAGAAAAGTGAATTAATCCATGTGTCCCATCCATGTACTTCCTCTATTTCCATATCTGCCCTCTCAGAGTTAAAGCTAAAGATCCAATAATTGCCCACAAGCCTGCAAAATCAGGTTTCATGTTGCTACTCTTCCAGACATCTACTACACTCTCCTTCAGTGCCATTCCTCCAAACACATGCACTTCCTTGCTGTGCTTCAAATGTGCATGGCACATTCACCCCACAAGAATTTTGCTCTTTCTGCTGCTTGTTTTGGCAGGCTCTTGTCCCAACTGTTTTTTTTTCTCAGAGCCCCTGCATTTTCATTCTAATTAAAATTGCAGATCCTCTCTATCTCTAGCATACTCTCTCTTTGTATTTTTTGCTTTATTTTCTCTGTAGTACATCTGACATACAGTTTGCTGCACACACGAATACGAAGAAAATTATGAAAACAAAGGTTTTTACTTTATTATTAAAGGCTGTGTCCCAGGCCAAGAATAGTGTTTGGAATATAGTAAATGCTCCTTAATTTCTTACCTAATTCTTACTCTACAAGAAAAAGATTATTTTAACTCCTATTTTACAGATGAAGAAAATTAGATTTTAAAACATTCAGATATGTGGGGCCTAAGGCCCACAGGTGTGTGGTCAGCATGGACATAAACTCAGATTCTTTTGAATCCAGATTCATTTTATCTTTGTTAACACTATTTTGCCTTTGTCCACCTTAAGAGGCTGCTATGAAAATTGAATTCAAAATTATTTGAAGTCTTCAAAAACTGTGATGTTCCATTTTTGTGAAGGGCATACTAAACATTATTTTTGTATCTTTTTTGATGAAAACAAGAGGCAGGCTGTTCATTAAAATCAATTTATGTTTCCTCCATGTTGATTTCTGAAAAGCATTAGCTCAATTATATCCCCATGTCCACTGACTCATTAAGAAAAACATTCAAAATGCTTTGGAATAAGAGAAGGGAGAAGATTATGATAGATGGGAAGAGACGATGAGGAGCCATCTATATATATAAAGAGGTAATATGCAAATTAGGCCAGGACTCCATAACGGGGCATGACCAGACAGGAGGAAGTTGCACTAGCAGGTGAGGCCCAGAGAGGAGATGGAGACAGAAGCAGGGGGGCCTGCCCAAGCTGGCGCGGTGGCTCGGGTGGCCCCGGAGCGGACACAGGCAGGGGGGCCGGGGGACACTGAGTCAGACGCAGGTCCCGGCCCCCGGCGGTGCCGGTCCAGCCTGACTCCCGTGGCAGCCGGTGCTGCGCAAGTCAGGCGCGGGCCCAGCCCCCCGTGGGGTGCCCCTCACACAACGGGAGGTGGGGTGCCTCCTTGCTCAATTTCAATCGCGTGCTGGGCCTCTAGTCTATAATAATAAAAGCATAATATGCTAATTAGACTGCATGTCCTTCCGGACAATATTCCAGACTAAGCCGGGGCTGTGAGGGCCAAGGCAAGCCACCGCGGCTGCGAGGGCTGAGCCCCTTACACAAATTTCGTGCATTGGGCCTCTAATATAACAATAAAAGTGGTGTTTTCTGTCCTTTTTGTTTGTTTGTTTCATTTAAGAAGTACCAGTCATTGTTCTCAGTAGCTGCCAGCATCAGCCTTTGGGTTTGTTATGTATCGCTGAGTCTCGGTGACAGTAAGCATTTACCATAACACCCAACATTGCCCATGGAGGGAATTAGGCCTACCTTCTCTTAGCTTCAGTAAAAGCATGTGTTCTGATTCACAATTATGTCTCAGGTCAGCAACTCTGGCGATATACTCTGGTACTTCTCAGGTAGGAAACAGAGAAATATTCAATAACCAATTACTTTTTGTGTCAGAGGAGTATTCATTAATAACCTACCAGATGAGGGTGAGGGCCAGACACCATGTCACGCACCTGGAGTTGCAAATGAAATAGCATACCTTTCCATTAAAGAGCAGAATATATTTGAAGAGATAACTCAAAGTCTGCAACTAAGTCTGTGTCCAGTCAATGCCAGCCTTGGACAAAAAAAATTGTCACTTCTTTGGTTTTCTCCAAATAAATTTCACTCAAATTTCTGAGTGATAAACGCTTACTCAGGATTTCATAGAGAAAGTGGATGAAGGGTTTACATTAGAGAGCATTCAGCAGACAATGTGAAAACCCACCATAGACAATGCTGTTGTTTTCCATCGTCCCTTTCATCCTACCGCTCCTGGTATGCAGGCAGGTTATCTCCTGTACCCAACTCCCATGCCTGACTGACTCCATGTCTAGTGTACAGTAGTTGTTCAACAGTGTTTACCGAATGGGTAAATTATTTTTGTAGTAAAATACACATAACATAAAATTTACTATCTTAATAACTTTTACACATACAGTTCAATGGTATTTATTCATATTGTTATGCAATCATCACCATCAATCTCCAGAACATTTTCTTCTTGCAAAACTGAACCCTGTACCCATTAAGCAATAATTCTTTTCTCCCCAGCTCCTAATAACCACCATTCTTTCTTTCTCCCTATTTTTCCCCACATCTCAGCCACTGTCAGTATTCTATTCTTAGTTACTATGAATTCAGCTTTTAAACATTCTATGTATAAGTAATATCATGCAATTTTTGTCTGTGTTTGGCTTATTTCACTTAACATAATGTCCTTCAGATTCATTCATGTTGTCACAAATGGCAGGATTTCCTTTTTTGCAAGACTAAATAATAGTCTTTTTTCCTTTATTTATTCATATGCTGATGGATACTAAGCTAGTTTCCATGTTTTGGCTATTGTGAATTATGCTACCATGAACATAGGAGTCCAGGTATCTCTCCAAAATAGTGATTTTATTTCCTTTGGACATATCTTCACAAATGAGATTGTTGAATATGATAGTTCTATTTTTAATTTTTGGAGGAACCTACACACTCTTTTCCATAATCGTTGTACCAATTTACAAGTAAATAATTGAATAAGTAAGTGAATGAATAAGTGATTTAAATATGAAAGCAATGTTTTAAGCAAATTAACTGTTCTAAATTTCTTAAACTCTATGAATCATTTTCTATATGCAAAATCTGAATCCTTGAAAAACTATAAGTAAAGCATTTTTAAATGACTGCCAGAATCCTATACTAAATTATTAAAAAATGAAAAATTAAGAATACTTTTGTAAATAAATCAATAAATAATTAACACAGTTGGGGCACCTTAATCAGCATTTGTATATTTGGATTTCTCTAAATTGGGTTTATTCAATGTTAATATGCATATGATTCAATATCTCACATCTTTTTTTTCTTAGTTTGGAAGTTCAGGTTGACAAAGCAAGAATATATTTCCCTGTAAATACCCAGGAAGTGAAAGCTGCCAATATCTATCTAAAATATTCAGGAGGGAAAACTGCCAAAATGTCACATGGGTAAGGAACAACTTTCAATGTCCTATCAAAGGAGCACTTCAAGTTATGTATTGATCCCCACACAAGGAAAATATGCCTAGAAATTGAATTTGACATTTACAGTCAATAGCACTCAGATGTCAGTGGAGCAGAGGGTGGAAAAAAAGATGACTTTAAAATTATAGTCATGCATTCATAATTACAATAATTAAGAGAAGTAATTTATTGAATTAATGTTTTCAGAGTCTAAAGAAAATTAGCCTGCTACAGCATATTGTTGAAAGGAATGCAGAGGCAGGATCTTGGTTCTTCTAGACTAGTCTCTGCTAACTCATCTATGTTTCCCTCCTGATCCTATAACTTGTGCCTTTTTCTTCTCTTTGGGAGGTGGTCATTTTTGCCTATGGGCTAATTACTACACAAGAAGCTAATACAAAGATTGAGCTATTATGTAACTCAACTATGATAAAAATGAAATTTTGCCTATGTTTATTATCTTATTGATGTCCAAAAGTCTTAGAGAAAATACCCTTTGTGTTTTGATGGAGGAATGCTTTCGGTGGAAGAATAAAAGCATTGTACATAGTAGATACTTAAGGATCTGTACTGAATCAGCCAGGCGTCATTGGCATCAGTAGTACCTACATGAGAGGTTAAAGGACACACAAACTGGAAATAACAAATATGTTCTTAAAACTATGAACAACTAGAGACTATGTTTGCATTGTTAATACTGTGATTATATATACTTTGAGGCTTCTTTTTCAACTTGGTGAGTTCCTTCTTTTCTCCCTGGCACAATTCTTCTTCTACAGCATTGCCTTGTAACTTATCTGGTCTCAGAGCTTAAAATGCTGGACCCTTGCTAATGTGCAGTTACATCTCTGGCCATGAACTCTTCTCCAACTTTAAATGCTCTTTCATAACGCATATATTTTGATGTTTAATAGGTACCTCACACTTGACAAGCTGCAAGTCAAAGTTTGTGATTTCCCCTTCTCCAGAGATGTTCCTTTCCCAGTCTTCTTTATCTCAGCAAATGGCAATTCCATCATTAAGACAGAACCATCCTTGACTCTTCTCTTTTATTACAACTCACATGCAACTTACAACAAATTCTTCATCAAAATACACAGAGTCTGGCTAATTATTACCTTTTCCTCCCTAGCTCCCTGCCTCAAATCGTCATCTTTCACTTGGATTTTTACAATTACTTCTTTACCGGTCTCTCTGATTCTACCCTCCCCAATATCCAAAACCTCACCCATGTCTATTCTCAACACAGGAGGCAGAGCTATCCTTTTAAAATACAGGCAGGATCACATCCCTCCTTTTCTCTAACTTCTGTGGTATTCCCCCACCTCACTCAGAGTAAAAGCCAAACCTGTACAGTGGCCTACCGGGGTCCAAATGAGCTGACTCACCTGCATCCTTATTCATGTCACCTCCTTCAACTCTCCCCTTTTCATTCTAATTTTGGCCACACTACGGTCCTTGATGTTTCTTGCACATGCCAAGAATATTCTCACCTTGGGATATTTTATTGTGCTACTTCCTCTGCCAGTGATTCGTTCCCTACACATAATATTTGGCTTCGTTTCTCAGTTTATCCAGCTTTCTGGCTGTGTGTCATTTAATTAGGAATTCCTGGCTTGACAACCCTACAGAATTTGGCAAATAGTATATTCCCCCTTCCCCCTTGCCTCTTCCTCTTCCCACAGTCTTTATATTATTGTTTTGCTTCCTGTTTCTTCATAGCTTTGATCACTATCTGATCTACTGTTTATTGGCCTGTTTATTTATTGTTTATATCTTCCCATTAAAATGTAAGGTTTATGAGGACAGAAACATTTTTGCTATTTGTTTTTGCAGCTCTATTCCCAGTGTGTAAAACAATGTTTCAATAAATATTTTGGGTGAATTAAATGAATTATAGTTATCAACCATTCCACAGCTTTCCAAAGCAAACCTGAATTTGCCAATTGTAGGAACCTAAATCTCACCCACCCAACACTATCATTTGAATACTGCAGGACAATTATGTTCCAGGTTTCACCTTTGAGTTTTCATTAACTATTTGTTATCAAATAATTAAAATTTTTTCATAGTGCTCTACAACATGCTATTAAGTAATTATGGAGTGAGCTAACACATGTTAGCCCATGGATGATTGGGCTCTACATACTCAGACATATATTTTAGCCATTTTCAGTATGGTAAAACAACACTGCAGATCTTAGATACTCTAGGCAATATGTTCCCATTTTAAAAAATGTTTTCAGATAGGCCTGTGACATTGTTGGTAAAGTACAAGTATTAACTGGTAGCTATAGCGGTATCTGATTCCAGGAAAACAGGAAGAGTAAAAATCTATGATGTTCTCTTGAGCTCAGTACTATACACAGAACCATGCCAATGATTTTACTGATGAGTAGGTTCAGATGAGGTGACATCTGTCCCTTCTGGTCATAAGCCACTTTGATTCTGCTCTATCTAGGCTGCTAAAGACACTGTGGACAATATTATATCAGACATCTCCAATGATGAATGAAAACACATTCATGTATATGAGATAGACAGCTGTTCTTGTGTACAGAATGAATTTCAGAGCAGATTTCAACTCCTCAATCCCACTAAGAGGAAATAATTTAAGCATAGAAATATTTTGTTGTTTCAAAACAAATATCTCTCTCTCTTTTTTTTTTTTAGTTCCAGACCAAAGGGATATTATCTGGGAAGGACCAGGTTAGAATGTGAATCATATTTTCTTGAAAGAATACTGAATTAGAATCATAGAGTCTTGTCCCTTACTTAAGTGGCTTTAGAATTGAATTTCTTTTTCTATGTTTATATCAATCAATAAACCTCATTAGAAAAAAAACACACACACAAATATTTGAAAACTAAATAAAAAATACTAACAAACATTTAATCAATGAAGAAATAAAAAAATCAAAAACTATCTTGAACCAAATGAAAATAAAACCCACATTTTAAAAATGTATGGGGTGCAGCAAAAAAAGTTCTAAGAAGGAAATGCATAGCTAGATAGGCCTACCTCAAGAAATAAGAAAAATTTCAAATAAACAAATAAACAACTTAACCCTGCACCTAAAGTATCTAGAAAAAGAACAAACAAAACCTAAATTAAACAGAAAAAAAGGAAATAGTTAATATCAGATTGAAAAATTAATTTTAAAAAAGAAAAGATGAATTAAACTAAGAGCCAATTATTTGAAAAGATAAATAAAATAGATAAATCTCTAGCCAAACTCATCAAGAAAAAAAGAGAGAGCCCAAATAAATAAAATCATAAATGAAAGATGAGACATTTCAACTGATACTACCAAAATATAAAGAATTATTATATCTGTAAATCAATCCATGTGACACATCACATTAACAAAATAAAGGATAAAAACTATATGATCAGAATTTACAGAAAAAGCATTTGACAAAATTCAACATCATTTTATGATAAAAACTCTTAACGAAGTGGGTATAAAAGGCTCATACCTCAACATAATAAAGACCATCTATGACAAACTCATAGCTAATACCATACTCGATGGTGAAACACTGAAAGCCTTTCCTCTAAGATCAAGTGTAAGACAAGGATGCTCACTATCACCACTTCTGTTCAACATACCAGTAGTGCTGGAAGTCCTAACCACCATTCAGACAAAGAAATAAAATTACCTCAACTGGAAAGGAAGAAGTAAAGCTCTCATTATTTGTAGATGATAGTGTACATAAAAAATTCTAAAGACTCCTCCAAAAACACTATTAGAGATAATAGATAACTTTGGTAATGTTTCAGGAAACAGAATCAATATACAGAAATCTGTGGCATTTCTATGCACCAGTAACAAACAATTAGAAGAAGAAATTTAGAAAACAATTTCATTTATAATTGTGTCAAAAAGTATAAAATACCTAGGAATAAATTTAACCAAAGATGTGAAAGACCTATACCCTGAAAACTATAATATGCTTGAAAATATCTATAATAATAAAAGCATAATATGCTAATTAGATCAGACGTCCTTCAGGATGAAGCCGGGGCTGCAAGGGAAGCCCGGGTCCTGGGTGCCAGAGGGAAGCCAGTGCCAGCAGCTGGGGGAAGGAAGGCCTACTCTTGAGCGAATTTCGTGCATCAGGCCTCTAGTCTTATAATAAAACTATAAGATAATTGAAATAGAAAACTGAACAAGATACAAATAAATGGAAGGACATACCTTGCTCATGGATTGTAAGGATTAATATTGTTAAAATGCCCTTACTACCTAAATTAATATACAGATTCAATGCAATCCCTATCAAAATACCAAAGGCTATCTTCTCAAAATTAGAGCAACCAATCTGAAAATTTACATGGAACCACAAAAGACCCTGAATAGCCAAAGAAATCTTGAGAAAAAAACAAAGTTGGAGGTGTCAAGCTCCCTGATGGCAAACTGTTCTACAAGATTAAAATAATAAAAACAGTATGGACTGGCATAAAAACAGATACATAGATAGGAATAGACTAGAAATCCTAGCAATAAATGTGTACTAATATGGTCAATTTATAACAAGAAGGCAAGGATCTACAATGAGGTAAAGAGAGTCTCTTCAATAAGTGGCAAAATTGGACAGATACATGCAAACAAATTAAACTGGACCACTTTCTTATACTATGTACAAAAATAAACTCAAAATGAATGACTTAGATGTTAGACCTGAAACCATAAAAGTCCTGGAAGAAAACACAGGTAGTAAACACTTTGGCATTGCCCTTAGCAATATTTTTATTGATATACTAGGGGCCCAGTGCAAGAATTTGTGTACCTTGAAAGGAACTGTGGGCATCGAGGCTGCGGTAGGCACAGGGGCAGGTCTTGGCCCATCCTCTGTGCCCCTGCCTGGCCCCTCCCACCTTGGCCCCCGGTTCCCTGTCTGCCAGCAGCCCCACTATCACCGCTGCAGCTCCCATGTGCTGACGGCACCTGCCCCGCTCGCACCTGCTGAAGGAGTGATTGCAGCTGGCGCTTGCAGCGGGAGCAAGCAGGGCCAGTGCCATCAGGGGGTGCAAGTGGCAGCTGCTGCCCTGATAACCCCTCAGGAGCAGGGGGAGGTGGAGAAGTCCTCAGGGGCAATCAGGGCTGGCAGCTGCTGCTCGCACCTGCTGGTGGCGCCAAGCAATCGGGACTGGTGCCAGGCACTGGTAGCGGGTGCAAGCAGTGTCTTCAGCACTGGCTGTGGGTGCAAGCAGGGGCAGCGCTGGCAGTGGGTGAAAGCAGCAGCTCTGGCACCGACAGCGGGTACAAGCAGGGCTGGCGCCAGCAGCGGGTGCAAGAGGCGACTGCTGGCTCTGATTTCCCCTCAGGAGCAGGAGGAGGTAGAGAAGCCCTGAGGAGCACTAGGGGCCAGCAGCCACCACTCACACCCGCTGACAGTGCCGAGCGATCGGGCCAGTGCCGGGCACCGGCAGCAGGTGTGAGCAAAGCCGGTGCCAGCAGCAGGTGCAAGTGCCAGGTGGGACCGCGGTGTGTGGGGGCAAAGAATTTTAAGTAACAACCAGAGGCTCTCCCTAATGAAAGCTACTTGTCTGGCACCCCCATTCACCTGCTCCACCATCCCACCAGGGCCAAAGCCCACCATGTTCTGCGCATGCTCCCTGGTGACCAGCATACATGATAGCGACCAGTTGTTCTGTTGTTCTGGTTGTTCCACCGTTCGGTCAATTTGCATATTAGCCTTTTATTATATAGGATTTCCTTAAGCAAGGGAAACAAAAGACAATAAACAATTGGGAATATACCAAATTAAAAATGTTTTTGCATAGAGAGGGAAACCATCAACAAAATGGAAAAACCATTTACTGAATGGGCCAATGATACATCCAATAAAGGGTTAACATGCAAAATACATAAAGAACTAATACAACTTAACAAAAAAAGAGCAAACAATCCAATGAAAAAAATGGGCAGAGGACCCGAATAGACATTTTGCATAAAAGGACATACAAATGGCCAATGTACATATAAAAAGATGTTCAACATCACTAATAATCAGGGAAATGCAAATCAAAAGCACAATGAGATATCACCTCACACCTATCAGAATGGCTATCGTCACTAAGTTGACAAATAACAACTGCTATCGAGAATGTGAAGAAAAGAGAACCCTTTTACACTATTGGTGGGATTGTATGTTAGTGCAACCACTATGGAAAACAGTATGGAGATTCTTCAAAAAATAAAATAGAGCTGCCATATTATCTAGTAAAACAGCTTCTGAGTATTTATCTGAAGAAAACAAAAACATTAATTCAAAGGAATGCATGTACCTCTATGTTTATTG
Source organism: Plecotus auritus (assembly GCF_963455305.1). Taxonomy (NCBI): domain Eukaryota; kingdom Metazoa; phylum Chordata; class Mammalia; order Chiroptera; family Vespertilionidae; genus Plecotus; species Plecotus auritus. The sequence goes on along the minus strand of NC_137772.1, from coordinate 23,604,287 downwards.
CAATAATAGCCATGATATGTAATCAATCTAAATGTCCATCAATGGATGAATGGATAAAGAAGATGTGGGATGTCTATGCAATGGAATATTATTCAGCAATAACAAGAATGAAATATTGTCATTTACAGCAACATGGCTGGATCTAGAGGGTATTATGCTAAGTGAAATAAGTCAGATGGAGAAAAACAAATACCATAATAACAACCTCACTTATATTAGGAATCTAAAAAAATAAAAATAAATAAATAAACAAAAACTCTCATCAGTCTCTGCTTCAGCTAAAATGGATCAGGATGATCTAAACATATCCTACCCCACCCGTCTGTGACTTCATTGGTGGTGGCTGGTAGTCTCTTCACCTAAAGTGCCCTTTGTATATAACTCCGAATACTGAAATATTTTCATACATTTAAATACAACTCAAATACTGTCTTTGCCATAATCTCTCTTTATTACCCTGAAATAAAAATTAAATTAGTCTCTTGCCCCTCTGGACTCTCATAACACAGGCATTATATATTATATACAATATGGATAGATATATAAATTTCATATACACAAGTTCTTATCTGAATTTGCAAGACTGTGGACATTAGGGACCACTCACTCCCTTAATTTCATACTTTGTAGGTAAGTCCATTCCCTGGTGTCCCTGACCAATGACGATGAGTCTCTGCTTTAATTACTCCTATCACATTGGTGCTACCACCTCCCCAGGTACCATACTCTTACGGAGTGCATTTGGCTCTTCACTGACAACAGCTTGGACCCAGCAGAATGTGCTTTTTCCAGTACCTGAGTTTCAGCAAGGCTTTTATTTGAGTTGATTTGTTGAGAAAAAAATCCTAGTCTAACAATAGAACAGTGATGGCCTAGAAAAAGATTTTTCATTGACAATTGAAGGAGAAAATGTGCAATAATTACCAGGAGCTCCAGGGAAAAATTAGATGGTTGAAATGGTGTTTCAAGTGATTAAGGAATATTTTAAAAATCATCTTTTCTTTTTTAAGATTTGGAACAGCTTAACTGCAGTACCAGTAAACAGGTTTTCTGGAGCAGTTTCTTGAGAAATGGTTATTGAGGCTTAAATCCCAAATGCTAATTTTTAAATGGAGGGCCCTGCTCTGTATTCCCATTAAGCAGGGACACACTTTCTCCTAACACTACCATACTCTGTTGTAATTACTTGCCCAGCCTATATCTTCATTGCCAGACTGTGAACCTGGAGAGGTCTAACAATCAAGGCTGCCTTGCCCAACACTGTTCCCAGGCCCAGCAATTATATGCAGAATAGGTGAATGGCTGCGTGTGCTAACACTATGAAGTGAGTTACCTGATACTTTGGGCATTGTTTGTGTTCATTGAAAAATGGCTCACCAAGATACATGGTCCTGGAGTAAAACTTTGTCAGAGTTTGTTTTCCCTCCTTTTGTACAAAATGGACATTTAAAATGGTACAATTTAAAAGCATGTTTCATGACTTCCATGGATGTGTTAGAGAGGAAAGTTTATATAAAATGATATTCAGAACTAAAATTATAGAGAATGGAGGCTTGGAAATAGGATGCAGTGCACAATGTGGACGGGGGAATTATATAAACACTTAACTAGGCATTAATGAATTATTTTCTTATAAAGAAAGAATTTAAGAATTTAAGCACTGTACATAGTAAACATAGCATCAACTGTGTGCTCTCTCCAAGGCCCACCTTCTGCTTTCTCTAAAAGAGCTGATGAAACACTAAATTTTGTGTTTATTGTCCCCTTGCCTTTTAGTTTCTTTGCCTCTTTCACCTGGCAAAGTATTCTGCCTGTTTTTGAATATATGAAAACAGTGTCCCGAAGGACTTCTTTTCTAATTCAACTTTGTTTTTAGGGTTTATCCATGTAGATGGTTATTTCATTTTCACTACTGTATAACATTCCGTTGGGTGAATATAGCCGAGTTTATATACCTCTTCGTGAATGACTGAGTTGTATCTGGTTTCCTGCTATTTGGATAGTATTTTTATTGGTATTCTCAACATGCCTCCTGGTCTGTGACCTCTTGGTTATAGATCTCAGAAAGGAATTACCAGATTCAATGCATGCAAATGTGCAATGTTATAGGATAATGACATTTTTCTCCAAAGTGATTGGCCAGTTTATGGCCCTGCCAGGCAAGCTTTTGGAAGGTTTTATGCTCTTTTGTCCTCTCTGTATGAATCACCATTCCTCAAACATACAAATGGTTCAGCCTTTCTTCTCCATATATGTTTTGGCTCAAATCCCTACTTTTAGCAAGGCTTCTCTGACCAGTTGACACATAATTGTAATTAGTAGTTGAATAAGTTAATAAATAAATGGACATATGGATGATGTGCAGATGCTGCCTGTGATGAAAGTAAAGTGCCCATTGTGGAGTACTATTTTGATGTTGAAATCAGGGGGGTGGGCTAAAAAGGGGGATGAGGACATTCTAGGCATGAAGAGAAATGATGTGGGGAGTAGGGAAGACAAATAGCTCAAAGATGTAAGAACTTTTTAAAAATAGACTTTAAGAAGAAAAAAGTATTCATGCAAACAAAAACTTTTCCCTTTACACGAACTGCTTTAATTTTGAACAACCAAAGTACGCTTTTCCTTTTTGCCTTTTCATGCACCGCATCCTAAAGCCAATTTTCATGATATTAAAAGAACAGAATTACTAAGAGCAAGGCAGCTTCTTTTGGGTAACATTGAAAAGCCTGAGGGAAATCTGAATAAATAAGAAAAGAGAGATAAGGAAGGCTATTTTTTCCCTTACCATTGTTGAATGACAATTGCCTCTGTATGTGCAAGTGAGCTAGGAAAAAGGAAGACACTGTTGTGACAGTATATTTCAGGAAATTGTTTAACAGGTTTAATATAATTTCAGAGAGAATTAAAGGAGAACAGTTTAGTGGCATGGTAATGGTGTGAATAAGGACATTCTCAATTTATGCCATTTCAAGGTGCTTAACTCAAGGTGGGAGCTCTGGCATACTCAGTTCCCAGTGTGCATAGTTGGCCAGATCACTGAAAAGCTATAAATGTGCCCAAGAGCATGATTTTTGTAAGGAAAATATAGATTCTCCTCATTCCAGGTGTTTGGGTTTTGAAGACTTTCTTTGACCGTTAGCACATTTGCTCAACCCACCAGGGAAGGAGAGATCCAAACTGGTGTGTGGTTGGGTTGACTCCTTGCTCCGTGTCTAATTGCTAATTTTGGTTCCATAGCCACCTCTCTTTTCTGTCCCATGACCAAAATGCTCTTCAGGGGGAATATTTTTAATTCCCTGGCTTCACAAAAGTCTTAGAATTCAATCCAGTTTCTTTCTTCTGCCCTTTCCCTCTGACTTTGGGTTTTAAAAAATCTTTTTTAGATTTCTTTAATATTTATGGTTTCAGAGGAAAGATGTGTGAGGTTAAATGCTATAGGTTGGAAAAGAAAGTGTCTAAGATTTCAAAGATGGTCTAATCCTTAATTCACAAAGGATAAATTGTTGCTTTACGCTCTATGTCTGATCTCTCAGTCATAACTGAACTTGTTTTTCTAGGAAAATTAGCACACTCAGCCTGCATAGCTTACTTTACCTAATGTTACTTCCTCTTGATTCTATAAAATCCTGAGTCCTTTAGGCACCACTTGAACTCTATTCAGGCAAATCCTTAGTTCACTTTGCTTTAGTTTTCACAACTTGGCCAATTTTTGGCACATATTATTCTTAAAGGAAGGAACTTTCTACTTTACCTCAGATTTAGATTTATTCTTTGCCTTCATGGCCTCTAATGTTGCTGACATTAGGTCAAATGTTCTTTTTAAAATCTGTAGATATGATAAATATTTGAAGCAAATGCAATAAAAAGTTATATACTTAATGTGTAAAAATGTCACTCAAATTGATGAGACCATCACTAAAACCAAAAGGAGAAAATATAATATACAAATGTTCAAAATACAAAAGAGATAATGCAAATATTTATTACTCTCTAGTAATCACAGAAATGCAAATGAAAATACAAGATTAAACTTTTGCTTATAAATGAACAAAAATAAAATAAATGTTATTAATATTGGAGGGTGCTATGAAATGGTTACTCTTCTAGACTAGATGAATATAAATTACACAAACATGTTAGGAAGCTTTTAGTAGTAATTTCTGTTAGCATTAAAACCATTTGTACTATTTAAACTGTTTTTTCCCTTCTAAGAGTTCATACTAAGAAAATAATCAGAGTTGTTGAATAAGTTTATGTGTAAGCATGTTTATTTATAAAATAGAATACTACTCAAAGATTGAATATTATGTTTATAAAGATTTTTAATGATATAAGAAAGTACTGGTAATATTAAGTGAAAAACAGGATAGAATAATATATACAGTAAAATCTCAAACACATCTGTTCTGTGTCTCTTTGACTTCCACCTATCTTGCATTTCCTCTATGGAGCTCATTCATTATATCTGTGTCTGCTTAAATCTGGAGAGCTAATTTGTCCCTCTATCAAAACAACAACACAAGTTTCATTTAATCCCTCTTCCTAATTTCTCAAGTATGAACATAAGGTCTCAGGGGTACAGGTTTTTAATAGTAGGGCTTTCATATCAGTCAGTCATCATTTAGTCAGTCAACAAATATTTACTGATCACAAGCAATGTGTGTCAAATTCAAATATCATTTAGGTGCCAGTGATTCAGCATGGAAGAAAAGACAGAGAAGGAGAGGGAGAGGAGTGGGGAGATCTGATGAACTTACGATTTTAAGGAACTTATGCAGGTATCTGTGCTATGTGTGTGATGAGCAAGGGGAGGCAATACAAATAAGAGAATGTTGAGAACCAAGAAGTTATATGGAGATGACAAGACTATGATAATAATAATGAGAGGCCTCTGAGCAGGTGACATTAAATCTGAATAATGAGCAAAAGAAAGAAAAATGCAAAGTTCTTGGAATGGTATATTAGAGAGACAGAAAGAAGATTAGTACACTTAATTAACTAGTGAAAGGGTTAGTGGAGAAAGGATTGGAGAACTGGACAAGAGTAAATTCATGTGCTATAATAAAAAGTTATGGGGTGTTTTTTTTGTTTGTTTCTTTTCTATCGATTGGTTGGTTGGTTGATTTGTTGAGGTACACAGAATATGAGGATGATGCCATTCATCCTAGGTGCCAGCGCTCAGCAACTGAAGGCAAACCTGTTTGATTAGAGGACATAGTACTTTCAATACATAAAAGTTTAAATCAGAGTAACTGTCATCAAGATGTTCTTTTTCTACAATATTACTTGGTATAGTGTGAGGGAGTTAATGGAGGCTGGCCAGGCCATCAGGAAGGTGAAGGCAAGGTCTCATTAAAGAAGCAAGTGACAGAGTAGGGCTATTGCACTGGGATCTGGAAGCACCAACACTGACAAGATTAAAATGCAAAAAAGAAGCAGGAACAGGAAAAGCAGAGTGAACTTCCTAATAATAATAGTGGCTAGTATGTATTGGGAATTTACTGTGGACAAGCATTTCACCTATATTAATTCATTTACTCTTCACACAAGCTTCTAAAGTAGATATTTAACAACATTTTACCAGATTTGAAAACTGAAGTACCGAATGGTGAATATTGGTGAAAAGCACCCAGCTAGGAAGTACCAAAATCAGGAAGTAAGCACAGAGCCTGGCTCCAGAGCTCAGAGCCTGCACCATCCCTCTGGGATACAACTCAAGATGTGCCCAAGGGCATTTTGCCCAATCCAGGACCTGGGGAATCACCTCAAGTTCCAAGTTTTTCCTCATGAGTTAGTCGCCAATTGGTACAATTAGTTCTGACTTTTAAGCAGTTCTTCCTCTGTTCACATTTTCCATTCACACTGCTCCCACCCTGCCCCAAGCCCTCTTTTACCAGGATTACAGAAATTATTTCCTAAAAGAGGTCCCTGAATCTTGCCTTGGCCTCTCCAAATCAAGCTTCTTAGTGGAGCTGGAGAGATCATTCAAAAGAACAACTTTATTATATAACTTTGCTGCTTAAAACTTTGCTATTGCTTTCCCTTGCCCTTGGGATCAAAACCACTGCATAATGTAGTTTGAGAGGCTCTCATGATGTCACCCCTGCTTGCTCCTCCAGCCTGCTCTCCTCCCTAATACATTACCTATACTAGGCTTGTTTCAGGTCTTCAAAACACATGTGTTCTCTCACAACCTTGATTTTTTCACAAATGCTCCTCTGCCTATAATAGGCTACCTTCCCTTCTCTCCTTCCCTCATCTGTTAACATGTTTTTAGTGTTCTGCAACTGAAGATCTCGCTAACAGTGGCTACAAGGATGAGATATGTATAGTGTCCTAATAAGAATTCCTAATCTAGATGTTTCCAGGGTTCAAAGAAATAGCCTCTGTCTATATTTTTAACCTGACACTTTTAAATGTTGGCTTTTACATTAAGCTTATCACATCAGGGTCCAAGATGGTGGATATAGATTGTGATGAATACTGTGATAAACCACCCAAATCCCTTTTGATGAAATAACCTGATGACCCAGCTTTTGGGAGTGCTGTTAGCAGATAACCTTGAGCTGTCAGCTTCTTTAGGGATTACTTCAGTGGCAGAAAGCTACACTGCACCAGTTACAGACCTTCCTGAGGTGGCCTGCATTCAACATGCGTATAAAGGCCTGGCCATCTTGTCCAATGGGGAACAATTCTGAAGAGCCTTTCTAGTTTCAGAGTTTCTGTTTGGCTAAACATTATAGTCAACTACTTTCTCTTATCAAGTCCAGCTTCTGCTTCCTTTCTTTTACAGGTGTGATCCCAAGGGCATTCCCAAACATCCCACATGCTAAGCTCTGTCTGAGAATACACTTCTTGATGGCAATAGTTGGTACCCAGGCAGTCAGGGACAGCAATCAATAAGATGGCATTTTTTAGCTGGGTCACTTGTTGCCAGGCTAGCAAAGAAGATATCATTAGTGGTGGTCAGAGAATCATAGATTGTCTCTACAAAACTGGTGATCCAAATGCTAGAATTTTCAACAGTGATGAATTGGGGTCGGTATATTAATGGAAAAGAATGCATTAGTTTGTAAAATTTATCAGGGAGTTGAGAAATATGAAGTAGTAACTATAAGTAAAATAGAACTCGGTAGCTAAAATAACACCATTGAGCTCTGGAAAAAAAAATAATAAAAAGTTGAAGACAATTAATAGCTAAGTGAAAACTAGGGGGGAAAGCCAGAAGGCGTCGTTGGTAACATACAAAGAGTATCTCATCTCATCTCCTCCAAAGGCAGGGCGAAGAAAGCTGCAACCAGGCTCAGCACTTCAGAATAACAAGTCTCAAAAAGAAACTTAAACTTACAACCAAAGCAGAGCTCTTCTCAAATTGATAGGACTCAAATTCTAAACTTTGTATCTCATTCAGTGGGCAGCAGCTGAAACCTTTTGGTCAGATTTTTCTGAGCTGAAAATCTGTTGCTTTCTACTGGGAATTTTGTAATCTTCTTAGAAAATTGCAGTTCAAGGATCACCCTAGTTTTTGAAGAGAATTTATAAAGAGAATTGGGGCAACCTCTCTGGAACTCACTGGATTACCTGCGATTTTCCCCCCATTTGATTTCATGCTACCTCTAGCCAATAAGACTGAGGTTTTCTGCTTGATTTCTAACTGTCCAGCATCATGTGCTCTCAGGAGAAAATCTGTAAAACCACGGACCTCACCCAGTGAGATGTCCTTCTTTCAAGAATGAATCTTCTGCTGAAACCGGTTTGGCTCAGTGGATAGAGCGTCGGCCTGCGGACTAAAGGGTCTCGGGTTCGATTCCGGTCAAGGGCATGTACCTTGGTTGTGGGCACATCCCCAGTGGAAGGTGTGCAGGAGGCAGCTGATCGATGTTTCTCTCTCATCGATGTTTCTAGCTCTCTATCCCTCTCCCTTCCTCTCTCTGTAAAATATCAATAAAATATAAAAAAAAAAAAAGAGCTCCATTTAAAAAAAAAAAAAAAAAAAAAAAAAGAATGAATCTTCCTAAGTTTTATCCTGCCATTGGCTTCTCCTTCGTGACTTTAAGTAGCTACTTTTTTAATATTTTGTCCAGAGCTTGCAACTGTTTCCCATGGGGGGTGTCTTTTTTCATACAAGCTAGTCCAGAATTACGAATATGAAAACTCATAATATCTGTGTGGTTTTTTTTTTTAATAATAAAGAAATAAAGGATGGCTGTTACACTGTCCACCCAACATCAAATAACACCATTTGCTTTTTCAACTCCTTCTAAATATTTAGATTTTTGTTTAAGCATCTCCATCTACAAATGATCTGTCTTCCTTAGCCTTCCAGAGGAGGTTAGGTACACCATCTCAGATACATGATACCATGGTGTCATATATTCCCACTGTCATAACACTCATCACAGTTCATTGATATGACATGTTTAATGTGTGCTTCTCTAAATAGACTATCAATTATCTGAGAACAACAATCATGCATCTCATATTAATTACCATATTCTAGGGCCTCTCACATGGTAGACAAATGAGAAATATAAATAAATAAAAGAGTGAATAAATTCAGATAGGTAAAAAGTCACACAGGATTGCAACTGAATAAAAGAAAAGTCTCTGAAAGCAACAAATTCTATTTGATGTTGCCTCCATGAACTGAATACAGCTCAATTGGTCAATTCTTCAGTCTCTGTCTTCTCTTCTTATCTATGAGATCTTCATAAGATCCCACAACAAAGCCCATCTCGGTTGAGACCAGGATTAAGAAAATGCAGGCACAGCTGCCCCTGAGAATGGTTCTGTGGCTGTTCTAGGGGTATTTGGACCTTCAATTTTGCAAGAGAGAAGCCAGATATCACTTCAGAGAGAGTCCAAAGGCCTTCAATACCAGGTGGCTATGATCAATTATCCTCTGTCCTGGCTGACAAGTTAACCCAATCAGCCTGCCATAACCTAAAGGCTTTGAACAGATATTAGACATTTTATGCTTCCAATACTTCCAGCACATGCATTTTGTGTTCCACGTTTTGCTCATAGAGTTGGGGTTTGGTAAATATACATATTTTTGCATTATATCTTAAAACATTGACAAATGAGTATTGAGAAATAAAAAACACTTCAGTCAGCACCTATAATCTATTAAGGCAATTAATCAAACACATACTTCATCAACTTCCTCTTGTTTTGTTATGTTTTATGACTTTATTATTATTTCATCCATACAATAAAAGGAATTCATCTTCATTGCATGGGAAATGTTTGGGAGACAGAGAAAAGGGACTTAGCTGCCAGTCTCTACCTTGTGATCAAATCAATCATCCAACAGACTGAATTATTTTTAACTGTGTTGCATTCATTAGGCCTTTATTGAAAACACGTTGATGCATTATAAGATTTCCTACAGTATCAGAACATAGGTCATCACGTGGACTGAACTTATTCCAAGACTCAGTCACCCTTGTATTATCTGCCTTTTCTAATAGGCCAGTGGTCAGCAAACTGTGGCTCGCGAGCCACATGCGGCTCTTGGGCTCCTTGAGTGTGGCTCTTCCACAAAATACCACGGCCTGGGCGAGTCTATTTTGAAGAAGTGGCGTTAGAAGAAGTTTAAGTTTAAAAAATTTGGCTCTCAAAAGAAATTTCAATCATTGTACTGTTGATATTTAGCTCTGTTGACTAATGAGTTTGCTGACCACTGTAATAGGCTATGAAAATTTGCAGAAATTGATAGTAGATTAGCTTTTTAGACAAGCTTGTAAAGTGCTTTGGGATTGAAAGGCACAAATGTAAACCCAAAATAATTTTTAATTTCAGGAAAGAAATCCTTAATACTAAAGGGGATGCAAGTTTTCTCAGAAAGACCTTTATACACAAAGTATTCATTTGTTTCTAGAACCCAAGACTCCCGATACAAGTGGGTTGTAACTCAGTGTAACTCAGGGTCACAGCATAGTCAGAAACACTTATAAAAATAAGCACTCCTCAGTGGATTAACATATGCTTATTGCGCATCTATTAGAGCATGAAAAATAAATTAGGTACTGTGGGGCTGGAAAAATTAAAATGTGTAGTCTCCATTGACAGTGTACTCTAAGTGGGGTGATTCTTATGGGAATAAACTGTAAGTTAATTGTTTAAGGTGGTGTATGAAAATGTTCAGCAGAATGGTATGAACATGTGTCATTAATCAAATGCAGAAGGGGATAAATTGAAACACAATGTGAGCTTGAGGGATCCTGCAGATCCAGGAGGCAGGTGAAATGTGACACACATGCCTAGGAGTTAAGAGGAAAACCATTGCAGTCTTAATGAGAATCTTGCAGAAATTTTTATAAGTGGCTTCACACATTTTCTTCTCTCTAATATGATTGTCAAACATGAAAATTCTACCAGGATAAATCTTCGTGAAAATTTTAGTTTGAGACACATGTTTAAATTCCCTCTTCAAAATGACTATATTTTGTCCTAAACCATCCACCAGGTCCCTGTATAATTATTTTCCCTCTCTGAGCCTCAGTTTTCTCATCTGGATAAGAAAGCACAGAGCTAGATCATCTTTATAATCCCTTGCTTTCATATAGTATAGTTTTATGAAGAGTTCTTTCATTTTCTTTGAGTATAAAACCCAGCTTATGTCCTTGCTCTGTTTTGTTGACCCATTTCCGTCTGCCTTTCTAGTCGGTGCCCTTGACCCATTTTGCTTGGCTCGGACAATTCCCTCATGCTGCCAAGAGCGGGTAAGGAGGTGAAGGGAAGTGGCCTGTTCTGTTCCAGTTGGTTATTCAATTCTTAATTATTAATGCCATTTCTATTCTCCTGTCACCTTGGAGTTCTTGGATGCCACAGGGTATTAACAAAGGATAAATTTCATGAGGTCAGTAGGAAAGACTCCAAAACATTGCCCGTGGTCAGCTAAGCAGAAGGCCGGGGGTCACGGGGTTAGGAGAAATAAAGGAGTGGCAGGAAATACATGTTTAATCTCAGAATTCTCAAGTATGTAAAGGAGAGATATTCTAATCGAGAATTCTCCACACAGAATTAAGCCTATGATAAATTAATGTCTTTGAAGAATAATCAATAACAACAAGGTTTGCATTGAGCTGAAAAGCTCATTATGAAATAGAAACACTTGAGCTTGTTTAGTTCCCTTAAATTTAACCCTGTGCAGAAAAGAGCAATTTGAAAGCAGTAGAGAGCACAATCATCTCTAATGAAGAGCCTCTTCGATAAATCACCTCTAGAAAGTCCAGGGCCTGGCTCTGTGACCCAAGGTCTACAAAAATGCACTGATGACCCAATATAGAGAAATTTTCCAACTTAAAGGCATGGAGCATCTCCCCTGGGAATGCAGTCTGTGAAGGGCTCGCTGCCACATGGAGCCTACTTATCTGTGTTCTAGACCAGGAGGGAATGCCACAGAGCACACGTGGTTGGAGCAACAGAGACTGGCACTGTGTCTACAAGGTGCCAAACAAACAAGCAATTTTTGAAGGACATCTTTAGAAAGCAAACTATTTATTTCTACTAGTATATTTCTAAATGAAACTGATTACCAACTATACTGAATTTAACCGAGGTGTCTGTTTTTTTGAGCCTGATGTGTACACAGACTAGCCTCTCTGTAAACACCTTTGAGTCTCTGGAAATGGAATATTCTTCTACTCCAGAAATTGTAGGTGATACCTATCTATAATAATAAAAGGGTAATATGCTAATTAGACCAAATGTCCTTCCAGGCATCATTCTGGATGTCCTTCCAGATAAAGCCAGGGCCGGAGTGAAGCAGCCCCGGGGGTCCCAGGTTCTGGAGGGAAGCTGGTGCCGGCAGCCGGGGGAAGGAAGGCCTACTCTTGCACAAATTTTCATGCATCGGGCCTCTAGCAGATCAATAAAGGCGAACACCTAACATTAATCAAACACTAATTTTGTGTCAGATACTGTGTTAAGTGCTCTAAATACATTATTATAATAAATCCTTACAACCTGATGATCTAGTTACAATTATTGTCTTCATTTCAGAATGAAGGAATCTAAGAATCAGAAGGGCTAAGTTACGCTGGCCAAGATCATATACTCAATAGGAGAGTGGAACCCATCTCTACCTGACTGCAAGACCTGGCCTCGTAAACACCACCCATGTTGTTATACTGTGAATATTAATAACAATAATGATTAATAATGATTTTTTACATTTGTTACTTCAGTTAATCCTTACAAATGCTTGAGACATATGTTGTTATTATTTCTAATTTACAAGTGTTAAAATTGAGCCTTGGAAAGTTGAGGAGACAAAGTCATATGAAAGTGAGATAGGACAGGAATCCTGTCCTTTCTAGCAAGCTGCCATACCTAGGAAGGCAGCTCACGTGTTTGCATTCTCCAGCAAGGAAGTGAGACATGGAGTGCTGGCAAATAAGTAGTTGACAGTATGATACTAAAATATGAATAGACAAACTGACCAATCAAATAGAATGTCCAAAAGTAGACCTCAGTACATGTGGAAATTTGGTATATGACAAATGTAGCATCTCAAATTACTGGGAAAACAGTAGGCATTTAAATAAATAGTTCTGTAACAACTGGGTAGCCACTTGTAAGCTCAAAAAAGCAAATAAAATAGTTGTTTCACAAAGCAAGTACAGAACTTATGTGCCGAAAACTACAAAGTACTCATGAAATAAAAAATATAAATATGTTGACATCGCTGTTATATGATTTGAAGACTCAACATAGTAAAAATGTCAATTCTCCCAGACTGATATACAAGTTTACCATAACTCCTATCAAACCAGGAGGAAGATGTTTAGTAGATATAAATAAGATTATTCTAAAATTTATATGGAAAGTCAAAGGAAATAAAATAGATAAAACTAATCTGAAAAAGAATAAACAGAAAGGATTCAGTCTATAGTACCTGGGGACTATGAATATTGGTGAAGGAAGAGACACACAGAATAGTGGAATGAAATGGCTAACTCAGAAATAAGCCTAGACAAAAATTTCCAGCTTATTTTTTACAAAAGTGTGTGAGCAATTTAACAGAGGGAAAAAAAATAGCCTCTATAAATGATACTGGAGCATCAGTAGGCATTACTGAGCCAAACAAACAAAACACCAATTGAAGTCTCAATTAACCCAAAATAAATTATAGACTTGAATGAAAATATAAAACCATAAAACTTTGGGGAAAATATGTGATAAAATCTTCAGGGTGTATGACTAAGAAAATTAAGCTTAGATTTGACCAAAAATAGCATGATCCACAAAGAAAAAAATGATAAATTGGGCTTCATCAAAATTCAAAATGTTTGTTTTGTAAATGACTCTGTTCAGAGGATGAAGAAATAACCTACATCTGAGACAACATACTTGCATACCACATCTCCACAATACACTAACTAGAATATGTAAAGTATCTATAATATGTCAAGTAGTATCCAGAATATATAAAATACTCTCAAACCGTAACAGAAAAACAAAAACAATCTTATTAGAACATGGGCAAAATACCTGAGCAGACACTTTACCAAAAAAGATATATTGATGACAAATAAGCATAAGAAAAGATGATGCTAAACATTACTAGCCATGTGTGAAATATAAATTAAAACCCACAGGAAGATATCACTACACACCTATGAACACGAATAAAATAAAAATTGTGCAATACCAAATGCTGGTGAGTATTAAGAAAAACTAGATCACCTTTACATTGTGGGTCAGAATGCAAAATGGTACAGCCACTTTGGGAAGCAGTTTGGCAGTTTCTTAAAAAAAAAACAAAACTTAATATGCAACTACCATACCTCCCAGCAATTGTGCTTCTCAGACTTGAAAACTTGTTCACACAGAAATGTTTGTAGTAGCTTTATTCTTAGTAACCCCAAACTGAATATATCAATAGTATTCAAGGAGCAAATAGTTAAACTTTGATACATCCATATTATAAAACTAGAGGCCCAGTGCACGGGTTCGTGCACCAGTGGGGTCCCTCGGCCTGTCCTGTGGGGATCAGGCTGAAACCGGTTCTCCGACATCCCCCAAGGGGTCCCAGATTGCAAAAGGGCAGTTCTCAGGTGATGTACCCTGGAATCAGGCTCCCTCCTCTCTGGTTCTGGGTGCGTCACCCGAGAACAGCAGCTGCCAAGTCACTGTAGCTCAGCAGCTCCTGCATTGAGCATCTGCCCCCTGAGGGTCATTGTGTGTCATAGCTACCGGTCAGACGGCTGAATGGTTGGACGGTTGCTTAGGCTTATATATATATATATATACTACTCAGCAATAAAAAGAAACAGACTATTGACATACACAACAACCTGGATGAATGTCCAGAGAACTATGCTAACTGGAAAAAAGCCAGTTCCCACAGGTCACATAATATACCAGTGGCCCAGTGCACAAAATTCATGCACATTAAAAGGGAATTAATTAGAGGAAATATTTTAATATTGCTATTTGCCCTTTCTCTATAATAGAAGTGTCAGAGATGAAAGAAAATGAGTAAAATGTATATGAAAATTTCCTCCTGTCAGAGTCTGGGGCATGCCACGGGACCCAGAGTCAAGTCCCCGCCCACTGCATGCACCTTGAAATCACGCAAGACCCAGACCCAGCCAGCCACACCCCTGTCAAGCCCTGCTGGGCAGGGGGTGCACCCTCAGGTCCTCTGGCCTGGTACCGGGCGGGGGGCACAGCCTCAGGTCCCCCGGCCCAGCTCCAGGTGGGGGACACAGCCTCAGATCTCCCAGCCCAGGGTGAAGGGCGCGGCCTGAGGTCCCCCGGTCCAGCACCAGGGTGGGAGGCGCAACTTGAGGTCCCCTGTCAAGCTCTGCCAGGCAGAGGGCACAGCCTGAGGTCCCCGTTAAGCCTCACTGGGCGGGGGGCACAGCCTGAGATCCCCTGTCAAGCCCTGCTGGGTGGGGCGTGTGGCCTGAGGTCCCCCGGCCTGGTTCCAGGGTAGGGGGCACAGCCTAAGGTCCCCCAGCCTGGGCCAGGGTAAGGGTGCGGCCTGAGGTCCCCCGCCCTGCTGGGTGGGGGGGTGCAGCCTCTGGTCTCATGCCCCGGCCCAGCTCCGCACAGCCTCAGGTCCCTACTGTTCACTCATTATGGGAACCCCGCCTTTGCTGTGGGCACAGCCATCTTGTGTTATGGGAACCTCGCCTCCGCTGTGGGCACAGCAATCTTGTGATGGCGCGATGGTTAATTTGCATATTACCACTTTATTATACAGGATGATTCCATTTAGAAGTCATTCTTGAAATGACAAAGTTTAAAAATGGAGAACTTGGTACTGGTTGCCAAGGTTAAGAAGCAGGTGGGGAAGAAGGGAACTGTGTGTGGCTATAAAAGGGCAAAATGAAGGATCCTTGCGTTGATGGAAATGTTCTATATCTTCACTATCATGGTCATATTACACTAGTATGATTTTGGAAGCTGTCAGAATTGGAGGAAACCAGGTAAAGGATAGATGATTAGTTTTATTATTTTTTTCAACTGCATGTGAATCTGTGATTAGCTCAGTATTATCAGGTACCTCCTGATATGATATACTATGAAGGACACAATTTCATTTCTGAGGTATTTCAGCACCCAAAACACATAACCTGAATTTAATATTGAGGGAAATCTCAAGGAAAACCCAAATTAAGAGACATTATACAAATAATTATCAGACACTACTTTTCAAAAGCGTCAGAGTATTAAAGGCAAAAAGAAGACTTACATTGTTCCAGGTTAAGGGGTTAAGGTAGATGAAAGAAAGACAACTGCATACAATTTGGGTCCTGGATTTGATTCTGGACTGTAAGAAAGGACAGTAATGGGAAAATTGGTGAAGTTTTCAGGTTTATAGATTAGATAATACTGTTGTTTCAATGTTAACTTTCTGACTTTGATATTGGCATTGTGATTTTGGTGGAGGTTATACAAATATTTGTATATAATGTATGTGTGTTTTCAATTTTTTGTAAATCTGAAATTATTCAAAAAATAAAAGCATAAAAAATTTTAAATATCTTTAATAAATTGATGTTGAATAAATAGATGAGAAAAATAAAGACGTGTCATTTGTGTATCACTTAGTGAAGTCTAATGCCTATGATCTCAGATAGTCCCTTACAGGATGGTGGCCAAATGTCTCTCACTGGCCCTGGCTGGGTGAGTCTCCATGGAGAGTGCAATTGATGCAAGACAGGAAGCTCATTTCAAAGCAGGGAGTGGCAGGTTCCTTTTTCCATGACAAAGAATCAGATGCTTCAGAAGAACTAAGTTATGCAGACTCAGAAAATAAATTTTTAAGGCTGAGAATGATTCTAATTTATATCCTTTCAAACCTATTTCAATTCTTTTCTTTCAAAGGAAAACTTATGGCTCTGAGTGGGTTGCTGTTGTGACATGAGCAGGCAGTGGCTGTTTAATACATCTTGGACCGACAGGGGGCGAATCGGGTCCCCTCAACCTGTCATCTCCATCCTTTGGTTTCATTTATTTTTCCACTCTGCCTCTCTGTTCTGGAGCAATAGCAGCAAAGGCACACAGTCTCCAGCAGCACCCGAAGTGGCATAAATATTAGTGATAATTGTATGGTACAGTAATTGCAAATAGCGGTGATTAATTCTTACAATAATAGCTGTCCTTAGAACAATTGATTTCCCTTCTAGTCGAGCCCACGTTTCCCAAGAGAATGCTGTAAAATGATTATTATTATTGGTTTAAGCTTTGGGGATAGAAAGGAAGATGAAAAGAATGGTGATTGCTTTGGATTTGTCAGCACTGCTTCTTCATTAGTGTGCAGAGCAAGGGCATCCACGGCTCTGCAGGCAGAAGCACTGCCCTACCTCACAAGGAGATCACCTGACTCTGAAAGTAGGGAGAACCACATTCACTGAGTGTGGATCACACAGTCTCACCCGAGAGTTTCCTTAAAATGCTGATGACACAGTGCAGGAAATAAAGAGATAAATTCTTACTCAGGTAATAACTCTCTCTTGCGTAAGTCTTATTCAACACTGCGTGATTTATTTTTGAAATCTTCCTGCTGTAGCTATCTAACTCTTATTATCTCCATTAAGTGTATGCTAATAGATAGAAATAGGAGGCAATAAATTGCTTCTTTCAGACCATTGAAGAAGTCAGCGATGGACTTCAAATTTAATATTAAATAGCCACAGCTCTCATTTTTATGATCAAATTAGGAGACATACCAAAATTTCAGGGCTAGTTTCTCACTGGCTGCCTCTCATCCTTCTTCTCCTTTGTTAAGCCTACATGTAAATTAACACCAGACAAAATTTATCACCATGAGCTCACAATATTCAACTAAAACCAATCATTCTATACTATATTAATATACAAATTTCTCTTAGTGATTAAACATCACAGTGTTATTTTGGTTACTTTTCAAACTGGGGGGAAACAATTCCTAAATGTATTAACAAGGAGCTACTTTTCTTATTTGTTGTCCAAGTGAATCATTTGATTTTTTGACTGGTATATATTTGCATGCATAAATTAAGTAGTAGTAATAAGAGTATTAATGGTGACAATATATCTGACATTTAATGATCTTACATGCACTTTCAACTACTTATCCTTTCAAATAGACATGTACTCAGAAACTGATTGTTGATTTTCCTGTTTTTCCCAGATTTTATTAGACTAAACTTGAGGAAGGCAAGTGCTCATCCCTGAATCTTCAGTTCATTCCTATGTTCTCAGTTCCTAGGTCAGTGTTTAATACAGTGCCTGGCACATTGCTGGTAATCAAGAAATATTTGTTGAATGAGTAGATGAATAGACTATGCCATTATTATCTCCATTTATTTCAGTGTTCCTGATACCGACTTTCTGGGGCACCATATTAATTTTGTTTGACTATGTTCTCCCAGGACGCAGGGAATTTGAGTGTGTCACTTAAGCTCTTGCTGAGAAACAAATTACCCCAAAACTTAGCACTTCAAAACAACATATATTATGTCACGCTGTTTCTATGGGCAAGAAATATGGGTAGTCCAGGCTCAAGGTTTCTCAGTAAGTTTCAGTCAAGCTGTTGAGCAAGACTAGAGTCATCTCAAGGCTCAACTGGGCCTAGAGAATCTACTTCTAAGCTCACTCATGTGGTTGTTGGTAAATCTCAGTACCTTGTTTATGGCTGACCAGCTCCTTGACCTGTGGGCCACTTCCTATGTTGTTTATAACAAAGCAAGTAATATGAAAGAGAGAGGGAGAATAGTTAAACAATAGGACACACAAAATGAAAATAGTCTATTATTAGGTAACCTTAGAAAGATTAACCATCATTTACTGGTTACCCAAACTAGTCCTGGAACCATGCCACACAAAAGTGTGAACATCAGGAGGCAGGGGTCATTGGGAGCCCACTTGAGGTTGGCTATACACCATTTTCCACATAGCCCTCCATTTCAAGTGTTTGTAGCATGGTGCTTATAAATTAGTTGAAATGAGGAGGATAATTCCTTAAATTAAAGATTGCAGAACCATCTAGGATTTGAGAGAGAGTTGTGTTAAGTTCATTTCACAAGATTTCAACATTCATCCAAAATGTTAAAGCATTGGGGATAGAGTTGGAGGCAGGAGGCCAGGGAGAAGAAAGAAGACAACTAAATGAGGGAAGGAGCACATGTCTATTTGCATGCCTCCTGAGTAGGCAATAATGAATACTCAATAATTTCCCAAATTTTAACCTCTTATCAGTGGTTAGAAATCCTGCCTTTTTACCAGAAGTTGGAAGGGTGAGTTTAGTAGTGTGAAACAGGTAGTGGGGATGGTTGATAAATTAGTAGAAAGTCTGTATAATTTATTGCCCAAACCAAGACACTACTTAGAGCAAAAAGGAGTGCTATTAATAACTATGCCAAGGCAACAGACATAAATTGAGAATGTCCAGCACAATCTTGGACACATGTTCACTCTGTAAATTAGAGCCATTTATTTTGGGCCATTTTTTAGTGTGAGAGGCCTGGAATAGTGAGTTTGGTAAACAGTCCCTTGAAGCTTGCCTTTTGTGCTTTCCACATGAATACCTCACCCAGAAAAAAAAAAAAATGAGAAAGAAACAGGTAACACAGTGTACTCTTTCTTGACAAAGGACGGCCTCTTGGGGAAGGATTGATTTGTAAAGATGTTGTCTAGGAAGTCATGTCCCTCTCAAGGAAATTACTAGTCATTAGGGATCTGAGCAAATCTTTTACTGCAGTTGTCCTCATATCAGTTGCAAATAGAGAGTCTGTTTAATTTTGCACAATTTCTTTTCATATGCATCTAATTAAAGTATCTGTTGAGTCCATCATGTTGTGTTCAAGTTAATTGAATAGAAAAAAATTATAATTGTCCTCTATTAGATTTTCCTGGTTAATGTCACAGGCTTCTATTGATTTTTTTTTAATTAGAGATTTTTGTTAATGGATTTGCACAAATTAAAATCTGTCTAATAATTAGTTCTCCTCTGGCAGTTCCCAGGACACTTGCTGAGATTTTGGCAAGATCCCTTGATGGAATTTGGGGGAGTCTGCTTTTTCAATGACAGATTCCATACATTTCTAAAATGAGATTAGAATTCCTGCTGATAGACTTCATTACTCCATGGATTCTTTTTCCCTCCACTTAAAAAGATTTTTAGAGAGATTCTTAGGGAGACAAGAGTATACATAGTAACACTTATTTACATCCAAACATAGACTGTCAATCCTAATGCAATAGAAGTCAATGGAACTGTTGGAACTCTAGGTAGAAAGTTCTGTTCTTGATTTTTGGGCTCTACCATAATAATAAGAGAATCACTCAAGGGCTAGCTTGGATTTTTAAAATGGCTATAAAAAGAAAAATCAATTGTATTTAAGTCAATTAAATTACCAGTTACCTCTCCTTTTGCATCCCCAAAACACAAATACAAGCAGCTGCAACAATTGTCTGGAGGCCTTGGGTTAATCTTAGAAAGAATATTTACTCACATTTTTTATTTTCCAGGATTAATGTTCAATCCTAGATTTGATGCACCACAGCCCTGTTCTTGATAGTCTAAGAGGGTTTAAGGTCATAAGGGGCAGACACAGTATTCTTACTGTAACTTGTTTCTTCCTTGAAAAGCACTTAAAATTCATCCTGGACTTGAGTCTGCTGTAAGGCAAAGAGAAACCTGAAGGAAACTCAAAGGTGAAACAGAACCTCATCAGGGTCAGCATTTGATCTGGGAGAAAGGAAAAGTGGAGGCAACAGACAACGGATAAAGAAAGCCTTCACCTTTGTGGACTGGTGGGCTTTGGAGTTGCTCAGAGTATTCCAATTCCCTCCTAATATTTATTTTTAAAATGAAATAAGAAAGATCCTCTTGAGAAACCCCATCTTCAGAAAATCCATTTACTAGAGAGCTATCATAATTAGTACTCAACTGACTACCCAGTTAGCCTATTAATTGCCATACACTCAAATCTGCACAGACTCAACTCAGTTTTACTGCCATGCAAGGAGGAAGTGTTAAGCCATTCCTTTTTATATCTTTGAAGTATTTCCAAGGAATGAAATCAAGAGGTCACCAAAGACTATAATAACAAAGCTTACTTGTTTTCATATATTGCCTATAAATATAAAATTCCTCCCATTTATCTTTCAGGCTCTACACTCCTCATCTATTCACCCCAATCCTGTCCATCCTTTCATTTCCTAGACCTCCACTGAAACTCCCCTGATAACTACAACTTCATTCTCCTTTGTCTGAATGCTGTCAGTGCATACAACATGCAGAATAAAATGTAGTGCTTAATTATATGTTGTCTTTCATTATCCTCTAATGGTTTCATGTAAGTATAAGGGAGATAATATTTTAAAAATATATTTATGCAATTTTCTCTTAAGTTTCCTGACATCGATCTCCCTGCCAACTGATAGAAACATCCATTAGGATTCTTCCAAGACAAATTTATGTAACAATAGTGAACATTTTTATTTTATTTTATTTTATTTTATTTTAATATATTTTATTGGTTTTTCACAGAGAAGAAGGAAGAGGGATAGAGTTAGAAACATCGATGAGAGAGAAACATCGATCAGCTGCCTCCTGCACACCCACTACTGGGGATGTACTCACAACCAAGGTACATGCCCTTGACTGCAATCGAACCTGGGACCCTTCAGTCCACAGGCCGACGCTCTATCCACTGAGTCAAACCAGCTAGGGCAATAGTGAACATTTTTATACTGCTTACTTTTCTCCACTCACTACTTTAAACACTTTACATATGCAAATTCATAAAATCTGCACAACAGCCCTGCAATGTAGGTAATATTATAGTAATTTTTTCTTTATTAAATAAAGAAACCGAGGCACAGAGAAGTTATGCAACTTACCCAAGTTCACAAATCTAGCAGGTGGTAGAGTGGAAATTCACATTCAGCAGTGTTGCTTCAGAGCATGCATTCTTAATCACTCTACCATGCAAAGAGAGACAGTTTAAATTAAACTTCTGATATCCAAATTGCATTTTGCAGCAAGCTAAACATCTGAAATTCAGTTTGTGTTAGTAGATGAGTTTTCATTTAGCAAGTCATGAACATCTCAAGGATCCAACCACAAGGTATTTCTCACAGTGGGAGAGGACAATCTTTTACCAACAATAGCTTATTTTACTAAGTAGCAGAAGGATCTGATTTAGAGAATGTTAGAATTTTGAGTCCTTTCCTTTCAACCAGAGGAATGATGGGGATAAACAATATTAAGAGTAAGGAAGTCTGACACAATTGACCTGTTTCTGTCTAAACTCAACCAACAGCAAGGGAAACTTTAACAACATCTATAAAGTATGGGGAAATAAGGCTAATGGTTCACACCCTTGGCCATATCTTGGGATTGTCCATGGCCATGAGAAAATAAAAGCCTTTAGCTCAGAATCATAACCCATGTAAAGTGGAAATGATGGTATGGGAGTAGTAGAAGTTGTGAAATAGCTGGGATTAAAGCCATGTTTAGGGTCTCTTGTGGACTTGCTGTGGCAACAGTGGTGGAAGAAGTCCTGTGTGTACTGATAGAGATGCAGAGGTTGAGAGCATTGGTGGATTGGAGAATGGACTGTTTCAAGAGAAGAGACAGCTTTGGGCTGAGACTTCAGACAGAAGCTAGTGGTGATGGCACCAGCTCCCTCTCCAGGCCAGATAAAACCATTCACTCTTCCTTGGAACTAGACAGGAAAGCACAACCACTGGGCCACTCTAGGTGGGGGATCTAGCTGAGATATGGAGTAAGCCTGGCAGAATAGAGGACTCTTCTCTTTCTCCCAAATTTCCATAGAAATGCACAATGCCCCCGAGGCTCTCACATCCTGATACCATTTTGTAGTAATAGAGAAAGGGAGTAAAATCCAAAATACTGAGCCTGCAGAGACTGAATCATCCAAAACCACTATGATACCAGCTATGCCTGGGAGGAAAACTTTGTATGGAACAAAGGTATAACCTGGAGGGAGGCTGTTTACATCAGAAAAGACTGAAAAGTTATTATTTGGCAATGTTAAGTTGCCACCACTACCCAGTGAGGTGGACTTTGTCACAAAAATCAGATGAGCCAATATCATTTTTATTTATTTTTTTGTATATCTAAGTTGTCCTTTCAGCAAATTTGAAACCATGCTAGCTGACCATGTGATTTGGTATTTTCTCCTCTTCAAACTAAGCCCTTTCTGATTAGGGAACAGCATATCCTTTTTTTCTGTTTTTTTCCTGCTGGCTCAGCTCACAAGTGGCCTCAGCAGGTGCCCTGGAATAGTTGTTGACACACTGCCCTGAGTTCTACTGAAGGGAATGAATCTCTCTTATACCTTTTCCCAGCCAATTAAGGGAAAGAATATAACACACTTAGGTAATTTTTTTCGGAACAATTTTCTTTCCTCACATCTGTCTTCCTGGTAAGTGTTGGTTTGGGAATCAAATCTGGCCTTTCTACAGCCTCCTCTGACTGTGTTGTAATCTGGGGAGCAACTCCCAAGCCAGACAAGCCAATTAGTAGTGCATCTAATTTTTGTAATTTCCAAAATTCTCCATCACAACGAGGCTATTACAGGAAAATTAACCTCTAGCAGTTGAAATTACTCAGTGTGGCATTTATCCAGGAGCAGGAAACAAAGCTGCCTTACAAGAAAAAAAGCATGGGGTTTTACCTTTCAAATGACTATGTGAAAAGTCAGCCAAAATGTAGGCACCTTGTTATTCCACTAACTTTTACATTCCTTTGGCAACCAGACAGTTGAGAGGCTTAAATGAGCAAGGCAGAAGGATGGAATCACCAGTTAGTTTTTCACCCAATGGCCTTGGGTGAATGAGCATGAAGAACAGAAAAAAGAATAGATTCAGTGAAAGGAAGAAAGAGAGTAGCTTCTAAAACAGCCGTGGGCAAACTACGGCCCGCGGGCCGGATCTGACCAGTTCGGCTGTTCTATCCGGCCCGCGGAGCCAAAAGAGCGGAGGGTTCTCTTGCTCTCCCCTCCGCTCCTTTACTTTGAATTTATATTAGTTCACACAAACACTCCATCCATGCTTTTGTTCCGGCCCTCCGGTCCAGTTTAAGAACCCATTGTGGCCCTCAAGTCAAAAAGTTTGCCCACCCCTGTTCTAACACAATGTCTGACATATAGAGGACTATTAATTGAATGCTGTAATAAATGAATAAAGATTTGAAGTGTATATGTGCCAGGCAACATTACAGATATAGTCTTAAAGAACTGACCATAATTGGATTTTTTATATAAATCATATCTTATGTTAAATGCTGTTAATGAAATATACCACGAGTTGTTTTTGTTATCTATATATATAAAAGGCTAATATGCTAAGTGTGCCTCTGACTGCCTGACTGGTCACTATGATGCACACTGACCACCAGGGGGCAGACACTCTGTGCAGGAGCTGCCGTGACGCACACTGGCCATGTACAAAGAAACAGCACTGCAGACCTGGCACCGAAAAAGCAACACTCGGCTTCCCCCAAGTGGGACACAGGCCCTGCCATCAACCCAGAGCAGCAGCCCACGAAACTGCAGCCAACACTGCTGAGACCCCATGGCACAAAATGCAGCCCACAGCTCAGCCCAGCCCAGAAACAGTTGCTGTGGGTGTGGGGTAATGACATCACATAGCAATGCCTGGCTTCCTCTCCCTAGCGACTAGCCTCCTTGCAGTTTTTTCAGCCCAGGAACACGACTTGCTTTATAGCCAGGTGGAAACATTTTACACTTTAACCAAATATCTATGAGGCGTTTTCCCGTGCCTCATCTCATTTGATCCTCAAAGAAGTCCTGAAGTAGGTAAATAGGAGACTCAGTGGAATCCTATTTCTTTTTTCATTAGCTAAAAAACAGAGATTTAGAAAGTTTAGAAACTTGACCTGATTGAAAAGGAGTAAGAAATGGTAGAGCTTGAAAATGACTTCAGTTCAGGTTTTCTCTGCACAGAATATAGTCAAACACTGCTGCAGTTAAATATTTTACCCTTTGTTCTCCCTGCATGATCTACAATAATAATCTGCTTTGTGTTGATATTTACTACTGTGTTGCTGACAATTACCTGAAAGAGAAGTTGGGGTGCTTCACTGAGCTGGAAAAAGTTTAGCTACATCAGAAAGCAGGTCTAATTAAGCAAGTTTATTCTATATCTATAAAAGGTTAAGTTGACTCACACATGTGCGATGCATATAAAGCTCTCACAATATTGACGCTACCCAATACTCTCTTATTGACCCTACCCAATACTCTCTCCAGAATATAAACTTATTGTCACATTTACAAGCCTGGTCAATGAGACCTAGGAGCTAATCACTGTTTCTCTGGCAATAGCCAGTGATCAACTAGAATCCTGTGAAAAGCAAGAATGAAAAGATGTTTGAGAGGATACACACCTACCTACCCAGCATATGGTCACGTGTGGATAGAGTACCTGAGGCCATTTAGAGAATTTCAGAAGTCCTCTGCAGAACTCATCAGACAGGATATTAAGAGGAATAGTGCTCCCCAAACTTCAATGGGCATACAAATCACCTGAGGATTGCATTAAAAACACAGACCCTGGTTCACAAAGTCTGGGATGGGGCCAGGATTATGCATTTCTAACAAGCTTGAAAGTAATGCAGATGATGCTGGCCAGGGGCCATATTCTGATAATCAAGGTACTAGATAACTGGACACCTATTTGGAATCCAAAATAAAACTTGTAGATTTCAGTCTCTTTGCTTTTTTATTTTTCTCTTCTTATTGCTATCTGTGTAAGCAGCCTAAATGTCAGTTAAAGAGCACTCAGCTGCAAACATTTGTGGCTATGAGGGAGGGCTGGGAGTAAAAATAATTTTTTTTTTGCATCAAGTAAATATTATGCTTCACATGGGACCAAATGATGCAGAATTCTGTGCTCTTACTTTTGGGCTACCCCGACTGAAGCTGTGATGTCCAGGGAAGTAAGTTAACCTTTACAAAGCCACTGGGAAAATGCTGCTGAGATGGGCATTAATCAGAAAGCTGCAGGAGAGTCATCCTAAATGACTTCCCTTAAAAAATGGTAGTAAATAATAAGCAATTTTCAGTTTGCCCCTATTTAAAGGTGCGCAAACCACTTTGCATATTTTATGCCAGGATCTCTCATGTTACTAAATAATAAAATGGAAGACAAATACTTCAGTGTTATCAAGGTGTAGGCATATCCTACATCTTTGTTGTCAAATATGAACATTAATGGGCATGAAGACCAGCTCACCCCGTAGGGTCAACAGCCAAGCTATGAATGAATGACAAAGGTCTGAGTTTCCTAAGGGTCAGACTTAAATATTCTTTAAGCGGATACGGGGATTTTGGACTGGAAACGTGTGGTGTTTCCCTTGGCAGGATGGTCTCCTGGGCTCTTGTCAGGTGGAGTTGAAGAATGAAACCACAGATGAAAGATGATATAGTAAAGGTGGAAATTTATTGAAGAACAAGTACAGACTCCCATGTGGGAGGAGGAAAGAGTTCCACCAAGTTCCTTTTTCCATGGTTTATAAAGGCTGCAGATCTTTGTGCCTTGATATCCCCTCAGATTGGTCACCATCCCCTTCTGATTTGGTCACTATAGAAACTCCTGATCTCAAAGGTCCAACCTCACATGGGACACAGGAGGCTCTCCTCCCTCATTGTTCTCCTATTACCTCTGGGCTTTCTTCCTCCTTTATTTTGTAAATATAGACCTTTTTCTACTCCAAGTTCCCTTATTTTATGGAAATGTAACTACTGCCTCTCCCAACTCCCTTGTCATGGAAATGTAACTTCTCCCAGCTCCCTTGTCTTATGGAAATGTAACTTCTCCCAACTCCCTTGTCTTATGGCAGTGGTCCGAAAACTCATTAGTCAACAGAGCCAAATATCAACAGTACAACGATTGAAATTTCTTTTGAGAGCCAAATTTTTTAAACTTAAACTATATAGGTAGGTACATTGTTATTAACTTAATTAGGGTACTCCTAAGCTGGCTTTTGCTAAAAACGTCCTCATTCTGATTGAGGTATGTTCGCTGAGGTCGACCCCTTCCAACTCTCCCATCCACACTCATCTTGTATACTTGTTTCATCTATCTCCTTTCCTTCATCCTCTCTATATGTCCAAACCATCTCAACATACCTTTCTCAATCCTTGACACTACATCTTCTTTCACTCCACAACATTCCCTAAAATTAACTTAACAAACTTTACTTAAAGTTTTAAGTCTTAGTTAAACTATAGATACTTTGAATAAAACTTGATATCATACTTAATAATGATATTATTTATTGATAAAATTAAATTCCTTACAATTTACCTTACAATATTCATAAAATTAAATCATGACAATGACTGACTTTGAAAGGTAAAGAATTTTGTTTACTTTATCTTATCGGGGCAAATCCTGAACTTCTTAACTCCAGAGATTAAAAAGCAACAATGGAAAATGGAGCTTCAGGAAAAAAGCAAACCCTAACTGAAAGAGTAAAGTTTTCTTACAGCTGTCCGTTTTATCTTAAAACTCCAAGGTCTTCCCCCTTCGCCGGTGGTGGGAACAAGACCCTTGGACCTGTCCCAGGAAAACAGCACTGAGTTAAGAGCAGATAAAGCAAATAGTGCTCTGACAGATAAGAAAAGCAGGACAGGAGATTACAGGATGGGACTGTTGACTGAAAACTTAGGCCCTGTCATTAAACATGTTATTAACGAGCCCTGTTGGAATTTCCTGGCGGCTTTGTCCTCTCTTCCCCCTCACATGTGTAACCCCCCGATGTATAGTTTTTGCCTATATATATTTGTAAGACTGTCTGCTCGGGGTTCGACTCCTCGCTCGCGTGAGTCAGGAGTTGAGCCCCAGCGCGCTGGAATAAAGCCTCTTGCTGTTTGCATCAAGTGACGCCTCCTGCGGATGATTGGGGTTGCCGCCGATCCGTGAGATAGAGTAAGGGTCCCTTTGGGGGTCTTACAACTTGACTGACAAACACTAATGTGAACTATGGCCTTGCATCTCCTTGGAAAGTTTGGGTAAGTCAGGTTTTTATCTTGTTGTTTTTAATTTTAGGCACGATTCCAGGTTCTCATCAATAAGACGACTTCTCAATTTACTCTTGATAAGGTTCATGCTTGAAAATGATTGTTCGCATAAATATGTAGACCCGAATAAGGAAAGAACAGCAAATGCTAGTTTTTTCAGTTGATTATATGAGTCAAGTACTATTCCAGGTGTTAAAAATCAACATATCTTCCTTCTCCAGGTCTTTCAAAGCAGACCACTTGTGCTGTGAACTAAGTTCACATTTGTTTTTCTCCAATATTTCTATATCAGCACAAAGACGTTCAAATTTCGAGCTCCACAATTCTTTGTTTTTTAAATCCAGCAATTGCATTTCAAAGTTGCCAATGTCAATATTAAAGGGAGAAAAATTTAATTCTGTTACAGTAGCATTAAGAGGCTTTTTAACAAAGGCTAACATCGCTTTGCTGTTTCTGAATTCCTGAAACCTGTTGAGAAAAGCTTCCCTCATATTTAAAAGTGTTGTTTTGAAATAGCAAATGTCAATATCAGAATTACTTTATTGGCAATGTTTCAACAGGCTTGGAAAGTGAATCAAAGTTTCTCTTTCAAAATCTTGAGCAAAAAGAGATAATTTGTTTTCGAATGAAATAACTTCTTCTAACAGCGAAAAAATTGTGTTTCCTTTCCCCTGTAGTTTACGATTAAGCTGATTTAGATGAGACGTAACGTCTACCATGAAATAAAATTTTTGGATCCACTGATCGTTTGTTAGTTCTGGATAGTGAACACCCTTCTCAAGGAGAAATGCTTTAATTTCTGTTAATAAGGAAGCGAAACGTTTCAAAACGTTTCCTCTTGATAACCAACGTTACCTTGTTATGCAGCAGATCTGCATACTCACTCTCCATTTCAACTAAAAATTCTTTAAATTGGCGATGATTAAGAGCTTTAGCTATAATGGAGTTGATAATGTTAATCACCAATTCCATAACTTTGCAAATTTCTTCTGGAAATGTGTGCACACAAAGTGCTTCTTGATGAATGATGCAATGGTAAGTATCTCATGATTAATTTTTTCTTTCAAAATAGCAACAAACCCGTTTCTTACGCCGGTCATACTTTTCGCCCCGTCTGTTGAAATTGAGACAATTTTATCGAGTGGAATGTGATGTTTTTCAATGCACTCAATTACAGCATTTGCTATATCCTCTCCACGTGTTTGACCTTTGAGTGGCAATAATCCAAAAAGTTCTTCTTTAGGACCTGTAGATGAAATAAATCGTACAAAAAGTGAAACTTGTGCTGTATCATTTATGTCACAAGACTCATCAACTGCTATTGATAAAGCTGAAACCAATTTAAGATCTTCGACTTGCTGGTCGGTTATATTCAAAGACGTTTTGACTGTTCTATCTTTCACTGTCTTAGCAGACAATGGTAACTATTTAATTTTTTTTTTTTTGGAATATCTGCTTTGTTCTTAAAAATCCCAAAATAGCTCGTCGGATGCATTTATAAAACAACTTTTTATGTATTCACCATCTGTATATGGTTTTCCTCTCTTAGCAATCTCTTGACTAACCACAGAACTTGCAATATTAACATTGTTGGAAGATTGCATCCAGTAATTAAAATACATAACTTGATTTTTCTTGACTCTTCTGAAGTTCCTTAACTGCTTTCTTCCTTGCATCACCGACTGGATATTTAGTACTAAATGACACGTGTTCAGTTTTAAAGTTTCTCTCCAAATTTGATTTCTTGTTATGCGCCAATTTTTCCTGACAAATAAGACAGGTCGGAAGGCCATTTAAGTTTTGAATAAACGTGAAAGTCTCGGTCCATTCAACTTTAAATTCATGGTTTTCGTCTTCCATTTTTCTTTGCTTCTTCTTTGTAGCCATGTCTAACAGGGCACCTAAAAAAAAGTTTCATTTAATAATAATAAAGCCACCAACACAAAATAATTACAATTCTTAAATTGATGACAAAAATACCTGTAGGATTTGCAGCTGGTTGGAAAAATACAGGTAACTTTATGCTTCGAGTAGGTACTTTTGTCATCCACGCGTGATTTGTGGATGCGACTAGCACTAACCACTGCACAATGAGACAGCTGACTGACTGGCTCACTCAACTCGTGCATGAATCGCCCGTGCCTCCCCCGTGCTGCGTAGCCCACCAGCGCCGCGTCTCCCGTCGCCCGACCGACCCACACCCCCACTTCTTCTAACACCACTTCTTCAAAATAGACGCGCCCAGGCCAAAAACCGACTTTTGCGCATGGGCCACCAAGTTTCAGTTGCACTGTACGTGCACACCCACACGTGGTATTTTGTGGAAGAGGCACACTCAAGGGGCCAAAGAGCCACATGTGGCTCGCAAGCCGCGGTTTGTCGACCACTGTCTTATGGAAATGTAACTTCTGCTGCTCCCAGCTCCCTTGTCCTATGTAAATGGACCCTTTTGCAACTCTGTGGCCCTGTGTTGTTTTTTTTTTCCATTAACCCCCTTAATTTAAAAAATTACCTAAGCCTGCCTATTTCACCCCTAAAAATTCCTATTTCAAAGCCATTAGAATATAAAAAATTGTCATAAAAACAGCAATCCTTAGCAATGCATAAACTGAGAAAATTTTGATAGGTCTTGTATTTACTGCATTGTCTTTCCACAGATAGAACAGAACCAGAGAATGCCCCAGGAGAGTTTATACTACTAGAGGCCCGGTGCACGAAATTCGTGCACGGGGGCGAGGGGTGTCCCTGCCTGCACCCTCTCCAATCTGGGACCTTTCGAGGGATGTCCGAGCGCCTGTTGGGATTGAGCCTAAACAGGCAGTCAGACATCCCTCTCACAATTCAGGACTGCTGGCTCCCAACTGCTCGCCTGCCTGCCTTCCTTATTGCCCCTAACCGCTTCTGCCTGCCAGCCTGATTACCCCCTAACCACTCCCCTGCCAGCCTGATTGATGCCTAACTGTTCCCCTGCCAGCCTGTTTGCCCCTAACTGCCCTCCCCTGCAGGTCTGGTCACCCCTAACTGCCCTCCCCTGTAGGACTGGTCACCCCTAACTGTCCTACCCTGCAGGCCTGGTCCCCCGCAACTGCTCTCCCCTGCAGGCCTGGGTCCCCCCCAACTGCCCTCCCCTGCAGGCCTGGTCACCCCTAACTGCCCTCCCCTGCAGGCCTGGGTACCTCCCAATTGCCTTTCCCTGCAGGCCTGGTCACCCCCAACTTCCCTCCTCTGCCAGCCGGGTCACCCCTAACTGCCCTTCCCTGCAGGCCTGGTCTCCCCAACTTCCCTCCTCTGCCGGCTTGGTCACCCCTAACTGCCCTCCCCTGCTGGCCTGATCGCCTACAACTGCCCTCCCTTGGAGACCTGTTCCCTCCCAACTGCCCTCTCCTGCTGGCCATCTTGTGGTGGCCATCTTGTGTCCACATGGGGGCAGGATCTTTGACCACATGGGGACAGCCATCTTGTGTGTTGGAGTGATGGTCAATCTGCATATTACTCTTTTATTAGATAGGATAGAGGCCTGGTGCATGGGTAGGGGCCAGCTGGTTTGCCCTGAAGAGTGTCCTGGATCAGGGTGGTGGTTCCCTTGGGGTGTGGGGCGGCCTGGGAGAGGGGCCTGTGGTGGTTTGCAGGCTGGCCACACCCCCTGGCAACCCAAGCAGAAGCCCTGGTATCTGGGGTTTATTTATCTTCTACAATTGAAACTTTGTAGCCCCGAGCAGATCCAAGCCTTCTGCTTGCTCCGTGGTGGCAGCCATTTCTGTTGGGATTTATGTATCTTCTATAATTGAAACTTTGTAGCCTTAAGCGGAGGCCTGGGCTGGCCAGGGCTGCAGAAGCTTGGCTTCCTCCATCGCTGCGGGCAACCCTAGCCTCCTGCTCTTTCCAGCTCTGTGGCTGCCGCCATTTCTGTTTGGTTTTATGTAACTTCTATCATTGAAACTTTGTAGCCTTGAGTGGAGGCCTAGGCCGGCAAGGGCAAGCGGAAAGCTTGGCTTCCTCCATTGCGGGGGAAACCCATGCCTCCTTCCTGCTCTCTGTGGCAGTAGTGATCTTGGTTGGGTCTATTTGCATATTCGCTCCTGATTGGCTGGTGGGCGTGGCTTGTGGGTGTGGCATGTAGGGGAGTGATGGTTAATTTGCATACTATTCTTTTATTAGATAGGATGAGTTATACTTTGTTGTATACTCTTTCTATCAATAATTTAAAAAGCAAAAGCAAAAACAATCTGTAGAAAAGCAGATTGATCTCAGGAATTTCCAGAAATAAACTCTGTTCCACATGGTAAATATTTTGTATTGAGAGTAGATGATCCAGCCTTATGTCTGGAAATTTACCTTAAATATAAGACAACAAAACACCAGAAGCATAGGCAGGGCATGCATGCATATTTGAAATCTATAGCTGTAGATTTGAGAAGAGAATTCTAACAGCAATTAGAGAGACAAGGAGTAAACCAGGGCAGGGCTAGATATATGGTTTTTATTTAGTGACTATTAAATTGAGTAAAAAAACCCCTGCAACATAAAGAAATGGAAAATAAAGCATTCAAACTATAGATAAAGAATATATATTTTTTAAAATACTGCATAAAATAAACTAAAAAGTAGGTTACTTGTATTCTCAAAAATGTCAAAGACATATGGGCTATCCTATATAATAAAACCCTAATATGCAAATTGACTGAACAGTGGAACAACCAGTGGAACAACCAGTCGCTATGACACGCACTGACCACCAGGGGGCAGACGCTCAATGCAGGAGCTGCCCCCTGGTGGTCAGTGCACTCTCACAGGGGGAGCATCACTCAGCCAGAAGCCAGACTCATGGCTGGTGAGCACAGCGGCGGTGGCAGGAGTCTCTCCCACCTCTGCTGCAGGCAGGCATTAAGGAGCAAGGGGTCCCAGACTGCGAAAGCCCCGGACTGCAAGAGGGATGTCTGACTGTGGGGGGGATTGGGCCTAACCCAGCAAGCAGACATCCCCCGAGGGGTTCCAGACTGCGAAAGGGCACAGGCCGGGCTGAGGGACCCCACCCCCCTGCAAGCAGTGTATGCATTTCATGCACTGGGCCTCTAGTATATAATAAGGGATTACAAGTAAAATAGTAAAACAATCCTATCTAATAAAAGAGTAATATGCAAATTGACCATCGCTCCAACACACAAGATGGCTGCCCCCATGTGGTCAAAGATGGCTTCCCCCATGTGGACACAAGATGGCAAGCTGGGGAGGGCAGTTGGGAGGGACCAGACCTGCAAGGGAGGGCAGTTGGGGGCAATCAAGCCTGCAGCGGAGGGCAGTTGGGGGTGACCAGGCCAGCAGAGGAGGAAAATTGGGGGCAACTGGGCCTGCAGGGAAGGGCAGTTGGGGGGGACCAGGCCTGCAGGGGAGGGCAGTTAGGGGTGACCAGGCCGGCAGGGGAGGGCAGTTAGGGGCAAACAGGCTGGCAGGGGAGCAGTTAGGGGGTGATCAGGCTGGCAGGGGAACAGTTAGGCATCAATCAGGCTGGCAGGGGAGTGGTTAGGGCAGCCGTGGGCAAACTACAGCCCGCGGGCCGGATCCGGCCCGTTCGGCTGTTCTATCCGGCCCGTGAAGCCGAAAGAGCGGAGGGTTCTCTTGCTCTCCCCTCCGCTCCTTTACTTTGAATTTATATTAGTTCACACAAACACTCCATCCATGCTTTTGTTCCGACCCTCCGGTCCAGTTTAAGAACCCATTGTGGCCCTCGAGTCAAAATGTTTGCCCACCCCTGGGTTAGGGGGTAATCAGGCTGGCAGGCAGAAGCGGTTAGGGGCAATCAGGATGGTGAGCAGTTGGGAGCCAGCAGTCCTGGATTGTGAGAGGGATGTCCAACTGTCCGGCAGTCAGACATCCCTCAAGGGGTCCCAGATTGGAGAGGGTGCAGGCTGGGCTGAGGGACACACACCCCCATGCACAAATTTCGTGCACCGGGCCTCTACTAGGTTAATATTTGATATGGAAAGAGGTTTGCTGAGAGGCACATAGATTTGTAAAAAGTAAAGTTAAAATGGATTTTAAAAATCTAAAAGTATAATCACAGATTTAATGCCATTATTAAAGCATAAAGAGCATTTTTAAATCCACAAGAAATTGAACCAGTGTTATGGAGGGAAAACTTGAAAATATTTCAACATTTATTGAAAAAAAGGAAAGAGTAAAACAAAATCCTGGTGACATATCTGAAAGAGAAAGAAAAATGATCTAACACCTAGATAATTGCTGTTTCTGAAAAAGAAGACAAATCAAATGGAAGCAATAATTTAAAATATAACAGAAAAAAACTTTCCTACACTGAATAAAGTCATAATTCTGTTGATTAAAAACATCTTTAAGTACATGTGGGAATACAAGTAACTTTCACATTTAACCTGGTGAAATTTCTAACTTTGAAGCACAAAAAGAGATGACTACACACTCTGTTCTTTTTGTTGCTGAAAAAAAAAAAAACTACTTCAAAACATAAATACTATTTTATTGTGCTCACAGATTCTGTGGGTCAAGCATTTGGAATGAGCTCAATGAGAATAGTATAAAAGACAAAAATGCACCTGACAATTAAAGATATTATTTAATTCCAGCTTTCGCACTAGGGAAATGCTCATTAATGAGGATCATTATAGAGAAAAGAAAGGGGTTCTGGGGTTTGAGAGGGGCAGGCAATCAGGAGAATCATCCATGAGTGTTATGGGAGTCATGAGAAAGGATGGAGAGGACCTTATCCTGGGAAATGTGAGGGCAGGAAGGTCCTTTTCAGTTAGTTGTTTCCTGGCATAGCAAAGGTGGAAGGATTTCTCAACCAGCACTTCTTTCTGGGAACACAGGGCTCAGATAATGTTCCACATGTTAATGGCTTATCTCTGCCCCACATCATCTGGGAACTTCCCTGGTAATATTTGGTGACTGGAGATGAGCCCATGGCTGGAGTCATCTGAAGACTTCTTTATTCACACATGTGGTGCCTTTGCCAGGATATCCTGAGAGCTGGGATGGCAAATGGAAGTGTGGCCTCTCTGGAGCTTGGCTTCCTCACAGCATGCTGGCCTCAAGATGGCTGGACTTACTCTGTAGCAGTTCAGGGCTTCAAGTGTGCATTTTCCAAGGAAACTAGACAGAAATTGAATTTCCTTTTGTGATCCAGTCTTGGTGGTCACATAGCATACTCCCACCATATTCTAGTGAGCAGAGCAGTCACAAGCCTGACAAGACTTCATGTAGAGGAAATAGAGTATTAAGTCTGAAATCTTCAGTGCAGGCTGACATGCTGGAGAATCATGGCAGAGTTGATATTGCAGCTCAAGTCAAAAGGCAGTCTAGCATCAAATTCCTTCTTTTTCCAAGGAACCCAGTCTTTCTCTTAAGACCTTCAACTGATTGGATAAGGCCCAACCACATTATGGAGGGTAATCTCTTACTCGAAGTCTACTGATTTACATGTTAGTTACATCTGAAAAAATATCTTCACTGCAACATCTAGACTGGTGTTTGACCTAAACTACACACCATGACATAGCCAAGTTGCTACATAAATTTATTCATCACTTTGTTCTTCTTGGCTTCTGACTCCACCCTCTAAGTCCTTCTTCCTTTTCCAAGGAAAACCGAGTTTGCGCATGAATAGTGTTCTCATGCTGGGAGTCCAAAGGCCTCTGTGCAGTATATTTTATGTTTTATACTGTTTGCACTGTCTCTGTTTCTTGTTTTGCCTCCTCTTGCTCCTCCTTATTGTGTACAAGCTAACTCTCAAAAATGTGCCCTATACTCTTCTACGTGTGCTACATGAGTTAAGGCCTTTAACCCTTACAACAGCCCTAGTAAATAGATATAACTATTACTTCTGTTCAGGACAGAAAATGAAGCAGATGGAGAGTAACTTGCACAAAATCACACAACCTTACTCAGAGCTGGGATTCTAACCAAATATTTTATCTGCACACTTGTAGCTATTACACAATATTGTAACATGTAGGCAAATGCTTCTTTTATTGGATTAATTCACCTTTCCTCAATCAACAGTGACAGCACATTAATATTTTGAAATAACTTTTTAAAATGTGATGTATGTGGTGGAGGCAATCATCTTGGCTATGAGAATCAGACATCAGTCAGCTTTAGTTAGAGCTTATGGGAATGTCTCGAATAAGCAAGCCTGGTGAACAAATAGTTTGTCTTTATAGGGGGCGGTCATGGGGAGCAATGGCACAGGGAACTTGGTTCCAAACAGCCTAATGACTACTTGTGTAGAACCTACTCCAGGAGCAGAGCAGGATCTTCCCATTTTATTATTTCTCTCTGTTCTTTGAAGAGAGAAGAAAAGATATGTTAGGAGGCTGTAGCAGCAGTCATGTGTTGTTTAATTACTGTGCATCTTACATCCAAATAATTGGCCATTCTCCTGAATTCTTAATAGGTTGCCAAAAAAAAAAAAAAAGTCAAATTACAGAGCAGGAAGAAGAAACTAATAGGATACAATTTAAACACATTTCCTATTTTTGGATCTTGTTTTTTTTGTTTTTTTTTTCTCTCCTCCCCACTCCTTTCGATTCCTCTGTTGTCTGTTTTCCTACTCTCTTTACCTTTCTAAGAAAATGAAAACAAGCCTGTACATATGTTTTCCTCCCTTTCTGTTCCAACAAGCTGGCACTTGAATGTCAATAAGTCGAAAGGGAAGAGGAGACAAGACAAGCATATGAAATCTGAAGGAGGTAACTACTTTGCAGTGGAAAAGCATGAAGGGCTCTAAAAACTGTCCCAGATTCCAGAGGGTATTCTCTCCAGGTACCCACTGCCCTGCCTGAAATCAGAGCAGATGCCTCTTCCTGTCAGCCATCTGTTTGGACATGTGCAAGGGCATCCTATGGTTTTTGTATGAGATCTATTTGTCTGCTTCAACAGAGTGGCAGGTTGGAGAGATGACAACTAAGTTCAAAAGGAATCTGCCCTCACCCACTGATCTCCTGCATGTCCTTTTTTTTTTGTTGTTGCCGGGGAAGCCTGTGAACAGACTTCCAACAGAGTGTTCACACTCTATGTAATTGGCTCACACCTAAAATTCAACCTCTGGAATAGGGGACTGTAGTAGCCAGAAAGCAAGAATGATACATTAAATCAAAGGTGCTAGAAAGAGAGCATCATTTTTAACCAGGTCCAAGGTTGGGCCAGGGACCAAAAAAGCAATTTCCCCTTCCTAGGGACATCTGGGAATATCCCTAATATCTCCCCTTTTCCTCAGCATTGCTCATTTCTGGTCCCCCTATTTGAACAAGATATTGACTCAGAGTATATC
Organism: Plecotus auritus; assembly: GCF_963455305.1. Classification (NCBI taxonomy): domain Eukaryota; kingdom Metazoa; phylum Chordata; class Mammalia; order Chiroptera; family Vespertilionidae; genus Plecotus; species Plecotus auritus. The sequence continues at coordinate 23,567,459 of NC_137772.1, read as the reverse complement.
TAGTGACATTCACTATACACCTCCCTCTCCAGGCCCCTCATTTAGAATGAGCTGTCCAGGAAAACTTGGTAATGAGCAATTAAATGCCACCCTGCATACTCTTGCTTAATTATCTTGTTAGGGACACACTGTAGCTTATTTCATATAAATGCAAATGTTCATATTTGAGATTTTTATTGGATTTGATAGGCAAATGATTACTACTTCAGATGGAAAGAGGCTGTGGCTGATTAACTGTAGGAGCCCATGGAGCAATGAGACAAAAATTTCCTGATTCATTTACAATAGGCCCCCATCCCCTTGTTGTGTTTCCTTTCCTGAGGTTTGCCTTCTCCTCTTGTGCTGCCAGGCTCATGTTGCTGAAGAGGAAGAGGAAGATAAAAAGAAGATAAAGATTGAAGAGTGGGATGCAATGGAGCAGTAACCTGGCGGGACAGGGCAACTTACCCCAAGACCGGTGCATATTGAGTCTGGATGCTAAACATCGTATCAATGATTTTCAAACTTTGGACCATATTTTATAGCATCACACACATGAGATCATGCGATGAATATCCTATATATAAAATTTCATGAATCTATACTTTCCTATATTATTGTACTCTATTTTTTCTATTTTATTCTGCTCTATTCTATTTTTTTAATGTTTAAATGCAGGTTACAACTCATTTAAAAGATTTTATAACCCAACAAGGAAACTTGATCCTCAGTTTTAAAAAAAAGGAAAAGAAAAGAAAATTGCATTAGATGCTGCTCCTGATCACAGTATTTCTAAGTTTTATTAAGTTCCCAATGAATGATGGAAACAGTGTTCCCACACAATACTGCCAGCCCAAAGTGCTAATTATACAGGGTCAGCGTAAAATCAGATAAAGCAGCAGGACTGAGAGCAGCAGTACAAGTGTGCAGTGAAATTTGCTGAAGACGGCATGCTTGGCAGCAGAATGTATCCCTGGTGTGCTGGCACTATGTTTAAAATTATGCCAGCTTCCAAGGGCATTTTATATTCACAAATGTAAGTGCTGGCTGTGTTTCTTGGGCACAACTCCCTCTCTCCATCAACTCTGCTTAGGCTGTTAGACCATGAGGGTCTTGTGAGGTGAGATGACCTCGTGTTCATGCTGGCGATGGCTATTATTTTTCTCGATACCTTCTCAACTGAGTTTGGCATCATTACTTTTCACGATCTCCTTTTATGGTAGACAGGTTTATTTTTCAGTTAAACCTAGCTTGTCAATCAATATGCATCTTTTATCAAGAGCAGACCTCAATTAATCTAGAGCCCAAACATTCTATCTTAACTAAGAGAATACAGGGAAATTATAAACTCCTAGAGAAGGAAAGGAATGAGAGATGGCAAAAGAAGGAAAGTGGAAAAAATGTTGATTAAATTATTTCTCATTTAGACATAATATCAGACATATTTTATTTAATACTAAAAACCCTATTTAAATGATGGTAATTAATTATATTTATTTGAAAATGATATGCAAGAAGGCTGAGCTAAATTTTTCAATGTTAGTAGGTGACGTATATTAAAATATAGGTCTGGCCATTACTCACAATAGCCAAGATATAGAAACAACCTAAGTGTCTATCAATGAATGAATGGATAAAGATGTGATAAATATACAGATAGATATAGATATAGGTATAGATATATAGCATATATCTATATGTTTTATATGTATATATCTATGCATACATAATGGAATATTATTCAACCATGAGAATAAAGGAAATCCTGCCATTTGCAATAACTTGGATAGACCTTGCAGATATTATGCTAGGTGAAACAAGTCAGAGAAAGACAAAAACTGTAGGATATCACTTGTGTACAGAACCTAAAAAGAACAAAGTCAGAAAAACAAAGAGTAGAGTGGTGCTTTTAAGGGGCTGGAGGCTGGGGTGAGGGGGAGAATGTAGAGCTATTGTTCAAATGGCACAAACAAGATTAATAAGCTTGGGAAACTAATGTACAGCATGGTGATTATAACTAAGAATACTGTATCATATACCTGTTTCTAGGAGATAAGATCTTAAATGATGTCACCACAAAAAACAAATGGTAACTATGTGATGGAATGGAGGTGGTAGCTAATGCTATCTTGGTAAACATTTTGTAATTTATAAATGCATCAAATGAACACATTGTACACCTTAAATTTAAATATTGTTATGTATCATTTATGGTCATTTAAGGAAAAAAGAAATAAAAATATCTCCCCCCCAAAATACATATATATATATACATGTGTGTGTGTGCTTGGATCCCCAGAGCAAGTCTTTCCTAATAGGCATAGGGACTTTGTATTAGCAGTGTGCACCACAGAGAACAGCAATTGGAACTTAAACAACGAAAATTCACTCTTGATATTGTACTTCCAGACTCAGAATTTCCCTACACATCCAAAAACTCTAAGGTATCACATGAGATGGAATCAAAATTGAGTTTGAGATCATGAGATTGAGTTCCTAGATCACTTGATGAGCCAGGCAAGAGATTTCCTTTGGGACTTGAGTGAAGAAGATAAAAAGAGGGAAGAGAAGAGAAGATAAAGAGAGGGAAGAGAAGGGAAGAGAAGTGGGTGGGCAAGGAAGATCTAATTAGATATGCTACTCAACAAGGGAAAAAAAAAAGTGAGACAAGTGCTTTCAGATAACAGGAGTTATAAAGAAAAAGATTTGATTCAAAACTGATTTTTAGCTTCACTTTTCTCCTCTGTAATCACGATTCCCTTTGCAGATTTGGACTTTGTTTCAGATTGCTTTAGACATGACCTCTTTGCAGAGGCCTAACCTTTGAAAGCTTTTCATCAAGTCAAGTTGATGTTTTTATGACAGTTACTTAATGTTTTTGTGTAAGGAAGTTACCTACTTATAATTGAAAGCAAGGAGAGACCATTGTAATGTGGTTAGGGAAATGCTCCCTAGAAGAGGAGCCCTTTGCCAGGTGCTAATTACATTCCTATTGTACTTTGGCTACATGCTTCCCACACTGGGGAGAGGATGAGTGGGGGGCGGGGGGATGAGGTGGAAGATAATTGAACAAGGTGAAAATGAATGCTCGTTAAATTCCAGAATACAGGAGGACTCATTTCATATGATGGGACTGTAAATATGACTTTTAATGAAGACGTGGCTGCCAATAAAAGTCATTTACTCTGCAGCATTACAGTTAATTATACACAGCTGGAGCCATTTATGGCCTGTCCCTTGTTAACTCCCCCTTCACTCCATGTTAACCCTTGCAGCACAGATCAACCATGTGCCAGGCAGATTTAAACCTGAAGAAAACATTAAAGAAATGCTCCATAGGACTCAGGATAATGATCACTACTGCAGGAGAACACACCCACCGCCCTTCCCTAACACACCCTCCCCTCCAAGAGCACATTGGAGGAGGGGTGCAGATACAGAAGGGAGAGGAGAAAGAAAAATGTGCCTTTTTGGGGGGAAAAAAACACACAGAGATTCTTGCCTTGATTTGTGGGGAAATTTATAGAGATATTTTATTACTAGCTTTAGGAGCATTTTAAATGTTTCACATTTACTGATACCAGGGCAACAAAAATACCAGAATAAAACAGTCATGAAAAAGTGAAGCTGACAGAGTGTCTTTAGCAGCCTAATGCTGTTGACAAAGAGCTTGTCCCATAGCATGGCTGGGAGAGATTTCTGTTTCTGAAAATCTTGCATTCTGAAATGGGTCCATAAACATAAGAACCCATAGAACAATAGCAGTTACAAATAACTAAGCCATCCCACTTGGTTATATGAGAGGCAGAATGGCAGCATATCCTAAAAGCCCTGTTTTTGGGATATGCCAGGAACAACAGAAGATCCTATTTTTTATTTATGAAATTGACTTCAACAATAGATGCAGCTGTCTCTCTTTATTGCCTGGCTGTTCTAAAAGCAAGGACATTGCCTTGTGTTATTCTTTGTTATGGGGTTGGAGGAGGGGGAATCTTACTCAGTGACCAAAATTGTGATGGGTTTTTGTTTTGACTAGTGCTAATAGTTTTCTATTTATGAGGATTCTGCCATTGGAGTCACCAAAACGTGATGCTTCCTCACAGGTGTCTTCCCCAGGCTCACTCTTCCTGGCCCCCAGAGTGAGTTGCTACATGCTATAACGGCTTGCAGATCATTTCCGGTTCACGACTGTTTGGTTGTCTGGTTTATTTCTGGTTCATGACTGATCTGAGGTATTTCTGTCATTAATTAATGGTCACCTGGCTTCTCTCCACCAAAGTTAAGTGCTAAGAGATTGATTCTGTGTTGTGTCTGCAGGATTTTACAAAATTTCCATTGTCTCAAGCCTTCCCCCATTTCTCACACAGGCCTGTCTCAACTTTGCATTGAGTCAATTGCCCCTTACTAAATTATATACCTTTATCTGTTGTTTGAGGAGAGAGGGAGTGGGCAGCATAGAAAGAATCCTTAAATTGCTTGTCTGTGTCTGTCTTTGCTGAAGGGGTTGCTTGCATACAATCCCCATTATATTTGTTTTTGCATAATGGCAAAATGGATTTTCTAATGCTGTCAATTTCCCTGTGTTTGTGTGTCTATAAGTAAGAAAAGCCTCTTTACAGAGGGGAGAAAGTGACAACAAATAATTTTTTATAATAATAGCCCTTTCCATCTGTAGTCAGATTATTTGAGAGGGCATACTTGGACATTTGTTGATCATGGAAATCTGCTCTATTTCCACACTAATATAAATATCTAATACAAACACACGTATCTACCATTAAAGGGAAGAAAGCATATACAAATATTGAAAGAAAGTGAAACAGCTTGACATGGCTTGGAGAACAGAGGGTAGCTGGCTTATAAATCAGTTGTGTGGATGGATTCCTGAAGGAGTCAGAGAGAAAGGGGATGCAGGTGGAACTGATTCGACTTTTCTGGAGTCTACAGACCTCTCTTTAATGAGCACCTAAGTTCCTGAGAAGTTGAAGGGCTTCTGTATAATTTAGCCTTTTCTTGCATTTTCCTCTAAAAGTATCATGAGTAATACCTTCTCAGGATAAACTCTAAAATCCCTACCTTAGTAACTTGGTCCCCAGACAAATATTCCTACCTGGGGCTCAAAGAGAAAGGATATATCAAAGTTTCCCAACTTGCCAAAACTTTGATAAGATTCTTTGGATGTATGATTTGAAATATTTTCTAAACTTGCTTTGATATTATTTGTCTAACTCTAGAGGAGATTAACAAATTAGAAAATCTTCATTTTAAAAGAGAAGGAAAAAAATTGAACTTTAAATGCTTTCAGTGTGCTGGCCTTTTAAGATCTCTACCAGCTCAGAAAAGTCAAGCTGGGCTGGCAATGGCAGATCACTAGATAAGAAACAAAGAAATGCAAATGATATCAGCTAGCAACAAATAGTCACAAAAATGAACTAATAAGAGATTCTGGTACACTTTAATACATGGCAAATAAATGCAGACTTATTATAAGATACTAGTTTATATAAAATGCATATTAATCACAATAAATCCCTTGATAAATTAGATAGTTTTGAGACTTTTGTTTTAAAAGTTAGCAACATGTCTTCTCAAATTTTTTCACAATAAGGTATAAAATGTAAATTTAATAATTATATAATATTGGATTTCAAATATTAAATTGGTAGTTTATGAAAAGTCACTATTTTGCATATTTGAAATTCCATGGTTTTTGGGGGGTGAGATAGATTATTATTGTTTCTACACATTGTTTAAGGTTATGAGAATGAGTATATTTAATACAGTATATTTAACTAAGTGAATCATAATAAACAATGTCTTTTTAAAGATTGATTTTTGTGAACTTTAGACAATGCTGTAAATCATCTGGGGATTGTTTCCTCTACTTGCACTAAGTAAAAATTTAAATGTCACTCCTCTGATGAAATATCCTTGTCCATATACAACAAATTTGCTCTTTGTTAAGTTCTAATTAAGATGGTGAGTTCAACATGGTAGAGCCATCCTTTAATTAGGTTAACATATAGGGTGTCTCTCCAAAATGTATACACACTTTAACAGTAGATAACTCAATTTTGAAAATGAAATGTATCTTAATAATCATTGCCTTTATAATCATTCAAAGTATGTGTATACATTTTTGGACACCCTATATATTGAAACTAGAGTTAAAGGTTTTAAATGTCATCTAAATATATATTTGTATAAAGGCATAATGAAATTATTAAATAAAAAGTTTATAAATAATAAACCAATAGAGAATTGGTCTTACAGTATTCAGTCAGATAATTCTAACACTACATAGTAAAGTTCTTAATTACCTCCCATGTGATCTACCAAGAGGAACCTCCTCCCAGTGTCCTCTCATTCAAGATCCCTATAATGTATATGTGTATTTTTTTATGAACTTTAAGATTTTTATAATCAATTTTATTGAAGTACAACTTACATATGTTTAAAGTAGACCAATTTTAAGTGTATATAGTGCAATGAGCTTTGACATGTATATACACACCTGTGTAACTACCACCATAATCAAGATGTAGAACATTTCCATCATCCCCAAAGACTCCTTTACCCCTTTGCAGAGTTATTCCCTATTACCTTGGTTCTAGGTAGCTCCTGATGGCTTTGTCACTATATAGAAATTCCTTAGAATTTCAAACAATATACTTGAATGTATGTAGTATGCAGTCTTTTGTGTCTGCCTTCTGTTGCACAGTAAAATGGTTTTAAGATTCATCTGTGCACTCTTGGGTATAACAATTTCTTTTTATATATGGCTGAGTAGTGTGCTATTTTATGGAAACAATACATTTGATGGGCTTTTAGATAGTTTACATTATAGGGTTATTTTGAATAAAACTGCTATGGATATTTATATGCAAGTCTTTTGTTGAACATATATTTTTATTTCTCTGGCAATGGGATTCTGGGTCCTAAGGTAAAGGTTTGTTTAAATTGATAAGAAACTGCTAACTCCATCACCAAATTGACTTGTGAATAATTTTTAAAATAAAAGTTTTTCATTTCCAAATAAACTAAAGTTCCTTATAATTGATAGGGTAACTTATTCTAGATTCATATTAAAATATTGTCTGTCTGATCAATAAATTAGCACAGTGATCATTTCTTATCTTCAGGTATCTTATAACATGTTACTATTTCTTGAGGTAATGATAATTGTCCTCTGACAATGCTTTTATATTGCTTTCCCCAAATTTAGGTGCAAAATGAATGACAAGACTTTTAAGGTACCTTTTGCATGTAAAGTGTCACTTGTTCAAAGGCCTCTGGATGCCAACAAGTTTTGCTCCTTCACCTCATAAGAGAATGGATGCTAGATATAATTTGGGTTTGTTTATATACACTATATTTTTTATTAACACTACACTATATTGAGCACTGTCCTATTTTATGAAAATCAAAATAGGGGAAGAGCCATCTAATCAAAAAGAGCAGCTAAATCTTACCTTGGTGATGCATGCACAGATTACATGTTATTAATATAACCTAGAGGCCCGGTGCACGAAATTCATGCACGGAGGCGAAGCGGGGGGGGGGGGGGGGGGGGAAGGAGTGTCCCTCAGTCCAGCCTGCACCCTCTTGCAATCTGGGACTGCTGGCTCCTAACTGCTGGCCTGCCTGATCGCCCCTAACCACTCTGCCTGCTTGCCTCATCAACCCTAACCTCTCTGCCTGCCCGCCTCATCACTCCTAACCCCTCTGCCTGCCTGCTTGATGCCCCTAACTGCTCACCTGCCTGCCTGATCAACCCTAACCACTCTGTCTGCCTGCCTCATCACCCCTAACTGCTTGCTTGCCTGCCTGATCGCCCCTAACTGCTCATCTGCCTGCCTGATCACCTCTAATCACTCTGTCTGCCTGATCACCCCTAACCACTCACCTGCCTGCCTGATCGCCCCTAACTACTCACCTGCCTACCTGATCGTCCCTAACCACCTCTGCTTCGGCACCTGCCACTGCAGCTTCATCTGGAAAGATGTCTGGAATGATGTCCAGAAGGTCATTCGGCTATCCAGTCTAAATAGCATATTACGCTTTTATTATTATAGATATACCTCAACCACTGATGACCATACATGATGAATAGAAGCCTACTCCTGTTCATGTGTAAAGACAGGCTCAAGAACTTCAACAAGATGAATATTAAAAAGTTTGATTTCTAGGTTAAAGAGCCCTTATCAGTTAGTGATATTACAACTCTCACTTTACAGATAGATTGGAGGATTGTGGGTCTGTCAGTCCATTACTGCCTGTGATATGTTCTTCCCATCAGGATAGTCATTGTGTAAAACATCATGAAAGAGTTATGTGTTATTCTCCAACAGGGGATTCTATTCTCTCCCTCATTTTAATATTGTTAGTAACTGAAATAAATGAACCCAAACTGTTTCATTTTAGCATTGATAGAAGTTTGCTGTCTCTTATGTCATAGTTGTCAAAAAAAAATGAATCTTGTAGAAGATACTTCAAAAGAATCATAGCTTTTGCACATCTGTGTACTTGTTACTTTCCTGCTAGAGTATGGGCATAGAAATCAAGACATTTAGACTTTTGAACTTGGAGCTGGAGTGCCCTCAGTCTCCAGGTACAGAAAACATTGGTGACTTTACCTAATAATCCAGGGTTGCTTTCCTGAATGGAACTCTTCAGGTCCTCTATGGTTGTCTCCCTATCTCCACCTGGATTTTCAGAAGAAATAAAAATAGACCTCGTTAATTGACTTAGACGGTGGATCCTTTTCACAGAGCTGCACAGTGCAGAAGGCACAGACCTTAATACTTTATCCAATAAACAAAAAGAGAAAGAGACCTCATTGCCTTAGACTATGGGAAAAGGGAATCTGGTTGGCCATCTGAAACAGAAATGGTCAGTGCTCAGACCATAACCCCTCAGAGCACTTTACCATTTCTTTGCACATATATTTTCAATGTGCTTTCATTCCCCAAATATAGCAGGAACCTGCTTCTTTTTGTTGGAGACAGGCGCTAGGTTATCAAGGCCCACTTGTACATTTAGGAAGCCAAAGAGCCTGGGGATGTATGTTCCCCAGAGGCAACCTATCATCAGTGACCCTGTAACTCTTCTGTCCCCAGAGCTCACCCTCAGGCTTGAGCCAGGCTCAAGTGTGAGACTTTGGTTGATATTTTTCTCTTGCTTTTCCTCCTTTCCCTTCTTTTTTTCTCTTGCTTTGCCTCCTTCCTTGTCCCCCTTTTATCATTCCTCTGCCCATTTCTCCTAAGAACACATCAATAAATCACTTCCACATAACTCCTTGCCCCAGGACTACTTTAGGGGTAACCAATCCTAAGACAACATCACTCTCTCCCAGCTTTACCTCTGTCTCCTCACCTTACAAAGCCTCATCTTCATGTCCTATGATCCCATGTCCATTTCTTCCTGCACAAAGAAGAGGTTCAGCTTCTCTGTACTCAGGCACCAAAGGCTTCTACTGGATGCTCATGGAGGTTTTCTTCTACCCAGGTTCAGATAATGAATGAAGGGCTCTGAACCAGGGTGTGAGAAGTAGTCTTCCAAGTACAACTCAGCCTCTCCACCTGCTAGAGTTGTATTAGATAAATAGATCAACCAGCAGTTCTCTGAAAAGTGAGCATACCTCAGCAAAGCAAGCCTTTCTTCCTCTTCTCCTTCTCCTCCTCCTACTTCTCCTCATTATTATTATTATTATTATTATTGTTATTATTATTATTACTAGAGGCCTGGTGCACGAAATTTGTGCACGGGGGGGTGTCATTCAGCCCAGCCTGCACCCTCTCCTATCTGGGACCCCTCAAGGGATGTCCAACTGCCCGTTTAGGCCCGATCCGGGCCTAAATGGGCAGTCGAACATCCCTCTCACAATCCAGGACTGCTGGCTCCCAACTGCTCACCTGCCTGCCTTCCAGATTGCCCCTGACCGCTTCTGCCTGCCAGCCTGATAACCCCTAACCACTCCCCTGCCAGCCTGATTGATGCCTAACTGCTCCCCTGCCATACCGATTGCCCCTAATTGCCATCCCCTGCCGGCCTGGTCACCCCTAACTTCCCTCCTCTGCAGGCCTGGTCACTCCTAACTGCCCTCCCCTGCAGCATGGTCACCCCTAACTGCCATCCCCTGCAGGAATGGTCACCCCTAACTGCCCTCCCCTGCAGGCATGGTCCCCCCCAACTGCTCTCCCCTGCAGGCCTGGGTCCCCCCAACTGCTCTTCCCTGCAGGCCCGGTCGCCCCCAACTTCCCTCCTTTGCCGGCCTGGTCACCCCTAGCTGCCCTCCTCTGCAGGCTTGATTGCCCCAAACTGCCCTCCCTTGCAGGCCTGGTCCCCCCCAACTGCTCTCCCCTGCTGGACATCTTGTGATGGCCATCTTGTGTCCACATGGGGGTAGCCATCTTTGACCACATGGGGGCAGCCATCTTGTGTGTTGGAGTGATGGTCAATTTGCATATTACTCTTTTATTAGATAGGATTTTGTTAACACAGTCTAATTTTATATGAGAAAAATGTTACTTTTTATAAAACATGTGTTTAATCTTGCTCCTGGGAAGAAATGAAACAAAACAAAACATGGCATTATTGACCTAAGAATCAAATGAATTACACCAAAGCTTAGCTTTATTACATGAATCACCACTTTAACTGTGAATGGCTGTATCTTACCAGCAGTGCCAGTCAGCACCTGTTACATTCTTTCCGATGACCAGATCCTCCTCAGGTAGAAGACTGAGGCAAGTATGGAATCAACTCTGCTTACTCAGAATGTATGAAGGAAATATGGACCTCACAATTCATTCTGAACATGATTTGTAAGTATGTGTTTGCTTATAAATAAAAAACAAGTCCTCTTTGTGCCACCATATCAAAAACATTAAAAAAAAACCTTACTGAATGAATTGCTTAATGGTTTACTGAAAATATTATGAAAACTCATATTAGATAGTACAGCATCATAAGAATAATTTAAAAGTTTATTTTAATTCTGAAGATGTCAGTAGTGTAAGCAAGAGAGTAAGGTGACCACCAGTCAGTATACCAAAGTTCATGGCGTAATAGTGGTGATGTAGACTAGCCAGTGTGAGAGATTGGGTTGAAACAGTATTGACTCTAAGATTTCACCTAAAAATGAGAAAATTTGCTTGCTTATTCCAACTCTTGAAAACAATTATTTTATCAAAAACCCCTTACCAAATACTGTCCACCAACAGTTCTTATCAAGACAATCAGATTAAGATTTTACTGTGTTTTCAGAGTTAGAATGTATCATCTGCCCTTAAAGCTAGTATGATAGGGACTGATAACCCTAATATTTATTTCCCCTTAATGTTTAATACCACACCAACAATTTTGGGAAGGGGCATTAATTAGCTCAATATTTAAAAATTATCAGCCTTCAAAGAAGCTAGACATACATGGCCAAGGAACACACTTCTGCCTCAAGAGATGTGAGTGGAAATCATTACATGTGATTCCCAAGAAAGCTTGCAAAGTGTCCCTTCCATCTCCACCCTTCCTTTCCTCAGGCCTGGACCATGGTGGTGGGTTTGCAGCAGCCATTGTGCAGCCATGAGGTAACCAGGAGGCAGTTATCATTTGTTGATCTAGTGCTTGCTGGCAAATACCTATGTGATTTTGTAGAAGAAATAAAATCCCAGTTTAAGCTACTGTTTGATATTGCTTTGAGATTATCTTTTGTTATTCACAATTGAACATAAACATGTTGTTGATATAGCCAAGAGATATTTATACAAGCTTTGACCTGGGAACCCAGAGTCTAAAAATTATATAACCCTGCTCTATCTCTGTCCAGTTTTAGACCTACCATTGATTTCTGTCTTATTTTATAAAAAGGAGTGGGCATTAACACCATCCCTTCTAGACTGAAAAAGTAGGATGCTACCTATGTTGTATGATAGCAGAGACTTTAAACTCCATGGGCAAACACCTCCCACACCCATAGCAAATTAATTTCTATGTTTCACTAAAATTTTCTGTAACTATGTCATCATGTAAGAGGGAAGTAATAGGATTTTATTTATAAGCCAGTATTCCTTTGTGCAAAAAGCTTTATTCTAATTGGGTTCTGGTGGGAAGCTGTTGTCAGCAGAGGCAAGAATGCGTCAAAATAAGAAGTTTATCCTAATACACATTGTTCTTCTACCCAACAGTTTCCTTAATTTCTAATGCCTCCCAAACATCTGATGCCAGGCATTCATGTGTCAAGGCCCTGTATTTTACCTCCACTGCTCAGTTGTGCATGTCTGTGGACTTTGCTCCTTGCGATGCTATTTGGTGTCTGGCAATTGGGGGACCTTGGAGCCCCCAACAGCAAGGATACATCTTTCCAACCGTGGTTGCTAATGGGGCTAATGGAGAGGCTGACTGTTTAAAGTTCTGCGAGTGCTGGTTCTGAGGTGGGTGTGAGTCCATTTTTCTGCGTTGCAGCACTCAGCAGGAGAGCCCCGTGCCTCACGCGGGGAGTTTGATATGCCGTCTGCTCTGAGCAGTTTGGATTAGTCCATCTGTTGCTGGTTTTCAGAAACCTGAGGTGAAGAAAATAAATAACAGGAAACACAAAAATGAAAAATGCCCCCGGTTCCTGAATTGCAGTAAGTCTGCCTGTGCTCCTAAAGCGCCTCTTCCGCGCAGATGCTGAACTCCCGGGCAGAAGAAGAAGGAAGCACCCAGATTTTGCTTTTGAGGATTTTTAAATCTTCAGAATTATGGCCCATTCATTGCATTAAAAAGTGATGTTTCCAATTACTAGTATTTTGGCAAAGAAATAAAGATAGTCCTCGATTTATGAAACCATATTCTCCCTGTCACTTGCTTTTTAAAGGCTACCACATATTTTCAACTGAGGCTTATTTGAGCCTCCGTTTTTCATAAGCAGGAGGGTACTGCTAACAGAATCAGAGATATCTGCCTGGAAAAGACACACTGACAAACTCCAGATGCTTACAGTAAACTGTGGAAGGGGTGTACGCTCCATAGCTTTAGCTCCAGAAGGTGAAATTAAGACCCATGGGTAGAAATGATAGGGAAGGGGATTTCAGAGCTGAGGACATTCTAATCAATGACCTGTGAAGTTTTAAGTGAACTACCTTGGATGACAGTGGGGATTCACATGTGCAGGAGATCAAGCAGGAAATAGAGGACCATGAATAGGTTTTGGTGAGTAGAGGATGCCCAAGTATGAAAAGATTAAACTCAATGGTTTCCACTTTGTTCACTCACTCTTCAACTCACTGCAATTTGTTTTCTTTTTGTTGTTGTCAATCCTCACCTGAGGATATTTTTTCTACTGATTTTTAGAGAAAGGGGAAGAGAGAGGGAGAGACACAGAGAGGGGAACATCAATGTGAGAGGGCCGGAATCAAATCCCAACCCTCAGTCTGCGGGCTGACGCTCTATCCACTGAGTCAAACTAGCCAGGGCTGCAATTTGTTTTCTATTCTCAGACCTCTTTGAAACTAATATTGGCCTATGATCAGGGGAGATTCTATCTGTTTTAATAGATAGTTTCCACTAAGAGCCAAGGCTAAGGCATATCTTGTTCCTTTTCTCTTTTTTTGCTTCTCCCTTTATTGATGAAAGTTTTCTTTAAGCCCACCTTTCACTGAGGTCCTTAACCTTAATCATCTCTATAAAGTCTCTTTTCCACATAAGGTAACATATCCAAATATTTCTCCAATTAGGATGGGAACAATATTATGCTTATCAAAAATTCAGCTAATACTATCATGGTCGGATATGGTTTTCTAAAAACAATAGAAGGTCTCAATACATTTTAAAGCTCTATAAGCCAATAAGGCATCAAATAGCTATAATTCTTTGAACATTATTACAGAAAAAGATTTGAGAGTACAGCAAGATAATTTTGACTTCTCTGTTTCTGGATCAATTTTCTCTTTATTGAAGCTACTTCCTGGGCCTGTCTAAGTCTCAATAATAAATACCTTCCTTATAACTGTCTTATCTAGGCAAATCCATGTGTCTGAATTTATTTCCCTTGTTATCTAATTTCCATGTTCTCTAGTTCTTATCTTTTAAAAAAAAAAACAAACTGTTTATTTTCTATGGCATTTTGAAATTCTGATCTGCTCCAGGAAAAAGCAGTATTTTAATCAAATCTATCTTCTGGTGAATTATACACTTGAGGAGAAATATAATGTAATAAAAAGGACAACACCAGGCTGGATGTTAAAGTGATAAGAATTTGATTCCTCTCTCCCCATTTACTAGTGAGGGGGCCTTGGATGGGCTGTCTTATCATATTGGATTGCAATTCTCTGATGATGGGTGAAAGGAAGGGACTGGACTAGACCACTTTAATGTCACTTGTCCTCTGCAAGGGGGATTCAGAGAATTCCAGATTCACTACTTTTTTGATTTGGAGAAAGAAACCTTTATTTTAAAGTACTTAAATATAAGGTTATTTATCATCAATTAGATCTACCCTGAAATCCTTTCTCTCTCTCTGCTCTAATACATGCTTCTGTTGTGGCAAATGTGCTATTTCCATCACTTCAAAAGATACTTGAAAAAAGTTAAGGTCTTAAATCTTTTATGATCAGTCTGTACCTACTCCCCCAACTTACCTCCCTTTGTACTCCAAAATATTCCTATCCTCCAGTCTTACTGAAATACGCAGGATTACCAGGGACAGGGTCTCTGTTTCTGGAGGACAGTGGCAATGCCATCTGTGAGAAGCTAATCTCAAATGGCATCCTGAGCAATAAAATTAGCCTAAAAGGCATGGCCACAATATATATATATATATATATATATATATATATATATATATATATATATATATATATATATATGGGTTTCCCAGAAATTTTGGATGTAAAGGATTTTATGGGAGTCACAGACTTGACTTTATGTGGGAAGTAGATCAAGTGAAATTTAAGTTTTATAATAATAATACTCCTTAAGAATCCTGGGGGAACCTTGAGTTACTTTAATAACAGAACTATCTACAAATCCAGAACATAGCTCAAACTTACTTGGACAAATCATACTGTATTAGACCTTAAGCTTTCTGAATTTATCTTTGCTTTATTCCACCACCCCTCCCACCTCTACCATAACCAGTCTTCTACTGTGAACAAACAGCTGGGATTCTTAGGCACAACAAGGGTTTAGAAATAACACTGAATAGACCTAACTCATAGGTTGAAATCACAAAGTAAATTTAATTGGCTAGCCCTTCAATGTCCATTTGGATTTAGTCAGGAGGGCAGTCCCCCATAAACATATGGGTAGCCCCGTAACTTTCCTATTGTTACACAGAAAATACAAAGTCTGACGTCCACATTCTCCAATCACAAAGACACTGTCTAAAAGCTAGGTTTTTGGTTGCTTTGGGAATTAGGCATTCACTCCCACAGAATACAGAACCATTCAACCCACCCAAAGGTGGTGGTAATACCTTGTCTCCCACCCAAAGTCTATTTCAGGCAAAAGTCTGTAGCCAGAAAAGAGAGGTGAGAGTGGAATCTTCTCTCTTGCTCACTCACCTCTCACACTCACTAGTTGCTGTTTTTTACTCAAGTTGAGATGGATTTTTCTCTGCCACCTACAATAGTCCAGTCTTATGGTATGGTATGTCCCACAACTCACTTTGTCACCTAAGAATCTCAAATAAAACACCCATTTTAATAGTCTGATGTAGAAAATCAGAGAATATTTGTAGAGGGAAAAAACACACACAATGGTACTTGTAGGTTTCAGTCTCAAGAAACACCAGCTCATCCAACTATAGAAGTCTCTGAATCCTTTGAGGACTGTTTTTTGACCAAAGAGAAGGTTATGCATATCTGGAAGGCAGTGAACAGCCCCAACAAGCCCCTGACTGAGCAGGAAAAAGAAGCAGGCATGATTGTGTTGTAGGAGATGTCTCACAGGCAAGAAGGGCACTGCCATCTGTGATAAAGGCTTTTAGGATCTCAGGCACATTCAAAGCCTCTGAAAAAGTACTGTTTAAAGCCCAAACAAGAGGCCTAGAGAAAAACCACAGAGGGGTCAGGAAGCTCAGAAATGCCAACATGTATCTATGTTGATTCTCATTTTCCAGTCAACCTCCCAGACTTTTACATTTATCAAAGATAATGGGAAAGAGGCACAGGCTATTCTCTGGGAAGAAACCAGGCCTTGATTTGTGTATTTGGGGATTTTCCCCGTGGTAGTAAGACAATGTGGAGCATAGAAATTAGCAATGCTGTTGTTTACCCAAGCAAACATGCAAATGAAAAAAGATCCTTCTTCCTCGGGGATCCCTTCCCTTCTCCTTGCCTGGTACGCTTGTACTGCTGTGAGCAGGGTACTTAGACCTGCTGGCCCTGGGATAGAGTGGGCCATAGTGCGCTGGAGGTTTGGGAGGTTTATTAGAAAATAAAATGCTTGAGAGCTGCTGGAAAAAACAAAACAAAACAAAAAGAATGGTTGCCTATGCTCTTTTCCAGTCTTTTTTTTTCTGTTCACTCTTATCAGCATATGCATCTAAATCAAATTTTAACCTAAGTGTTGTTATGGATCCAACTAACTGTATCTATTTAATCTAAGAAAAAGTTTGCTTTGAGAACAAACAGACAAAAGTCCCAAAGCACCTATTACTGGGCAGGGCAGAAGACCCGTGAGTGCTGGAGGCATGGGCTTCCGTTCTGAACAACCTTGGGGATTTGCTGTTTCTTGGGAGCTTGCAAACATTCAGACTTTTATAGTGGCAATAAAGAGCGTGAAACTACCTCATAAGCCTCTCTGTCAGACAGCAAGTCCCCTAGCACTTCTCCTAATTAACTTCTAACCTGCTGGCCACTGGGTTATTTTTTTTTTCTTCTCGAACTGCTAATGAAGTCCAGAATCTCAAAGTCTCCTTGATTTTTCTTGAGCCTCCTAGCCATTAATTATGAGCCCTGTGTTTTTCTTCTCACTTAGACTTTATAAGGTACACCACAGTGGGAATGTACCAATTTATTTTCCTCCTTAGAGTCCACTGTTAACTTTCTTCCAGATTTATTTTGCTTACCTCTGTAAGATCAATAGAAACCCAGGAAAAACAACAAGATTAGAATATGGGTAAGTAGATTTTGGGATGGGGGCAAAGAGAGAAGTTCAACTCATGTGCTTGAATGTCCTTTCTCGCAAGTGACTATTACATTTACCTTAATAGTCTGAGACATTAAAACAGCTACTCTCAGAAAAGAAACTCTGAGAAAGCTTGTCATCTTTCCATTCTCAGTGACATTTTACTGATGGGTACATTTTAATTCTAATAACCTTTGAAGTCTCCAGAAGAAACTTGGGGAAAGCATGCATGCATGCATGCATGCATACACACACACACACACACACACACACACACACACACACACACACCAGCATTTTCAGTTAGAATGAATGACCAACTTACTTTCTTTTCCAATTGACTTTTGATGGCTATGGTTATTTCTTATATTTAGAACTTGGCTTTGTTCTGGGATTCAGAGAGCTTTACATTCTACCCTTGCTTATCCAAGGTCCATTCCTCCCATCACTTCCTTTAATGAGGCCAGATGTCCTTACTTCAATTCTGTGAGATAAGCGAGTGGACCAGAAACATGACTCTCCTTTATGTATAAGACAGAAAAATGAGTTAATAAAGGGTCATTTTTTAAAGGGAGAAAAGAAATCTATTCAACAAAGTATCTTTAGCCACAATACTTGAAAATCAAGAAATCACCTGGTTTGTCCTCACCTTCCTATGGGGTGGGGTGTATCAGTGGCTTTTAAAATGCAAAGCATGATTTTCAAAAACTTGAAAGTATGACTCTCATGTAATTATAATATCGACCTGTTTCAAGGATTTTGTTCAACTCATTAATTAATGAGGAAACCAGTAATAAAGTCAAGTATAATTCAAAAGCATTTTGGAGATTTAGAACTTTATAGGCATTTTGAAACAATGATAAAACAGAATAACAGGTTAAATGCAAATCTGACTGGAGTCCCATAGGCAACCATGAATGAGTATTACCTTTCTTACCTGACAGAAATTATCTACATTTCAATTAAACCAAAATCTTAAGTTAACAAGTATTTTACTAAGTCTTTTTTCAATAACAAAAAGTGAGTCAAACCAAGTATTTTCCTCTAGAATGATGAGTGTACCTGTTAAATGAGACTTCAGTATAACATTGAAAGAACATGCTGCATACCTTTTTGCATGATTCCCATACGTTCAATAATGTTTCTTATTATAATGAAGTGGCATCATGACCTGAGACAGTGCTAAGAACAACTTTCAGGTAATGGGTCCAGGTTTCCTCTTTCTTCCCAATGTTATTCCTCTGTTTGTGCATACAGGTGTACACATATGTGCATGAAACACAGCAAGTCTGCCATTCATGTGCAATGTGAAAAACATTTTAACCACCTTTGAAAAATAAAATTTGCAGACAACTTAAACTACCCTGCTTTTTCGAGCCAGTCTTACCAATTTTCTTTTTACATTATCCTCTTCACCTCAGAACTCTGTGATTTCATCAAGTAGCAACATTCTAATCAGATCAGACTCGCTCTTTGGGACAATTTGTGGAATGCATTTCATTGTCCTCAAGAAAATTTTAAATGGGTGTTAGAAATGTAGACAATAAGAAATGGCCTCTCCCAGATGTATAACAAGGGGGTGAGCTTTTTTTAAAGACCTTTGCAGTTTATTTTTAAATATAAATTTAGATTTAAGTTCCTTTTATTGATGCCAGTTACACTTCCTAAGAGGGTTTCTGGACCAGAGAAGAGTAATCCTTGTTTTCATATTTTCCAACATCTGGAGGAAGGGAATATTAAAATTAACTCTTACATTTGCATTTTGTTTTCTCACTTTCCTCTTGACAGTTCCCTGATCATCAGAGAAGTCTTTACAGGTTCTCTTTGTAGGCTGAGAGGACCACAATGATATCAGGATCGCATTGATTAAACAAAATTGTTTGTAAGTTTTGGAAATCACAGGCTTAGAATGTATTTTCTACTACAGGATATTCAGAATAAAGAGCCAAACCTTTTGGAACTGAGTCAGACATGATCCTCAATGTTGCCAGTCTGTGGGCACATTTATTACATCTTATGGTGGCATTATAATTTTCCCCAGTTTGCAAACGAAGACTAATTATCCAAATAATTCAGCTTGGCTATCTGCTCTTGACCACTGTGAATCTCCCTGCTGTTCCTCAAAGCTCTGTTTGTTCCCCGTTTCTTTTCTTGTTTTAAACCCCTCACTGTTCTGAGTGCCTTTTATTTAAAGAGAAATTGGATACCTACTGTGTAAATTTCTGCAGGGAGTCCTTTAATGTAGACTGTTGCAATTTTCTCCAGGAATATGCTAATAATTACATGGGCTAGGGACCTGGTTTTTGTTATCTAAAGAAGAGGAACTGTGAGAAAAAGAGGAAAAAAAATCTCAACTTTCTACATCAGTGAAGAGAAGAAAAAAAGAACAAAATAATATAGGAGAAAGGAAAACAAAGTTATTTGTTAAAATGCAGGCTGGAAATAGATGCTCAGAAGTAGCAACTGTGGCCTCTGGTCTTTGTGGAGGCTCTTAAGAAAAGCCATGTTTGAATGGAGAATGGTGAACTTTGGTCTCAGGGGACAACAGCCTTCGTAGTCATGGCAACAGAACATCACTTTGTGCTCCTGGGGACCTACTAGAGTCCTCTGTAGCCTCTACCAGAGGTATGGGTGTCTGAACAGCAAGAAATGCTGGTTAAGATTGATTTAAGGGAGCTCTGCATTTTGTTTCTTGTTTCTGTTTAAAAGATAACTTTCTGAAATAAATTGCATAGTTGTGCTTCAGAGGAACGTTTCTGGGAAATAAACATAGTTATCTTAGCACCCAATGTGCACTGAAGTGATGCTGCAGTAACACAGCGTTGGATCAGCAGCCATTTCTATCCTGAGAATACTTGCCAAGTGGATTATTTCAGGTGACCTGGGGTCTGTACTGTTATTAGCAGGCACCTTTCAGTAGTCACAGACTGACTCTGTCTGACCCTTTATCACAAAGTTCTTTATAAGCTTGTTTCAACCAAGAGGTTTTGGAAAAATAAATTTCTTTTTAGAATTCCTAATGACAATGAGGTCAAAGAATTATTTTCACATACTGATGTGAAAACTACAGCGTTGGAAATGAGAAGAAATTTGCCAATGATGAAAGCAAAATCAAATCCTGGCAGGACCTAAGATCCTTAAATTCCTTGTTTATTTTTATTGGTTGGGTTTCTGAAGCTCTGATTGTAGTGATTTCTTTAATGGTTTTTTCTTGGGTAAAGGTGTTAAAAAACTAAGAAATCAAATTCACTTTAATTAAAATAATAAGACCAATATCCAGCAGTACTTTTTGGAGTTTCACAGAAGGGGAAGTTCTCAACAGCAACCAAAAATGGATAATGATAGTAACATCCTATATAATAAAAGCCTAATATGCTAAGTGTCTGGTCGTCCAATCACCAATTCAACCAATCAAAGCATAATATGCTAATGATATGCCAAGGCTGCTCAACTGCTCACTATGACGTGCACTGACTACCAGGGGGCATCACTCTGACCGGTAGGTTAGCTTGCAGCTGGGGTCTGGCCGATCAGGACTGAGCAAAATGGGCCAAACATGCCCTGGAGCCCTCCTGTGGTCCCTCCCTGGCTGGCCAACCTCCCGCGTCCCTCCCCGGCCCCGATTGTGCACCAGTGGTGTCCCTTGGCCTGACCTGCACCCTCTCGCAATCTGGGACCCCTCAGGGGACATCAGAGATCCAGTTTCGGCCCAATCCCACAGGTGCATGAATTCATGCACTGGGCCTCTAGTTATTAATAACAGAACTGATATTTATTGAACTATGTATATGAGTTCTAAGCACTTTATAAGAATTGTCTCATTTATTTATGTCTACTTACCTGATGAGGAAACAGAGTTTAAAGATCTTCCCCAGAGTCACATAGCTAGTCACTGGTAGAGTCAGAATTTAAACCTAGGCCATCTAACACCAGTGTCTTGAGTTTCTAATCACTCTACCAAACTCTACTATGCTCCTATGCCATAATTTAAAATATATATACAATATTTACATATTATAGAATAATAAAATGCTTATTAATGGTTTGTGTTTTTGTTTTTTTTAAAATCTACTCACTGTATCGCTGTACAGGAAGAAGAACTACTAACCGCAGTCCTTTGCTGAGCTCCTACTCTGTGTCAGGTACTCTCTGGGCACTGGGCATATATACTTTTTGTTCCTCACCCCAAACCTGCACTCAAAGAAATATTATCTCTGCTTTATATATGAAGACATGAAGCCCAGAGATTTTTTTTTTTAAATAACTTACTCAGGTTGTATTTTAACAACAGTCTGAGCAAGTGTGCTTGATGCAAACCTTTTTTTTTTTCTTTCTCAATGCAGCCATACTGTATGTTTTTTAAAGTTACTTTTGAGGTATAGCTTTAGTTTAATTCAAAATGACTTGGGACCATGTCTATCTTCTTAGTCCTTGATCTCTCTTTTCTATTACATTTGTTAATGAGATGGAAGTATTATTTCCAGAAAATCTAAATAAAATATGCAGATTACCTGAGGGGAAGACTGTGGTCTATCGTTTTAACTTAGGTTACTATCAATTGATTAATTTGACTTTCATTCTTTAGTACCTGAATAAATGAAAAATGAATGAATGAATGGGTGAGCAAATGAGACAACCTAACATCTACTGAATATCTAGTAGACTAGGCAGTAGGCACTATGCAAGGTGATTTCATATTCTGATATTTTTGTCCTTTCCATAAAAGTTCTGCAGTTAAGTGTTTTTATTACTGCTACATTAATAAAAAAAGCTGTGGTGCATTTATACAATGAAATACTATGCAGCTATAAAAAAGAAGGTTCTCTTATCCTTTGTGACAATATGGATGGACCTGGAGATTATTTTGCTAAGTGAAATAAGTCAGTTAGAGAAAGATAAATATCACATGGTCTCACTTAGGTGTGAAATCTAATTAATCAAATAAACTGACAAACAAAATAAGTCCAGAAACATGAATGAATGGAACAAACTGATAGAACTCAGAGTGGAGGGAGGCAGGGGAAATGGGAAAAGATTAATGAAAGAAAGTATATGCATATATACATAGCCCATGGACACAGATAATAGAGTGAGGAAAGCCTGGGGTGGGACAGATGGGTCAGATGGAGTGGGGCAAAGAGGGGGAGAATGGGGAACATCTGTAATACTATCAATAATAAATAAATAAAAATTAAAGATTATGATTTAGGAAAAATCTATAGGCATTTGTACAAATTTAGAAATTTATATTACATGGTGTAAGCTTTTATAAATTATAGTTTTTTTAAACTAAAAAGAAAAAAGTGAGGGATCTGAGTCTTAGATAGGTTCAGTGAATTGCTGAGTTTCAACTAATAAATGAGACAGTTAGGAACAGATTCCAAGCGCCTTTGGCTCCAAAGATCATGTTCCATCCATGTTTAAATTTCTTTTAAAAAATTTAGAAGTGCTTAGATTTTAAAAAACAAACACATTTTAGATATATCTAAGAAATGCAGAGCCATATAAGTAGCACCCAAATATTTATGCCCTATATTCATAAACAAAATATTACCTTAAATTTTCCATTTTCCTGAGGGCCCTTCACATTCCATCCCTACCTTTCTATCTTAGAGTGTCTTTATAGTTGTACTAGAGGCCTGGTGCATGAAATTCATGCCTGGGGGGGCGGGTGGTCCCTCAGCCCGGCCTGCACCCTCTCGCAATCCAGGACCACTGGCTCCTCACCACTCACCTGCCTGCCTCATCACCCCTAACCACTTCTGCTTGCTTGCCTGATTGCCCCAAACTGCTTGCCTGCCTGCCTAATTGCCCCAAACTGCTTGCCTGCCTGCCTCATCACCCCTAATCACTTCTGCCTGCCTGCCTCATCACCCCCTAACCACCTCTGCCTCGGCCCCCACCATGGCAGCTTTGTCCAGAAGGACATCCAGAATGATGTCCAGAAGTTCGTGCTGCTGTCTGGTAATTAGCATATTATGGTTTTACTATTATAAATACTTATTTATATTCCTAAGTAAAGCATCATTTAGATATATGTGCTTTAGATCTTTAAATCAATTGAATAAAACTTTTTTTTTTATATTTGCTCTTTTTGCATGACATTGTTCCTGAGATGCATCCATGGCACTGAATAAAGTTATATTTAAATTCTTATCACTATGGCATAATATACCACTATAACAACACTGCCATAATTTGTGTATTCCTTCTACTTTTGATGAATATTTGAGTTTTTTTAATTCTTTTGTATTTAATTTTTTTTGCTACTACAAAGAATGCTAATAAGAACATGTGATACGTTTCAGAGAATATCTTAGAGTGTAATAAAGTTATAAGGTTTATACATTTTTGGTCTATTAGCTAATACCATATTGTTTTCCCAAGATGATGAGCAATTTATACTCTAACTCATTCTGAATAACATTGTATAATTATTCAGCCTCCCCTATATTCACACCAATATTTGATATTGTTATACTTTAGTTTTAACTAGTATTAGTTTGAAATGGTATCTTATTATGGTTTTTTAATTTTTTAAAATATTTTTATTGTTTTCAGAGAGTAAGGAAGAGGGAGAGAGAGATAGAAACATCAATGATGAGAGAGAATCATTGATTGGCTGCCTCCTGCACACCCCCAACTGGGAATTGAGCCTGCAACCTGGGCATGTGCTCTGACCAGGAATTGAACTATGACCTCCTAGTTCATAGGTTGACGCTCAACCACTGAGCCACGCTGGCTGGTGTGATTTTTATTATTGACTAGAGGCCCAATGAATGAAATTTCATGCAAGAGTAGGCCTTCCTTCCCCCAGCTATTGGCACCGTCTTCCCTCTGGCATCCGGGACCCAGGCTGCCTCACCGGCTTCCCTCCAGCAATTGGGACCTGGGCTGCTTGCCTCTTCTGGTCACCTGCAGGAACCCAGGACCTGGGCTGGCTTCCCCCAGAGCCACACGCAGGCACCCTCCAGCCTCAGCTTCGTCAGAAAGGATGTCTGGAATGATGTCCGGAAGACATCCAGTTTAATTAGCATATTACCCTTTTATTATTATAGGTACATTTGAGCATCATTTTATTTCAGTTTTTTGGCATTTCCTCATTATGAAGTACCAATTCATTTTTTTACTTTTGCCCACTTTTTCTATTGGGTAATTTGCTTTTTTCTTCTCAATTTGTAGGCCTTTTTACATTCAGGATATTAAATATTGCCATTTAAACTACTGCAAACAACTTCCTCCAGCTAACATAGTACTTTCACTTACTTATGGGGATTTCTGATGTATGGAAGTTCTCAACTTTAATATATTCATATTTGTCAATCTTTCCTTTATGCTTTGTACACAAAGGCGATCTTTCTAAATCCAAAGTAATGAAAAGATTTAGCTCAAAGTTTTATAGTTTTGCCTTTTGCATTTACATGTTTAACCCAGCTAGAGTTGATTTTGGCTTATGCTGTTTTACAGGGGTCTAATTAATTCATGTTTTTTTCTGTGTAAATAACCAGTTGTTCCAGATATATTTATTTTCAATCCATTTGTTTTCTCAAGGCTCTGCAATACAAGATCTATATAAATCTCATCTACACATATGTATGGATGTGCTTCTGAGCTCTCTGTTTTTTGTTTTTGTTTTTAGTTCATCCATTTCTGTAATAGTACTATACTGTCTTCATTTTTACAGCTTATAGTAATACTTGCTATCTGGTAAGCCCAATCCATTTACTTTGCTCTTCTTAAGCAATGTTTTTCTCATCTTCTATCTTTGATCTTCTTTATAAATTTTAAAATCAGCTTGTCAAATTCGCTCAAAATCTGTTGGTATTTTGACTAGAGTTGAATCATATCACTACAGCAATTTGGTTAGAATTTACATCCTTAGGCTATTGCCTTTTTCTTATTAATTTTCAGACCATGCCTGTGCTATGGTTTTTCTATTTAAGTCTTTGAAAAATTTTTCTTCAGTTTAATTTTCTCCATACAAATTTTGTACATATATTATTAATTCCTTGGTACTTCACTTTTATTTTATTTGAAGCCAGAATAATTACCTTTATAAATATTTTCTTTTGAGCATGTAATGAACTGCAACTGATTTTTTTATACTTTTAAAATAAGCTTCATGTTTTACAACAGTGTTAGTTTACCAAAAAATTTTAAAGATAGTACAGAGTCTCCATAGATTTTGTACCCAGTTTCCACTATTCTTTTAATTTCTTATGTTAATATAATGTATTTGTTATAACCAGTAAAGCAATATTAATACAGTATTATTAACTAAAGCATATACTTTATCCAAATCCCTTTAGTTTTTGCCTAATGCCCTTTGTCTGTTCCAGGATGTCACCAGGGTACCACATTACATTCAGTTTCCATCTCTCCTTAGGTTCCATTGGCTCTGACAGTTTCTAGGGCTTTCCTTGATCTGATGGCCTTGACAGTTTTGAAGAGTACTGGTTAGGTATGTTGTAGAACCCCTTGTTGGGACTTGTCTGGTGATTTTCCTCATGATTATAGGTTTTTAGGAGGAAGACCATAGAAGTGGCGTGCCATTTTTATTCTATTTTTTTGAGAGTACATAGTGATTGCCTGGCTGAAGTATTGTTTGTCAGATTTCACCTGTAAAATCACTCTCTCTTGTCCCTTACCATACTGTACCCTTAGAGCTGTGGTTGGCAAACTGCAGCTTGCAAGCCACATGCAGCTCTTTGGCCCCTTGAGTGTGGCTCTTCCACAAAATACCACGGCCTGGGCGAGTCTATTTTGAAGAAGTGGCATTAGAAGAAGTTTAAGTTTTAAAAATTTGGCTCTCAAAAGAAATTTCAATTGTTGTACTGTTGATATTAGCTCTGTTGACTAATGAGTTTGCCGACCACTGCCTTAGAGGGAAGTCACTATGCCAGTCCATGCCTGAAAAGTGGAGAGTCATGCTCTGCCTTCTTGAGGGTTGAATGTCTTCACAAATTATTTGGAGTTCTGCACAGGATACTGTCTCTTCTCCCTCATTTATTTATTGCATAATTTATTTATATCATGTGGACTTACGGATATTTAATTTATAATTCAATACTACTTTATTTATATTGATGCTAAATTGTTCCATCTTTGGCCGTGGGGAGCTCTTTCAATTGGCTACTGTCCCTTTAACATATACTGTGATTGTGAACTTTTTCCCTGAGCATTGTCTTTATAATTGATTTTTTAGTATATTGATTTTACTTCCAGCTACCTTGCTAAAATCTTTTAGCAATTCAAATAATTCGCTTTTCTAAACAACCATGTTTTCTACAAATAATGACAGGTTTGCTTTCTTTCAAATTATTATAATTCTTACACATTTTACTTTTTTT
This sequence comes from Plecotus auritus, assembly GCF_963455305.1. Lineage (NCBI taxonomy): Eukaryota > Metazoa > Chordata > Mammalia > Chiroptera > Vespertilionidae > Plecotus > Plecotus auritus. The sequence goes on along the minus strand of NC_137772.1, from coordinate 23,541,021 downwards.
TTTTGCCTTGTTGTACTTAACTGGGACCTTTAGTGTGAAGCTAAATTAAAGTTACAATAGAGAACACACTTGACTTGTTTTGGATAGTACAGAAAATATTTAATATTTTTTTTCAAATTAAATACTCTAAATGGGCTTTGTTTTCTATCCCATTCTTACTTAAACCAAACTAAAAAATGACTCTGACAATGAGTGCTTTTTGAAATCAAATATTGAGACCTCTTTGGCCACCTATTTTGTTTTTGTTCCATTCCCCCAGCCTCTTACTTCTTGGCTCTTCCTTCCCTGGTGATTGGTTTCCTGTGCCTTCAGATCTAGATACCTTCCTCCCCACCACTGTGCAGTCTTCAGGTATTTTTTCATAAAAGACTAGTTACTTCACTTTCACAATATCCTCTCCCTGGCATTTAAAATTTACCAAAAAAATCAAAGCGTTAAGCTGAAGCTATGTAGATACATGTGTAACTTAAGTTCTTGAAGTATATATCTTGTGGTCCCGTGAAGTGGCATGCTAAATTATTACCTATTTGGCTCGTCTGCCTAAGCCTGCATGTACAAGTGCCCATGACAGACTCAACCAGAGGCCCAAAACTCCACTAAACATAGGCTGTTATTTAATGTCAAACTAATTTATAATCAGATCAACATTTTGTTATTTTGGACACTTAAAAATAAATCCCTTTCCTGCTAATATTTCTAATTTTAAAACCAAGATCCTGATCAAAGAGAAATAGAAAGTATCACGTGGTTCTCTGGTTCAGCATCTCATAGGGACCAGGGACTGTTTTTGCCTGGCAGCCTTGCTGAGACTCTCAGGCACACAGAGAAGTTTTTCAAATTTCATTGTATATAAGAGTCAACTCAGGAGTTTGTATAAAATGTTAATTTCTGCTCATCTCTGCATCCTCCATTAAGATTCAGCAATTCTTAGAGGGGTCTCTGGAGTCTGTGTTTCCCCCAAGCGCCCAGGGTGATTGTGATGCAGCGGGTCCACTCAGCTGAGTTAGAGAAAACCCCTGTGGTTGGTGAGAAAATGAACTGGAAAGAGGCTCTCAAAGAATTGTCTGATGATTTATGGGCAGTGTGATTTATAGCAAGCAGGACTTTATCCTAATTCCATTCAGTTTCTAGCTGCTGTTCTGGGCTGTGTAATGCAGAACAAATGGGCATGACCCCCTGGGCACTGCTCCTCTAAAATGCCCTGGCAACAGTCCTGTCCTTGGCTGCAGAGATGAGAGGGAGCTTGAAAAAAAGTTAGCCAAACCCTCACTGTATCATTGTTCTGTTTCAACCCCAACTGGAGGGCCCTGCAATGTACTTCCTTTTGCCAACCACTGGGAGTCAGTGCCGATCCCACAAGATAAGGCTCAGTCCTCCACAAAATTGCCCTCCTTTGAGATGCCAGACACAAGTGGCTCCCCAGCTCATCAGCACTTTTGATCAACTGGATATAAATTCAAGGATTCTACAAAAACCTTAGGTTTGATTTTCCCTAGAATGACTCACAGAACTCACTATTACAGTCTTATTATAAAGAGTGTACTTAAGGTGACATTTGGGGGTCCAGGAAACAGAGCTTTCGTGATATTATGATTTATAATAAGAAATACATATTTGGTTTTCATCCCCTTTTTGGCACAATTGGAATTTCCTGTGTTGAGAGCAATAAAGGTGTCTTTTGTTATGATAATTAGGTGACTTTTGGGAGGTACCTAAGAATGGGGGCAACCATGTGATTAGAGTGTTGGAACTTTCAATCCTAGCTCACACATTTGGGGAGAGGACAGCGGCTGCAGGTTGAATAAATCACCAATGATCCATGACTTAATCAGTCAAGACTATGTAATGAAACCTTCATAAAACTCCCAAAAGGAGGTTCAGAGATCTTCTGGATTAGTGAACATGTGGAGATTTGGGGAAAGTGTTTGGAGAAGGTATGGACCAGCCCTGTGCCCCTTCAAACACACATTGCCCTATGCGACTCTTCCACCTGGCTGTTATTGTATTGTGTCTTTTTATAATAAACCATTAATCTAGTAGGTAAAATGTTTTCTTGAGTTCTGTGAGCCCCTCTTGCAAATTAATTGAACCCAAGGAGGGAGTCATGGAAACCTCTGCTTTATTACCAGTTAATCAGAAGCACAGGTAACAACCTGGACTTGCTCACAATTGGATCTGAAGTGGGAAGCAGTCTTGTTGGACTGAGTTCTTAATCTGTGGAATCCAATGATATCTCTGGATAAATAGTGTAAGAATTGAGTTGAATTATAGGACATCAAGCAGGTGTCAGAGAATTGCTTGGTGTGGAAAAATCACACATACATGCACTCACTGGAACTGGAATCAGAATTGTTACCTCCTAAGCCTTCTGAACCCTGTGAATCAAGGCATGTCACCCTCCCAACATAATAGTGTGTTCACCAATCAGAAAGCTCCACTGAGCTTCAGTGCCCAGAAATTTTATTGGTGTTTCATTATATGGTATAGGCATGATCGATTAAATCATTGGCTATGTGATTAAACTCAAGTTTTCCCTCCCCCTCCTTCCTGGTGGTAGGGCTGGTCTCTACCAACCCTCTAATCAAATGGTTGGTCTTTCTGGTGACTAGCCCTCATCTGGCATCTAGGGCACACCTTGGGTCATTCATTAGCATAACAAAGATACATCCATCCTTCTGGAAATTCAAAGGGTTGTGAAACTGGGTCAGGAACTGGGGACATAGTTATATTATAGATTCTTTACAATGTTATATATTCTTTACTAAACCACAGTAATAAGAGGCCACAATGTGTACCTGTGGGCAAGCACCTCAGTGTGCACTATACACCCTGATGGAATCTGAAAACACAGAAACAAGATTGATGGAAAGGGGGCTGGAGCATCTTCGTGGCTGCAATGCACCCAGGGTGTAAAGTCAGAGAGCTCCCTGACAAGCATTGCAACAAAGAGATCCTTTCACCTTGAGAAAGTTTTGCAGAATTCCTATAAGAAACCTTTTCCTGCTTCCCATTTTCCTGTTCATTTCCTTTTTTACTTTTTCTTTTTTGGCTTTTTCTTCAGTACCATAATTGGTTGGAACAGACTGAAAACCGTGTAAGTCCATTAGGACCTTAATCACCTGTTAAAGATGAGAGCATCCAGTGAGGAACAACAGCATTTAAACCTCTGAGGGGAACTAATTGAAATTTCTCTTTTGAATCCATGCCCGAATGGGTTCTGTGAGGACATCAAACACAGAAACCCGAGCTCAGACTGCAGCCATACTAATGGGCTTAGGGATAAGATAGGAGACAGAGTCTGCCCACTGCCAGGAATGAGAAGTTTAAGTCCAGTTCAGTGTGTTTCCTTCCTCCTGAGCAGAGACCTGTGTACTATGAATTTTTAGAATTGAAAAAAACTATACAAATGCAGAGAAACATTATCATAATTACTTTGGCCTAAGAATATTTTTAGCTAATGTTATTTTAATAAGAGCTGCTGTCAAGGGGGAAAGGCAAATCACTTAAAGCAAAAGTTTGTTCTGATGTTATCTGATTTAATGTTCCCTGCCTGTCCTGCTGGATATTTCATAGCAACTAAAGCAGAGTGTTAGGGTAGAAAGCCGATTATTCCATCCCAGGGAGAATATTGGGCAACACTCTCTCCCAGACATTGTGCTTAATGTTGTAGGAAATAGAGGACAGTCTCTGTCCTCAAGGAGCTTACTAGTACAGTCTATAGAAGTGTGGATATCCAGGCACCTGGACAACTAACAAAATACTAACAGAATGAAATTTGGGTGAAAGTAAGTTATGGTGCAAAAAGCAGAGCTTAGATAATTCCAAAGATATAGAAAGTCCTTCCTGCAAAGGTGCACTTGAGCAGGTGCTAAGAAGGATTGTATAGAATTACCATTGGGTTCCAGAGGCAAGGGTATTTGAAGCCCAGGAAAGAGCCTGAACAAAGTCAAGGTATCTGGCCAATTCATAAAATAAAACATGTAAAGATCATGAAATTTTGCTACATAAATTAATCTAATGAAATTACATACTTTAAAGAACTCTGCAGAAAAATTTCCTGGGTTAGAAACACTTTTTTTTACACCCCCCCTCCTTTTTTTTAATAACAGCAAATGTGGTCCATAAACCATCAGCGTCAATATCAACTGGGAACATTTTAGATATGTAAATTCTCAGATCCAATTTCAGTCCTACTATGCTAGACTCTCTGGGGGTAGGTCTAGCAAATTGTTTTGACAAGTTCTCCATGTGATTCTGATGCATGCTAAGGTTTGAGAACCACATGACACAACTCAGGAACTGTTTTCCTTTTCTCTGGTCAACTACCCATTTTCCTGATTGCATGTCTGTTATAATTCCTCTTCTTAAGTTTTTAATCTATTTTTGTTGTTCTTTAAGACAACTCACTGTGCAGAGGGAAACATGTCTCTTTTTCAGTCTTCTGATTGTCAAAGTCCTTGATCTCAGGAAAATAATATTGATGCCTGAATTCAATAATAAATATTGGGTTGTAATTTCTACTTGAGTTGTGTACAGTTTTTATTATTTTGAACTCTTTCTGCATTTAAGTTTGGTCCTCTATGCTCTTGCTGTCTCCTGTACCTCATTACTGACTCTTCTCCATTTATTATCTTAATCGTTTGGCTCTTCCTTCTCTGCCCTTTAATCACCGTTTTACCTGTGTTAAGTGCTGGTAACTTAGATGGACTCCAATATTGATTACATCTTATTTACTATCAAATCTATAGGTAAGTCTCTAACCTCCATTCTGAAGTGAAATCTTACAGCTGTCAGTTGGACATTTGTATATCAAAACTGGATTCTTTATCACCATAAACTCATTTTTAAAATCTTAACTCATGAAAACTTAATGTGTCAAGCCAAATGCTTGGGAGTTCATGCAATATTCCAAGAGAGAAAAGGCAGGGATATTGATTAAAACTTCTAATCCTTAGATTTGGAGAACTTAAAAATCCTAAGAAGTAGAAATAAGAAACCTATACCTAAATATCATGATACACTAAACAGACAAAGACATATTTTTAAGAGCAATCAAATGGAAAGATAAATTAACTTAAAAGGAAGCATCAGAGTGATTTATGATACTTGGTACATACAAGCCCAGGTTCTTATATGGAGTCATAGATGGAAATCTCCTCATACCAATTAAGTAAACAGGCCTGGCTGAAAGGAAGTTGCACTTGTCATTCTTGAAATATAAGTAGAGTCAGCAAACAGGGGCAGTGAGAGCCCCTCACTCCACCATTCCCAAGTGAGGGGGCTATAGGCCACAGGACTTAGCAGACAAAATATTTGAAAATCATGGCTGGAAACCTCCCCAAATTTGACAAAATTCATGATATTAACATTTAAAAATTCAACAAATTCCAACTAGAAAGAACTTTAAAGTATCCATGCCAAAATATAAAAGACAAAAATTCAAATTACGAACAAATTCATTGCTATAATTTTAGCTCGTGGCCTACACATAATTCTCCCTCTGATTGAGCTAACATTGTTATCAGTGCTCTATAATCCTTTAAATACTAATTATAACTCAGAAAGAAAAATGCACAAATCACAATAACCATGTTGTCTCTCTCTCCACTTCTTAGCTTCATTTATGCCTTCATCACTTCCCACCTGATTTATTCTACATGTCTCAATCCAGGCCCCCATTCTGCCTCTTTACATTGCATTCCATCTTGATGCCCATTGTATCATTAGGACATACATGGAAAGAACCTATTAAAAATAATTATGTTCCTCTTCTAGTTAACATTTCTTTGGGTTCCCTATCATAACACAAATAGTTGCAATGTATTTAACATTCAAAACCCTTCCCAAACCATTTCAGTAATCTTTTCTCCTTTTACAGTTTGCTTCCTTTCCCCTGGGCTCCTGGGAGGCTCACTAAACTTCTCACCATGCACTGAATTTTCAGCAACCCTTCTTCTGGGTATCTACCTGAAAATTTTGAAAACATTTATTTGCCAAGATATATGCTCCCTTATGTTACTGCAGCATTAGTCACAGTGGCCAAGACATGGAAACAACCAAACTGTCCTTCGATAGATGAGGGATAAAGAAGATGTGGTACAAATGTACAATGCAATACTACTGAGACATAAGAAAAGATGAAATACTGCCATTGTGACAACACGGATGAATCTTGAGAATATCAAACTAAGTGAAATAAGTCAGACAGAAAAAGTTAAGAACCATATGATTCCACTCATGTGGGATACAAAACTGAAAGCAAAAATAACAAACAAGAAAAACAAACAAAAACTCATAGACACAGACAACAGTATATTGGTTACCAGAAGGAAGAGGAGTGGGGGTATGATAAAGGGTAAAGGGGGTCAAGTATATGGTGACAGAAGATGATTTGACTTTTGATGGTGGACACACAATGCACTATACAGATCATGTATCATAGAAATGTATACTTGAAACCTATATAATCTTATTAACCAATGTCACGCAATAAATTTAATAAAAAAAAGAAAGTACTGTCTTTTTTATAAGTTTTCTCCTCCACATCTTCTAAAGCCACTCTTCCTTCTTTGCTTATGAGCCTTTGTATTAATTTGCTTGGGCTGCCATAAACAACAACAACAAAATCCCACAGACTGGACAGCCTAAATAACAGAAGTTTCTTTTCTTGCATTTCTGGAGTCTGGAGGTCCAAGTTCAAGGTCCTCATAGCACTGATTTCTAAGGTGTCACTCCTTGGTCTGCAGATGGCTACCTTCTTGCTATGTCCTTGAATGTTGAGTTTTGTTTCCTCTGTACATGTGTACTCATGGTGTCTCTTTCTTTTCTTATAAGGACATTATTGTCCCGGTGCACAGATTAGTGCACATTGAAAGGAAATCAATTAGAAGAAATATTTTCATATAGCTATTCGCCCTTGCTCTATAATAGAAGTGTCAACCAAATTCACAATCGACAATGACAGACAGAAACACACGCGTGTGATTGGTAGCAGCGAGTCAACTTAGCCTTTTATATATGTAGATAAACTTGCTTAATTAGACCTGCTTTCTAATTTAGCTAAACTTTTTCCAGCTCAGTGAAGCACCCCAACTTCTCTTTCAGGTAATTGTCAGCAGCACAGCAGTAAATATCAACACAAAGCAGATCATTATTGTAGATCATGCAGGGAGAACAAAGTGTAAAATATTTAACTGCAGCAGTGTTTGACTATATTCTGCACAGTGAGAAAACCTGAAGTCATTTTCAAGGTTCACCATTTCTAACTTCTTTTCAGTCGGGTCAAGTTTCTAAAATTTATAAATCTCCGTTTTCTAGCTAATGAAAAGAAAATAGAATTTTACTGAGTCTCCTATCTACCTACTCCAGGACTTCTGTCAAGATCAAATGAGATGAGGCACGGGAAAATGCTTCACAAACATTCAGCTAAACTATAAAATGTTTGCACCTGGCCATAAAGCATGTCAGGTTCCTGGGCTGAAGAAACTGCAAGGAGGCTAGTCACTAGGGAGAGGAAGCCGGGCATTGCTACGTGACATCATTATCCGGCACCCACAGCAACCATTTCTGGGCTGGGCTGGCCTGGTCTGTGGGCCACATTTTGCGCCTTGGGGTCTTGGCAACGTTGGCAGTGATTTGGTGGGGTGTTGTTCTGGGGTGGTGGCAGGGCCTGTGTCCCACTTGGGGGAAGCCCAGTGTTGGTTTGTTGGTGCCAGGTCCGTGGCATCGTTTATTTTTAAACAGCCAGTGCACATCATCTCAGCTCCTACGTTGAGTGTCTGCTCCCTGGTGATCATTGTGCGTCATAGCTACCAGTTGGAGGGAAGGACAGACATTTAGCATTTTATATATATAGACTAGTTCTACTTTTATGACTTCTTTTAACTTTACCTCCCTAAAGACCCTATCTTCAGGGTTTGGTGGGGCAGGGGAGACACAATTCAGTCTATAATAACCTCCCCTTATCTTTTAGAAACCAATTTCTCTGAAATATCCTTTGAATTCTTTTGTGAATACAGTTCTATCATTCCCTGTAGGCTTACAGAAAATTTTCCATAGCACGCTGACTGTACCCATAGCACTGAGTTATAGCATACATGCAAGAACTCTGGAACAGTGATCCTTTTAGGGACAGGGATAATATTCCCCCGTTTGAATCCACAAAATCTAGAATGCCTATCTTATAAAATTACTCAGTAAAAGTAATAGATAAAAAAGTATTTTAAAGTATTAATTTATTTATTGTGGTGGTGCTTATAGTTTAAAGTAGCACTCTTCTTTAGGTAAAACAACTCTTATCAATATATGCTAACTTTTGTAAAAGTGATTAAAATTTACCATCCATGTATGCACACCTATCAAATCCCTAGTTCCTATGGTAACTGGACAACCTTTATATTAGGTATGTAGACACTGTTCTAAAAGGGGAAAGCAGTGGTGTGAGTAGAAGTAACTCCTGTAGGCAGCATATTGTTTGTTCCTTATGCATAATGCATGGGGATTATGAAGGATTTTCTCTCTTCAGATGAGGTAACTATAGGCAGTTACAGTGATTGCCCTTTAGGATGTGTTTGCCACTAATATACACCAAGTAGCCTTCCAAAGTAGCTTTCCTGCTGGCATATGTCCTTCTTCCATCTGTGATCCTTCGTTGTGTTTTTTCTTCCTGTTTGTAGGATTTCAGATCAAGATGAAATAAACTTGGGAGTCACTGTTAGTTTACTTCTTCAGGAGATTCTACAAAGATATAATTTAGCTTTTGGAGCAGTCAGAGTTTTTGAAAGTGAGTTCCATGAGAAGAGATTCTTTTATATGTAGAGAGGTGGAGAAGACCAAGATACTCCTGATTTACATTGTTAATTATGACAAAATGAAATTAAAGGAGCCTGCAACAGTTTGTTTTAAAATACAAGGTTTATATTAGACTAACAGGTGGTCATTTGGTAAGTTATATAAATGTCTAATTGCCATGTTGTACACCTGAAAGTAACATAATATTGTATGCCAAATGTAATTGAAAATTTAAAAATCCTATTAATAAAAGGATAATATGCAAATCGACCGAATGGCAGACTGACCGTCACTATGACGTGCACTGACCACCAAGGAGCATATGCTCAATGCAGGAGCTGCCCCCTGGTGGTCAGTGTGCTCCAACAGGGGGACTGCCACTCAGTCAGAAGCCGGGCTCCTGGCTGGCCAGTGCAGTGATGGTGGTGGGAGCCTCTCCCGCCTCCACAGCAGCATTAAGGATTGGGCCTAAGCCATCAGTTGGACATCCCCTGAGGGCTCCTGGACTGTAAGAGGGCACAGGCTGGGCTGAGGGACCCCCCAAGTGCACAAATTTTGTGCACTGGGCCTCTAGTAAATACATAAATGCAGGTTTCATTATTATTTGGGTGTGGTGAGGCCAACAGATCAGCAGATGACTGCCCGTGGAAACATAATTTTTATTCACAGGCCCCATCAGGAAGCAGATAGAATGAGGCAATAATGTGGGCAAGAGCCTTTATTATTATTTTTGTGGCAGGAAGTGGAAGTAGTGGGTGTGCAGGCATAGGCTTGGCTAGTTTGGATAATTTCAGCAGACTCAGGGGCATAGGGACTGTCCCTGGTTGTCTAGTAGATGGCTCTTAGGTGATTAAGGCAGATGGATAGTGGCCCTGAGTGACAGAATCTGACAGAGCAGGTTGTTGGAGATGTGTACTCTAGATTAGTTGGTTTACATATGAAAGGTGGGCTTACAGGCAACTCATTTACTATCTCTAGGAATTAGCTAGCCCTGGAGGTCCATCCTCAATCAGCAAGATCCCAGATATCAAAGCATTAGAATAACAAGACATGCTCAATATACAACCCATGAAACTGAAACACAAATCCATTTAGGAAGTTTTCAATCTTTGTCAGAGAGAAAATGAAAGATAAAGGAAAGGAAATCGGCAGAATGAGACATAGTGGGTTGAACAATAACCTAAACATTTCTTACAAAAAAAGTTTTTCTATCTTCAAAAAAGGGTTAGTAAAAAGCTCCATGCGGGGAGAAACTCAGTGGCCTTATCTGCTATGGACAGCAACAGAACCCCCACCCCATTAATCCAGCTGATGCTGTTAGTCATGGCTTCATCTTCTGTGAGTGACCACTTTTAATCTTATAGGGAAACTAGAGGCCTGGTGCACGAAATTCATGCATGGGGGGAGGGGTTGTCCCTCAGCCCAGCCTGCACCCTCTCCAATCTGGGACCCCTCGAGGGATGTCCGACTGCCTGTTTAAGCCCGATCCTGCTGGGATCGGGCGTAAACGGGCAGTCGGACATCCCTCTCACAATCCAGGACTGCTGGCTCCCAACTGCTCGCCTGCCTGCCTTCCTGATTGCCCCTAACCGCTTCGGCCTGCCAGTCTGATCATCCCCTAACCACTCCCCTGCCAGCCTGATTGATGACTAACTGCTCCCCTGCAGGCCTGGTCACCCCTAACTGCCCTCCCCTGCAGGCCTGGTCACCCCAAACTGCTCTCCCCTGCAGGCCTCGGTCTCCCCAACTGCCTTTCCCTGCAGGCCCGGTCACCCCCAACTTCCCTCCTCTGCCAGCCTGGTCACCCCTAACTGCCCTCCCCTGCAGGCTTGATCACCCCCAACTGCCCTCCCTTGCAGGCCTGGTCCCTCCCAAATGCCCTCCCTTGCTGGCCTGATCCCTCCCAACTTCCCTTCCCTGCTGGCCATCTTGTGGTGGCCATCTTGTGTCCACATGGGGGCAGCCATCTTGTGTGTTGGAGTGATGGTCAATCTGCATATTACTCTTTTATTAAATAGGATAGTTGCTATAATACTTTGCAGCCTTAGCTTCCACTGAACTTGAATATTAGCAAAACCCGATTTTGTTTTATTAAACAATAAACTGAAACACCAAAAGTTAACGTTCTGATGGGAATTTAGTAGGATAATGAATGAATCGATAAAGCTCACCTTGGACCATCATTTCACTTGATGAGTGTGATTTCCCATTTCCCTTCCATGCAGACCCTTTCTGGGCTGGAACATTTCTTCTCTGCTGTATATCTCTTTGGCACCCTGTGAAACAGATGCTTATCTGATTCCTTCTGCACACTCGTTGCTGCTAAGAAAATACATTGCACATTCTGCTTGCATGAGCTGCCTGGAATTATCTTGTTGTGTTACCACTTGCTGGAAAAACTGCATCTCAGTAGTGCCCCACCCCCCTGGGAAAGACATCCATCAACACAGACCTGTTTTTCCCTTAGGTGCCCGTCCATTTTGGTGCCTCTTATTAAGCCTCATAGGGTCCTATTCATCAAAATTATGCCAGGGAAGCCTTGAATTCTTCCTGAGGAGCATATTCAGCAGAATGCCAAGGAAGTGCAGAGACTCATGTGGAAAGCATTGAAAGAATGTGCAAATTAGTTACCTATTTTTATTCCAGAAACCCCAAAAATGCAAAGGCACATATTGGAGTTTTAAATAAAACCCATTTCTGACTTATTAGCAGCTCTTTACCTATCAACCTCTGTCATTAACTGCCCAAGGAAGCAGAGACGTTAGTGACTGAGTCATAAGATTAGGGATATCCTAAGGATTGTAAATCAGCAGGGAAGGGTGCATGGACTTTTGGTTATTAATCTATCTGCCCATCTCCATAGACTGTCTAACAGGTTTGGAATAAATGTTAGAGGGAAAATGTCACTTGTCATGTGAAAGAATGTCAGAAAAAAGGATTCTGAGATGGGAACTGTGACCTGAATCCACCTTAGAAATCACTTTGAACGTAAGTATATGTCCAATGTAATAGATTACCTAGGAATCGAACTATAATTAGGTTTGGGAAGATGTTAATCATTATGCTATTTTTAGAAGAAATAATTACCTGGCAAAGTGGGCATGTAACTGCAACTTTATAGAGGCTGGATGGGGAGCCAGATGACAGGATGCTTCTCGTGAGAGGAAAAGTAATAAATATTCTTGGCCTGTTAAAGAACAAGGGCATGGAGTCACCTGCTAGAGCTAAGGATGTGCATGTGTGTGTTTAATCTCTGAAGAATATGCTGACCTTGACTAAAGTCTGAAGTGGAAAAGCATGGAGTTGTATTTCAGGACAGGTAGGCCTACTAGTAATCCTGATGATCATCATATGCAGGGTTCAAAAAGTCACTGGGCTTAGTGGTTGACCTAAAGAATGTTTATTCCCTAAAATGGAAGAGTGGCTTTGGACTATAGACCATAAGGACTGTGGTTACCCAGGGAACAAAGAAACAGAAAGGAAGAGAGTTTCAAGTGGAAAAAAGGTGGGTATAATCTTGGCTCTCTCTTTGGCAAAGTTTATTAATTGCTTTCTATACCTAATACTCTCTGTGCTCATAGAATGTTACCTTGATAAATGAGGTGACGATCGTTGGCAGTGGCGCCCAGGCATCCCTTGGAGGGACCAAGGAAAAGAAGCAGAGAGAATGCACCTGGGTCCATGTTGCCAGATACTAGTTTTCCAGGCAGGTTACCTGGCACAGAAGAGAAGCAAGTCTATCACAGATTTTTTTTTTTTTTTTTCCATCTTGACATAGCCTGGTTTTTCTAGAATTTGTTTTCTGGCTATGTGGTTTTCAGAAGATTCTCTCTCCATTATGTTCTTATAAATAGCATTGGATATTGGCAGGACATGAAAGTAGTTTCAGCCCCCAGAGACTCACTGAAGGTGGCCTGTGCCTGGATCCACCTATCGTCCTCAGTTTAGCTATAGCAGTGGTCGGCAAACTCATTAGTCAACAGAGTGGCAAACCTCGGCTCGCGAGCCGCAGTTTGCCGACCACTGAGCTATAGACTATGCTTTTTGGAAATACATATGCTGCGATGATTTAGGTTAGTCAGAAGCAAATATAGGATTCGCAAATAAAGGGGCTGTGAGATGCAATTTGAAATTCTAAAATGGAGTCAAGCAGAAAAGGACTGAAAGAGATAGTTTGGTTGATTATATTCATAGCAGTTTAAAGGATTAATGTTGGAATGTGTGCCTGAATTATCCCTACCCAGAACATAGTCCAAGATTATTTTGCTCAATTGTAAAGATATCTGTGCATTTAAAATTCCTAAACTTGTGTCATAATTACACCAGATAAGTAGGGTAATAAATAAAGGGGAAAACATTGACAGAAAAAAATGTCAAAGCTAAGGAAATGTTTTCTGGGAATAAACTTCCTTTTTATTTTCTTCAATTTACTCTAGTGGGAAGTTAGTTACCTTAGAAAAATGGTACTTAAGGAAGCCCTGGGTGGATGAGGAGGGTGTCAGAGATATCTCTGATTCAAGTGTACATTCAAATTTCCCCCTCACCAGTCTCCTTTCTAACATCACTGAATACTCAACTAACATCTTGTAATTAGTGCTTTTTAAAATAAGGTATAGGCATAAGCTTGACTCTCTCTTTGGGCCAAGTTTGCAGATTGCTTTCTTTACCTAACTCTAACCCTCTCTCTCTCTTTTCTTTTACATTTTTTTTTTTTTTTTTTTTTTAGAATTTTCTTTGAAAAACTATGCAGCTTTCTTCTGTACATCACATGAAAAGAAAGTTTGCTGTCTGAGAATCAGAGATCATTTCGCTTTCTGGCATTTTCCTTACTCTCATCAAATGGGTTCTGAACAGTTCGTTCCACTGTCGGCCATGGGAGTGGACCAGACGTCAGGAGGCTGGGCCGGTCCTCACCATACCTAACCGGCTGCTTGGAGCTGCCTTCTCAGAGCCCCTGCTCTCTTACCTCTTCAATGTACAGGTTTATGTCTTAGGTTTCTCATGCTGGATGTTCTTTCAGACAAATGCCAGAAATTAAAGAGTAATAATAGAACACTTTTTAGATAAAGTCACGTTCATGAAGGGGATTAAAATTTGCCATTTCAGTCCACAGACTTCATCAGAGTGTCTGAGAAAAGATTTCTTGTTTCTAGTCTTTTGAACTATGGCTTTTTGGAGGGAAGCAAGGTCTTTTGCAAGAAAATGGTTGCTCAAAGCATGTGCATAGCACCTTATTTTAAGACAACTTGTGAGGCTATAGGTCACTGGAAGAAGACATGAAGTTTTCTTATCCTATCTAATAAAAGAGTAATATGCAAATTGACCGTACCTCCACTACACCCACAAGCCATGCCCACCAGCCACACCCACCAGCCAATCAGGAGGGAATATGCAAATAAACCCAACCAAGATGGCTACAGCCACAGAGAGTAGGAGGGAGGTTTGGGTTTCCCTGGCAATGGAGGAAGCCAAGCTTTCTGCCTGCCCTTGCTGGCCCAGGCCTCCACTCAATGCTACAAAGTTTCAATTATAGAAGTTAAATCCCAACAGAAATGGCGGCAGCCATGGAGCTGGAGAGAGCAGGAGTCTAGGGTTGCCTGCGGCGATGGAGGAAGCCACGCTTCTACAGCCCTGGACTGCTTTGGCCTCTGCTTAAGGCTACAAAGTTTCAATTATAGAAGATACATAAATCCCAACAGAAATGGCTGCAGCCACGGAGCGAGCAGAAGGCTTGGCTCCACTCCAGGCTACAAAATAAATCTGGGATTTATTTATGTAGAATATAAATAAATCCCAGATCCCAGGGCCTCTGCTTGGGTGGCCAGGGGGCGTGGCCAGCCTGCAAACCACCACAGGCCCCTCGCCCAGGCCGCCCCACGCCCCAAGGGAACCCCCACCCTGATCCAGGACACCCTTCAGGGCAAACCAGCTGGCCCCCACATGTGCACCAGGCCTCTATCCTATCTAATAAAAGAGTAATATGCAGAGGGGCCATCACTCCAACACTCAAGATGGCTGTCCCCATGTGGTCAAAGATTCTGCCCCCATGTGGACACAAGATGGCCACCACAAGATGGCCAGCAGGGGAGGGCAGTTGGGGGCAATCAAGCCTGCTGGGGAGGGCAGTTAGGGGTGACCCAGCCAGGAGAGGAGGGAAGTTGGGGGTGACTGGGTCTGCAGGGAAGGGCAGTTGGGGGGGAACCAAGCCTGCAGGGGAGAGCAGTTGGGGGGACCAGGCCTGCAGGGGAGGGCAGTTAGGGGTGACCAGGCCTACAGGAAAGGGCAGTTAGGGGTGACTGGGCCTCCAGGGGAAGGCAGTTAGGGGCAAATAGGCTGGCAGGGGAGCAGTTAGGCATCAATCAGGCTGGCAGAGGAGTGGTTAGGGGGTGATCAGGCTGGCAGGCAGAAGCGGTTAGGGGCAATCAGGAAGGCAAGCAGGCAAGCAGTTGGGAGCCAGCAGTCCTGGATTGTGAGAGGGATGTCCGACTGCCCGTTTAGGCCCGATCCTACCGGGATCGGGCCTAAACGGGCAGTTGGACATCCCTCGAGGGGTCCCAGATTGGAGAGGGTGCAGGCTGGGCTGAGGGACACCCCCCGTGCATGAATTTTGTGCACCAGGCCTCTAGTTCTATATAAATTTGTTGCTCTGATGAATGTGTGTAAATGGGTGCATCCATGTGTGTGTGTGTGTGTGTGTGTGTGTACATTTGCAGATAGTGTCATTTAAGATACTTCTGCTTATTTGGTTATAATCTCTTTGTGGGGTTTGCAAGGCTTGGAAATCAAAGACCAGCTTTTCAAATAGGTGTTTTATAAAAAGGCTGATAGAGACTCAGACACACAAAAGTTTGATACAAACCGTGTTAGTTGCCTTCCAGCCAGCTATGCACACATTTACATACACACATGCAGACTCCAAAGGGAACCCTGCTTCCAGTGGTCAAAATTAATTTCCAGAGTGCTGATTTTTAATTTGTCATTCAGTATGGAACCCAGCTATCGAATGGATATCTGGGCAGGAGGGACATACCACCTTCCCAGCCCCTGCTGATTGGCAACACACTAGAAGCAGAGAGAAAAATGAATCCAAAAGAAAGAGGAGTAGCAGAGGGGCTGGATTTCAAATTCACTTGCGTTTCAAGATCCCATGTTTTGATAAAGACCAGTAGGAAACTAATAGATGCTGTATTTCAGTATGATTTTTCTGTGTGCTTGCTTCTGTTTTTTGTTTTGGTTTTTCATGTAGAAGCATTTTACGCTTTTCTGAGAAAACTAAGGTATAAAGCTTTGGAACTTGACATTGAGGCTTAAGATCAAGTGAAAGAATAGACATTTAGCATGTAGTCCACAGGTCTGAAAATCTAGTTTTGACTTACAAAAGTACAAGTCAGGGAAATATTTTGAAAGAGAAAATGCTTTGTCCCTTTTCTCCTGAACTAATTCATATACAACCCTTTCATTTGAAAAAATGGTTTTTTATTTAAATCATTGTTTATTCATATTGAACTAGCAACCCAGTGCACAAATTCCTGCACATTGAAAGGAAATTAATTAGAAGGTGGTCAGTGGGGCAGGACTGGGCAAGATGGGCCAGACACGCACTGGAGCCAACCTCCCATGGTCCCTCCCCAGCGTCTGCTGAGTGAGCATGGTCCCTCTGGCAGGTGGGGTCCCTCGGTCTGGCCTGCAAGATTGGGCCAAAACCAGCTCTCCAACATTCCCCAAGGGGTCCCAGAGTGCAAGAGGGCACTCTACAAAGTTGCTCTCATACAGGGTGTGCAGTAAACCAGGTTCGGGGCCGACATAACCCACAGTCAAAGGTGGAATCGCGTGGCCCCACGAGGAATCATGCTCCCTCCTCTCTGGTTTCAGGGTGCATCACCCAAGAACCACTGCTGCTAAGTCACTGCAGCTTCACAGCTCCTGCAGTGAGTGTCTTCCCCTGGTCGTCAGTGCGCATCATAGTGACCCGTCGGATGGTTGGACACTTAGCATATTAGCTTTTTATATATATAGATTATTTAAGCATGTAGTTTAAGGATTCAATTTTGTACTTTCTACAAGGCTTGCCACATAATACAACATTCTGGCTTTCTTCAGTTTTTGTTTTTGGGTTTTTTTTTCCTCCAAAACACCAGCTATCAACTCTTCAATTCATGTTCTTTGAATTTACCTACATATTTATAAATAACATGCACATATTTCTGCTTATTGATTTTTCAGATGTAGGTATATTATCAATTAACTACCCACTATGAAAGATTAGCTCTCTCTAGCACCTCCTCAAACGTACACTATAGTCTTCCCTGTTCACACATTCTCCAATACACTTGTATTATACTTTTGGTTAGATCAGTATTCAGCATTTACATTTTAATATTAAGGGTAAACACTCTACATCTGAACCATAACTCCTTTTATTTTCCTCTACACCATGTTTTCTTTCCTTAAAGTTAATAGTTATTTGTCTTTTGCTTAGTTTCCTGTTTTGTTTTTAATTAAAAATTAAACTTGGGCCTCTTATCCAATGGTAAATCTCTATCCAACACATTCAATGTATTAGGTATTCTATCAATTTTATATTTTTGAAGAAATTTTTCCTGGAGTTTTCTTATTTGTTCTTGTGTGATTGGAATAACACTGTCATCTTGATATTTCTCTTCATTTTTCTCCTATTTCTCTTTGTATTAGATTTCCCATTTTCTTGGATCCCATGTGTTTTTACTTTTTAAAAATGTATATCTGCTTAATATACTTAATGGAATACATTTTCTGGTAGCTTCTTGAGAAAAAGTGCATTGAAGGCACATTTTAGTGACACTTTTTGTGCATGCCTAAACGTATCCTCACATTTAGTTTCTAACTTGGTTGAATTTTAGATTGAGAATCATTTGATAGTGTGGAAATTAATTTTTTAAAATATGTTTTCTGTTGATTTTTTAGAGAGAGAGGAAGGGAGAGGAATAGAGAGATAGAATTATCAATGAGAGAGAAGCACTGATTAGCTAACTTCTGCATGTCCCCTACTAGGCATCAAAACTGCAATCTGGGCATGTACCCTGACTGGGAGTTAAACCGGTGACCTCTTGGTTCATGAGTCGACTCTCAACCACTGAGTCACACGGGTCGGGACCAAAATTAATTTTTTAAAAGGCAGAACAATAACCAGATGTAATAGTTAGCTTGTGTCAAGCTATGCCACAGTAACAAACACCCCCCAAAATCTCATTCATTTACAACAATGCTAGTTTATTTGCTGTTAGCTATGATTCATTTGTAATTAGGCTCACTGTGCCTTCTCACTTTAAGATTTAAGAGGAAGAATTATCTCCTGTCTGAGCCAGGCCATTTTGTGGCAAAGAAAAAAGTAAAAAAGGTAACAGTAACATATTTATGACCTTTAAAGCTTTTGCTCAAATATCACTGGCTAAAGAACGTCCATGTCAAACCTGGCAATGGAGTAGGGAATTACATTCCTAATGCAGGAAAATATTAGAAGTTAGACAACTGGAGGGTACTTATGTTTTTATAGGAAGAAAAGTAAATAATTAGAAACACTATTACAACTAAACAGGGTAATATTTATGTTTGTCCTCATAGAGGACTTTTCTAGCTTGTTTTTTAAAGAGCTTTCTAAAAACTAATAAAATGGGAATTTTAATATCCCATTTAAATAATATTTAATATCC
The DNA here is from genome assembly GCF_963455305.1 of Plecotus auritus. Taxonomy (NCBI): domain Eukaryota; kingdom Metazoa; phylum Chordata; class Mammalia; order Chiroptera; family Vespertilionidae; genus Plecotus; species Plecotus auritus. The sequence goes on along the minus strand of NC_137772.1, from coordinate 23,522,542 downwards.
TCCATTTATTCTCCTGTAGTTACTTTATCCTTTCACTGTTGTGGGTATAATTAAAAGAATATGTTAACGTTTGCTACCACTCAGCTTTAGAAATGTGTTAGAATGGACTATTGGGCTATTTGGTATAAACCATTTATTAGATACAAATAATTAGATTGTGAACCCTGGTTCTGTCACTTAAAATCGCTAATTTACATGTTGGAGTTTGGATGACTCTTATGTAAAACAGGGATACTGATAGTTGCTGTACCAGGCTATTTTGAGAACTAAAGGAAAGACCATAATATGTTCAAAGAAACATAGCCAAGTGTCCAACATATATTAGGTGCCCTCTTCATATTAGTTAAATGTGAATTTATCTGGATTATGAATCAGTAGAAACTCAAAATTATAAACAGGGTATGAACTAAGTATTCAATAGCCCCAAACCTCACTTATGAGGGACAGTTTTTATTATCATTATCAGTAAATTAATAGTGTGTTTTTATTTACAGTCAGCATGTTCATTATTAACCCACATAAGCACAGATTTCTAGAAAGGCTGAATCAAAGATTAATTCAAAAGGAAGTAAAAAATGCTACATTATTTTGTACCTGCTTCCTATTTTTATTTACGTACATGGTTCCACACCAATTGTTTGTAAATATGTGGCAGCCAGCCTGTGCATATATGCTTGGCTTCTTAACATTGAGAGGATGTTATGAAAATTACCACTATCTCATGACAGCCCAGCCTATTATAAATCTGGTCCAGGTGGACAGAGTAAGGAAGCTCCTGGGGCTATGGAGGCAAAGTTTACTTAAACCAATCTGAGATGCAAGATAGTAATTTTCAAACTACTCCCATCATAGAATGTTAAGTTAGATTTTATTTTTTAGATCTGTAGAAGTCAGAGAAACTTTATTACTTTTATGGGAATTTTTCCTCCAGCAACTTTGATTTTGACCTCTGAACGTACTTTGGGCTTATTGGAAAAAAAGTCCCTAGCTTAGTGCATATTGCCATCTTGGTAAAACCAAAGGTAAATCATGTCTGATGGTACACTAATGGCTATTGCTGCCCCTTAGTACTTTCCCCAGGAGAACCGTATTTCCTGAGTGGGAATGATGAAGCTGTTATTTATAGTTCATAATCTCCATAAGGTACCGTCAACAGATCTAAACTCTATTTCTTGATACATAGGTACCATTCTCTTCCTCTCTCTGTCACTTTTTTTTCCCTTCAGGAATTCATATCGGTCTCTATCTTCTCTTCTGACATTTGTCTCTGTCTTTGAAATGACAGTAAATAACACAGAACTTAACAGCTGCATAAACACCACACTCAAGTCAGGATCAAAAATCCTTTACCCTTGACATTTTTCTTTCTAATAGAAACCTAGACTTATAGTTCTTGGGGGAAAAAATTACGTTGGTGAAACTTAAAAAATATATTAGCTCTTGATAAATTAAACTCCAAAGCCTAGGATGTTTATTATTACTAAATCTAAAATGTGAGGTGTGAATGGAAGGCTGTTAAATTGGCCCTCAAGGACTGTAGATTTTAGTTTTTGTTTTAGTTTCCTAGGGCTGCTATAACAAATGACCAAAAACTGGGCAGCTTAAAACAACAGGAATTTATTCTCTTGTAGTTCTGCAAGCTAGAAGTCTGAAATCAAGGCGTCAGCAGGGTTGAGTTCTTGCCCTCCCCCTACCCTCCTATGCTCTAGGGCAGTGGTCAGCAAACTGCGGCTCATGAGCCACATGCGGCTCGTGAGCCGCGGTTTGCCGCTCTGTTGACTAATGAGTTTGCCGACCACTGCTCTAGGGGAGAATCTATCATTGTCTCTTCCAGCTTCTGTTGCCATTGGTGTTCTTTGGCTTGTAGTTGCATCTCTCTGCTTCATCTTCACATCTTTCTCTTCTCTCCCTCTCCAAATTCCCTCTGCTTCTCTCTTATAAAGATACTAGAGGCCCGATACACAAAATCCGTGCAAGAGTAGGCCTTCCTTCCCCAGGCTGCCAGCACCGGCTTCCCTCCAGCACCCGGAACCCGGGCTACCCTCAGGCCACTGGCAGGCACCCAGGACCCGAACTTCCCTCACAGCCCCAGCTTCTATCCAGAGGGTCATGGAGTCTAATTAGCATGTTACGCTTTTATTATTATAGACTAGAGGCCCGTTGCAGGAAGATTCCTGCAATAGGGCTTCCTGCGGCCGTCTGCTTCCCTCCCTTCTCCGCAGATCCACTTGCTTGCTTCTCCACAGCTTCACTCCCTTCTGCAACACTTGGCTTCCTTCTACTCAGTCTTCGCTCTACTCCTGGATATGCAAATTAACTGCCATCTTGGTTGGGTTAATTTGCATACTCACTCCTGATTGGCTGGTAGGTGTGGCTGGTGGGCATGGCTTGTGGGTGTAGCGGAGGTACGGTCAATTTGCATATTACTCTTTTATTAGATAGGATGTGTGACTTCATTTGGGGCCCACCCAGACAGCTCCTCCTCTCCAGATCTGAAAAGTAATCACATCCTTTGCCATAGAAGATACCATTACAGGTTCCAGGGATTAGACATGCCTCTCCCCCGGGGTGAGGGTGGGGGCCATTGTTCAGCCTACCACATTTCTATTCTAACTACTCATGGCTATAAAATCAGGTGAATTTTTTCTTTGGTGAGGGGGGGAGGGGGGCTCCTCCTCTGTCAAGCTCTCCCCAATGGGTTTATAACATCCTCCATTAGGAGATTTCTTTCATTCAAGTTCAGTGTGAGATCACTGGTCTGCACTCTCTTCTTGGCTTCCTCTGGTTCCTATTCACTTTTTTTTTTCTATTACAAACCAACAGGGATTTTCCTGATGCACTGTCTCCTTTTCCACATTCATTGTAAATTGGTAGATCAATGGCCTTTAATCTAAATACAAAGAGAGTTAGTTGAGTTGAAGGGAGCACACAATTTGAAGTGTGTGATAGATGGCAACCCCTCTAGGGATCTCCCATGAATGATTCTCTTCTGTATTTGGTTGTTGAAAGCTGCAGGGACTTCCTTTGGGGATTAGAGCCTCTTATCCCCACTGGTCTTGGTGTTCAGGGAAGCCCACTGGAATCAGTTTTTGCCTTCTGGTCTCCATTTCTCAGGGATGAGCAAGGATGTGAAAAGCCCATTAGAAGGTATGAGAGAAACTAGACAAGAGAAGGGTAATATTTATGCCTCTTCTCCATTACGATAGTTGTAAATAAACCATTAGAACAATTCAGATGTGTGTCTGCACACACTCAATCTCTGTAACAACAGTAGCTGTGCCTTGAGCACTAAGTGCAGAACCAGAAGTTTTCTGAATCTCTCTGCATTGGACTTGGTTTAGGGCTGTCAGTTGTTTTTCAGAGAATAATCACAACTGTAGTTTATTCAATTCATAACAGTTTCTTGTTCATTTGCCCTCTGCTCCCTCTTGCCAGAGTCAGTCCCTCTTTACTTTAAACCACAGAATGAATTGTTTGTGCCCTGACCCACTGGTAGGAAGAAGCCTGGCAGGGGTTTGAATGAAATGACTAGCACAAAGGTACAAGCTCTGGTGGGTTTGCTCTGAAATGGAGAAGGGTGAAAGTGAAGTGCAGAGTGCAGGTTATGTTCAGGTGGGTAGCTATATGTATCAACTTCTATGTCCTCTGGTTCCTCTATTTTCCATGCCTTGATCACAAGGGGACTTATAGCATATTGGAAGAATTATCATATATTTTGGAAAAATCATTCAAATTTCATGGTTTATGTATAGCTTGTCACTAACATCTTTTACCATCAGCAAGCCTCTCTATATCATAAGGCAGAGAAAGCCTTAGGTTGCTTGTAGCTGATATATTCAAAGTCCTCTTATACAAGCTTATTGCCAGGAAAACCAGCCCCCCCCCAAAAAAGGAAGATATAGTACCCCAAATGAGGGTATTAGTTTCCTAGAGCTGCCATAATAAGTTACCACACACTGGGTGGCTTAAGACAACAGAACTTCATTGTCTCACTTCTCTGGAGGCTGAAGTCTGAAATCAAGGTGTTAGCAGGGCTGTGCTTCCTCTGCTGGATCTAGGAGAGAATGATTCCTTGTCTCTTCCAGCTTCTACAGGCTGCTGGTTTTTCCTTGGCTGTGGCAGCATAACTCCAATCTACCTCTGTCCTCACATGGCTTTCTTCTCTGTCTTTGAATATATATATATATATATATATATATATATATATATATATATATATATATATATTCCTCACCCAAGGATACTTTTTCCATTGATGTTTTAGAGAGAATGGAAGGGAGGGGGACAGACAGAGAGAGGGAAACACTGATGTGAGAGAGACAGATCACCTGGTTGCCTTCCACATGCCTTGACCAGAATTGAACCCAAGACCCTTCAGTCTGCAGGCCCATGCTCTAAACACTGAACAAAACTGGCCAGGGTGATTCCTTTTATTCTCTTATAAAGTCACTGGATTTGGACCTACTCTAATTTAAGATGATCTCAAGATTCTAGACATTTCCTTTTATCAATAAAAACTCATTTTAAAAATAAGATCACATTCACAGGTTCCAGATAACCTATCATTTTGGGGGTGTACGGAGGGGGTTAGTAGTCAGCACACTACAATTGGCTTTGATTTCTCATGGGCTACATTGTTTTTTCTATGCTATTACTTTGTGTCATTAAACCCCAGGCACTAGACTGTTAAAGGAATGACTTGAAAATTTATCATCTAATAAGGAAGTGCATATCTGTCTCACAATGTGTTGCTGTGAGTTGCAGTCAATCATGATGGATGACAGTAAAAGACAATATAAGAACAGATGATAATATGAAAACTGGATACCCTTTATTCCCTTTGGATTTTAATGTTGAAGTTTCAGCATTTTATATTTCTCCAGCCATATAACCCATTTTTGTCCCATGTGAATTTTTCTCTGATGTCAAAGAAAGGGATAATATTTTCTTGTCAAAAGTAGTAGTGGGGCCTTGGCCAATTTTGCTCAGTGGTTAGAGTGTCGGCCCTTGCACGGAAGGGTTGTGGGTTCGATTTCTGGTCAAGGGCAGATCCCCAGCCCAGTAGGAGTACATGCAGGAAGCAATCAATGAATGTGTCTCTCTCACTCTCTCTCTCTCCCGCTCCTCCACTCTCTCTAAAAGCAATGGAAAAAATATCATTGGGTGAGGATTAAAAAGAAAAAAGTGGTAGTTGTCCTGGGGACTTGGATTTTGCTAATGTGCACACAGTTTGGTGAAAACAGTATTTCCACAAATAATGCATTACAAGACTTACAGGTGATACTTCACCACACACCTTCTTATAACCTCCAAATCACATGGAAATATTATTTCTAGCACTACAAATAAATATTTGGCTAGTTTTCACTTTAAATAACATTTAAATTCCCTTAAGCATCTACTGGCCAACACATTGAGTGGCTATAGTTTTACTTTACAGTGATTTGTTTTTTTACATTTTGTTTCTTAAAAAAAAAATCCTACTGTGATATAATCTATGTGAAAGAGTGTAGGTGTTTAATTTATAATCTTCTTGGTTGTGTAAATAAATTCCCATTGGAAAAATGCCAGCTGCTCTTCTGTGAAATGAATAACTTTATTTGACTATCAGCTTTGGGATTAATTAAAAATATGACAGTATCCTATCCCAAAGACAAAATTACCATTCCCCCTTTAAACCTCCTCAGACCTAATAGATCCCTTCCCATCATATATTTCAAGGGTTCAGTTTGTCTCCACACAGAAGTGCTTCTCAAATGTTAGTGTGCATACAAATCAACAGGGGGTCTTGTTAAAATGCAGATTCTGATTGAGTTTGACATGAGGTCTGAAATTTTACATTTCTAACAAGCTCCCAGATTGTGCCCATGGGGCTGGTCTGTGGGCCACACCTTGACTTGCAATATTTTAGGACACACCATATAGTAAAAAGCAATAGAAAGATGGCATTTAGAAAAGAGAGAAAAAAAGAAAGCTTGGTTTGGGAAATAATTGATTAACTTCAACTCTAGATTCTTGGAAAATTGAGCACAGAGCTTATGGCTGTCTGGCTTGTGGAACCTGAACCCTGTAATTATGGAAATTACTTTTGCCATGTAATCTCTTGCTTTTGTCTGCTCTGCATCCATATTTTCTTTAAGAAACTTCTCCAGTTCCATTGCATGCACTCCCAGAGAGAGTGATAATTATAGGATTAACATCCTATCCAACCACCATTACCACTTTTTTTTCTACTGCAGGGGTAGTACATGCCCCAAGGATGTACATACCCCTCTGGATGAACATATGGATCTTCAAGAGGGAAAACCCTTTTCTGATGAGAATACTAAACTGGAGGGTTGCTGTTCTGGGCCCATTGATAAAAAGAAAGCCAATAGAAGTAAATGAACCAACAATATTTTTATACTTGAATCAGTTATAACTAAAGCCAGCTCTTCTTACTACATAAGCTTATACATTTTCTGAGATATTTTCAGTAGTGCTTGTTTATCCACTTGTAACCAAAAGCAATTTGATTAAAACATTTATAGAGATTTGGGTCAATTGGTTTACTGAATAGCTGTGTCTTAACTTGGGTTTCCAGGAAACAAGGCCTGAAACAAAACGTTTTGTGCTGCTACTTTATTAGGAAAGTCAAGCCAGGGAAGGAGGGGTCAGGAAACAGGGTGGCAAGGCAGGGAAGGAGAATCATTGTAAAGGTGTGTTACTGAGCTGACCACCACTTGGTGGCAAGCATATCTGATTGCTAAATCCTGTAGGATCCCTGCTGAGAGGTTGTATGAATTCTCTCAGGAAAGTCTGCTTGGTGGAAGGAAGGCAGAAGAATCTGCTGTCCTTTCTCCCTTTGGGCAAACGTTTGTTCTATGGTGTTTAGTAAGTGGCCAAGCTAAGATTCAAACACCAGATGTATAGGACTTCAAGCTGCTATAACAAAATACTACGTGACTTAAGTATAGTATTAAATAACAGATAATTATTTCTCATGGTTCTGGAGGCATGGAAGTCCAAGATCGAAGTGCTGGCTGATTCAGTTCCTGTTCAGAGCTCTCTTCATAGAGTACAGATGGTTGTTTTTTTGCTAGGTCTTCAGATGGCAGTAAGAGCAAGCTCTGGTGCCACTTCCTCTTCTTATAAGCACACTCATCTCATCCTGGGGCTCCTCTGTCATGATCCCATCTAGCCCTAATTACCTCCCAAAGGCTTCATCTCCTGATACCATCACTTTGGGGGTTAGGGCTTTAACATATAAATTGGGGCAGGGAGATGGATACAAACACATTATTAAGTCTATAATAAAACCAGAGCACATGATCTTAATAAAAAGACTGCAGTTTAAAACAAACATATATAATTCTGGGACACGTAAGTTTATGGAGTGAAAGTCAGACATCTACTAGAAAGTACAGATGCAGACACAGTGCAACATGGTGCCACCATACAGTGTGCCATGGATAAATTGCATGCACCACACACATAGAATGCTCAGTGGCTGTCATCCAGGGGCTAAGGAGAAATTGTTCCAGTGATGTTTCCCTTATGGAAATATGGTCCTGGACTCCATTCCATCTACCATCAGTTTTGGTTTAATTGCCACAGGGCAGAAAGCACAAGGAATGGCAGATTACGGAGGCTACTTCACCATGTTAAAAAATTGGAAAATTGGAGGGTGGAGGCTGGGGTGGGGACAAGGGCATGAAATGAAGAAGCTAAACAAGGAGAATGTCTCTGCATTGCAGAACTGTAAAGAATGAGCTTGTGTGGAGGGGAAAGGGCACAAATACCATCAATGCTTTGCAGCCAGGGACTTTTAAGCCAAATGAAGCTGAATGAACCTCTTTCATCTCAGGTGTCGCTTATTAAGAAACATTATTTTTACCTTTGCATCACAGCAAGGGCTTCTCCCTGCATCTGTCCTCCCCCCAGAGCCCAGAGCTGTCTGACTAGGGAAAGCAGAGATCAAAGCTGGCACTCAGAGAAAAGTAAATGAAACGCTGCAGCAGGGAACAAGCTGGGGACATGGCCGAGTTCCTGGCAGCATGCTTTCCCTCACTGTGGGGGATAATGCTAGTGGAAATAGGGTCCTTCCACAGAGTCACAAAAAAAGCATCTCAGGGACCCACACATTGGAGGATGACCTGCAAAAATAAAGGACTGCCTTCAGGTGCCCAGTGTCTCATCCATGACCAGGTGGCTTAGCTACATCCCATTGTGGGAGAAGTTCATCCTCTGGGGCTGCAAACCCATGCTTGTCCTCATCAAGCCAAAGAGGACCAGGGCCCAGAGATGTAGAACTCTGTGCCTCATTTCCCCCTCTGCATGTCCGCCTAGGCCTGATGGTGCCCTGGCTGACGTTGGTGCAGGCCTTGGGCCTGTGCTTAGAGCCACAAGGCTGTTATGGAGAGAAAATGCTCAGGAAGGAACAAATGAACTTTGTTAAGTTTTGGTTATATTACCTTGGGTATGGAAAGGGGTAAGTTTTCTTTCAAACTAACCCATCTCTTTCCAGGCTTTTTGCAGGCTCCTGCTGGGCCCTCCCAATCCATTTCCTGGATCTTCTGGGGTTATGTGTCCCTTATCCAATCCCATCCTTTAGCCAGACTAGACACCTCACTTTGTGTCACCATTTTGGCTCCCCCTGCGCATGACCCAGAGTTTTGCTGTCATCTGGTTCCTACTACATGTGCGCTTACCTCCCTCCGCACCATCTTGGTTTCTATAGTGCATGTGTCCAGAAAAATAATTTTTCCTGTTGTTTTATTGTCTTTTCTTCCTCCTGCCCCTATGATGTTCTGAGTGGACCAGTTGTCCTCCTAGGAGTTTGGAGAGACAGTCCTTCCTCCTTACATGGTGTGTGTGGGGAAACAAAGGGGTATTAATCCCCTTGGCAGAAATTCAGCTATCCCCTGGTTGGCTGAAGCTGTAACTTCCAGATTCAATCAGGCCCAGCCAGTCTAGCTCCGTCCTCTTTTGTTAACTCCTGGCTGCCCACACTAACACTACCTATGAAGCATTACACTTTGCAAATTATTTACCTTAAACATATAAACAAAATAGAGTAGATCCAAGGTAATCTCCATAATAAGATCTCTCTTACTTATTTGTGTTCCTCAGAAATAGGGACACAAGTATTAATTTGTAGTGATTCAGTACCTCTCTCCCTTATCCCTACCCTATACCTGAACTCCATCCCTAGGCTACATAAGAGAAGTCTGTTGATGACTTGATCTCTTCTTAGGCTCCATAAGAAGGATTCTTCCTGACTTCATTGATTATTTATTTGCTTCAAAATTTAAGCATGTAATTTGGAGAAAGAGCAACAACAGGAAAGTCCAGTGGCTACTTGTCTATTATTTTGGGAACAGCAAAGAACTACAGCTGGGAAAATTTTTTGTTAAACAAAGGAAAGGAAAGAGGTGTGAATGGAGGAAAGAAGAATGATAATAGCATCTATATGGTCAAGAATATAGGAAAGGATTTTGCAGAGTAGAACAGGGTGTTGCCTGTAGCTTGATGTGAGATATCAACAGAAGTGGCTGAATAGTGAAATAACATGTTAAGTAGCAGTGGTTTATGAATTAGACCCTCTTTTAGAGATTTCAGAAAGAATTTCTTATAGATTTAATTTGCTTTTTAAAGTTAATTCTTTCAACTCCAAGCTACTGAAATCCAAGTCTACTAGCATACAGAGCTCCTTTAAAGCAACAGGGAGTGAGTCTGAATATTTGTGGGTTATAGCTGAATGAGAGATAAAGGCAAAGTTAGAATCTGAAACTGTGTATATACTCTGGGCTTTTATATTCACACAGCAGCCCAGAACAGATCCCATGGGCATGCATCACACCAACAGTCATCTTTAGCGAGTGTGTCAAGGCTGCCAGAAAGTCAAGAGCAGCTCTCCAAGGGCATGCTGACTTGTGTTTGAAGGACAAGGGGAGGAGGGAAATCCAGCAGCTCCTCATTGCCAGGTTTTCTCCCCTTGCTGCCTTGTTCCCTTCTTTCTATGAAGGTAGTAAGACCAAGTTCTTGCAGTGGACCCTGTATCCCCTCAACTTCCTGAGAAACAAATCCTCTTGCTGCTGGGCTGTGTGGAGAGGCCTGTTGTTTACAACAACATCCTGGATAGCTTGGTTTTGTTTTAATGGCATCTTTGTCATCCTCAATCCAGAATTCTGTCATAACAATCTCCTATAAATTACTGCCAGCGTTCTGTTTTACCACCTCCAGACTTTCAGCTGTGATATAGTGCCCATAAATCTTTTCAGGACCCATCCCACCACACTGGGTGCTGGATCTGCATTCCCTTCACCTCTCCTGACGCTGAGTGGCTCAGCCAAAAGGCAAGTGGGGCTGCAGTGGAGTTTAATCAGACTGAAGATGAATGGGACTGAGGCTTAAGAGAGGGGAGGGAAGGAGGAGAAACAGGTCAGCAGCAGTTGGTTCTCAGAGGAGGTAAATATTTCAGACCCTGGAATTAGCTAGAGGTAGTTGCATGGGAGAGGGAGGGAGGGATGGAGAGAGGGAGGGAGGGAATGAGAGAGGGAGGGGGGGAGAGAGAGAGAGAGAGAGAGAGAGAGAACTTTTTACTGATACACAACCTCAGCAGGTTCCAGCAGCTCAAAAGATAAGACTTGTCCATTATTGATTTCCTTCCATGTTTGATTAGAACTAGAAATGGAGGAAGGAGGGAGAGAATAACTAAGCCCTGGGCATATTTAGATGTTTGCAATAAAGAAGTATCTTAATAGTTTAGAGGGAGTATATGTGCTTTTCCTCCCATATCAACTCAGGGTGCATTCTTCATCTTCTCCTCACTAAGGAAAATGAGTATCAGATCTGAGAACATAGGAAATTCCACCTGACTCAAAACAAAATAAATAAGTACATCAGTAAATAATGTATAATAAAAAGTAACTAAATAAAAACAGCTGCTTCCTATGGAGTACATTGCTGTTCAAAGCTGCCCTCCAAGCTCTCTCTGGCCTGGATTCCCCTGCCTGGTCAGCTGAGACCTTACACATTTCCTTCCATCCTGCTCTAGTTTTCCAGCCAATATATGATCTTATCTTTGCCTTGACTTTACTGAGTCTTTGAAACAAAGGAGAGGGAGAAAGAATAGGAAAGCTAAGGAATCAACTTCCCCTGAACGGTGAGGGGTCTTTGCAAGTTTATAGTCACCATCAGCCAAAGCTAAAGTGGGAGGAAAGGAGACAGGAAAAATGGGGAGGGGCATTAGAAACGTTTTGGAAAATGTGCCCTCTGCCAAATGTCTTGTATGAGTGCCATCCACCCATTGACTTCATTTCCCCTGGACACAGCTTGAATTGAATTTGCTCCCTCTCAGATTCTTTATCAACTAAATCCTAAAACCTCTCCCCAACCAAAGAACATGGTCATTTCCTTAAAGCTCCGTTTTTTTTTCAAATTTCATTCCATTCCAATGCTCTTACTATTCCTAATTTCATCCTCCTCTCCCCCTGTTTCACTACCTCTTCTTAGGCACTCATTGGGTTTTTACAAAAACTCAGTCTGCAATTCTCTAATACTTTCTTAGTATCTCTCTAAATTCTGCTCTCAACACCTCAGAGAATCTGTTCCCTTGTGACTCGATTATCACAAATATTCAGATTATTTAGACATCCCCTTCTCTGCCCTATCAGTCACCTTAGCTCTGGTCCTGTCTTTCTATGTCTTCCCTGGGTATTGGCACTTAGATATCCTATGATCAATAAAACTCAGCACACTTCTGTTAGCAACACCATTTTCTTCAGTTCAAAGTCTCAGATACAGCTTTGATTCTTCTTTCACTTATATCTTCACTATGTCAACCAAAAAAAAAAAAAAAAAAAGGTTTGCTATTAAAAAGCATAAAAAACATTTATTTGAGCAAAAAGTGATTGCAACCTGGGAGGCACAGATTCAAGTGGAAACCCAAATTTTGCTCCAAAGAGCTAAATAAACCAGGGGTACATAAAGGGAAAAACTACAAGTCCTGTTTCCATTTAGATCCTCCATGCAAATGAAGGATATTGACTAGATCAGCAAGAGATTCCTTAGGCCCATTATGTAAATGCAGGATGCTGGCTGTTGAAACGGTTTGGTTTCTTTCAAGATGCGAAATGTAGATGCTGTGGTTGCCATGTGAGGTGGAAGTAAAGTCCATACACCTATGTAGCAGTCCTTGATATAAGATGTTTGCAGCTCAGTCTTGAGCTGTGTTTAGCAACAAGTCAACAACTTAGCAGTAGTTCTGAGAACTGAGACATAAACATGCAAAGTCCCCACTTCCTCAGTGGCCTCCTGACTCCATTTTAAGTGACTTTCAGCAATGCTCATTCCATTTTATATCCTGCATTATCACCTTTTCCACCAGTTACCATGTTTGGTGAATATTCTCTGTAAAATGACTAGAATCTTTCTTAATTTCCATTCCCATTGCCACTTCCCTGGATATCCTTAATACCTTTGCCTCTTGCTTGGCCAAATATGTATGTAGCCTGATTTCCTGGCTTATATAACCTCTAGTTCCTTCATATTTCAGTCAATCCTGGACAGCTCTCATACACATTTGGCTTTCTTCCCCTGTCCACTCCGACTCCCAGAATGAGAAAACCCTTATTTATAGAAAATTCCAAAATAATGGGAAGTGGAACCTGACCTTTCACCATAGCATAGCTGCTGAAAGGAAATAAGGATCTATCTCTCTCTCTCCTTTTTGGCCCCTTGGAAGCTAGTCATAGGCATGTTTCCTGAGCCTGGACAAATTTATAGTCCTACCAGGCAATTTGAATCCTGAAGGAGCAGCAAAAAGGCACAGAAGGAGTTAAAGATAACTCAGCAGAAGCAGAGTTCTCAGCATAGCCAGGAAAGATCAGTGGTAGCAGGGCCAGTGTAAAGACTACCCAGGGAAGGGCCCAACAGTTCTTCCTGACCAGGACAATCTGGGATGAGATTTCGGTTGTGTGTGTTGTTGCCTAGCCCCTCTGGAATCCTGCCTGTTTTCCGATCTAATTTCACATGTTTCCTGTCAGATCTCTGAGATATCCAATATTGTTTCAGCAAGTTCCTTGTTGTTTTTTTTTGTTTGTTTGTTTGTTTGTTTAAGTTATCCAGATGTAATAACTCTGTTTTCTAGTTTCTTTATTTGATGCTCAGACATCTCAGGTCTTGCTGACCCTGGAAGGACTGTGCCTTCCAGGGCTAGACAATTCTTATAGATAGTAAATGACTCATCCATGAGCATACCTTACATATACAAACCAACCAATGGGAGTTCATAGCCAAGCCACCTTCTGTATTGGCCCTTAACACTCTGGGCCACTTTATCCCTGACCTAATTATGACAAAACAACAAAAGGCAATCTCACAGTTAGCCAAGCTTAGGTAATAAAAATCAGCTACAAGATTGGGACCAAGTTGGGATCCAAGGCTCTCCACACAATGTTTCAGTTTTGATGACCTCTCTTCTCTGTTCCTCTTCATCAATCTGCCCCTCTATCATTTTCTCTCTGATTACAGGCTTTCTCTGATTAATGCAGCATGTATTCGGCCCCAAATCGCTGCCCACTCTCTCAGTTCAAACACGTACCATGATGTAAGTGAGTGCTCAGTAAACTAAAGGTTATGGGCCAAATAATGCCTGGCACCTGTTTATGTAAACAAGGTTTTCCCATTCAGGTGTGTATTATCTATGGCTGCATGCAGGCTGCCATGACAGAGTTGAGTAGATATGAGAGAGAGCAAATGGCTGGCAAAAACAAAATATTTACTCTCTGGCCTTTTATAGAAAAAGTTTGCTGACCACTCCACTGATCAAACTAATTCAATCTCTCGGCTTCTCAACTTCAAAATGCAGGTATAACAATAGGTAGATTCAGCTCTGGTCATATTTCTACACTTGCTCTAATCACCTAAGAAAAAGCAGTGTGACATTTTATTGTTCACAGGAATATCTTGCTGAGTTTGTGGTAAAGGGACATGTCTCTAAGAAAAGGAGGCGAAAAGAAAAAAAAATGAATTATCATTGCTATGTTAAGGGTAAACCCATTGCCTTTATCTTCACTACACTATTTTTTAAAATATATTTTATTGATTTTTAACAGGGAGGAAGGGAGAGGGATAGAGAGTTAGAAACATTGATGAGAGAGAAACATCGATCAGCTGCCTCCTGCATGCTCCCTACTGGGGATGTGCCCACAACCAAGGTACATGCCCTTGACTGGAATCGAACCTGGGACCCTTCAGTCTTTAGGCCGATGCTCTATCCACTGAGCCAAACCAGTTAGGGCCTCACTACACTATTAAGACCACATGATAACTCCCCATTTCTCACTAAAATAAAAACTAAATATGGCTGCAGAGTTTTTGAAGTGATTCTCATTCTGTCAATGGGATCTCATGTGAAAGTGTAAGCTCATTTGCCTCCCGTCCATGATAAGTCAAGAACAGATGTTAGACACTTTGAGCTCAGCAACCATAATGATGGGGAGGGGAGAAGATGAGCTGGTTAGGTTGCAGGTAGAAATATGGACTTCCCTCAAAAGCAGCTAACCCAATTAGAACTCTGTGTCCAAAGTTACATGGTGAGACCAGTGTCTAGTTTGGGAAGGAGTTAATACTAAGAAATCCTAAGAAAAGTTTGAGCAGGCTATTGAAGAAAAAAAACAAATGTTATTTATTTGTCTCTAGAAATGATTCCAGTCACTGAACTCACAGGGGCCAGAGCTTATGTACAAAGCAGGATCCTACCCCTCACCAGACATGGCCAGCAATGGCTAAGCTCAGGTTCAGGAGAATGCAGTGAGAAACTAGAGTTCTGGAGAAAAACTAAGATGAAAAAAAATCTGAATTTGTGAAACAGAAGTGAGGGAAAATTTTCAAAGACTAGTATTTGGTGCGTGAGCCTATGTTCAGTCATGACTCCCGTCATCTGGATCCCTGGCTGGAAAGAAGCAAGCCTAATTCCCAGTGCTGACAGCCAGTGGAGCTGAGGCTTTGCACTGAGCCCCAGTCAGGTTTGGCTGTGAAATGGAATGTTGCTAAACCCATGGATGACAGGAATCAATGGCACCAGCTGAGATGGGCTGGAAAAAGTAACGTATTATATTACTTACTTATTTTCTACCATTCCACAGTATGAAGCTTTCCCTAGTCTCTTATCAATATAAGCCATCATGTGCATTTCAACCTAATAAGCTATACTTCTGCTATTTCACTTCCTTCTAGTGCTCACTTCTTTATTGTTACCAAACAACAAAGCAGACATCAAGAGTCTACTATCTACAGGATATTAATTCAAGAGGCTAGGGGACACAGAAATATGACTTGTAAGATATGAGTTAAGAAAGTCCTAAAGTGACAATGCTTTTTCATAATATGGAGTCTTTATAATAAAGGTCATCTTATCTAAAGGCTTTTAGAAATGCAAATTATCCAGTAGTTTGCATTAGAGTTTTTTCTTTTGAAATCCAAATCAAATTGACTTAAGCAAAATATAATAAAAATATAAATATTAATGTAACTGCAGATAATAAAAAATAGGTGACTGATTTAATTGATAAAACTCGGGAATGAGTTATTTTCAGGCATGGCTGTTCTCAAGGGATCAAACAAGACTGTGTTTTGTTCTCTTTATTTCTCTCTTTCCTCTCTGTTTCCAACTCTTGGCTATACTTCCTTTTATGTTGGCCTCCCTCTTAAGCAGGTTCCTCTGAACTTGTACCCACAGTTCCAGGCTTATATCTTGCTGGCTTGGCAATCCCAATGAGAGGTTTCCAGAAGTCCCAACAAAGTGCTCTGAGTGACTTACATTGGCCTCGCTAGGGTCATGTTCATAACTTTGAGTCAATTATAAGACAACTTGTCATCAGGCCCAGGAAGAGAATCTTCATAAGGTTTAGCATAGCCTATATCTTTGGTTTTGGGGGTGAAGGTAAGGCATCTAATAAATTTATCTCTTCAAATATAAAAAAAAAACAATAGATAACTGATAGACCCTATTTATATTCTTACTAAGGAACTCAGAACTAGAGACCAGGGATCATGACTTGGCTTTCTCTCAAACTGGCTTTCTCCAATTCCTGTTCTCATGTCTTCTGCACCAACCAAATGGAACCATTTGCTTTTCATATGCCAGATTATTTCATTCTTGTTCTTGTTACTTCTTCCAACCAGGATTTCCCATTCAGTTATAGTTTCACATATCCAATCTTACCCACCCTTCAGATCATAGAGAATCCTCTCCAGGTAGTGCAGGTATTATAGCATTTGCACTGGATCTTGAATGCCCATATCATTGACCTATACCATTATTATGGATACCCTTCCTGAAATAAGTAGTTTTCTATAGCCATGTGTGATATCTTCTGACAGATTAAGAGCTCATGGAGAGAAAAAAATCCATGGCTAATTCATGTTTCTTCCTTACTAGAAGACCCTTGTTCAAAGAAGGCAAGTTCATTTGTCGAATCAACAAATAAATTTTTAAAAATGATTTTGTGTTCCTTCTGATAATCATTTTCTTCTTTGAAACTCCTTAACCAAATCCATATTTCTATACATCGCAATCCTTTCCTTAGGTAGCCTTGCACCTCACATTCTCTGAGTCTTCTTGTCTCTATACACTTTGCTATTTTTCTTCTTCTTTCAGATTCTCATAAGAAGGTTACACTCAACACTAAGGCATGGTGAGAGAGAGCAGCATCACGATTTGGAAAAAGGGGGAGATTGTGGGTTGTAGTGGAGTCAGGTAAACTGACTGTAGGGGCTGGCCCAGCCACAATCACTCTGCAAGTCAAGGCACAGAATCTACAGTGTGTTGCAAGCTTAGGTGAGGTCCAGCTCTCTGTCATCCAATCTTATGAACAAGGCATGGAGTTGAAAGAGCTGAAACTGAGGTCTTCACATTGGAAAAGAGGAATAATAAGTAACACTGTGACTTGGTGGTGGTAGTCAATGTTGAGGAGGAGAATGAATTCCTCATTAGTGAATGTACAATATTTCAATTTTTAAAAATGTTTCTCATTCTCTAATTTCTTGATATATGTACTAGTATGCCTTGCATCCAATATGCTATTATAACCTGACAGAGGAAAGACCCATATGTTGAGATTCCCATGCCCTTATGCACACAGCCTGCCCATTCTTAAACCCAGTGCATGCCATAGAACTAGGTATCGAATTGACTGAATGAATAATTGAAATGTTTATCTATGGCCAGATTCCATTCAGGCATTCAGCACAGTGTTGGCAAGTGGCCTGCCTGAGAGTTCGTTCTGGTTCTGTTTTTGTTCTAATTATGTAATCCTAAGCAAATTGCTTAATAATCAGTCTTGCTGTTTTCTCATCGGTAAATGACATTCGAGGTTTTTGTGAGGATTAAATAATGAAATAATATATGCCAGCTGGCACTGTAATGCACTGCTCTAAAGAACTGTGGTACTGTTCCTGGCTCAGAGAAAATGTTTAATAAGTGGCCAGTCATTATTATTTAGTCTGCAATTTGACATTTGGAACTGTTTGACTTTGGCAATGAGCAATGACTTTTCAATGTATAAGTTATGAATTAAAAAGATCAATCTAAGTCTGGCCAGTGTGGCTCAGTGGTTGAGTGTTGACCTATGAACGAAGAAGGTCACAGTTCGATATCTGGTGAGGGCACATGCTCGGGATACGTGCTTGATTCCCAGTATGGGGCATGCTGGAGGCAGCCAATCAATAATTCTCTTATCATTGAGAGAATTTCTATCTCTCTCTCCCCCTTCTTCTCTGAAATCAATTATATATATATATATATATATATATATATATATATATATATATATACACACACACACACACACACATATAGTAAAAAGATGAATTTAACATTTATAGAGAAAACAATGGATCTATATTAGCAAAATTAGAAATCTCTAAAGACAGAGTTTACTTATATTTTACAGATTTCTCAATGTTTTACTTTATGGAGACCCAGGAAACAGTAAGGCAGTTTCAATTGGGGTGTTTGCTCTTCCCTACCGAAAGGAATTCTGAAGTAGGAGGTGCAGCAGGTTATAAGGGGTATAAATTGTGATGGATGGAGAACTGACTTGGGGTGTTGAACACACAATACAGTATATAGATGATGTGTTGCAGAATTGTGCACTAGAACCCTGTATAATTTTGTTAACCAGTGTCACACCACTAGTTTAAAAATAAATAAATAAATAGTAATTCTGAAATGTTCATTCTTTTTGCTATTCTGTTTCCAGATTTTTGTTTTGTTTGCTATGTGCCTCTAAAAGAACTGTTTATTTTCAGTTTCAGTTGGACTTATAATTACTTTATAATTACTTCTTTTTTGATAAAATAAAATTATTGGTGTGAGAAGCAAAGCCTTTTATTTGTGTTCCTTCACAAATACATTCCTATCACACATGTCTCAAAGGCCATTTACATCAATCAAGACACAATGCGCATAAAGATAGCGTATTGCTAAGTCCTCATTTCTCTACACAGTGCTCTGCATCATTATGCATGAAGCAGAGTGTGTTCCTCCCCTCCTGTGATGTCACCCTAGCCCAGCAATCCATCTGAAATATTGTGTTTTATTAAGCCATTCACCCACTATGCATAGGATTATGAATCAAGGTTGTTTCTTAGAGACTTTTGCCTTTTGGTGGAAGTCACAGCTGTGATTAAAAGAAAAGGGGGGGGGGGCTGATTTATTTGTAGTTTTTGTTCTACATTTCCTTTGGAGTAAATTCAATAGGAAGGGAGGTGGTGTACAAAACCTACAAATCCCTGTAGTGTGAAAATCATCAGAGCGTGGTGCTATCTCTAGGGAGCATCAGTTTCTCTAAAGAGAATGTTCTGCTCAATGTAATCTATCTTAGCAACCAGACAGACTAGAGACAGGCCCCAACCAGGCAGACTATAGACAGGCCCCAACCAGGCAGCAGCCATCCCATGGGCTCAGTGCAACTGGGGCCTAGAGACCTCTAAGAACAAAACACCTTCCAACTTGTCTCAAGGTTGTAAATTCTAAATTTTGGCCATTCCTTTCTGTTAATGCATTTTATTTATTTATTTTTAAATAAATCTTTATTGTTCAGATTATTACAATTGTTCCTCTTCCCCCCCACCCGCCCAATAGCTTCCCTCCACCCGGTTCCCTTACTGCCACTGTCCTCATCCATAGGTGTACAATTTTTGTCAAGTCTCTTCCCACACCCCCACACCCCTTTCCCCCCGAGAATTGTCAGTCCACTCCCTTTCTATGCCCCTGATTCTATTATATTCACCAGTTTATTCTGTTCATCAGATTTTTTTATTCACTTGATTTTTAGATTCACTTGTTGATAGATAGGTATTTGTTGTTCATAATTTTTATCTTTACCTTTTTCTTCTTCTTCCTCTTCTTAAAGAATACCCTTCAGCATTTCATGTAATACTGGTTAGGTGGTGATGAACTCCTTTAGCTTTTTCTTATCTGTGAAGCTCTTTATCTGACCTTCAATTCTGAATGATAGCTTTGCTGGGTAGAGTAATCTTGGTGTAGGTTCTTGCTATTCATCACTTTGAATATTTCTTGCCACTCCCATCTGGCCTGCATAGTTTCTGTTGAGAAGTCAGCTGACAGTCCTTTGGGTGCTCCCTTGTAGGTAACTAACTGTTTTTCTCTTGCGGCTTTTAATATTCTCTCTTTGTCTTTTGCTCTTGGCATTTTAATTATGGTGTGTCTTGGTGTGGTCCTCTTTGGATTCCTTTTGTTTGGGGTTCTCTGCACTTCCTGGACTTGTAAATCTATTTCTTTCACCGGGTGGAGGAAGTTTTCTGTCATTATTTCTTCAAATAGGTTTTCAGTATCTTGCTCTCTCTCTTCTTCTGGCACCCCCATAATTCTGATGTTGGTATGCTTGAGGTTGTCCCAGAGGCTCCTTACACTATCTTCAAATTTTTGGATTCTTTTTTCTTTTTGCTTTTCCAGTTGAGTGTTTTTTGCTTCTTTGTATTTCAAATCCTTGACTTGATTCTTGCGGTCCTCTAGTCTGCTGTTAGGTCTCTGTATAATATTCTTTATTTCAGTCAGTGAATGTTTAATTTCTAGTTGGTCCTTTTTCATATCCTCGATGGTCTTATTAAATTTATCAGCCTTTTCTAGGAAATTCTTGAAAAACCTTATAACCGTGGTTTTGAACTCCATATCCAGTCATTTGCTTTCCTCCATTTCTTTCATTTGTGATCTGTTTCTTTTCTCTGCATTTTCGCTGCTTCCCTGAGTTGGTAGAGTAGCTCTGTGTGCTAGGTGTCCTACAGGGCCCAGTGGCTCAGCCTCCCCAGTTACCTGAGCTGGACACTCTTGGTGCACCCCTTTGTGGGCTGTGTGCACAGTCTTGTTGTAGTTAAGCCTTGATTGTTGTGGGTATCACTGGGAGGAATTGACCTCCAGGCCAATTGGCTGTGAGGATCAGCTGTGTCTACTCTGGGAGAACTTCTGTGCTGGAGACACCCTTATGAGACAAGACTTGCAAAACTGCAAAAGCCTCTGTGCTCAGCTTGGATGGGGCGGAGTCTCAGGGCAGAGCAGACAGCCTTGGCTTCCTGTCAGCCCTGCCCTATGAGGCCCCTGGGTCTCAGTGTCCCTCATTAATCATTGCACGCACCTCTGAAAGAAAGCCGCCCTCAAGTTCCACCCACTGCCAGACAGTCCAGTTTCTCCCCGAATGAGTCTGCATTCCCAGAGTCTCGCCCAGAACTGGAGTTCAGCGCAGTTGGGAGCTTTCGTCTCCCTGCTGCCTGAGAAAGCCAGCTGCGCACTCAGCAGTCAGTCCTCCCTGCATGCGCACACCTCAGGACCTCTGCCTTCCGCAGCTCCCCTGAGTCTCAGTGTGCTTTTCTCTTTACCTGACACTCCAGATTTGCCCCAAATGAATCTGGGTTCCCAAAGTCTTGCCTGGAACTGGAGTTCAGTGCAGTTGGGAGCTTTTGTCTCCCTCCCGATTGAGAAAGCCAGCCGTGTACTCAGTTGCCCGCCCTCTTTGCGCATGTGCCTGGGTACCTCTGCCTTCAGCAGTTTCTCTGAGTCTCAGTGTGCTTTTTTCTCTTTCCTAACAGTCCAGTTTCACCCTGTATGAGTCTGGGTCCCCAGAGTATTGCCCGGAACTGGAGTTCAGTGCAGTCTGGAGCTTTTGTCTCCCTTCCACTCGAGAAAGCCAGCTGCGCACTCAGTTGCCAGTCCTCTCCGTGCGCATGTCTCAGTACCTCTGCCTCCTACAGCTCCTCTGAGTCTCAGTGTGCTTTTCTCTTTCCTTCTAGTTGTAGAATTTCCACTCAGCCAGCCTTCCTGTGGTTCTAGATGATGTCCGTTTTGTCTTTTAGTTGTAGTTTTGAAATTGTTGTGTGAGGCAGCAGTTTAGGTGTTTACCTATGCCGCCATCTTGGTTTCTCTCTGTTAATGCATTTTAATACTGCTGCTAAATATAAAAAGTCACTGTGACATCAAACCTCCTCTAGAAGGCTTCCCTACCTCTCCTTAGAATCACTAGGTGTGCCTCCTATGTGCCTTCCCTGAGCCCACATGCTTCCTCATAGAAGAACACAATTACTGCACTTTATTTAGTGTCTTTGACCCCCCAGTAGAGAGCAATAATTTTCAAGATTGATTTTTGGCTTTTGTGTCGGTTCACATATTTCTAAGCTACACATTCTCTAAAAGCTCTAAGGTTTGCTGTCAACAGTCGCCCTTGCTCCCATATCAACAACCTCCTAGGGACTACATTTTCTGGGCTCTGTTTTCTTTTTTTCTTTTCTTTTTCTTTCTTACTTTTCTTTTTCTTTCTTCTTCCTTTCTCTCTCTTTTCTTTCTCTTTCTTTTATTTCTCTTCCTCCCTCCCTCCCTCCCTCCCTCCCTCCCTCCCTCCCTCCCTCCCTCCCTCCCTCCCTCCCTTCCTTCCTTCCTTCCTTCCTTCCTTCCTTCCTTCCTTCCTTCCTTCCTTTCCTAATTCTGGAATATTTATGCCAACACTATTTAACCTTTCACACAGGTCCTCCATTGGAAAGTCTCAAACCACAAAGACTTGGAAGAGAGAAGTGTCATTAGTGGCCACACCTAAACATTAAGTTGGTGTGGATCACTTAAGGGGCACCCTGCCACTTCTAAAAGGCTGTTAATCCTTAAAGTTAATTGTGAAAATGTTAATTGTGAAAAATTCAATGTCCTAAGAATCAGATCCTGTCAGCTCAGAAATATGCAGCCAATTCTTAAAAACACATTTTCACCTGCTTTACATGGTTTGCTTTTCAATATTGCTTTCTCTGTGAGGACCTCAAACACTTCCAGCAAAGTAAACATGAGTACACAGAGTCAACTAGTAAGGAAGACAGCTCCTTAGAGTATTTAATTAAAGCAAACCAAATACAAATCCCTCCCACACACACAACCCTTCATTCAAAAAAAAAAAAAAAAAAAAAAAAAAAAAAAGGAAAAGTGGCCCTTTAGGGCTTCTGACTCCTTCCTCACTGGGAAAGGCACTAGCCAGCTTACATCACATGCCATGTTACTAAACTGATTTTCCTAAATTACTTTGAAAATTTACATCTCTACTTTCCTTCTGTTGCTCCCTTTTTTAAAGGACCTGGAGATGAGGCGGACATCTTTAGGAGAATCATTATTCTGCCTACTAACATCTGCCCTCCAACTCTAAAATATTCACATCTGTACCACCTGCAAAATACATGGACCAGATCCCAATATCCTTGAAAGTCTCAAGGCATTAAGCATCAATTTAAAACCCAAAATGTTATCAACTTGAAAGCCCCAAATCTCATTATCTAAATCAGATATGGAAGAGGCTCTGGCTATCATACCACCTGGGGCAAAATTCATTTTGATCTGTAGACCTGTGAAATTCCAAACAGGAGTTATCTTCTCTTGAAATGAAATGGCGTGGTGGATCAGGCATAGGATAACAGTTATAGATATTCCCATTCAAAAAGGGATACAATTGGGTGTAAATAAGTCTACAGTCCATTCAGGCAAAAGCTAAATGGGTATAAAATCAAGGCTAAAATTGGGGTATCCATTAGGCTATGCTCTACAGGGGAATCTGTTTTCTTAGCTTTTCTAATTCTTTGATGCTGCACACATCTTTTGGCTCATGGTCCCCTCTGACCAAAACCAGAAATGGCAGGCCAATCTTTCTTACATCACATCACTCTGACACTCCCCTTTCTGCCTCTTTCACCATTTATAAAGATCCTTATGAATATATCACACCCACTTGAATAATCTAGTATAATGGTTTTATTTTAAGTCAAGCTGATTAATAATCTTATTTCCTGCTTCCTTATAACATAACATATTCATAGGTTCTGGGCATTAGGGCATAGACATCTTTGAGGGATCATAATTCTGTCTACCACAATAAATTTCATGCCTCAATCTAAGTTTCAATAAAGATTTACATATTACATTTGGTTTTAATGTATCTTCATTTTCTTTTAATCTAGAACAGTTCCTTAATTCTCCCCAAACCTTTCAACAATACTTTTTTTTAAAGACAGTGAGTTTTATGAAGAGACCAGCCCAGTTATCTTGTAGAGTATCCCATATTTTGCTTATGTGTAATTGTTTTCTCATTATTATATTTAGGTTAAAAATTTTGGGTTAGAATCCACCATTTGATATATTACTTATGTTTTAGTACATCACATTACCACTCAGTTTGATTACATGGTTCCAGGGAATGCCAACACTTTACTATAAATTAGTAAATAATTTGGAGAGTGATACTTTAGATTGTTTCAGTATCTGTTTTCTTCATAATATTGTGCACATTGGTTGTAACCTTTATTGATTATTCTTTCATGAGTTAATTCATAATTTTTGGAGTTGAAAATGGTATTTTCCTACTTATATCATGTTTTCTGCCATTATTCTCTGGCATTCTTGTTTAAAGGCGAACATTGACTCCCCTTTTTTTCTTTCAAATATTATTATGGCCTTGAATATTTGATGATGATAATGATGATGCAGAAATGTGTTATAGTCCATTATTGTAAATGTGTGTGGTTTTATTTTAATTCTCAAGGTACCCTTATATAACTAATGTGAGCCCCTTCAGGTCAGCTCCTGCATTCTCTTGATACAATTCAATAGTCTTTGGATATGCCCTTGCTTTCTGACACAAGGTGTTTAGAGCTTCTCTTGAGATTTTACCTGGAATCAGTTATTTCTCCAGGAATCCCTGGATCATTTTAGAAGAAACTGGTATTTGGAAACAGAGATCTGATCACTAAAGATACTCATTGCTACTGTGGGAGTTACTCAAATACTTTAAACTCTCCTACTACTGCAAGCTTAGTGCTGGAACCTGACTGATGAATGAATAAAGGAACAATTGACAATATTATTAGTCTTAATACTAAATGAGCTATGGTAAACCAACATGCCTGGAAGATGTAATTCTCTATTCAAATACTAGGTGTTTTTTACAAAGATTTTTAAACTTAAGGTCATGTGGGAAAATTTGATAAAGTGAGGAAGAGAAAGAAAAATCAGTAAAAATTATTAAGGGGAACAGAGAAGGAGAGAGAACAAATATGTTGATAGCTTTATGAGTCCAGAGACACTTGGCTTTGCCTATGGATTTCAAATATGGCTGTGAAAGAATTGGAAATATTCCTTTAGATGTATTCTGTGTTAACCTTTTCACAAAATACTTGAGCTCTTTGCCAGCTGAGCCACCTGAGAGAGTGACAGTAGTAAGAAGATAAAGAGAAGCAGTACAGAATCCCAGTACTGTGAAGGGGTGAGCCCTCAGGCTTAGACAACGAAAAGGCCATCAGAATGAGCCTGATAGAACATGCAAATATCAGCTCTACATCTTGGGGAGATTTCCTTACATTTCACCTTTTGAGCTGCTGTTTTCCTATACTGTTCATTTCTGAGCTGGAAATGCCATCTTGAAACAGTGAGATGTTATTTAACCTCTCATTAAAAATCACTAGTGCTTTGTTTCTCAGTACATGAAGGTGCTACTGAAAAAATATTGTCACCAAGGGAAGTTCCAAACCAAGAGTCAATATATAGTAAATGGAAGATATCGCCCAATCAACTGAGATTTAATAAGTGTATAGCCCTGTAGTATGTAACATCAGTTTTCTTTCTCTCTTCTCAAATATAATTGTAGAGGAATATTATTATAATTCATTTTTAAAATAAAACTATTCCTACTAACTTAACAAAAATAAAATAGAACTACTAAACACAAAAACAAACAGAAGTATTTAAAGGACCTCTGGTTCAAATAAATCAATTTATGTTCATTATAGCACCCTAAATACCAGATAAAACATTTCAATTAAGTAAAATTAAATTTTATAAAGAAAAATTGGGACTGTGGGCAGGGCAAAATAGAGAATGCATTGGTATAACATACTTTTCAGAAAAACATTAGTTTTTTGGAAAGAGCACAGCTCTTAACACCCTGCTGACTTCCCGGGGCCAGGGGAATTCATAGATCTATTAAGTTTACTTGCAAGTGACAGAACCTATGTTTTATTTATTTTTGTATTTCCATTTTCTTTCACAAGTGTTGGCACCCAGAAGACGCTCAATTAATACTTTTGAATGAATAAATGTGTTAATGTATTAAAGAAAGCATTGATTATATATATATATATATATATATAATTTCCCAAACTCAATTATGTTAGAATCCATAGTGCACATTAGCTGTAATAGGAAACCATTTTTAATTATTCAGGCTTTTATCTTCCCTTTAAAGCAGAACAAAGCACATCTTCATTTCAATAATTAATTTCACCAATATAATAACTCAGCTGCTTCAGTGATTTGATGACATAGGAACAACCCAGCTTTGACTTTGTGGAGTGAGGAAGTATACAACTTTTCATTAGAGAGAAATTTCAAATATGTTGACTATGGCCCTAAGAGGAAAGAAAATCTTTCTGATAGAAAACACTAAAAACACTGTGTTTAAATATTGAATAACTGGGTACTTTGTTTTGATGGTTAAATCTATACCTAAGCTGCGTGAACATATGGCAGGCACCCAATACAAATTCCTCAGGATAGCTAACCAATGAGGATGAACCTGATTAAGCAGCACTATGACAAGACTACACTCTAATTAATTAAATAATTCAGTAAGCTAAGTGTATCATGGGTGCTTCCAATTTTCTGGTGCTTAACATGCTGAGGGACTTAGTCATTGGTGGTCATCTGCAATTAAGAGCAATCTTGTTGCCTGAAGCTATACTTACATGCTGTAAAAACAGCTAATGGGTGCATTTAGTTGAACTCTGGACTGTCCACTTTGGGCCACACCTGTTATAATAAGGACCTGGGCACACGTTTTATGTGAACATTGCTAATGCCTGGGTTTCTGTTTAGTTTGAAAGGTCAGAGTTAGCTGAAGCCATCTCGTGCGTGTGAATAAGATGAAGTGATTAAATATGCAATAGCAACAGGCATTGAGAATGGTAGAAGGACTTGCCTCCTCTAACCCTGAGAAGATCAGTGATTGTAGTGAGCTGTAGGTGCAGGCTTCTCCTTCCTCCCTCCAACAATTACAGCATGTTGTTAATTTGGCTACAACTCCAAAGGTTTTCAAATTCCATTGGTCATTGTATTTACATTGTCCAGTTAATTCTAGAATTATTTACTCATCAGGATAAAGAGTGCTCCTGTCTATGGGCAGAGCAAGCAATACTAAAATGATTGATGCCAGTCCTTCAGATCTGTCATGAAACCTGGGTAGGAGGTGGGCCCAAAATACCTGCTAACTAAAAAACCCAAAGATCATGACCTTAGCCACATCAGTATTTCCAAACATGACCAGCCTTTTCAATTTCCATTTCCTACAGATGGGAAACAATATGCCAATGACAGGCTGGCTGATGTTTCCGGAGCACTTCAGAAAGTGTGCTTCTTTTAGGAGAGCAATCGGCAGATCTGGCAAACACTGGTGTCACAACTAACCCAACTGAGTGAGAATGTTTTTGTTTGTTATGAGGCCTGAAGCAGAGCCAACAAAAGTTGTGATTAAATTATAACATTTCAAGCAAAGAGAAGCAGCATTTGTCTTGTGGAAGAACACATTATTGATGAATCCCTGGTTGGGATGGAGAGGATGTATAGGAAATGATGAAGTTTAATCTGTTTGTACCTTCACTTGTGAATGTGGGACAATCATTATGTGGCTTGGCAACTGTCTTCTCTAGATTTTTTCTTCTGTGAGCTCATTCTATGACCCCAGCCCTGGACCTTAAGGACACAAAGACATAATTACAAAAAGCAGAGAAATCTCCAGTACAATTGCCTTGTATATATGGTTCAACTGGTTTCAAAAGCTTGCTCTTTCTTTCTGGCCTTGGGACTTCAGTGTATTCAACTAGTTTTGACAGTCACATGCGTTTAAGTAGCTGGAGTTTACCCAGGCTTGGTTCCATTTTTAGAAGAGCTATGCCTACACCATTAATTATATTTCTACTTCACATTATTCTCATGAAGGTAATGTGAAATATAAAGGTGGGGTCTGGATACATGGTATGAGTAAGTAGTTCCTTCTCATTCTTTATGTCTCAGCTTAAATCATTACTGCCTACTCTGTAATTTTGTTTTCTATTCTATGGTCCACATCTACATCTACAATGTAAGTGACATAACATAGGGTGCTAAAAAAGAGCCTGCAAGATGGCTCTCAATAACCCCTGACTCCTGGTATTCACAACCTTCCACAGTCACCTTCCACATTGCATCAGGGTTGGTCTCTGTGGCCAAGAGAATACAGAAATGATGGCATGGCATGTCATTCCCAATATTAGATTTTTGAGAGACTGGCTTCTGACTTGGGTGTGCCCTCCCCTTCCCTCTCTTTCTCTCACAGGTTGTACTGGTGGGGAGCCTGCTGCCCTATACTGAGCAGTCCTATGGGAGAGGCCCGAGTGTCAAAGAACTGAAACCACCTTCCATCAGCCATGTGAGTGTGCTGCAAGCTGATTCTCCATCTCTTCAGGTGACTGCAGCCTTGGCCAAAACTTGGATTGTAGCCTCATGAGAGGCCCTGAATCAGAATGACTCAGATAAGCTACTTTTGAATTCTTTACCATCAGAAATTATATGTGATAATAAATGTTTGTTTTAAATTGCTAAGTTTGGGGTAATGAGTTCCACATCAATAGATAACTAATACAGGGAAGATCTGTGTTTGATTGTATGCTCCATTTCCTAGCACAGGGTGGCATGTATATTTCAATAACTTAGCTTAATAAATACTTGTTTAATAAACAGATGAATCCATCAGCTATAAACTTTCCCCAGGTACATTCTATAAGAAACACTTTGTATTTGCTCATGTAAAAGCAGCAAGCTTTTGACTGAAGTTGTTGGGCAGGAAAACCCATTAGTCAGTAACGTGAGAAGAACCCTTACTTCAATACCTAAGTAGTAATATGAAGTTTAGTTAATAATACCTGAAGCTTTACTACAGTATGAAGGACATACATTTTATTAAGCAATTGACATAAACATAGATATTTATAAAATAAAGTATAAAAAGTCATAAAATATGGTTTTGTGCTCTTTCAATTTTGCCTCCTTGGGGATGGTTAGGCAGGTATGATGAAGGGACATGTCTTTCCTAACTCGGTCTTTGTTTTTCTTCTGGTTTTGCATCCTTTACTGAGCTTCCCATTGCCCACATTTCCCATCCTATGCAAACGGTATGCTGTATGGGAATGAGTGCTTCCCTGTTCACACTAGTCACGACAAAATTCTCCGATCCTCTGAATTCTATTGTGCAAATTTCAAAAAGAAAACTACTACAGGTTTGTATATTTACTTTCATTCATAGCTTATTATCTGAACAACGCTGGTTTAGTTATCACCTAGGAGTGGCTTCTCCCCACCTCCCCGCGGCCATCCCTCACTCCTCCAACCCCCTCTGGCTTTCCACTCTGACTTTGCCTGTGCTCCTCTGAAGTGGTCGGGGTACTTGGTAACCCTTACCTGTTGGCAGTTAGGGAGCAATTTCCAGCCTGAATAGAATTTGGAAAAGACTCCTTAGTGTGTGAAAATTTGTTTACATATTATGTCATCTTCACTACCTAAAGCCCGCTGGTGTAGGAGTTTTTTGGGAAGAATCTGTAGTAGTTTCTACTTCCCAGTCCATATAAAGAAGCCTTATGAGGGAAGTGGATAGGTCCATACACTCAGATAACATCACAAAGTAAAGTAGATGTAAGCAAAGAAGTTTAATAATTGTTAAAAATCACCAATGAAATGGCCAATATGGCTCACTTTTACAGTCTTTCAATTTTTTTAGTTTGGATAACACTAGACATTTATCAGTTTCTTTTAGAACACCTGGAATTTTTAATATTCCTGTACACAAATTAAAAATTGTCATGGTTATATTTAGCTTTGATTATCTAACCATAATTTTAACCATGCTGTTAAATATCTTCTACTTGAAATAATTCTCCATCCAATGACATAACTTATATTCAGGTATTTAGCAATTATTTTAAAACTTTATTGAATCATTACTGTATCCAGTTCGTGGCTGTTCAGTTTACAAATATTCTCCCTCTTCCTGAACCCCTACACACGTATAATCCATACCCATTTTCACCACATACTGTTTCCAAAACCAAGGAATAGACCCAACATCTACCAGTCAATCTGGTACTTCATTCAAAATGCACTTGAAGACTTTATTAAACTTTCATTAACTACAATGATTGTGTCATTCATTATTTATTGGTTTGTAAATAAACTCAAATATCTGTTCACATCACCTCTCTTTTTTTTAAGCCTCACCTGAGGATATGATAGTTTTTAAAATTGATTATGAGAGAGAAAACCTCAATCAAAGTGAGAGAGAAACCTCAGTTGCCCCTCATGCACACACCAACTGGGGATGGAACCTGTAACCTAGGTATGTGCCCTGACAGGGAATCAAACCCACATTTTGTTGTATGGGACCATGCCCAACCAACTAAGCCACCTTGCCAGGGCAATCATCTCTTTATTATTTGGTTCCTAAGTGCAAGTCTTCTACTTCTAATTTGTTAGTTTCTTTTGAGAAGGCATCAATCATACTTTGTGCCTCTTTGATATTTCTTATAGTAGCTGACCCAAGTGCTAGGCAAAGCATTTTAATGTATACTGTCATCAATCAAATACAGTTAATATGATATTCAATTAGGAAAAGAGAGCCAGAGGAAAAAAATATTTTTTTTTCAAAACCATAATTAGTGGCAGTTGTACCAACAGCATGTTTGGCGAACATGAGTAGGGAAAACTATAAGGGTCTATTAACTATTAATCCCCCAATGTCATACCTCAATTTCTCAGGCTTGACTTTCCATATTTTTCATAAGACAAGGGGACAGACTTGTCTTCTTTCCTTCTAAAAAAATGCCCTTTTCTGTTTCTCTGGATTCCTTCCCTAAAACTAAGATTGTGAAAGATCTTTCTTTGCTGTTTTCTTAATATGTCATATTTTTATTGAAAATGTTATAGCTAATCTTTAAGAGCAAATACAGTAAAAAGACAGAAATAAACATACTATCTATACTGAGCATTTTTTCCCTCATACACGTATAGGTCCTTTGTTCATCCTGCTTTCCCAGTTTAGATGGCACCTGGAAGCCAGATGCATTTCTATACTTCTTTTTAAAAAAAGAAATATATTTTATTGATTTTTTACAGAGAGGAGGGGAGAGGGATAGAGAGTTAGAAACATTGATGAGAAACATCCATCAGCTGCCTCCTGCACAAGCCCTACTGGGGATGTGCATGCAACCAAGATACATGCCCTTGACTGGAATCGAACCTGGGACCCTTCAGTCCGCAGGCCGATGCTCTATCCACTGAGCCAAACCAGTTAGGGTGCATTTCTATACTTCTAAGACAGGAGCTCATCACATCTTTCTCTCACTAGCCTCCATCTCAAACATCTTCAGAAGCCTTTAATCTTCCAGGTTTTCAAACTCTTTCCTACACAAGGGTTCCTTTACCTAGTAGGTCTAAAACCTGTGAATATCATGTCCCTTCAAAACTCTGCTTCTCTTTAGTCCATAGTTTGTACATTTGATAAGATCTTGATAAGTAGATTCTGACTTCAGTTAATGTCCTTGCCTACATAGGAATCATTGCTTTGTTGTACATATACTCCTATGTACTCAAAGCCTCAGCCCCTGACCCACCACCTCCCAACCAAGGATTAATTTCTTACCTGGATAATGCAGTACATTACTTCAATCACCCCCTTTTGTTAGTATGACGAAAATCATGTTTCCTTATCCTTTTATTGCATGCCCTGCCAACCCCACTTTTGGACCATCTACCTTCTCTGCTCCTCCATATATGGGCTATGATACAGAAAGAAAGAAACAACACTATTGTACATACTAGAGTCCCTATATTTTATGATTTAACCTACAGCTCCACCCTCAGCTAGGTTCTCAGTTATACCTGAAAATCCTGTTATGTGTCCCTGAATAGACTTCTATTCCATTTTTTATACTGGTTACGTAAAACCTGTTTTGATTTTGACTAGTTTGTCTCTTTTTTCTTTAATCCTACCACTCTAATAGTTTAAATATTTGAATAAGGAATAAATAAGACATTGTGTTATAAATAACTTAGCATGGTGCCTAGCAGAGCAAATATTTAATAAAGGTTAACCATTACTGTTATTAAATAATTAGAAAATGCTGAAAGTAGAAAATAAAATTATACAAAATCCCACCACCTAAAGATATTTACTGTTCAGCAGTTTTTAACAGACACAATAATTTAGGTGAATGTTTATTTCCTCAAAACATAAATATTTATCAGTTATTTCTCTAAAGTTAAACTGAAAGCTTACTAAAATAATTAAGCAGAAGTGTTACTAATATATTTTAATTTCATGTTTCTTAATGAGATTAAGTTTTATAGCTGTTACTAAAACAATAAAATGTCATGTAAGTCAAAGCCTGAAAAGATGCTATTTTTCAAAAATGTTAGTATAAAATTATGTAAACATGGACAAAAGTTGATAGAACAGTTCAATATACACCCACATTCCCACCAAGTAGATTATTATTTTATAGTTAATATTCTATTTTATAGTTCTTTAGTTCTCTTTGCGTGTGTGTGTCTACTGAAAGTTTTGAAATAATTTGCAGATATGACACTTCTAAATATTTCAGTATACAATTCCTAAAAATAAGATCATTTTCACACTTAATTTTATTTTCACACTTAAGAAAATTAAAAAGTCCCTGATACCAATTAACATATAAGTAGTTTTCAGAGTATTTTACAGTAGAGACATAAAGCAAAACAAAGGATGGTCAAGAGAAGGGCTATGGAAGCCTGATTGGAAACCTCAGAGAAGGGTAATCAGTGCACCAACCCAATGCTGTTGGCAGCAGAACAGAAAGAATGAGGCCTCACCTTCTGCCACCTTGTCTTGGAGTATCATAGGAATTATTGTCTAATGGGAACTGTCTGCTGATATTAAAATGTGCTAGCCTTTCCAAGGCACCTGGCCCCCCTCAATGTCTATTAGAAGTCCACATCATCACAAAATTGTATGAGTTATGGGATGCATGATTCACCAAAAACAAAGCATCACCTCTTTCTTGAGAGTTTCCTTATCTCTGAGGAATGGATCTTTGGTCTGATGCACTAACAAATGGGTGTGATTTATGTAAAGTTTCCTGCTGATATTTTTTGCTAAGGCCGGGGTCAGCAAGGTGATGGAGGGTAATGGGTACAACATCATTTTTAGACTTTACTTAGGAAATTTTTAATCTAATGTAGCCCTTATTGACCCACATGAAATGTGTAGTCTTTGGGGAATTTGTATGCCCAAGAATAACCTAAAAAACAACTCTGGGAAGGTCTTCACCTCTCCCTGAGCACACTCTTCTTCTTTGCTTATCCAAATGTGCATGACCCACAGCACGTGGCCCCAGTATGTGTGCATGGGAAAGGCATGTGGTTTGCCCTAATGGTGACTAATAAGGCTCTCCCTGCCTCAAAGCACAATGCTTTTTTTCCTTTGGTCAGAAGGAAGCAAAAATCTTACCTAAAATATTTGAACCATTTATTCCTAAAAGTTGCATGCTTGTTTTGTTATAAATTATGTAGTACATTTACTACTGCACTATTATGATACACATTATAAAATCTACTGAAAAGACAGTATTTAAGAGGATGAGGTAAAATAAACATTTTAAAATAATTTTGTCTAATAATTTAATTAATAGGACAAAAATTATAGTGTTATCGTGAATATATTGATTATTTAAAACAGAAATCTGATCATCTGATTGAGTGTGGTAGATGATTGATTGAGTGTGGTAGATATGATTATATCTGTATTTATCTTTATAATTATATTACATTTAATTATATAAATTATATTTGCCTTTAATTTTTAATATAGTTAATAAGCTCATTCAAAGGTTAAAAGTATTATATACTTCCTTGTATTTCTCTTTTTAAAATATTTTTTAATTGAGCTGTACAGAAAGAGGAAGGGAGAGGGAAAGAGATAGAGAAATATGGATGCGCGAGAGAGACATTGATCAACTATCTACAGTCAGAGCGTGTGCTCTAACCGGGAATCAAACCAGCAGCCTTTTGGGGGATGGGCCAATGCCCAGCTAACTGAGCCACACAAGTCAGAACCTGTTTTGCATTTTTGTTTCATGTTTTCTCTATCATTTGTTAAAATATTAATAAACCATTTATGATGATTGGTTGAGTAAAATGTGGGTAATGTAATCAATAAATCAACTTATCCACATGTGTGTAAACTGTGATAATCACAACAGCTAAAAGCAAATGAACTTGTTAAATTGCCATTTTCAATTCCACCACATTCTCTCGCCTTTTCCTCAGAACACATGGTCTCCCTATTTGAGACATGCTAGAAGGGCACAGATATAAACCCATAAGTTAAATATTCTGAAGATTAATTTTGTTGTCATTTTTGGTGAAAATCAATGTAAATAAAACTTTTAATAACTTATTTCAGCATCCCACATGGTCGCTTTATGCGCTTAGCAAGCTCACACCTCACTTTGGAGGTCTTTATGTCCAAGGGTCCTCAAACATTTTAAACAGGGGGCCAGTTCACTGTCCCTCAGACCGTTGGAGGGCCAGACTATAGTTTAAAAAAAACAAAACTATGAACAAATTCTTATGCGCACTGCGGGCCCGGGACGAGTCAGCTGCTAAGCAGGACAGGCAGTGGCACCCGGTGGGCCAGATAAATGTCCTTGGCGGGCCGCATGTGGCCCGCGGGCCGTAGTTTGAGGACGCCTGAAGGAGATATCAGGTCAATCTGATTTCTCAATTTTTGACTCTGCTGATAAAAATCAGGCAAGAATAATGAGTGTAAGTGAGAGGGGATGAGGCAATGATTGAAGAAGGGGAGGCTTCAACAATTTCCTAGGGAGATAATAGATAAACCATTTTCCAAAAACCCACAGTATAACGACCTCTTCACTCTACAACTACTATACTTAGCAGGTAACAACTAAGCCATTTAATACCTTTTATGTTTTCTGCCTTAAAAAAAATAAAGACAGAAACAAACTCTGAATGAGCTGAGCCAGTAAAGAAAGGTCAAGTGAAACCACTATGGCACATTTTGTTCTGGAGAGTCTTTTTTCCCCCTCCATACTGAGCAGAATAAAGAACTCAGTTGTGACTGCCACACAGTGGTTTCTTAATTGAGTCTTCCATCTTCACAGAACCAGATGAGAGAGTCAGTTAAAAGGGAATAAATTCAAAATCATGTGCAGTTTCAGAACAAATTATCCAAGCCTCCTCAAAGTGAAGTTCTTTGAAATCCGGCTGCTGCTTCCACTACATCAGGCCCTTTCTAACTCTAGCCAAAGAACTCCTGCATTTCAAGTGGAGATCCCCTAATGAAGTGACATTTGACTGTTCCCAGTGAATTATATAGTCTCTCCCATGAGAGTAGTATTCAAAATTGCGTTTTCTCAGTTCTGTTCAAGTTAGAAAACACCACATGAAGGGTCTGGAAGCCTTATATCTATTTCTGGGAATCACAAGGTGGGACAGAGGTGAGCCTGGTCCATCATAGGATGTCAATGGAGGCCTGATCATTGAAGACGATTGGGGCAACTGTTATAGAAGTATCAGGGAATGAAAACATATCGAGAACTGGACCTGTTGTTAAGTTGGAAGTCGGATGAACAAAGGGATTTTACCAACAGAGCCAAAAATCAGGAAAGCCTGGAGTTGCCAGAGTTCCTACAGTAAGGAGAGATTGTAATGAAATATTTAGGGACAGAAGCTGAAAATTCAGGACAGAATGACCTGTTACACAGTAAAGATCTTTAATCCTATGATAAACTCAATTCAATTTATACCTGGGAATGTGAAATGATCAAGCTGAGAAGCAATGAAATCTAAATATAAGAGCATCACTAAGTGCTTGGTGTGACATACACTAAGAGATTATCACGTGACTCAAATAACGTGTAGAAATTTAGCTAAGTAGTGAAATGGAAAGAAAATCTATGTATCCAAATACTGTGGCAAAATGGCTATTTGGCAAGCATAAAAGATCACTACATTGTAAAACTTGTTTTGCAGTTCTGGTTTTATCACAAAATTATTGAGTAATCTCAGGCAATTTTGGAATTTGTTTACTCATCAGTAAAATAAGAGAGTAAAAAGATGCAAATAGCATAAAATTTTTTTAAAGATATTCATATCCTTA
The DNA here is from genome assembly GCF_963455305.1 of Plecotus auritus. Lineage (NCBI taxonomy): Eukaryota > Metazoa > Chordata > Mammalia > Chiroptera > Vespertilionidae > Plecotus > Plecotus auritus. The sequence continues at coordinate 23,486,780 of NC_137772.1, read as the reverse complement.
ACTTTCCTCTGTCCCCATCAGCCCTCAGTCCAATTTCTCAGAGAAAAGCACTATTAATACTTTCTTTGAAGTCTTATGCAAATATATATGCAAATTCTTTAAAAGTATGTGAAATATTATTATACATACAATTCATACCTTGCCCTATTTATGGTATAATATATGTTAGGGGCTGAATTGTGTCTCCTCAAAATTCATATGTTGAAGTCCTAATCCTCAGTACCTTAGACAGTATTTAGAGATAGGTCTTTAAAGAGTTAAGCTAAAATGAGGCTGCTAGAGGAGGCTTTCATCCAGTATGACTGGTGTCCTTAAAAAAGAAAAAGAGATTTAAACACTGCCAAGCACAGAGGGAAGACTACTAGAATAAGAAGGTCCTCTACAAGCCAAAGGGAAAGCCCCTGAGGAGAAACCAACACTACTGACACCTTGATCTTCAACTTCCAACCTCTAGAATTTTGAGAAAATAAACTTCTCTAGTTTAAGACACTCATTCTGTGTATTTGGTTATGGCAGTCCTAACAAACTAGTACAATGTATTACAGATACCTTCACATATCAGTGCATACAGATATACCTTATATAACAGTTCTATTATATTATCCTAGGGGCCCAGTGCACAAAATTCGTGCACTGCAGGGGGGAGGGGTCCCTCAGCCTAGCCTGCCCCCTCTCACATACTGGGAGCCCTCAGGGGAAGTCCTACTGAGGTGACCGGGCTGATCAGGGGAAGGCACCAGCCCCATCACCCCGCTGCTGCAGCCACTGCCAGTCACCACAGCCACCAAGGTGTTTTCATCAACACGGACTCCAGTCCCTTCACCATGAAAAAATGACAACTTTCTTTAGGCATTTTTAAGATGTGTCTTTCATAGGATATGACATTTCTTTCTTTCTTTCTTTTTTTTTTTTATCCTCACGTGAGGATATGTTTCCATTGATTTTTAGAGAATGTGGAAGAGAAAGGGAAAGACAGAGAGAAACATCAAAGTGAGAGGAACACTTTGATTGGTTGCCTCCTGCATGAGCAATGACCTGGGCCCCAGCCAGGGAGGAGCCTGCCCTTGATCAGAATCGAACCAGACCCTGCTGTCGGCAAGCCTAGACATTATCCACTGAGCCAAACCAGCTAGGGCAGGATATGACATTCCTTAGCCCTCCAGCAGTGGACCTTCGTTTTTTCCTCCAGGAGTGTGGTGGAAAAACCCTAGATCACCTTTTTGGATTCTTATACCCAAGTTACTAAGAATATTACCAGTGGCAAACAGGGAGTTTAGCCAATGAGCGTCAGAAAAGGTATTTCCTCTGTAGTTCACACCAATCGCCTCCGATCTCTGGCTCTGCCCCTGCCAAGGCCTAAAGCCTCCCAGCCTGGGCAGGGGACCCCCAGCTCCCTCCGATTGCCTTGTCACCCGGCTCTGCCCCTGCCCAGGCCCCAAGCCTCTGGCCGGGGCTTGGGGCCTAGACAGGAGACTCCCAGCTCCCTCCGATCGCCAGCTACACCCCTGCCAGTCCTATAGCCTTGGGGCCTAGGCAGGGGCCCCCCAACTCCCTCCAATTGCCCGGCTCTGCCCCTGTCCAGGCCCCAAGCCTCTGGCCGGGACTTGGGGCCTGGGCAGGGGACCCCCAGATCCCTCCAATCACCCAGCTCTGGCCCTGCCCAGGAGCCCCCTGGCTCAGGCCCTTCCCAGGTTGCTCAGGACCCACGGAGGCCTACCTCAGAGTGACCTAGGTGCTGAGAAAGTTCCCGGGACCCAGATTGCTGGGCGCCTGTGTATACAATTAACCTCCATCTTTGTTGGGTTAATTTGCATACTCACTCTGATTGGCTGTGGGCATAGCGGAAGTACGGTCAATTTACATTGTCTATTATTAGGTATGACTAGAGGCCTGGTGCATGAAATTTGAACACTGGAGGGGAGGGTCCCTCAGCCCGACCTGCACCCTCTCACAGTTCAGGAGCCCTTGGATGATGTCTGACTGATGGCTTAGGCCCGCTCCTTGTAGGAAGTGGGCCTAAACCAGCAGTGGGACATCCTTAGTGCTGCTGTGGAGGCAAGTAAGGCTCCGCCAACGCTGTTGCGCTTCTCAGCAGTGGGCCCGGCTTCTGGCTGAGTGGCGCTCCCCCTGTGGGAGTGCACTGACCACCAGGGGGCAATTCCTGTGTTGAGCGTCTGCCCCCTGGTGGTCAGTGTATGTCATAGCGACCTGTTTTTCTGCCGTTCAGTCAATTTGCATATTAGCCTTTTATTATATAGGACTAGAGGCCCAGTGCATGAAATTCATGCTTAGGGGGTGTGTCCCTCAGCCCAGCCTGCACCCTCTCCAATCTGGGACCCCTCGAGGGATGTCCAACTGCCTGTTTAGGCCCAATCCTACCTAAACAGGCAGTCGGACATCCCTCTCATAATCCAGGACTGCTGGTTCCCAATTGCTCGCCTGCCTGCCTTCCTGATTGCCCCTAACCACTTCTGCCTGCCAGCCTGATCACCCCCTAACCACTCCCCTGCCAGCCTGATTGATGCCTAACTGCTCCCCTGCTAGCCTGATTGCCACTAACTGCCCTCCCCTGCAGGCCTGGTCACCTCTAACTGCCCTCCCCTGCAGGCTTGATCACCCACAACTGCCCTCCCTTGCAGGCCTGGTCCCTCCCAACTGCCCTCCCCTGCTGGCCATCTTATGGTGTCCATCTTGTGTCCACTTGGGGGCAGCCATCTTTGACCACATGGGGCAGCCACCTTGTGTGTTGGAGTGAGAGTCAATTTGCATATTACTCTTTTATTAGATAGGATTATATAGGATAGCCAAGATTTGGAAGTAGCCCAGTGCCCATCAGTAGATGAGTGGATAAAAAAAGCAGTGGTACATTTGCACAATGGAGTACTACTGAACCATAAAAAAATAAGGAAATCTTACCTTTTTGACAGCATAAATAGACCTGGAGTGAAATTATGCTAACTGAAATAAGTCAGTCAGAGAAAGACAAGTACCCTATGTTTTCACTTATATGTGAAATATAATGAACAAAGTTAACAAAAAAAAATAGAAACAGAGGTATGGATACATGGGACAGACTGACAGTTGTCAAAGGGTAATAGGGTTGGGAGACTGGGTGAAAAAGCAAAAACAAAAAAAAACAAAAAAAACAAACAAACAACAACAACAACAAAAAAAAACCCAAACTTGTAGACACAGACAGCAATATGATGATTACCAGAGTGAAAGAGAGTTTGGGGAAGCAGAAGAGGGTAAAGGGGGCATAAATGACTTGGGGTGGTGAACACACAATACAATATGCAGATGATGTATTATAGAATTGTACACTTAAAACCTATTTAATTTTATTAACCAATGTCATTCCAATAAATTCAATTTAAATAAAGACATCTTTTATTATGAAATATTAAAACTTCTCTATTGAGGTTAGCATTATACTGAAAGCCATTGCTAGAAGAATAAGAGAAGAAAATTTCAAAGTAGTATTGATGCAATTTTAGTTAAACAGATTAAGGGACTAGAATGAAAAGTCTAGACAGACCCACATATACAGTCATTTAATTCATGACAATGTGACATTGAAGTGTGATAGACAAAGAATGATCTTGTCAATAAAAGATAATCATAGAAATAATTAATCTTGACACAACTCCCATTCAAGGAAGATCACAGATATGAGTGTAAAAGGTAAAGTAATAAAGCTTCTGCAGAAATACCATTACTATCATAGCCTTGGGATAGGCAAAAGCTTTTAATAGTATTTATCATATTTGGACATAAAAGCACTCATTTGATAATTTCTCTTTATTAAAATTAAGAAGTTTTGTTCATCAAACAAAATCAAAGGGAGAAAAAAGACAAGCCTCAAAGTAAGAGAATGTAATACAGACACACATACTAGTATACACACACACACATACACACACATACACACACACATACACACACACACAAACCAGGATTTTTATGTCATCAAATGTATTAATTTTACTCTTTATGGTGCTTAGGTTATATATTCTTATTAAGAAGACCTTAACATATTCAAACAAATGACCCATGGAACTATCTTTTGTATAAAGAATGATTTACATATCTAGCTTTAATTTTCCTTACTACTAAACTGTCTTCCCAACACTAATTTGTTAACTATCTTTTTCTATTTTAAAATATCATTATCACACCTATACTCTCTCCCCATATGTATTAGAGACAATTTACAAACTTTTAAAAACTATATAATTACATGTCTTTTCACATACTGCTCTACAATTTTAGAAGCCCATTTAACACTAAAGGGATCCAGTTACATTTCAGGTCTTATTTTTATGTTCTCAAATAGGATATGCCATATCTGTAGTTAAGTAGGAGATTTTTATGATTCACAGATTTGTAAGGAAGAAAAAGAAACTTTCTTAAATAGTAAAATATTTTGAGATTTTGCTAAAAATGTAGCTGCCCTTATGTATTTTAAAATTTTCTAAACATATATCCTAATCTCTCCATTAATAATCTGATTTCAAGGATCCTTCAGCTTGTTCAAAGTCACTTAGAGTTCAGGTACATATACATAGATGTGTGAATAGCTTTTAAGTCATAATGGTATGCAGCATCCATTCAATAAAAGTTTAACTCTTAACTCTGAAAATGGGGAGTCAGTTTGGGGATGCTTTTCATTGCACTCAGTAGAAAAACATATAAAAAAATTTTCAGTAAAGCTTACCTGACCTCCCTATTGAAACACAGAATGAGCAAACATAAATCAAGGCTGACAAGGTTGAATCTGGCTCCTCAGAGCTTTGAAAATAATAATATATCATCCTATAACAATATAACTTCCATCCTCTCCCGCTTTCTCTCTCATCTTGTTGGCAAAAAGTCCCTGTATTGAAAAACAAGCCTTCATTATACCAGATGAATGTAATTCTCATGCCAGAAAAAGAGCATCAGATTCATATTAAGGGGAAGATTGTTTTATACAAGAAGTTGCCAGTAAAAGATGTAGAGATGAATTATGTTAAAGCTCCCTGTGCTCCTTTAATGAAAATTCTAGTATGTAGCCAGATGTTTTATTGGGGAAGGGAATCAAGAGAAACATAGATTGTCCTGCCACTCAGCTGAACTCTGAAGCTGAAATTAGAGTGATTCACAAATGCACATAATTGCCTGGAATATTTATCTAAAAAAAGAGAGAGAGGAAAGAATCTCTGTTTCCTTCTATATTTTTCATTTCCCTCTGTAAAATAAAAACTAGATTTTTGGTGTGAGACTTTGAGAGACCTTGTCCCTGGGGTAGAGACAACTAATGCTAATAGTTCTCCCAAAAAATGTTCTCTTTATTTTACTAACTGAATTTTAATCTTATTCAGGATGGCAATGGGTCAGCTTAAAATTAAAAAAAAGAAAAATGCCAACATACACACAACCGAAAAACTTACCTCCTTTAAAACAAGAAGTGCTTGTGTGACACAATCATGGTTAGTGAAATGTAAGTAGAAGTCACTGGGAGATACTTTTAGAAGCTCTTTGCAAGAGAACAACAACTGGCATGAACCTCTTTCCTTCCCCTCCCTCCCTCCCTCTTTCCCTCCCTTCTTTCTTACCTCCCTTTCTATTTCTTTCCTCCTTTCCCTCCCTTTCCCTCTCCCCCTCCCCTTCTTTGTTTCCAGGAAGAGTGTAAATAATGCTGGAAGTGGAGTAGCCATATTATGAGGATACAGCAACAAGTAAAAGCTAAGAATAGCTGAGAAAAAGATGGACGTTTCTGGTGATATTGAGTTGCTGCTACACAGGCTGGGCTAGTCATCTGCAGACTTGTACACTGAGAAAAAAATTAAAGAATAATTATAAAGGAAACAAATCAATTACTTTTAGTCAGATGGAATTGCAAATGCTTCCATATGATTTACATTATTTACCCATTTTATCCTCACAATGATAACTAATATTATGCTGTGGTACTATAATACTGCATTATTAAACCTAATTTACAGAAGACTGATTTGGGGCTTGAGAGGTAAAAATTTCTCTAAGATTCTAAGCTTAAATAAATTGCAGAGGTAGCATTCCAGCAAATCAATTTAATTATACTTATCATGAAGGCATCCATTTTGTCATATTGTCTCTGACATGCTGTCCAATATTATGAGAGGTGGAATTTGGAACTGACCAAGTGGTGTGATTTGAGGGTATTTGTGATGATTAATTACCATGTCCATTTGACTGATCATGAAGTACCCAGGTTAAACGTTAGTTCTGGAGTATGGCCCTATGAGATTAGCATTTTAATTGGTGGACTCCGTAACATAGATTGCCCTTCCCAATGGGGTGGACATCATATAATTTACTGAAGGTCTGAGAGGAACAAAAGGTAGAGGAAGAGTGACTTTGTCACCTCTTTTCCTGTCTTACTGTTTGAACTGGGTCATTTCATCTCTTCTTTTCTGGTCCTTAGACTGGGTTTTACACTGCTGGCTCCTCTAATTCTACTCTGATCAGGCCTTCACACAGTTTTCTTGGAGAAAGACTAATATAAATATAAATCAGAATGCCAATCTAGTAGGTACTGTTCTACTTAGTTCAGAAAATACTTAAGTATTTGCTATATATCGGATCCACTCCTCAATAAGCCACTTGTAGCTGAAACTATAAATATGTAAAATTAATTCCGATACAAGGTAGTAAGCTCTATAGAGAAGCAAGCACAGGTGCAGTGGGATCATGGAATGGGACTTCTAGTCCAGCAGGGCTTCGTTAGGAAATGCCTCTTTGAATAAGATGATTTCTGGTTTCTTTAGTGCATTTTGCTATGGGATGTATGTTTTTTATATCCCATCTCCTTATTTCGCTTCTTAAAAAATATTGTTGTCTTGATCTGGCTTGGTTAGGGACATTCCCCCAATACAAGGAATCTAATTTTTCTAGAGATGCAGTATTCGCTCCGTGATGTTAAAATGTTTTTACAATATCTCACTAATCCCAAATCTGAAAACATTTACGTGGTATTATTTCTTTATCCATTTACTTCAACCATAGAGGGATACAGAAATCCCTTCACCATCCTATACTTTATCTGGAAGAGTTGCCTTGGATCTATAGTAAGAAAAAGAAAGGAATTTGAGCCATCTGTTTTCTTGTTAGAGACAGTGAGGATGGCTCAATGTACCACAAGGAAGACATGGACTCCAATGTCTCAGGCGTGGTGGTGCAGCAATGGGCAAATACCAAAGCTGGGATGTGCAGACTGGTGAAGTCACCCCAAACCTTAGCTCATGGAGGATGAAGCAGAGAACGCAATCTGGTTACTGTGAAATCCATGGACCTATAAAATAGTTTCCCTCATGATCTCTGCAAGAATCCTAAGAAAGGGGAAGTAATTAATGAAGAACACTGATTAGAATAGAAGGATGTAAGAGATAAAAAATTTAGTGATCTTATAAGTCACAAATTAATTATATAAAATGTATTTGTTATTCATAAAGAAAAATGTGTCATTATAGGTTATATATGCTTGAAACTGTTCTGTATGTATAGTTCATAGAAATAGGATATATTATGTTACGTGATTTTAAATTACTAAGTCAAATGAAGACAGGACAAATTAGGGGTAAGAGGGCGAAGGCCGCTTATTGATTTTATTTATTATAACTACAAAAATGAAATATACAAGAGATAGATTTATTCCTGTCCAAACCTATAGGAAAATAATTAGAGTAAATATGATGAGAGTTCTGTGAAAGGCTTGTGCAAAGAACTATGGGAGAGTAGGAAAGACATAGGGAATATGATTGGCTATTGGGAAAGGATGAGAGAATGTATTTATTATTTTATTTTTTTATCCTCACCCAAGGATATTTTTCCATTGATTTTTTAAATAGTGGTGTTTTTTTAGTAGTGTCTTTTTAAAAATAGATTTTTATTGATTTCAGAGAGGAAAGGAGAGGGAGAGAGAGATAGAAACATCAATGATGAGAGAGAATCACTGATCGGCTGCCTCCTGCACATCCCCTACCGGGGATGGAGCCTGCAACCCGGGCATGTGCTCTTGATCGGAATTGAACCCAGGACCCTTCTGTCTGCAGGCCAACACTCTATCCACTGAGCCAAACCAGCCAGGGCTCCATTGATTTTTAAAGAGAGTGAAAGAGAGAGTGAAAGACAGAGAGAAATATCGATGTGAGAGAAACACATCAATTGGTTGCCTTCTGCACGAACCCTGACCAGGGCCCAAACCAGGGAGGAGCATGCAACCGAGGTACCTGCCCTTGACCAGAATCGAACTATGGACCATTCAGTCTACAGACTGACACTCTATCCCCTGAGCCAAACCGGCTAGGGCAAGAGAGATAATTTAAATAAAGACTTACAGGATGCAGAAATAAGGATATTCCAAACAGAGAAAAACACATATTTAAAAAGCTAATACTATATTATAAAACTATAGTAATCAAAACAGTATAGTATTGGCATAAAAACAGATACATAGATCAATTAGATTCAAACCCTAGAAATAAACCTATTCATAGACAGTCAACTAATATTTGACAAAGGACTAAAGAATAATCAATGGAGAATGAAATGGGATTTTTATCTTGTACCGTACACAAAAATCAACTCAAAATGGGTTGAAGACTTAAATGTTAGACCCCCCACCCCGGAAAAAAATAGGAAAAAATATCATTGACATTGGTCTTGGCAATAATATTTTAGATATGACACCAAAGGCACAAGTGAAAACAGCAATAATAAACAAGTAAACTAAAAAAACTTCTGCAGAGCAAAGGAAATGATCAACAAAAATGAAAAGGCTATCTATGGAATGGGATAAAATATATGCAAACTATATGTCTGATTAGGAGTTAATAGCCAAAACATATAAAGAGCTCATATAAATCAATAGCAAAAAACAAAAAAAACAAAACAAACAAAAAAACAAGTAACCCAATTTAAAATGGGAAAAAGATATGAATATACATGTCTCCAAAGATGTGAAATGAAGGGACTAAATTACATAGACTCTAAGCTGCTTTTAGCTTTAATATACTATACTCTGTCTGCAATTCTACTCTCCTGATTTTCATAAATCTTTCTTGAAAGTGAGTTATTCTGATAGAATACTGGGAACTTCTCTTCTATTTCTGGAGTGAGGGCCTATTGCCTTTGTATTCTTTAGGCTGTCCTGACAAGTAGTTGTTCGCAGGGAAGGATGACATATACTGAGTCTTCAGCAGTTTTCAAAGTGATAACAGCATGTTCTGAAGCTTGTGATTTTCAGATTATTAAGCTACAAGTTTGAGCATGTAACAAGTATAAGATGCAGCATTCATGTGGAAACATCTCTAAATATACTCAAGTTGCTGTAATTTCTATCATTTAGAATTATACATGAAAAGTCTACAAGGAAAGGGTAATGGAGTATGGTTACCAAGACATAGTTTAACTTGCTATTTGAAGCTGAGAAGACACTGAGACTTTATTTCCCCATCTTTAAACTGGGAACTTGTAGTAGCAGGTACACGTCATCATTTTCCAAATAGTGTAAGGAGATATTAGACAAAACTTTACAGTATGAGCAGTTTTACTAATATTAACACAAAGTGGTGACAACTTTTATAAAACACATAAAACAAGCAAACAAAAAAGATAAATAATGAGATTCTATTTTAATATAATGGTCATGGAAACATTTCTGATAAAATGACATTAGAGCAGAGATCTGAATGAAGAGAGAAAGTGAGCCATGTGGGTATGGATAGCTGGGGACATAATGTTCCAGGAAAAAGGAACAGAAGGTGAAATAGCAGGCATATTCCAACATTTATAATAAATGTTAAATTACAGGATTAGAGAGAATGAGGGGAAGTGGCAAGAAATTAAGTCAAAGAATAACAAGGGACCAGATTTTAGAGCATGTTGACCTTTGTAAGAGCTTCAGATGTTATGCTGAGTGAAATGAAAGCCGTCAGAGAATATGGCATCTGTGTTTTTGTGGACAATAAAATAATAAATACTCTGAATAATAGATATAAATAACATGTATTATATTCAATCATGTTTCTAATAGTCTATAGCATTTCTGCTAAAAGTCATAAAATGTCAAGGAAAGCACCTGCTAATGAGATATTAGTTCAATCCTTGTATGTTATCCTATATAATAAAAGAGTAATAATCAAATTGACCCTAACAGCGGACGACCGGGAATGACTGGTTGCTATGACGTGCCCTGACCACCAGGGGACAGACACTCAATGCAGGAGCTGCCTCCTGGTGGTTAGTGCGCTTCCACAGGGGGAGTGCTACTCAGAAGCTGGCTCATGGCTAGCCAGCGTAGCAGCAGTGGCAGGAGTCTTTCCTGCCTCTGCAGCAGTGCTAAGGTTGTCCGATTAATGGCTTAGGCCCGCTCCCTAGGGGGAGCGGGCCTAAGCTGTTAGTCGGAGAGCGAGCCTAAGCCGTTAGTCAGACAACCCTGGGTAGACATCCCCCAAGGGGTCCCAGACTGCGAGAGGGCGCAGGCTGGGCTGAGGGACCCCCCTGAGTGCACGAATTTTCATGGACCGGGCCTCTAGTTTTTTTTGTTTTGTTTTGTTTTGTTTTGTTTTTGTTTTTTTTTTATAAAAAAACTAGAGGCCCAGTGCACGGATTTGTTCACCAGTAGGGTCCCTCAGCTTGGCCTGTGGGGATTGGGCCAAAACGGCTCTCCAACATCCCCTAAAGGGTCCTGGATTGTGAGAGGGTGCAGGACAGGCCAAGGGACCCCACTGGAGCTGGAGAGGGAGTGCAGGAGGGCTCCAGGGCATGTCTAGCCCATCTTGCCCAGTCCTAATCAGGACCGACTGGAGCCGGGGCAGGACCACGAGAGGGCTCCAGGGCATGTCTGGTCCATCTCTCCCAGTTCTTATAGGCCCAACCTCAGCGGCAAGCTACCCTACCAGTTGGAGCATCTGCCCCCTGGTTGTCAGTGCACATCATAGTGACTGGTCGAACGGTCAGACACATAGCATATTAGGCTTTTATTATATAGGATTTTTTCACATCAGGAAACAGAGTTTGTCTCCCTGAACTTTTAGACATTATGTTTTAATTGTGTTCACTCTACAAGTTTTCTTGCTTAAAAAAAAAAATCATGTATTTTCACCATGATTTATCTTTAAAATATCCACCTTATTTTGATATGACATAGGACTAAATCTTCTGATTATTCTCCTCAGGTCAGTTTTTATCCTTTTATATGTTTGGTGACCAGAACTAAATGTAATATTTATTTCTACCCATCTTTATTTATTTCTATTATTCACATTAGTTCCAGGAAGTTTATTTTCCAACTTTTGAAATAAGTTCAAACTTTCTCCTTGAGTAACCTATTTTTTCTTACATTAATTGGCTTCAACTTGGTAACTCAGGAAAAGATTAGCACTTAGTACCTCTGCTCCAAGTCAGCAGTGTGCAGCCTATGAGCTGGAGTCAAACAGCACCTGTGGCAATTCCTAAGAAGGTCCTACTATTTCCCAGTATAAGCAATTCTTTTCATTCTTTTTTTCTTTGTCCTCATTCTTTTCCTTATGTTTTCCTTTTATTTCTTTTTTGTTTTATTATTATGTTCTTCACTTTTATTTTATTCCCCATTTCTTTTCTTCTATTTACTTCTTATCATGCAACTCTGAATAAGACTCAGTAGCACCCACAGACCTTTCTTGGCTTTATTAAAGACCAGAAGTAAGTTTCTAGTACTCAGAAAAGATGAATCAAGTGGATTACACATTTTCCACGATTCTAGAAATCTGGATATACAAAATTCCTTCTTAGAGTTTCTTCCTTTGATCTACATATCCAATATAACACAGTTGTCAAATTAAAAAGAATCATGGATTTTACCCCATATCAAACTTTACTAATAATTCCAATGATAATCTTTTCATCATTCATGGTTAAACTCAGAGTCAATTATTCTATGCATGGAAAAATTAAATGTTTTCTTGCATTGCTATAAGATGATTGATAAATAGATAAGAAAAATAATAAAAGCAACAAATTTTTTTGCCAAGATCCAAAAGGTCTTTACGATGTGTGTGTGTGTGTGTGTGTGTGTGTTTGTGTGTGTATGTGTGTGTGTGTGTGTGTGTGTGTGAGAGAGAGAGAGAGAGAGAGAGAGAGAGAGAGAGAGAGATTTATCATCACACAAAGATAGCTATTTCAAACATGCAACCTTTTCATTTTTGTCTCTGATAACTACAAAGTTTATGATATTTTCCAGAGGGTCATACCCCTTAAATCCATAGATTTACTATAACAGTCCTAGCAGACCAGGTATATCCTGCTAAGAGTATTCAATAAAGTAAATACTATGAACAGGTCTAACTATCATGCTTATAAGGAGATTTAACCAGCTTATTTAATTCTCTTTGTGCCTTGTTTTCTTTCTGTCCAACAGTTCCCAGGTTAGAAAAGATGAATTTCAGACTAGCTGGTAACTTTTATCTTTTAAGAAGAACTCAACCCACTCTTGCTGGCTTTGGTGATAAAGGGAAAAAGCCAGGCATCAATAAATGATGGTGGCCTAAAGCTAGAAAGGATAAGAAAACTGATTTCCCCTCCTGCATCCAAAAAGGAACAGAGCCTTGCTACACCTTAACTTTAGCCCAATGAGACCCATTTCAGATTTCTGAGCTACAGAATTTTAAGATAATAAATTTGTGTTATTTTAAGCCACTTTGTGATAATTTGTTAGGGCAGCATCAGAAAACCAATACAGGCAAATGAAACTGGAGTTCATTCAGAGAACGTTCATGAGGAAGGAAAACCAAGTCATAGGAGCAAGAACAAGAAAATCTGGGGTATGTATAGGAATTATATTTTAAAAGTCTTCATAAGGAAAGAGAGATTTAGCTGTGATTTTTTTTTTTATTTCAAGAGATAAAATTAGGACCAATAAATGAAAGCAAAATGAGATAAATTTTATATTAAAAGAAGCAAAAATTTAATAGGAATCTTCAAAAATGTTCTGGGTTGCCTCAGATGATAATGAATTCTCTATTATTAGAAAACTTCAAACACAGTCTACTTATCCACATGGTCATAACTGAAAGATTACATAGATGGTTATATGAAGTATTATGTTCTCATGAAATCCAGGTAGGGAGAGTGGATCCCTTGAAAATGAGCTTAAATAGCTAGAGTAGAAATGTTAAATCTGAAAGCCCTTAGTAGGACCACCAGATTTCAATTGCATTAATAGGCAAGTAATATTTAATTTTAGAAATTTGGTCTATAATTAAGAACTTTACAACCAAATTATAAAACTGAATGCATTGATAATACATCCTCTGAGGATTTTTTAAGAGAAGTGTACTATAGGGATAGTTTGTTAAAATGATTAATGTCTACTAGTCATTTTTTTTTCTATTTTGAAAGCATTAGTAAGTTTTGTTCTAAGTTCATTTTTAAACAAAGTCATAAGGCAGGAAAATATAGATTCATGAAGAAATTTATTAGATAGCCTAATAAAAAGCTGTGACAGTGTTGTATCTGAAAAGAGGAGCAACGATGAAACTGCTTTCCACAATTTCATGATCCTATTTATTATGTTTCTTCCTTTTTGTGGCACTAACATTAAAACTCTCTAGGTATTTCTTTTTATCTGGAAGTAATTTTTTAAAAATCAGGTCAATGTAGTAAGCACATAGCAATATCTAATTTTGCTTTGACTTTGTTTTTGTTGTTGTTAATCCTCACCTGAGGATATTTGTCCACTGATTTTTAGAGAGAATGGAAGGGAGGGGGAGAGAGAGAAACATCACATCGATGTATGAGAGAGACATATGGATTGGTGATCTCTCAAAAGCACCCTGACCAGGGCCAGGGATCGAGCCTTCAACCTAGGTACATTCCCTTGACAGGAATGGAACTTGGGACCTTTCACGTTAACACTCTATTCACTGAGCCAAAACAGCTAGGGCTCACTTTGACTTTTAACAAAAGTTATATTTCTACTACACTGAATCAGACACTTAACACATTAAGCGCCCAGCCTGTTTTGTCTTCCAGATGGAAAGTATAATGTCAGTCACCGGTGACTGACAGGGCGCTTAATGTGTTAATATTAATAAAAATTAGTTTCTGTATCTGGTAATAAGTATTTATAGATCAACTGGGATAAAGGCTGTTTAGTAGTGGGCTAGTAGATGATGAAGATAGAATAGGATTATAGGACATGAATCCTGACTCTGGAACGCTTAACCTATTCAGGGACATAAGATATCTCACAAAGCATTATAAATAAACAAGATAAAATGAGTCGCATAGGTAGTTAGTGCTGTAAGAATCAGGTGGCTGTGGTAGGCTACCAATTTGAGATATTGAGTTGGGGAGAGGGGTCGATAAGGTTAGAAGTTTGATGGGCAAGAAATAGGCATAAAATTTGTTCATTTAAGAGGGATATTTGAAGCAAAAAAAAAAAATCTAGCAGATTTTAATTGCCTAGACAGGTGTGCTGGTAGAGAGCACAAGGAGTCAGGTCAGAAAGAAACCTTTGATCCTTGGGCAGAAGCTATGTATACATGTTTGAGGTTTATTTTCATCATTGTATGTAAGAACTAGAAAGTTTCTATTCGCAGGCAGAGGGGAAAACCTGGATTCTCACAATTATATATACTCCTGAATAATGCAAAGGCCGATTTCCTGACCTCTTAGGGGTTTCTTAAACCAAAGACAGAACACGAGAAAAGCTAAGGTAGACCAACCAAAGCCAATTAGAATTTTTCAATAGCCACAGAGCACATATTCTTTTATTATTTATTCATTCATTCAGCATATGTATATTGATATTGCCTATTATATGCCAGGCATTATTATAAGAGCTGGGAATACAGTGGTAAACAAAATATATAAATTTCCTCTCTGATTGCAGCTTATATTCTGGAAGTTGGAGGAAACAAAATAAACAAATGATTAAATAAGCATTTTGTATTTTAAATGGTAGTATACATTACAGAAACAAATGAAGCAGGTAAGGAAAGTACATAGGGGAAAAAGTCCCTATCCTATATAATAAAACCCTATATGCAAATCAACTGAATGGCTGAGTGAGCGGTTGCTATGATGCGCACTGACCACCAGGGGGCAGACGCTCAACGCAGGAGCTGCCCCTTGGTGGTCAGTGCGCTCCCACAGGGGAAGGGCTGCTCAGCCAGAAGCTGGGCTCACAGCTGGTGAGTGCAGTGGTGGTGGCGGAGCCTCTCTCGCCTCCGTGACAGTGCTAAGGACCCCTTGTGAGATGTCCAACTGCTGGCTTAGGGGAAGTGGGCATAAGCCAGCAATCAGACATCCCCCAAGGGGTCCCAAACTGTGATAGGGTGCAGGCCAGGCTGAGGGGCCCTCCCTCCCCCAGTGCACGAATGTCATGCACCAGGCTTCTAGTTTTTACAATGTGGACATGGAAGGTCTTGCCCTTAATAAAGTGACATGACAATAGAGATTTGAAGGATGTGAGAGATGAGCTTGGATGATTTTTAAAATATGCCAACAAATATTTCCATATTCCTTCCTTAAACAAGTAGAGCTGAATTTCTCTTCTTTTTTGAACAATAGGTTGGGCTCAGTGGTTCATAGAACACAGCCTGAACATATAGCCTATCAAGTAGCCTATATTGGGAAGTACTGAAGCCTGTTGCCCAAAAGATCTGGAAGCAGATCCTTAGCCTTTGTCAAGTCTTCAGAGGCCACAACCCTGACCAACAGTTTAACTGCACCCTCATGAGACACCCTGAGACAGACTCTCCGTCTCACAGATGCTACACTACTCCTATGTTCTTGATCTTCAGAAAGTATGTGACATAATAAATGTTGATTGTTTTGAGCTGCTAAATTGTGGGGTAATAGATAACTATTTAATGTGCTATGGGTAAATCTGGAGTAAGTGCAATCTAGCAAGCAGGGTGGCAAGTTACAAGGATCTCATGGAAGAAGTCTGGGGTGTTTGAGTCAAGCAAGGAAGCTATTAGAGTTGACACAGAGTAAATTGAGAGGGAGAAAAGAGGAAGATGGTACCTGAAAGGTAGCCATTGACTTAAAAGTCTTAAAAGCCACTGTGAGTTAAGTTACCAAAGGAAGTAAGCTGAAAAGATTGGAGGTAGAGGTCAGAGAATGGATGACTGAACTCAAATTATGGAGGGGTATGGTTACTGGTCAAGGATAATGTTAAAGAAGGTTGGAGACAAGAATATTGATGAAGAGGTAAAAATTGAAGAAAAATAATAAAGTTTTTGGGTTTTCCTAGGAAAATTTTAACTTTTCCCCTTCTATGTGTCTACTTACATACATGCAACATTAGCCTCAAGGAGAATCAGGCAAAATGTTGAATGGATAATCTCAATTTGAACACATCACTACTACAAGACAACACAAAATGTGTTATTGTTACTGCAAAAGCGACATGACCTGAGTTTCTAAGATGATTGAAACTTAATAAACATTCTCATTTCCATTGCACATTCACTCCCATATTGATATATCCAGCTCTCTATCACTCTCTTCTGTTTTACTCAGTATAAATTGATTTTATTATCATTTCTTGATTCAAACAGATTTAACCAATTTAAGCTCTCAGAATTTGCTAAACTCTCAATCCAGTGTCTTTATATATTTTCTTTATTTAAAGTGTGGCTAATTTGTTAGGTATAAATTGGAATTTATTTCCTTAATGATATTTGAAAAAAAATATTGAATCCCTCTGTCTACAGGAGGGGTCCACTTCCATTTCCTCTTCATTCTGAACTGAATTTAGTACAAATTATTAGTGGAGTTATAATTTCAAGACACTCAAATTTGAATGAAGATGGTAATAAACAATGGTAACCAGCTGAAAAAAAAACTGACTTCAGAAAGAATTTGTATATTTAAGATAAAGCGATAATAAACATATTTTATTCTTTACCTTAGGCTTTTTGATGAAGCATGTTTTTTTTTTTCTAATATTACTCTTATCTATTGTTTAGTTATGGCCATGCAGCCAAATATTAAATAGCAAATGTTAATTTGACTACTCTACAGCGCCAATATTATTTTATAGAGATATCGTGAGCATGGTAACCTCAGACTGTGAAAAACCTTTAACACTATTTCATCTTCTTAAACTGGGCAGTGTGTCACACATTTAGAAGTTACTTTGTAATCATTTTTTAATCTTTTGAAGTTTTGAAAATCTTGATTTAGAATTATTTTTTCATGGGCAGTTATTGCCTCCTCTTTCTTCTTCTACAGGGTTCAGTAAAGCACAGAATGTAGAGTCATTTAAGTCTTTGAGTTTTAGAGACTCAGGAATTCAAAATTGTGGGTTTATGGAGAACTGAGTGAAAAAGGTGAAGGGATTAAACAAACAAACAAAAATACCTTATAGATATAAACAACAATTTGGTAATTACCTGAGGGAAAGGGGAATAGGGGAGATACAAGAGGTAAAGGGGTGATAAATGTTAATGAAAAGATTTTGGGTGGTGAACACACAATACAATATATAGATGATGTATTATAGAATTGTACACCTGAAACCTATATAATTTTACTAACCAATGTCAACCCCCATACATTCAATAAAAAGTTTATTTTTAAAATTGTGAGTTTAGAGGTTTTCTTAAGTGTAGGACTAATTAAGAGAATACCAATATTTTTTTTTGTAAAAAACTGTTTTTAACAGATGGCTAAGAACAATTGCAAACTAAAATCTCACAGTACTTAAGTACTTGTGTGTAGAGGTGTTCTCTCTTTTCAGCATCCAGCACGGAAAAGGAACAGGTCCGGTTCCTGAATGGAGGAGCTGGGGATTAAGAAATAAAAGAAAGAAAGAGACCAGATAGAAAGATAAAAACAAAGCTGGGAGCCAGGTGGGACGCCATCCTCTCTGATGGAGAGGCAGGGACCCCGGAGACCATGCAGCACATTTATTTTATACCCCCAAATACCAGGAAGTATCACCAAAACTTAAGATCAAAGGAGCTTATTTGCATTCTTGAGTAGGCCCTAGTATTCCTGGTGCTTGCCTGGATTTACATATCAAAGCCTGATCCCCGCACCTGGACAAAGGTAAAAAGTCTGTACTGATAATACCCCCCACCTTCTTGGGGAGGGCTTAACGCTCTGCCAGTTGCCTCTGGCTCAGCTGACAACAATTTCAAGAAATGCCCATGTGCCTTTCCAGGCAGCCCTCTACACTTGTGAATATAAAATTGGGTAGAAAACACACATTATCCAAATTGGTGAATGTGTGAGTGTATAATGTGTATTTGATTTTTTAAAAAAATTTTGGGGAAAAAGTAGCTGTATTTTCTTAAGGATATAACTTTTCACAGAAGGAATGTTAGTAATGTAACTGAAAAAAGTTCAAAGTTTATAGCCTACCCAACAACATTCAATCTAAATAAGTCAATGTGTACTGTGTGGAAAATTAAGCAAATAGTAGAGTAATTTTCTCTGAAAGAGGGGACTATTAACAAACAGAATATGCCATCAGCATTAATTAATGTTCTAGAAACACTATTTAAAGTAATTTACAGGTTGGTCAGTGCTTACATTTTTGTTTCTCATTTTTACTCAAGAGAATTATTTTTAATCAAAATAATACACAAAGCCCAATTTAACTTGCTATGTGGTTTCTATTTTTTTAATTTGGTGGGATTGTTTATCCCTTCATTTTCACATTTTCACAAGATCTCAGCTACAGAAGATTTATTGTGTTAACAGTACTAAGTGTGAAGAAGAATAATGGGAAGGTGATTTTGTTTTTGTTTTATTTTGTTTACCTTGGTTTTTATACCCCTGAGGAATTTTATTATATTCACATAAATTGACATAAGTTGCAAATCCTACAGCTTGTGCTTAAAATCAGCCTGGATATCTTATTTATCTGGTAAACAAAGCCAAATTCTCCCTATGTCTCACAAAATGTGAAGTTACATTTCTATAAAATGATTTATTTATTCATCAAATGTTTATTGAGATCCTGCCAAATATCAGTGAATCTTCTAGGCATTGGAGGTAATTTAAAGGTCAAAATGGACAAACATACCGGCCTTATGTAGCATATTTTTTAGTTGGGGAAAATATACAATAAGCAAATTGGATTTGAATTTTACAAAATGTTAGAAAGTGTGGGAAAAAAACTAAGTAAGAAGGGGAAATAACTAAAAGAATACATGCAATTTAAAATAACAGGTTTAGGAGAGAAACCAAGATGGCGGCATAGGTAAACACCTAAACTGCTGCCTCGCAAAACAATTTCAAAACTACAACTAAAAGACAAAACGGACACCATCCAGAACCACAGGAAAGCTGGCTGAGTGGAAATTCTACAACTAGGAGGAAAGAGAAAAGCACATTGAGACTCAGAGGAGCTGCAAAAGGCTGAGGTACGGAGACGCGCGAGAGCGAAGAGGACTGGTGGCTGAGTGCGTGGCTGGCTTTCTCAAGCGGGAGGGAGACAGAAGCTTCCGACTGCGCTGAACTCCAGTTCCAGGCGAGACTCAGGGAACCCAGACTCATTCGGGGGGAATCTGGAGTGTCAGGAAAAGAGAAAAGCATACTGAGACTCAGGAGAGCTATGAAAGGCAGAGGTCCTGAGGCGCGCGCGCAGAGAGGACTGACTGCTGAGTGCGCAGCTGGCTTTCTCAATCAGGAGGGAGACAAAAGCTCCCAACTGCACGGAACTCCAGTTCCGGGCGAGACTCTGGGAACCCAGACTCATTTGGGGAGAAAATGGACTGTCTGGCAGTGGGCAGAACTCGAGGGCGGCTTTCTCTCAGAGGTGCTTGCAGTGATTACCAAGGGACACTGAGACCCAGGGTCCTCATAGGGCAGGGCTGATGGGAAGCCAAGGCTGTCTGCTCCGCCCTGAGACTCCGCCCCATCCAAGCTGAGCACAGAGGCTTTTGCAATTTTGCATGTCTTGTCTCATAAGGGTGTCTCTAGCACAGAAGTTCTCCCAAAGTAGACACAGCTGATCCTCACAGCCAACTGGCCTGGAGGTCAATTCCTCCCAGTGATACCAACAACAATCAAGACTTAAATACAACAAGGCTGTACACACAGTCCACAAAGGGGTGCACCAAGAGTGTCCACCTCAGGTAACTGGGGAGGCTAAGCCACTGGGCCCTATAGGACACCTAGCACAAAAAGCTATGCCACCAACTCAGGGAAGCAGCGAAAATGCGGAGAAAAGAAACAGATCACAAATGAAAGAAATGGAGGAAAGCAAACGACTGGATATAGAGTTCAAAACCACGGTTATAAGGTTTTTCAAGAATTTCCTAGAAAAGTCTGATAAATTTAATAAGACCATCGAGGATATGAAAAAGGACCAACTAGAAATTAAACATACACTGACTGAAATAAAAAATATTATACAGAGACCTAACAGCAGACTAGAGGACCGCAAGAATCAAGTCAAAGATTTGAAAAACAAAGAAGCAAAAAACACTCAACCGGAAAAGCAAAAAGAAAAAAGAATCCAAAAATTTGAAGATAGTGTAAGGAGCCTCTGGGACAACCTCAAGCGTACCAAAATCTGAATTATGAGGGTGCCAGAAGAAGAGAGAGAGCAAGATACTGAAAACCTATTTGAAGAAATAATGACAGAAAACTTCCCCCACCCGGTGAAAGAAATAGACTTATAAGTCCAGGAAGTGCACAGAACCCCAAACAAAAGGAATCCAAAGAGGACCACACCAAGACACATAATAATTAAAATGCCAAGGGCAAAAGACAAAGAGAGAATATTAAAAGCAGCAAGAGAAAAACAGTTAGTTAGCTACAAGGGAGCACCCATACGATTGTCAGCTAATTTCTCAACAGAAACTATTGAGTGGCAAGAAATATTCAAAGTGATGAATAGGAAGAACCTACAACCAAGATTATTCTACCCAGTAAAGCTATCATTCAGAAATGAAGGGCAGATAAAGAGCTTCACAGATAAGAAAAAGCTAAAGGAGTTCATCACCACCAAACCAGTATTATATGAAATGCTGAAAGGTGTTCTTTAAGAAGAGGAAGAAGAAGAAGAAAAAGGTAAAGATAAAAATTATGAACAACAAATACCTATCTATCAACAAGTGAATCTAAAAATCAAGTGAATAAAAAAATCTGATGAACAGAATAAACTGGTGAATATAATAGAATCAGGGGCATAGAAAGGGAGTGGACTGACAATTCTCGGGGGGAAAGGGGTGTGGGGGGGTGCGGGAAGAGACTGGACAAAAATCATACACCTATGGATGAGGACAGTGAGGGGGAGGTAAGGGCAGAGCGTGGGGTGGGAACCAGGTGGAGGGGAGCTTTGTGGGGGAGGAAAGAGGAACAATTGTAATAATCTGAATAATAAAGATTTATTAAATTTAAAAAATAATAAAATAACAGGTTTAATAACAGGTTAAAAGATATAATTACATTGTATCTGGCTCCTATGCTTTCTGTCTAATTGTTGACAGAATTTATCTACATTATTTTAGAACTGCTGTGCGGGGGGGAGGGGATATGAACTATAGTCCAGAACATATGGGGATTTAAAAAGCAATAATAATTTTCCAAAAGTAATTTTTTCTACATGGCCAAAAATTTACTATTCTGTTTTCTTGATTGGGACTTTTTGACTCCCAGGAACTATAAAATAACTCAGGACCGTATTTTGGGGTTTCCTGGCCTTT
This sequence comes from Plecotus auritus, assembly GCF_963455305.1. Taxonomy (NCBI): domain Eukaryota; kingdom Metazoa; phylum Chordata; class Mammalia; order Chiroptera; family Vespertilionidae; genus Plecotus; species Plecotus auritus. The sequence goes on along the minus strand of NC_137772.1, from coordinate 23,465,103 downwards.
GTTCTGCTTTAGTCACCACAAATATACTCAATTTCTAACACAACAGTTGCCTGAAGATATTCAGCATAACCTATGTTCAGCTCTTACTCTTATGTAGTCTATGCAGCCATTCCAATCTGAAGAGCTTCTTTGTGCTGTGAGAATGAGCTATTATTGGGACCTACTTCAAACCCTATTTACTCATGAATGGTTTTTCTTAACCTCTAATTTTCTGCCACTTCTCTATAATTTCTCCAATGAACACTTAAGGAAGCTCCACAGTGAGTTGTACATCCTAGAAGAAATGACATGGAGGGAGATGTTGGCACCTGTCAGCTATATTCCTTCTCTAGCTCATTCTTTTAAACTTCTATGCAAAAGTTTCCCAGTGAATTAGCCCTGTGGAATTTAGTTCAAATTGAATACTCTAGACAGCTCTATGCTGGGGCAATGTAATTATAATTATTACATGTCTCCTTTGATTGTCACGGAAACCAAGTAGTAGATGGAGTGGTAAAGTATTAGTTTACTTTATGGATGTAGAGATGAGGCAGGTAGATAGAGGGTAAAGTGAGACCCAGAGCCAGAACTAAACCCAGGTCTTTAAGGTTCATAGTCCAAGATCTTAATTATTGAATAAGGAGATAAAGAAATACTTGATCATGTAGAACAAGCTTATCTGTCCAAATTTCTTAGACAATTGCTTTTGCACATTTGCCCTCCCCTCTCCCCTCTAGCCTTGTTATTTCTCAACTTTTCAGTGTGATTTCCAGGTCACTAGAGTAGCACCTTATGATAAATAATGAACTGTGTCCAGCAAGGCCAGTAGTGAACCTGAGGCGGGGTAGTGAGGGATTAAAGAAAACAGCCAAGAGAATATAGTTGGGGCCAGGTGGATCACTGCACTTGGATGAGGACACAGTGACCCTGCCTGTAAGCCAAATCTTTATAGTCAGATCACACAAAGCAAAACAAGGGAGTGGTCAAGATATTTATAATGTTCTTGTGAGTTTCAAATCTGCTTCTTTCCTGTTAATGCAATTCTCTGAACTCTATCAAGCTTTGTTTTGGCAGCACTTGCTGAACCTCCTGTAGCCCACATCCCTCAGCTACCTAGGACTACAAGGTCAGACTATAAGGTCAAGCTTACATACAACCACAGCCTTTGGCTACAATTGTGCTGGGAGGGCTTTGCACTCCAAGCTGGGACTTGTAAATGGCTTTGCCACAAGAGGACTGTGACTTCTCATCAGTCCGAGGATTGATCCTGTCCAAACGCTATAGCCGCTCTCCACAAAATAATAGTAAAATTTCAAAATAGTACACAACAGTAATTCCTCCCTTGCTTCACAGAACTTTTGCACATTCCCTAGCAACTCTTCTTCCATGACCTTTATTTTCTCATACATGATATGCCTCTACATGGAAAGACTGTTTCTTCAAATAGAAAATGGATTAATGACTATATTCCCTTGCACCAGTGTTTCTCATACTATGTTCTATGAACAACAGGGATCTTCAGAAAAAATAGGTTCTTTGATAAAAATATGGTGAAAAATATTTGGTTCTTTGATAAAAATATGGTTAAAATATTTTAAAAATTTCATCAGGTCTTTTATTATAGAACTTCTCAGTGTGTTCCCTATTCCCTATGTTAATATACATAAATCTCTCTAAGAGGGGAGAATACATAATGAGTTTCCCCAACTTTTTACCAATAGAATACTTTCAAGCAGGACATCAATCAACTCTGTATAAGACAGTAGCAACTAAAGAATCCAGTTTGAAAGATGCCATCCTAAACCCACCAGTAAGACTTTCCTTTGTCTAACTCAGGAGTCTTTGACATAGCTCAGTTGTCGGCAAACCGCAGCTCGCAAGCCACATGCGGCTCTTTGGCCCCTTGAGTGTTCTAATGCCACTTCTTCAAAATAGACTCTCCCAGGCAGAAAACCGACTTCTGCGCATGGGCCACAAAGTTTCAATCACACTGTAGGTGCGCACCCGCACGTGGTATTTTGTGGAAGAGCCACACTCAAGGAGCCAAAGAGCCACATGTGGCTTGCGAGGCGCAGTTTGCCAACCACTGTCATAGCTAAATGCGAGGCAGCTGCATTTCACACACCATATAATTTGGTTCTTTAAGGACCAAGTGAGAAAACTTAATTTTTGGAGACATTAAGTTGGATTTCTGAGCCTTGGGTATGACAGATTAGGTATTTTGAATAAGCTGTTGACCTTAAAAGAACTAACCTTATAGATAAATAAGCTTAAATATATATATTTTTAAGTTGACACAAAATCAAAAATCTACAGAAATCTAGGAGGTAAGCCAATATCAACATGCACTTTTGATATAAATGTTTTGAGCAACACTCTAGAGACCTTAAAGCTTCTTTTGATGACTTCATTGATTTCAATGAGTGTTAGGAATCCAACAGAAAATTCATGAATATAGCTGGGAATGCACAGAGCTCTACCCTCAATTTAAGCATAAACAAACAAACACTTCTATAAAGAATGAAATAGCAAGATACTAGTAAGTTGCTTATATTTGGACTCTGGTCCTGGAAAGAAAGATAAAATGTATGCCCTAAGAATTCATATTTATATGCTAGGATTGCAGTCTAATTAGTGTTACCATTATGGTTTGAAAAATTTCAATTAGAGAACTTAGGTCTAAGTGGTTTCAAGTTTGTAGTGATTATAGATGTTTGGCAGAAGAAAATGCAAATTTTTCTTGGATGGACTACTAGTAAAAGTTCATTAAGGCTTCAAAAAATTCCACAGGTAAAGTTCCAAGTAAAAAGCTTTTACCATAAAAACTTATAAAAACAGATCAGGACAAAAGTCATCATGAATGGAAACTACAGAAATGAGGGATAGTAGATGCATTATGACAAATACCTCAACTGTTGGCTTTAGACACAAAATTAAAAATAACTATGTTTAAGATCTTTAAAAAGAACAAAGGAGTTTGAAATTATAATTAGAGAATAAGCCTATGTGAAAAAATAAAACTGCTATTATGGAAAATATAATTGAAATTTAAACATTAGTGCATAGTTTAAACAGCAGGGTCCAAGGGATAGTTTTCTTATTTTACAAACACTATAAATGGATTAAATTACCAGGTAAAAAATAAAGATTGTTAAGCTAGCCCAGTGGTCGGCAAACTGCGGCTCGCGAGCCACATGCGGCTCTTTGGCCCCTTGAGTGTGGCTCTTCCACAAAATACCACGGCCTGGGCGAGTCTATTTTGAAGAAGTGGTGTTAGAAGAAGTTTAAGTTTAAAAAATTTGGCTCTCAAAAGAAATTTCAATCATTGTACTGTTGATATTTGGCTCTGTTGACTAATAAATTTGCTGACCACTGAGCTAGCCTAAAGTAATCCAATTTTGTGGTATATAAGGAAATTAAAACATATGGACACAGTTAACTAAAAGTCAAATGATGGAAAATATATACCAAGCTAATACTAGCCAATACACTGAACCCCAAACCATTACTCCAATACTAGAAAAAAAAACTTAAAATATAATAAAAGTTTCAATTCACCATAAAAATATCATAATTCTTATCATTCATTTATTTATACTTCAAAATATGTAAAATAAACTTTGACAGGTAAAGGAGAAATAGAAAATTCACAATCATGATGGGAAATTTTAAGATAATATTTTACTATGGACATTTTTTTAATATTTACACAACTGAACAGAAGGGTATGTTCCCATCACTCAGCTTTCTGTTGATGTTTAATGCTTATTTGTATCTGTTTGGGAAAATTATCTATTTATAGCCTTTGTCAATTATCTAAATTGTTTATCTATAATACTCATTTCACTCCCCACTGTGTCACAGTAAAGGAGTTTGGATAGAATTAACTCCATCCAAGTGGATTAGCCAATGCCAATTAGGGCAATCCTATCTCTTCTGCTGCAATAATTGACTCAGGTAACAGGTATATATCAGTAAATGGGTGGGTGTTCCAGTCAGTACAAAACTCAGGACTTGTTTTCCAAATCAGTACAAAGCTCAGGACATGTGAATAAGGAGTCATGTAACCCCAGGTATTCCTGGTAATCATTTGAACCCAGGAAGAAAGTGAATCCAAGTTTGGATATCATCAAAAATGAGAAGAAAAGTAGCCAGAGCCTAATAAAACTGTATTGGAGGACAATTTATGTTGAACTTCTTATTGTTTAAACATGTGGGGTCAATTATTTTGCTTATGATGATAAAAATGATAAAACATGATTTTTCTTTCTCTTTTTGACTTGAAGGTTATTTAAAAATTTTTTTTTGTTTCTAAAAATTAGTCAGGATTCTTTGATGCTACTCCTGTTATACATGTAAAAATGTGTTTTCAAAGTTTACCATTTATCTTTTAACTTGGTTTATGGAAACTTTTTTTTCACTCATAGAGGGTTTGTGGGACATAAAAGTTGTACTATCTCCAAGGCCCTCTTTTAAAAATCTACAATTATAAAAACAATTTTAAATATGAAAGTAAAAATTTTAAATGAGATAATAAATCACAGCCCAGCCAGCATGGCTTAGTCATTGAGCACTGGCCTATGTTCAATTCCCAGTCAGGTCATATGCCTGGGTTGTGGGCTCAATCCCAGTGTGGGGCGTGCAGGAGGCAGCTGATCAATGATTCTCATCATTGATGTTACCATCAATGATTCTTTCTCATCGTTGATGTTTCTCTCTCCCTCTACCTTCCCCTCTGAAATCAATAAAAATATATTAAAAGAAATCACAAAAAACTGAAAATATGAGACAATAAATGTCGTATCATAAATCTTTGATGTTTTGTCCATTTTTCAAAATTTTTGTAGCATTTTCCATAGAGAGGATAGAAAGTTAATTTAGTCTTTTCTATAACTTGACTAATTAAAATTTATACTTTATAATTGAAAAATGAGATGTATAAGACCTGAGACTTCACTCACAAAGAAACTCACCTTTTGAAGTACTGTTACAAATTTAGGCTATACCAGCATGGGAATTCTGATAAATTTTACTTCACTGATTTGCCAAGGGAAAATATTTTTTAAATGTATGGTGTGATTATAATTATAATACTGAATTAATAAGTATATTTCTGGCAGGAGAGAACTTTGACGAGACATTAGTGAAAACCAAATCCTCTGTAAATGTTATGTGTCTGATATGTGGAAGAATTTTCTGCAGGCTAGCTTCTGGCTCTTTAATTTCAATAATGTTCTGCTTCCAATCACCTAAATACATGCAACTAAATCTAAATTAAATATATATCCCACTATATACCAAATCTTCTTTAGTCAAACCCCAAAATGTCCCTGGTCTAAATCCAATGCCTCATCACATGGAAGCAAATGTAACAGAGGGAAAGACAGCAGAAAAAGACAGGAATATATATATGAGGACTTGGCAAACTTCTGCAGAGGGTCAGATTGTAAATGTTTTAGAGTTTACCAGTAGGGATCAGAAAACCTCTGTCCCAGCTATTAATCTCTGTCATTGTAGCATCAAAGCAATCAAGGCAATAGGAAAATGGATCTGTATGGTTGTGTTCTAATAATCCTTTATTAATAAAAATAGTGGATTGATCTAAACCACCCTGTTCTAAACCAATTGAAATGAAAATACCATGCCAGTGAACATTTCACATAAATATCTGTCCATGTGAGCTCATTTTGGCTCTTGAGGGAGTGCAAGTCAGCATATACTATGTTAAAGTTTAATAATCATTAGTATCAAAGGAAATCCTGTGATCACAAACATTTACACTTTTTATACTTTATAAGTTTTACTTTCTATTACTTAAGGTATTCCCTATACAGAGGCATATAGTTCCCTATATTTTCTTTCAAAAAATGTTAGAATTGTTTTCTTTTTATGTTTATGTCATTAATTTCCATGTAATTTATTGTTTTGAATGGTGTATTGTAGGAATCTATTTTTAATAACATTTCACATTTTCTTAGAAACATTCATTGAATAATTTATCTCCCCACTGACTTGAACTGCCACTTCAAAATATTGAATACTGAACTATGATTCTTTTCCTTTTATTAAGATATCTTAATTCCTTCAGTAAATTTAATATTCTCAATAAGGAATAAAGGTCTAATAATTTTTGTTAGGTTAATTTAAAGATAATGTGTCATATTTGTAGCTTCAGTGAATAAAATCTTTTCTTTTGCTTGCTTCAATTTTGAATTAGTTTCTGCATATATACAGAGCTTTTGGCTTTTGCATGTTGATTGCATGTTAAGGCCATGTCTTAACGCTAATATTTGTTAGTTTATTCTTTTGAAGTTTCAAGGTAGATGATTATGTTGTCTGTAATATATTTTTACCTACTAAAGCTTATATCTTAATTTTTCATCTGTTTTAGTATCAGGGCTATGTTATTTTATAAAATGAGCAGGGTGGTAGTCCATCTTTTTGTGTTTTCTGAAACAATTGTAAAGCTTAGAATTATCTGTTCTTCTGTTTGAAGTTATTAGACATAGTTTATGTGTAAATTATGAATATTTGGTGCCTTTTGAGGAGTAGATCTCCCACTACCACTTACATTGATCTTAAAGAGATGATCTAAGAAAAATAAAAAGGTTGACTATACCAATTATTATTAGTAGAGTCTCATATTCTTACATATCTGTTGTCCATGCACATTGTGACATATCTGTTGTGCATGAACATAGTGATATTTCTATTCTTGCTGTTGTTTACTTTTGTTCTTCCTTTGTGTGTGTGTGTGTGTGTGTGTGTGTGTGTGTGTGTGTGTATGGGTGTGTGAATACTTCCCAAGAATTCCTTAGTCTTTTTTTTTTAATAGCAGTTTCTATTGATATACTCTCATGTCTATTTACTCAATTTTTTATTTGTAGTTTTCTTCTTTATTTGGGTTTATTTCACTAAGCTTTTTTAAATTAATAGATTATCATTTATTCCCCCCCTTTCATTGAAAACATTGTTATACATTTTCTTCTGAGTATTGCTTTGTTTCACTCTACATATGTTATATCCCTCGTCCACTTTTAAGTATTTGCTACACTCCATTTTCCATTTATTGTCAACTCTTGAATGATATAAAATAGTGTTTTAAAAAATGTTAATATGAAAATTTTAAGCTATCACTTATTGGTTCATTTTTAATTATATTTTACTAGAGGCCCGGTGCATGAAATTCATGCGGGGGGGGGGGGGGGGCGGGGACGGGGGGCGGGATCCCTCAGCCCAGCATGCGCCCTCTTACAGTCCAGGACCCATTGGGGGATGTCCGCCTGCTGGCAGTCAGACATTCCTCTTGCAGTCCGGGACCCCTCGCTCCTTACCACCCGCCTGCTCGCTGCTCCTTAGTGCTGTCACAGAGGCAGGAGAGGCTCCCGCCACCACTGTTGTGCTGGCCAGCTGTGAGCCCAGCTTTTGGCTGAGACACTCAATGCAGGAGCTGTCCCCTGGTGGTCAGTGCACATCATAGCAACCAGTTGTTCTGGTCGTTCTGCCGTAATGGTCACTAAGGCTTTTATTATATAGATTAGGTATCTCTGATGTTTGTCCATATGATACCAACATTTTAGAATTTGTTGACATACCCATTATTGCTAAAATGTGCTCAAGTTTTTCAAGTATTCCATGTGTATTTGAAAATATGTGTGCTGTGCTTGTTAAGTTTGGTAGACAACAAATTGTTATAGGTAGTCTTGCCAATATTTCTGAGTCTCTATTCCTCCTTGGTACACTGGAAGACTGCATTTCCCTACCCATTTAAACTTAGTCATGGCTACATTACTTGTTTGAGAAAATAAAATGGGAGTGAAAGTTGCAGGTGTTACTCCCAATGGAAGCAAGACAGAGCTAGTGCAGCCATGGGCAAACTACGCCCGTGGGCCAGATCCGGCCCATTCGGCTGTTCTATCTGGCCCGCGGAGCTCAAAGAGTGGAGGGTTCTCTTGCTCTCCTCTCCGCTCCTTCACCAGCAGCAGTGTTAACATGGCAACGTCGGGAAACACGGCCGCAGCTCCTTCTTCTGAGTGGGCGGATTTATATCCACCCATTCAGTAGAAGGAACGACCTCTCAATCTTCCAGAGGCTCCTTGTAATGCCCGCGGATGCGTCTCCCGACATCACCCTGGGAATGCGTAGACACGTTATCGTGGTGATGTAGGGGGACACGCCCCTGGAGAGCACAGTATCAGAGCATTAGCTAAAAAGGAGACCAACAACACTGTTCCCACTGAAGTTGATGTTTTAAAGACCAAAAACCTTTCAACCCAGTCTACATTGCCATCTACATCTACGTCCCGGGCATAATTTGGAAGTTGCACTAAAGAAAATGTTTAATTTACTGTTTACACATTTTGTTCTTTTCTATTTGTTTTAGTTTTAAATTATTTTATTATATTTAAGTTTAATTTGAAAGGCTTTTGCACCTTTCCTTTGTTAGGCAATTTTATTTTGCCTTTGCCATCTTCAATATAAGGTATGTTATTGTGCTATGATTCCTCCATTTTTTGAAGTTTCAAATTATAATAATTAGTGTTTACATTCTTCTTGTTAAAATGTTTGAAATGAATAAAACTATTGAAATAAAATTAAAAAAAGACCGTACCCTTTTATGTAATGATGTTTACTTTGAATTTATATTAGTTCACACAAACACTCCATCCATGCTTTTGTTCCTGCCCTCCGGTCCAGTTTAAGAACTCATTGTGGCCCTCGAGTCAAAAAGTTTGCCCACCCCCGAGCTAGTGTCTAATTCACTGTGCAGTCTTTCCTTGCTGCTGCAATCCATGGAACTTCATTTTGATATGGTAGTATCAAAAGATGGTGGAGCCTCAATCTGCCTGATTCCTAGAGCATTGACTATGTAGAGCATTCACCCTGCTAAGCCACTGGCATGAGTGAAAAATAACTTCTTTTTTTAAGCCCTAAGATTTGGAAATTATTTGTTAGTATAATGTACCATCAATCAGCTCGAACCAATTTATGCCATCATAACAACCCCAAGATTGTGGTGGCTTGTAGCAACAATGGCTTACTTATGTGACACAGCCTGTGGATCTGACTTTGTAAGTTCACCTCGGACCCAGGATGAAAGAACAGTCCCTCAGAGACATTGTTAATGCCATGGCAGAGGGGAAAACAGAGATGGTGATACACACGATGCCCCTTAAAGCTTGTGTCCAGGAGAAATGCATGTCCCTTGCACTCATGTTGCTTGGCCAAAGAGTACATCATATATAGCCAAGATTGATTGTAATGATGTAGACATGATTACATGTTTTTTAGGATTGGCCTATTAGGGAAGACCTAGTAGGGAAAGCAGCATATATTTCAATAATCAACTCTAAGATATGCCGCACAAGTTAGTCTATTCTGTTCAATATACCTCATTGGCTAATTCTGTTTGATCTATCAGTTTATGACAGGATGTATTAAAATGGATTGTGGGATATTTCATCTAAAAATATTAGTTTCATCATTAGTTTGTCTTTATACATTTCAAAGCAATGTTGCAAAAATGCATACTTGTTTCATGACTATTATATCTTCTTGATGAATTGTTGTGTTTATAATTAGGAAATATCCTACTTGGTCCTTTTTTAAGGTTTTTCCTTAAAATTTTATCTTAAAATGTTACTGCACAGGCTTGATTTTTATTATTTTCAACAGTATATAATGTAAAGAAATTGAAGCCAAGGTTCTGAAGCCATACTTTGTCTTTGTCTTGGTTCAAAACCTGCTTCTGCTACTTACTATCTATGTGAGGTTGAGCAAGGTAAACCTCTCTGTGCCTCAATTCCCTTGTCTGTAAAATGAAAATAATAATAGGTCAACTTTCTGGCATTGTGAAGTTTGTAATTATGTCTAGCATGCAGTAAGAACTCTGTGAGTATTTACATTGTTTATAAGTATTTTAAAAATTATTTACCCAATGTCTTTTGTAAACAAAACAAAACAAAAAACAATGGCAGGCTTTGTTTTTATTACTGAAAAGTTTAGTAAATTAGCTAAGCCCAATTACAACTATTGTGATTACTAATATTTTTGGACAAATTTTTATTTTATTAGTCTTTACTTAAATGCTTTCTCTTTTTTTCTTTGTTGAGTATATTAGCTTTCTTCTACTCCATTATTTTTCTATATTGGTTTAAATATTTATTTCTAGTCTCCTAAAAACATTTTTAATATAACACAACTTCTTACATTGACATTTTTGTAGTAAAATTTGTCTTAATATCTCTATTCTCTACTCTCTACTTCACCTCCAATGTTGATGCAATTTATGTTTGTTCTAGTTGGTAAAAATAAATCATTTCTTTAAACAAATCATATTTTATTAATACTGTAAAATTCATGTATTGATTTCCTTACTATCACTTTTAGCATGCCATCTTATATACTTGTTATTGTTTTTCATTTTTACTAGAGTATGCTACTCTCAACTTTTAAAATAAAACCCTGCTAAAGACACCCACATGCTTAATAGCTGCCAATTCTTCAAACCAATTCTATCTTTATCCGAGTTTCCTCACAATTTATTTTGCTCTACAATTCCCACTTCTATTTTTTAGCATAAATACGTATTCACTTATAAATTTTACCATCATTTAAAAAGTTTGATAAGAGGGGACAACTGTCTTAAGTTTTCCCTACTCTATTTTGAAATCACAATTATATCTAAGACTATTTTAGGAGTATGTAATGACAAATGATGGATGAATTTGAAGACTACTGATTAGTGAATATAAAACATTTATTATAAATAATTTACTTTAATTCATGAGCCATTAAATCTATTTCAAAATTTTCACTATTGTGTTTTCTGAATGCTAACAGTACCATCAGATTAGGTGTATAAAACACCCAAATTTTCTTAATTTTTAACAGTTAACCAAGTCATAGAAGTGACCATAGTTACATTTATTTTAATTTCTTATTAGCAAATACCTTAACCTTAATTTGATTTCTTTATTGCGAGCAATCTAAGAAGATGTGAAGCCATTTAGAAACAAAAGGAACATCCTATATAATAAAAGCCCAGTGACTGAACAGCAGAACAACCAGAACTACCAGTTGACCAGTTGCTATGACATGTACTGGCCACCAGGGGCAGACGCTCAATGCAGGAGCTGCCTGCTGGTGGTCAGTGCGCTCCCACAGTGGGAGCACCGCTCAACTGACCAGGATGAGCGGCTGCTCCCACTGCAGGACGATCCCCGCAGGCCATACCCCCCACTAGTGCACAAATCCAGTGCATCGGGCCTCTAGTTATCTGTAACAAATTAAGTGCCACTAAAATGGAATGTGAATAAAACACTTCTCATCTATGCTCCTTGTTTTTTCCTAATCTAAAAGAAATTTATGCTGAGCAGAATCATCTCGTTCAGGTGATTATTCTGTTGTACCAAAATTCTCATTGGTTCCCACAGACACTTTGAATTTATCTCACATTACTCACCATGTCAATCAATATATGGTCCCAACTTATCTTTTGACTTGATATTAAAACAAATTGATATTATTGCTCCCCTGACCTTGTCCATACAAACCTGTGTTCATGTCTTAACATATTAAGAATTCCAGGCATGGATTCTTCTAATATTTCTGGTAGTGCAAATCCTATAAATGGTTTTAAATCCCATTATAAAAAGACTTACCAAAAGAAGCCATTTGGCTTTCCTCAACTGCTTCTAAATTCTCTGTTTTTATAATTCTACAGGACCTTGTATTCATCTCTATATAATAATATAATTTTGTGTAATTATATTTTCTACACTTCATTCACATATACCACTTTCACATTATACACTTCTTAGAAGCCTACAGAATTCTAACTCAGCTTCAGTGGCCCCCACAGGAATTAGCACACTTTTTTCTTTCATAAAACCCTCAGTACATTTACAAAATGAATTAAATTGGATCATATTTCTTACTTACACACTATTATATATGTGTACAAATTTGACTACTAGATTAGATAAGACTAGCAGGCCAATGTTTCTTCTGATTTTAAATTTAAAAACTGGGCTTTATCCATTTAAGCCTGTGCTATCTACCTTCACTCAAATTTCCTACAGATGTCTCTATTGGAATTTAAGTCACCATCTCTATATATAAAAGGATAATATTCTAAATACTTGATAATCTCTGAACATTTGGTAATGATGTCACGTAGCAACACCCAGCTTCCTCTCCCTAGCGACTAGCCTCCTTGCAGTTTCTTCAGCCCAGGAACACAACTTGCTTTATAGCCAAATGGAAACATTTCACACTGTAACCAAATGTCTGGGAAGCATTTTCCCATGCCTCATCTCATTTGATCCTCACAGAAGTCCTAGAGGAGGTAGACAGGAGAGTCGGTGGAATCCTATTTTCTTTTCATTAGCCGGAAAACAGAGATTTAGAAAGTTTTGAAATTTGACCCGACTGAAAAGTAAGAAATGGTGGACCTTGAAAATGACTTCAGGTTTTCTCACTGCATAGAATATAGTCAAACACTGCTGCAGTTAAATATTTCACCCTTGGTTCTCCCTGCATGATCTACACTGCTTCATGTTGATATTTACTGCTGTGTTGCTGCTGACAATTACCTGAAAGAGAAGTTGGGGTGCTTCACTGGGCTGGAAAAAGTTTAACTAAATCAGAAAGCAGGTCTAATTAAGCAAGTTTATTCTATATCTATAAAAGGCTAAGTTGACTCGCACATGTGCAATACATATAAAGCTCTCACTGGTGCCAATTGCACACATGTGTTTTGATCTGTCATTGTCGATCATGAATTTGGTTCACACTTCTATTATAGAGAAAGGGAAAATAGTGATATGAAAATATTTCTTCTAATTAATTTCCTTTCAATGTGCACAAATCTGTGTTCCAGGCCACTCGTTTTATAAATAATGACCTCAACATCAGCACCCTGAAATTAACCCCTACATAAAAATGCATAATAAATGTAAAGCATCAGAAGAATCTCATTGCAAAAATTTATTGGTGAAGAAAGAAGGCTTTAGGAAGAAGATCCCACAGAAATGCTTTAATTTGTTGATGAGTGCTAAATACAATTGATAATCTCTGAACATTTAGCAAAACCCATTTATTTTGCTGATTAGCCATTTCTATTAGTGTTTAGGGAAAAGAGTCTCCATTCTATTCTCCATTCTAAAGTTGTATTCAAATGCACACTTGATTTGTCAAAATAAGTTTAAACTAAACTGCCAAGCCTTGGCCTCTTGCTGTTTGTGAATTCTCAGTCCTCCTCTGGGTGGCCCAGATGAGAAGATAACTAATTTTACTTGGGCAGAACTATATAGAGAGATAATGTTAGATCCAGAAGAAATCTGAAACAAACTAATTCTATTCTCTGAGCTTTAATTTGGTAAATTCTAAAATGAGAAATTTGAAGTATAAAAATCATGAAAAGCTTATATTAAGAAAGTTTGAGAGTCAAAGCAAAATTGCCAACAAGTAACTTACCTTTGTTTCATTATAAAACAAATCTTCATCAAAAATAATTGTACAACCTGGATTTCCTTAGGTATTACAAGATGAGACACATATTTCAATGACTCTAACCTTTGCTTTCTAATGCTGGTCATCCAGCCTTCTTCTTCTTCTTTTTTTTTTTTTAAATATATTTTATTGATTTTTTACAGAGAGGAAGGGAGAGGGATAGAGAGTTAGAAACATCGATGAGAGAGAAACATCCATCAGCTGCCTCCTGCACACCTCCCACTGGAGATGTGCCCGCAACCAAGGTACATGCCCTTGACCGGAATCGAACCCGGGACCCTTGAGTCCGCAGGCCGACGCTCTATCCACTGAGCCAAACCGGTTTCGGCATCCATCCAGCCTTCTTCTTAATGTCATTGTTATTTCTGGAAGTCCTTCAGAATGTATCATCAGAGTTCTTAAACTGTTCTTTATGCAATGTCAATCCTGCCCTACTCTGGGATCCCCTGTTGATGTCTCCTCCATTGAAGCCTCTTAAGGGCACTCTGTCCCCCACTGCATCACTGTACACCAGGATGGAGCTAGATCAACCCTAAGGGTGATATCTCCCAAGCTCATAAATCCAAAACCTTTGAAGTGCCACCCGGAGTCCTCAAAGCACCTCCTTTTCCCCACTTTCTGTCAACATGTTTTATTAAGAACTAGAGACCTGGTACATGAAAATTCATGCACACGGGTGGGCCCCTCAGCCCAGCCTGCACCCACTCGCAGCCCAGGACCCCTTGGGGGATGTCCACCTGCCAGCTTAGGCCTGCTCCCCAGGGGATAGGGCCTAAGCTGGCAGTCAGACATTCCCTTGGCAGCTCAGGAGCCCTTGGGGGATGTCCAACTGATAGCTTAGGCCTGCTCCCCAGGGAATCAGGCCTAAGCTGGCAGTCAGACATTCCCCTGGCAGCCCAGGAGCCCTCGGGGGGTGTCCAACTAACAGCTTAGGCCACAGTCAGACATCCTTAGTGCTGCTGAGGAGGCGGGAGAGGCTCCTGCCACCGCTGTTGCACTCGCAGCTGTCAGCCCAGCTTGTGGCTGAGCAGAGCTCCCCCTGTGGGAGCACAATGACCACCACAGGGCAGCTCCTACATTGAATGTCTGCCCCCTGGTGGTCAGTGAGTGTCATAGCAACCGGTCGTTCCTGGTCGTTCCACTGTTAGGATCAATTTGCAGATTACCCTTTTATTATATAGGATAAAGCATACTGTTTCTCAGCTGAAGTAGCAGAATAAACAAATGATTAATTACATAATACAGATATTTAATACATCCCATTCTGTAGTGTGTGTGTGTTGTTGTTTTTTTTAATTTTTATTATTTTGTTGTTTTTTGGTGTGTGTTTTTTTAGTCAGTGGGCAGTGTATCCTCTTTTGGTTACAAAATGGCCTCGGTACACAAAACTTCCCATTATCACATGGCATCTATCAGGAATATTCCCAAATGACTTTAAAATGTCTAGGGCCCTGGGCAGGCGAGGACCCTGCAACCAAGTACTGAGAAGCCTGCAACCAAGTACATGCCCTTGATCAGAATCAAACCCAGGAAGTCTTTGGTCTGCAAGCCAATGTTCTATCCACTGAGCAAAACTTGATATGTTTGTCTTGATTTTTAGAGAGAAATAAAGGGAAGGAAGGAGGGAAAGAAGAGGAGCGGGGGAGGGAGGGAGGAAGGGGGAGAGAGAGAGAGAGAGAGAGAGAAAGAGAAACACTGGTATGAGAGAAAAACACTGACCAGTTTCCTCCCGTGCATGCCCCAACCAGAGATGGAACCCTCAGCCTAGGTTTGTGCCCTGACTTGGAATCAAACTTGCAACCTTTTGATGTCCCTCCAACCAACTGAGCCACCTGGTCAGGGTTGTTTTCTTCTTTATAATCATCTACATTTTCCACCTTATCTACCCCAGACATATATTAATTCTATGTTAATAAAATTAATTTTATATAAAAGAAAATAAATTAACAAAGAATAATTGTGAGAGGATAAGTTTTCTTTTATTAGAAAGTCTCCATATATGGTTGACAGATGGTAGGGAGCTACTAAGACCAATTTATTTTTCAAGAGAAATTTATATATTATTGATGCCGTTGTTTCATAGGTATGGAATATTAACAGGAAATTTGGCACCAAAATATAAGTTCAGTTGACGCTCGAACAACATGAGTTTGAACTTTGCAGGTCCACTAATGTGTGAATGTATTTCAATAACTATATTAAAATTTTTTCTTATTTTCTTACCATTATGGAGCAATTGTATTGATTAAACTAAGCTACCATAAAGCAATCATATTGCTACTTCTTCATTATCATGCATGAATCATTATACCTGTAAATAAATATGAATTTCTTTTTCACATTACCTTTTCATTTTTGATGTCTAGTGTTAGTAATATGTATAATATTTACTGTGTTTTGTATCATATAAGACAATATTGATGCAGATACTGACAGACAACTCATCTTGTAGACAGACATAAACTTATGGCATTGATAAATACAGTAAGCACCATAATGAATTTTCTCTTCCTTTTGATTTTTCTAATAAAATTTTCTTTTCTCCAGCTTACTTCATGTAAGAATACAGTACATAATAAAATACAAAATGTATGTTAATTGACCATTTATGTTATGGGTAATGCTTCCAGGCGATATTAGCTATTAGCAGTTAAGTTTTGGGAGAGTCAAAGTTATATTTTTGACTGCCTAACCCCTGCATTGTTCAAGGGTCAGTGTAATATTATGCCATTTTTTGATGCTCATTATTTTTGTACAACTTTAGAGGATCTCTCTCTCTCTCTCTCCCACACACACACACACACACACACACACA
Organism: Plecotus auritus; assembly: GCF_963455305.1. Lineage (NCBI taxonomy): Eukaryota > Metazoa > Chordata > Mammalia > Chiroptera > Vespertilionidae > Plecotus > Plecotus auritus. The sequence continues at coordinate 23,448,794 of NC_137772.1, read as the reverse complement.
CACACACACACACAACCTCTGCAGATTCATAGAGCTATTTATTTTAATGCATTGGTGAAGAATTCACCTTCTTGGTCTAGTTGGTACCTAATAAGTCTTTCCTTCTATGTTCTTTACTTGCTTGCTACACAACTAGAGATGCTTTATTCTCACATCAGTGTAGAGGACCTCAGGAAGCTAACAATACTTAGAGAGAGACCACCTAGGGTTGATGTTGTTGATGTTAAGTATTTTACCATGTGACTACTTAAATACCTAACTGTAGGTGGAGCATGCAAGTTATTTATGAAAAACTCCTATGGATTATCAGTTTATCAGTATCAGCCTATGGGGATTTTTTCTCACTTTCCTTCAATTTTACTTCTTTTCTATTTTTTTCCTTGAGCTCTACATATTGCTTGTAAATTATAAGTCTGTGATCAATCAGAGTCAAGAGTAGTAACTAATGTTATCCTAGGGAAAGTCTGTGCTGGAAACACACCACAAATAAAAGTACTAATTAGAATAATAATGACCATTATGATTATAATGTCACAGCATGGTCTTGCAGTGTGCTAAGTATCCGAGCTGTCACATTTGCAAACAGCATAATTATACACATTAAATTTAAAATTCTTTCACTCACTATGGAAAATAAGTGATTGCTTTAAACCCTGAGAATAAGCATATCCATACACATTCAGAATATTATTATGTCAAAGAAGCCTGATTAATAGACAATTAGAAAGAACGTGGCCAAGAAGAGTAAACTTTTTATTTTTCTAAATATATTTTTATTGATTTCCAAGAGAAAGGAAGAAGAAAAGAGAGACAGAAACATCAATGATGACAGAGAATCATTGATTGGCTGTCTCCTGTATGCCCCCCACTGGGGTTAGAGACTGCAACCTGGGCATGTACCCTGGCCAGGAATTGAACCTGACCTACTGTTTCATAGGTCGATGCTCAATGACTCAGCAATGCTGGCTGAGTGAACTTTTTATTTTAAAAAATTTACTTAAAATCCCAAGGAAGTATCCATCTATGTTCAGACTGAGTTACTTCTCTTACGTCTAGAAAAATTATAGTAGCGATAATATTAATTATAACAATGAAATCAGGTACTCTTCTGATTATTTGCAAATATCAAGTCCTGTAATCCCCTTAAAAACATGTATTAGTTACTCCTATTGCCCCTTCTTTTGCATGTGAAAATACTGAAGTAGACAGAGATTCACTAATTTACCCAAGTTGACATGTAGGGGAGTGAAAGAGCTGCAATCCAAATTCAGGCAAATTGGCTCCTAACTCTGTGCTGCTACCTATCAGGCAACATGGCACCAATTGACAATCTTCTATTTGCCATATGAACCTATTCACGCCTTATAGGAATTAAGTATCCAGGGAAAATTCTTTATCACTATTCCTCTATGGCTTCAATCTTAGAGGGTTTTCCTGTTTATGTTTATGCCACCAAATAGCTCATACAGAGAGTGTTGGCCTTATAGAACTACAGGGTAGAGTCAATTTGCCATAGAAACACCTTCTCCACCGACTAACACACACACACACACACACACACACACACCAGGGATTTCATAGTTTTCTCAAAATCATACTATATATTTTCTATGTGAGGTGTGCAAGCCTAAATTCAGTATTGATAAATCCTCTGTCCTTTTAACTTTCTCTGTATAATCATAGCACATAGAAACCAAACTGTTACACAGACCTATAGGCCACTAGTATACACAGAGAATCTATATAAATATATATAAAAGGCTAAGTGACCAGCAGTCCGTCCATCTGACCGACCAACTGCAGGTACATATGACGCACACTGGCAATTTAAAAATAAACGTTGACTTGCACATGCGCAATATGTATAAAGCTCTTGCTGGCGCCAGTCATACGCATGTGTTTTGATCTGTCATTGTCGATCATGAATTTGGCTCACACTTCTATTATAGAGAAAGGGAAAATAGTGATATTAAAATATTTCTTCTAATTAATTTCTTTTCAATGTGCACAAATCCATGCACCAGGCCACTAGTATTCCCATAAAAACGAAGGGGCTAACATTATGATTGTGGAAGAAGTGGAGGGTGGGTTAGGAAGAGGACCTCTCCGTGTCCAAGTTTCCTTATTTACAGAAGGGTATCATAAGGACTCCTACCTCAGAGGCCTATGTAAGATTTCAGTGTATGTACCCTAAAGTGCTTCCGACTCATTAAACAAATGTAATACATGCCCCCTGCTGACACTGCACCACAGCTCCTCTCCTCCACCTTCTATTCAGCCTGGCCCTGGGGTATACATTGAATTCTGCCTGAGTCTTGAGAAATTGTGCTTTTAATGGCATTAATGGCCACTTATTTGGCCACAGAAGATCCCTAATTACTGCTTGAGTCCTATCTTGAATGTTTCAGCCCTCAGTGAGAATGCACACAGGCCTGTGGAGGCTGGACCCTGCCTTAGCTATTTAGTGACTCTTTAGCTGTTGTCTATGTAACAACCACCACCGTCTGCCCCAGTTGCCACCCGTTCTCCTCATTAAAACAGATGAATCAAATGGCTAGCAGAAATTTCAGCTACATTTCCCTGTTTATTTGGCTCAGATGATTTGTGGCTTGCTGATATTAATGCATTTAAGAAACGTAAGAAAGCTCCAGTAGTTCTTTTTGTAGAGAAATATTACCTTGTTCAGGAAAAGTACCCAGTATGAAATTCATTAGTGAGCATGTGTGTCTGAGGAGTAGCAATGAGGAAAAGTGGTTAGGAGGAAGGGCTCACTAGTTCCCATGGAAACAAGCATAACCACCTGCCCAGTTAATTTGGGTCTGTAATTTAAAGGGATTTCACTCTTAAGTGGACTCCAAAATTTCCTGGGAGGGAGGTCTAGAACTCATTTATGTATATTGTGGGCTTTTCTAATTCTCCAAAGATCAAAGCTGGCTGAGCAGAGCACAGGTAAAAATTAAGTATTTGGTGAAGCATTGGGGATAAAGTGTGAATCTAACATTCCATGGGGAGTGATATTTTTTATTGTATAAAAGCCAGAGTGAAAAGTGGAGAGATATACTGAATTTCAAAATTCTTATATCTGCCTACCTTTTCACTTTCCCAATCTTACAGAGAGCTAACTAGTATCATAGCCCTTGATAGCATATGATTGAGCTGAAAGCTTTCATGGTTATTGTCTCAATTTATTTTCCTCCACTTGAGAAAATCTCTTGTCACTCTTCTTTCATTTTTCAAAATGTTACCTTATCATCAATATCAGATATTTAGTACATGAACATTGTAAAATTATCCAAATGCCACAGGAATGTAAGTAAATATACTATTTTCTATTACTTTTTTTCACAATCCCTCTCCTTTAAGTCAGCATTTTTCAGCAGCCTAATGTATATCCTTCCAATACCTTTCCTCCATTTAATCACACACACACACACACATACAGATATTTACAATGTGCATGCACAATGTCCCCATACTTCCTATGTAGATACAACACAATTATTGTTAACTCAAAATTTAGTATTTTTATTAATATTGATGATTTAAATATTATCTACAGCTAAGTGGTACAGTATTATATGATTGTATTTCATTTGTTATAACTTCCTCTACTCCACTCCATTTCCTCATATTTTGGCTAAGTTATATACCTAATATACATTTCTCAGTGGCCATATAGCTATCATCCTAGAATCTCCTTTTCACCAGTGTCCTAGGAAATCCCTTCTCTCTCTCCCTTATTGAATTTCTTTTTCCTAGATCCTGTTTCATCTTTCTTGGTTTACTTTTCTGTCCTAATGTAGGACAATCTACGGTAGTTTTTATGAAAGAATACATGACAGGTAGATTTTTTGACAACTTAAATATTTTAAAATGTCTTTATTTTCCCATAACATTTAAATTACTTTATTTTTGAGTAGGTATCATTTCAATCAGAATTTCAGATATTATCTTCCAGTTTGTAATGTCAATTGATGGTTAGAAGTCTAATGCCTTTCAGGTTCTAGATTTCCCCTCCCCTCCCCTCCCCTCCCCTCCCCTCCTTTCCCCTCCCCTCCCCTCCTTTCCCCTCCCCTCCCCTCCTCTCCCTTTCTTTCTTTCTTTCTTTCTTTCTTTCTTTCTTTCTTTCTTTCTTTCTTTCTTTCTTATTTTTTTTTAAAGGAAGTGGTGTGTGTATTTGTGTGTTTAGAAGTTTTTATTTTCTGGGCCTTCCAAGGCTGAAATATATTGGATTTTTGTCTTTGATAACTTGTCTTCATTTTTTCTCTTCTCTGTATCTGAAGCTCTTACTATTTTACTAGACACCCAGTGCACAAAATTCGTGCCCTCGTGGGGGTGTGGTCCCTCAGTCTGGATGGTGAGAGGGTGCAGGCCAGGCCGAGGGACACCACTGGTGCATGATCAGGGCTGGGGAGGGACACAGGAGGTTAGCCAGCCAGAGAGGGACTGCAGGAGAGATCCAGGGTGTGTCTGGCCTGTCTCGCTCAGTCCTAATCTGCCAGACGCCAGCAGCAAGCTCACCTACCGGTCAGAGCATCTGCCCCCTGGTGGTCAGTGCACATCATAGCAAGCAGTTGAGTGCCTTAGCATATCATTAGCATATTACGCTTTGATTGGTTGAACAGATGACCAGACACTTAGCATATTAGGCTTTTATTATATAGGACTAGTGGCCTGGTCCATGAAATTAGTGCACATTAAAAGGCAATTAATTAGAAAAAATATTTTGATATTGCTATTTGCCCTTTATCTATAGAAGTGTGAGAGATGAAAGAAAATTAGTAAAATGTATGTAAAAATAATATATAAATTTATTAATAGAGGCCCAGTGCACGAAATTCGTGCATGGGGGGGTGTCCCTCAGCCAAGCCTGCACCCTCTCCAATCTGGGACCTCTTGAGGGATGTCCGACTGCCCATTTAGGCCTGATCCCAGTGGCCTAAACGGGCGGTCAGACATCCCTCTCACAATCCAGGACTGCTGGCTCCTACTGCCCTCCCCTACAGGCCTGGTGCCCCCCCCCAACTGTCCTCCCCTGCAGGCCTTGGCCCCCCCAAATGCTCTCCTCTACAGGCCTGGCCCCCCCAACTGCCTTCCCCTGTAGGCCTGGTCTCCCCCAACTGCCCTCCCCTGCAGGCCTGGTCCCCCCCAATTGCCCTCCTATGCTGGCCCGGTCACCCCTATCTGCCCTCCCTACTGGCCTGATCGCCCACAACTGCCCTCCCCTGCAGGCCTGCCCCCCCCCAACTGCCCTCCCCTGCAGTCCTGGTCCCCCCAACTGCCCTCCCCTGCAGTCCTTGTGCCCCCCAACTGCCCTCCCCTGCAGGCCTGGTGCCCCCCCCAACTGTCCTCCCCTGCAGGCCTTGGCCCCCCCAAATGCTCTCCTCTACAGGCCTGGCCCCCCCAACTGCCTTCCCCTGCAGGCCTGGTCTCCCCCAACTGCCCTCCTATGCTGGCCCGGTCACCCCTATCTGCCCTCCCTACTGGCCTGATCGCCCACAACTGCCCTCCCCTGCAGGCCTGGTCCCCCCCAACTGCCCTCCCCTGCAGTCCTGGTCCCCCCAACTGCCCTCCCCTGCAGTCCTTGTGCCCCCCAACTGCCCTCCTCTGCTGGTCTGGTCACCCCCAACTGCCCTCCTCTGCTGGCCTGGTCACCCCTAACTTCCCACAACTGCCCTCCTCTGCAGACCATGTTATGGCGGCCATCTTGTGTCCACATGGGGGCAGCCATCTTTGACCACATGGGCACGGCCATCTTGTGTCTTGGTGTGATGGTCAATTTGCATATTACTCTTTTATTAGATAGGATAAACAGTAACAAAAGGATATAGCAATAACAGAGGCAGGATATAAATATAACAAAAACATGATATAAAAACAACAGTGATGCAAACAATGACTGATAAAGTGATTAAACTTATTCTAATATCTCCCTGTACACCACATTAAGAGTGAAAACACTTTCAGAGTGCTTGACTAATTTCCCTTGTGATGAAGTATTTATAACTTTAATGTCACATGCTCTTCGAACTTGAGAGAAAGCAACTTATAACTGACCATGTGCGAAAACGGGTTCAGATAGGAATATTCCTACTCTGTCTAGAGTTTGTCCTTGTGATTTATTAATAGTCATCGCAAATGCTGGCATCACGGGAAACTGTCATCAAATCAATTTAAATGGGAGGCCAGTGTCAGATGGGGACAAATCAATTCTTGGAATCAGAATAGCCTCTTCCTCTGCAGATCCTGTTAATACTTCAGCTTTGATAATGTTAGGTCGTAATCTTTTGATAATAAATCTTTTACCATTACAAAGACCCCATTTACTATTAAGATTTCTCAATGGTATGATGATTGCACCCACTTTCAATTTTAATTTATGACACGGCATTCCTGAAGGAGTAATATTATTATGAAATTCGATAGGAAAATTTTCCTTTTCAGCATCATCAGTTGAGTCAATGGAATCATCACTCAAATATGTGTGAAAATCTACATCGAGTATTTTCAAAATGTCTTCATTTAATTTTTGAACGTGCTCATTTTTTGGACAAAGAATCACATGTTTAGATATATTTTTAATATTGTCTATACATATATTATTTCCAAAGGTAACTTCATTAATAGATCCATTACAAATCATTTCACAGGGGATTTCAATAATATCCATTCCTAAATGAAAACTGCTATCAAGTTTGCCATCTCCAAGTTTTACTAACCATTCACTATAAGCAGAATCCTCTGATCTCATATTTGTTTTAAGAGACAACTTTCTGAAACATCCCCAAACATCACAGTACTTTAAACTCCTTTGTACTATGGCCGATCGCATAGCATGCGGAACAATACTAAAACATTGTCGAAAATCCCCTCTGAGAAGGAGAACTTTCCCACCAAATCCAACATTCAAATTCATAATTTCTCTTAGTAATCTGTCTATGGCATTTATAGCATGACTGGATGCCATGGTGCATTCATCAATAATGAGAAGTTGGGCCTTTTTAATAGTTTTAGCAACTTCACTGTTTATATCAAGCCTAAAAATTGAAGTTTCATTTAGTGGAATTGGTAATTTATATTGGGAATGAAAGGTTCTTTCACTGAGAAGTAAATTTGCAGCAATTCCTGTAGACGCTGAGGGTAAAACAGTACCACCATGACCTCTAATATAATGTATTAAAACTTTATACAGATGTGGGGAGCAGCTACAGTGTTTGGACAGGTTCAAGCCTTGGACTGATGAGAGGGCACAGTCCTCTCATTGCCACCTGCAAGTCCCAGCACAATTATAGCTAACAGCTATGGTTGTGGGCTTGAACCTATGGTCCGAACATGTGCATAAGTGATGTGGGCTTGATAGAGTTCAGATGCATATAGTTGAGTAGGATTGAAACTCAGGAGAATGTTGTAAACATCTTGATCACACCCTTACTTTGCCTCGTGGCATCCTATCTAATAAAGAGGGAATATGCTAATTGACCATCACTCCATCACAAAGATGGCTGCACCCACAGCTGAAGCCAAGTTCCCATAAGGAGCCTTAAGGAGCAATCAGCAGGGACCTGAGGCTACGCCCTCCCCTGCCCCTGGAAGGGCTTAACAGGGGAGTTCAGGCCATGCCCCCCACCCCGGCACCAGGCCGGGGGACCTCAGGCCACACCCCCGCCCCAGCTCTGGGCCAGGGGACCTGAGGCTGCACCCCCCTGTCTGGCGGGGCTTGACAGGGGACCTCAGGCTGTGCTCCCCACCCAGCGGGGCTTGACGGGGGACCTCAAGGTGCACCCCCAGTGCTGGGTCGGGGGAAATCAGGCCACACCCCCCTGCCCAGCAGGGCTTGATGGCAGACCTGAGGCTGCACCCCCCTGCCGGTGGGGCTTGACGGGGGACCTGAGGCTGTGCCCCCACCCAGTGGGGCTTGACAGGGGAATCTCAGGCCATGTCCCACACCTGGCGGGGCTTGATGGGGGACCTCAAGGCATGCCCCCCACCTTGGTCTGGGCTGGGGGACCTCAGGCCACGCCCCCCATCCTGGTGCTGGGCCAGGGGACCTGAGGCTACATCCCCTGCCCAGCGGGGCTTGACAAGGGTGGGACTGGCCAGGTCTGGATCTAGCCCAATGAGGGCGGGGGCCAGCCAGGTCTGGGTCTCTCACGCAATTTTGAGGCGCATGTGGTTGGGCGGGGACTTGACTCTGGGTCCCGTGGTGTGCCCCAGACTCTGACAGGAGGAAGGTTTTCATATATATTTTACTAATTTTCTTTCATCTCCGACACTTCTATTATAGAGAAAGGGCAAATAGCAATATTAAATTATTTCCTCTAATTAATCCCCTTTTAATTGCACGAATTTCGTGCACCAGGCCACTAGTCTGCTATAAAATAAAGACACGGCTTGTGGATGCAGTTGCTGTCTCTCAGAGAAGCAGTGTCCCACTGAGACCCAGCTTTCATTCTCTTGTCTGTCTTTTCTAAGCCTTTCACCATGCCCACTCAGGGTCACCCTTGGCCATGCTGGCACAGCACATACAGATATGCAGGTGAATAGGATTCCTAGCTGGCAGGCCCCTGACAGCAAGCTGGCCACCTGTCGATTCCATGAGGAATGGGGCTCCCTACTCCCTCCTATCAGAGTCCGGGGTGCAGGTGAATGAGGTTCCTGGCTGGCAGGCCACTGACAGCAAGCTATCCAACAGCAGATCCTGTGAGAAATGGGGCTCCCTCCTCCCTCCTGTCAGGTTCTGGTTTGAAGGCTGGCCACGCCCCCTGTTGGGCCAGACCCAGAATTCTACCACGCCATGGCCTCCTCGGCAACCCAGGACTGACTGCTGCTGGGAGCTCCTGGCGCTCTGAGGGAAACAGCTCGGGGAGGGCGCAGCCATTGCCAAGGTGAGCCAGGACCCAGTGCCTCCACATTCCGAGGGCCGGTTCCTGCCTCAAACCTCGCCCTCGGCAGGAACAGCTCAGGGAGGGCGCAGCCATTGCCAAGGCGACCCCTGCAGGACTGACTTCCTTCTGGTTGGTCAAACTTCTGCTGTGACTGTGTTACACCCAGGGTTTTTATGTAAAGAGATTGTATGAGTCCTGAATTGAAACTAATGTTCTTCATGTGTCTATTTTGTATGTCTGGAAGAGCTTCACTTCCCAATGGTTCTATTGCGTTTTTTACTTATGCTAGTACTAGAGGCCTGGTGCATGACATTTGTGCACTGGGGGCGTCCCCTCAGTCTGGCCTGCGGGATCCCTTGGGGGATGTCTGACTGCTGGCTTAGGCCCACTCCCTGTGGGGCCCTTAGCATTGCCGCAGGGTCCTTAGCACTGCTGCGAAGGCAGGAGAGGCTCCTGCTACCACCTCTGTGCTCGCTAGCCATGAGCCCGGCTTCTGATTGAGCGGCACTCCCCCTATGGGAGCGTCTGCCCCTTGGTGGTCATTGCGTGTCATAGCAACCAGTTCCGTCGTTCAGTTGATTTGCATATTAGGGTTTTATTATATAGGAAAGTTTTAATTTCAATAATTTTTAAAATTTCCTTTTAAGCATGTGCTGTTTATTGTTTCATGAAAACATTTTTTTCCAAATTTCTCACAGGATATTTTGTGTTCATATTTATTACATTTTATATCATTTGTTTTGTTTCCTACAGTACCCCCACTGCAAGATGAAGTTTTAGCATTATCCTACCTTATATGTCAGTAATTATTCATCTCTCTGCTTCAAATATTTTTTCTTTGATCTCTTCTCCCTGTGTTTTTCAATCTGTTATGTCATTTTAGAGGGTTTTAGGAGAAAGTAGAGATAAGAACATGCTTTCAATTCACAATTTTTAACTTGAAGATGGAAACCATAGGATCTTGTAATATTACTCCTGAAGTTTATAGGACTCTCAATGGATCTTGTAGTTACCACTTCTGACTAGTATGTGTCTACTCATAAATAAGTTTCATTACACGTGGTGGGGTTTGGCCAGGAACAGACTGTTAATATGAATTTCTTTTTTGTCTTTAGTTCAGTAAAAAAGTCTGGCATTTTTTTCATTGTATCCAGCCTCTCCTGTAGCTATCATTAGATGAATGTTTAACATCTTGGTTATATCTTGTTTCTTTGTTTATATTTCTCTCATATTTCTATCATTTTTTCTTTAACCCTGAAAGATTTTTCTGGATTTATTATTTTTGTATAGTTAAGTCGGTATTTAATTATATCCATTTTATTATGGATAGATATTTATATTTCTCATTGAACTTTGGTCTTGCATTAAATTCTTCTAATAGTAAAGGAAATGTGTTCTCATTGTCAAAAAAAAGAAAAATATTTTTAAAAGTACACACACTGAAATAAAAATAATCTGTGACTTACATTTTAGAGTTAATATTTTGATTAAAAATGTTGATGCAGGCATTTTATATTTTTACAGAATAGAATTATGCAAGTTAGTCTTTTTAACCTTTTCACTTAGTAGTGTAACACTGTTATTCATTCTCATAAATAAACACATTATTATTCACATTGCAGTTTTTAATAGCTATATATTATATCTTTGCTTAGATGCACCATAATTTATTTTTCATTCCCTATTAATAGATACTAAAGTTGTTTTCAATTTTTACTTATCTCTAATGTGTGATAAGCATACTCATAAATAATTTTTCTGGGATTTTCAAATGCTTTAAAATCTTTTGATATATACTAGCAGATGGCCCTCCAGAAAGGTTAGACCGATTTACATTCTTCTCTACAGTGCCTTTCTCTCTATACCCTTTTTATTTCTTCAATCAGTTGGAGTCAAGGGAGGTGGAGAGGGGGGCACAATTCATGTTTGAACTTGAATTTTTGTAACTGAATATTAATATTATTTTCAAATATTTATGTCGTTGATATTGTTCCTCTTGTGAATTATCTCTTCATGTTATTTGCTAATTTTTATCCAAATTTTCTTTATTAAAGTCCTTAATTACTAAATCTAGACTTTTGTGCAACTAAAGAAACAATGTATAAATAAATATGTATAAATTACTATTGTTTTCCTTCTTCTCATCTACACACTGCTCTCCCAACCCAGGGCATCAACAATTGGATATGTACCCTTCCACAGCCCCCTTTGCGTTACATGCACATAAAATTTGTGAAAGGACATCTATTCACCAAAACGGGCTTCTACAACATACATAACTCTTCAACTCGTTTCACTTTTAATTATAACTTTAAAGTGTGAATAGTAGTACTAAATAGTAATAGTAATCAAAACATCACCTCCAATACTCTACTGGGCATCAGGGCTGGAGCAAGTAACCGACAACAATACAGCAGATTATATTTCTCATGATGTATAGGGGAAGAATGAGGAAATAGCAGGAAGGAACTAGAATTCTATATATTAAGGCTTGTTTCTTTAATGCTGTCCTCAAAGTTGTTGCATACATTTCCTAAGAAAGCTGCCTAGCCCTTCAAGGTCCTAGAGCTCAGCTATGAATAGTGCTAAGAAAATGATGCTAAGAGAATACAATTGGGCTCCCCAGCTGCTGAGGGACTTGATGATTTTTTTCCAGAGGTAAGGAGACTGATACCTGAAAAATGAAATGACCCCATGAGAACAGCCTATAGGAGTTTGGCAATGTTGGATGTCATTGCTTTGAGGGAAACTGTCACTGCTGCTGACAGAAAGAGCTGATGATCTGTTGCCCCTGGGATTTCTGTCCATCAAAACACCCTCTGAGCAACCCTACTCATGAACACATAGTTCAGAGTCATTTATTTATTCAATTATAACTGATCAAACATTATTTATAGGCCCTGTTCTACCTAGGAGCTGGGTTTCTCATGAAGAGAACATAGATAATGATTCTATCTTCAAATAGCTTGTAGCTCAGAGAATAAGATGGAAAAGGCAAACTGTTACATAGACTGCTATAAATTTAATGGTAAGATACACAGGTGCTAGGAATGCAAATGAAAATTTACTGGAAATAGTACAAAAATGGGTGGCCTGTCTTTTCAATGTTCACTGGGACATCCTATATAATAAAAGCCTAATATGCTAAGTGCCCAGTCATCCCTTCAACCAATCAAAGCGTAATATGCTAATGATATGCTAAGGCCGCTCAACTGCTCACTATGACGTGCACTGACCACAAAGGGGCAGAGAGTCAACCATCAACCAGTTGCTATGATGTGCACTGACCACCAGGGGGTGGATGCTCCGACCGGTAGGTTAGCTTGCTGCTGGGGTCCAGCCAACCCGGACTGAGCAAGATGGTGCCGGACATACCTTGGAGCCCTCCCACGTTCCTCCCCAGCCCCAATCATGCACCAGTGGGGTCCCTTGGCCTGGCCTGTGCCCTCTCGCAATCCAGGACCCCTCAGGGGATGTCGGAGAGCTGGTTTTGGCCCAATCCCACAGGCCAGGCTGAGGGGCCCCACTGGTGCATGAATTCGTGCACCGGGCCTCTAGTTGTTTAATAAGGCTTATACAATAGTTCCCCCTTATCTGCATGGGATACATTACTAGACCCCCAGTGGATGCTTGAAATATTAGCTAGTACCCAACCCTATATATACTATGCTTTTTCCTATACATATCTTTTTCATTTAATGGAAGCACTTTACAGCTTCTATTTGGGATAGCATATTGCCAGCATCAGCTCTGTTGTGCTGTGGGAGCCATTATTAAGTAAAATAAGGGTGACTTGAACACAAGCACTGTGATACCACAGCAGTTGATCTGATAACCAAGATGACTACTAAGTGACTAGTGGGCAGGGGATGTATACAGTGTGGATGAGAAGGAGAAAGGGATGATTTATGTTCAGGGCGGGATAGAGTAGGATGGTAGGAAATTTCATCATACTATTCAGAATGATTTGCAATTTAAAACTTACAAATTGTTTATTTCTGAAATTTTTCATTTACTATTCTCAGACTGATGTTGACCATACTAACTAAAACTGTGGAAAACAAAACCCTAGATAAGGGAGGATTATGGGGGTGATTGCATATAATTTTCTATGGGAATGTACCTGTGTTTGACTTTGCTATTTACTAGTGGAGCTCAAACTCCATGAAGTTACATGTTAGCTTGTAGATTTCTGTGTAGAAGAGATGTTACTCTGAAGTCTACAATTTTATTGCTCTGTAGGAACTTAATCAATTTTGCCTCTAGCTTAGGAAATTTATTTCAAAATGCCTTACCTACTAGACTATAAATAATATATTTCTCAAAATGCTCTTTGAATTAGCTTTACAAACTTATCATATTCCTCATTAGTAAAGGAATCGATTAGAATCTTTGATGCATGTTCAGTCTATATTGGTATGAAAGTCATGTTAACTTTCTGAAAACTAATTATTTTATAGCAATAACAAAATTTTTGGAAGATGGGAATATTAGTCAGCTCAGGCTGCTATAACAAAATACCACAGACTGGGGATTAAACAACAGACACTTGTTTATCACTGTCATGCAGACTAGGAAATCCAATATCAAGGTGCTGGCATATATGGTTCCTAGTGATGGCCCTCTTTCTGGATTGCAAATAGTCATCTTCTCACTGTATCCTCACATGGCAGAGAAAGAGAGAGAGAGAGAGAGAGAGAGAGAGAGAGAGAGAGAGAGAGAGAGAGAGAGAGATCTGATTTATCATCCTCTTCTTATAAGGGCACTAATTCCATCATAGGGGCCCTACCCACATGACTTCCTATAAACCTAAGTAACTCACAATGGCCATATCTCCCAATTTCACCACATAGGATTAGGACTTTAACATGTAATTTTTGGGGGCTACAAACATCCCATCTATAACAATGGGGTTTGGTTTTTATCAGACAACATTTGCCATATACAGTTGTGGTGGATACAGAAGCTGATGGAAACTAACATGGAAGACAGATGGCATAATGCAGTTGAAAGAACTTTGGAGTTAGACAGATATGAGTTCAAATCCTGTGTTCAGGACTTACTACCGTAGCTGTTAATACAACTGCTCAGTGCCTTAATTTTCTTATCAGTTAAAGGGAGCTGATAATAGTGACAATGAATATCAGAGAGATGTTGCACAGTACCTAGTACACAAAGTACTTAGTGTTTAGTTTTCTTCCTAGTCATTGATTGCTACTACTCTGGGAATTTCCAAAGAAATCAAAACTGGATGCTCAGTGCCACACTCTCAGTTCCTCAGCTTCTCATTGTTGACATTCTAGATGGCAAGATTTTATTCTCTTCTATACAAATTTTATAAAAATTTCCACCAAAACACACTGATATGAAATGTGGAACTCAAGACAACTATAGAGACTTTGAATTTTTTCTCAGGTTTACAATGTTTAGGATATGGTGAGGCCTAAGGAAAAGGACTGCACAACAGATTTTCATCTCATTAAGTCAAGCTTGATTCAGTGTTTGTCATAATTGTGATAAAGATCAGCCTTGCATTTATCTTTTCTCAGTAAAGTCTACTTCAAGGGTTAACAATGTAATGGAGATTTTAGGAAGAATTTTTAATATATTTAAGAAATCAAACTCTACTTATGCACCTACCTTAATTGCATTTAAAATATACACCAAATTATATGCAAAAATAAAACGTTGTTATTTAGTCTTTAGAGCAAATCCCCAAGGGCTATTTACTAAACTATACTTCATTACTTTCAAGTATGTGAAGTAAGTTAAATAAGCATAATGTAAATGAATGTTGCAAAAGTATTCTAGATTTCTTACCAATTTAAATCAACCTCCCCTATTAGTCCAAATTGGCTTTCAGAATAAATAAAATTTTATGCCATCTTACAACACACATAAATACCCACTCTATGGCACAGTCTAAGGATAAATTATTTCTTTATAATTACAATATGCAGATTTATGTTTTGAGTCTCCATAAAAGAATGTGGTAGGGACACAAGATTATCAGAGGTGATTTTAATAAATTTGCTTTTAAAAAATTTGGTTCGCCCTGACAAGTTTGGCTCAGTGGATAGAGCGTCGGCCTGCGGACTGAAGGGTCCCAGGTTCGATTCCGGTCAAGGGCATGTACCTTGGTTGCGGGCACATCCCCAGTAGGAGGTGTGCAAGAGGCAGCTGATCGATGTTTCTTCTCCCATCGATGTTTCTAACTCTCTATCCCTCTTCCTTCCTCTCTGTAACAAATCAATAAAATATATTTAAAAAAAATTTTTGGTTCTCTTGTGTTCCTTTACTTTCTCTCTTTTCTACACATCTTTACATCTCCTCATGGAGACAAGTAACTACACCACTTATTGTTACCCCTTATTGCCTAGGCTTACTAGTATTCACTTCTAAAATATGATTCTAGATGCTATCATTAGTGTTTCTGACTAAGGTGAAATATTTCATGTTCTCTAGTTTTTTGCATAAATAATAAAAATAACTAAGACTTGTCAAGCATTTAAAACATGTCAAGTACTATTTCAAGACTTTGATATGAATTAACTAAATTCTTAGAAACCCATAAAGCTATCATTATTATTAAGTAAGTTTGATAGCTAAACCAACAAAGCATTTAAATATGTCATTCAAAGTCCCATTGATTAAGATGGGTCAAGGCTTTGAACCCAGGAAGTCTTGTTTAAGAGGTTCCACATTTATATGCTACCCTCATTTTTCTTCTTTACATTAAATATATATGCTTCACAATTACTGTTATAAGAAGTTATAATTATGACTAGTGGCCCAGTGCATGAAATTCGTACACAGTAAAAGGGAATTAGAAGAAATATTTTAATATTGCTATTTGCCCTTTCTCTATAGGACATCTCTAGTGTCAGAGATGAAAGAAAATTAGTAAAATGTATATTTTACTAATGAAAATCTCCCTCCTGTCAGAGTCTGGGACGCGGGACCCAGAGTCAAGTCCCTGCCCAACCGCGCACACCTTAAAATCGCACGAGACTCAGACCCGGCTGGCCCCAACCCCGTCAAGCCCCACAGGGCAGGGAGTGCAGCCTCAGGTGCCCTGGCCCTGATGCCGGGGCAGGGGGTGCAGCCTCAGGTCCCCCGGCCCCGGTGCTAGGGCGTGAGGGCATGAGGGCGTGATGACCATTTGCATATTAGCTCTTTATTATGTAGGATTATATAGGATACTTTTCTTTGGCAAGAAGACTGTAATGATTAATTTTGCATACTTGACTGGGCCACTAGATATCCAGATATTTGGTTAAATATTATTCTGGGTGTGTTTGTCAGGATGTTTCTGGATGATATTGAAACATGAATTGATAGACTGAGTAAGGTAGATTGCACTCTCCAATGTGGGTTGGCTTGTCTTATCTATCAAAGGCCTGAATAGAACAAAAGACTAAGCAAGAGAAAAATAGCTCTCTACTTGGTGGTCTTTGAGTTGGGACATCGCTCTTTTTCTGCCTTTGGACTTACACTTGAATTTATATCATTGACTCTCCTGATTCTCAGGCCTTTGAACTGTAGATCTTGGAACATTTCAGCCTCCATAACCACATGAGCCAATTCCTTATCTATCTATCTATCTATCTATCTATCTATCTATCTATCTATCTATCTATCATTTATCTCATCTTTTTATCTATACCTTTATATATCTACTAGGGGCCCAGTGCATGAATTCAATCACCTTGAAAGGAACCATGGGATGCGAGGCTGGGGTAGGCACAGGGGCAGGTCTTGGCCCATCCTCCGCAATCCTGCCTGGCCCCTCCCGCTGCAGCCCCCGGTCTCCTGTTGCCAGCAGCCCTGCTCCTGCTGCTGCCACTCCCACATGCTGATGGCGCCAGCCCCGCTCGCACCTGCTAAAGGTGCGGAGTGATTGGGGCTGGTGCCAGCAGCCGGTTTGAGTGGGGCCAGCGCAGTCAGTGGGTGCGAGTGGCAGCTGCCCCAATCACCCCTCAGGAGCAGAGGGAAGTGGAGAAGCCCTCAGGGGCGATCAGGACCAGCAGCTGCCGCTCGCACCCGCTGATGCGCCAAGCGATTGGGACTGGCACTGGGCACTGGTAGCAGGTGCAAGCGGCAGCTACGGCACCAGCTGGGATGCGAGCAGTGGCTGCCAGCCCTGATCGCCCCTCAGGAGCAGAGGGAAGTGGTGGAGACCTGAGGGGCAATCGGGGCCGGCAGCCGCCGCCTGTACCCGCTGCTGGTGCGGA
This sequence comes from Plecotus auritus, assembly GCF_963455305.1. Lineage (NCBI taxonomy): Eukaryota > Metazoa > Chordata > Mammalia > Chiroptera > Vespertilionidae > Plecotus > Plecotus auritus. Next base: position 23,431,675 of record NC_137772.1, on the reverse strand, counting down.
GCAATCAGGGCTGGTGCTGGGCACCAGTAGTGGATGTGAGCGGCGGGTCCGGTGCCAGCAATGGGTGTGAGCAGGGCTGGCACTGGCAGCAGGTGCATGAACTGGGTGGAACCGCAGCATACAGGAGCAAAGAATTTTCAGTAATCACCAGAGGCTCGTCCCGATGACAGCAGCCTTGGTCTGGCGCTCCTGCTCACCTGCTCCATCATCCCACTGCGGCCGATGCCCTCCATGTTCCGCGTACACCCCCTGGTGGTCAGCACACATCATAGCAACCGGTTGTTCAGTTGTTCTGCCGTTTGGTCTATTTGCATATTAGCCTTTTATTATATAGGATATCTATATCTATATCTATATCTATATCTATAACTATATCTATATTTATCTATCCCATTGATTCTATTTCTTGGAGAACATTGACTAACCTGGGTTCACAGGACATATAAGATTTCATCAACCAGTTTTACATTTTCCCCAATATTTTGTACTAAGACATGGAACATCTTACCAAGATATTAGGTATACTCATAAGCATAAAAATATGTGAATTACTTCTCTTCTTTTTCATTACAAAATGAATGCAAGAGGTGGTATATCTCTCTATTTGTGTTTATATAATTTACTGATTTTATATAATTAACTAGTGACCTGGTACACAAAATTCGTGCACATTAAAAGGGGATTAATTAGAGGAAATAATTTAATATTGCTATTTGCCCCTTCTCTATAACAGAAGTGTCAGAGATGAAAGAAAATTAGTAAAATGTATATGCAAACCTTCCTCCTGTCAGAGTCTGGGGCTCACCATGGGACCCAGAGTCAAGTCCCCGCCCACCCACATGCACCTCAAAATCATGTGAGACCCAGACCCAGCCGGGACCCCCCCATTGGGCTAGATCCAGACCCAGCCAGTCCCACCCTTGTCAAGCCCTGCCAGGCAGAGGGCGTAGCCTCAGGTCACCTGGCCCAGCGCCAGGATGGGGGGCGTGGCCTGAGGTCCCCCAGCCCAGACCAGGACGGAGGGCGTGCCTTGAGGTCCTCCGTCAAGCCCCGCCAGGTAGGGGACACAGCCTGAAATCCCCTATCAAGCCCTGCTGGGTGGGGGGCATGGCCTCAGGTCCCCCGTCAAACCCCACTGGCAGGGGGGTGCAACCTCAGGTCCTCCATCTTGCCCCGCTGGGCAGGGGCACAGCCTGAGTTCCCCCGACCCAGCACTGAGGGTGCACCTTGAGGTCCCCTGTCAAGCCCCGCTGGGTGGGGGGCATGGCCTGAGGTCCCTGTCAAGCCCAGCCAGGCAGGGGGACACAGCCTCAGGTCCCCTGGCCCAGTGCTGGGGTAGGGGGAGCGGTCTGAGGTTCCCCGGCCTGGTGCCGGGGTGAGGGGGCGTGGCCTGAAGTCCCCTGTCAAGCCCTGCCGGGTGGGGGGCATGGCCTGAGGTCACCTGGCCTGGCGCTGGCACAGGGGGAGCAGCCTGAGGTCCCCTAGCCCAGCACCAGGACAGGAAGCCCACCTTGAGGTTCCCTGTCAAGCCCTGCCAGGTGGGGGACACTGTGGCCTGAAGTCTCCTGACAAGCCCCACAGGGGCAGTGGAGGGCGTAGCCTCAGGTCCCTGCTGATTGCTCCTTAAGGCTCCTTATGGGAACTTGGCCTCAGCTGTGGGTGCAGCCATCTTTGCGATGGAGTGATGGTCAATTAGCATATTCCCTCTTTATTAGATAGAATAACAGAGGGGAACTGGCATCTCAGAATTAGAAAATTGTTTCTGTGACAGGCCTCTCAGCTAGGCTTACCAGAGCAACTTAGTTAAGGTTCATAAATATAGTATAATACCTGTTACATGTGGCCTTACTATTAATGGAATAACATGGGCCACATTTCAATTCTGCCAAATACTATGAAATAATTATTAAGTCTTATGCATTCTATATTTATATAAACTCAAGTCTTATATTTAGTTGTCTCCTGTCCCCAACTTCATGCATACATATATATGCATGAGTATGAATGCATAAGTATATGTGGATGTTTATTATTCAATGCTGAGTATCTTTTAAAAAATATTTCCCAGGCTTAATAATGTCTTTCTATATACATCAAGATGAATAATAGATAATACAGTGAAGTAGAAATAACATGAACACTAGAGATGGCCAGACATTGTTTGAATCTTAGCTCTGCACTCGATAGCTATAGGACCTTAGGATGGCTACTTAAATGAAAATGGAACTGTCACAATAAGAAACCATTTTATTCACCAGGCTGACAAGAATTTTTAAATTTGGCAATACCGATTAGAAAAGCTCTAAAACAATAAAAAATAAAAATAAAAGCCTCCCATAGACTGTAGGAAAACAATTTAAAGATGCACATACTCGAAATGTTAGTTAAGTCTACTAGTATATCTCAGAAAATATCTTACACCACTTTCAGAGTAGAAGACATCTTAGCAGTAACAGCCCAAAACCAGAAACAAACCTAATGTCCATGATCAAGAGGATGGATGAATAAATTGTCCTATATACATATAATAGGATAGTATTTTGTACACACATAAGGATCTAGAGACACACATAAGCATGTATGAATCTCAATAATTAAACCCCAAGAATAAAAAGATGAGTGAAAAGTCCCAGAAAAATATATGCATTACATTACTTATATAAAGTTTAAAATATTACAAAATTAAATAATATATTATTTAAGAATGTATTTATATTTATAACTAGAGGCCCAGTGAATGAAATTCATGCACGGGTGTGGGGGGGGGGTGGTCCCTCAGCCCAGCCTGCACCCTCTCCAATCTAGGACCACTTGAGGGATGTCCGAGCACCTGTTGGATCGGGCCTAAACGGGCAGTTGGATATCCCTCTCACAATCCAGGACTGCTGGCTCCCAACTGCTCGCCTGCCTCTGCCTGATTGCCCCTAACTGCTTCTGCCTGCCAGCCTAAACACCCCCTAACTACTCTCTTGCCAGCCTGATCAACGCCTAACTGCTCCCCAGCCGGCCCAATTGCCCCTAACTGTCCTCCCTACAGGCCTGGTCGCCCCCAACTGCCCACCCCTGCTGGCCTGGTCGCCCCTAATTGCCCTCCCCTGCAGGCCTGCCCCCTCAACTGCCCTCCCCTGCAAGCCTGGTCCCCCCAACTGCCCTCCCCTGTAGGCCTGGGTCCCCCACAACTGTCCTCCACTGCAGGCCTGGTCCCCCCCAAGTGCCCTCCACTGCAGGCCTAGTCCCCCCACAACTGCCCTCCCCTGCAGGCCTGGTCCCCCCCAAGTGCCCTCCCGTGCTGACCTGGTCTCCCCCAACTGCCCTCCTCTGCCAGCCCAGTCACCCCTAACTGCCCTCCCTCCTTGCCTGATTGCCCACAACTGCCCTCCCCTGCAGGCCTGGTCCCCCCCCAACTGCCCTCCTTTGCAGGCCTGGTCCCTCCCAACTGCCCTCCCCTGCTGGCCTGATCGCCCACAACTGCCCTCCCCTGCCAGCCATCTTGTGGCGGCCATCTTGTGTCCACATGGGTGTGGCCATCTTGTGTGTTGGAGTGACGGTCAATTTGCATATTACTCTTTTATTACATAGGATACTGTTTTATGTTCATGAACAATTTTATTCTTTTTAGTTAAAAAAAGGTTTGATAAAATAAAATTGTATTTTAAGTCAATCAATTTATTATTGTAAGGATACTTTCAGTCCAAACATTTCATGGTGTCATGAAACAACCTTCAAAACCATTTGGAGAATCTCTTATTCCATTCTTCAGTTTTCAATAACATATTTCGTGTGTGTGTGTGAAAGTTTCAAGTGTTAGAGGCATTCATGAGAACAAATAACCAATATGGTAAAACATCCCAATAATATAAATTATTTATATTTCCTTATTTTCTGTAAACTATAAAACATTAGTGATGTTCAATGAGCATGAAAGATATTTTCTTAGAAAGAACAGAATTCTAGATGAGTTTTCTTGTGTTGTATAGAGGTAACTATTTTATGAAAGATCACTGACAAAGGATAAAAAGCCATATAAAACTACTTGATTTCTACCATTTTAATTGAGATAAATACTATAAAATATTAGCCTATATTTTTAAAAATGCAAAATAATGGTTTATTAATATATACTTCTATACTGTGGCTTTATTAAATACTTCTATACTGTGGCTGGTGAAGTATGAGAGACAAAAACAGGGAGAAAAGAGAATGTAATTGGGGAAAAAAATGAAGGGAGAAAGAGAAGAAAATAGTTTGCACAGGAAGATATTAGTGTCAAAACAGTGCAGGGAGTCCTGGCCCGTTTTCTCAGTGGTTGGAGCGTAGGCCCTCAGACCATAGGGTCTCGGGTTCCATTCAAGGGCATGTGCTTTGTTTGCAGGTTCCCAGGCCCTGGTGGGGGCACCTGATGAGGGGGAAGGGCAGGTAGCCAATCCATGTATGTCATGTCAATGTTTCTCTTTCTCTCTCTACCCCTCCTCCCTCCCTTCTGCTCTCTCTAGAAATCAATGGGATAAATATCCTTGGGTGAAGATTAAGAAAACAAACAAACAAACAAATACAGTGGATGGAAAACAAAGGAAGAGAGAAGAAATATATACAGGACACATTCACAAACAAACATACAATATATAATCATGAAATAATTTATCCATCTCATGGTCTATTCAGATCTACTTTGAATATTCCAAAAATTTGTTATAGTTCAACCAGAAAAAATACTTGAAAATATCAAAACCACCCCAGCCAATACTTCTGGCCCCTCTACCCCCATTACAGCTTTGCATCTGATCTTCAGGTTTCTTTCATGTTTCAATTCTGCTATTCCCTCCCCTTGGTTCCTTTCAAAGGTGACAGAAGTAACCTTGGTTCACATTAAGAGCAATTATTTATGCCTGTGAAACACTCTTGAAAGTTTGTCTTTACCCCCCCCTCCACCACATTAAATAAAAAGAGCTTCCCCAGCCCCATGATCTGTAGGGTTTTATGAGTATTAATCTAAGATATTTTGTGATTGTAGTAAGCCTTTCGTATACATAACAAGAGAAATCAAAATATAATTGATCTCTTTCTGAATGACAAAATTGGAAACTAAGCAAGTGAAGCCAGCCAGCTGGCCTTTAAGGAGACCACAAACTGTTGTTTAGAAGAAAGCTTGGGGGTGAAGGCTGGCTTCCACTCTTAAGAACCTTTAGCAGGTGACAAATATGATAATTATCTTTGAGCACATCTGAAAATGCATCTGCAAATGAGTAAAATTGCAAACATAGAAAGAGAGTCTATTTTTTTTTATTGTTTAAAGTGAGTCTGTTTTTCAATAGAGTTTCTAGCAGGTTGGTCAACAGTGCCAGCCTCTCACTATTCCAGAGGCAAGGGGGAAAGTGAACTTCTAGTACTCAGGTGTAGAGTACAGTCAGGGTGCTAACAAGCCCAACAGTAATTTTTTGTTTGTTTGGAGCAACCTAATAAATCCTGGAGTTCAATTCAATGACCTTAATTCCTGTTGCTCTTTAACATAAAAACTCAGTCACCCTATTGTTTGTGTCCACGGGTTATGAGGACAACGGGGTGGTGAAGGCCTGGGGTGGGGGGCTCGAGCGGGATAGAAGGGGTCATTGCAGGGGCGGGAAGGGAGGACATATGTAATTTTTCAACAATAAAGATTTAATTTAATAAAGAACTCAGTCACTAGAATTTAGTTTTGCAGTTTGTGACTTTCTGGACCTTTCAATTAAACACACATTTTAAAAATTACAGACATCTAGCAAAGAACGTAAAGTCACTCATCAGCCTTAGAGATCATTCCTTCCTCTCACCTTGAAAGGGGGTCTGGAGAAGTGGAGGGAATGATTGAAAGCTAGTTTAGGGCAAAGCTGAAAAGCAGACCCGGGTAAACCAGTTCCTGGTCCAGAAATCCCACCCTAGCTCCACTGCTCCATATTATATGACACATGGGGAAATGCTTCCTCCTGTTTGTAAAGTGCCCCTTCTTCAAATTCAATCACCAAAAAAGGCACGATGGACTCAAACTGTGGCTGAGAAAGAAAAGCTATGGTTTCTGGCTCCATTAGAATAAATGCTGGACAACACCTCAACTCTCTCAAAAGGCAGAGTATTCAGCTGGAGTCCCAGGGGGCATCTTTACTAATTAGCATGCTGCCTCCTCCTCAAAGTAAAGGTTAAATGTTTGAACTTTACATATCACTTCTAAGCCAAACCCGTTTATATTGCACTTCAGGGAAAGGGGACAAACTATTTGACTTTTGAACATGAGTTAACAATGTGTAAGGTGCCTTTCAGGGAGACAGTCACCTGCATTGGGGATCGTTTGACCTGAATTTCACACCCACAGATAAACAAATTGAACACATGTTTTATGCCAAATTCTGAGTTACCTATGAGCAACATATGGCAAAAAAAAGACACCACCTCTGGCTTTGAAAGCGCTTAGAGTCCAATGGGAATAAAAGACTCCTCAAATTGTATCACTAGTTAACAAGCAAAGTAAAAGGATAGAGATGTGAGGATTGCATAAAGGAGATGCACCTGGTGGCTGAGGGTTAGAAAGGGACTGTTGAAGGAGATGTCTCAGCTGTCCTGAAAAACAGTAGCCAGGTGAAGAGAGGTAGGAAGGACTTCCCATGCAGAGGTGGGAACAAAAGCAAAGACGCGGAGCAGTGAAATATGATGGAGAGTAAAAATTCTGAGGAATTTTGCAAGACCTACATATTAACTGTGAGACCTGAGGTGACCTTTTTAAAAATTAAAATGAGGCTGAACCTCCCTGCCGTCACCTAATGAAGAACCTTGAAGGCCAACTAGGGGTTTCAATGCTATTTTGAAGGATGCAAAGGGGCATTGTTGAACCCCAGAGCAAGGACAACGGGCCAGGTAAAAAAACTCACCAGGGCAGAAAGCCCCGGATGCCTAGCCAGGGGCAAAACTGGGAAAACAAGAACCTCACCTCCAGGGTAATCATATCATTAGTCATGGAGTTTGGACCCCTGATCTTTCATATCACTAGTCAGGCCCTTTAGACAGCCTGACCTTTTCCTCCCTAAGATAACATTTAGGCTTCAGTTGTATTTCAGCTCCAGGCCTAAAATTAAACAAGTGACGAAGTGGCTTCCTCAGGACCAGCTACTGGTACATTGAGTAATGATTCCCCTGCCCTGGCACCGACCAATCAGTAGAGACCATGACCCTGTAAGAGCACACCTGGAAAGCTGATGAATATTCTAAGATTTCCACCTGCAAGAAAGAGATAATACACTCAGGACAAAGGACGTAGTGTACACTCTTCCTCCAAAGAGCATACCCATGCCATTCCCTTCTCCTTCTCCCTCTCCTTCCCCCACAGGCATGTATCCCCCTAACCTCTAAGGGACTCAATGAGACTTGCAGCCAGCAGAGCAATGGACAGTGGCAGCTCATCCCGGGCTAACCCCCTGTCCCTGTCTCTAAGGGCCCCCTTTCTCTGACTTTTCAGTGAACCAAAGCAGCACAGTCTAGGCTTCCCTGTTGCTTCTTCCATGCCCTTCATTGTTTCACTGTCCTAAGTGTATTTTTGCTGCCTTCATGGATCCAATACCCTTTGGCTCAGTTCTGTTTAGCCCTTCCCTTTTGATATCCCCATCCCACAACCCCTTTTCCTTACATACATTCAATTTTTCTTTATTCACCATCTGACATGGCTATTCAGCCTGTCCACGCACCACCGAAGTTAACCTTTCAGGCATTGTTGGGGTCTAAATTAAAAAAAAAAAAAAAAGACCAGCTTAATTTATAGTGCTTGTGGATTATTCTGCCACATGGTTTAGAAATCTTATAAAACAAATGACAATTAGGGAAGGAGCATTTGAAGACTATTGAACTAGCTCACATCAAAGCTGATTCCCACCTGAGCAGAGCCAATAGTGGTCAAGATGGAGAGGAGGAAAAAGGGAAGAAAAAGAGAGATTTGGGCATGCATTGGAACTGAGGGGTATAATATTATGAGGAAATTAAAATGATTTAACTAATCCTGGGGCAGAGTTTTCTATTTTCCATTTTTTGGAAGAGGGTAAACAAGTCATCCTATCTACTAAAAGAGTAATATGCAAATTAACCATCAATCTGCTACACCCACAAGCCATGCCCACTAGCCAATCAGGAGCGAGTATGCAAATTAACCCCAACCAAGATGGCTGCAGCCACAGAGAGAGCAGGAGGGAGGCTTGGGTTTCCCAGGTAATGGAGGAAGCCAAGCTTTCCACACACCCTGGCCAGCCCAGGCCTCCGCTTAAGGCTACAAAGTTTCAATTGTAGAAGATAAATAAATCCCAGATCCCAGGGCCTCCGATTGGGTCGCCTGGGGGTGTGGCTGGCCTGCAAACCACCACAGGCCCCTCGTCCAGGCTGCCCCATGCCCCAAGGGAACCCCCACCCTGATCCGGGACACCCTTCAGGGCAAACCAGCTGGCCCCCACCCGTGCACCAGGCCTCTAGCCTATCTACTAAAAGAGTAATATGCAGATTGACCATCACTCCAACACACAAGATGTCTGCCCCCATGTGGTCAAAGATCCTGCCCCCATGTGGACACAAGATGTCCTCCACAAGATGGCCAGCAAGGGAGGGCAGTTGGGGGTGATCAAGCCTGCAGGGGAGGGCAGTTAGGGATTACCAGGCCAGCAGAGGAGGGAAGTTGGGGGCAAACAGGCTGGCAGGGGAGCAGTTCGACTTCAATCAGGCTGGCAGAGGAGTGGTTAGGGCAGGGGTGGGCAAACTTTTTGACTCGAGGGCCACGATGGATTCTTAAACTGGACCGGAGGGCCGGAACAAAAGCATGGATGGAGTGTTTGTGTGAACTAATATAAATTCAAAGTAAAGGAGCAGAGGGGAGAGCAAGAGAACCAGATAGAACAGCTGGATCCGGCCCACGGGCCGTAGTTTGCCCACGGCTGGGCTGCTGGGTTAGGGGGTGATCAGGCTGGCAGGCAGAAGCAGTTAGGGGCAATCAGGAAGGCAGGCAGGCGAGCAGTTGGGAGCCAGGAGTCCTGGATTGTGAGGGATGTCCGACTGCCCATTTAGGCCCCACTGGGATCGGGCCTAAACAGGCAGTCGGACATCCCTCGAGGGGTCCCAGATTGGAGAGGGTGCGGGCTGGGCTGAGGGACACACCCCTTCCCGTGCACAAATGTCGTGCATCGGTCCTCTAGTCATTTTATAAAAGGTAATAGTGCATCCAATTAAGCAAAAGCAAAAGTGTATGATTGCTAATGTATGGAAGTTCAATGTGTGCAGAAGTGTGTGTACATGCTGACTAGCCAAACAAGTGGACTGCGTTGGTTTAAGCTGTTGTCTCTCAGCTCTAATGCGATCCTCTGAGCTGTTTTCATGGAGCTGGGCTGCAACTCTGCTACCTATGGTTCTCGGTTGTCAGCTGGCTCCCTCTAAGAGGAGCCAGAAGGAAATAAAAGGTAGGCAGAGAAGGGAATCAGAGCCTTGCCCTTTCCTGACTCACTTGCTGTTTCTGTCTGGGACACTTTGCAATGGCCCTTCATCCTGGTTGTGGCACTGGCTCCAAATTCCCAGCCCCCCCCCCTTTTTTTTTTCCTTTTCTGAAGCGTGTAGTCCAAGGGGATATGTTCCAAGAATCCCCAGTAGATGCTTGAATTCTCAGATAGTACCAAACCCTATATACACGTGTTTTTTATTTTTATTTTATTTTATATACATACCTATGATACTGGTATAAACTAGGAGCAGTAAGATATTAACAACTACTAATGATAAAACAGAATCCTTACAACACTCTACTGTAACAAAAGTTATATGAATGTGGTCTCTCTTAAAATATTTCATTGTAACTGTACTCACCCTTCTTCTTGTGATGATGTGAGATGATATCTGCGTGATGAGATGGCGGGAGGTGAATGAGACATGACTAAGTAAAATACAAGTTACTTGAACAGAAGCACCGCGAGACCACAATTGGTTACCAGAACAGCTACAGGTGACTGAGGCAGGGGGCGTGGCTAGAGCGTGAGGACGCTGGACGCAGGCGTGGCTCACGTCCACGTCCACGTCCACGGGATGGAACAGGACTGGGTGATTTCGGCTCCCCACGGCGCGCAATTCAAAACGTATGAATTCCTTCCTACTGGATTTTTCCATGTAGTTTCCGGACTGTAGGTTACTAAATCCGCGGAGAGCAGGACTGTGGTTTAGCGAGGGCTGCCCTACAAAAGCAACCTCCTTGTACCTCCTGAAAGGCACCAGTGGGCAGCGTTTTGCCTCAGAAGCCTGGGGCCCCGCCTGAGCCCCTCTTCTGTGCAACCCGGAGATTCTAATACGCCACGCGTGTCCCCCCTGCAGTGGCCTGGCCTCCCAGCTGCAGGAGTTCTTGTCCCAGCTGTAAATTCCGAGGACCCACGGCTTTCCTTCGCTTTCCAGCCCCGGGGGAACCGCTCCCGGCAGGTACTGTCTCCATGTCTCCTCGGTGCCCTCGTTTGGCCTTTTCAGCTCAGTTTAGCAGTATTGAAATCTCTCTGCTGTGGTGCGCAGTGTACTTTCCGGACTGGAGCCTGGCTCATTCAGGCTTGGAGTTGAAGAATTTATTTAATTTTTTTGTCAGGTTATGGTTGAGATGCCCTATTCAGATTACATTGGTAAATCCAGCAAGTCGTTGGTTTTATGGGTCCGATACTCAAAGGAGAAAACATAGGAAAGCCTGAGATGTTTATTTGAAATTATTAATATAGTAGGGACAGTTAAAAATTTAGAGAATATATGAGATAACTAAAAAATCCAGGAGAGGAAATACACTCCCTCGTGAATTCTGTGGCGCGACTTAGAATTCCTCAGAATCAAACGCCTCTGAGAATTATAACTTACCTGTGTATGTGTTTCCATGAATGCCTTGCGCTGTGTTTGGCACAATGAACTTCATATTTTTTGAGTGAATGGAGCAAAAGGAATGAAAAAAGGAAAAAGAAAGCTGAGTGGGAGAATTTTCAGGTTGAAGGGCATAGTAGAGGCTACTAGTTGCTTGCTCAATATTTAGTCTCCCTGTGTTACTAAGTGAAAGAATCATGATTTGATTGAAGTTATTACTGAGTTTGTTTCCCAGATTCCCGCAGCTAGGGTATGGTTATGTGACTAAATTATAACAAATGGCAGAAATGTTGAGTATGTCTTCCAGGAAGGATCCCTAAAGGGACCTGATTCCGCTAGGAATACACTTCTTTTGTCTTTTCTCCTTCCTGATTTCTGCTGTGTGGATGCAAGGGCAGCAGCTCCAGCCGTCATACTGGACATGAGGTGACTTTGAAGATAGATTAGAAGGGAGTCTGGGATTCTGAGGGCTGAACTGTCATACATGCTCCAAGCTGGCTGCCTGCCTGTCTCTAGATGTTTTTAAATGACAGAAACAAACTTCTATCTGTTTAGCCAATTTTAATTGTATGTAGTTCAATATAATAAAAAGTGATATAAATGGATCTTAAAGATTATCTGTAAGAGGTATTTCAATGCCCTATTTGACATTTAAAAAAAATATATATTTTATTGGTTTTTTACAGAGAGGAAGGGAGAGGGATAGAGAGTTAGAAACATCAATGAGAGAGAAACATCCATCAGCTGCCTCCTGCACTCCCCTCACTGGGGATGTGCCCGCAACTAAGGTACATGCCCTTGACCGGAATCGAACATGGGACCCTTGATTCCGCAGGCCAGCGCTCCATCCACTGAGCCAAACCTGCCAGGACGACATGTTGTTTTTTGTTGTTGTTGTTTGTCCATTTGTCACCCAATACATGCTGGCAAGAATATTAGGAAATTACTCTAGCTTCTGGATAGTTTTTTTTTTTATTGTTTAAATTATTACAAATAGTAGTACATATGTCTCCTTTCTTTTCCCCTCATTGACCTTCCCCCGGCCTCCCCTACCCCCTCCAACCCCCACACATGCTCTCACCCCCCGCCTAGTGACTTGTGTCCATGGGTTTTGCTTATATGCATGCATACAAGTCCTTGGGTGGATATCTTACCTCCCCCCACAAACCTCCCCAGCCTTCCCGCTGTAGTTTGACAGTGTTCGATGCTTCTCTGCCTCTGTATCTATCTTTTTGTTCATCAGGTTATAATGTTCTTTATTATCCATAAATGAGTGAGATCATGTGGTATTTTTCTTTCACTGACTGGCTTATTTCACTTAGCATATGCTCTCCAGTTCCATCCATGCTGCTGCAAATGATAAGAATTCCTTCTTTTTTACTGCAGCGTAGTATTCCATTGTGTAGATGTACCCCAGTTTTCTAATCCACTCATCTGCTGATAGGCATTTAGGCTGTTTCCAAATCTTAGCTGTTGTAAATTGTGCTGTTATGAACATAGGGGTGCATATATCCTTTCTGATTGGTGTTTCTGTTTTCTTAGGATATATTCCTAGAAGTGGTGTTACTAGGTCAAATGGCAGTTCCAGTTTTAAATTTTTGAGGAAACACCATTGGATAGTTTTGATTATTAAAATTTTATTAAATGAGAGAAAGAATTTCTACTTGTTTTCCTGGATCTAATTTATTGGATGTCATAAAAAAAATCAACTTCTTCAGTAGAAAAGTATGCAGATTTCTAAGAACTGTTACTATCCCCTCACATATCTAGGCTAAACTCCCAGCTTTTTCTTGTTTTGCAATTAGACATGGTTTAAAATTTCCATCTTAACATAATTTCCAGATGATAGCCTACATATTGTTTCCCAATAGTTTTCTTGGGAGACTCCCATTGCTATCAATCCTGTGACTAGGACTGTTAGTAAAATCTTTTTTTTTTTTTTTAATATATTTTATTGATATTTTACAGAGAGGAAGGGAGAGGGATAGAGAGCTAGAAACATCGATGAGAGAGAAACATCAATCAGCTGCCTCCTGCACACCTCCCACTGGGGATGTGCCCGCAACCAAGGTACATGCCCTTGACCGAATCGAACCCGGGACCTTTCAGTCCGCAGGCCGACGTTCTATCCACTGAGCCAAACCGGTTTCGGCTGTTAGTAAAATCTTACATAGTGCTGTTGTCTATAAATGCCCTCTGCTTTACTGGCGAGCAAGGAAGACAGTAGGGAGAAAGAAGGGTTTTCCTAGTGAACGTTCTCCTTAAGAATGTCTACATGTATCAATTAAAGGCTTAAGTTTTTTTAAGCTATATTATGTATTGAAAGGCAGTGTCCATAGTTTACCTAGAATAGACCCTGGAGCCGGACTGCTTCTGACTTGGCCTTTTTTTAAGTTGGCATCTTCATCTGTGAAAAGAAACCCTAATATATATATCACTTTCATACAGTAACTGGGAGGATGAAATGTAAATTCTGTGTAAGTTTCTATGTAATATTTAGAAGTGGCTCTGTCACATCAAAGTTTCAGAAAGACAGAATAGTAGTTACTCCATAAATTTGTTCTACTTTTACTCCTATTTACTAGTGAAATTTGATACATTGGCTATGCCTATGTTCTATGTTGTTTGAAGATCTTCATAGACTCTCATATTCACGTCCTAAATTTGATAATAGAAATATGTTTCTCTTTTCCTGGGATGGGTTTCCCCTTTTCTTCTCGTAAAACCCTGCTAATACTTTAAGACTCAATTTAAGCACCCCACAATCCTAATTGACTGTCTTCTCCACTAACATAGCAAGTTCCCCCAAAGCAAGGACCACATTCTATTAATTTTTAACTATGCTAATATCTACTATAATATCTGGCATTCTGTAGGTGATTACTACAAGATTGTTGAATGATAATAAATTATTGAGTCATGAAAATAATAGATGTTGATAAAATAATTGTTTATATCACCCCCGTTTTTAAAGAAGGCTTTATTTATTTATTTTTGAATCAGTATATTTAATTTCAGACAGATTAACTCTCTTTTCAAAGTAACTAACATTTTCCTAATTATGTACCAGAGTATTTTACATATATTATTTCATTTAACCTTTGCAAAATTGAATGAAGTAGATTACTGGCCTAATTTAACAAATGAGGAAACTAAGGCTTTAGAGAATTTCAGTATCTTCTCTAAAGTTTACATGATTAATAAGTATTAACTGAGTATTCTAACTCAGTTTTCTTAATCCCAAGTCTGTACTTTCAAGCAGATGCTATACAAATGCTTTTTGAAACGGAATATGAATTAGAAAAGTCACCTGGGAATGTGGTTAAATGCAGATTCTGATTCAGTGGATCCAAGATGGACCACAGGTTCTGCATTTCTAACACCTCCCAGGCAATGCTGGTGCTGTGCACAGACCATGCGTTCAATATCATGGTTCTGCTTTCCCTCCAGATGTTTCTCAGCTGCACTATTTCCCACTGCCCAGTTTCTCACTCATCATCCTACCTTGACATCCAGTGCTTATGCTGCCTGTGAGTCACAACTCATTTTCAAATGTTAGCTGAGAGACCTTCTTTAGCTCTTGGCTGTTTGAATTTAGAGTTGCTAAGAAATATCTTTAGCGACATGAAAGATTTAAAGTAACACAGACCCCCTTCTAGCTCTAAACACAGAGTAATCCTGGATTAAAAAATAGAAAATCAGAAACATACAGTCAGATTTGAAAAAATGGTGAAATTACTTTCTCAGAAATAACAGAGAATGCATAACCAAAGCAGTTATTGTACAAGCTAACTCAGTGGCAGTCCAAGAGGGTGTTAGACCTAGATAAAGGCCTGAGCACTTTAGGGGGTTTGTTATTTAACATCCATCCAGGAGCAGTAACTGTATCCTGGGAGACTACATGAGAGAGAAAGCTAGAACTAAGAACAGTGTACCAACTAAAGTTTCTAAAAGACTTGCCTCCTCCAAGATAAGGAGGTAGAAAATCTCTAGTCATTGCCATGAACAGCAACAAGAAAACATATCATCGCCCAGCTGGTGTGGCTCAGCAGTTGAGCATCAACCCAGGAACCAAGAGGTCACCAATTCCATTCCCAGTCAGGGCATATGTCCGGGTTGCAGGCTCGATTCTCAGTGGGGGCCTTGCAGGAGGCAGTCAATCAATGACTTCCTCTCTCATCAGTGTTTCTATCTCTCTATCCCTCTCCCTTCTTCTCTAAAAATCAATAAAAATATATGTTTAAAAAAAAACATATCATCTTCAATCTAGCATCTTTCAGAGGGAAGAAAAATCTATTGTAAAATCAAGAGCCCAAGACTTCACCATGGACAGATGTGAAATTTTAATTAATATCACACATGCTGCAAGTATCCCAACATGATGAGTTAACATATAAACTGCATTCAGAATATCAAATTACATGAGACCTCCAGTAGAAGTGCATGTCGTACTGCTCTATTTGTAAAATCTCAAAGCACATTGTGCACATTTCCCCTAACCCCCACCACGCACACATACACACATACTTTTCTGTGGATGCCAAAATAAATACCACAAATTGGATAGTTTAAAACAATGGAAATGTATTTTCTCACAGTTCTGAAGGTCTGATGTTTAACATGCCTCACTGGGCTGAATCAGTTTCACAGGGCCACACTTCCTCTGGAGGTTCCAAGGGAGAGTCTATTCTTTGCTTCTTCTGATTTCTGGTCACTGTTGGCCTTCCTTGGCCTGTTAGTCACATTACTCCAATTTCTGCCTCCATCACTTTCTCCTATATGTGTCTGTCTAATCTCCCTCTGCTTCTAAGGCCAGTTGTGATGGAATTTAAGGTCTACAGAGACCATCCAGGATGGATCTCCTCATTTCAAGATCCTTTACTTAATCACAAATGCAAAGATCCTTTTTTCAAACAAAATAATATTTTTAGGTTCCAGGGACTAGAATGGGACATTACTTTGGGGTTATTATATAGCCTACTACAACAGGAATAATTAAAACACAGTCTGTCCAACAAACAGCAAAAAAAAAGAGGTAATAAGAGCAGTACAGCTAATAACTATTTTTGTCCACTTTGAATATTTCTTGCCTGTTTAATTTCAGCTTACCTTTTTACTCTGACCCTATATTGAAGTAATGGAAAACATTAGAAAAAGAGTCAGCAACCTGAAGCCAAAGAACCAAATCCAGCTCTCCATCTCTTTCTGTGACTAAAGTTTTAATTGAGCACAGTCACATTCATTCTTTACATATTTTCTATGGCTGCTTTTGTGCTATGACAGCAGAGTTGAGTAGTTGCAGCAGACACCATATGGTCTGCAAAGCCTAAAATATTTACTATCTGGTTCTTTCCAGAAAAGTCTGCCACACTTTGAATTAAATGATCTTCTGTAAGTGGAAATAAGGAAAAATAGTTACATAGATTAATTGATTGTGTGTTATGCATTTTTGAATTAAAGTCCTTATCAATAGTCTGACACCTTGAATAGAGCTGAAGTTCTCTCAGAGAATTGACAAAGGAAGAAGAAAAGTTTTGCTTCCTTGGATTTGGAAGTTTGGACTCAGGATTTCCTTCAACTCTGCAGAATGTTCTAAGAAGAAAGATTTGCAATTAGATGCTAAGCATATTGGACTGGAGAGATAAGGGGCAGTAAATACTGCCACAAATTTTATGAGAAGTGTATGCAACCCATATTTTACTCCTAATGGGATGCACATTTTGGCCTCATTTTATTTTCACTTCTGTTGTAAGTTGGCTCAAATAATTTTGGTGGAAGTAGATGTGGTCTAAATAAATAACCATACATGGACAGCACAAAAGAAAGGGAAAATATGGGGCAGAAAAAATAAATCTCATAAGTAGTTGTATTTTAAGTGGAAGGTCAGGCTTTGCATTAGGTAGTATTTATACGATATTTGTGGAGCGTCTTAAAATGCCAGGAAAAAACAATGATGGTCACCAGTCTTAAAAACAATAGTGTCAGGATCAGCTGATATAGTTTTTCCATTGCTGCTTGGCTTTCATTTATGTGAAAGAGACAGCAATGCCTGTTCTCAAGGCTTCTTGTCAGGCTCCGAGATCACAATTCTCTCTGGCCTGGGTGCCATGACTGCATTCACTGACATGCTAGCTCAACAGAAGGCTTACACTCGGGCTCTGTGAATTTACAATAAGCATGACTAAATGTTTAGGAATCTGATGTTTTGAGGTTTTTGTTTCCTGTCAATTATAGGGTAAAAATATGAAAATTTTTATTTTATAGAAAATCCTACATATTATTTACATTAACACCTGTCTGCGCTGCCTTGAAAGTAAGTTGGAGGAATTATCACTCTCTAGTTTGAGACAGAGTTCTCCATAAGGATAGCTGACAAGGATAACAGGATCATGCCACCCCTCACTTGACCTTTATACTTGGTCTTTCATCTGCCCTGCCTATCTTGGAGATTTTCAGCAGAGGAAAAATTCTCTTACAGTGGTATCAGTAGCAGCACCTGGAGGAACAGGGAGAGAGTCAAGCCAGGATTCTCTTAGAGCAGCGGTCGCCAACCTTTTGGACCTCACGGACCACCAGGAGTCCATGGACCACCGGTTGGCAACCGCTGCCCCAGAGAACTCCAGAAAATGCACTGATGGAGCAAGCCTGCTTATTTGGCCGACTTCAGTACCGGAGGATACAACCCTAAAAAAGCCTTAATAGTGTCTCAGAAGAGAAAGTTCAAGGAAAGATATTTGAAGGGTTTTGTCAGTTAAGGAAGATCTTTCAAGGCAAGAAACCATAGATTTGCATAAGGTAAATTTACATGAAACTTTAAGATTGACGAGCACTGTGAGGTGATGGTTTTAAAGTCAGTCTTGATAAGGAAATTATTTGTTGGATAAGTGAGCTGTTTGCCCAAGGGAACAATTTATTTATCCTGATAGAAAAGCTATTTACCCAGATGAGCAAACGATTTGTTCCCATAAATTGAGTCACAGAAATTCCCTGAAGCAAATAGTGAAATTTTATTGCTTTACAGCCTTAACTTTCTGGTCAAGAATTAAGTCAGTTTGACACAGGTGGTCTCTGTTTAATTCTGTACTAGGCAGCTAGACAGGCATAAGCAGAGCAAGGACAGTGGGCCAGGTAATGAAGGTCACCAGGAGGAAAGCCCCAGGTGCCTTCCAACAAATTGTAGAGTGGGACCTCACCTTCAGGGTGACCTTCCATCCCCTAGTATATTGTTGGTCATGCAGTTTGGACCCTTCTCTTCCCTCTGACCTAGTGCAGACCATGACACTGAAAGGACACACCTGGAAAGCTGATGCATAGTCTATTGATACCCTCCCCTGGGACCTCCTCTAAAATCCCCACCCTTAAAAGTTCATAGTGTGGGTCTCTCTGGAGCATGTCCTCACCTTTCCCCACCCCCTTCTTTTCCCAGCACAAGTGCTCTCTCTAAAGCATGCCCAAGTTTTTCCCCCTCTCCTTCACCCCAGGCACATAAACCCTTGCTTTATTTCTCCTAAGCTCCAAGGGCCCTTTTTTGCCTCTGTAACTTGTTTCCTGAGCCCATGCAGCCAAGCTGGCTCGCTTCTTACATGGCTCACTTCTTCTATCTTTATGGCTTTCTAAATAAACTTTTGCTGTATTTGAGTCTTGCCTCTGAATTATTTTTTAGCCAGAATTCAAGTACCAAGGTTGCTGAAACGAGGTCCAGTGGCTGGTAACATTCTGGTGCTGTTTCACCGCTAATAGTTCTATAGTTATATGGGTTCAGGAGAGTCACCATTCATAAAGATTTTGCCCTGGAACATGACACAGAGGGTCATTCCTGTTTTAACCCTATTGAGAATTCAAACTTGTTCATTATATCTCCAAACATATTCTTCTGAATCAAAGTATCTAAAGCTTATCATTGTTTTCAGAACTTTGTTACCATCTGTTCTTGTCTGGTCAAATTCAGGTCAATAACTAAGTTCCTTTTACTGGCTGCACTTGCCCAGCCTTCAATAGTATTGCAGTTCTCTTAAAGAATTGATAATTGTTCAAAGTCACTAATCATCTGAGAGATGCAAATCAAAACAACAATGGGGTACCATCTCAAATGGCTATCATCAACAAATCAACAAATGACAAGGATGCTGGCAAGGATGTGGAGAAAAAGGAACCCTCCTGCACTGCTGGTGGGAATGCAGACTGGTGCAACCACTGTGGAAAACAGTATGGAGTTTCCTCAAAAAATTAAAAATGGAACTCCCATTTGACCCAGTAATCCCACCTCTAGGAATATATCCCAAGAAACTAGAATCACGAATCAGAAAGGATATATGCACCCCTATGTTCATAGCAGCTCAATTCACCATAGCTAAGATTTGGAAACAGCCTAAGTGCCCATCAGCAGAGGAGTGGATTAGAAAACTGGGATACATCTACATAATGGAATATTATGCTGCTGTAAAAAAGAAGGAATTCTTACCATTTGCAGCAGCATGGATGGAACTGGAGAGCATTATGCTAAGCGAAATAAGCCAGTCAGAGAAAGATAAATATCACATGATCTTACTCATTTGTGGAATATAATGAACAACATAAATTGATGAACAAAATAGAACCAGAGTCATAGAAGCATCGGACAGACTGTCCAACCTATGAGGGAAGGCAGGGGGTGATGGGGTAAGAGATCAACCGAAGGACTTGTATGCATGCATATGAGCATAACCAATGGACACAGACTGAGGTTTGGGGGGCGTGAGGACATGTGCTGGGGGGTGGGGGTGGCCGGGGAGAAGTCAATGGGGGGGAAAAAGGAAACTTACATAATACTTTAAACAATAAAGAATTTAAATAAAAAAACAATTGATAATTGAAGGAAAAGTATTTAATCTCTTTGCAATTGAAAATATAGACTCAGGTTTCTTTCAACTATGCATTCTGGTTTCTTACAGGAAAGATTTTTAGTTAGGAGCTAACCACATTGGATGAGAGAGAGAAGGAGTGATCTTTGTCAACATAACCCACACACTAGATGCCCAGTTTCAAGGAGAGAACAAATCAGAAACTTGGACAGATGACCATGATTTCAGAACCCCATTCTGCTCAAGGAAGATACACACACACACACACACACACACACACACACACACGCATGCACGTGCACGCACGCACACGCACACACGCACACACTGAGTGGCCAGATTATTATGATCTCTGAACGCATAATAATCTGGCCACTCAGTGTATATCCTATATAATAAAAGGCTAATATGCAAATTGTCCCCTTGACCAGGAGTTCCACCAGCAGGCAGGCTGGCCAACCGCCCATGTCCCCTCCCCCTGGCCAGGCTGGCCAGACCCCACCCATGCACGAATTCATGCACTGGGCCTCTAATATATAAATACACACACACACACACACACACACTCACACACACACACTGAGTGGGCAGATTACTATGCGTTCAGAGATCGTAATAATCTGGCCACTCAGTGTATATAGATATATAGATATAGATATAGATATAGATAGATAGATAGAGATAGATATATAGAAGCACAAAGCTCAGCTGAACACACCAACAGTGCTTGTTCAGTTTACAACATCTTAATCCCAAGGGAGTGCTGTTTTGTTTTACTTTCATTTGCTTCTCGGCTGTTTTTAAAATCTCCAGTCTTTCTTATCTAGTCATTCTTTTGCAGCAACAATCATATGGCAATTCAAATGGCACTAAGGTTAAGATTTCCCAAGAGCTTTGTATCTCGAATTTTCCCATGTGAAGGGTGATGGTTTTTGTTGTCAGGGAAAGTCTGCTTGTGTCCACTGCCCCTCATCTGACAATCACTTTCCTCCTGAGTTTTTTGTCAGATAAAAACGCTGTTAATGTGAACAGAAGAGGCTGTTTTAGAGAGAGAAATCATAAAAGGTTAACAGTATGGAAAGGGTTCCCAATTACCCTTTTCATAATTATGATAGTGATGAAGAATAGATATGGAGTAGGGATTAATCAGTAATCCTATATAATAAGAGGGTAATATGCAAATAGACCGAATGGCAGAACAACTAGTTGCTATGATGCACACTGACCACCAGGGGGCAGATGCTCAATGCAGGAGCTGCCCCCTGGTGGTCATTGTGCTCCCTCAGGGGGAGCTCTGCTCAGCCAGAAGCTGGGCTCAGGACTGGCGAGCGCAGTGGCGGTAGCGAGAGCCTCTCCCATCTCGGCAGTCCTAAAAATGTCCAACTGCAGCTTAGGCCTGCTCCCCACAGTGAGCCGGCCTAAGCCGTCAGTCGGACATCCTCTGAGGGTTTCTGGACTGTGAAAGGGCGCAGGCCGGGCTGAGGGACTCCCTGCTATGAGTGCACGAATGTCGTGCACCGGGCCACTAGTATTTATATAAAGCATTATAATATATGCTATATACATCTACATACACATGTAAACTAAACATATAGTTCTCTCTTGATGAGAACATCCTTATGAGATAGGCATTCAGCTTGTTGATAGTATTAACCCCAATTTAGAAATAAATAAACCTGATGTTCCCAGAGTTTAAGTGGCTTGCTTTGATCACATATTAGTAAATCATAGAGGTATGTCCCTAAACCAGCGATTTTCAACTTTTATCATCTCATGACACACATAAACTAATTACTAAAATTCTGCAACACACCAAAAAATATATTTTTTAATGAACTGACATCAAAAATAGGTATAATTTTGGACTTCATCTCTCCTTGCAGAGAGCACAGAGCACAACACTTCATGTTCTGTCAAGTACGTGTCCCTAGGTCTTGCTTGTGATTTCATAGAAACTACAGGAAAGCTAAAGCCACTTTAGCTTTTAATCCCCTCCCCGTATTTTATTCCAGTCCAATTTGACCTTTAAAGAGCATGTTTTGAAAAAATGGCGGCGGAATAGACAGACGTGTTCCGAGCCTTGTCCCGGAGCAGAAAGAAAGAACAGCTGAGGGTCGCACTAGGAGTGTTTGTTGGCAAGTTGGGGGACAGCTGAACTCCAGAAGAAGGTGGGAGACTGCTAGACGGGGTTCCCCTGACCTGGCAGCTCCCACTGCGGCTGGGTCCCCTCCCGGAGCTGCGGGCTTGGACGCGGAGTCGCCGCCATCTGGAACCGGAAAGTGGAGCTTATCGGAAGCCTGAGAATCCACAACTGCGGCACCCACGGAACAGCTGCGAGCCCCAGAACAACGCTCCCCAATTGGCGCAAACACACGGGTTCAGAGGAGCTCTACACTTCACCACGGAAAGGTCAGATTTCGCCTAGGATAAGGTGAGGTCTCTGGTCCCAGCGCGAGAGAGGAACGCGCGTTTTGCGGGAGCTGGAGGACCAGGGAAGTCTGTGCCTAGAAAAATCCATGGCTGCTGGGGCTGGCGTGATCTGTGAATGTGGAAGGGGGTCCTCAGAGCTGCTAACAGAAGGGCTCTCTAAAAAGCAACCCATTTTGATCTGAAGTGCAGGGACACCCTAAGAATTTCAGGGGTGTGCTAGACTTACGCGCAGCCACGGAGTGTGCACACTTGGGCTTTTTCCTCTTGAAATTCTTGCTTCTGATTACTAAGCCCAATTCATAGGTTCACCCAGTTGGGGACACCCTGGGAGACTGCAGGGGAAAGTTGTTTTTCTGGAACCTGGGGATCGGAGCGGGGAGTGACCATCGGAGAGCCAGTTCTGAGGCAGCCCACTCCCACAAACCGGTAGTGAGTGCCACAAGGAAAGAAGGCTCTAACACTCCCTAGAGAGGCCATAGATAAACCCGGAAGTCAATCCAGAAACACTGCCACCCAGGGGCTGAATCACAAATTGACTCTTGTGTAATCAAAAATAAAGGAATACGAATTAAGACACACCGCCTGCTTAAAATCAGGACTGGCTTACATCACTGAAGAGCAGTGGAACACAGGGAACTGCAATACTGTCCGGACTAAGAAACAGGCGTGCCAAACAGAACAACAGAGGAAGTGAATGACCTTTACTACTCCACATTTTATTTTTATTTTTTATTTTTTTATTTTCATTTTTTGCATCTTTTACTCAAGAAACTAATTTTTTTCCTCACTTGATTTTACCTTTTTAATTATTACATTTTTATCTTCAATCCGTATTATTACTACTGCTATTTTATCTTTTTTTTTTTTTTAAGTGTCATTTTATTTTCTCTTCATTTTGTTTTGGGATTAATGTTCTACATTCTATTTTTATCTTTCCTTTAGCATCATTTTACTCTATCTCAAATCTACCTTTATGCCATCACTCTCTTCCTCACTTTTCCCTTTTCAGTGTCCTGTTTATCTTACCCCTTTCCTGCTTTAGATTTTCCCTATTCTTTCTGTTTACCCCCCTTTAAAATTTCACCCTACTTATATATCTAATCTCCAATCCCCTGCTCCAAGTCCATACACACCTCTCTCTTCGCTGTCTTAACTATCCAAAAAATTGTTTTTCTCTCTGTCCTTTTGTTGTTGTTCGTTTGAATGTAGATTATATCGAATTTTTATGCTTTTTTGTGAGATTGTTTAGCTTATTCTTCTTTTGTTTATTTTTTTGTTTGTTTAGTGCTTCTGTTTTCCCTTGCCTCACTCAATATTAGTTGGTGTTGTAGTTTGTATTAATCCCCAGGTATTTGTTGCTGGCATTTGCTGGGATAAGTGATTGTTCTATTGGAGTTTTATCCCCAATATATATAGTCTGTTTCCCTTTCTCGCTTAGTCTCTTTCTTGTCTCTCTTACTTTTTTTTTCTTCTTTTTTTCCCTTTTCCCAATTTCATTTTGACACCCCCTTTTTTTTTCTTCTTCTTTCTTTCTTTTTCCTCTTCTTCTTTCTCTACTATCCCCTAATTTGCCTTTCTCTGGTGGTCACCTTTATTGGAGGTTATTAATATCGTGAATACATTTCTGTTCAGTGCCTTGTGTGTTGTACCTGGTAGTGCTGTATTTTGTGCCTTTAAATCGACGCAGGAGAGAGAGAACTACATAACCAGACACCCAGAGAAGAGAGACCATGGGGAGACAAAGACACAGCCCGCATATGAAAGAAGAGCAGGCATCACCAGAAAAGGAAGTAAACGAAATGGAAGCAAGCAACCTTCCAGAAAAAGAATTCAGAGAAATGGTCATAAGGTGGCTGAAAAGAATGGAAGACAAATTCGACAATATGAGCAAGAACCAAGAGGAAATGAAGAAGAACCAAGAAGAAATGAAAAATGACATCGCTGCTGTAAAGAACTCAATAGAAAGCATCAAGAGTAGACTAGAAGAAGCAGAGGACCGCATCAGTGAGCTAGAAGACAAGATGGGAAAAAATACCCAAGTAGAGCAACTTCTAGAAAAAAAAATTAAAAGGCAGGAGGAGAGCCTAAGGGAACTTTGGGACAACACGAAACAAAACAACATCCGCATAATAGGGGTTCCAGAAGGAAAGGAAGCTGAGCAAGGAATAGAAAACCTATTTGAAGAAATAATGACAGAAAATTTCCCTGATATAGAGAAGAAAAAACCCACACAAATCCAAGAAGCTCACAGAGTCCCAAGCAAAATGAACCCCAAAAGACCGACGCCAAGGCACATTATAATTAAATTGGCAAACACCAACGACAAAGTAAGAATCTTAAAAGCAGCCAGAGAGAGACAGAAAGTTACATACAAAGGAACCCCCATCAGACTAGCAACTGATTTCTCAACAGAAACTCATCAGGCCAGAAGGGAATGGAATGAAATATACAAAGTCATGCAAAGGAAGGATCTGAATCCAAGAATACTGTACCCAGCAAGGCTGTCAATCAAAATTGAAGGTGAAATCAGGAGCTTCACAGACAAAAAAGGACTAAGGGAATTTATTACCACCAAACCAGCAATGCAAGAAATGCTAAAGGGTCTGCTGTAAAAAAAAAAAAAAAGAAATAGGAAGCGAAGAAGGATCACAGGTGTAAAGAATAGGAATGGCGACAAATAAGTACCTATCAATAATAACTTTAAATGTAAACGGATTAAATGCCCCAATCAAAAGACATAGGGTAATGGATTGGATAAGAAAACATGACCCATATATCTGCTGTCTACAAGAAACCCACCTCAGAAAAAAAGACGCACACAGACTGAGGGTGAAGGGATGGAAAAAGGTTTTCCAGGCAAATGGAACTGAAAAAAAAGCTGGGGTAGCAATACTTATATCTGACAAATTAGATCTCAAACTGAAGGACATAACAAGAGATAAGGAAGGCCACTTCATAATACTAAAGGGAGCAATCCAACAAGAAGAAATAACTCTGGTAAACATATATGCACCCAATACCGGAGCACCCAAATACATAAAAAAAACTCCTGGAGGATATCAAGGGAGAGATTGACAGCAATACAATCATAGTAGGAGACTTTAATACCCCACTATCACCATTGGACAAATCCTCTAAACAAAAAATCAGCAAAGAAACATCAATCCTAAATGACTCACTAGACCAGATGGAATTAATTGACATCTTCAGAACATTTCACCCCAAAGCCACAGAATATACATTCTTCTCAAGTGCACATGGGTCATTTTCAAAGATAGACCATATGTTGGGACATAGGCAAAGTCTCTTCAAATTCAAGAAGATAGAAATCATATCAAGCATCTTCTCAGACCACAGTGGCATAAAACTGGAAATCAACTACAATAAAAACAACCCAAAGAAATCAAACACATGGAGACTAAACAGCATGCTATTAAACCATGACTGGGTTACCAGAGAGATCAAAGAAGAAATAAAAAACATCATGGCAACAAATGACAATGAAAACACAACAATCCAAAATCTATGGGACACAGCGAAAGCAGTCTTGAGAAGGAAGTTCATAGCTCTACAAGCCTACTGCAAAAAACAAGAAACAGGGGTAATAAATTACCTAACCCAACAACTCAAAGAGTTAGAAAAAGAGCAACAAGAAAAGCCCAGTGTAAGCAGAAGGAAGGAAATAATAAAGATCAGAGCACAGATAAACGACATAGAGACCAAAGAAACAATACAAAAGATCAACAAAACCAAGAGCTGGTTCTTTGAAAGGATAAACAAGATTGATGAACCTCTAGCCAGGCTCACCAAGAAGCAAAGAGAGAGGACCCAAATAAACAAAATCAGAAATGAAAGAGGTGAAATAACAACAGATCCCGCCGAAATACAAAGGATTGTTAAAAAAATACTACGAACAACTCTATTCCAACAAACTGGACAACCTGGAGGAAATGGACATATTCCTAGAAAAATATAACCTTCCAAAACTCAATCAGGAAGAATCTAAACAGCTCAATATGCCAGTAACTATGGAAGAAATTGAAGCAGTCATCAAAGAGCTTCCGGCAAACAAAAGCCCGGGTCAGACGGCTTCACAGGAGAGTTTTACCAAACATTCAAGGAAGAACTAAAACCTATCCTCCTCAGACTATTCCAAAAAATGCAAGAGGAAGGAACACTTCCAAGCTCCTTCTATGAAGCCAGCATCACCCTAATACCAAAACCAGATAAAGACAACACAATGAAAGAGAATTACAGGCCAATATCCCTCATGAACGTAGATGCCAAAATCCTCAACAAAATTCTAGCAAATCGGATCCAGCAGTACATCAGAAAGATCATACACCATGACCAAGTAGGGTTTATCCCAGGAATGCAAGGATGGTTCAATATCCGAAAATCAATAAATGTGATACATCACATAAACAAATTGAAAGATAAAAATCACATAGTCATATCACTTGATGCAGAAAAAGCATTTGACAAAATCCAACACCCTTTCTTGATAAAAACTCTCAACAAGGTGGGAATAGAAGGATCATACCTCAACATAATAAAAGCTATATATGATAAACCCACAGCTAACATCATACTCAATGGGCATAAACTAAAACCATTTCCCCTAAGAACAGGAACAAGACAAGGATGCCCACTCTCACCACTCCTGTTTGACATAGTACTGGAAGTATTAGCCATTGCAATTAGACAAGAAGAAGAAATAAAAGGCATCCAAATTGGAAAAGAAGAAGTAAAGCTGTCCTTATTTGCAGATGACATGATATTGTACATAAAAAACCCGAAAGACTCTATCAAAAAACTAACAGACTTAATAAATGAATTCGGCAAGGTAGCAGGATACAAAGTTAACGCCAAGAAATCTATGGCATTTCTATACACCAACAGTGAACTTACAGAAAGAGAGACTAAAAAAGCAATCCCATTTTCCATCGCACCAAAAAAATTAAGATACTTAGGAATAAACCTAACCAAGGAGGTAAAAGACCTATATGCGGAAAACTACAGGACACTGAAAAAAGAGATAGAGGAAGATGTAAACAGATGGAAGAACATACCATGTTCATGGATTGGTAGAATCAACATCATCAAAATGTCCATACTACCCAGAGCAATCTATAGATTCAATGCACTCCCCATTAAAATACCAACAGCATATTTCACAGACCTAGAAAGAACTCTCCAAAAATTCATCTGGAATAAAAAAAGACCCCGAATAGCCACAGCAATCTTGAGAAAGAAGAATAAAGTAGGAGGGATCTCAATACCAGATTTCAAGCTGTATTACAAAGCCACTGTCCTCAAAACAGCCTGGTACTGGCACAAGAACAGACATATAGATCAATGAAATAGAATAGAGAATCCAGATATCGACCCAAACCAATATGCGCAATTAATATTTGACAAAGGAGGCATGAGCATACAATGGAGTCAAGACAGTCTCTTCAATAATGGTGTTGGGAAAATTGGACAGATACATGCAAAAAAATGAAACTAGATCACCAACTTACACCATACACAAAAATAAACTCAAAATGGATACAGGACTTAAATATAAGACGGGAAACCATAAAAATACTAGAGGAATCCACAGGCAGCAAAATCTCAGACATATGCCAAAAGAACTTTTTCAGTGATACTGCCCCTAGGGCAATGGAAGCCAAAGAGAAAATAAACAAATGGGACTACATCAAAATAAAAAGCTTTTGCACAGCAAAAGAAACCATCAACAAAACAACAAGAAACCCCACTGTATGGGAGAACATATTTGCAAATGGTATCACTGATAAAGGTTTAATTTCCAACATCTACAGGCAGCTTATACAACTTAATAAAAGGAAGATAAATGATCCAATAAAAAAATGGGCAACGGACCTAAATAGAATCTTTTCGAAAGAAGACAGAAGGAAGGCCCAGAGACACATGAAAACATGCTCAAAGTCACTTATTATCCGAGAGATGCAAATCAAAATGATAATGCGATACCGTCTCACACCCGTCAGAATGGCTATCATCAACAAATCAACAAACGACAAGTGTTGGCGAGGATGCGGAGAAAAAGGAACCCTCGTGCACTGCTGGTGGGAATGCAGACTGGTGCAGCCACTGTGGAGAACAGTATGGAGTTTCCTCAAAAAACTGAAAATGGAACTCCCATTTGACCCAGTAATCCCACTCCTAGGAATATATCCTAAGAAACCAGAAACACCAATCAGAAAGGATATATGCACCCCTATGTTCATAGCAGCACAATTTACAATAGCTAAGATTTGGAAACAGCCTAGGTGCCCGTCAGCAGATGACTGGATCAGAAAACTATGGTACATCTACACAATGGAATACTATGCTGCCATAAAAAAGAAGGAATTACTACCATTTGTAGACACCTGGATGGAATTAGAGAACATTATGCTAAGTGAAATAAGCCAGTCAATGAAAGAAAAATACCACATGATCTCACTCATTTAGGGATAATGAAAAACATTATAAATTGATGAACCAAAAGATAGTTACAGAGGCAGTAAAGCATCAAACAGAGTGTCTAATTACAGCGGTAAGGTTAGGGAGAGGTGGGGGAAATAAGAGATCAACTGAAGGACTTGTATGCATGCATATAAGAGTAACCAACGGATGCAAAACATTGGGGGGTGAGGGCAGGTATGGGAGTGGGGTGGGGGGGGCAATGGTAAGATATGTACACATATAATACCTTAATAAAAATTTGAAAAAAAAATAGGTATAATTTTGATTCATTCACACTGGATGGCTATTGTTGTGTTGGCTGTTGTCATTTTTTTTTTTTAATTTGACAATCTAAGGGAAAGAGGTCAGTGTCCCTGACTAAATAATCAGGTATAGCATGTTTTAAAAATTCTTGTGGCACACTGGTTGAAAATTGCTACTTTAGACTTGCTAACTAAAGGATGTCTGGGAACTGGCAACATCAGCATCACCTGGGAGCAAGCTAGAAATGCAGACTCTCAGGCCCCACCCGAAGCTACTGAATCAGAGCCTATACTTTCACAAAACTCCAGGTGAGTCATATGCACAACAAAGTTTAAGGAGCTCTGCTCTAGATCAAGTCTCTGTTACATGTCATGAAAAAAGCTTTGTGATTTCCATCACTGGCCACTTCCTTCTTCCTCAAAACTTCTCCACAATATCATTGTCTAGGAGTCTGGCCATTAGAGTGATGAATCATGCAGTCTGTGGCCTCAGTTTATCTTTGACTTGCCTTCAGTCAGAGAAGTCATTCTTTATCTTTTTCAAGGTTATCACTATTGGAAAACAAAAGTAAGCATAGCTACCAAAGGGCATAAAGCAGGAAAAAAAAAAAATAAAAAGGAAGTGTGCTCAGTAGATTATTTCCTGTTTTTTTTTTTTCTGCTTTGAAGAGCTGCTCCAAAAAGCACAGACCATTAGGACTAAATTTCAAGTAGAATGCGGAGAGCTGCAAATGGAGCCATTTTGCTATGTCTATTGTCAATGTAATCAACCAGGTAGACAGACATGATTTTGCTTCATTTGTATCAGGGCTCTTGTATATTCTGTCCCTTGTAAAATTTTCACAATGAAAGCTAGTATGGTTTAAGAATCTGAAAAATTCTGTCTGTCACTGGGAGATCTAGGCTTGCAGGACTATGCACTTAGGCCAGGCCTCTACAAAGATGCAAAGTAGCAAAGACTGGCAGAGGAACCTGGAGGCTGAATTCTGTCCTGCCAGGCCTTACCCAGCCTGCCTGCTCCCACAGAGCATCAGAAGGTTTACATATTAACAACCCCCCCCCAAAAAAAAAAAAAAAAAAGTAAGTTGAGACTATGTGTCAGTTGCTTTTGTTATGATCACAGGGTTTGGGATTAATTGATGCCTGGTCCATGATCTGACTGATGAAGCTCGGCGGGCAGCAATGTTTTTAAAGTTTGACAATCTGCCCTAACCGGTTTGGCTCAGTGGATAGAGCTTCGGCCTGCGGACTGAAGGGTCCCAGGTTTGATTCTGGTCAAGGGCATGTACCTTGGTTGCGGGCACATCCCCAGTAGGGGGTGTGCAAGAGGCAGCTGGTCGATGTTTCTCTCTTATCGATGTTTCTAACTCTCTATCCCTCTCCCTTCCTCTCTGTAAAAAATCAATAAAATATATTTTAAAAAAAAATAAATAAAGTTTGACAATCTACCCACTCCCACCCAAACCAAACATCTACTAAGTCTTTTTAATTTCCCAAATTTTACTCCATTTCCAGATATTTCATTCTTCCAGCAGCTTTTTTTTTGGGGGGGAGGGGGGGTCTGGTAAATATTTTTACTTTAAATAAAAAGATTGCTTTTATTGCTGTTTCCTTTGTTTTTATTTTATTCCAAAAAGTTAAAAGGTGTAGTACTCAAATAGGATATGAAGGAACTAAATGGCTGGAAACCTGATCAGGGACATGTTATTTCAGTAGAGATCTCAAAAGATTTTTCCCAAACAGAAATAAGATCTAGTTAACAGATACAGAAATTTTCAATATTCTTCTGGTATGTTTTTCTGTGATTTTATGTTCATCTTATTGGACATATGGAAATGTCGTTGGGAGGACACATGATTCTGAGAATTACCGCTAGTGAAATGTGGATCTAACTGGCCAGAAGCCAGAAGAAAAAAGACTTCACCACTTGATGAGATAAGTCAAACAACCTTCAAATCTGGGGAAGATCACTTTTGTACAGTTGTTTTCCCATGTCCATATATAGAATGTCACATTGTTTATTATGGGATACTCTTTCATCCAACTGATATTTATAGAGTGCCTCTAATGTGCCAAAGACTGTTAGCCATTAGGTAAAGAGAAAGCAAGCGAAGCAGGCAAGGTTCCTGTTCTCTGGGCTCTTGTTTTCTAGTGCTGTTGGTCATTATGATGGCAGAGGAGGGAAGAGACCTGGGAGAACAATAAAAATTATATCCTCCCATATAATAAAGAGGTAATATGCAAATTGACCCTCATGCCCTCACAAGATGGCTGCCTATGACCAGGCCTGCAGGGGGGTTAGTGAGGGACGACCAAACGACTGAACAAGCAGGCTGTGTGGGGTAACCAGGCCGGTGGGGGGGGGGGCAGTTGGGGGCGACCAGGCCAGCAGGTGGGGGTCAGTAAGAGGCAACCAGGCTGGCAGGGGGGGGGAGGGGGGAGCCTATCAGTAAATAGGCTTTGTCTGCCCAAACCTTTTTTTTAGGAGCGACCAGGCTGGCAGGGAGGGGGCAGTTGGGGGCGACCTGGCTGGCAGCGGGGGGCAGTTAGGGGCAACCAGGCAGGCAGGTAGGTGAGCAATTAGGAGCCAGCGGTCCAGGATTGTGAGAGGGATGTCCCAGATTGGAGAGGGTGCCCGCTGGGCTGAGGGGACCTGCCTCCCCCCATGTACAAATTTTGTGCACCAGGCCTCTAGTTTTTATATTAAAAGAGATATAAGTAATACTAATTTTTGTGAATATATTTATGGGAGCTGGTTGAGTAATCAGTTTCCCTGATCTCAAGATGCCAGCATATGGCATGATGTGAAAAAGCTTTAAGAGATGCTGTATGCCAGAGAGTGGGTGTTCACTTTCCCCTTAGTGATCAGATAGAAGGATGCCACAACCACTGAAGGAGTTCTAGTCCCAGAAACATTTCATCTAATTATTGAGGTTAATAAATTGCCTAGGTTATTAAAAACAAAGCATAAGGGATCACTGGATGACCAGCCAACAGAGCTCATGTTTTGGCCACCAAATTGATTCACCCCAGGTATTCTACTTTAAGTGGAATGAATTCTCACATTTACTCTGCTTTCCATGGAATAAACTGTACTAGCAGACAACCACAATGGCTGTCATCTGTCAGCAGTTATTACCTACCATTAAAGCTAAAGGGAGTGTTAATGAAAAATATTACAGCATGCTTTGCAAAATTCACAAGCTGTTTTAATATTGCCCCCTGCCAAGCTAAATGTAATGGTCTACCTAATCACAAATTTTTACCTCTCTCATCTCCTCTATTCTGCTTTTCAGATACCCAGCATCCATCCAACCTGCAGTAAGAAAGGCTATATTCCATTACTTAAAGCAGAATTCAGTCTCATTTTACCAGAGGTTATTCTGCAAGAGTTTTTTGTGTTTAGTCTTTCCATGTTCTGAAAAGGGTGTGTATTGAAGGCTGCAGACCATTCTTTCTGAGTAGATAGCTTTAGGTAGACTCAGAAGCCTTGTGGTCACAGACCTGTAGGGAAGCTGAAACAATGCTCTTCAGTAAATAGGCTTTGTCTGCCCATGTTGGCAGCAACTGCTCCACAAAGAGTACACAGGCAATATGCTACTGTGTATTCCCCACAGGCACTTAGCACTCCTGCACACAGCTTCCAAATCTGTCATTTTTCTTTTCTACTCTTGCCAAATTCCTGTTCTCACTGGCCAGGGCCATACGACATAAGCTTCTTTTCCAGTCTCTGGGGCCCATGATCATTCTAGCCTTGTGACTGTTCACTTTCCAGTGTGTGTGTGTATAGGGGGAGTATCATGGGCCGCATTCCCCATGGTTTCAGAATTAAATTGCATCTCAGGACTCACAAAGTCATATGCTAGTTGGTGGTTCTATCTGCAAAAAATGAATATTGAGTAAACTTATAAACAATAGTTATAGACAGATATATTTCTGAGCTCTTTGTCATATTAGTGTTTCCCCACTGTGACTAGTTTAGAGTGATGTGAACAAGCATGACACTGAGAAGAGACACACACCCAGTAAGGTTAGGTGGCATCTGCCTGGGTACATACAGTTAGTGTCCAAGCTGGGACCACAACATATGCTTCCTGCTCTCCATTTGACCAACTTTATTTGAGTTAAGATAATACTTCAGAGAAGAGAACTTTAAGCTAGGTCTTGAAATAAATATCCATGATTAGGAAAAGAAAAATCTGTAAAAAAGTAAAACCACATAGGCGAAGGGAGACATGTGCTAAAAGATGGCTTTCCAAGAACCCAGCAAGGTAAAACAGAGTGCAGAAAGAGGGTGAGTGGCCACAAAAGACTATAGAAGTCTTTGGGGCTAGACATAGAGGGACATTCAAGTGACACTAAGGAGTTTCTCTTTATATCATGAACAATAGGGACATAATTAGATTTCAGTTTAGATAGATCATTACACACAGTTTTGCTCATACAGAAACAATTGTCCTTGCCCTGGCCAGTTTAGCTCAGTGGATAGAGTGTGGGTCCTCGAACAGAAGGGTCATGTATTTGATTCCAGTCAAGGACACTTACCTCAGTTGTAGGCACAATCCCTATAATCCCTGCCCTGGTCGGGGCCCATGCAGGGCGTAACCTATTGATGTGTCTCTCTCACATTGATGTTTCTCTCTCTCTGCCTCTCCCCTTCCCTTCCACTCTCTCTAAAAATCAATGGGAAAATATCCTCGGGTGAGGATTGACCAAAAAACAAAACAATTGTCCTTGATATTGGAAATTAAAAATATCAAATGTAGGGAGGAGGTGTAGCTATACACCAAAGTGTTAAAAGAAGAATTTGTTGAAGAAATTTAGAAATTCCAGAGTTAATATGCTAGCTAGAAAGATAAAGACATATAAGAGCAGTTCTTTAGAAATGTAGATTCAGATTGGATTCAGCATTTATAACAAGCATTGAGATAGGAGAGGACAAGTTTAAAGAGTGGGTTAAACAGATTTTTCTGAAGAATTTCATTTGCCTTTTGATGGATATGACCAGTAAAGATAAAGGGGAAAGTAAATAGCCTATCTAATAAAAGAGTAATATGCAAATTAACATCACTCTGCTACACCCACAAGCCACGCCCACAAGCCAATCAGGAGAAAATATGCAAATAAGCCCAACCAAGATGGCTACAGCCACAGAGCGCAGGAGGGAGGCTTGGGTTTCCCCGGCAATGGAGGAAGCCAAGCTTTCCGCCTGCCCTTGTTGGCCTAGACCTCCACTCAGGCTAAAAAGTTTCAATGATAGAAGATACATAAAACCAAACAGAAATGGTGGCAGCCACAGAGCTGGAAAGAGCAGGAGGCTAGGTTTGCCCCCAGTGATGGAGGAAGCCAAGCTTTCCTCACACCCTGGCTGGCCCAGGCCTCCGCTTAAGGCTACAAAGTTTCAATTATAGAAGATACATAAATCCCCCCAAAAATGGCTACCGCCACAGAGCAAGCAGAAGGCTTGGCTCCACTCCAGGCTACAAAGTTTCAATTGTAGAAGATAAATAAACCCCAGATATCAGGGCCTGTGCTTGGGTTGCCAGAAGGCATGGCCGGCCTGCAAACCACCACAGGCCCCTCGCCCAGGCCACCCCACGCCCCAAGGGAACCCCCACCCTGATCTGGGACACCCTCCAGGGCAAACCAGCTGGCCCCCACCCATGCACCAGGCCTCTATCCTATCTAATAAAAGAGTGATATGCAAACTGACCATCACTCCAACACACAAGGTGGCTGCCCCAATGTGGTCAAAGATCCTGCCCCCATGTGGACACAAGATGGCCACCACAAGATGGCCAGCAGGGGAGGGCAGTTGGGAGGAACCAGGCCTGCAAGGGAGGGCAGTTGTGAGTGATCAGGCCAGCAGGGGAGGGCAGTTGGGAGGAACCAGGCCTGCAAGGGAGGGCAGTTGTGGGTGATCAGGCCAGCAGGGGAGGGCAGTTGGGAAGAACCAGGCCTGCAAGGGAGGGCAGTTGTGGGTGATCAAGCCTGCAGTGGAGGGCAGTTAGGGGTGACCAGGCCGGCAGAGGAGGGAAGTTGGGGGTGACTGGGTCTGCAGGGAAGGGCAGTTGGTGGGGACTCAGGCCTGCAGGGGAGAGCAGTTAGGGGTGACCAGGCCTGTAGGGGAAGGCAGTTAGGGGCAAACAGGATGGCAGGGGAGCAGTTAGGCATCAATCAGGCTGGCAGGGGAGTGGTTAGGGGGTGATCAGGCTGGCAGGCAGAAGTGGTTAGGGGCAATCAGGAAGGCAGACAGGCGAGCAGTTGGGAGCCAGCAGTCCTGGATTGTGAGAGGGATGTCTGCCCGTTTAAGCCCGATTCCCACCGGGATCGGGCTTAAACGGGCAGTCGGACATCCCTCGAGGGGTCCCAGATTGGAGAGGGTGCAGGCTGGGCTGAGGGACACACACTCCCGTGCACGGATTTCATGCACCGGGCCTCTGGTTATAAATAAAACACAAAGTATTTGTGGAATATATAGAGTCAAATTATTTGGTTGAATTATTTGCTTTAAAAAATGACCCATACAGATGTTAGTGAGAAATGACTGTGGGAAAAATTCTGAGGGTGAAAGCATTTGATTGGGACACTGGATGCCAGGCTAACAGCCTCACAGCTTTAGGAAGTTACCCACAGACTAGGGTTCAAGGAGTCCACCTAGTATTGTTAGATGGCTTGAATAAAGATTTTTGACACAGTCAGAGTTATTTGTCAGAAACAACTGAAACTAATGTTAGCTGGTTTAAGCAGCAAAGGGATATTTTGAAAGGATATCAGATATCTCATGGATTTGCTGGCAATTCTGAAAAGTGAGCAGGAATAAAGTGAAAACATTTGTCTCTAGACTGTAGCTAACATCAACAGTGCAGAAATCATCCGCTGGGGAAATGTCACCTCAGTTGCTTAACACTAGGTTGTGACTCACACCCCATGTTTGTGGTCATCAGAGCCTGATGACATCACTGCCTCTGCTGCCAGGCAGGATATCTCCTGCCCTGACTCCTGTTTCAAAACCCAGACCAAGTGGTATTGGTACACCAAGGCTAGGTCATAGACTCATAGAATGAGATTCAGATATAAGGTAATACCAAAAGAAGTTATTGTTACTATAATTCTGTTATTTTCATTGCTTTTGGAGTATACATTCTTGCATTGTTGTTATTAGTTTCATGGGAATTACTGATATGGTCTCTAATTTCCTTAAGGATCTTCTAAATAACTTACCTATAGTCTTTATAACAATATCAGAAACATCACCTGACCCTGCTGGATTCTTACTAGGCTTCACCGAAACACTTACTTACAATAGGCCTGATTCTTTGTTTTTATTTTTTTTTCATTGAGATAAGATTCACCATTTTCGGAGTAAGGACACATATATAATACCTTAATCAAGAAATTTTTTAAAAAAATTCACCATTTTCACCATTTAAAATTATACAATTCTAGTTTTTAGTACATTCACAGTATTATGAAACCACCACCACTATCTAATTCCAGCATATTTTCATCACTCAAAAAACAACAACTCTGTATCAATTACCTAGTGATGCATTAATGTCCCTCCCTCCAAGCCCTGGCAATCACCTACTTTCTGTCTCAATTTCCTATTCTGATGATTTCATATGAACAGTAGTATAATAGGTGAGTTTCTGTGTATGGCTTCTTATTATTGCCATAATGTTGTCAAGATTTACTCCTGTTTTAGAATATCTTACTGTTTCATTCCTTTTATGGCTGAATGATGTTCCATTGTATATACATAACACATTTGTTTAATTTATTCATCTGTTGATGAACACTTGGTGTTTCTACTTTTTGGCTATTGTGAATAAGGCTGCTTATGAACATTAGTCTAAAAAATGTCTGAGTCTATGTTTTTAATTCTTTCAGAGATATACCTGAGAGTGGAATTGTTGTGTCACATGGTTCATTTAACATTTTGAGGAATCACCAAACTGTTTTCCACAGTTGTACCATTTTACATTCCCACTAACAATATGAGAGTTCCAATTTTTATATCCCTGCCAACACTTGCTTTTTTTCATTATTATTATTATTATTATTTTTATTATTATTATTATTAATTATTATTATTATTATTATTATTATTATTACTAGAGGCCGGGTGCATGAAATTCATGCATGGGTAGGGTCCCTAGGCCTGGCTGGCGATCAGGGCTGATCAGGGCCTTCTGGCTGCCGCTGGGGACTTCCTTCGTTCCCCCTGGTGGTCAGCACACATCATAGCAAGCAATCGAACTCCCAGTCTCCAGGTCAAACTCCTGAGGGGACACTTTGCATATTAGCCATATATATATATATATATATATATATATATATATATATATATAAATTAATATTGCTATTCTAGTGAGTTTGAGGTGGTATTTTATTATGATTTGCATTTTCTTAATGGTTAGTGATGGAGAGCTTATTTTTATGTGCTTTTGGCTATTTGTACATCTTCTTTGAGGAAATATCTATTCAAGTCCTTTCTTATTTTTTTAAAATATGTTTTTATTGACTTCAGAGAGAGGAAGGGAGAGGGAGAGAGAAATAGAAACTTCAATGATGAGAGAGAATCATCAATCTCTGCCTCCTGCACTTGCACACCCCCTCCTGGGGATCGAGCCTGAAACCTGGGCATGTGCCCTGACCAGGAATTGAACTGTGACCTCCTGGTTCAAGGGTTGATGCTCAACCACTGAGCCTGGCCGGGCCTTTCTCTATTTTTTAATTGGGTTGTTTTTTGTTGTTGTTCTAAGAGATTCAAGAATTCTTTCTATATTGTGGATATTAGATCCTTATTAGATATACTAGAGGCCTGGTGCACAAAATTCGTGCACTGGGGGTGGGGGTTCCCTCAGCCTGGCCTGTGCCCTCTCCTAGTCCAGGACCCCCAGGGGATTGGACCTAAGCTGGCATTCAGACATCCCTCTTGCAGTCTGGGGCTCTCACAGACCAGGACCCCTTGCTTCTTACTGCCTGCCTGCCGCAGAGGCGGGAGAGGCTCACACCACCTCAGCTGCGCTCGCCAGCCATGAGCCTGGCTTCTGCCTGAGGTGGGGCCTGATGGGGGGAGTGCTGCTCAAGCAGAAGCTGGGCTCACTGCTCCTTAGTACTGGCCCCGCCCCCCACCCATTGTTGGGGGGGGTGGCGATCTGGGGCTGGGCTGGCCAGGGAAGGGGCAGTGGGAGGTTGAGGCGCCGCAGTTGTGCCTCATACCGCCTCTGTGGAGGCTCTGGGACTGTGCTGTCCTCTGTTCCCCCCACCCCGCCTCTTCGGAAGGTGTGGCACCGGGACCGGGACCTCGCAGTTCCCTCTCCTGCCTCCTCTACAGAAGAGGCAGCGCTGGGCCCAGGAATGGGCCTGCACCACGACATCTCCAGCCACCTCTGCAGAAGGGGTGACACTGGGACCAGGCGGCACAGCAGACTCTCCCACCACCTCTGTGGAAGGGGCAGCATTGGGACTCTGCGGAAGGGGCAGTGCCTGGACGGGCAGCAGCGCAGGGCTGGTCCCTGCGTCACCTCTCCCACTGCCTCTGTGCAAAGGGCGGCCCTGGGACCAGGACCAGGCCCACACCGCGCCTTCCTCTCCCTCTTTCTCTGTGGAAAGGGGGCACCGGGACTGCCATGGCTGGCCTGGTGGCTCAGGATCGCTGGTCCCGCCCCCCACCCACTGGTCGTTCCAGAAGGTCGTCCGAAAGGTCGTCCGGAAGGTCATTTGGCTGTCTGGTATAATTAGCATATTACGCTTTTATTATTATAGATGATTTGCAGATATTTATTCTGTGTGCTATCTTTTAACTTTACTGATAGTGTCCTTCCAAACACAAATGTTTTTAATTTATTAAGTCCAACTTATTTTTTCATGTTACCATGCAATAGTTGTCATGTTGCCAATGCAAGTTTATGAAGATTTACTCCTATATTTCCTTCTAAGAATTTTATAATTTTAACTCTTACATTTAGGTCTTTGATCCATTTTTAGTTCATTTTTGTATATGATGTGAGATATATGCCTAACTTCATTTTATTTATTTATTTGTTTATTTTGTATGTGAATATCCAGTTGTTTTAGTTTTAGCACCATTTGTTGAAAGGGGCATTTTTACCCCATTTTCTGTCCATGACAGCCTCAGCAAAAATGAAATAAAATATCAATTGACCATATACATATGGTTTAATTACCGTGTTCTCAATTCTACCCTGTTAATCTAAATGTTTTTTCTTATGCCAATACCATGCTTTTTTGATAGCTTTTAGTAAATTTGGAAATCAAAAAGTGTGAATCATTCAAGTTTTTTTTTTTTTTTTTCTAGATTGCTCTGGCTACTTGGGGTCCCTTGCAATGTAAAACAATTTCAGGATCATCTTGTCCATTTCTGCAAAAAAATGGCTGTTGGAATTTTAATAGGGATTTTATTTAATCTGTAAATTGATTTGGGGTGTGTTGCCATTTTAACAGCATTCAGTCTTCCTATACATGAATACATAATGTCTTTTCATTTGCTTATGTCTCCTTTAATTTCTTTCAATAATGTTTTTCAGTTTTTAAATAAGATTTGTACTACACAAGTCTTGCACTTGCCTGAATAAATTTATTCCTAAGTATTTTATTTGTTTTAATGTTATTGTAAATGATTTTGTTTTCTTAATTTTCTTTCAGACTGGCCATTGATAACATATAGAAATACAAAGATTTTTGTATATTGATCTAGTAGCCAGAAACAGCTGAACTTGTTTATCTCTAGTAGTTTTGTGGGGGGTGGGTAAGAGGGTTCTTTGGGATTTTCAATACATAAGATCATGTCATCTGCAGTTAAAAATAGTTGCACTTCTTTCCAATATTTCTTTCCAATCTGTATTCCTTCCTTCTCTTCTCTTCTCTTTTTTTTTTTCTTTTCTTTTTTTATTTTTTGGCTAATTGCCCTGGCTAGACCTTCCAGTATTGAATAGAGGTGGCAGGAGCAGATATCCTTATCTTATTCCTGATTTTAGGGGGAAAGCTTTCAGTCTTTTATCATTAATTATGATGTTAGGTTTGGGGTATTCACAGATTTCCATTATTAGGTTGAGGAAGTTCCTGTCTGTATCAGTGATTGCCAACTACCCTCAGGCTTCATGATTCATTAGGAGGACTCAGAAGACTTAGAAGCTGTTAAACTCAGAGTTTTGGTTCATTAATCGAATTGATACAGATTAAAATCAGCCAAGGGAACAAATGCATGGGCAATATTCAGAAAAAACAAAAAACAAAAAACAAAAAAAAACAGGTGCAAGCTTCCAGTTGTCCTCTCTTAGTAGTATAGCATGGACATATTTAATTCTCCCAGCAATGATGGATGGCAATACACGCAGTGTTGCCAATCAGGAAAGCTCAACCAAGCCTTGGGCCTAAGGTTTTTATTGGGGGCAGGCATTCACAAAGGCATGTAGTGCCTACATGAATGACTACAGCTACTAAGGCTCTAGCCCCTCAGAGAAGAGCAAGGATTTATCCTAAATCACATTTATTAGCATAAATTATCTCATCAGACCTGTACCACATAGCCCGAGGCCTGAAGCATACAAAAGTAAGTGTTCACTATAAATCACATTTGTTAGCCAAGAGCCAGTCCTAAAAACAGGCCTTACTTGGGGATACACAGGATTTGAGCAATCATGCCAGCTAACTTAACCCATTTGTACACAGTCTACCCCCTTAGGTTTTGGCTTAGACTCTCTTAAAGCAAAATGATTATATTTTTCTGTGACATCGCATTTATATATCTAATACACCAATAGTATCTGCATGAGTATTTCCTAACATTTGGAAGAGTCAGTGTTGAGACAGACTTAAGGAAACAAATAATCCATCCTTGAAAAGCCATTACAAATGTTTTCATGTTTTTGTACTAACTTGATATTTATCTCTCTCTTGATTTACTATTATTTGTACCCCATGATAAACTTGTGCAGAGCTATTTAAAATAGAAACTAGATGATGGTAAGCTAAATCTTATTCTTTAGGTGATTTATTTTCCATTAGCACTACATCTGAGGAGGCTTTATCTCAATCTCTCAATAAATTTGATCATCACTTTTTCATATATCTTATGTACATGAGTTGAGTCTTACCAAAATACCAGTGTTATGCCATGTCACAATATGGTTATGGTACAGTTCAGTTTTAATAAAGAATTATTAATCAGTAGGAATCACAGAGGGATTTGCCATTGCTTCCCAACAGAATCAGCCTTTGCCCATCTATATATATAAAAGCCTAAGCAACTGGTCAGCCAGTCGACTGGTCACTATGACATGCACTGAGCATTAGGAGGCAGACACTCAATGCAGGAGCTGCCCCTGGTGGTCAATGCGCTTTCACAGAGGGAGCGCCGCTCAACTGACCATTGGGCGCTAGACGCCGGGCTCATGGCTGGCAGGCGGTGGTGGTAGGCGCAGCGGGAGCCGGGATGAGCAGGAGTGGCATGGCGCCCAGCCTGGGCTCGGGCTCCTCTCCAGCCACCTGCCACTTGGGCGCACGACTACATCCCTCCGGGGATGTTGGACTCCTGGCATTGGCCAGTCCCCGCAGGTCATGTCAAGGGACCCCACCAGTGCACAAATCCGTGCACTGGGCCTCTAGTCCTATATAATAAAGAGGTAATATGCAAATTGACCATCATGCCCTCGCACAAGATGGCCGGCAGGGGAGGGCAGTTGTGGGCAATCAGGCCAGCAGGGGAGGGCAGTTGGGGGTGACTGGGCCTGCAGGGGAGGGCATTTGGTGGCAACCAGGCCTGCAGGGGAGGGCAGTTGGGGGCGACCAGGCCCTCAGGGGAGGGCAGTTGGGAGTGATTGGGCTGGCAGGGGAGGGCAGTTGGGGGCAATCGGGCTGGCAGGGGAGCAGTTAGGTGTCGATCAGGCTGGTAGGGGAGTGGTTAGGGGGTGATCAGGCTGGCAGGCAGAAGCAGTTAGTGGCAATCAGACAGGCTGACAGGCGAGCGGTTTGGACCCAGCAGTCCCAGGTGGTTGTTAGAGAGATGTCCGACTGCCGGTTTAGGCCTGATCCCACAGGGGGTCTCAGATTGGAGAGGGTACAGGCTGAGCTGAGGGACACCCTCCCTCCCAGTGCACGAATTTCATGCACCGGGCCTCTAGTATATTAGAACAGTGAAAAATAATTGTGTGTTGTTAAAGCCACCCTGTCTGTCGTATTTTGTTATGGCAACTCAAACTGACTAGTAAAATTTTAATCTGTCACTGACTATGCAAATTCCAGCCCAGAGTAAATGTCTACTGTCAGAACCCACTTATAGTTTCCCAGAGTTACTGGTAGTGATCCAATGGCATCTATGTGCCAGCCATGTGTAGTGCCCTCCCCTCTGGAGAATCTGCCCCATATCCATCTGCAGTTTCTGTCTCTCTTGCTCGTATTTTGGCCTTGGAAAGTGCAGGAAGCATATGTTGATCCCTTCATCTTGACATTGCTGAAGTTCCCCAGGTACACTCCATGGATTCAGGTGGCCTGACGTAAGTGCAGGAGGATATCCACTTTCTGGTTCCAAACCCCTTTCCATCCTGGAAAGGGAATTCATCTGCTGGGCATCCATATGTTCCACTTGAATGTGTCTCTTAAATTCCCATATTGGTTTCAATCAGGACTGTGCCCATACAGGCATATCATTCATAATCCAGTTTTCCATTGCTCTTCTGCCTGACCATATGGCCAGACCATGGGTCACCATCCATAAGTCTGTTTACTAGTACACCCCAGCATTAGAACTGTTATTGTTGTTCATTCTTCCATCACTGCAAGGAAAACAGCATGCAGTTTAGCCCACTGAGATGGTTTGTTCTTACCTTCACCAAACAGAATTTTTCCATCAGTCTAATAGTATGGTAGCCTTCTTCTGAATAGAATGCTTTTTGTCCACTTTAGAACTTCCATCTATAAATCATTGTTTTGATTAAGACTTGTTAATAGGGCACTGCTCAGGTGAAAATGGGATCTGAAAGCACCTCAGGTGGTTAAAAAATCAGTCCTAGAGGAAAAGAAGCTACCTACTCATGAGTACTATGAGTACCACCCTGCATTCTTCCAGTGCCGTGTTCCTATATAAACCACCCACATTTTATTTATTTTTTAATATATTTTATTGATTTTTTACAGAGAGGAAGGGAGAGGGATAGAGAGTTAGAAACATTGATGAGAGAGAAACATCAATCAGCTGCCTCCTGCACGCCCCCCACTGGAGATGTGCCCGCAACCAAGGTACATGCCCTTGACTGGAATCGAACCTGGGACCCTTCAGTCCGCAGGCCAACGCTCTCTCCATGAGCCAAACGGGTCAGGGCCACCCACATTTTATTATGGAACTCTTCTTGGCACTACCTTTATTAGAGTGATTTCTGTAACATTACCCATGATGTTATGGGTATTTTCTGTTTTAAGATTATTTTTGGCCTTTAGTCATATAGGCATTTTCAATTAAAGCCCACCCAGTAACAAGCCATTGTCCCTCAAATGGTGTGTACCATACTGACACATGTGAAAATGTTCTGGACCAAAATGCCAGTGGTCACTGCTAGACAGCACTCACATATTTTTGCCGTAAGCTCTTATTATTGTAAGTGCAAGTTGCAAGATTCTTTTAAATTAATTTGAGTGTTAATCGTAAGAGCCCAATTGAATTGACTGAATCACCACTTTTTGTGATTCTGACATAGCCTTCTATTATTCAGGTCCCCATTCAAATATGTCTTTCAGGTAGTTTTATGGATAAGAAAGAGGTAGCAATATCTTCAGATATGAAATATATATCCTCAAAATCCAAACAACCCGACTAAGTGCTTTTTACTTAGTTCCAGGGACAATGACAGTAGTTTATTTTTAGTTGCCTGTGGTTTTTGTGTCCTGGATGGCTCCTGGCCAGGTTATTCTAAGAATTTCACCATTTCGACAGGCTCTTGTATTTTTACTAAACTTATTAACCAGCCTCTGTTAGTCATGTGTGTCATTATTTCATTTAAGTCAATTCTCCATTATTCTTCAGTTTCTAATATTATCATGATAGCATCAAAATATAGTGAATTATCACGCTGGGGACCTGCATTAAGTTCAAATCCCTTCTAATAAAATGATGATAGAAGTTGGTGAATTCAAATAATCCTGTGTAATATAGTAAATGTAAATTGGGATCCTTTACACATGAAGGCAAACTGCAGTTGGCTCTTTTCCAAGATCATAATTGAGAAAATATCATTTGTAAGACCAATGACTGAGTACCAGTCTCTCAGATTTTTGTGGACTATTTTTTTTTTGTTTTTGCACTGTTGAATTCACATCA
This sequence comes from Plecotus auritus, assembly GCF_963455305.1. Lineage (NCBI taxonomy): Eukaryota > Metazoa > Chordata > Mammalia > Chiroptera > Vespertilionidae > Plecotus > Plecotus auritus. Next base: position 23,387,456 of record NC_137772.1, on the reverse strand, counting down.
TAGTCTTCTAATGCTCTAGAAGTATTACTTTAGTCAAGCTTTGAGTATATACTGTTAGCCTCCATGAGCCCCCTACCTTTTCCATGGGCTACATAGGGCAATTTGTTGGTACCATTACTCCAACTTCTAACATGTTATTAATTAAAGTGATAATCCCTTTTGCCCACAAGTTATCCAATACTGTTTCAAATTAACAACCTATGTGGATTCAGGCAATTCTAAAGCTTCCCAATTAGCATGTCCAATTAATACTGGCCAAAGTATTACAATAATAGGGTAAGGGAAGTGCTCACCAGTCAGACATAATTTCCATCTCAATAATATCTATATTTATAAAAGGCTAATATGCAAAGGGTCCCCTCGGGAGTTTGACCGGGAGAACAGGAGTTCGATCACTCGCTATGACGTGCACTGACCACCTGGGGGCAGCGTGGAACATGGCAGGTGACCAGCAGCAGCGGGCTGCAGTGGTGGGGTGCTGTGGGAGCGAGGGAAGGAGGAGGCAGGGAGGCAGGGAACCTGATCCTTCCTGATCGCCAGCCAGGCCTAGGCACCCTACCTGTGCATGAATTTCGTGCACCAGGCCTCTAGTATTTAAATAAATGAAACATAGCCACCTCACATAAATTCTGTGCAAAGATTCCATTTTTTATCCAAACTTTTACCTAAATCACATCACCTGCTGTATCGCTGTATCCCCCAGGCTAATTGTAGCCCTTTTGAAGACTTCACCAATAGTTTTGGAATCACAGTGCATTATGTTTCTGTGCTAAGGAGCACCAGAAAGGTTTCTTCTTCACTCTTGGTCACTTTATCCACACACGTTCATATGACTTTGGGTCCTCAGCCAGGAGTTGTACCCATAGACCTTGGTCTTTTCATCAGTCTCCATCCTGATTATAATTACCAGATCATTGACACTAGCATTTCAAGGTTAGGTTTATCCTTGTTACTTAGTTGTCCAGCTTTGTACTCCTCCAAACTAAGATAAATAGAGTGGATTTGTTTAGAGCTGAATTGAGGAACCATCAGGGGCTCCCATCAGTCTACCCAATCTCTGATAGTGTTACATTAAGACCTTTGTATTGACTCCATCAATACCCACATTATTCACACCATTCCTTAATAACAGTTTAAAGTCTTTAACTGTACTAGACCAAGTCCCTTGATATCTACTTTTTCTTTCCACATTCTCTTATGAATTAATGTAATTTTCTTAGCACCTGTAATACTAATAAGGGGAATCTGAGACAATGAAGTTGATAATGACTTCTTGAATCCTTGGTTTTTCAGCAGTGAGGTGATATGAGATATTCATGCAAAGGGATGCCTTAACCAAAGCATTTACTATGACCTTAGTAAGAAGCATATTAGGTGGGTGAAAATTATGATTATCATAAATCCAGCATGGCTGGCAATGCAACATATCAGCCACATTTTTCTGGAAAGTTCCACTTGGCATTAAAATGACAATTACCCTTCTCGGGGTTAAAAATGAAACAAAAACTACATTAACTTTTATCTAGTTCACCAAGCTAGCAGTCACTGAAAGAAAAGCAGCTGTATGTTTGGATCATGAACAGTCATCTGTTATTGTCAATAGTAAGCTGTATAACCTGCATCAATCAACCCAAATATGCTTCTCTCCAATCTGCTGCAGTTAAAATCATGAAGACTGTTTCTATGTTAGTCACTCTCACAATCCACTTTGATAAAGATTATTCAGGAACCGATTATATCAATCCACAAAATTAGACAACTCCATCACACTGTAACTACTGGTTTCAGTAGTTCCTTGGTTTTGTGCTCCCATAAGTTAGACTACATTTTTGTTGATCAGAGATTATAAAGGCACTGTTTGCTGTTCCAACATAAGTTTTCCCTTTGGTAGTGGCCCATGGCTAGTGGTTATAGCTTAGACTGGCTGAAATCTGAGCTTGGCATACTGCCAGGATATGCCCCTTCTTCACTTTAATTTTAACTATTACAGATAAGCATAATCAAGGTATTGTATATTTCAGCACGATTTTCATTCTATTACATTCTCTTATGTAACGAGTGAACAATTTCTTATGAGTTGAGTCTATCATTTTTAAGTTCCATTGATAACTTTTACTCCAGTAACTGATTACAGGGCAGCTGCTGTCACCAGGGTGACTCAGTAGTCATACAGTATGAAGATGGATAATCCTCTATTCCATCAGTTCTCATTTTCCCAAATAATACTTTTCCCAACAAATGTTTAAGTGAGTCAGAGACTGCTACTCTATCCTACTTCTGATGTCAATTGTGCCATTGTCCACAGCCACTATCATGCAAGGTAATTTGCTAGCAAGACTCATAAGGCTCAGAGCTGGTATAATCACAGTTACAGTTTATTACAGTTTCCAGTACAAATTCAAATCATCTAAGGAACATGTTACATGGGGAAACCTGGAAGAAGCTTTTAGGTGTTCTTTTGTAGTGATCAAAAAGACATGATTAATTTTTCTAGCAATGATGTGAACTGTTGCCAAGATGTAAGAAGTGTTGCCAACTAGTAAAGCTCACTTGAGACTTGATTTCCAGAGTTTTTATTGAGGGTTAGTTATATCTGCATACATCTACCTGCATGACTGACCTCAGCTACTCAGATTCCAGAGCCCAGAGCAAAAATAGGTATTCACATCTCTCATTTCATCTTTGTAGCTTCTCCCAGCACAGTACCTGACCCATAGTAGGCACTCTGTAAATATTTACTAAAGTTACATCAATTTTAGAAATTTCAAAATAAGGTGGTATTATTTTTCTGGGCTTTAAAACTATGCCTTCCTACCTTTGTACCTACTCCCCTTTATCTTTGTATCTACACTCTTACACCTTTGTATCTTAATTTTTTTACAAAGAATATCTCAATTTTGATTGTGAAGAAAACTGAATATTTTTTATCTACCCATTCTTAGCCTATATTGGAATTACTTAAAAGGCGACTGGATTTAACAGCATTCCTTCTTGTTAGGTATTTACTGTATAGAATATAGATTTTAAATTATATGAATGGGAAGAGCCTGTTTTTATCTGAGGGGATTGATTGTGGTGGGGGGAGAGTAATTAAGGTAAAGAACTAGTTTGAAAAAAGGATATATTCCTATCTAGTGGTCAGTCCTAACAAATTTAGTAAGAGGAAGCCAAATGCTGACTTTCAAATGTTAACTGAGGCAACAATCTAGACTTTTCAGTTTAGCCCCAGTTTCAGGTATAGTAATCCTTTGACAACAAGGTTAGCAAAATAGCAATTGTTGCAGTCAAGGGCTCATTGGAAAGAGAGTTCGAGAAAAACAGTTGAAAGTGTTGAATGAAAATATTTTAACACAACAAAGTTCTAGAATACATCCACTTCCAAGTCAAGCTATCAGTGTTAAAAACCTGACTGATTGAACACTATTTAGGAAATATTGTAGTGATGTCATAATCTACTAAAGTGTTGATCGTCTCCCAACAAATTTATAATTTTCTTTGTTGTCAAGATAATAAAGGGGAAAGATAATTGTTGTCATACTTTCTGTTTACACTGAACTGAATTTTAAGTGAGGTTTTATATTTTTGTATACAAATAATAAAAATTATAATTTATTAGTAAAATAAATAGGCATTCACCATACATCACATTTGTTAGTATAAACTATCTAATTAAATTGACACTGTATGGCCCAAAGCCTCAGAAATACAAACACCACTCTTACCAGGCAGACTATTCCAAGTGCCAAAGCTCATCTCCTAGTAGTCAAAGAACTAGTCCTGAAGACAGACCTTACTCCAGAATGTGCAGAGTTTGATCAGTCTAGGCCTATGTTGATAACCCTTTACTGCACACCTTCAGTTCCTAGTTTTTTTGGACAATTGTTTATAGCAAAAGGGTATTGGATTTAGTCAAATGCTTTTTTTCTGTGCCAACTGGGATGATAATGTGCTTCCGCACCCCCTAGTATATTCATATTGTGGATTATATTGATTGATTTTCATATGTCAAGACACTCTTGCATTCCTTAGATGAATCCTACTTGGTCATGGCATATAATTCTTTATACATGATGCTATATTTGGTTTTGTATTATTTTGTTGACGTTTTAGATGTACATTCATCAGATATATAGGTCTGTAGTTTTCTTTTCTTGTGATGTTTTACGGCTCCAGTATCAGCTTTATAGAGTTAGAACGTATTTTCACCACTTCTATTTTTTGAGAAGTTTCAGAAATACTGGTGTTAATTCTTTTTCATTTGGTAAAATTTACCAGTAAACTGTCTGGTTCTGGGCTTTTCTTTGGCATTTTTAAAAGATTATTGATTCAGATATTTTAAGTTTAAAGGCTTATTTACATTTTATTTTATTTACATTTTATTTTATTTTTAGTCAGTTTTTGATAGTTTGTGCTTTTCTAGGAATTCACTCATTTTTTGTAAATTTGGATACACTTCTTTAAGAACTCTATTTTTTAAAAATTTACATCAGGTCATTAGTAACATCCCCAAATTCCTAATTTTAGTACATAATTCAAATTACTAGTCTTTTCTCTTTTGTCCTTGGTCATTCTAGCTAAAGGTTTCTCAATTTTTATGATCTCAAAAAAACTTTTGGTTTTGTTGATTTTTCCTATTTTGGCTAGTCTCTATTTCAGTTATTTTCCTCTCTAATCTTTATTATTATCTTCCTTCTCTTTGCTTTAGATGTAGTTCTTTCTCTAGTTTTAGAAGGTGAAAGTTTAGGCTATTGATTTGTGGTCTTCTTTTTTAATGTAGGTATTTATAGCTTTAAATTTCCCTCTAATAACTAATTTTTCTGCATCTGATAAGTTTTGTTTTTATTTTATCTCAAAATATTTTCTTTATCTTGTGATTTATTCTTTGATCCATTGTTTATTTATTATAAAATTGCTTAATTTTCACATTTTTTAAAAATATATTTTTATTGATTTCAGAGAGGAAGGAAGAGGGAGAGAGAGAAACATCAATGATGAGAGAGAATCATTGATTGGCTGCCTCCTGCACGTCCCCCACTGGGGATCGAGCCCGCAACCCAGGCATGTGCCCCTGACTGGAATCGAACCTGGAACCCTTCAGTCCGCAGGCTGATGCTCTATCCACTGAGCCAAATCAGGTAGGGCTAGTTTTCATATTTTAAAAATTTTTTTATATTTTCTTCTGCTAGTGATATGTAATTTTATTTTATTGAGGTCAGAGAAGATACTTTGTATGATTTCAGTCTTTTTAAATTTATTGAGGCTTTTTTTTGTGTGTGTTGTAATATGTAGATTATCCTGGGGAATGCTCCATATGCGCTTGAGAAAAAGTGTATTCTTCTGTTATTGAGTAGAGTGTTTTATATATTTTGGTTAGGGCTAACTGGTTTATAGTGTAATTCTAGTCTTCTGCTTCCTTGCTTATGTTCTACTAGAGGCCCAATGCATGAAATTAGTGCAAGGGGCTCAACCCTGCAGCTGCGGCCTCGCCCCTGCCCACTGTGGCTTTGTCCGGAAGGTCATCCAGGAGGACGTCCAGAAGGACATCTGGTCTAAGTAGCATATTATGCCTTTATTATTATAGATTATTATAGATAGTTGTTCTGCTCATTATTGAAAGTTGGGGAATTCACCTGTTATTGTTGAACTGCCTATTTCTCCCTCAATTCTGTCTTTATTTGATTCATATATTTCTGGGCTCTGTTGTCAGATATGTATGTTTGTAATTGTTATATCTTCTAAGGTGAATGATCATATATGATCATATAATGTCCTACTTTATCTCTTTTAACAATTTTGTCTTTGAGTCTAATTTGTCTGATATTAGTATAGACATTACACTCTTTTTTGCTTGAAATATCTTGGACTTTCACTTTTAACCTATTTGTGTTTTTACATGTACAGTGAGTGTCTTATAAACAGTATATAGTTGGACTATATTTTTAAATTTATTTTGCCAATCTCTGTCTTTTAATTGGAGAGTTTATTTACACTTAATGCACTTACTAACAAGGAAGTACTTACTTGTGTTATTTTGCTATTTGTTTTTTATGTCTTGTAGGTATTTTGCTCTTCAGTATCTCTATTATGGCCTTCTTTGTATTAAATATTTCCTAGTTAACAACTTAAATTTTTTTACTAAATATTTAAGTGACTTTCCTATTTTATAACAAACTAGTTCAGATTCATTTAAATTTCATTTTAATGGTGAACAAATACTTTGCTCATATATAATCCTACCCCCTATTTATGTTGTTATTGTCACAAATTATATTTACACATAGAACCATAAATATTGATTTATATTAATTATTTTATGCAGTTGTCTTTTAAGTCATATAAAACAAAAAGTTACAGTACATCCCCAAAACATTAGTTTTGATTGTTACCTATGTTGGTACCTTCCCTTTGCTCATTATTTCTTCATAAGGAGCCCAGCATGCGAAATCGCGTGGGCCCACCCTACCTTAACACCCAAACCTCTCCATGCAGAGCTCCAGCGCGCCTGGCCCAGCCCCCCTAACTCCTCTGCCCTTCTCTGGCCGCTTCAAGCCCCACCCTCAGTCCCTCAAGTCACCTTGGGCTGGTCCCGCCTTCTCCAGGTGCCACTTCCCCCCCATCTCTGGAGCAATGCAGTGGCTCCGCCCCATCATGGCTCTGGAGGAGAGCATGGAAGCCTCCTGCCTGCTGCACTGTGCTCCTTCCCCTGACAGGTGGATGGCAGGGTGCTCCGAGTACGAGCGCTGGGTGGCGAAGGACTGGTGAGGGGGGTGCTACGGCTCTCACCCCTGTCCTCTCCACCACAGGATGGTTCTGCCTCCTCCTGGCGCCTCCCCACTTCCTCCCTGTCTCTGGAGCAACACCCTGCTGCACATGTGCAGGCAGCCTCCTGCAATCGGTGGTGAAGTTATGGAGTAAAGGACAATTTGCATATTCCTCTATTATTATATAGGATGTGGATTAAAGTTACTGTCTAGTGTTCTTGTATTTCAGCCTGAAGGATTTTCTGTAGCATTGCTTGTAACAGATCCACTAGGAACAAACTGTCAATTTCTTAATTTTGTTTCATTTTGAAGCATAATTTAGGGGAATGAAATCAGGATAAATTAGAAAGTCGTAAAGCTTTCTTACTTAGATTCAGCTGTTGATTTTTCTTGACTAAAATTTTTTCAGATAGTCTCAGACTTTTGGCCAATTTCCAGAGTTCAGAAATAGTTGATTCCAACAGTTTTGCTAGTTTATTTTCTGCTTTTGTGGAGGGACAGACTTTTGGAGTTCCCTATTCCACCACTGTTGCTCATGTAGCTTTTTTTTCCCCTCTGCTGTGAAACACATTTCTCCAAAGGTTGAGTGATTCCTTGAATTTCATTTGAAAAGTCATCTTACACCTGTGTCACCATGGAAGGTGATCAGGATTGGGCTAAGTGGAGGCTGGCCAACACAGGCTTGGAGGCATGTAATGTGCTGAAGCATAGTATGCAGCAGGAAAATCTGATCTGTTGACCAATCCCATGCCAGGTAAAGGCAGTTGATTCAACAGCCCACACAGAGAAGAGTCAGAGATCATATTGTATTTGGATATGGTTCATTCAAACTTGGGATCCAGTAATTGCAATATGTCAAGGCAATTGAATAATTAGATTTATGTTGGTTACTTGAAAATCATATGCAGGCAAAAAAAAATAATGATGTCAGAAGCTGGGAGGACATAAAGAAAAATAAGATTTAGAGTGAAAAATAGGTCAACTTAAACATAAGACTATGCCATGAAATAAGAGTAAAAATTGTTTATTTTTATTCATTTACTTTTTGATCAATCATCCTTATTCATCAATTAATTGAATAAGAACTATTTACCAAGCCTATGCTAGATCCTTCCCTAGGCACAGTGGATATTGAAATAAACACAGTAGTCATAAACCATATTTAGTGAATCTTTTAGCTTGATAAGGAAATCATGTTTTTAAAAAACAATCATAAAAAACAACTATGTAATAAAAGACTAAGCAACCGTTAAGACGGAACAACCAGTATGACTGGTCACTGTGATGCACACTGACCACTAGGGGGCAGACGCTCAATGCAGGAGCTGCCACCTGGTGGTCAGTGCGCTCCCACAGGGGGAGCGCTACATAGCCAGCAGCCGGGCTCATGGCTGTTGAGCACAGTGGCAGTGGGCAGGAGCCTCTCCTGCCTCTGTGGCAGCGCTAAGGAGCAGCAAGCTGAGCGAGCAGCAAGCAGGTGATCATTAAGGAGCGAGGGGTCCCAGACTGCAAGAGCGATGTCTGACTGCCAACTGCAGGCAGACATCCCCTGAGGGCTCCCGGACTGCGAGAGGGTGCAGGCCAGGCTGAGGGACCCCCCCCCCCCCACACACACACACACAGTACATGAATTTAATAAGTATCTATAAAAGCCTAAGCGACCATCGTAACCAAACAAATGACCAAACAGGCTGAGTGGGGTGACTAGGCCAGCAGGGGGGTTAGTGAGGGGCAACTAGACGACTGAGCAGCAGGCTGCATGGGGCGACCAGGCCGGCAGGGGGGTTAGTGAGGGGCGACCAAACGACCAAGAAGCAGACTGTGTGGGGTGACCAGGCCCACAGGGGAGGAAGTTGGGGGTGACCAGGCTGGCAGGGGGGGGCAGTGAGGGGTGACCAGGCCGGCAGAGGGGAGCAGTGAGGGGTGACCAGGCTGGTGGGGGGCAGTTGGGGGCGACCAGGCCAGTGGGGGTCAGTTAGGGGGGACCAGGCCGGCGGGAGGGGGGAAGTTGGGGATGACCAGGCCAGCAGGGGGGGTAGTTAGGGGCGATCAGGCAGGCAGGCAGGTGAGCAGTTAGGAGCCAGTGGTTCCAGATTGTGAGAGGGATGTTCAGGCCTAAACCGGCAGTTGGACATCCCCCAATAGGTCCCGGATTGGAGAGGGTGCAGGCTGGGCTGAGGGGACCCCTGCCCCCTCACCCCCATGCATGAATTTCATGCACTGGGCCTCTAGTGAAAGAATAAGATGCTATGAGAAAGAACTGTAGGTGGCCAAATTTGGACTAAGAGGTACAGAATGCTTAGGAAAGAGGAAGCTAACACAAAATCGGCAAATATTTACTTAGCCTACAGAGTAGGAGAAATAGATAGCCTGGGTATAAAAGAAGGATTATATAGAGTCTTTATTCTTTAGATAGTATTAGTCAATTTGGGAAGACAAGATATAAATAGTAAAAGTGTTACATAACAATACAAAATCTCGTTAAGGTAAAGTGCTAATATATGTCACAAGCTGGAACATAATGAAAAGATTTGGTTTTAAATCAAATGGAATTTTCAGACTGAACATTAATTTGTTAAAATTATTACTAATATTAAGTAGGAGAAATTATCAACTATTAACATGATTTCCATTTATGTTACTGAGTAACTTGTCATGTACTTTGTAGCATTTTTAAAATGAGATATCCTGGGATGCCCTTCCTCTTACAATTACTTTTATCCAAAATTTTCTGCAATAGGTCACAGTGAGAACTTCTTACCTGTTTCACCATTCCCCGGGGCTGGCTACAGACAGGTGGCACCCAGGTTTTGGCAGCCTGGCTTAGCGAGGGATGTTTTGTGCCAAGTTTACAGGAAGGCTCACTTTGGTTGTTATCACTGCGACAATGACCGAGACTAGGGGAATAGTCCATCAATTATCTAGTTGCTATATTTCCATAATGCCGAGTGACTTATGTGAATGACTCTCTTACTTGTTTGATTACAATTACCTCTTTTTTTAAAAAAATGTATTTTTATTTTTTAAACTTTATCTTGCCCTACCTGGTTTGACTCAGTGGATAGAGTGTCGGCCTGCAGAAGGGTCCCAGGTTCAATTCTGGTCAAAGGCACATGCCTGGGTTGTGGGCTCGATCCCCAGTAGGAGGCGTGCAGGAGGCAGCTGATCAATGATTCTCATCTTTGATGTTTCTCTCTCTCTCCTCTCCCTTCCTCTCTGAAATCAATAAAAATATATTTTTTAAAAATTATCTTTATTGTTGAAAGTATTACAGATGTCCCTTCCACCCACCCCCCCCCATGACCCCTTCATCCCTATCCTCGCCCCTCCCAGGCCTTTACCACACACTTGTCTGTGTCCATGGGTTATGCATACATGCATATATGTTTCCTGGTTAATTATTCCCCACCTACCCTGCCATCCCCAACTTCCTAATGAGATTCAGCAGTCTGTTCCATGTTTCTATTTCTCTGGATCTATTTTGTTCATCAACTTATATTGTTTATTAGACTCCATACATGAGTGCGATCATGTTATATGTAGTTTTCTCTGACTGGCTTATTTCACTTAGCATAATTACAACAACCTCTTTTAAGGTTAGACATAGTCCTTATTTCTGAGTTAAATGTATCAGATCATGACAATGGACTAGTTTTGTTCACCAGTGAAATAACTGCATTAGCCATGAACATACTACTTTCATGAAAATGAAATGGCTGTTGTCCTAGGGAAGTTTAGCAAGTAAGGTTTTTTTCCCTCTTGATTTTCATTCTTTTCTCATTCCCTCAAGTCTCAAAAGAAAAATGGAGCTAATAGTCATGTTAATGTGTCAAGTTCTCAGTCCTACAACTAAACTGTAATAAAAACACACATGGGCAATGGTTGTGGAGGAAGCACCTAATATACTTTAAATTTATCTCCACATACAATTACGATAAAATATCCTGTTTCATCAATATTGGATTTTAATCAATTTTAGTGTGCAGAATCCTTGTTTGAAAGTTTTAAAAATCTTCCTTTAATTACTGAGATCAGCTTGAAGACAGGATCCGAAAAGCTTTGCCAAGATGGAAAAAAAATAGTATTCTAGAAAAATCCAAAGTAAAGTGTTTTGACTTTATTTTTCTCCTGTTAAAATGGCAGTATTATGCTAGCAATTATCATCTTTCAAGTCAAAACTTTAAGAATTACTAAATATCAGCTAATCAAAGCCACTGTGCAATGCAACTAAGAAACATTTACTAAAGCCCAAGTGAAGGGGTAGATTTTTCAAGTGGTTTTGATAAGCTCCCAAAGATCAGTCTTTATCTGAAAAATCTGATGGTTTCAGAGTGGAATGGAATGTCATCATAAACCAGCACCATTTCTTCACCTAAATCATTTTTTCCAGTATTGAACTTAAATAAAACTAATTCAGTTTGAAGAGGTCACTTTGTGATTTCTCCAATAAAACATTTTACAGGTCTGCATGAGACTGTCTTTCTCAAACTCAAAATTAGGTGTTTGAACTCCTGAATACTAAATTCAGGGTCTGAAAACACATTTTTAAACATAATTTGTTATCCAGTTAAAATCAGACTCTTATTTCATTATAGTGCAGTCTTCATTGACAGTCATTCCTTTCTGTAAGAACATGTTTACATTGGGGCCATTTAACTCAGTGGGAAATTTTTGTCAGTCACTCCTAATATAGGACATTTCCCCAAAGATGTTCTGTTCCTTGAGGCAAGAAAACAAATGAGAATTCAGAGATGTATAATTGATTGTTTTATTATTATTAAGTTTAAAGAAAAATACTTTGAGTCACACTTTCATAATGTTGTTGTAATTATCTGACTTCATGAGAGTTTCCCTAAAAGGCAAATGCTCAGGATAATAGATCATCAACCTTCTCTTGTTTTGTATCATTGTGACTAACATCTACCCTTTCTCCTCCATTGCTCTAAGCTGTGCATTTAGAAGTTATTTTAAGTATTGTTAGGATCAAAGCAATCAGTGTGTGCTGGGTTATAAGTGCTTTAGTAATTTAAGAATCATTTCTTTTTTTATTTTTATTAAGCTAAGAATTAGCATTTAAAGACTTAGCAAGCTCTGCCACTTACTGGGCATATGACCTTAGAAAAGTCACTTAAGCTCTTTGGGTCTCCCTATCCTTGTCTACAAAATTAGGTAGGTGGCCATAACAATAATGCAGGAGATATATGCCTCAAAGAAGTAACTCCTGAAAGGATATTTGGAACCACAAATGGTAGTACTGTAGGCAATAATTCTGGGTGGGAAATTTTTGGATTAGGGGGAAAATAATAAACACCTGGGTAAGTGGAAATCAAGAGGCTTTTGGAATGGATAGGAGAGTGAGGACTTTGACTGTCGATGCCTTTGCATGTAATTTAAAACCCTGTGTGTTTCAGGTATGGAGATACAAGTGCATAGCTTTGGGATTTTGTTCACAGATGTAGGGTCCAAGCAGTTGTGAAAAGCCCAGGAAAAGCCAGGGACTAAGAAGTAGTTCAAACAGCAAGGACTTTGCTACTTTTGATTTTACCCTCTGGCCTTTGCCAGAGGCTTGAAAAGAGGTGCAAGTTAGAAGGAGAATGGGAGCCACCTGACCTGTGGACCAGAGTGGGTACAGAATCCAGTTCTAAGACTAACAGCACACAAAACATCAAAGGGAGGTGACAGTGGTTGAAGGCAGCAGTGGGTTCACTGTGTAGCCCAAAGAGGCACACAGGCTTTGAGTCCTTGGGAGCTACGGTGGGTGACAGGGCTTAACAGAAAATGGGATTTGGGTGTCAGTCCTGCCCATCCGCATTGTCTGAAATAAGCATCCAGTTATAGTTACCAGCCCAATATCTCTTTGTAACCAGTGGAGATCATCCTCCAAGGGTACCCAGGGCTCTCCCTTCTAAAATCACTGGTGAAAGAAGTAGTTTATTGTTTTGGCTTATTTTTTATAACTGTTCTGGAAAACTGACATTTAAGGTAACTATCAGAAATCTTGATGTTTCTATGGTAACATTCTTTCACAATTTCTTCCATTTTTATATTTTGGCCCAAAGCTCCACCTCAAAATATAATCTTCCCAACTGTCCTCCCTCATTTGCTTCTGGTGGTTTATCTACCATCATAAGTGGTTTCTGGTTCCTGAAGAGTCCTGCTTTCTGAGTGGTCAGTCTTGCTTTATTGAATCAACTCACCAATTTAATAGCCCCATGTATTTCATCAAGTAGTACTTTAATAGTTTCCTAGAAGCCATTGCTAACGCTGGGAATGGGATTTAGAACTTAGGAGAAATGCCCAGAACTACACCATATACTTTCCCACTTTTTCCTAGTCAGGGATTGTAGCTGATTATCCCCCAGCACATGTTTTCTTTTTTCTTTTTCTTAAATCAGGTTACATGGAGTTTTCCCTTGTTTATAACCATATACAATCTCAATAATGAAATAGCTGTTCTAACCTGAACTCCAGGCTCCCTGGCCTGCCATTAACTTGCTGTGGCACCTGAAATTTATCTGTGTGGCATGGTTTCCTTATATATAAAATATGGAGATTGAACTAGGATACATTTGCAATCATTTTCATACCTAAAAATCAATGATGATGTCCATGAACATAGTCTCAAACTCATTTCAAAGTCTATTTCTAGATCCTATCCTGAAAGTAAGATGTGGTAGAAGAATGAAGCAATACCTGAAACGAAGTGTCAATGAAATGGAACAAATTATCTAGGATATACATTGCTGGTTTTATTTAGAGTTTCTGCCATTGAGCCCTGGATGTATCTTACTACAGTGCTTAGGAAATACTTCAATATCAAATGGAAAATATGTCCACAGTGATGTGGAATTGTTGATGATTTAGAGGTGTGAGCACAACTACTGAGACAATCTGACTGACATAAAACAAAGAGGATACTTCTGGTAGAAGAGTTAAAGCAAATTTGGAGAGTAAGGAGCATCAAATAAAGTCAGTCCTTCCTTCAACTTATCCATGGTGCTTTACAGAACTAGCACAGCATTTGTGTTAACATCAATTCCATGGGATTTATTTTCAGAGAATATTGTAATTGTTTTCTTAGTTCTTTCCCCTAACCACCTAGTCCAGCAACATTCCAGGAAATACCTAAAATCCAGGACTGATATTATGACTGCATTGTCATCTCAACAATTACTAATGCAAACATAATTTGTAATAAAATGCATTTTATATAATACCAACATGGTCTGAAATCAGATCTTTGGATGATACCTCACCCACATGAAAAAAGTGTTCATACTTTTTCTGGGGTCATCCATAATCTGAGTGAAGACTAGTAGAACCACAGGCGAGTGCCCTCTGCCACCATCTTCTCTGTTTCTTGAGTTATCTTTGTTTTTCATGTTTCCCTCACAGCCTTCTGTGAAGACTCAGGGTAGACTTTAATTGCTTCTCTTTTTGCAATGTCACCTCTCCTTTCTTCTTCTCATAGTCATCATAGCTTACCCGTCTTGCAGCTCTTCATAAACATGTCCGAGAAGTACTACAAATTCCTATTAGGCATTTTTTGCCTGGTGGTCCTTTAATCCTCAAAAGACCAAGAACATTCCCCTATATTTAACCACATTCTTATTTTTTTATGTCAGTTCAAAATGTTTTAAGAAGATAATTGTTATGTAACCAGAAGAATTTTATACCAAGACCCGACAATCTCAGTGTGTCTATTGTAGATGCTAAATTGGTTTAATATATTAATGTGCTATAATGGTAACTAGAATCACAGTCATAAGTTGCTTTATATTTACTTTTATAAGCCAGGTAAATTTTATTTAAACTCATTATGGACTCTGTCCTTTAATCTATTTTTGAAATACAAGTAACTTGATAATATGGCAAATATTTAGAAAAAAATAGCTTTATAAACTATAGTGCAAGCTTGGTAGATGGCCAATTCCATTGGAATGATGATTGAACTTTAAATATAAAATAATCGTCATCATTCCATTCAATTGGGTGCACATTTATTGAGCACCTGCTGTGTACCAAGCACATATTGAGTACTGTGAGAGGAACAGTGATAACCTCTGGTCCTTATCTTCCACAAGTTTTCAGAAAAGATCTGACCATCTTCCAGCAGCTTAAAAATATGAAAAAAACTATTCTGGCTGGCCATGGCAGAAAAAACAATTCTGGCTGGCCATGACAGAAATATAGGCAGTGTGCTTTGGGTAAATGGAGAAAGGTGTGATTAATACTTTGTAGGAAAATTAGTACAGGCTTCCAAGGAGCATTAGAGAGTAATTATTAAGGAAGAAAAGACAGAGTAGGCCAAGGAGCCAGGTGAACAGAAGCTATCCACTAGAAATCCCTACTTCTGGGAATATATCTGAAGAAACCCAAAACACTAATTCAAAAGAATATATACACTCCTATCTTCATTGAAACATTATTTACAATAGCCAAAATTTGGAAGCAAGCTATGTGCCCATCAGTATATAAGTGGATTTAAAAAGCTGTGGTACATTTACACAGTGGAATATTACTTAGCCGTAAAAAAGAAGGAATTCTTACCTTTTGTTACAGCATGGATGGACCTGGAGAACATTATTCTAAGTGAAATAGGCCAGTCAGACAAAGACAAGTACCTTATGATTTCACTCATATGTGGAATCTAATGAACAAAATAAACAAGCAAGTAAAATAGAGACAGACTCATAAACACAGAAAACAGACTGACAGTTGTTAGAGGAGAATAGTTGAGGGGCTGGTGAAAAAGATGAAGAGATTATACACACACACACACACACACACACACACACACACACACACACACACAAAATACCTCATAGACACAACAGTATGGTGATTGCCAAAAGGAAAGGGGCTGGGAGAGGTAAAAGAGGATAATGGGGCGATAAATGGTGAAGGTAGGAGACTTGACTTGTGGTGGTGGAATACAGATGATGTATTATGGAATTGTACACCTGAAACCTATATAATTTTACTAGAGGCTCGATGCACGAAATTTGTGCAAGAGTAGGTTTTTGCAGCCCCAGCGGCTGCCTCTATCCCTCACAACTGCCACAGCTGCCCCGATCCCTCGCAGCCGCCATGGCTGCAGCCCCAGCTTTGTCCAGAAGGTCATCCAGACAGTTGTTCCGCTGTTTGGCTATTTGGTCAATTTGCATATTATGCTTTTATTATTATACATGAATCAGTATCACCCCAATAAATTCAATAAAATTTTTTTAAAAAAGAAATCCTTGCTTCCCATTGTTTTGGCCTATATTAATGATGATAACAATCTATCAGAATAATCCTATATAATAAAAGCCTAGGTGGCATCACGCCCTCACACGATGTCATCACAAGATGGCCGCCACAAGATGGCTGGCAGGGGAAGGCAGTTGTGGGCAGTCTGGCCAGCAGGGGAGGGAAGTTGGGGGTTATCAGGCCAGTAGGGGAGCAGTTAGGCATCAATCAGGCTGGCAGGGGAGCGGTTAGGGGCTATCAGGCTGGGAGGCAGAAGCGGTTAGGAACAATCAGGCATGCAGGCAGGCAAGCAGTTAGGAGCCAGCAGTCCTGGATTGTGAGAGGGATGTCCGACTGCCGGTTTAGGCCTGATCCCACTGGCAGTCGGACATCCCCCAAGGGGTCCCAGATTGGAGAGGATGCAGGCCAGGCTGAGGGACACCACCCACTGTGCACGAATTTCATGCACTGGACTTCTAGTTAACTATAAATACACAAAATTTTATTTCATCTTAGGGCCTGCCCCTTCATTGAGATGTCACAAATCATGACAGGAGAATAAAATTGCACATAAGAATTTATAGCATCTCATTCGTTTTTAAGTTTCAACATGTCAAAGAAATTGTTTTTAATGCATATGAATGGGAATTTTTTTGAGCTATGAACTGTATTGCACCCCACCACCACAATCTTCAAGTCAAGCTAATAAAGTACCTTAATAACAGCCTAACATGGTACACAACCTGCCTGTCTCAAAAATCTCACCTTCAGCCACTTCACCATACAAATGTCATTTTCCAAATTTGCAAACCTTTCCATTCTTCACCTTCATGCTATAGTCTCTCTTGACCCTGTCTTTGTCTATATTATTTCCTCTTACAAGAACATGCTTCTTTGCCTCCACCCTCCTCCTGGCTAACTGCTCAAGATCATCTGTTTGGAAACTTTCAATGACCCCTTCTTCTGGAATAAATACACTAAGGGACATCTTCCCAGATTATCAGGTTAGAGCAGCTTTTGATATTTCTCTCCCATGAGGCCATGTAATTTTTGAAGATTGTGTTAACTTTGATTTATTTTTGTCTATTGGTACTTATCGGGAAATAACAAGTGCATGCCATATTTGTCCCCCTTCTCTCTTTCCTCACTCACTACAGACAGTAATAATCCATCACCATGTAATTTCTTACTGACCCCTTACTCAAAATCATTCTTGTTCTAATTCTTCAGCCAGATACTGCCAATCATTCAGAGTTGGTACACAAGCCCATGTGACTCTCTTGACGTTAGTAGACTCTAAATCCTCATATAAATAATTAATATATCTAAGGTTGCCTCCTGTTTTCCTAATTTCACACCTGGAACTGGCATGATAAGTATCTATTTTGTACAAGCCGTCTTGCTAGATTATTTATGCACATTACCTGATGTGATTCTCACAAGAATATGTGTGTTGTTAATTAATCTTTCTTCTCCACACATGAGAATATAGACGTAGAGGAGTTCAGACACTAGTCTAAGGCTATGCTAGTAACTATGGTAGTAAACCTGGATTATAAACCACAGCTACAAAGTTTCAGTTCTACAGATGAATAAATCCTAAAGCTCTACTGTATAACATAGTGGCTATAGTTAATAATACTATATTGTATACTTAAAATTTTCTAAGAGGCTAAATCTTATGTCAAGTATTCTTGTCACCCACACACAAATAATAACAAGAATAAAATAGGAGAAAATTTTGGAAGGTGATGGATATGTTTATGGCATAGATTTTGATGATGTTTTCATGGATATATATACTTATCTCCAAACTCATCAAGCTGTATCCATCAAATATATACAGCTTTTTAAATATCAAGCATACCTCAATAAAATAGTTTAAAAATAAACAAACCACAGCTATTTGACATTCAAGTCGATGTCTTTTTCATTGTCTGGAGGGAACTTGGGTTTGTTTTGCTATTTGTTATAAACCATAGTGTCTAGCCACTTGTACTTGAAGAACTTCAAGTCAGGCATTAGCAGCCGCTGCCTCCTATCTCTTAACTGGCTAGCCCTCTGCCCCCATGCTATAGTAGAGAGACAGGTAGGTCTGCTCAGTGTCAGTGAGGCTAGGAGAATAGCAGAGCTGTCCACAAAGAGAGAGTGGGTTCATGTCAGCTGCATACACATTCCAGGGTCCCTCACAAATCTGTGGAATTGGCGTTTCCCTCACCTTTTTCCAATCATGTTTTCTGTTTTCTGCACTGTTCCTTAAAATTGCCCTGTGGATGTCTGAAACAGTAGCTGCTTTTCTCACCACATACACTCTCCTCTTCTGTCACACACACAGACTGATCTGTTATTTCTAGGTTGTTCTTGAGTACTGGAGTGTTGTTGATCATTGATTTTTTTTTTTCTATCTCAGAAAAAGGCGCTACAAGGCATTGCCTTTAAAAAAAAAAAAACAACAACAGAGTGAGGGAGAGAGAAAAAGAACACACATCTGAAGGATTCCATGGACTTTGTAAATAGATTTGTTTCCAAAAGTTTTTATTTTAACCCAGTCAAAACATTTGAGCAACCTGAATGGCAACTCTGCCTTTAAAGGAATGTAGCTGCAATCTTGCAACAGAAACACACCATTCTGAAGTTTAACTTGCGGGGACATGCCTTTAGATTTAGTCACTAGGAGTGGAAAATTATCAGGGAAAGTGACAACCTGTGTCTCTTTCTAGTTGCCAGTTCCTCTTTTATTCTCAGTGCATGATCTCCATATGCTTTCGCTTTGAACAGACTTCAGTTCTAAATCAGCTTGGTCACCTCTTTCATCTTTCAAATCTCAGATTATATTAATATCCACAGCACCAATAGTTTAAATCTCTGCCCCCACCCCAAAACAAAACACCCTGGAGAATTAACTGTGACATTAGGAACTGGAGCTCAGAGCACAGACATGTGAAACTCTGTTCCACTCCACCACCATCCCCATGGAAATAGCCAGTGGTCATCTGGAGCAGTCCGTTAGGTGGAAGATGGCTGAGAGAATATAAGCAGGTGCAAAATAATTATCTCTTACTTTGCATTATGCTTTACTGCCAGTAAAAATTCATACATACATTGATTATTATATTTATCTTTATAATCCTTGAGGTGAAGAGGCAGACATTACTCTGTTTTGGAGATGAAGACAGTATGGCTGGGATTTGAGGGTATTGCCTGTGATGTATTGCATTATTGGCTAAATCCCTCACCCTTACTTGTATCAATCCCTTTTTCCATGTGACTTCAGGTTCCTCCCACAAAAGGAATGGAGAATATTTGCCATCTTTAGACTGTGATTTTGCCTTTATCACTGGCATTGGCTAATACAAGAGGGAAGCAGTGGTATATCAATTCTTTTTTCAGGCCCAAGAAACCTGTATGTTTACATTTATGTGCTGATCCTTCACCAACAATATGAGAAGAGCATGCCCCGGATGGCCAGTGGGTCCCAAAAGAAAGATGAGAGCAAGTTGAAGTAGAGCCACTCTGGCTAAGCCCAAGCTAGATCACCTGACCTGCAAACCCATGAAAAATAATATATGATTTGAGTTTTAAACCACTGAGTTTGGGCTGGGTTTAGTCATAATGAGTAACTGACAAATTGCCCAAGACCACACAGTTCTTCAGGGACAGTCAGAGATCAGTCATTACTTTTCACTCCAAAACTATTGCTATTCCATTACCCCAGGTTGCATACTGAACATATCATTAGAAACTAGACAGATTTTCAGTTATAAGATTAAGAAACTTTCTCTCAGGAAGCTGTACCTTAGCTAGTACAATTTATCTCTCATTATTCCCTCACATAGTTCTCTGATAAAGATAGGCTGGTGTCCTTCCCACCAGCCATTCATACACGTTATCTTTCCCTTTATACTCAATCCTAGCGGCCACTTCTCCCTCTCTGCTCAGTCAGATCTTTTACTTATTAACACCCACTTGTAATCCATCCATTCACTCGTGAGTTCTCCCCTATTCATTTATTCTCTGCTTATGTGGCATTTAACATTGATACATAGTCTCAATCCCACACAATGACACTCTTAATCCCTGTTCTTGGTGACTGCATGACCTGCCTCCATAATTCAATATAAGAGCTTCCCACAGGGCCCAAGACCTCTGCTCCCTGGTGCACCTGTGAATAAATAGGTGCGTGAATTAATAAGTAATAATTAAACTCATAGCATATAAGCTACACTACAAGGAGGCTAAATTAGCACAGCATCTTTTTAACTGCTTGTATAATTGCTTCTCATCTCTAGAATGCTAAAAATGAATGCAAAGATTCATGATCTCTTATCACCTGAAATATTGGAAAATAAGTACACCTTACCCAGAGAGAAAAATGCTTTCATTCTCCACCAGGTGTCTCCTCAGGTTCAGCCATTGTTAGCAGCATCCTCTATACAAGCTGAGGCTGTGGCTGGGTGTAGCTAGTAAGCACAGTGTAGAGGAAGCCCACCTACTGAAAAGGACTGCAGGGCTTGTTACATACCGGAGCAGATACCACCTCAAAAGGTTGCTTCCCTCTGTGTGTGTGGATGTGGGCGCAACAACATTTCAAAGCACAGATACCTTTTGAAAACATAGCTCATGGATCATTACTTATAAAAGATTACCAGTTCTTTTTTTAAAATGTCATCTCCACCTCAAGGAAATACTTAATTTCTATGCATATAGTAATCATTATCTTAGGTACCTAGGTGGCATATTAGCAAATTTGGATATGCTTCAAGATTGCTCTATCAGAACTTCTGCATTTGAAAGAAAACCAAATCGGCCACAATAAGTCAGCATTTTCTCTGCCCTTCATCTTTCTAACTACTAAACTCCCAGTTGTAGGCATATGTGAGCCTGGCCCCAAACTGTCAACCCAAAGAAGGGTTGTTCTAACCCCAAGTACTTACCTTTGTCAGTCTAAAAACCAGAAGAGTTTCCCAAGATGCTTCCTGGGCCAGATCATTAGAGCTTTGTAGTCAGTGAAGGAGAAGGAGGTGAATCTGCCGCTTCTGTACAAAAAGACACAGGCTTGCTAGGGTCTTTATAT
Organism: Plecotus auritus; assembly: GCF_963455305.1. NCBI lineage: Eukaryota > Metazoa > Chordata > Mammalia > Chiroptera > Vespertilionidae > Plecotus > Plecotus auritus. The sequence continues at coordinate 23,366,390 of NC_137772.1, read as the reverse complement.
AACGACGCCTTCCTGGCAAGGAGCTTTTATTTTGTATTTAGCCTCTGTGGCATGTAACTATTTTCAGGGTTTCTCTTGGATATTTTCACACAAATTTCTTAGACGTGTGTATGTGTGTGGGGGATGTACATGCCCACATGTACAAGCATCCTATATAATAAAGAGGTAATATGCAAATTGACCCTCACACCCTTGCATCACAAGATGGCCACCCCCACGTCATCACAAGATGGCCGCCCCCACATTGTCACAAGATGGCTGCCCCCACATTGTCACAAGATGGCTGCCGCCACATTGTCACAAGATGGCTGCCGCAAGATGGCCACCCCCACGTCATCACCAGATGGCCGCCCCACATCATCACAAGATGCCACCACAAGATGGTTGCCCCCACGTCATCACAAGATGGTCGCTCCCACGTTGTCACAAGATGGCCTGCAGGGGAGGGCAGTTGGGAGTGATCAAGCCTGCAGGGTAGCAATTAGGTGTCAATCATGCTGGCAGGGGAGCAGTTAGGGGGCGATCAGGTTGGCAGGCAGAAGCAGTTAGGGGCAATCAGGCAGGCAGGCAGGTGAGTGGTTAGGAGCTAGCAATCCCAGATTGTGAGAGGGATGTCTGACTGCCTCTCCCAGGTTAAAGAGGGTGCAGCCTGGGCTGAGGGACACCGCTCCAGTGCATGTATTCCATGCACCGGGCCTCTAGTCCTGTATAATAAAACCCTAATGTGCAAATCGACTGAACAGCGGAATGACCAGTGGAAGGACCAGTCGCTATGATGCATACTGACCACTAGGTGGCAGATGCTCAACACAGGAGCTGCGTCCTGGTGGTCCATGTGGTTCCACAGGGGGAGCACCGCTCAGCCAGAAGCCGGGCTCACGGCTGGCTAGTGCAGCGGTGGTGGTGGGAGCCTCTCCTGCCTCCGCAACAGTGCTAAGGAGTAGTGAGCCAAGTGGTAAGGAGCAGCAAGCAGGTGAGCAGTAATGAATGAGGGGCTCTGGACTGCGAGAGAGCACAGGCCAAACTGAGGGGACCCCCCCCCAGTGCATGAATTCTGTGCACCAGACCTCTAGTGATCTATAAAAGAGATTAAGTACTGCTTTGTCCTGAGCACTGTATCTTCTAGTGATAGTCTTAACTGGTGAGAGGAAAAAGCATTATTTGCCCACTGATTAGTTAATCCCCTTTCCCACAGAAACCCATGGGGTTGAATGATTTCATGTTAATATTCTACCTATAACCTAACATCAGGTAGATCAGATCAGAATGAGGATGGAGACTGTGCATGGTGAATGCCTGGTGCTATGGGTTGAAATTTGCTCCCCTCCTCCCCCGCAAAAAAAAGATATGCTGAAGTCCTATATCCAGTCTCTCAAAATGTGGTCTTACTTTAGTAGAGGTAATGAAGTTAAAATTAGGTCATTTGGGTAGCTCTTATTCAATATAACTGGTGTCCTTATAAAAGGGGGAAATGTGGACACAGAGGTAGACATAGGAAGAAGGCATGTGAACATAAGGAAGAGATCAGGGTAATGTATCTAGAAGCCAAGCAACTGCAAATACTGCCAGCAAACCACCAAAAGCTAGGGGAAAGGCATGGGACAGATTGTCCCTCACAGCCCCTAGGAAGAGCCAACCCTGCTGGCACCTGCATCTCAGATTTCTGGCCTCCAGAACTGGAAGAGAATAAATTTCAGTTAAGCCGCCCAGTTTACAGCTGCCCTCAGAAACCAGAACAAATAGGGAGGGAACAGAGATTCAGTGCTTCTGGCCTGATTGATAAAAGGAGTTTAAACCTTAAGAACTTTTCTTTAACCTGTGGTGGATGGAATGGGGGTCAAAGGAGGTGAGGAAAGGCATTCCTGGTTGAAAGTTATACTGTTCTAGTGATATTTATCAATCAACTTGGACTCTGACTCCACCAAAATCAGGGTGACCTTTATCCAGTAGCAGAGTTTGTGTAGTAGAGTTTTCAGTAACTTACTAGCTATGTGTTTAATAGGCTTATTGTGAGACATAGAGTTCTGAATATAAATGCTTGATATTTCCTAATTTTATTGGATAGTATTCAATCCATAGTGTGTAATGTGTCTTAGGGATTGGTCTCTAGCTGGTCTATCCATTCTCAATTAGTCCCATCTAGTCATTAAATCTCCAGGAAATGCTGTGGTTAGGGTTATCATTGTTACTTTAAACAAAATTTTTTATAAAACCCCAAGGTAAAATAAAAACATCCAGTGACAGTTTTGTCCTGCCTTTTGCCTCATACAATGTTTAGATATGAAGGCATTATTAAGCTGTGAACAATTAGAATCAAATAGACACTATTGCAAAGTTCTTTTTCACTCCACTTATCATATTTCTCTCAACTCTGAAGCAGGTCTGCTGTATGATCCTGCGGTTATAATAAGGGCCTGGATACCAGCATTCATTTCTTTTGTTACTGCCAAGATCTATTTCACATGTATCCACATTGTTTTTCTGGTAAGATATTGAGTAAAATATTGTTGTGGACAGTAATGATACTGACTGCTCATGGGTCTGGTCTTAGAACTATATAATCTGTTCAAAACAGTTTAAGAGTTGAAGGGGGTATGAGTAAACAACTCAATATATTCAAGAACATCTAGAAATAAATTATTATTTATCAATTAACCAGCTCTCCTTACTAGGTGGGAGTACTTTCCAGGGCACACAGCACTACTCAGGTTTCCCTTTAGCCCAAGTTAATTCAACATCTATTACATACCCACCATGCACAGAACGTTGTGTTGGGGTTTATGCAATGTTTCTCTAATTTTATTTTCTTGCTTTAAAGAAAAAAGAATGCTGCCAGATTGCCTCCCCAGTCATATTTCTTTCTTGTTAAAAAATGATTTTTAAAGTAATAGAGGAAACCAAATTTCCCTTTGATGAATGCATTAGTAAGTGTCCTTTTTCTTGGGACCTGAGACCCAGGGATTTGAACCTGATACTATTTTACATGTATAGGAATTTAGGCTCCATGGGGCTTCACCGTGGGCCAAGTGATACTTTGATTATGACACTCTCCAAAAAAAAGATAGTTTTGAATGTCTACATAAGAAGTCACATGGCTGGAAAGTACGTTATGATCAAAATAATGTGTGGGCCTTCTGAAGGAGATTCCATGAGGGCAGGGAGAGCATCTTGGCTACCTTTAATTCCCAGGAATGCCTAGCCCCAAATGAAACCTCATCAATGAAACTGAAGGAGTAACAGTTGGAGTGTTCCTGGCTGGACTTTTAACCATGGGGCTGCATACTCACATCTGGACATTGAGATTTTCTACCCTCAGAATCTCTTGTCTGTGCTAATCTTTCTCACTCAGAGTCAGAGTGAAATTGTTAAATCAACAAATCTCAAATCCTGTATTGCTTGAGACTTGCCTCTATTGGTTTGTCCTCTGTGGGCATGGAGGTGCATGGGTGGTATTATATTTGAGAGTGCTATAGTACAGTTGGAGAGCCTTTCTGAAAAATTCCTAGAGGCTCAGTTTCCTTTTCTCCCCCCTCTGCCCATACAACTCCCCCAACACTGAACTAGGGTTTTCACACCATTACAGTCCAACTCAGGGCAAGTTAGGGTGGGGTGAGTAACGGACCAAACCCTGAGAACTACATAGCACAGTATGCGTAGAAAATTCATTTTCAGGATAGCAGACTGTGCACATAGAGAAAAAAGAATTCACACTTCAGCTCTCGGCATTGCCTGAATTTGTGTAACAATCATTAGAAATGGCAGTAGCTATAGATACAGAAATAGTTGATATATTAATTATGAGCAAGCACAGAGACAAAATTCCCCGAAAAAAGTCCATACTTAAAATACAAAGAAACAATTAATTCCAGGCAGGCAATTTTAGGACACCGAGGATTAGCAGAGAGGCCAAGACCAGTATTCGTAACACAAAGGAAGGTCCAAATAAACCCAGGGCATAAAGACTAGATCTCTCTCTCATAGCGAGGCAAGATTTGATAATAATGTTGGAATCACAAGCATACCATTTGCAATTGTAAATATATGTTTACTCTTCAGCCTACTTATAGTTAACTCAGTCATTTACTTCACAGTATGGACCTGGTCATTCTTAAGCAAGCTTTGAGTGCTTATTTAATGCTATTTCAAATAAAAGATCCTTTCAGTTATTATATATTTTTCTCTCTTTGGTGGCTTCCAGTTGATAATTATAGTCAAGATTTCAGCTTCTAGGTGAGGGAAACAGGTGAAAACACCTCTTAGAGAATGTTGGCTTACTGCACTAAAGGTATACTCCTCACTATATTGCTTCACAAATTCCAAAGCTGGCTGTGCCTTAATTGCTATTTGGATAGCTAGCAAAGCGAAATGCTGAGAAAACAGCATCTGCTTATAAAAACAAATTCTGGTTTTGAAGATCTAGGTAACAGAAATAGCCACCTAGTCAATGGTAAAAGCAAGTTATTTTCTTTTAAGTTGTGACAAATACTAAACGTATATCTTTTAGTCATTCTTCCCTTGGGAAAAGGACTGCTGCAGGCTCCCTCCTGACTAATTCATTTTCCTCCTTTAACAATACAAAGAAAACATTTTCCATAAATGGAAGTGAATTTGCTACATTATAACTCAATCACCAACAAGGAGAATTTTCCTTCTGCATCGGTTGAAAAAACATTTAAATCTTTCTCCATTCTTTGCAATGGAAAAAAAATCTGTGTGCTTTTATATTCACACTTTTAATCCTGAAAAAGTGGTTTCTTTCATTCTTGAAACCCAGTATTTTTATAAAGTTGGCATAGCTTACATGGATCTGGGAAGGCACTAACTCTGAAATTATTACAATTCTCCAAGTAAGTAAGGCAGAGATAGAATTAGGAATCAAATAGAAACCAAACTGACACCCAGGTTTTCTGGAAAGTCTTCTCTTAATTAATTTTTTTTGGTATTTGTAAGTATTCACAACCTAGATTGGATGCAGTTGGGCAGAAGATGTATTAGAAAATAATATGTTTTCTTTTAAAATATGTAGGATACAAATGGGGCAAACATTTTAAACATATGTTGCATTCACAATGATCATTTAATTTAGAAGACAAAAATCAGTTATGTAATTAAATATCAGTTGATGCTGAAAGATTATTTTGGAGGATGTGTGTACCTAAATTTAGCTGTAGTTATACTTTCTCCAAATTACACAAGTATCGATGTATAATTAGGGAAAATTGAAGGTCTTTGTGCTACCGGGATTTAAAATGGTGCTGTTGTTGCCGAAACCGGTTTGGCTCAGTGGATAGAGCGTCGGCCTGTGGACTGAAGGGTCCCAGGTTCGATTCCAGTCAAGGGCATGTACCTTGGTTGCGGGCACATCCCCAGTGGGAGGTGTGCAGGAGGCAGCTGATCGATGTTTCTCTCTCATCGATGTTTCTAACTATCCCTCTCCCTTCCTCTCTGTAAAATATCAATAAAATATATTTTAAAAAAAATAAAAAAATAAAATGGTGCTGTTGTGACTCTAGTACCAAACAGAGCCCCATGCAGAAAACCAAAAGCAAAACCCACCACACCACAAAACATCTTGGGGTGCTTTAACACAAGAGTGGTGTCTACGTAGTCAAATTTAATTCAAGTGTCAGCATCCCCAAGATGTCCAGGCTTGGATCATTGACATTCATGTCCCAGGAAATAACTGCAATAGGTTTATAAAGTAGTCTTCAAAACTTTGCTGCACACTAGAATTAATTGGGCAGTTTTAGTGCTAACACCCAGTTTACATCCCACATGAATTAAATAAGAATTTCTGGGAGTGGGGGCTAGACTTCAATATTTTTTAAAACCTCCCAAGTAATTTCATTGTGCAATAGAATTTGAGCATCACTGAATTATTTTTTTTAAGTTTAAAAGATCATCAAAATGAAATTCAATGTTCAGGCAAATAATCACATTTTGACAGGATGGGCATAAGCATAGGCTTTCAATTCCTTATCTGAAATCTTTGGGAATGAATGTGTTTTGCTATTCAGAATTTTTCAGATTTTAGAAGTTACATAGTATATATTTTATACTATGTAACTCCCTGATCAGGGTATGGGGATAGAAGACCCTGTAACCACAAAGCTAGTATTTCTTCAGGAAATCATGCACACTAAATGAGAAAACTGAAACTAGCTACAATTGCATCTACTAAAGTCAAGTTTTGCCACCAAATGAATTTACCCATATTTTAAGAACCATTTTTTTCAGACCATTTATGATTTCATAGTTATTGATAAGGGCATGTGAACCTTTACTGAGTCAAACTTTCAGCTAACCAAATCAAGACCTAAAGCAACAGAGTGCACTTAGTTGTATGTGTTTACACACCAATGTACATATAGCATACACACACATGTGTGTATGTAATTAAAATGTCAACCCATTGGGTCACATACCTTAAACAATCAACCAACCACATTCCGTAAGAGTAATCAGTAATAACAGATTCCCTGGTTTGTATCTCTCAGGGCTGTCAAACACAATCTCTATGATCATTGACACTACCCTATAGTTTAGTATCTGTAAACCACAGCTGTAGTTGGACATCTTATAGAGTCTAGCAGCCAATCTCATTACATCCCAAAACAGAGCATGCTGGTCAGTTACTGTAAATAACCTATTGGCTTTCTGTCCTGGGGAGGGGTTGATCACTGGTCTTAATAAGATGAGGAGAAAACTAATAGATTTTTACTGGAGAAAGATGTATATGGTCAATGAGGACAGAACCAACCCAAAGATTGAAGCTTTTAATCTAGCGGCATCTAGAGAAAAATATAATTTCATGGGATTAGGTAGAAGGTCCAAACTGGTTATTCAGTTATACCAATATTTAGCCAGTTGAAGACACCCCATGATGAGGCTCTAATAGGATAATCAAATGACAAGAACTGAAACCGGAGGTCAACTACCAGAGCTTAGTCTACCTGTCACTACTCAGCCAAAAAACAGAGACAGAAATTGGATTATAAGTGAGTGTTTAATAATATCACATGCCCAAAATCTTGGAATGTGAAGGGTAAAAACCCTAACATCTACCTTCCCCTTAAAGTTGTTAGGAATAATTATATAGGGGAATCAGGGGAAGGGAATAAGAGTAGAGAGCGCAAGTGGAGTTCTGGTGATGTGCAGTCCTGGAATTTTGAGTCCATGTAGGAGTCTTGGGTCTTTATGAATGTCTTAATTACTGGTTCCCAGAACAGGAGGGTCACAGTTCTGAAACCAGTCAAGTGGAGATCTAGTGTGCGTCATTCTGGTGTTTCTGAGACCTAATCGATCAGTCTCTGCATTCCTGGTGTCCAGGTGTGTAAGTTCAGTATTAAAAGTCTTTTTTGTTTTTGCCTGGTCAACTGAGAACTGCCAGATCTTAGCGAGAACATAAGGTTAAATATGTACATTTGATTAATTAATTATACATTCTGTTAGTAAAAGGGAGAGAAAGGAAAGAGGAAGAGAAGAGGAAAAAATAAAAATTGTATTTTTATTATAGCCTTGTACTCCTATGAAAACTACATAAAGCTAGAAGGATCCTCACTGTGGAGTAAGTTCCAAAAACTTTCTTCAGGAGTCATTGAGAAAGAATCAGCTTTACCAGATACCCTGGGTGTTCTCCCAATCCCCAGGGACACCAACCCCAAGAATTGGAGGATGAAGCAGGCCTCGCTTTCCAGCATTGTTCCAAACAAATAAGTACATGTTTTATCAAACTAAGAGAACTACCAAGGATAAGAACTACCAACTCCATTTGAAAACCACAGTTTGTTTTTCAGAAATGCTCAAATAACCTTTTACTTGTTGCTAATCACCTGTCTCTAAATGACCATAATTTTCAATACAAATATTAGTATTCTTCCAAAGTCCTCTATCTCCCTCTCTATCAGGAAATGAACCTACTTGACTGAACAAAAAAATCTATATTTGAATTCCCCTAGCTTCCTCCCCAGCACCTACAAATTGATCTGCGTCCACACCCACTTTCTAGTTTCCTTCTTCTCTTCTAAGATTTCCCCACTGTTTCTCCAGAAGCTTATGGGTCTATCTTCTGTATCTTCTATGTCCCTCTCACCAAAATATGTCTTTTATTATCTATAAACATACTCAAATCTTTCCTAATTAAAAACTGCAAAAAGGAGTTATGACCTTAACTTTTCAGAAGCTTCAGTCTCACTCTCCTCACTTTTATAGCTTAGCTTCTTGAAAGGGCTGAATGGAAGGCGAGAAAATAAAAATATGTAACTTGGTTTCCCCTCCCACCAGGATACTGAATTTATCAATAAAGTGTTAATTATCCTAGCAGCTAAATTCAATGGGCATCTTTCAATTATCTCATACTTCACCTCTCTGCAACATTTTTTATTCTTTCTGAACTGGAATTGGCCTTTTGTGACTCCACTCTTTCTGAGTTGTTATTTTCAGCCTCTAAATAGAGGCTTCATCTCAGTTTTCTTCTTCCACCTGCCACTTAAATGATTGTGATGACATGGTTCTGTCAGTAATTTCAGCTACACCCTTAATGTCACCTAAACCCATCCTCTTCTCTCCAGCATCATTGACATTCATTGATTTAGAACTTCATCATTTCTATTTTGGATTTCAGCAACAGCCTCCTAACTGCTTCTTCCGTTGTTCCCATGGCCTTGCTTCACTTGCCACCTATTTGATGGCAAATATGTGGCATGTCATCTACATTTTCCCACTACTGAACCCTTGACAGCCACAGTTATTTTTGACAATGGAAAAATATTGTAGTTTTCTCAGAAGCTGAATCTTTCCCTGACTTATACTTTTTATTAAATCTTCAATATGCCCCACATTTCCTAAATATTGAGTGGTGGAGTCAGATATATTTTTTTGGAAGTGATGCAGTTATAGGAGACGTCTTTTAGAAGTTGTCCCTGGAATAATGGCCATACCTGAATATGTAATGATGGCCTTTATTCCAGCTTTTCCTAAATATAGCATCAGCATCTTTCTGAAGACAGTGCCAATTAATGGAAGCTTGATGCTAGTTGAAAACGATTTGTCATTCTTATTTTGAATATTATCCACTGTGTTACAGTGTGGTCCTTCTAAAACAAACAAACAAAAACATGATGCTGCCACCACCCTGTTGAAATGTTTCAATTGTTCTCCTTTGCCTATAGGATACAATCTGTTATTTTATTCTGACACAGAAGTTCCTCCAGTATCTGGTTTTGCCTGTCTTATCAATCTTCCTTCTAGCACTCTCAACCTTTCCTAGTCTAAACTGTATCTTTCATAACCTACTTACTGTTACTGAGAGTTCTATGTGCTCTTGGTTCTGTAAGATGTTTAAAAGTTGTGTCTGGTGACTGCAGTTAACAATACTGTATTATATACTTAAAAGTTTCTGAGAGAATGGATCTTAAATGTTCTCACCACCACAGCAACAACTAGAATGTGGTAACTGAGTGAGGTAGTAGATGTGTTAACTAACATTATTGTTGTGATCATTTTGTAATATATATGTATATCAAATTATCACATTGTACACCTTAAACTTACATAATGTATGTTATATGTCCATTATATCTTAATAAAGAGAGAGGGAAGAGAGCTCATTTCTAAGGGTAGAATAAGTCAACAAAGAAATGAGCATTTAAATAGGTGACAAAAAGTCTCAGAAAAAAATCCTGGCAGAAATACATATTAAAGGGATTCCAGAAAGGAGGAAGGCCAGAGGAAGAATGGAAAAGAAAAAGAGAATTGTCTGAAAAACTAGTAGTGTCACAGAAATAAATGGAAGAACAAAAGAAAAAATTATGCACATGTTTGTTTTGTATCTGCTTGCACTAAAAATGCGGGGGGAGGGAGGAGGGGATGGTAAGGCAGGAAATAGATCAGAGGCCAGAAAGGTGATTAGTAATTTCAAATATCATAGTAAATGAGAACTGAGTACAAGCTATTCAATGTGGTGACTATATTGATAAAACTTGAATTAGGTGTTTCAGCTGAATAGCAAGGACAAAAATCATATTTCAAAGGATTATGGAATGAGTAGGTAGTGAGGAAGTAAAATCAAGTGAAGAAAAGATGGTCTTCCTCATTGGTCATTGGGCCTCTTGGAGGCAGAAGCTAGCATCTAGAACAAGACTTGTGCATAGCATTCTTGCATAAATATAACTTATAAAATATACAGCTCTGTAAAGTCTTCAAGCCAAGACCTGATTATTGTCATGAAGCTGAAAACACAGGATTGACTTTGACCTTTAGCAAGCTTTTTGGGGGAGCAGGCAGACATCTTTGGCTACAGTGGATCAGTGGATGGTCAGTTTTCATACTGAAGCAATCAGACTTCAGAGTCAATGTACTTTCCTTTGAAAGCAATTTAATACATTTGAATGATCTAAGAACAGAAGATATAACCTCTACAGGAGAATATTTAAATAACAGAACATTCGAACTAATTTTCTTGCTTATTTTTCTCTTTTTATGGAGCTTGTCTCCTTTCTTTTTTTTTTTTTAGATTCTTAATTGTTTAAAGTATTACATATAGTATTACATATGTCTCCTGTTTCCCCCATTGACCTCTCCCCGGTCACTCCCAACCCCCAGCACATGCCCTAACCCCTCTAGTGTCTGTGTCCATTGGTAATGCTTATATGCATACATACAAGTCCTTTGGTTGATCTCTAACCCCCACCACCCCCACTCCTGCCATCCCTCTGAAGTTTGACTGTCTGTTCCATGCTTCTATGTCTCTTGGTCTTTTTTAGTTCATCAGTTTATGTTGTTTATTATATTCCACAAATGAGTGAGATCATGTGATATTTATCTTTCTCCAACTGGCTTATTTCGCTTAGCATAATGTGCTCCATGTTCATCCATTCTGTTGCAAATTATAAGAGTTCTTTCTTTTTTATAGCAGTGTAGTATTCCATTGTGTAGATATACCACAGTTTTCTAATCCACTCATCTGCTGATGGGCACTTAGGCTGTTTCCAAATCTTAGCTATGGTGAATTGTGCTGCTATGAACATAGGGGTGCATATGTCCTTTCTGATTGGTGTTTCTGGTTTCTCGGGATATATTCCTAGAAGTGGGTTTACTGAGTCAAATGGGAGTTCCATTTTTAGTTTTTTGAGGAAACTCCATACTGTTTTCCACAGTGGCTACACCAGTCTACATTCCCACCCGCAGTGCACCAGGGTTCCTTTTTCTCCACACCTTCCCCAGCACTTGTCCTTTGTTGATTTGTTGATGATAGTCATTCTGGCAGGTGTGAGATGGTACCTAATTGTTGTTTTGATTTGCATCTCTCTGATGATTAGTGACTTTGAGCATGTTTCCATATGTCTCTTGGCCTTCTGTATGTCCAGTTTCAAAAAGTGTCTATTTAGGTCCTTTGCCCATTTATTAATTGGATTGTTTATCTTCCTTTTGTTAAGATGTGTGATTTCCTTATAAATTTTGGAGATTAGGCCCCTATCAGAGATAATATTGGCAAATATGTTCTCATTGCAGTGAGCTTTCTTATTGTTTTGTTGATGGTTGCTTTTGCTGTGCAGAAGCTATATATTTTGACGTAGTCCCATCCTATCTAATAAAAGAGTAATATGCAAATTGACCATCACTCCAAGACACAAGATGTCCACCACAAGATGGCCCGCAGGGGAGGGCAGTTGTGGGCAGTTAGGGGTGACCAGGCCAGCAGAGGAGGGCAGTTGAAGGTGACCAGGCCAGCAGACGAGGGCAGTTGGGGGGGACCCAGGCCAGCAAGGGAGGGCAGTTGGGGGGAACCCAGGCCTGCAGGGGAGGGCAGTTGGGGGAGACCAGGCCTGCAGGGTAGGGCAATTGGGGGGACCAGGCCTGCAGGGGAGGGCAGTTGTGGGCAATCAGACCAGCAGGGAGGATAGTTATGGATGACCAGGCCAGCAGAGGAGGGCAGTTGGGGAGATCAGGTCTGCAGGGGAAGGCAGTTGTGGGCAATCAGACCAGCAGAGAGGGAAGTTAGGAATGACAGGGCCAGCAGAGGAGGGCAGTTAGGGGTGACCAGGCCAGCAGGGGAGGGCAGTTAGGGGCAATCGGGCCCGCCGGGGAGCAGTTAGGCATTGACCAGGCTGGCAGGGGAGTGGGTAGGGGGTGATCAGGCTGGCAAGCAGAAGCGGTTAGGGGGAATCGGGCAGAGGCAGGCGAGCAGTTGGGAGCCAGCAGTCCTAGATTGTGAGAGGGATGTCCGACCACCCGTTTAGGCCTGATTCCACCGGGATTGGGCCTAAACGGGTGGTTGGACATTCCTCAAGGGGTCCCGGATTCAAGAAGGTGCAGGCTGGGCTGAGGGACACCCCGCCCACTGTGCACCAATTTCATGCACCAGGCCTCTAGTTTGTTTATATTCTCCTTAGTTTCCATTGCCCTAGGAGCTGTGTCGGTAAAGATATTGCTACGACATGCGTCTGATATTTTGCTCCCTGTGGATTCTTCTAAGATTTTTATGGTTTCCCATCTTACATTTAAATATTTTATCCATTTTATTTTTTTATGTATGGTGTAAGTTGGTGGTCTAGTTTCATTTTTTTGTATGTATCTGTCCAATTTTCCCAACACCATTTATTGAGGAGACTGTCTTGACTCCATTGTCTGCTCTTGCCTCTTTTGACAAATATTAATTGAGCATAGTGGCTTGAGTCGATTTCTGAGTTCTCTGTTCTGTTCCATTGGTCTATATATGTGTTCTTCTGCCAGTACCAGGCAGTTTTGAGAACAGTGGCTTTGTAATATAGCTTGATATGTGGTATTGTGATCCCTCCAACTTTATTCTTCTTTGAGCTTTTCTCATTTCTGCTTTCATCCCTCTAAAAGCTGGACTTCACAATTTCAATTATACCATGTCTTAATTTATTTTATCCTTTTGTTCCCACTGTGCTACCTTATTCAGAGCCTTTTTACTTTTCACTTACATTGATTTAATAGTGTTATTTTGAAGCTAATGATGTCATGGTTTTTCATGTTCCTTTGTTTTTTAACCTTAATATTATTTTCTTTCTAAAAGTCAAACAACATATTACTCTCCATCTCCATCCATGTTGTTGCAAATGGTAGGAACTCCTTTTTTACCGCAGCGTAGTATTCCATTGTGTAGATATACCACAGTTTTTTAATCCACTCATCTGCTGATGGGCATTTAGGCTGTTTCCAAATCTTAGCTATGGTGAATTGTTCTGCTATGAACATAGGGGTACATATATCCTTTCTGATTGGTGTTTCTAATTTCTTGGGATATATTCCTAGGAGTGGGATCACTGGGTCAAATGGGAGTTCCATTTTTAGTTTTTTGAGGAAACTCCATACTGTTCTCCACAGCGGCTGCACCAGTCTGCATTCCCATCAGCAGTGCAAAAGAGTTCCTTTTTCTCCACATCCTCGCCAGCACTTGTCATTTGTTGATTTGTTGATAATAGCCATTCTGACAGGTGTGAGATGGTACTGCATTGTTGTTTTGATTTGCATCTCTCTGATGATTAGTGACTTTGAGCAGGTTTTCATATGTCTACTGGCCTTCCTTCTGTCTTCTTTCGAAAAGTGTCTATTTAGATCAGTTGCCCATTTTTTGATTGGGTTGTTTATCTTCTTTTTGTTAAGCTGCATGAGTTCCCTGTAAATGTTGGAGATTAAATCCTTATTGTTGATATCATTGGCAAATATGTTCTCCCGTGCAGTGGGCTTTCTTGTTGTTTTATTGATGGTTTCCTTTGCTGTGCAAAAGCTTTTTATTTTGATGTAGTCCCATTTGTTTATTTTCTCTTTAGTTTCCATTGCCCTAGGAGCAGTATCAGTGAAGAAGTTCCTTCGGCATGTGTCTGAGATTTTTCCAGAGAGGGTTGGACCTGCATTGCCACCATGTGCCCACCATCCAGATATCATTGCTGACATGTACACAAAAGGAACTGTTTGACATTGAAATGGGGACTCAGAACTGTTGGACATTGAAATTGGGACTCAAACATTTTTTGTTATTATATGTTTATTTCTAGTCTTCAGAGGCAAGATTTTTTAAAGGAAGAAATGGGAAAAAAATAGATACAGAGGCAAAGAAGCATTGAACAGACTGTCAAACTACAGCGGGAAGGCAGGGGAGGTTGAGGGGCGGGCTGTAAGAGATTAACCGAAGGACTTGTACGCATGCATATAAGCATAACCAATGGATACAAGACACTGGGGCGGGGGCAGGTAAAGGCATGTACTGGGGAGTAGGGGAGGCCGGGGAGGGGTCAATGTAGAAAAAAAAAAAAGGAGACATATGTACTATTTGTAATACTTCAAACAATTAAAAAAATAAAATAAAATTTTAAAAAATCAAACAAAAATAACTTTAGATTTTTTAAAAATTGGTTTCAGAGAGGAAGAGAGAGGGAGAGATAAAAATATCAATGATGAGAGAAAATCATTGATCGGCTATCTCCTGCACTCCCTTTACTGGGGATCGAGCCCGAAACCAGGGTATGTGCCCTGACCAGGAATTGAACAGTGACCTTCTGGTTCATAGGTTGATGATCAACCACTTAGCAACACCAGATTATTCAAAAATTTGTTCTCTTATTACCATTAAAAAAAAAAACTTAACCTAATTTTAAAGACTCAGTAATCTAGTGTTCATTTTAAATTTTATCTTCAGTGTGGAAAAATGGTGGCAGAATAGACAGACGTGTCCCGAGCCTTGGCCTGGAGCAGATAGAAAGAACAGCTGAGGGTTGCACGAGGAGTGTCCGTTGGAGAGTTAAGGGACAGCTATACTCCAGGAAAAGGTAGGGGACTGCTGGACGGGGGTCCCCTGACCGGGCAGCTCTCACTGCTGCTGGGTTCCCTCCCGGAGACACCGGCTTGGACGCGGCAACCGCGCCATCTTGAAGGGGAACGTGGATGTTATCTGAAGCCTGAAATTTTACAACTGCGGCCCGAACAGCTGCGAGCCCCAGAGCACCAGTCCCCAATTGGCACAAAGACACGGATTCAGAGGAGCTCTACACTCCACCATGGAAAGGTCAGATTTTGCCTGGGATAAGGAGAGAGAGAAACTATATAACCAGACACCCGGAGAAGAGAGACCATGGGGAGACAAAAAAAACAGCCCGCATATGAAAGAAAAGCAGGCATCACCAGAAAAGGAAGTAATCGAAATGGAGGCAAGCAACCTGCCAGAGAAAGAATTCAGAGAAATGGTCATAAGGTGGCTGAAAAGAATGGAATACAAATTTGACAGTATGAGTAAGAACCAAGAGGAAATGAAGAAGAACCAAGAAGAAATGAAAAATGACATCGCTGCTGTAAAGAACTCAATAGAAAGCATCAAGAGTCAACTAGAAGAAGCAGAGGACCGCATCAGTGAGCTAGAAGACAAGGTAGGAAAAAATACCCAAGTAGAGCAGCTTCTAGAAAAAAAAATTAAAAAGCAGGAGGAGAGCCTAAGGGAACTTTGGGACAATACGAAACAAAACAACATCTGCATAATAGGGGTTCCAGAAGGAGAGGAAACTGAGCAAGGAATAGAAAACCTGTTTGAAGAAATAATGACAGAAAACTTCCCTGATATAGGGAAGAAAAAACCCACACAAATTCAAGAAGCTCACAGAGTCCCAAGCAAAATGAACCCCAAAAGACCGATGCCAAGGCACATTATAATTAAATTGGCAAACACCAACGACAAAGTAAGAATCTTAAAAGTGGCCAGAGAGAGACAGAAAGTTACCTACAAAGGAACCCCCATCAGACTAGCAACTGATTTCTCAACAGAAACTCAACAGGCCAGAAGGGAATGGAATGAAATATACAAAGTCATGCAAAGGAAGGGTCTGAGTCCAAGAATACTGTACCCAGCAAGGCTATCAATCAAAATTGAAGGTGAAATCAGGATTTTCACAGACAAAAAAAGGACTAAGGGAATTTATTACCACCAAACCAGCAATGCAAGAAATGCTAAAGGGTCTGCTGTAAAAAAAAGAAATAGGAAGGGAAGAAGGAACACAGGGGTAAAGAATAAAAATGGTGACAAATAAGGACCTTTCAATAATAAGTTTAAATGTAAACGGATTAAATGCCCCAATCAAAAGACATAGGGTAACGGATTGGATAAGAAAACACAACCCATATATCTGCTGTCTACAAGAAACCCACCTCAGAAAAAAATACGCACACAGACTGAGGGTGAAGGAATGGAAAAAGGTCTTCCAGGCGAATGGAAATGAAAAAAAAGCTGAGGGAGCAATACTTATATCTGACAAATTATATCTCAAACTGAAGGACATAACAAGAGATAAGGAAGGCCACTTCATACTAAAGGGAGAAATCCAACGAGATGAAATAACTCTGGTACACATATACTCACCCAATATAGGAGCACCCAAATACATAAAAAAAAACTCCTGGAGGATATCAAAGGAGAGATTGACAGCAATACAATCATAGTAGGAGACTTTAATACCCCACTATCACCATTGGAAAAATCCTCTAAACAAAAAAATCAGCAAAGAAGCATCAATCCTAAATGACTCACTAGACCAGATGGAATTAATTGACATCTTCAGAACATTTCACCCCAAAGCCACAGAATATACATTCTTCTCAAGTGCACATGGGTCATTTTCAAAGATAGACCATATGTTGGGTCATAGGCAAAGTCTCTTCAAATTCAAAAAGATAGAAATCATATCAAGCATCTTCTTAGATCACAGTGGCATAAAACTGGAAATCAACTACAATAAAAACAATCCAAAAAAATCAAACACATAGAGACTAAACAGCATGCTATTAAACAATGACTGGGTTATCAGAGAGATCAAGGAAGAAATAAAAAACATCATGGCAACAAATGACAATGAAAACACAACAACCCAAAATCTACGGGACACAGCGAAAGCAGTCTTGAGAGGAAAGTTCATAGCTCTACAAGCCTACTGCAAAAAACAAGAAACAATGGTAATAGATTACCTGACCCAACAACTCAAAGAGTTAGAAAAAGAGCAACAAGAAAAGCCCCGTGTAAGCAGAAGGAAGGAAATAATAAAGATCAAAGCAGAGATAAACGGCATAGAGACTAAAGAAACAATACAAAAGATCAACAAAACCAAGAGCTGGTTCTTTGAAGGATAAACAAGATTGATGAACCTCTAGCCTGACTCACTAAGAAGCAAAGAGAGAGGACCCAAATAAACAAAATCAGAAATGAAAGAGGTGAAATAACAACAGACCCCACCGAAATACAAAGGATTGTTAAAAAATACTATGCACAACTCTATTCTAACAAACTGGACAACCTGGAGGAAATGGACATATTCCTAGAAAAATATAACCTTCCAAAACTCAATCAGGAAGAATCTAAACATCTCAATAGGCCAGTAACTATGGAAGAAATTGAAGCAGTCATCAAAGAAGTTTGCCAGCAAACAAAAGCCTGGGGCCAGACGGCTTCACAGGGGAGTTTTACCAAACATTCAAGGAAGAACTAAAACCTATCCTCCTCAGACTATTAAAAAAATTCAAGAGGAAGGAACACTTCCAATCTCCTATGAAGCCAGCATCACGCTAATACCAAAACCAGACAAAGACAACACAATGAAAGAGAATTACAGGCCAATATCCCTCATGAACATAGATGCCAAAATCCTCAACAAAATTCTAGCAAATCAGATCCAGCACTACATCAGAAAGATCATACACCATGACCAAGTAGGATTTATCCCAGGAATGCAAGGATGGTACAATATCCGCAAATCAATAAACGTGATACATCACATAAACAAATTGAGAGATAAAAATCACATAGTCATATCAATTGTTGCAGAAAAAGCATTTGACAAAATCCAACACCCTTTTTTGATAAAAACTCTCAACAAGGTGGGAATAGAAGGATCATACCTCAACATAATAAAAGCTATATATGATAAACCCACAGCTAACATTATACTCAATGGGCAAAAACTAAAACTATTTCCCCTAAGAACAGGAACAAGACAGGGATGCCCACTCTCACCACTCCTGTTCGACATAGTACTGGAAGTATTAGCCATTGGAATTGGACAATAAGAAGAAATAAAAGGCATCCAAATTGGAAAAGAAGTAGTAAAGCTGTCCTTATATGCAGATGACCTGATATTGTACATAAAAAACCCAAAAGATTCCATCAAAAAACTAATAGACTTAATAAATGAATTCAGCATTGTAGCAGTATACAAAATTAATGCCAAGAAATCTATGGCATTTCTATACACCAATAGTGAACTTACAGAAAGAGAGACTGAAAAAGCAATCCCATTTACCATTGCAACAAAAAAAATTAAGATACCTAGGAATAAACTTAACTAAGGAGGTAAAAGACCTATATGCGGAAAACTACAGGACACTGAAAAAAGAGATAGAGGAAGACATAAACAGATGGAAGAACATACCATGTTCATGGATTGGTAGAATCAACATCATCAAAATGTCCATACTACCCAAAGCAATCTATAGATTCAATGCACTCCCCATTAAAATACCAACAGCATATTTCACAGACATAGAAAGAACTCTCCAAAAATTCATCTGGAATAAAAAAAAGACCTCGAATAGCCAAAGCAATCCTGAGAAAGAAGAACAAAGTAGGTGGGATCTCAATACCAGATTTCAAGCTGTATTACAAAGCCACTGTTCTCAAAACTGCCTGGTACTGGCACAAGAACAGACATATAGATCAATGGAATAGAATAGAGAACCCAGAAATCGACCCAAAGCACTATGCTCAATTAATATTTGACAAAGAAGGCATGAACATACAATGGAGTCAACACAGTCTCTTCAATAAATGGTGTTGGGAAAATTGGACAGATACATGCATTAAAAATGAAACTAGATCACCAACTTACACCATACACAAAAATAAACTCAAAATGGATCAAGGACTTAAACATACGATGAGAAACCATAAAAATACTAGAGGAATCCACAGGCAGAAAAATCTCTGACATATGCCGAAGCAATTTCTTCACTGATACTGCTCCTAGGGCAATGGAAACTAAAGAGAAAATAAACAAATGGGACTACATCAAAATAAAAAGCTTTTGCACAGCAAAGGAAACCATCAATAAAACAACAAGAAAGCCCACTGCATGGGAGAACATATTTGCCAATGATATCAATGATAAGGGTTTAATCTCCAGCATTTACAGGGAACTCATGCAGCTTAACAAAAAGAAGATAAACAACCCAATCAAAAAATGGGCAACTGATCTAAATAGACACTTTTCGAAAGAAGACAGAAGGAAGGCCAGTAGACATATGAAAACCTGCTCAAAGTCACTAATCATCAGAGAGATGCAAATCAAAACAACAATGCAGTACCATCTCACACCTGTCAGAATGGCTATTATCAACAAATCAACAAATGACAAGTGCTGGCGAGGATGTGGAGAAAAAGGAACTCTTTTGCACTGCTGGTGGGAACACAGACTGGTGCAGCCACTGTGGAGAACAGTATGGCGTTTCCTCAAAAAACTGAAAATGGAACTCCCATTTGACCCAGTAATCCCACTTCTAGGAATATATCCCAAGAAACTAGAAACACGAATCAGAAAGGATATATGCACCCCTATGTTCATAGCAGCACAATTCAGCATAGCTAAGATTTGGAAACAGCCTAAGTGCCCATCAGCAGATGAGTGGATTAAAAAACTGTGGTACATCTACACAATGGAATACTACACTGTGGTAAAAAAGAAGGAGTTCTTACCATTTGCAACAACATGGATGGAGATGGCGAGCATTATGCTAATGAAATAAGCCAGTTGGAGAAAGATAAATATCACATGATCTCACTCATTTGTGGAATATAATGAACAACATAAACTGGTGAACAAAAATAGATCCAGAGACAGAGAAACATCAATCAGAACGTCAAACCTCAGGGAAGGTAGGGGAAGGTGGGGGTAAGGGGCAGAGATCAACCAAAGGACTTATATGCATGCTTGTAAGCCTAATCAATGGACACAGACAACTGGGGGTGGGGGCATGAATGGGGAGTTGGGGGGTAATGGGGGAATAAGGACATATATGTAATACCTTAATCAATAAAGAAATTAAAAAATTTTTTATCTTCAATTACATCTCTATAAACTGTACTCCAACCAAATCAGTATGTTCCACTTCTACCAGGGTCTTCTGCTCTCTGACTTATTCACATATTCCCTCCCCTTTTCCTTCATTTTAAATATGTCTAGATTCTTTTTCTTTATACTATGAGCAAAGTAATCTGCTCAATGAAGTCATTCTTAGTCCTCCCCAATTAACATTTACTTTTTTTCAATTTTACGAATGCTCACAGTCCTCTATGCCTATCTGGTAAGATGTATCATGTTCTGTGTGTGTTATAGTTGTTTGCATATGTCTCAATTCTCCCACTAGATCTTCACACAATTCTTTGCCTAGTGCCATCCACTTTGCAAGTACTCATTACATACTGGATGCATGAATAAATGAATAGTTGAGAATAAAGATGCAAGAGTAACTAGAATTTAAAATGAGACTTTGGAGATTTGCTAAGTGGCCTATTTCTTTAAAATATGTGGACTTCTAAACTGGCTAAATTTAGCAAACAAAATAATAAAATATGTCTTAAATTTGCATTTAGTATTAGATCCATTTGATAGCCAAAGTCTCTTATTCATTTTTGACTGATTTGATACAGCAAGCAACTATACCAATGAAAAAGGACAAAGGATTGGAAAGTCTGTTTGAAGTCAAACTAATCTTTACTACACAGAGTTATGTTGTAAATGTTTATTTTACATGCCAACCAAAGAATTAGCAACCTTAGGTTAGCTATGTCCCAAAAAACATTTTTAATATAATCTTTTAAAAGCAATTTCAAGAAATAGCTGCATTTCCTCTTAAAACATTTTTTCCATAAAAGACCTATATATATTCATCTACCAAGCCTTTAAAAATATATTACTAGAACTAGGACTGGGATTGGAATACATAATGGAGCCAGCCAAGATTAGAAACAGGTCAATCAATTCATTGAAACAAGATGTTAATGAAGTTGGGATTACATATTCAATCTCTACATTGATGAGTTTGCTGAACTCCATTCAAGTTCCAAAGTCTAAATTTTAGTCCCCAATCCAAGGAGAAAATAAAGCTGGATCAGCAAAAATGTATCCTCATTCTTAGAAATTAAATAAAAATACTTCTCTTGTGTAAAGAGTATCAAAATAGCCATAAAGTTATAAAATACAGCTCATTAAATTTGGGGCAGGTTTGAAGATAGAGGAGTGGAGAAATCTTGGGAAGAAAGAAAGAACTGTTCTAGAGTTGAACAGGGAACATGATAGCTATCGTCCCAAACGGAAGTTTAGAAGTTGAAGAATTGGGGTGGGATGGTTCAAAGAACCTTAGTTTAAATAGAAAAATATTTTGAAGGAGATCTATGAAAGTCTGAGTGGCATGAAAAGCTAGAGGAGAGTTTTATAAATTCTGCTCTAGCCCCTTTCTCAATTGTATGTATTATTGCATGCTTGTCATACTACCTTATTGCATTTTTTGAAGGGGTAATAGGAATAAGAACACTATCAAAGGGTTTACTCTCAAGATAGTTATGCTGCTAAAAAACAATTAAGTGCAAAACACCATTACTTGTAGGATGCAATGAAGCAAACATTTTTCCCTTTTATTTTAAATGTACCAGGGATTTTCTCCCCAAGGCAAATACTGTGGGTTGCAGTTAAAAGTACAAAAAAAAATTAGAAGTTGGGAGCTGGACAAGCAGTCAGACAATGTTACTGGAATTTGAACTTTTCCTAAGCAAGTAACCATGCTTGTCTAGAAAACTGCTGCAAGTGAGAAAAAGGAAGGACAGTGATTAAGGCAAAGAAATCCATGTGAAATGCTCATGTCTCCTTGGTGAGCAGCACATTTCAAAGTACTGTTTCCAAATTACTTTATCCTGGGTGTGTATCCACTTCCTGTCTCTCCCTGTATCATATGTGTGTATAATGACATATTGATTTCAAGTCCAGCTTGAAATATAATGGAACACCCCCCCCCACCACCACCACCACCAGGGAGAAGGGCATTTCTTCTGAGTAACCTCATGCTGTGCACATTCTCAATGTACCATCTGTCTACTGGATGATTGGTCATTGGACCACATGGAAAAATGAGGTTGAAGAAGAGGGTAGGAGAGGGACAAGAAAGAAAATGTGACCTTTCTTATTTCAGAGGTGAATTGAGTTCCAGGCCTGGGTTAGTAGTTGTCTATCAAATTTTGTCCAAATCCTTTCCAAGGTCAAATACTTTAAATCTAACAGCCTGGACAATATTGGATATACATTTTAAGCCACAGAGCTTACTCAGCATTCTGTCTCTGTATTGACAGCCACTGCCAGAATTATTATCCTGTCATGATTTGTGTAGAGGCTCATGAATAAGACACTGACCAAGCAAACAGATGACCTCAGAGAGTTTCCATTCTAATCTCAATTCAATTAATGTCCTTAATTCTGAGTAACTGGTAGTGAACAAAGTACATTGTAAAATACTGCAGCAGCAAGTCATATGAAATTACACAGAAAATGTTAGCCATGTAGGGGTCAAAATAAAATGCATACAAAAAATAAGCGAAAATGATGGGTGTTTAAAAGGCAAATATAGTTTTATTGCTTTCAGCTGCATAGAGTAACTATTATAGAAGAGTATTTACAGTTAGTGAGATGACTAGCTCCAATATAATGAACAGATAAGATGAATTGGTTTCAATAACCTTCAGTTTTCATAGAAATACAATGACATGTCTAAAATGTATTTTGATCTGAAGTAAGGTAAGGAGCAACTATTCATGGAATTATTACTAAATGTTGAAACCTATGTTAGAAAATGTACATATGTCACCTCCTTTAATTTAATTCTAAGGTGTATTTGATGTCTTCTTTTTTAGAGATGAGAAAACTGAGGTTTGGGAAGGTTAAGTAACATGTCCAAGTTTATACAACTAGTAAGTAATAGAGCTCAAATTTGAATTCAGTTTGAGCCAAAGAATGTACTTGTTTCTATTATTAAAAGGCACCACAGGATATGTGACGAAAAAATAAAGACTGGCTTATCAGATAAGTGAAATTGCTTGGTTCATTTTACATGAACAAGTAATACAGATAAATGCTTTACAGAAGTAAATTTGGAAGGTTTTTTTTAACTTATTCCACTAATGTAACAATCATTAAAAATCTTATATATTTAGAATTTCTCTTTGGCATTTCCTTTACAGCCAGTATGAAACTATATTTATGACATATATATTGAGCACCTTCTAAGTCATAGTCACTAAGTTAGAGAGAAATAAAAACATATTTAAAAATCAAATAATGCAATTCCTGATCTCTGTTAATTTGAAATATAGGATGAATGAAATATTTATACATCTACCTCAACACAAGGCAGTATAGCAGTGCACACACCCTGTGAGTGGCAAATGTTTTCATATTGCACATGAGAGAATAGACCACCACTCTGTAATTTGACCTACTGGAGAATTTCGGCTTTATTTTAAAATTTTTTCTTGAATACCATTTCAATAATGTACATAATCTTTTACATACATTTGGAAGAATAGAGAACAATATAGAAATAGAAGGAGTTAGGAAAGATTTTTTTTTCTTGTGGTCCAACAATGATTAGACATTATGTGTGTGTATTGAAAAGTAAAAAATAAGTAAATTCTACATTAATTGACATGACTTCATTTTGAGAGCATTTTAACAATATTAATTGATCATCCTATTCTATCTACTGTGTTCTGGTTAAGATAATGGGTATCATTACCGCATGGTAAATACGGCCAAGAGTGGATTAAACTCAGTTATCAGTTTAAATTTCATCTTTTAAGGGTAAGTTTTGTTATTTTTTTTTTAGAAATAAGCATAGTGTTCAGAGCTATAATAATTGAGAATTTTAAATATATCCTGTCATAAGCTCTGATGACAATTTTAAAGAAAGAGTCAAAATGTGTACATGGCTCCTGGGAAAGGGACCACCTGCCTTTGTCAGTGTATCAGACCTCACAGGTAGTATAGCACTTACTCTGAAATGTCAAGATCTTTCAGTCACTGGAGGCTAAACTAATACAATTTTATTGTTGCCATAAGTAAAATGATTTTGGGGTTGAGGGTCAGGCTTTCTTTACTTTTCTAATGAGTATAGGCAGGAATTTTTTTTTTTTTTTTTTTTTTTTTTTTTTTTTTAGTTCAGAGACCTTCCAAAACAGCCTTGGTATTATCCACAATGTCTTTTAAGCAATTGTTAGCTATTTCCTCTTGCTTTAGTTAATCTAATTCAATAAATGTATGTGTGCTTATGGACCAAAACTGGGGACATTTAGTAATTAACTGGTTGCTTGTTGATGCAGAAATACATTGCAAATAATTCAATTATTCAGTCATGTGAGTGGATTTTTGGGGGGCCTGCACTGTTCAAATAGGCCATAGTAAGCCATTTGTAACCACAACATTTTCTCTTTGTTAGTGCTGTAAATCACTGGCAAAATGAAAAGACTTCCTAGGAATAGTGTAGATAAAAAGGACACAAAAAAACAATTTTTGTACTGCATTTTCCTTCCTAAGGCTTTAACATTTCTGATTATTAATCTGCTATGGAAGGTTTCTATCTGTGCTTCTTTCCAGTTATCTTGCAAGCAGATATTCCAGAAGACTTGCTCTTTCTAAATCTAACCTTTCAATGGATAAATAAATATTCTAGAGGCTGGGAAATAAACAAAACCAGAAATATGTTTTTCCCACTAGTCACCAGAAATCAAATATCAATAGCATATTATAGGATGGAAATGACTCAGGCACCCCCCACTTTGTGGTTGAACCACCCACATACACTGTGCCATGGAAAAGGAGAAAAAGTAACACTTTATTGCTGATTTCCATGGTGCAGTGTTGTAAAGATTTGTGCAAGAGCCCTAACCAGTTTGGCTCAGTAGATAAAGCAGGAGTCCTCAAACTTTTTAAACAAGGACCAGTTCACTGTCCCTCAGACCGTTGGAGGGCCGGACTATAGTTTAAAAAAAATACTATGAACAAATTCCTATGCGCACTGAGGGCCTGGGACGAGTCGGCTGCTAAGCAGGACAGGCAGCGGCACCCAGCGGGCCAGATAAATGTCCTCGGCGGGCCGCGTGTGGCCTGTGGGCAGTAGTTTGAGGACTCCTGGTAAAGTGTTGGCCAGTGGACCGCCTGTGGACCAAGGGTTCCCTGGATCCATGCTGGTCAAGGGCATGTACCTTGGTTCCTCCGGCCGGGCCCTGTTCAGGGCTGGTGCAGGAGGCAACCAATTGATGTGTTTTTCTCACATCGATGTTTCTCTCTGCCTTTCTCTCTCTCTTACACTTTCCCTAAAAATCAATGGGCATAAAACTTAACAAAAGGAAGAGAAACAATCCAATAAAAAATGGGCAAAGGACCTAAATAGACACTTTTCGAAAGTGGACATACAGAAGGCCAAGAGACATATGAAAACATGCTCAAAGTCACTAATCATCCAAGGGATGCAAATTAAAATGACAATGAGGTATCATCTCACACCTGTCCGAATGACTATCATCAAAAAAATCAACAAACGACAAGTGCTTCGAGGATGTGGAGAAAAAGGAACCCTGGTGTACTGCTGGTGGGAATGCAGACTGGTGCAGCCACTGTGGAAAAATGTATGGAGTTTCCTCAAAAAATTAAAAATGGAACTCCCATTTGACCCAGTAATCCCACTTCTAGGAATATATCCCAAGAAATCAGAAAGGACATATGCACCCCTATGTTCATAGCAGCACAATTTATAATAGCTAAAATTTGGAAACAGCCTAAGTGCCCATCAGCAGGTGAGTGGATTAAAAAGCTGTGGTACATCTGCTCAGTGGAATACTACACTGCTGTAAAAAAGAAAGAACTCTTATCATTTGCAACAGCATGGATGGACCTGAAGAGCATTATGCTAAGTGAAATAAGCCAGTTGGAGAAAGATAAATATCACATGATCTCACTCATTTGTGGAATATAATGAACAACATAAACTGATAAACTAAAATAGACCCAGAGACATAGAAGCATTGAACAGACTATTGAGCCTTGGAGTAAAGGCATGGGAGGGTTGAGGGGTTGGGGTTTGGAGGAGAGATCAACTAAAGGACTTATATGCATGCACATAAACATAACTAAAGGACCCAGACAGTAGGAGGGCAGGGACATGTGCTGGGGGGCATGGAGGAGTGCCAGGAGAGAGGTCAATGGGACAAAAAAGGAGACAGTAAAGAATTTTTTAAAAATCAATGGAAAAATGTCCTCGGGTGAGGATTAAGAAAAAAACGAAACGAAAAAAAAAAAAAAAAAAACCACGGTTTGCACAAGATATGCTATGAAAGCCAAGTTTATTGCTGGGCCTAGAATTTATAAAAAGGTAACCTGGTCGGTTGGAATAGTTGGAAAAATAATATAGTAAATATTTCTATCTCTCTGGCCATTAACTCAAATAAGAACTAAGCCAAATAGGAATTAATTCCCTGTTCCGTCTTTACCTCCTATACCTGTGGTCAGCAAACTGCGGCTCGTGAGCCACATGCGGCTCTTTAGCCTCTTGAGTGTGGCTCTTCCACAAAATACCACGGCCTGGGCGAGTCTATTTTGAAGAAGTGGCATTAGAAGAAGTTTAAGTTTAAAAAATTTGGCTCTCAAAAGAAATTTCCATCGTTGTACTGTTGATATTTGGCTCTGTTGACTAATGAGTTTGTCGACTACTGTCCTATACCCATTCCTTCTTAATCATCAGGCTGCTGGTAGCATTCTCTCTCCTTCCTTCTCTCCTTTACTCAAATGCTTCATCATCACAGCCTCCTTTTGGATTTAGAAGCCTCAGGTATGGGCTCTAAGCTGACTGTCAGTACTCTCAACTTTGTTTTCTCTGGGCAGAGGGGGGTGATGCTATTCTCATTGGCCTAATTGGTACGAAGGAGGGGCATTCTTATTGTAGAGTACAGACCATGAGAGATATGTGCTATATCCAAACTAAGACACATCCTTATTTTTGAATAGTTGTGGATTTGTGGCAATTTTACCATTTCACAATTTCATTCTAATTATTTTAATACAAATTTTTAATAAATCAATTATGATTCCAAACTGATTAATTACTCCTAATGAACGGAATTCATTCACATGCACACATGCACACACATACTCTCATACTGGAATACGGCAAATAATTGGTCCCTTGATTCTTGTTAATGCATCTGAATATTGTTTAAGTGGCACCTGCTATTCAGGTAAACCAAAAAAGTATGCCATTTTTCTGAGGGTAAGATCTTGAAATTTTGACTTGTTGGATTGTATGATGTTCTCATCATCTTCTCTTGTCCACAGAGCCATATAACTAAAGGATCATCTTGGACAACCATCTAGGCAGTGCATGGATTTTCCTTCACAATATCTTCCAGCTTCTGATTGAAGTATCCAAAGGGATTTGAAACTAAACTGCCTTCAATTGCATCTTGAATGACTCCAGACATTAGACTCTCTGCTGATATGAAATCTCCTTCCTGTAAGTCCCATCCTCTGGTCCTTTACTCTTTGTCACCATGTCTGTCATTTAATTCCTCCTCAGGGGAAAATTTTGATACATGTTACAAATGAAAAAAGTTACCACTTATTCCTATAATTCAGAAGGAACAGATATAGAAAAGCTACCCACTTGCCACTTCATGTGTATTTTTTGTACGTTTATGTTGTGAAGTAGTTTTCTGTTAAAAACATAGCAGGATCACACACATGGGTAGAGAGTAGGGTTTCCCTGAAGGGAGTAGATATTCAGACTGTTGACTTTCCTGAAATGAATCAGAGCCTAGAAAAAAAAGATTTATGACACATAATAAGGAGAAAACTCTATTTTCTCTAGACTTGACTATTTGGAGACCAGTCTGCTGCTAGAAATATCGAAAAACTAAGTTCATTTCTAAGTGGTAGGGGGCTCTTTAACAAAGCATCCCTATGGTTGGACATGAAGGTTGCTTTGCAGTTACTTAGAGAAATCTTCTGTTAGAGACTCAAGGGCTTCTGGGTCCAGAAAACAGCCACGTCCAGTAGTCAGTTGCAATATTTTTCTGGCTTAAGATATTCTTTAATCTTCAAATGTCCTTTACTGTCTTAACAATTGTACAGTCTGGGGTTAGGTAGGTTGAGAGTCAGACTTTGAGGCAAGTGTATTAAAGGTAGCAACCTCTAGAGCAGTGATTCTCAGCCAGGGCAAGCCATTCTTGCCCTGCCCAGGGATATTTGGCAGCATTTTTATTATCATAATTAGGGGTGCTACTGGAAACTAGTGGTAAAGGCCAGTGATTCTGCTAAACGTCCTATAATGCACAGCAAAGCAAAGAATCATGTCCAAAAAGTTAACAATGCCAAGGCTGAGAAACCCCACTCTTAGGAGAGCCTGCTAACTCAGACCTGTAGGAAGTGCAGAGTGAGGCCTGTGTGTGAAGGCAAAACTGGCCACCTGGAACCAAATAAAGAGAGTGGGAGAAGCAGGGGTTGGGAAGATATCATGGGTGATACTCACTGTGGATACAGTGGAGTTTCCTGGAGTGGAGAAGAACATTTGAAAGGGAGATTGAGTTCCTTGTATCGTTCTGGTGACTCTGAGAAATTAAGTTCTAGGAGTTAGCCACTTCAGTCAGCAGAACTCTTCTAAGATTCTGACTCCTGGACTACTTTGAAGCAGGCAACTATGACCTGGACTTGGATGTCAGTGCCTCAGGCCTTGATCTGCTACAGCTTTTAAGGCAAAATATCAGCACCTCATTGTCCAGAGCCTAGCTCTGGTCATTGCCCTGTGCATGTGTCCTGCATGAACTTTCACAATGATTTCCTGAGTGGCTTCTCAGTCTCTCACAGGAAAATGTTTCATCTTTCCTTCCTCAGCCTTATGTAGCTATTAGTTTAGTGTTTGTTAGTGTTTTTAATCCTTTTTATCTAAAACTAGTGGCCCAGTGCATGAAATTCATGCAGGACGGGAGGTGTCCCTCAGCCTGGCCTGCACCCTCTCCAATCTGGGACTCCTCAGGGCATGTCCAACTGCTGGCTTAGGCCCAATCCCTAAACAATCTGGGACCTCTCTCAATCTAGGACCGCTGGCTCCTAACTGCTCACCTGCCTGCCTGCCTGATCACCCCTAACTGCCTCACCCCTGACAGCCTGATTGCCCCCAAATGTCCCCTCTGCCGGCCTGCTCGCCCCCAACTGCCCCCCCTGCAAGCCTGATTGCCCCCAAACTGCCCCCCCCCGCTGCTGGCCAGCTTGCCCCTAACTGCACCTCCCTGCCAGCCTGATCATCTCCTGTTGTCCCCCCTGCCGGCCTGCTCACCCCAACTACCCGCCCCCCCGAGGGCCTGCTCACCCCCATCGGCCCCCCTGCTGGCCTACTCGCCCCCAACTGCACCCCCCTGCCGGCCTTCTTACTCCAACTGCCCACCCTGCTGGCCTGCTCACCCTCATCTGCCCCCCTCTGCCAGCCTTCTTAACCCCAACTGCCCCCACTGCTGGCCTGATTGCCCCTAACCTGCCTCTGCCTCAGCCCCACCACTACGGCTTTGTCCAGAAGGACGTCCTAAAGGTCTTCCAGTCTAATTAGCATATTACCCTTTTATTAGTATAGATATCTGATTCTTAGGCTGATTTTTAACTTGCATTTTGCTGAGTCTTTGATTCCACCTCAATACATGTCTGTATATTTTCTGTTATTTTGGCACAGTAGATATTTTCCTGGATTGAATCACAATGACAATAGCTTTCTTTAATGTTCTAAGGTTGATTTTGAAGTGTTACTGTGCCATTTAATGTTGCATCATTTCTATATCCTACATTATAGTTATTTATCTATTTGTTAACGGGGCTATGCCCATTGCAAATTAAAATGCAATAAATATTATTATAGTGTTAATAATGTTTAGGACATATATTTGCAATAACAATGAAGTGTCATAAATCATCTGCCTTGTTTCTAAAATAGATGTCTTTTCTATAACCATGTAATTATTAATATCTATATATCCTGTCCTTAGTAATTTTTCAGTTTTCTTGAATAACTATCCCACTTGATTTAAACATTTTGCCTATCCTTTTTTATATCAATGAGTATGTTTAGGTAATCATTATCATTTATTTTTTGACATCTCCTAGGGTTGTAGAACTTTATTTATTACTAACCACACTGAATGGCTGTCCACTATGTGCCTGGGATTTAAAGGAGGAAGGTTATAACTACAAATGGTAAATAAAATCCACCAGGGTTTAAATTCAGGGGAATTATAATATAGGTTGAAACCAAACCCAGATTCCTCATTTCCTGATATCAATTATTGCTATGCAATAATTTTTATGCAACTTTTTGAGATAAGATACACCCTGGATTTACGTTTATGACCTCCAAAAGGTCATTTGGGAAAAAAAGGGAGAATGAAGATGCATGGTCTGTATATTTTCCTCAAGCTTTACAAAGTTGTCCTGAGGACTCTTAAGGGTTGATAATGCATGAATTGTCCCCCCTCCCCCTTCTAGTTGATTTGGTAAACTCAAGGTTCTATGATGCAATTTGAAACAGAAGAAACAATGAGAATACGGAAGAGTGGTTTATTAGGAATGTATTATATTCCATGCTAATGTCAATATAAATGCAAAATGAAAAGCCTTGGAAAGATTTTGTTATTCTTCAGAATTTCATTAATCCAGTCACAAATAACAGAGAGCTTGTCTATCTCCCCATTCCACCTCCATTCCCCCACCTCTATTCATTGTTCATTTTAAACAGTTTAATGGCTTTGGAAGTATTCATGAATTCCAGTTGCTTCACTCTCCTAATCATGTTGTCGGCTTAAAATTCACATTTAATTAACCTCTTCACCCAAGGCATAAATCAATAATAAAACTCCAAATGCTTACCATGCCAATAGTGATTTTCATTTGGAGGAAAACTGTTGAAAATTAGACATTAGAACACCCGAAGAAAAGCAGAGAGCTAGTGGCATGGAGCAAAAAGGAGCTAACATAAATTGTGGTGTTGAAAGCCCTGGACTTGAGAGAGAATATTCATTTATTCAGATTTCAGAGACAAGTATACATTTAAGATGGGTTCAGAAAATAATCTTTTATCTAGAAAAATTAGAGGCAATCTAGCACTGATAAAGGAGTAATGTAACACTCAAATTCTTAGTAGAGGAAATGCTAAAAGAAGAGGTGTTGTTTTGAGAAAGGAACAAAGGCTTGACACACTCGGTTCAAAATCTGGCACTAACATTTTAGATATATGACCTTCATTATATACTTTAACATCTCTACATGATAATTTTCCTGTGACATGGAAATATTGGCATCTACCTCATAGAAGTGTCCTAAGAATTAATTAAGATTAAGTAGATTAATAGATGGAAAAGAGATTCCATGTGTGTATGTGTGTAATTAAGAGCACACACACAAAACTCACACATACAGTATATGCAATATAGCAGGGAGAGTCTGACCTAATTGCTATTGATTATTGGTTGATACAAGGAGCGTTCACACCCAAACCAAGATAATTGGAGTTTTTAACCAAGTAGCAAGTTAGTTTCAGCCCCTCTCCACTAAAATGCTATTAAATATAAGCCAAGAAGCCATGTCTCCTGACCATAAAAAGTGGTATGTAGGAAGTTTAGGTGAAATGCACACACACACACACACACACACACACAGAAGCTGAGATAGAGGCTAAGAGATTGATTCATGGTATTCAAGTTAAGGGTTACTGTGGTTCCCAAAGAACTAGCTATATTCCTGCCTCACTTGGGTTTGATTGAATGACCTTCCCCTTCATTCTTATTTTTTAATAGTTTTATTGAAGTGTAAGTTACATATCATAAAATATGCCCATTTTAGGCATACAATTTAATGAATTTTAGTAACATTTTAGAGTTACACAACTAGTAACATATTTCAATTTATACCATTTCCATTACTCCATAAAGCTTTCTTTTGCTGTATTGCAGCCAATTTATATTCCTACCTCCAATTTCAGGCAGCCACTGATCTGCTTTCTGTCTCTTATAGATTTTTTAAAATAAAATTTTATATATATAGAATCAAACAGTAACTGGCCTTCTGAATCTAACTTCTTTCATTCAGTATAATGTTTTTCAGGTTCATTCATGTTGAGTCATCTATTAATATTTTGTTTCTTTTAATTGCTGAATAATATTCCATTATGTGAATGTACCATATTTTGTTTATCCTTTCACCAGCTGATAAACATTTGGATTCTTTTCAGTTTGGGGCTATTATGAATAATGATGCTAAAAAACGTTTGTATACACATTTTTGAGTGGACAGGTTTTCACTTCTTTTTCTTGGGTAGAACTTAGAGTATAATTGTTAGGGTTATGTGATAAATTTATGTTCAATTTTTTTAAAAATATATTTTATTGATTTTTTACAGAGAGGAAGGGAGAGGGATAGAGAGTTAGGAACATCGATGAGAGAGAAACATCAATCAGCTGCCTCTTGCACACCCCCTACTAGGGATGTGCCCGCAACCAAGGTACATGCCCTTGACTGGAATCGAACCTGGGACCCTTCAGTCTGCAGGCCGACGCTCTATCCACTGAGCCAAACCGGTTAGGGCTATGTTCAAATTTTTAAGAAAACTGTTTTTCAAAGTGATTCTATCATTTTATATCCTTATCAATAACATTTCATCACATCCTGGACAGTGCTTGATTTGTCAAACTTTTAAGTCAGTCATTTTGTTGGGTATGTGAGTAGTGTTATTTCATTGTGGTTTTAATTGGCATTACCCTAGTGACTAATGATGCTGAGCTCCTTTTGTGTTTATTGGCCATTCATATATCTCTTTGGTGAATTGGCTGTTCAAAGATTTTGCCCATGTTTTAATTGAGTTGTTTGTCTTCTTACTATACTCCTGTAGTAAGAGTATATTGTACATTTGGGATACAAGTCCTATATTAGAAATATAATTTGAAAATATTTCCTTGTATTCTATGATTTGCTTTCCATTATTACAATGATGTTTTTTGAAAAGGAAATATTTTTATTTGGATGAAGTTCAATTATCAATTATTTTCTTTCATGAATTGTGTTTGTGGTCTTGTATCCAACAATCTTTGCCTAATCCAAAGTTACAAAGATTTTTTTCCTTTATTTTCTTCTAAAAATGTTGTAGTTTAGCTTTCATATTTAGTTCTATGATCCATTTTATTTAATTTTTATTTGTGGTATGAGTTAACAAGCTAAGATTAGTTCTTGTGTGTGTACACATGTGCGGGTGTATATATATACATATATATATATATATATATATATATATATATATATATATGTAAAATTCTATGGTGAAAAAAAGCTTGCTGGGATTTTATTTCAAACTAGAGGCCTGGTGCACGAAATTTGTGCACAGCAGGGGGGTTGTCCCTCAGCCCAGCCTGAACCCTCTCCAATCTGGGACCGCTTGAGGGATGTCAGACTGCCCATTTAAACGGGCAGTCAGACATCCCTCTCACAATCCAGGACTGCTGGCTCCCAACTGCTCGCCTGCCTGCCTTCCTGATTGCTCCTAACCAATTCTGCCTGCCAGCCTGATCACCCCCTAACCACTCCCCTGCCAGCCTGATTGATGCCTAACTGCTCCCCTGCCAGCCTGTTTTCCCCTAACTGCCCTCCCCTGCAGGCCTGGTCCTCCCCAACTGCTCTCCCCTGCAGGCTTGGGTCCCTCCCAACTGCCTTTCCCTGCAGGCCTGGTCGCCCCCAACTTCCCTCCTCTGCTGGCTTGGTCACCCCTAACTGCCCTCCCCTGCAGGCTTGATCACCCCCAACTGCCCTCCCTTGCAGGCCTGGTCCCTCCCAACTGTCCTCCCCTGCTGGCCTGATCACTCCCAACTGCCCTCCCCTGCTGGCCATCTTGCGGTGGCCATCTTGTGTCCACATGGGGGCAGGATCTTTGACCACATGGGGACAGCCATCTTGTGTGTTGGAGTGATGGTCAATCTGCATATTACTCTTTTATTAGATAGGATAGAGTCCTGGTGCATGGGTGGAGGCCAGCTGGTTTGCCCTGGAGGGTGCCCCGGATCAGGGTGGGGGTTCCCTTGGGGTGTGGGGCGGCCTGGGTGAGGGGCCTGTGGTGGTTTGCAGGCCGGCCACACCCTCTGGCGACCCAAGTGGAGGCCCTGGTATCTGGGGTTTATTTATATTCTACAATTGAAACTTTGTAGCCTGGAGTGGAGCCAAGTATTCTGCTTGATCCATGGCGGCAGCCATTTCTGTTGGAATTTATGTATCTTCTATAATTGAAACTTTGTAGCCTTAAGCAGAGGCCTGGGCCGGCCAGGGTGTGCAGAAGCTTGGCTTCCTCCATCGCCACGGGCAACCCTAGCCTCCTGCTCTTTCCAGCTCCGTGGCTGCTGCCGCCATTTCTGTTTGAATTTATGTATCTTATGTCATTGAAACTTTGTAGCCTTGAGTGGAGGCCTAGGCTGGCAAGGGCAGGTGGAAAGCTTGGCTTCCTCCATTGCTGGGGAAACCCAAGCCTCCCTCCTGCTTTCTGTGGCCATAGCCATCTTGGTTGGTTTTATTTGCATATTCGCTCCTGATTGGATTGTGGGCGTGGCTTGTGGGTATAGCGGAGTGATTGTTAATTTGCATATTACTCTTTTATTAGATAGGCTGAGTATTTTGTTACTTTATTTTTTAAATTTATCTTTATTGTTGAAATGATTATGAAGTCCCCTTTTTTCACCAGAGATTCCCTCCCCCTTCCACCCCACCCCCATGCCTTGCATTAAACCTATACATCAGTTTGGAGAGAACTGCCCTCTTAAGAATATTGAGTCATCCAAAATGTAACCTCCTTTCAAATTTTGTCTTTGCATTGGATTTCTGTCAGTTAAAACTAAAATATTTTTTATTTATACATCATTGTTTCACTTTCTCTTTCCAATTTCTTCTGATCAGTGATTTCTAGACAAAATTACCCTATGATCAAATACATTATCAAAATTTCTAAAAACACCAGAAGCGAAAAAAATCAGGATGGTAGAAAATAAAACAGAACTGTAACTATTGCAGAGGTAGATGGAGAATAGACCACATGAGGTGGTAAAACTTGTTTCTGGATCACTCTCTGGTGATTACAAAAATACCACATTAGTCTATTATTATAGGCCAGGATTTTCTTCTTTCAGACACAATTAGTTTATCACTTATTTATAAAAGTGGGTTCTAAGCAGGCATGTATTAATAGTTTGTTCCTTTTAATTTCTGAATAATACTCCATTATATAAATGTACCATGTTTTGTTAATTCTTTCAAAAGATGATAAACATTGGATTATTTTCAGTTTCTGCTCTTATGAATAATGCTGTTAAAAAAATTGCATGCAAATCTTTGTATGGACATGTTTTCATTTCTTTCTCTTGGGTAGAACTTAGAGTATAATTGTTAGGTTGTATGGTAAGTTTATGTTCAAATTTTTAAGAAAATTAAATTGAGTATAGAATTACAGAGTGATAATAATAACTCCTTTGATGTGATCACATATTTTTATGAAGGTCTTTTTTGAAGATTTCATTTAAAAAAAATAATCTTCTTAATAAAACACCCTGCACATAACTTTTCTAAAATTATCAAAAGCTGAGCAGTATTTTTACATAAACTGCTATTAAACCAGGGTTGCCATACCTTACTTCCTTTTCCATTTTTACCTGAACAATTGATTTATTTGAGCCTAAATGATGAAATTGATATTTACCAGTATAATTTTGATATCCTTGAATACTGATTCTATCATTCAACTTCTTAGCTATTCATCTTAAATTTTGTAATTTGCACATTAAATGACTGTGATATTTTATGTCTTCACTCCATTTAAAAAATTATCAAGAGTAGGAAAAATTTCAGTCATGAAAAAACATTACGGACCAGATTTACGCTCAGACCATACATAGATGGAAAATTGGAAAAAAATATATAAAACTATGGTTGTCAGACCTTGGACACTAAGCAATTGTAGACTGTGGTTCCTGAAAGAGAAACAAATGAAATAAGGTCTATGTTTACCCCAATTTATTGTCTAGACCAGCCGTGGGCAAACTACGGCCCACGGGCCGGATCCGGCTGTTCTATCTGGTTCTCTTGCTCTCCCCTACGCTCCTTTACTTTGAATTTATATTAGTTCACACAAACACTCCATCCATGCTTTTGTTCCGGCCCTCCGGTCCAGTTTAAGAACCCATTGTGGCCACTGCCAAGAAAACACATGCCCCATTCCCTGCTACCTCAACATCAAGCAGAAGCTCCACCAGCAGAAGACACAGCACCGCCAGCAGCATGTGTAGCTCATGCTCCAGCAGATGCCACCATCAACACCCGCGCCGTGCCTCAGCCGAGTCTGTCTTCTCCTCCTTCAGCACCACCCTGGCCCCCCACACTGCATCCCAACACACCCTGGACACCACAGCCCCCCGACTCTGCCCCAGACCTCGCCTGTGAGCATGTCACTAGCTGGCTTCTCCAGCGTGGCCAGAA
The DNA here is from genome assembly GCF_963455305.1 of Plecotus auritus. Lineage (NCBI taxonomy): Eukaryota > Metazoa > Chordata > Mammalia > Chiroptera > Vespertilionidae > Plecotus > Plecotus auritus. Next base: position 23,329,767 of record NC_137772.1, on the reverse strand, counting down.
CTCAGCCAGCCCCCCACCACAGTTTCCACTGGGAATCCCACTAATCAGGTGCCAGCCCCACGGCCCCCCACCCAGGCCCACCTGCAGCAGTGGAGACGCCCGGCAGATTGCACATGAGGCACAGCAGCAGCAGCATCTGTACTGGGTGAGCACCAACAATGGTATGCCCCTGAGGCACAGTGACCCCTGAGAGCCAGATGGCCCCCATGGGCCTGAATGTGACCCAACCAGGTCAGTGGGCATGTTATTCTGCCCCCCAAGCCCTGGCAGTGGCAGCCAGCACCCATCCCCCAGAAACAGTCAATGTGAGGCATGCCCAGATCCGTGATGTCTATGCAGACCCAAGGTGCAGCCACCTCAGAACGTCTCGCCAGGTGCCCTGCAAGACCTGCTTGGACCCTGAAGTCTCCCAGCTCCCCCAGCAGCAGCACATGCTCAACATCCTCAAGTCAAACCCTCATCTGATGGCAGCTCTCATCAAATAGCACATATCCAAGTATGTGGCCAGCCAGCCCGGCCTTCAGCTGTAGCCCAGCCTGCTGAATCTGAATGCCATGCAAGCCAGCGGGCCACGACCTGCTGTCCCTCTGCAGCAGTAAGCAATGGGAGACCTGAACCCCCAGGGCCAGGCCTTGAACATCATGAACCCGGGGCGCAACCCCAGCATGGCGAGTATGAACCACAGTACAGAGAGATGCCATGTAGCAACCGCAGCAGCAACAGCAACAACATTGCGAGAGGCATGTCCGACTGTTGGTTGTGATGGGGCATCGCCTTCCTCTGATCACCGGGTCGCCTCCCGCCCGTGAGGGCTCCCAGACTGTGAGAGGGAGGCAGGCCGGGCTGAGGGACTCCCCCTCCAGTGCATGATTTTTTATGCACCAGGCCTCTACTAAGAAATAATGAACTACTAATACATTAAATAACATAGATCAATTGTGAAAAAAAAATATTCTAAATGAAGGCAGAGAGGGAGGGAGAGAGAGAGGAAAAAAAAGAGAGAAGAGAGGGAATTTCCATGCTTTATGATTCCATTTATATGAAATTTTACAAAAATTAAAATCTGGTGTTCACTTCAGCAGCACATATACTAAAATTGGAATGATACAGAGAAGATTAGCATGGTCCCTGTGCAAGGATGACACACAAATTTGTGAAGTGTTCCATATTTTAAAACAATTTAAAATCTGGTGACAGAAAGAAGTAGATTAGCAATTTCAGGGTCATAGGCTGGTTGGGGAAGCAATTGATTTCAAAGACATGAAGGGGTGCTTAAGAGTGGTGAAATTATTCTGTATCTTTGTATGTCGATGGTGGTGATGGTTACATTTCTGGAACTCATTATATAGTACTGTCAAATTGGTATTTTTAATGGTATGTAAATTTTATGTCCATAAAATGAATTTTAAAAAATTATTAAGTATTTCTTGATCTAGGCCTTGTGCTAGATAGCAAAATAAACATGACACAGTTCCTTCTTAATAGTCTAGTTGGGGAGATAGACAACTAATTTAGTAATTGCAATATATTATGTGATATGTGTATACACAGGGTTCTACAGGAACAGAATATTAGAGACTCAGGAAAAATTACCAGATGTGGGGCTAAGGGTGACAAAGCACATATCCCTATTTGAGCAACCTATTAAAGCACGTCTTCCACTAATATACCACATACAAAGGCATAGAAATTTGTATATCAGAATTTTGAAATTTTGGTATACAAGAAAACATTTAAATTTAAATTCTTAAGAGAATGCTCTATTTTGCTGTGCATCTCTTGCAGTCTTACTAGCATACTCTTATTTTACCTTGATTTTTATGAATGATAAAATAGATATACTAAACCACAGAAAGTTTAATTGTACATTACAATGAATATTTACATATATGTGGTTCCTCATAACCATGATCAAGATTTAGAACATTCTTAGACTCTTCACTTTATTGAAGCCTTTGATTGCTGGTTGACTATTTATTGGTATTTTGGAATTTGAGATAGCAGGCAATGCTGTCACTTTATGGAAAAACTGCAGAGGAAGATAAAAATTGTCATTACTACTTATAGGAATTGTTCAGGTTGATCAATTTTGACTTTGTCAGATTCATTATGAAGATCACTAATTTAGATAACATTTTTAAGCACTCCCAGGGTGAAGCTTGTCTTTTTAACAGAGGTAAATATCAATATTCTACCCCTGGGAGAGCTATAAGAATTGTCAAATCATTTTACTGCAGCTAGAAAATTATACTTTTCAGTGGGAGCATGTAGAACACTGAATAGGATGGATGCTTTATAGCAAGTCTCTCCTATACTTTTGTGTAAAAGGAAAATATACCTTTGTGAATTGAGCTTAAAATGCACTTTATGGCAATAGTATATGGCTAGCCACTTGAAATAATAATGCTAATGAAATCAATAATTAGGAGCCATTCTCAAATTTAATTAGACATACAAGTATTGTAATTAACCAGTTTTGGACTTGGTCTTGAAGTTGAAGGTCTTCTATACCTTGACAGAGGATGAGAACAGCTCAGGAAAAAGATCAGTTGGTACCACAAACTCTCTTATCAGTTCCAAACATTCTATCTTCAGACTTTTATTAGAACTTTTCTGCTTCTAGATCTTAACTGGAACTATTTCTGTCATGAATCACAAGCTCACAGTGAATGAGAAGTGGGTATGTGCTAAGGTCTGAGGGAGTGATGAAATATGATGCTGGCAAGGTAGATTAGGGAAATGTCAGAAATGTCCTTGGCTTCAGGGTTTTCTTTCCCTAATCCCCATGATTCAAAAGTGATTTGAGATTCTCAGCCTCTCTTAATCTTGCTCTAGTGATGGGACAGTGTTTGCCAACACATTGTTTCACTGAAGCAACATTTTAAAAGATGCTTTTTGGAATCTATCCTAACCCAAAGGAGTGAGTAATGAGAATTTCAAGCCCTTTCTGGCTTTAGCAAGGCAGCCTTTCGCCTTCCTTCAGATTGCCTTATGTGGACAATCATCTGTCTGTCTCCACACAATTTGGGGCTTGCTCTGGTGGCCCGAATGCCTCAGTACCTGCGTGGCAAGTAGGTTACATTGAGGAGGTCATGTCTAACACAGGGAGAACTACATGTCTCAACCGGTCTCATTCTGAAAATATCTTTGGACAATTTACCCTGCTTTCTTTAGTGGCAGGGGACACTGGGGCACCATGTAGGGTAGTGTCTTTTCATAGAATCTTACTGGCTTTCTCTGAGTTCACTTAAACTCTATCAGGACATGAAGGCTGCCTCACTGCTTGGGATTCAAGCAAGTTAGTTTTCATAGTGCCATCATTCTAGTATCTCTGCCTTGTTCACTGGAAGATGATGGTCTCAGTATTTAATTCCAAAGACACAAGCCTCCAGTTACAAACATCCCAGCCTCTGAGCATTCCAACTGTAGTTATCAGTATCACAGTGCACATCATTAGAATGAGAGAGGTTTGTTTCATTTTCAAACAAAAGAGCACAGCATGCTGCCCAGCCCTCTCATTCAAGAATCTAATAGATCTTTGGGCATCCTCTTTGCAAGACAGGCTTTCCAACTGCCCTGGGCATCACACAGAAGGAGACTGTGGACCTGCCTCCAGACATTTTTTAATGGAGTATTTATTTAGAATAATTGGGGGGGATAATATTTGTGTTAGTTTTAGATGTATAATAAAAGTTCCTGCATACCCTTCACCTGGTTTCAATGTTCCCTGGTGTTGTCATTTTATATTACTGTGGTACATTAGTCAAAACTAAGGAATTAACAGTGATATGTTAACTGAATCTCAATTTTTTTTTTTTTAATTTGACCAGTTTTTCCATGAATGCCATTTTTTCTGTTTCAGGATCTAATTATGGCAGGTTTTAAAATCAGTTCTCTTCCCATCTAATGTGAAGTTCTTTTTATCTTCAGATATCAATGTTTTCTGCTCAATAATTCTTTGGCATGCCTTAGATCTTAATGGGAACAGTAATTAAGCCCTATGCTCTATGTTGTCCATTGTTTTGTTCCTTTCACTATCTAACACTCCTCTTAACACTTACTGCTGTACATTAAACCAAAAAAGTGTTAGAAGGCTGATAGATTTTTAAATGCCCTTCATTCAGTTTTTACCAAGGACACAATGGATGTAAGCCAGTCTTATTTCATTCTTTCTTCCTTTCTCTATTTCTTCTGAGTGAAAACGTTAGGTCAAAAAATTTTTTATCTGAACTGAAAAGCAGCTGAAATTTCCCCTGGAATCAATAGAATGCTTCTAACAGCATCCACACTGCAACAGAGAAAAATCCCTAATGCGCACACCCCTGGCTTGCCAAGCATTCTCTCCTCTCTGCACCTGCAGGGCCACTCTTAGGCTGCAGCCTTTAATAACAGAGCCCTTCTGACCTCAAAGAATAACAGTAAGGGGAATGTTTCCTTGGTGTGGGAAGTTATAATGCATGTTAATAGATTCCGTTTGCAAAACCATTCTTGCTAAGATAAGCTCACCAAGTATGCAGCTCTGGTGGTATCTCTTTGAAGCTTATATAAGCAGAGACATTTAGTTGCTTTTTTTTTTTTTTTTCTTAAACTCTGAACCTGAAGTTTTCCTCCCCTCTCACCAATGTCAGTTCACAGACAGTAATTCAGTTTATTGGTGCATGTAAAAAGAAAGAAGGCAATTACTTCTGAGAGTAGCCAAACCTGTGTTCATGGGGCAGGAGGAAATTGTGATGAGGATTTTAGTACATTTAATTCACTTACTCATCAAGTGAAGGAAAGAGCAGGAGTCAGGAGGAAATTAAATTATAGAGGGGTTTTCTTCTTCTTTTTTATGTCCACTGCCTAGAGAATTATTACAGGCCTTTGCTAATACACAGTTGTATGGACAACACAAGCAGTTAAAACAATCACATAGAATTGATAACAAACTATTCTGGTTAAAATTTTAAGTATGGGTTGGGTTAAAGCTTAATTGGCACTACTGTATAGGCATGTTTTTTTCTTATTAAATTAATACTATAAACAAAAACTCCTGTGTAAAGGTTTAACCCTGACAGACACTTCACAAATGCTTGAATAAAATAAAGAAAAAAAAACAAAGACCATGTCATCAATTTCAAAATTTAGTTGTGGGTTTTTTGTTCATTTGGTGGTTGTGGATCGTTGTTTTTTTTTTATCTCATTAATATAAAGTACATAAATAGTTTTCAAGAGGCAAAGTATATACATATTTTTAAAATTGTTTATGAATTAAGCCAAAGAAGTCAGGGTTAATATCCAAATAATCTGCAAGCCTAAATCTTTTAGCTATGTTTTTCTCTTTATCTTATTATAGTAATGTAGCAAGGTGGAAATGAATACAGTTCAAATGAAATTCAGTTGGTGATAATAATAAAGCTTTTTTATTTAATATGATTGATTTAATTATTTTTATTTTATACTAGAGGCCTGGTGCACGAAATTTGTGCACGGGTAGAGTCCATAGACCCGGCCAGCGATCAGGGCCAATCAGGGTCTTCCAGCTGCTGGCTGGGGCCTTTCTTCCCCAGCTGCCGGCTGGGGCCTTCCTTCATTTCACGCTGCCCTTTGTGTTCCACGCCGCCCCCTGGTGGTGCACACATCATAAGTGGTCGAACTCCTGAGGGGACAATTTGCATATTAGCCTTTTATTATATAGGGTGATTGAATTAATTCTACTCTCAGTCTCAGAAGCCCCAAGGAGAGAGAAATAAAGACACCCACTGGGACTTTCTCAGGACAGTCTAGATATTTCTAACCCCTTTATTCCAAAAGGATTTTTATTTCAAGGGGAAAAAAACAAGAACTGAACTCTGACCTCTTGGTGCTTGTACTGTTTCCCCATTTCCTCTCACTACTAGAAGCTCTCTTCTTCCCCTTCCTGTGCAGCCAGACCTCCACTTCTGTCATTTTTCATCTTACCTCGTATAGGTTTTTTTTCATATATTCTTATTCCTTTCCCTGGGACCACAAACCTCATGTCTAGCTTTCCTGTTATATATACTACTGAGGAAAGAAAAACATGGATTGCTAACCAGTAAAATATTTCCAAAATATTATTCTCACTGCAGAAATATTTGAGAGTAAGTTCACGGTCAGAGAAGTGTTCCCACCATAATTCTTTCTTTAATCCTGTGCTATTATCAGTGACTATGCTTTCATTAAATTAGAGCATGTGGATGATATTTGCACTCTAGGTCTTTTCCAAAGTGGCTGATAAACTCAATTTTCATACAAATGATGATTGTATTTTGCTACTTATTTATCTAGGAGTCACCCTGCTATGTAAATCAGTGTTTTCTAATCTTTATTTCATTTAAAAGGCAATAAAGATGCCTACTCAGTACACATACAGGACCACAGGGAACACTCTCAGAGCCACTATAAAACATTGCTAAGCAATTGGGAAGGTAGATGGTAGCCTGGACATAAATTTGCATAATGTTTGAGTGGAATTCACTTGACCATATTAGAACAACCGTATGCAATGCTGCCTGTGAGGGAAAAGGTTCCTGGGTAGTGTAAAGTGTCCTATTACAAATTAGAGAGTGTTTGTTCCTAATAGAATTACTTTTCATTACTTCTCAAAGTTTATAAGTTTACTACACCTAAATGAGAATTGAATATATGAATATAGATCTTAAAAGTTCTCAGCTCTCATTTGTTTCCTGTGAATTCAATAAAAGACATTTAGCTGCTGACATGGAGGCTTTAGATGGAAATTGAAACTGCATTTATATTTCTAAATACATATATAGTTCTCCTCCATCATAAAAAGTCCATCATCTTTGACCAAGCTCTCAGCTTTGGGAAGGAAACACATGGAAAACCAGAGGAAGTTAGTGGCTCTTTGGTTGAATTGAGCCATACGACATCTGGGGACATAGCCATAATAGAGAACCCCTGAACCCATAGATTCTTTATTTCTAAAGTCAATATTTAATGATCAATTTATTCTAAATTAGGGCAATTTAATGATATCCCCTAAAAACAGGCTTTTCTGGGCACCAATATTTCTTATATTCTAACCTCAGAGATTTAAAGTTCATCTTTTTTTTTTTTTAATATATTTTATTGATTTTTTACAGAGAGGAAGGGAGAGGGATAGAGAGCTAGAAACATCGATGAGAGAGAAACATCGATCAGCTGCCTCCTGCACACCTCCCACTGGGGATGTGCCCGCAACCAAGGTACATGCCCTTGACCGGAATCGAACCCGGGACCCTTCAGTCCGCAGGCCGACGCTCTATCCATTGAGCCAAACCGGTTTCAGCAAAAGTTCATCTTCTTAAAGAGATACTTTCCAAGACCACATCAGAGATGTATAAAAGCAACCTAAACTCTCTAGGTGAAATGAAGGGGGAGTAGAAGTGAGGTCTCCATCTTTAGCTTGTATCATAAAGTAACAGAGACAGATCTTGAGCTTATATTTTATGACTGATTTCCTTCAACAGCAAAATGAGAATAGGGCTCAATGGAAATCGATGGTCTGCTAAGCATGTACCTTGATGATTTCTCCTGTTTCTCCTCCTGCCTTGAAGATGAAAGGGTTTTGCCAAAGGTTGGAGTAGTCCCCTGAGAGGTATTCAAGGGCAGAAATAACAAGAAGACTTTGCATGTAGTTAGTCTGGGTGAGAGGTAAACTTACATTTAAATTGATTTGAGCTTTCTCTTATTAAACAAAAGAACATCTCACTCTATTAAAAGATCCCAGAGAGAGCAACTTAACCTTGACAGAGACTTTAAAACAGTGATACCATGCAATGGGCCTGAATGGCTAGAGATTGGGGAATGGCCCCAACAGAGTTTGTGAGAAGCACCAGCAGCATATGGGACATATTTTAGGGAAAGTTCAGGTATCCCTGATTGGTTCTGGTAGGCTTGGACAAGTAACTTGTGGGTTTTCTTGAGCCTCTCTTTTATCATCAGTAAAATAAAGAAGCAGGTGGCTACTAAGGACCTTCCCTTCCAGCCTCTATTATAACAGGTCATAGACTCAGCATTAGAGTCCCAATTGTTGCTTTAACCCTTTCTTTGACTAACACAAACAATTCCATGGAGAGTCAAGGGATGACATCATGCAGACCAGTTCTCAAGCAGGAAAAGAGATGAAAATTCCTTCCATAAAAAGTTACTAACACCCTAACCATGACAGCACAAGACACTAGGAATTCATAAGGGACAAGACATAACCATGTGAGTTCAGTACCCTAGCACTTAAAACACACACACACACACACACACACACACACACACACACACACACACACACATAAATACTTTGGGACAAGGTGAATTTGAAATATTGAAAGGGATAACTTTCAGGGTATTTTCAAATTAATAAAATTTTATTATGCATTCAAACTTATAACAATTTGGATTACAGGGGCAAAGTGAAAATCTTTACAGTTTAAACAATTCAAAATAACAAACTGATATTAAGCTTAGCAATAAGAGTTTCAAAAGCATTTTATACTTCTTACAAAAAGTTTATTCTCTCAAATATTTTAGACCTTTTGGTACCATTTAATGAAGATTTATACTTTTTAAAGTAAAATAAAAAACATGGAGTTAATATGAAGGTAAATTAGAGCTAGTCTTGTTTCATTTATCACCAATTCAGAGTCAGTATAGTACTATTTAACAAAATCTACCAAAGGAAAGTATTAAAACAAAATTTTGATTACAGGAGATCTCATGAAGGAAAGAGTAAGCAAATCATCAAATATGTGCCTTAAATATCCTATTTATCTTTACAATGTAATATAGTGTTCTTTTCAAAATCAGTTGGAAATGCTTTCCTTTTTCATATATCTTTTTCTTGCTGTCATTCTTTACTTCAAGCCACTATCCTCCCTCACTAGGCACATATTTCAGTCTCTCTAACATGATTGCCAAATATGGCTACTGCCCTAAATTTCAGCCTTTTACCAACCAGATGGTAACAGTTTCACTAATGACCTTACGTTTAAATAGACACATCTCACAAAGCTGACAGTTCCTCACTTACTCATCCTTCCAACACTTCAGAGGTGAAGACATGGTTTGGCTAATCATACCCTGAAGTGGAGAAATTAGAGATCCATGAGGATAAAGTGGTGACAGGGAAAGGCAATGTAATCGAATGTCACAAAGGAAGCCACCCTAAGAAATCAGAAATTCTGAAATAAGATTTCCTTCATTTTTACAACTGAGTAGTATTCTATCATGTAAATGTACCATAGCTTTTTTATGTACTCATCTATTGATGGGCCCTTGGACTGATTCCAAATCTTGGCTATTGTGAATATTGCTGCAATGAACATAAGGGAGGTTAAATGGTGGCAGAAAGAGAATTGACTTTGGGTGGTGAGTGCATGATGCAGTAGGCAAGTGGTTGTTATTTGAAACCTATATTGGTTTTATTAACCAATTTGTTGTCACCCCAACAAATTCAATTAAAAAATAAATGCCGAAATATTTCCAAGGTCAAAATTATACTTCTAAATATATTCCCTTTAAAATCTTCTTCTGACCCATTATTATTTAGGAATGGAAAGGAAAATTCACATTATACCATTCTTTATTTGGTATGTGGTTTTGCTTGAAGGTATTTGAGAAGCCCTTCACTCTTGAGTTTCTGCCTGTAAGAAAATAGGCAGATCTCTTTCCAAAAATCTTGCCTGGTTTAACCCTTGAAGTAACCCTGGTACCAGGACTTGCAGATAGTTTATACCTTTCAAACTACTGCTTTCTGGGCTGAGCCAGGAAGCAAGGACTGTGGATGAGTTTGCTTAATCTTTGACACTGCAAATTAGTTACAGTTAGTATGTAGAGAGTATTGACAAGCAACATTCGCAATGAAAATATTTTAATAGACTTATAAGGTGGGTTTATGCACTATTCATTCAAAATTTTAGAATTGTTTTGAGGTCTGTAAAGGATCATAAGACTGTACTTATGGAAAAAACAAGACTGGTTTTTATACTTCAGCAAAGATTTGTTTCTACTTATTTATCTGGAGAAAAAATAATTAAGAATTGTTCCCCTTGTAATCAACATATATTGAGGATTTCATGTTTGGTGTTAGGAAGACTAGGAAGACTAGGAAGACTGTCAGGGAATTGAGATTGCTATAATGAACTCTGCTATAAGAAACAGATTTCTTCCAGCTCTAACTCACAAAGGAATAATACTTCAACAACCAGATGTTAAAGTCATAGAGCAATAAAAAGCTAATATGTATAATCTAGTCGAACCATGTCATTTTTAAATACTTAAAGATTTTATTTTAGTGTTAAATGTACAAAAAGATGCTATGATGGTACAGAGAGTTCCCATATACCCACTTAATCGTCCCCTATTATTATCTTACATTATTATGGTCCATTTGTCACAAATAATGAACTAATGCTGATACATTATTATTCACTAAATTTCATTCTTTATTTTGGATCTCATTAATGTTTCCTTAACCTCCTTTTTCTGTTCTAGGATCCTATCCAGCATATTACATTACATTTAGTTGTTATGTCTCCTTAGGCTCCTCTTGGCTATGTTGATTTCTCCCTCTCCTTGTTTCTTATGACCCCGACAGTATTGAGAAATATTGGTACTGATTAGCTATGTTGTTGTATGCCTCTCAGTTTGTGTTTTTCTGATGCTTTTCTCATGATCAGACTGGAGTTATAAGTTTTGGGGAGAAAGATGATAAAGTGAAGTGTCCTCTTATTATGTTATATCAAGGGTACTTGCTACCAACATGGCTCATCACTACTGTTCTTAACCTTGATCCTACCTATAGTGTTTGCTAGGTTTCTCCACTTTAAAGTTACTTTTTTGTTTCACTGTCCATATACTCTTTGGGGAAAGTCACAAAGTGTAGTACTCATTTAGAGGCTAAGGAGCGAGGCTCTACCTTTGATGGGGAACAATCTATAGAAATTACTTAATAATTCTCTGTATCGATGACTTGTCTCTTATTCTCTACTTATTTATTTATTCAGTTACTTATTTATATCAGTATAAATTCATGGATAGATATTTTATATTTTGGCTTATACTTTGATATTTAATCTAACATTATATTATGTATTTTGTTGTTCAAATTGCTCTAGCTTTAGCCATTGGGAGCTTTTTCAATGGGCTCCTGTGCCCTATTATATTGTTTTTTGAGATCTTTCTTACTTTCTGTCAGTCTAAGATCTTCCTGGCTCACTTGATATATTCCCTGCCTCAATCCTCCTATCAGACATCTTTTTAAAGTGGCCCTGGTTTCTTGTATTGGTATTAGAAATCAAGATCTGAGCACTGGCTATCATGTCCTTTTACAGATTATATAACTGAAGATCAGAGAAGTTAAGAGATTCGTTCAAGTTCAAAAGTGACTAGTTGCAAAGCTAACACTGGAACACAAGTATCTTTATGCCTGGGTCACTAACTTGCCATTACACCATTCTTCCTCTCCTTTCACATTCTGGGACATGCAGCGTTCATGGGCATATAAATGAAAATAATATGTCCTTTGTCCCTATAGTCCAGACATTTTAAGTGTCCTGTAGCTACATGCACTTTTATTTATGCAAGACTTTGAATGCTTGCCATGAGAGAAAAGATGAAAGTAAGAAAATATAGTTATGTTAATAATTACAAAGGAAATAATGAAGGGTCCTTTCCCCAAGCAGGGTAAGGTTTAGGTTACACAGAGAATATCAGCATGTCATTTTATGCTCAGAAAATCTGCCATGTCATATATGTGTGTGCATGGCCTATCACTTTCAAGATCTTCATCAGATTGCTACATTTCTTTTATTTATTTATTTACTTACTTATTTTAGAGAGAGATGAAAGAAGAGAGAGAAAAAAATAGAGAAATATCGATTTGTTATTCCACTCATTATGGAATGTCAATTGGAAGGAGGAGTTGACAAACTATGGCCTACTAGCCAAATGTGGCCCACTGCCTATTTTTATAAATAAAATTTTATTGGAACATAGCTATGCTTATTCATTTACACATTACCCATGGCTGCTTTGGTGTCACAACAGCAGAGTTTATTAGTTTCAATAGAGATTGTATGGCCCAAAATGCCTAAAATATTTCCTACCTGATCCTTTACTGAAAAAGTTTGCTAACTCTGAACTGAAGGATCAACTGATAACTTTGGATTTGCAAACATTACAGTATTTGCTGGCTCAGAAAGCCAGCATAATCATATATATCACATATTTCTTCATTAAATGATACACAGTTCAAATCTTAGATCATTTTCTCATTTTCACTCTGCAAAGAGAACTATATACAATATGTTAGTGAAGAAAATAAATAGCCCAGCAGGAAGGAAACTCAGAATATTTTATCTGACTTCATTACTTTTCTCCACATTAGTGACTTGAAAACCATGCAAATATTGAGGACAACAGCATTTCATATTTCCTTACAACTTACCATTACAGGGGTTGCAAGAATGCACAGATTTCTCAAGACTTCATGGCAGAGTAGGATCCCTTTGTATGCATACACACACAGATGCACACAACACACACACACACACACAAACACAAACACGGCTAGCCTGCATGGATATCCAGCTCCTTCTTGTTTTTTTTTTTTTACATCCACTCAGGTACTGACCAACATCTGGCATAAATGACAGATGATCCTAACTTTCAACAGATGCCTTTGTGATCCCAAAGATAAAGGAAATGACAAATAATAACTTGGTAATTACCTTAACTTCAACCAAAGCATAAGATGAAAAATAACCAGATGAGAGCATGTGGGGATGACTTCCCATTTGAGCCTGTTTAAGTGTTCCTGTGCTGTGCAGCTCAGGAACTGTGCCAAGAGAGCAGAGAAGGCAGCTAAACATGCACCCAAACATAAATCTTCTTGGCCCCATGATAAACAAATAAGATTTCAGCATCTGCAAGCACAGCTGACAAGAAATGGAAAAATGAAGATTAAATGGGAACCAGGGCAGTCAGAGCATGGAGTTTCCCAGTGCTTTGGATCAAATAAAAGTCCTCTAATTTATTTTTATTTATTTTTATTTTTTTATTTATTGATTAAGGTAAAAGTCCTCTAATTTAAAATACATTTTAAATGTTCACATTGCCTTTTCTGTTCTCTGGGTCTAGTCCTTGAGAAGAAACAATGAAAGACTAAAATAGCAATATGAATTGATGAGAAAAGAGTTTGCCTGTTGCTGATATTCTTGGTTTGGGAAGTGGGTGAGACAACAATTGTGAAATGCATTGCACCATCTCTACCCTTGACCAATGTCCTGTCTGTCTGGGCTTCATGCTTAGAGGAGAACAGAGAGACCTCTGAACATGGTGATACTTTTCTTTATTTTCAAGAATCTGGAGTTTTTTTCATCCAAGTCTTTGAGTAAACACCCAGAAGTAAATTTGTTTAGTTGGACACAAAATCCTAATCATGCTGTCTAGAGATCAAACAACACATGGGTATAAACCATTTTTACTCGTGAGGGTTCATTTTCTGTATCAATATGGTTGGTCCATAGGGGTGTCCAGATATTTGGTCTGTCATTATTCTGGGTATTTCTGGATAAGATAAACATTTTAATTGGTAAAGGGAGTAAGGCAAATTGCACCCTCACTGCAGGTTGGTGCCATGAGCATCTTCTGCCGTCTAAACAAACATCTCACTTTCATGTAACCATACCTCATTAGATATGGTATAAGTTCTTCCATCCTCATAGTCACTATAATTTGGTACAGAGCCTTCTTTAGGTACAGAGTAGCATTATCATCACCTGGATTCTAATGCTATATGTTGCTAATAAAACATGTATTGGCACAATTTTTCTGTGATTATGTTAGTTTTGACCTACATTATCCTAAATACTCCTGCTATATAAAACGTCTCTGCTAAACTATATCTTTCTGTGTAGTAAAAAAATATTTAAGTACAGAAATGTAGTAAGCCATGGTTTCAATTGTTACCTATAAGCTGTTCTTTCTTGGATCATTTCTAAACCAAGTCTCTCATCTAAGTCCAGTACCAATTCAGTCACCTACTGGAGTGTCCATAGATATACTACTATATGTAAGCTATTTGAAGGCTACGAATGTTGTTTGTTTTATTTACTGCTATATCTGCAGTGTCTATAGTAGTCTCTGGCATCTAGTAGGTAGAGTCTCTACAAATATTTTTAAACAGATATGTAAATGAATCTTAAAGTGAACATGTTCTAATGCAGTCTTGTCAATGTATTCTACTTTCTATATACCCTCTCAGGAGAGTGGTAACACCATATACCAGTAAACATGTATTAAAACCAAAAATTTGAGTCATTCTGTATTCCACTCTTAGTTTCAACTCATATATCTAATTAGATTTGAAGGAACACTGATTTTTCCTGAATGTCTCTCAAATTGATCTCTTTTCTCTTTTTCACCATCACTCCTTTAGTTTAGGTCTTCATCTTCTCCCTATTGATGTTATTCAATAGCCCTCTAAATAACTTGATGATGCCATTCTTGCCTCTACTCTTTTAATTCATCCATTCTTTATACTTCTGTAAAAATTGTCTTTCTAAGATACAATTCTGGTCTTTCATGTTGCTTTCCATGATGGTCACAAATTACAAATCCTTTAGCAAGGCATTCATCATCCGCAGCTTTTTAATGATCTGACTCATTCCTACCTTTCCAGGTTTATTTTTATTAGCATGCCACACTCTCACCTCTGTCCTGTGCATGTGTTATTGCTTTTGTTTCTTCTCTTTATGTATAGAGTTAACTTTAACTCACTGAACTATTCTGGAGGTAGTTTCTGATTATCAATAGGCTGGGTAAGATACTTTGTCTACGCTCACAGAACACCTTTGCCTAAGCGCTATTGCAGACAATCATAATAAAGTGTGATAAGGAAACTACCTCACACTTGACTGTAAAATTGTGTGAATTTGTATTGCCAGTGTTCATCTCAGTGTTCAGGACATATTAAGTGCTCACCTGAATGAATTGCACTTTATTAAGTGTGTTTCAAAAGATGGTTGGTAGAGGAAAAGTCCCATGTGCATGGGAGACATTCTGGAACAAATAATCCACATGAGAAAAGTCACAGGGGCAAGAGAACTCTGCTTGTGTCTGGGAGAGCCAGGCACATGGAATTCAGGAAGGGAAGTGGGGAGCAGAGGGCTAGAAAAAATGTTCTTGGGAAAGAGAATTTCTGAGGTCAGTGAGTTGCCATCTGGCTGTCCTGCTGACCTAGTGTTCCATTCTAGTCTTCCAGTAAGCAATAAATTATGTGCAGCACACAGAATTTCCTCTGAGTGTCTCATGTCTCACATTTTGCACTGTCTCCTCTTCATCAGCAATAACAGACAAACTGCTGAGTTCAGCACATATTATCTTGTTAGCAAGGTTTTCCCTTCAGTGCTGCCTCTTTGCAACCCAGTCTCTCTAATGCTGACTTTTAAAATGGCTTGATGTCCAGATACAGATTCAACATCAGAGTCAGGAGCACTAAAATCTGTGCCAGCATTGTGCAAATATGCTGGCAGATGTGATAATGATTTATCTCTCTTACATATATTGGAACATTCCAAAGCCCTCAGTCAAAATGACTTACAATTATGGAGTACTTCCCTTGTGCTACGTATTGTTCTAACTACTCTACATGCATCACCTTGCAGCATTTATGTAAGATATTTACTATTGTTACCCCCATTTTACAGATGATGTCATTGAGGCACAGACAAGTTAGGAATACTCTGCAGGGTCACAATGTTGACAAGGTTTGGAGTTAGAATTTCTTTAAATATATATATATATATATATATATATATATATATATATATATATGTATATATATATATATATATATATATATATATATATATAATTTCAGAGATGAAGGAAGTGGGAGAGAGAAATAGAAACATCAATAATGAGAGAGAATCATTGATCAGCGGACTCCTGCAAGCCCCCCACTAGGGATTGAGCCCATAACCTGGGCATGTATCCTCACCAGGAATTGTAAGGTGACCTCTTGGTTCAACCACTGAGCCATGCCAGCAGGGCTGAGTTAGAATTTTTAAAATGTAGCTCTAAATTCCATGAGCTTAATCATCATCCTGTGGTGCATCTTTAAAATGGGCAAGAAATTCAGGACCAAGAAAGCGAGCATGGCTTCTAATATTGACTTTGCTATAACTGTGTAATTTTGAATGTCAGAAACCCACGAAACTTTATTTCTCTGTATGATGGCAAAACTGGTATAGAAGAGCAGACTTCTAACATTTTTACTTCCACAGGCCCTAACAGAATTTAAAAAACAAATATTGTATTCCCTTGTACATTATAAAGAGGCATCTATATTTTCAAATATGCTTAAATATTTGCCAAAATATTACATTCTGGCATTTTATAAATACTGATTTTTAAATTAAAAATTTTATTATAAGCACTTCAGCTCTCTCTGGTGACTGTGTGCATTGTATATATTTTCCATCCTTTAACTTTCAACCTATGTCCTTAAATCAAAACTTTAAATCAGAGCATGTAATTAAATCTTCCTTTTTCTTATCTAAACTGATGATTTGTGCCTTTTGATTGGAGTCTTTAGTTCATTCATATTTAATGTAATTTTTATATGGTCAGATTTATGTCTGTCATTTTGCTATTTGTTTTCTATATGTCTCACATATTTTTGTTGTTATTATTACACTATTTTTCCTTTGTTGCCTTTTTTGTAGTAAATCATTATTTTTAGTAAACCATTTAAATTACTCTGTTGAGTTTTTTGTGTTAACTTTCAAAATAGTTTACACTATAGATTACAGTATTCATGTAAAATAAAATTATATATGTTTAAGATGTACAACATAATATTTTGATATACAGATAAATAATGCAATGATTATAACAGCCAAGCGAATTAATATATCCATCTCCTCACATACTTACCATATTTTATGTGCACCTAAGCACCTGAGATCTACTCTCTTAGCAAATTTCCAGTATTCAATACAGTATTATATTGTTGAACATTATTATATATTCGATCTTTAAACTTATTCATCCTACATAATTGCAACTTTGAGTTCTTTAACCAGCATCTGCCTATTTTCCCACTTCTCCATCTTAATTTATGAGAATCTACTTCAAATTAATACTGACCTAATTCTAGTCAAATATAGCTCAATTTCCTCCTCCTTTGTGCTAATATTGCCATATATATCACACGAACACATTAATTGTGTTTTAATCATTGCTTTAAACAATATGGATTTTTTTTTAAATTAAGAGAATATATATGTAAAGAGTGTATATATATTTATATGTACATATGTATACATGTATGTATACATGTATGTATACACATGTATATATGTGTACTAGCATCCTATATAATAAAGAGTTAATGTGCAAATTGACCATCACTCCAACACACAAGATGGCTGCCCCCATGTGGTCAAAGATGGCCGCCCCATGTGGACACAAGATGGCTGCCACAAGATGGCCGGCAAGGGAGGGCAGTGGTGGGTGATCAGGCCAGAAGGGGAGGGCAGTTGGGAGGGACCAGGCCTGCAAGGGAGGGTAGTTGTGGGGGATCAGGCCAGCTGGGGAGGGCAGTTGGGGGCAACCAGGTTGGCAGGGGAGGGCAGTTAGGGGCAACCAGGCCTAAAGGGGAGGGCAGTTGGGGGCAACCAGGCCTGCAGGAGAAGACAGTTAGGGGTGACCAGGCCTGCAGGGGAGGGCAGTTAGGGGCAGTCGGGCTGGCAGGGGAGTGGTTAGGGCAGCCGTGGGCAAACTACGGCCCGCGGGCCAGATCCGGCCCGTTCGGCTGTTCTATCCGGCCCGCGGAGCCGAAAGAGCGAGGGTTCTCTTGCTCTCCCCTCCGCTCCTTTACTTTGAATTTATATTAGTTCACACAAACACTCCATCCATGCTTTTGTTCTGGCCCTCTGGTCCAGTTTAAGAACCCATTGTGGCCCTCGAGTCAAAAAGTTTGCCCACCCCTGGGTTAGGGGGGTGATCAGGCTGGCAGGCAGAAGTGGTTAGGGGCAATCAGGTAGGCAGGCAGGCAAGTGGTTGGGAGCCAGCAGTCCTGGATTGTGAGAAGGATGTCCCAGATTGGAGAGGTGCAGGCTGGGCTGAGGGACCCCCCACCCCATGCATGAATTTCGGGCCCCGGGCCCCTAGTATGTATATATATTTATATATAAAGAATGATGTTTAACCATATATTTATCATTTCCTGCTTTGTTTTTTCTTACGTATTTTACTTCATACCTGGTGTCATTTCATTTCAACCTAAAGAACTTCTTTTGTAGGACAGATGTGTTAGCAAAAAATTCTCTTCTTTTTTATTTATCTAAGAATGCTTTTCTTTTGACTCATGTTTAAAGGATAGTTTTGCTAGATAAAGAATCCTTGATTGAAACTTCATGAATGTCTACAAATCCATTAAATTGAGGCAATTAGGACTTGGACCATAATTCCCTAAGGAAGTATATCCTTTGAAAGGTCAGTTGTTATATTCAGGGTCTTTAATAGTTGGAAAACACTGGTTTCTTTGCAGTAGGGATTCTTAGAGTCTTTCAAATGATAATGTGTATCTTGATTCTTGAAGGGGAGAGTAGAGCTTGAAATGTTTCCAGAAGTTTTTTGACTATAGGAAATTTTTCCTACTGAGTATCTCTCTTTACTAGTGTTCTACAAACAACATGTTGAACAAAATTAATTTAGTTTACCGTAGATAAGTAAACTGAGGCACAGAAAGGAATTGGCCTAATGGATCAAGCAATGGTACAGTGAAAAGAAAAGCAAGATGATTATATTTCTATCCTATTCACTCACAGCAGCATCACAGCCAGGATTATGTTATTGGAGCATCATGGGTTATGACATTTGACAGTTAAGAAAATACGTTGTTATTTATTTACTAGTGGCCCGGTGCATGAAATCTGTGCACATTAAAAGGGGATTAATTAGAGGAAATAATTTAATATTGCTATTTGCCCTTTCTCTATAATAGAAGTGTCAGATATGAAAGAAAATTAGTAAAACGTATATAAAAACCTTCCTCCTGTCAGAGTCTGGGGCACACCACGGGACCCAGAGTCAAGTTCCTGCCCACCCACATGCACCTGAAAATCACATGAGACTCAGTCCCGGCCGCCCCCCCACCCCCCTCATTGGGATAGAACCAGACCTGGCTAGTCCCACCCTTGTCAAGCCCCACCGGGCAGGGGGCGTAGCCTCAGGTCCCCTGGCCTGGCGCCAGGACGGGGGGGCATGCCTTGAGGTCCCCCGTCAAGCCCCGCTAGGCGGGGGGTGGGGGGGAACGCAGCCTCAGGTCCCTCAGCCTGGCACCAGGAGGGGGGAACAGCCTCAGGTCCCCTGTCAAGCCCCATCGGCAGGGGGAACAGCCTCAGGTCCCCTGTCAAGCCCCATCGGCAGGGGGGTACAGCCTCAGGTCCCCCCTGGGTGGGAGGCGTGGCCTGAGTTCCCCTGACCCAGCACTGGGGGTGCACCTTGAGTTCCCCTGTCAAGCCCCGCCAGTCAGGGAGGCGTAGCCTCAGTTCCCCTAGCTTGGTGCTGGGGCGGAGGTTGCAGCCTGAGGTCCCCTGGCCTGGTGCCAGGGTGGGGGCATGGCCTGAAGTCCCCTGTCAAGCCCCACCTGGTTGGGGGTGTGGCCTGAGGTCTCCCAGCCTGGCACTGGGGCCGGGGGAGCAGCCTGAGGTCCCCTAGCCCAGCACCAGGATGTGAAGGGCACCTTGAGGTCCCCGTCAAGCCCCGCTGGGTGGGGGACATGGCCTGAGGTCCCCCATCAAGCCCTGCCAGTTGGAGGGCACAGCCTGAGGTCCCTCGGCCTGGTGCTGGGGCGGGGGGAGCAGCCTGAGGTCCCCTAGCCCAGCACCAGGATGGGAAGTGCACCTCAAGGTCCCCTGTCAAGCCCTGCAAGGTGGAGGGTGTGGCCTGAAGTCCCCTGTCAAGCCCCTCCTAGTGGATGGCGTGGCCTGAGGTCCCCTGGCCTGGCACTGGGGCGGGGGGAGAAGCCTGAGGTCCCCTAGCCCAGCACCAGGACGGGAAGTGCACTTTGAGGTCCTCTGTCAAGCCCCATGGGGGTGGGGGAGGGCGTAGCCTCAGGTCCCTGCTGATTGCTTGTTAAGGCCCCTTATGGGAACTTGGCCTCAGCTGCAGGTGCAGCCATCTTTTGTGACTGAGTGATGGTTAATTAGCATATTCCCTCTTTATTAGATAGGATTACTAGAGGCCCGGTGCATGAAATTTGTGCATGGGGGTGTGTGTCCCTCAGCCCAGCCTGCACCCTCTCCAATCTGGAACCCCTCAAGGGATGTCCGACTGCCCGTTTAGGTCCAATCCCAGTAGAATCCCTGTAGGATCGGGCCTAAATGGGCAGTCGGAGATCCCTCTCACAATCCAGGACTGCTGGTTCCCAATTGCTCGCCTGCCTGCCTTCCTGATTGCCCCTAACTGCTTTTGCCTGCCAGCCTGATCACCCCCTAACCACTCCCCTGCCAGTCTGATTGCCCCTAACTGTCCTCCCCTGCAGGCCTGGTCACCCCTAACCACCCTCCCCTGCAGGTCTGGTCACCCCTAACTGCCCTCCCCTGCAGGCCTGGTCACCCCCAACTGCTCTCCCCTACAGGCCCAGTCGCCCCCAACTTCCCTCCTCTGCCGGCCTGGTCACCCCTAACTGCCCTCCCCTGCAGGCTTGATCACCCCCAACTGTCCTCCCTTGCAGGCCTGGTACATCCCAACTACCCTCCCCTGCTGGCCATCTTGTGGCGTCCATTTTGTGTCTACATAGTGGCAGCCATCTTTGACCACATGGGGGCAGCCATCTTGTGTGTTGGAGTGACAGTCAATTTGCATATTACTCTTTTATTAGATAGGATAGAGGCCTGGTGCACGGGTGGGGGCCAGCTGGTTTGCCCTGAAGGGTGTCCCAGATCAGGGTGGGGGTTTCCTTGGGGTATGAGGTGGACTGGGAGAGGGGCCTATTGTGGTTTGCAAGCTGGTCACGCCCCCAGCAACCCAAGTGGAGGCCCTGGTATCTGGGATTTATTTATCTTCTATAATTGAAACTTTGTAGCCTTGAGCGGAGGCCAGGGCAGGCCAGAGTGTGTGGGAAGCTTGGCTTCCTCCATTGCTGGGGAAACCCAAGCCTCCTGCTCACTCCATGGCCGCAGCCATCTTAGTTGGGTTAATTTGCATACTCACTCCTGATTCGCTGGTGGGCATGGCTTGTGGGTGTAGAGGAGGTACAATCAATATGCATATTACTCTTTTATTAGATAGGATTGGGTTGTTTTGTTGTAAACTATTACTGTATACTTGACCATACAGGTTGATAAGTGGTCTGGAACTTAGTTTTATCTTCACCTTAATGCAACTACATGTCTAACTATTATAGTTCACACTGAATAGAATATATATACATACATACATATATATTTTGCAGTTGAAACATCCTTGCTTTATAATTACATTTTGATTGCTGAGGCATTATCAGGGTTCCTGCAAAGCTCAACTAATGCAAATATAATTCTCCTTTAATACCAATCCCAGGAAGAATTTAGCTTGAAAACAGATTTATTATGAATCTGTAGATTATTTATATACTTAGTTGCTAGATTTTATGCACTGTATACAAGGAAGAGAATAGATAATCAGAGAGTTCTATTGTTTCTACTCTTCGGAAAGGGGCAGGGAAAAGTACAATGCTCACAGCAGTAAGCTGTGTAGTCTGGAAGATGACTGTAGGAAATCTGGAAGGTAATTGCAGAACAAATGAACAAGTGTACCATTACACACAGCATCTAACTCCTCAGGTAAGATATATGAAAATAGGACTATATCTTTTATAGAACTATAATTATTAATATGCTTAAATTTATTGAACTCTAGCTATATGTCATTTCATCCACACAATAATCTAATGAGGTAGCTGCCATTAATTATCTTTTATGAAGATTAGGAAACAAAGCCAAAAAGATTAAGTGACATGTTTAAGATTCACCCAGTATCTTGCCTATGACTTAGTGGTATCTCTGCTTTTAACCACTGTTCTACATTGTAGATAACTATTATAGCAGTGGTTCTCAAAATGTCCTCTCCAAAATACACCAACATGACTTGGGAAATTGATAGAAATGCAAATATTTGCAAATACCCCAGACCCCACTGAGTCAAAAACTCTGGGAATAGGACTCAGCAATTTATGTTTCAACCAGCCTTCCAGATGAGTATGAGGATCTCTAAAATTTGAGAACTACTGCTATTTAGCATGACACTTGGTAAACATATTTTTGGTTGAGGTATATTTTAAGTGACCATGTAAGGAATTATTTTTATGACACATTAGAAACTTATCTCTTAAATTTTTACTATCAAACTACAGAGCACATTATAGCATTTACTTTAAGTTATATTTATAAAGGTACAGTACAAGATTTTGTTTTTGTTTCTTTTTGTCCTGCTTCCTGTATCAGCAAGTGTTCCCAGTGCCACTGCATTGTATGGACATCTGACTGCTATCTTTGGAAAAGCCAATCCTACTTACATTCAAATCTCCTGTGCTTTAATTTCCTCATGTACTTACCTCATCAATTTACTGAAATTCATCTGTATCCAGCACAGTCTGTGGCACATAGAAGATCATTAATAATCACTAATTAAATAATTTGTTAAACTGCTGTAAGCTCTGACACAAATTTTAACTCCTGTTGACTGTCTGACTGGTTTGGTATAACAAGAGTCTCCCAAAGCCAGGCATCATCATATATTAATAAGGTATCCATGATAAAGTTGGTCATTGGTCTTTAAAGATGGATTACCCAGTGAACCACGCTTCCCAGAAATCATGTACTGTATGGTGGCATTATGTTAATTTCAAGACTACATCATTAAAAAACCACTTAGTTTCTGCATTGGTCTGTTGGAACACATTGGTGTGTTCAAGGGAAAATCAGCCAACGTGTAAAAAGTCTAAACTGAAACCTCCATGCAGTAAGGAAGCTGAAACTAATGGAGAGGCTCTGTGGATAGGGAGAAATGCCCAGTCATCCTCAAGTGTTCTGGGCTTCCCAGGTGAGGCACAAGACTTGGGAGTTAAGAAGCTGTCATGGACATCCAGCTTCGCTGAGCCTTTCAATTGGTCCCTAGCTTCCATCTGACTGCAACTCTGTGAATGACCTCAGGCAAGAATAGCTCAGGTAAGCTCAGTCACTCATAAAACAGTATAATAAATCTTGTTTTAAGTCACTATATTTTGGGATAATTTGTTATATAGTGATACATAACTCTAACAATAGATCAGGATTTAAAAGTATCCCATATATTGAACATCTGTCATAGTGCCTAAATATAATACAATAAGCTAAGGGAGAAGGGTCAGGTCTATGCATAATTTATTTCCTTTTGCTAGCTTTAGGAACACCGTCGTGTTGCTTAAATGTGGACTGTCAGTGCTCTTGTTCTAAGTATAAAAACTAAATTTGCATGACAGGCAGTGTTGCATATTGCATATTTCAGTTTAGTTAGAAATTTCATTAACAACACAGGGAATATTTTTATGAGTGTCCATGAAAGAAAGAAGGATAAAATTTGTATCCTGCTTAAAATTTTATATTGTGAGTTACACTGTACATTAAGTACCTCAGTTTCTAATACAGCCTAAGAAAAATGACTAAGTGTTAACTGAGACTGCTTCCATAAAGCTGTGAAGACTTGTATTATATGAAGTAGTACCCAGTTCTTATGTGATCACTTGCTTGTGGAGTCAGATAGACACACATTATACCTTCCACGCTGGGGCTTTCTCTGTGACAACTGGAAAACCCATCTAGTTAGCATCCTACAGCTTAATATTTGTCAGATCTCTGACCCTGCAAAAACTATCTTTTATATTAAAATTCTTTTTTTATCTATCTCCCTCCTCTGATATATAGTGAACTAAGTACATACCTTTATATATCACTTATCATTTACTACATAGTATATAAGCTAGCTTTATCCTATATACAACTAAATTTTAATGGATTTATAGGCAAAGATTATTTTTTCAAGTTGTATTAAGATATATAATTGACATATAACATTGTGTAAGTTTAAGGTGTACAATGTGCTGATTTGATAACACTCATATATTGCAAAATGATTACCATCATAACATTAGCTAACAGCTCTATCATGTAACATAATTACTATGTTTTTTATGGTGAGAACATTTAAGATCTACTCTCTTAGCATCTTTGAAGCACATAATAAAATATTATTGACTATAATCACCATGCTGTACTTTAGTCCCCAGAACTTACTCATTTAAAACTGAAAGTTTATATCTTTTGACCAACATCTCTTCATTTCCCCCAACACCCACCATTCTACTCTCAGTTTCTATGACTTTGGGTTTTTAAATTACACAAATGCATGAGAACATAGAGTACATGTCTTACTCTGTCTCACATATTTTCCTTAGCATAATGCCCTCGAGGGTCATCCATGTTGTTGCAAATAGCATGATTTCCTTCTTTTTCATCTTTTTTTATCTACTTAGCCACTGACACGTTATTTTCATATCCTGGCTTTTGTGAATAATACTACAACGAATATGAGAGTGCAGCTATTTCATCAAGATACTGATTTCAATTGCCTTAATATATGCCCACAAGTGGATTGATGGATCATATAGCAGTACTACTTTCAATTTTTTCAGGAACGTCCATACTGTTTTCCATAGTGTCTATACCACTTTACACTTCTACCAATAGTACACTAAGTGCAAAAATTTCTTTTCTCCATACCTTTGTGAACACATTATCTCTTGCCTTTTTGACAATAGCCATTGTAACAGGTGTGATATCTCATTGTGGTTTTGATTTGTGTTCCCTGATAATTAGTTATTTCCAACACCTTTTAATGTACCTATCAGTCATTCATATAGTGGTGGGTAAAAGCAGTTTTACAGTTATAATACAAATAAATATGCAATAATTAATAATAATTAGAAGAATAAATTCTCTGTTTCATGTACTCACTACTCTAAGCCTACTTTTGCCAACCCCTATATATCTTCTTTGGAAAAAATATCTACTCAATTCCTCTGTGCTGGTGAAAATGCTCTTCCTGGTTTTCAGTCAACTACCTTCTTATTGTATCTTCACATGGTAGAGAGAGATATATAATCTCTCTCATGTCTCTTCCTATGAGGGTACCAATCCCATTTATGAGGGAGCCACCCTCATTATCTAATTACTTCCCAAAGACTCCACCTTTAAATACCTTTATATTTCAGGTAGGGCTTCAGTATATAAATGTATGGGGATGAGACACAAACATACAGTCCATACTAGTGGCTGTAGAGGCGCGGACTGTGAAATAGTTTAAGGTGTACAATGTGCTGATTTGATACACTCAGGGATGTATTTTGCTGTGAGATCTGGGATCCTAGTAACAAAGTCTACAAAATTATGGAATTTTGTATTCATTCTACTTAACCTATTTCCTCTCTACATGCCATTCTCCTCAAATAATTTTTAAACTTATATGTGCCGTGCAAAATTCTCAACAGTACATATTGACAGCTCTGCATAAACCCATACAAGTTAATTTATAATCATAATAATGCTACTGAAAAAAATTAAATCAGCACTTTCTCATTTACATACAAGTCCCAGGAAAGCAGCACATATGTGTAGCCAGCTACTGGAAACATTTTCTGTGCTTTTCAAAACATGAAGCCTTAATTCTTTCTCAGAAAATCACTGGTGATGCTGTTGGAGCTGTGAAGTAGCAAGGAAATACTAATTTTAGCATCCTTACATTTCAAATTTGTTAGCTATGGAAGTTATGTCTATTTTTAAATGAATATGTGCAGTTCAAACATTCAGATACAATAGATACTCGATGAGCAGCTGATACAGTCACCTGTGTTCTTCCCCACAATTCAGTCACTCTTCTTGTTCAATCATCCCATCCTGCCAAAAAGCCTGCCTCTCCCATTTTAGATGCCACTGAATCTTGGGCATCTTCCTTCCTCCTCAAATCAGCTATGCTCTCTTCCATTCTGCACTTTCACTATTGTGGTCTTCATGGCATCCTGCCTTGGATTCTACTTATGCATCTGCATCCTAGCTCTTTTTGTAAACTGTCTGCTTTCTGAAGGCAGAGGGTAAAGCTTGTTAACCTTTGTATTACCCTTGGATTTTAATATACAGTGGGTTTTTTGTGATAGGTACTCCATTATGCCTTTTAGTGCATTTTCTCAATCTTTAAGACACCACAGTTGTAGCTGTTAATGTCCTACCCATATGTCCTTGAACCTGGAAATTGTGATGCTCTTAGGACTTCCAGCTGCCAGGACCAACATCTTTTTGCTAAGAAACTACTCTGAAACCTGTTCTGCCCAAAGGTAACACAGGCAAAAGTGCTGGAGAATTAATGTTCATTTCCAACTCCTTCTCCTTAACAGTCTTCAGTAATGACTGATGGGAGTTGGTGTATAAATATCCCAGTTACTTTTTCCCTCTTGGTGGAATAACTGGGAAAAGTTTTCTGCATGCTCCCAATGTTTCCTAGCTCATCAGTTCTTAAACTTGAGTGCACAACAAAATTACCTGCAGTGTGTTTAGACCAAATTGATGGGCTCACATGCTGAGTTTCTGATTTAGTAGGTCTGGAGTGGGGCCTGAGAATTTGCATTTCTAACTAATCAGTGCCCAGATGATGCTTGTCAACCATGAGCCATACTTTGAGAATGAATCCTCGCTCCAGGTATTACATTGATAACTTGCTTCATAGCCTATCCTTCATTAGTTGCCTTCTCTTCTCTCCCTACCTTGCTGTTTTATTTCTGAGATCACCTTGCAGTTAAACAATTTGAACCCAATCCTGGTTTTGGGATCTGCTTCCAGAGAAACACAAAATAAGACAACAACTATCTAGATAATTATTCTTGCCATGATACACATGAGAACCTCCTTGCTTAGAGAGATTAGGCTACTTGTTCCAGGTAACAAAAGATAAAAAGTCTGCTATTAATCACCATATGAAGCTGTCCACTTGACATAATGCTTTCCCCAGGTAAAGTGCTCTATAAATGTTTGTAGAATTTAATTCAATGGTGTTGATCAACTATCTTACAAGTATCAGGATCAGAACTGTTTGCTGTTTGGAAATCTCAGTGGTATCACTATGAATATTTTATGTTTTAGAGCAGAACCATTTATCTAGAAAAGCGACCAGGTTTGTTTATGCAAGTCTCCTAGCTCCTAAGAGTAGCATTGGCTTGGCTCTGCATTGACACTGTAGTCTTTTGGTGAAACAGTTCTGCTGTTACACTCTAAAAACGCAAATTCTCGACTGGAGAAGTTTACAGCTGCTTGAAGCTGGAGTTGGGACATTATAATGCCCCTCTGGAGATAATCAGACCCATTGTCTGCTGTCACTGCTGCATTTGGATTCATTGTTTTATATAAGCCCAGATCTCATGCGTCTCTCTTCAGTATGCATCATCTTTGCCTCAGCTCAACACTCAAAAAATGTTATGTTTTTCCCCTTTCTCTTTTTGTGGATGATGGGAATCATTTTCCCCACACAGAGTACAGCATATGTTACTGATTTGGAGTGGTCTTATGCTTCCATCACACCACTCTTTTAACAACCTTGTCAAAACTTTAGAGGTGGTTGAATACTCAAAGCTCAAAATCAGACAGGACTCCACCTTCATAGATCAATCACTGAGCAATGGGCACCCACAGAGAATTGTACATAACAGAAAAATAATATGTAATTGTGTGAACAATTCACTTTATTAGTTTCCTTGGGATTAAGCTTGTGCCATCTGTAGTAGCTTTGACAGCAAGAGAAGAAAAAAGGAAAAACTATGGGCAATTGTTATAACTTATTCTGTTATAGAATAGAATTTGAATTGTGTGATAAGTTAAAGAAAAAATAAATACTTAAAGTGAATGTAAGTTCAAGTTTATTTATTTTTAATTAATTTCAGTGATGGTGAAACAAGCCAGATTAACAGCTTGGAAGTTAGGACAATAACCAGAACAACGGAAAAAGTGAGAAAAGAAGGGGATTTTGCATATTTCATCTAAAATGTCAGTAGCACTTCTACCATGAGAATAAATACTTTAAGTCAATGGTTTGGAGTTCTTATAGACAGTCCTTTGGAACAGCATCATTGAATATAACATGCCTCTGTATCAGGTCCCATTTCTTAAGTACATTTGTACAAAATAAGATTAAAACAGGTATTTTGTAGCAACTAAGTGACTAATTTTCTCTACTAAGTGACTAATGTCCACAAAATACTACTACTGTCACTAAAAATATAATAGAAAATCCTTCCATAGTGTCTATTTCCAGGGCCAGCTTCATGAGTATGTGCTCAGCATAGTCTCACAGGTCTTACACTCAGAAGGGAGACCCCCACTGGGTTTTAATACTCTGTAGTCACCATTTTAACTTTGTAAGAGAAATCCAATGGGACAATGGAGCATGCACTGGAGGCTTAGAGTGCCAGCACATATGCAGAGCCCCTCCCTATGACCCCTGTGTCTCTAGGATGTGTGCTCAACCACATGCTCTCTACACCTGCTGGCCTCCTGCTCCTGCTTCTGCTCAAGGACAACTGCCACCCTCTGTCCCCAACAGGGGCCCAGGTGGAGATTGATCCCTAATCTCTAATACTATGAATATGATGCGATATTGTATCTATGACTATGTTATGCTCATGACAGAAATGGTTTTAAGAGATTATTAAGGTTACTAATCAGTTCACTTTGAGTTAATGCAAAGGGAGAGTATTCAAGTGGGCCCAATCTACTCACACAGAACTTAAAAGCAATGGTTTTTCTCTGGCTGAGAGCTTAAGAAGTCAGAGATATTCAAAGTGTGAGAAGGACTTGGTGTATCATTGCTGCCACTGAGGATGGTGGGGGCCAAGTAAGAAGGAATGTGGGGGCCTCTGGAAGCAAAGAGCAGCCTTTTCCTAACCATCAGAACTAGGACCCCAGACCTATAGCTACAAGCAAATGGATTTTTAAAACAACCTGGATAACCTTATGAAAGGATTCTTTCCCAGTTCTCAGGTAAAAGCTTAGCCTGACCTTGATTTTGAGAGCCCAGTCAAGTCAGCCTGGGCATCTAACCTGTAAGATAATAAATGAGTATTGTTTTAAGATGCTAAGTATGTGGTGATTTGTTACACAACAATGGGAAACGAATACACCTCTATTCTTTCTAAGTGGCCCTTTGGCATATTTTTTTTAAGAGGAAGCCAGTTATTATATAAAATTAATTGTTGGTTAAAGTAGACTCTCTAATGACAGCTTTTCTATGTTTACATACACCTATAAACAGTATTTTCCATAAAACGATTTATGACAATGCTGAATAGTTTTATGAGTGATAATATTTATAGTCATGTTAAATAAAAGTAATCAAATATGCATTAAAACGTAAGAACTCTAATGTTCTAAAACAAATTTCTGGCCTCACTTATGTCAAGCCCATATTTTGTGCAGGATATTATGAAACTTAAAGAGGAATATTATAATTTTCTACCTCTCTGAGGGCCATACTTACTCTAAAGATGTTGTCAGAGAAAGAGCAAGAGAGAGTGAGACTGGTGGAGAGGGTTATATCATGTTTCTGGTTTTTGTCTTAATCTGCTCATTGTGTCTTTTTGATAAAAAGTATTTTACTGTGAAGTAAGAGGAGGTTCAATTTTCAGTTCCTATGAGAAACATATTGGTGAATAAATGGGGCAAGATAAAGGAAGGGAAATTTGTGTTGAACTGAAGGGAGCCCAATTCATGTGTAGCCAGGATTCAGGCTTGGACCAATCAGAGTTGGCCCCAGTTACCAACTTATATTTAAGTAAGCTCATCATAACTCAGTTTCCCTGCTCTGTTTGCACATCAACCTTCCCTCCCTGCTCTTCCTCAATGTGGGGCCCTCCAAAATCTGACTTTTGAAATATTTAAGGAAAACCTTTCATCTATTCTTCTGAACCCTATTAGCCAATCATCCTCTCTAAGCTGATATTATTCTCTTTGTGGTAGAATCTAACCATCACACTTGCAAACTTCTCTTCTGAAATATCTGAGTCATCCAGAAAAAAATGATTAAATCAATAATCCACTCCAAATTAATTAAATTTAAGTTAAGACCCATATTATTATTTTTTATTTAATCTCCAGTGGAGGAACATTGATTTCACTTTTTTTTTTTTTTTTTTTTTTTTTTTTTGGTGACACTCAGCCAGGAGACCCTTAAACACAGCCTGCTACCAACCATTATTTATGCTCCTTCTCTGAATAGCACCTAATAATTGCTAATTAAGTCTTTTGTAGCCTGACTCTGAACTAATTAGGGTTAATTGAGCCTGCTTGTGCATTAGCTATTCTAGCTCTTGTTCTGATAATCAGGATTTTGGAGCACATTGAATATTTAGTCAGCTAGCTTAGACTTCCCTCCGCTAGGCATTCTGCTCATTCTGCTGCAGGCCTTTGTCTTCTGTTAATGGACAACAGTGGGCAACTCTCTGCTTGACTTACATTTTGTTTTATCTTGCGTGTGTGTGTGTGTGTGTGTGTGTGTGTGTGTGTGTGTGTGTGTGGTGTGTGTGAACAGCCAAGGAATGTGATAGATGAATGAGTACCAAAAGAATGGACAAGCAGCCTGGTCGGTATTGCTCAGTGGTTGAGCATCTACCCATGAACCAAGAAGTCACTGGTTTGATTCCTGGTCAGGCACATGCCCAGGTTGTGGGTTCGATCCTAGTAGGGGACATGCATTAGGCAGCTGATAGCTAATGTCTCTCTCTCATAGATGTGTTTATCTCTGTATCCCTCTCCCTTCCTCTCTTTCTCTAAATATAAATAAAAATATTTAAAAACAAAAGAATAGACAAGCAAAAGGGTTGGTGTCATGTTATTTCAGATTTGGTTTTAATCACTAAGGGTTATCTCTTCAAGGAGAATGAGAATGGAGTCTCTGAGTTCCTGTGTTTGTGGTCCATAAGTAAGACTTATTCTAGTCTTTCTTCCTCATCCTATTCCTTAGTTAGATGGCTATATTTTAGAACTTGTTCTGGATTGTGGTGTACCTGTTATCGAGGGATCCATGAGAGTGAGCTCCATTTCATGTCATTTAAGACCATTGAAAATCCAGTCCATTTTTGAAACTTAAATAAAAGGTTTGATCATTCAGCTTGGAATCCCATTCAATTATCCAGCTATCTTTATTATAAAAACAATTCTACATAAACACAAATTTCAAAACATTTACTCTTTAGTTTCTCATGGTTGTACTGCACAAGGCAATTAAGTTGAACAACAAGAACTGAAAGATAATTTTTAACATTAAGTAACAACTTTTCTAATCTCACCAAGATAACTATTTATTCAATAATCTATGTCTGTATGTTATCTGATGAGCCAGAATTCAAAGCAAATAATATGGCCATGACAAATATTAACATGGTATTATTTGATGAACCTCTAACGGGGAGGTAGAAAGAGGTCATCCTTGAAGCAAGTAGCTCATCCTATTGTTCTTGCAATCTATATATATAAAAGCCTAAGCGACTGACTGACTGGCCAACCAGCCGGTAGCTATGATGCGCGATGACCACCATGGGGCAGATGTTCAACCCAGGAGCTGCTGAGCTGCGGTGATTTGGCAGCTGTGGTTCTCAGGTGATGCACCCGGAACCAGAGAGGAGGGAGCCCGATTCTGGTGTATGTCACCTGAGAACTGCCCCCTTGCAATCCAGGACCGTTCAGGGGATGGGGACCTCTCAGGGCATGTCGGAGAGCTGGTTTCAGCCCAATCCCCGCAGGCCAGGCTGAGGGACCCCACCTGCTGGAGGGACCCCGCTCACTCCGCAGACAACCTTCGAGCCGCAGTGCCACCCCAGGTGCGGCCAGCCAGCCAGAGAGGGACTGTGGGAGGTTGGCTCCAGGGCATATCCAGTTCGTCTTGCCCAGTCCCACCCCACCAGCCACCTTCTAATTAATTTCCTTTCAATGTGCACAAATCTGTGCACTGGAGCACTATCTATACTAATAAAAGGGTAATATGCTAATTAAACCGGGTCGACTGGCCATCTTCTAGATGTCTGACTTCCTTCCAGACAAAGCCATGGTGGTGGGGGCCGAGGCAGAGGCAGTTAGGGGTGAGGAAGCAGATCAGGGTGGCAGGAGAGGGCAATTGGGGGCTAGATCAGGCCAGCAGGGGAGGGCCATTGGGGGCGACCAGGCTGGCAGGGGAGGGCAGTTGAGGGAGACCAGGCTGGCAGGGGAGGGCTGTTGGGGTGACCAGGCCAGCATGGGAGGGCAGTTCGGGGCATTAGGCAGGCAGGCAGGTGAGTGGTTAGGAGCCAGTGGTCCTGGATTGCAAGAGGGATGTTTAGGCCCAATCTCACAGGATCCAGCCTAAACCATCAGTCAGACATCCCCCGAGGGGTCCCAGATTGGAGAAGGTGCAGGCCGGACTGAACCCCCCCCCCCACCCTGTGCACAAATTTCGTGCACTGGGCCTCTAGTATCTAATATATAGCTAACAAGTGTTTGCTAAATAATGAGTGACTGAATGAATAAGATAATGAATGTATATAAACAACATAGTAAAAGATACAGTTACCTTCTTTATCTCTATTTGTATGTGCAATTCAGACATTTATGTTATGCAATTATTTAACTCTATACTTTTGTTAGGTTAGCAGTTGAAAAGGCCCTACAAATTATTAATTTTAACCTCTCCATTTATAGATGATGAAATTAATGGTTATGCAGGTCAAGTAATGGATCCAAGTTCACACAAAATCAAATAATGGCAAAGCTGAAATCCAGGAGCAAAGCTGTCCTCTTGCAGGTAGGTTTCATTATGAATGGAAATTCTGAGCACTGATATTGTCTGTGTCTTGATATTAGCTGGAAACTCCTTACCTTTAGAAATATGAGCCAGCCAGTTACAAAGACCTGAATCACAAACCTTCATCTCCACACTAATGCACATACAGCATCCTGTAGCAACAGCCCATTTAACAGCACACTATTAATGAATATTTCTTTTACTGTATGAAATTTATGTAAATGTGTCCAAAGAAAAGTTTTTATTACAAAGCTTTTAATTTAGCATAAAAAGCTGCCTATAAAAACATTCCAAATTATCTAAAAACTAGTTATCTATAAACAGATGTTCCCACACATGTAAAGACTCAAAAGTTATATATAAAGTATATAACTTTATAAGTAAAGGCTATGAATAATTTTGGTTTCTTTTTAATTGACTCTAAAATTAATCAACAAATTTAATATTAATATATTGCCATTGAGCTCTCAAAAATCTTGTTTCAATGGTTTTAAACCAATGATTTTTTACATGCATTAAAAAAGTACTGCCAACAATTGGCAGTGCATTGAAATAATATCTAATTACTTCAGTAGGTAGGGGAAATAATAGAATCTATAATTGTGGCCTAAAAATATGCAGTTTAAAGCATGCATGCTGCTGCTAAGATTAATGATCATACTAATCAAGTTGATGTCAGGGTGTATTTTATAATGGGAATTTTATGATTCAGGAAAACAACTGTGATGGTTGAGAACAAGTTAAATGGATTTTGTCCAAAGTGTTGTTCCAGAGAATGATGTGAACATATATTGCCGTGTTTCTCAGGGAATTCCTCCATTTCTTTTCCTCCTAGCTCCCTGCATTCTGGTGTGATTATATTATAGGTGATTTTTTACTTTTCTGGTATGCTTACTATTACAGGCAGTTCTTGGGGGGAAAAGATATACAGCATGTTGATAATTAGAATTAATCAAATTATTCAAGGATTTACTACCAGTTCTTGTTTTATCTACATTGAACCACTGTCTTGATTGTACCTGGAATTTAATTTATGAAAACTGATTTTAATTCATAGAGGTGATAGCACAGAGAGGCAATGCCATTTAAAGAAGCTTTATTACTCACAGTTCACAAGAGAAGGAGCCATGCCGCGCCGTGCCATGCAGGTCTACATGGGGAAATGCCCAGGTTGGGTCAGGAGGCGGAAGGAGCAGAGGAGAAAGGATGGCCCAGAACTTTACTGTGGTTTCCTTGAGAAGGAATGGGCTAGGTAAGGTAGGCAAGTTTGAGCAAGTTTGGCATTAGATTAAAATTTTCAGCAGGCTCTGGGCTAGTTATCTGGTACATGACCTTGGGGTGATTTTGGGTAGGGGATATATTGACTTGGTGTGTGAGAGTTAGATAAAAGAGGTCCTTGGGGTGTAGGTTTTGGATTGTTTGGTTTGCATCTGAAAGGTATGCTCTCTCTGGAGTCCTTTACTTTTTGGGGATTAACTAGCCCTGTGAGAGGCAGTCTTTCCCAGCCAGCAAGATACCAAGGTGTCAAAGAATCATAAAATATAGAAATGTTTTAAAAAAATGATTACTACAACTATCCGTTAAGCTCTTTCTCTGCTCTTCTTGGTTTGTATAATTTAAAAAAAAAGAAAAAAAAGATTGGTCAAGGAAGGAACCAAACTGAAATGAGGGAAAATCGGGGGTTTTACTGGATGTCATATATAAACAGATCATTTTCACTACTTGACTATGTTGTGTGATTCCATTATTTACATAAAACATTTGGGAATTGGTTGTATGTGTAATGAACATCACACAAGTGTGTGTTACCACTTTTCTAGTATTTAAACCTGTTGTGGGGTTATTTGCAAATCACAACTTAATATGTCTTCTGAAACACACACACTGAAAGAAGAATTTGGAAATACTAAATGCAAATAAGCCCTAAATTTAATAACTGAGAATAGACATGAATTAACTCTAGATTATTTTGCTGAGTCCTTTTGACTCTTCACATTTGAAGGACTGAATTCAAATCTTCATGTTTAATATTCTAATATCTATTTTTCTTTTCTTTTCTAGCTTTTCCCTTTACTTCCTCTCTTCTTACCTATCTCTTCTCTCTTCCCTCTTTTGTTCTTTGTTATTTTCTTTTAACAAAACATTTATTGAGCTCAAATTATAAGGCAAACTGGGTAAGTACTGGTGATTTGAAAATGAAAAGACCTATTGATATCCTCAGAGAGCTCAAGTATAGGTAGAAAAACACTGCTGAAATATGAATGTTTACTGGATCTTCTAGGAGCTTTTCTAAGAAGACTTATGGGAGGAGGAAGCAGGGAGCAGGGAGATCTATGTATGTTGAAGGAGGTAGGGAGATTCATAAAGAAACTCAAGCTGAGAAGGAACAAGCATTGGGACGGTAGACAAAGAATGCCAACATTCCAGGAACTTTCAGAATGTGTGCTCAGCAAAAGGGAAATCTGTTATCTTTAGGGAACTGTAAGTAATTGAAACTGACTATAGCTTAGAGCTTATAGGAAGTGGAAAAAAATATAAGTAAAAAAGGTCATGAAGGGCCTTTGTCTCATGGTATAGAGTTTAGATTTTATCTCCCACCTCCAATCACAAATATTAATTGAAAACCTATTCTTTGACACCATTTGAAACATTGGGGAATATGGCAGTAAACAAGACATCCAAAGTCTTCTTACTTTCCATTGCAAATACATAAACATACAAATGTAAAAAATTTTGGCAGATGGTTGTGCTTGTAAGGGGAAGGACTGAGATTTGGGTGCTATTTTAAATAAGGTAATCAAAAAATTTCCCCAAAGCACAAGTTATTTAAACAAGGGTTGCTTGGGCTCTGAGGAAATGGCATTTGAACAGACTGAAAGGAAGTGAGGGGAAAAACTATGAAAATGCTCTAGGCAGAAGCAGGGATGAACTTGTAATATCTGAGACAACTAGGAAAGAAAACAAGGCATGAGCTGTGTGTCTGAGGGGCTGGCTGCTGGGAGGAAAAGTTTCAGAGATGAGCAGGTCCTCACCTATGTAATTACGTAGCTAAGAAAGAAAATTGAATTTCATTCTGTTATGAGATTTTTTTTTGAGATTGATATCAAGTAACATAATGCATGTTTTAAAACATAATTTATGTTTTAAAAAGATGACTTTGACATTTTATATCTTAATTGGATGGTGGTTTTACAAATATATCTATATATATAAAAGCCTAAGCAACCGGCTGACCAGCCAACTGGCCGACCATCCAGTAGCTATGACACGCAATGACCACCAGGGGGCAGATGCTCAATACAGGAGTAGAAACCACAGGCATGAAAACATAGAACAGACTGATGAATCTCAGAGGGAAGGGAGGAGGGGGAAGGCGGGAAGAGATTAACCAAAGATATGCATACTAGAGTCCTGGTGTATGGATTTGTGCACCGGTGGGATCCCTCGGCCTGGCCTGTGGGCATCGGGCTGTAACCAGCTCTCTAACACCCACCAAGGGGTCCTGGATTGCAAGAGGGTGAAGGCCAGGCCGAGGGACCCCACCAGTGCACGAATCCGTGCACCGGGCCTCTGGTCTCTATATAAAACTCATCAAAACATACAATATCTGTGTGGTTTATCATATGTAAGTTATGCCTCAAAAAGTTTTTAAAGATGATTTTTCCCATTATATGGAGATTCATATATAGCCAGATAGAGGAACTAAAAGCCTGATGGCCAGATTTTTTTTTTTCTTCACATCAATTGAGGGTCATTGAAAACTGGTGAGAGACAGAATCAGATTTATACTTTTGAAAAATAACTTGTACAATGGAGTACAGAATAGATGGGAGAACCTGAGAACAGGAAATCTGATTAGAAATACACATCGAAGTAGCCCGAGTAGGAAATGATAAGGGCTAGTGCAGATCAAGAAAAGAGAAATAATTAACATATTCAGGAGATAGAATTGACATGATTTGGCCAGTTGGATAAAAGATGAGAGTCTAAAAGAGTTATTCTTAGGTTTCAGGCTTTGGAGGCTGGGGAGAATGTAATACATTAATTCATTGAGATAGAATTTATAAAAGAAGAACTTGACTTGGGAGGGTGCATTTTCATAGATGACCTGTTTAATTTGGGATGTGTAGGTTGCACAAAAGTGGAAATTACCAGTATGCAGGTGTAGATAGAGTCCCAAGAGCTGACAGTAGTCTGATGTGTAAATAAAAGTTAAGTTATTAATAAATGAATATTGGTTAAAACTATGAGTATGAATATGAATATGAATGCCCTGAGAGAGTCTTGAATAATAGTCTATAGTCTTCAAAATGTCAAGATAAGTACTTAGGGTGAAAGTATGATTTACCTCTCATACATAACACATATCATTGAAATTTCTACTAAGCACATATTATGTGCTTGGTGGTAAGTGAGGCAGTATGTTGATAAAAAGGACTGCAATTTACATGGAATTTTTCTCTTACTGGGAAACATGACCAAAACTGCCAGAATCATCCTGCCTTTTAAGATCTATTGATTCTTAATCCCGTTTTATAGAAGAACTAGTGGCCCGGTGCACAGATTCATGCACATTGAAAGGAAATTAATTAGAAAAAATATTTTTTAATATATTTTATTGATTTTTTACAGAGCAAAAGGGAGAGGGATAGAGAGTCAGAAACATTGATGAGAGAGAAACATCAATCAGCTGCCTCCTACACACTCCCCACTGGGGATGTGCCTGCAACCAAGGTACATGCCCTTGACCAGAATCAAACCTGGGACCCTTCAGTCCACAGGCTGACACTCTAGTCACTGAGCCAAACTCGTTAGGGCTAGAAAAAATATTTTAATATCACTATTCACCCTTTCTTTATAATATAAGTGTCAGAGGATAAAAGAAAATTAGTAAAATGTATATTAAAATAATATATAAATTGATTAATAATAATAATATGATATAACAACAACAGACATGATATAAAAACAACAAAAACATGATATAAAAACAACAGTGATAAAAACAATGACTGATAAATTGATTAAACTTATTTTAATATCTCCCTGTATACCACATTAAGAGTAAAGACACTTTCAGAGTGCTTGGCTAATTTCTCTTGTGATGAAGTATTTACAACTTTAACTTTGACACATGCTCTTCGAACTCGAGAGAAAGCAAACTATAACTGACCATGTCCGAAAATGGGTTCAAGTAGGAATATTCCTACTCTGTCTAGAGTTTGTCCTTGTGATTTATTAATAATCATCATAAATGCTGGCATCATGGGAAACTGTCTTTGAATTCATTTAAATGGGAGGCCAGTGTCAGACGGGAACAAATCAATTCTTGGAATCTGAACAACCTCTCCTTCCACAGATCCTGTTAATATTTCAGCTTCGATTATGTTAGGTCTCAATCTTTTGATAATAAATCTAGTACCATTACCAAGACCCCATTTACTATTAAGACTTCTCAGTAGCATGATGATTGCACTTACTTTCAATTTTAATTTATGACATGGCATTCAGGAAGGAGTAATACTATTAAGAAATTTGATGGGGCCAAAACCGGTTTGGCTCAGTGGATAGAGCGTCGGCCTGCGGACTGAAGGGTCCTGGGTTCGATTCCGGTCAGGGGCATGTACCTGGGTTGCGGGCACATCCCCAGTGGGGGGCGTGCAGGAGGCAGCTGATCGATGTCTCTCTCTCATCGATGTTTCTGACTCTCTATCCCTCTCTCTTCCTCTCTGTAAAAAATCAATAAAATATATTAAAAAAAAAAAAAAGAAATTTGATGGGGAAATTTTCATTTTCAGCATTATCCATTGAATCAATGGAATCGTCACTCAAATAAGTGTGAAAATCTCCATCGAATGTATCCAAAATTTCTTCATTTAATTTATGAACATGCTCATTTTTTGGACAAAGAATCGCACATTTAGATATATATTTAATATTATCTGTAGACATACTATTTCCAAATGTAGCTTCAATAATAGATCCATTACAAATCATTTCACAGGGAATTTCAATAATATCCATCCCAAGAGCTTTATATGTATCACATATGTGCAAGTCAACGTTTATTTTTAAATTGCCAGTGTGCATCGTATTACCGACCAGTCAGTTGATTGGACAGTTGGAGGGATGGTCGGTCACTTATCCTTTTATATATATAAATACCTATATAACGATTTATTATATGCCAAGTATTTGCCAGGAGGTAGTGGTTTTCACATAAATTGTATCACTTTGATAAGTTAAATTTGAAAGTGTCCCCAAGATATCCTGCCAGTGACATATGTGCTCTGCAAAATCCTAAGTCTGTGAATATGAGAGATTTTACTGCTATGTTTAGGTTATATGGCATAGTTGTCCATAAAATAGGGACATTATCCAGGTGGGCATGACCTAAACATAAGAGCCAATTAAAAGCAGAAACTTTTCTCTGGCTAGTGGCAAAAGATGAAATCAGAGAGAGATGCTTCGTCTGGCTTACAGAAATGCACACATTCATCTTGTGAACTGTCCATGGGACCACATGGCAAGAAACTGCAGGCAGCTTCTCATTGCTGAGAGCAGTTGCAGGCCACATGCTAGCAGGAAAACGAGGACCACAGTGTTACAACCACAAGGCAATGAATTCTGCCCACGGCCTGAGCTTGGAAGATGATCCTGAGTGCCAGGTGAAAACCGCAGTCCTGGTCAACACCTCAGGTTCAGTCCTGTGAATACCTGAGCAGAGCTACTCTATGCTGGGACTTCTGGTCTACAGAAACTGAGATAATAAATGGTTGTAAAACTGGTGGCAATTTGTTAAACAGCAGTAGAAAACAAGTACACACGATACCAAGTAATTCTCCATGCTGAGGCTCAGAGAGGTTAAGCAACATGGCTAAACTCCCAGTGCCTAAGTGGAACAGCAAGGACTGTAAAGCAGGTTTGCCTGACTTCAAGTACCCTGCTTCCTTCCCTCTTTCAACTCATGCAGAGAAATACCGAGGCAACAGTATGGCAAGAGGTTGTTGTGGGCAGTACTGAAGCTTGGCATCCTCACTGTCAGCCTCTTTGCCTCTCTGAGCAGCATTACCTCTGATTATGTCTACCCCTCAGAACCAACATCC
The DNA here is from genome assembly GCF_963455305.1 of Plecotus auritus. Lineage (NCBI taxonomy): Eukaryota > Metazoa > Chordata > Mammalia > Chiroptera > Vespertilionidae > Plecotus > Plecotus auritus. Next base: position 23,289,763 of record NC_137772.1, on the reverse strand, counting down.
TCTTCAGCATCCACCTGTCTGACTCCAGGGAGAGCAGTGAACACTTCTAGTGTACCAATTAATCTTGACCACCAGGAACATCTAGCAGCAGCAGGGAGGGTGAAATGGACTCTTGTTTTTAGAAACTGAGCTGAGATCCCTGATTTATTTCACCTTGTTTGTGAAACAGCAGCTAATGATTTTGTTTCATGACCCACCTGGTTGAGATTCAGGGAAAGTCGTTTAGATGGAATCACAGAGAGCACACTTAGGGCATGAGCCAGCACACTTGTGTCTTGGCCATAATTCATCCTCCCTCAGGTTCAAAAGGCTCGGGTAACCAGGGAAACATTTACTGTGGTCTTATAAAAAGGTGTCAATATCTTAATGTCTATTTCTGCATGAACCAGTGTATATTTCAGTTCTTCCTATACTCCAGATAAACCCAATAAGTAGTCCCTTTGTGTCAATAACAATAAAATACTAAAAACCCTGGCCCTTATCTTTAACATGAATATAGCAACAACTTATGGAAATATTTTAAAGATCAGTGTGATAGTGTACACAAAAGTATGTTAAAAACTCTAAATTCTATCTAAGTACTACCCACAATTAAGATGCTATTAAATTAGGCCCAAGGTAGATGGCTATAAAAAGCAAAATTTTAAATATATTTGAAACTATGCATGTAGAAACTGCTGAAGATTAATCTATTTTTTCCTATGGTAAACCTCTCTGTCTCTCTCTTCCTCTCTCGATAGATAGATAGATAGATAGATAGATGTATAGAGATATAGATATAGGTATAGATATATAGATTAGATTAGATATAGACATAGATATAGACATATATAGACATAGATACAGATTTTCTTTCTGAAATAGGATGACCCATTTTAATATCTTTGATTCATCCTTAAATCGCCTTGAAAGATGCTCAGGTTATATGTTGTGTACTCAGTTATACTCAGTCTCATGCTCCAACTTCTTAGAGACAAGGGTGGTTTTACTTAGACTGAGTCTGCACTTTTCTCAAAGTTGAAAATTGAGTCATCCTTCCTGGAATAAATGGGGGTGTGTTGGGTCTAGCTATATCAGAACGATATATTAGGATAGAGAATACTGCCAAATAAGTTGCTGAAATTGGTAGGGAAAAGAAATAGAATTTTTCATCTCCTAAAAGGTAATTATCATCAATGGTGAGTGAGAAAGAAATAAGAAAAATTACTGAGGGGGCATTAGAGAGTTACTTAAAACACAATTTTATGCATTGGACAGCAGCAAGAAATTTGTCAGCATTGGGCAGCATTATGGTTTGCCAGAGCTATAAAAAGGTTATGCAAACAGTAACCCAAAAGGAATAGAAACACATTAGAATTTATAGGCCTAAATTGCTCACTATGTAAATGAAGCCTTCAAATATATATGGTTTATGGAAATTAATGTCATATTTATTACTCAGCTCCAAGATTAAAATTGGAACCACACTGATTAGGTAACATTATAAATCAATTCCCATAGAAAGAAATAATAATAATAAATCAAAGTACAAATGCTCTGATTAAACAAGTTGATATGTAAGAAGAAAAAAGACGTGTGCTTTTCTTGACTGCTGCTTCTGAATGCTAGTCAGTTTTCTCCTTATTCTTTCCAAAACAATGGGCTGAAAGTAAGCAGGCAAGCTGGTTATGACACTTCCTACTTTAGTAAACACACAGGGAGAGGAAGATTTGGGCTCCTTTCCTGCAAGTTGAATATCAAATCATGTGAAGCTTGTATTGCTAAATATGGCAACATTTTGAGTATTAAAATTAATATAGCATTGAGCCAAAGAGAAGACAGGGAAGCAAATAATGTATTACTGGACCATCTTTTAATCCAAGGCTCTCAGTTTCCTTTAGTTCTTTCAGTCAGGGAATGAGGGTTATAAGGTGGAAAGGATAATATTAAAGGAATAAAACATTCATTCAGTCAGGTATACTAATGACGTATGGAAACTGTTAGAATTCATGATGTCCAAAAATATTAAAACATTTTTTCCAAAGGAGGGCAAAAGATTTTACTAAAAGATAGAATGAAAATAAATTTAAATCTCAGTGTCTTTTAGGGCACCATGGAAGGAAGGAGAAATTTCTAGAAATGTGTTTCAAAGCCTTCTGTAAGAGGTTCCTTGAGCAGAAGCAATGCTGATAGAAGTATTATATACCTGAATTATTTGGGACCAGGTAGAATAAGTAGTTATTGTTAGGGAAAGTACCAAGAGATAAAGCAGACAAAGAATTTTAAAATAGACAGACTTTTTAATTAACAAGAGTTATTTTCCTCATCATGTTGCTTCTATACAGGCTCACCCCAAGTGTCTCATTTATAAAGTAAGTCATAATTGCTCACAGGTAGCTGATGGTGAAGGGTTTTCCACTTCATTAAAGAAGAATGTGGTCGACTTTTAAAGGAGCTTCAGTATTTTGTAGCAATTCTATCAGCCCCCTCTCCCTGTTTATCATGTTATTTATGTGCTATGGTAAGTATAATGACTGTATTCATCTCTAGTGTTAGGATTATTTAACTCCCATGGAGAGTCTGGCTTCTTGCCTATTATATCTGCAGATGTTGGTTAATATACCAAGAGTTGGACCCCTCAGGCTTACCTTAAACATCTTCAGTGTCAATGTATTGTCAGAACTATAAAACTAAATATTGGATCTTGCTGCCTAGTTATCATGTGCTCTATTGATAAATAATACCATAGCTTCAGAACACCATTGTATCTAGAGACTTCCAGGAGGTTATTGCCACTAAGTTGAACAACAACAGCATTGCCCAAAATTAGAGTTAAAAAGAGTGCTGATGTCTGCCAACACTATAGAACAGACCTGTTACATCCCTTCCTCAACACCTGGCCCTACTCCTGAGTATTCTCACCCCACACCTTGACAGGATTAGTTACCACTCAGTCCCAGGTAACCCTTCACTCAGGTCCCAATAACTCACATCTCAATATCTGTTATGGGAGTATGACTTCACCTCACATGTTTACCTTTATCCCAAAGTAACTTTCCATTCTGTTTTTTTGGTACTAGCCATAAACTTACCTCAGTTTTTGGTTTCATTATTTCTTTTCCTAAAGCTAGTGTTCTCTGAGACTAGGAGAAGGCTTCATGAAGGACCCAACATGGGATTTGGCCCTTGAAAGACAGAATTTGATCATGTAGAAATCAGTATTATAGCCTTTCTTGCAGAAGGAACATTCATGAATCAAGACAGAAAAGTGAGTGCCTGTATGTTAAGTTGTTTTGCAGTTTGGCTGTAGCACAGGGACAAAAAGGAGACCCATGGAAGAGAAAATTTTCACAGTCATGTTAGAGCTAACATGGAATACTTCAAATACCTGAGGTATGAGAAGACTTAATTTCATTGGTATTAGAAAACAAGGAAAGATTTTTGAACAGGAGATCACAAGATCAGATCTACTCTTGGGGGAAAATAATTTAGTAGTTATGTATGGAATGCTTTAGAGTATAAGGAGAGAAATAAATAAAATTAGAAAGTAATTATAACAGTTCCTAGAACACTATGCTGGTCCAAATTAGGACCACAGGTATGGAAAAGAGGAGGCTAATTATCATTGCCTCAAGAGAGGTGTGGCTGGGCCAAGAAGCAGAGGCAGCCTACCATCTTGCCTTTTGTTTTCAAGAGCCCAACTCTGTAGTAGACCTTATAAAGTTTGTAGGAAGTAAATGGAGAAGCAGGTGTGCAAGAAGAAGCAAAAGGGAAAGAGGTTTCTCCTGGGCTGAAAGGGAGAGAGAGGTCTGTTGCTGGCAGAGTTGTAGAACCAGAACCCCAGAGGTGGAAGATTTGACATAAACCCTGAGGCACCAGACTCCATAGCCTCAGAAGATTTTGTTTCTCACATGCAGGGCGGGAAGGACCTAATGGCACTGTGCAGACAGGGAACAAATATATCTCATCATCAGATATCTAATAAATGAGGACTCCCTCCACATAGATGCCCAATCATTTATGTCTTGGAATTGAATATTCATGACCTATGGAAACAGAACAGGAGAAAACCCCAGACATACTGAGCTTGAATTCCTTGCAGCACAGCAGGCATAAGACTCAAGAGAGATATTAAATCAATTCAAAGAAAATTAAAAATTCTCTATTTCTTACCTACCTGGATTTTGTGTACTGTAATATATATAACTGAAAACATCTTATATATTTTTATATCCCGAGCATATAACACAGCATGTGCTAAGCCAGTGGTCGGCAAACTCATTAGTCAACATAGCCAAATATCAACAGTACAATTGAAATTTCTTTTGAGAGCCAAATTTTTTAAACTTAAACAACTTCTAATGCAACTTCTTCAAAATAGACTCGCCCAGGCCGTGGTATTTTGTGGAAGAGCCACACTCCAGGGGCCAAAGAGCCGCATGTGGCTCGCGAGCCGCAGTTTGCCGACCACGGTAAGCAGTCTATACTCAGCAAATAGGGGTACATAAATGTAGGTGAATGATATTCGAGATGAATCCAATCTACAAAAAAAAAAAAATATTGACCCATGGTACATAATAATAGAAATGTTTGTATGTATTTTTACTACTGATAATTGCCTAATTTTTCCAAATATCTGATTTCTCTGTTTTGAAAATCAAATTATCATACTGCATACAAATAAAATCCTATTTGCTCATCTCATCTGAAAGTTCCTGAATTTGGGTATTTTTGTTTTTTCTTTTTTACTCAAAGAAAGCCTAATATTGTTCATAGATTTTAAATTCCAAGAGATAAATTGTTCCATTTACTAGTGACATTAACAGTGAGGAAAATGGAGCTATTCTGCAAAAAAGAAATTTAATTATGGCTTTTACAGCAACAAATATCTAGTTTTAAAAATCAGACAATCACTTGCTTTTTTTTTTTGCCACTTTTTGCATTTTATTAATTAATGCTTTGCATAAATTTACATCAGAATTGAGTACATTTGCTGACAGAACCTGCCCCCAGATTTGGTTGTTTATTGACCCAGCAATGTCATACAGAAGCCAACCTATTTATTAATTCCTACTAGAAGCCCAGTGCACGAAATTCATGCACGGGTAGGGTCCCTAGGCCTGGTGCTGCCCACTCGTTGGTCCAGCCTCCCACCACTGCCGCCGCTGGTCATCTCCCTCTGGGGGGCGACCGGCAAGGTGATGCGGAGGGGGGGGAACGGGGGGGAGGCTGGCACCCGCCTTGGCTGGCCTGGGGCCTGCAGGCTCGGGGTAGCTCCTGCATTGAGCATCTGCCCCCTGGTGGTCAGTGCTCATCATAGTTCTGCCATTTGGTTGATTTGCATATTAGGCTTTTATTATATAGGATGCACTGAAAATATCTGGGGAGTTTCAGAAGGGGGTGTACCTGGGAACATCTGTCTCATATTGCCTGTCGGGCCAGGCATTTTTCAATGGAAAGAACACTTCAACACAGTGATTGAAACCACATTATGCTAAATGCTGAACAAGAAAACTAAGACCTTATTATTTTTCCCTAAATTCCAATTGGGTTATGTATTGGATTAAGGTTCTGCTTGTCTTATAGGAGAAAAGTTGGTCTAAAGCAGTGGTTGGCAAACTGCGGCTCTCGCGAGCCACATGCGGCTTGCGAGCCGCAGTTTGCTGCTCTGTTGACTAATGAGTTTGCCGACCACTGGTCTAAAGAATCTGGCAAGTTTGTATGCCAATGGTTTTTACCCATATTTCTGTGGCCCTGAGTTTTCAAAGTGTTTGGGAGTCCTTTGCAGTATATTTATCTTGATCTGATGAGGTAAACAGACATCCAAATCAAGCTGAGAGATACTGGTATAAAATGACATATTCAAGGTCCTAGAGGTGGCTTAAGGATTTTTATCTCTTTGATTTTACCAGATCACTTGCAGGATCACTTTTCTCTATGCATTTCTTTTCCTGTGTGAAAGATAAAACACTCTGAATAATGAAGGTGATTTTACTTAGGATATTACCATAGGGGGAACACCTATTAATGAGGATCATCTTAAAGAAGAGGGAGAAAACTTGGGATTTTATACCAACAAGAGAATAATTGAGGAAGACTGAAGGTGGCTGTTATCTCAGAATATGCAAGGTTAGGTCGATTCTTTATGGTTAGCTTTTTGTCCTAACACTAAAGAATCCCCAAAGGGTGGGGAGATCTCTTCCTTGCTCTGCAGGACTTCTCTTTGCTAAGAAGCTTGCCCTGCTTGCACACCAGCATACTTGACCCAAAAATGGCCACCAGAGTCTACCTGATTTCCTGTCTCCAAAGATAGCCATGAACCGATTCCTGGTTAAAATTCTCAAGAGGGAGAGAGTTAGAAAGGACTCTATGGGCCAGATATTTACTCCTAGAACAATTACCTAGCAAAGATTGGGGTTAATAAATAAAGGCACCATCTCTTCTGTTGTCTTGATGGAGATGGAGAAGATTTAAGTTCTCTAAGAAGAAATTGTGAACAGAAAAAACACACCAATAAATTTCAGCTACTAGTACTTAGATGATAACTCTGGTACAACTCTTTGGAATGCCTAAACTACTGTACTAAATGTTTTAAGGGGGAAATGACATATACATACTAAAACAGATAGGATACTAATCAAGGTGATAGGTTCTGTAATATACCCAACTTCATTTCTACTGAAGATCTCTAGAAATTAACAAAAATATATGAAAAATAAATTTCTACCAGCATTGGAAATCAAGAAAGTATGCCAGTGGCAATTTTGAGGAGTTCCTGGAAGGAAAACAAAAAACAAAAACAACAACAGATGTTTTTTAATTAACCCATTAAGAAATAAAGTTGATTGGAATTTTTAAAAAGTCTTTATATTAGGAACATAAAGATGATTTGACATTAGGCAATTTATTGACACATCTCACTAAAGAAACTTATAGAAGAGAAAAATAAGAGGAGTTAAAATATTTTTCTAAAAAATTTAACTCCATTTCTTTATAAACATACAAAACCAGCTAGGAATAAAAAGATTCAGCCCTGATGTATTTAAAAGTATCTTCCAGGAACTTACAGTAAGCATCATTCTTAATATTGAAAACTGATAAGCCCATCCATGTGGCTCAGTGGTTGAGTGTCAACCTTCCAAGGGGTCACAGTTCAATTCCCAATCAGGACACATGCCCAGGTTGCTGGCTTGATCCCCAGTGGGAGCATGCAAGAGGCAGCCAATCAATGATTCTCTCTCATCATTGATGTTTCTATTTCTCTCTTCCTCTCCCTTACTCTCTGGAATCAATAAAAATATATTTTTTAAACATGAATAAAGAAAACATATTAATATAAAAATGTGAGATTTAGCTAAAGCAGTAAATAGGGTAAAATTTAAAAAAAAAAAAAAACTAATCAAAATTTCCATATTCTCATTGTAGCACTAGAACAAATTTCCTCAGGTTTTCTTCATTTTCCAAAATCCCTTTGACCTGTCTTCCAGCCCCCAATTAATAAGTAGCAAGAGCTGAAGCACTCAGTTCAGTCCCATTTGATTTAAAATATAATATTTCCAATAGTGTAGACAGTTTCTCTAGGTACAACTATATATTCTTTGAGGTGTTTGCTCACTCTTTTTGTTTTCTTTTCCACAGCTCTCCAGCTGACATCTGATTTATGGGGAGGGTTTATCAACTCTCTGACATTGGACAGAAGGGGATCTTCTGACTTCTATAAGCACCTGGGTGTGCACTGTCTGCCATTGGGAGCAGGTAGATTCTGCTAGTGTCTGCATTTACTTTTTGTGACTCTTAGAACTTTCTCCTTGGCTCCATCAGAGCCTGGTGACCTTTCCCTCCTCAATAAGTGTTCCTATAGGTCCTTTGTTATAGTGTATCTCTATGAGCCCTTGTCATCACTTACCAAGTCGTTCCACCAAACATGCCCTGTGGAAAACCTTCTAGCTCTTAAGTCAGCATCCAGGATACACTGGAACTAAAATAACTCCAAAGAAATCTGTGTTCACGCTATCTCTTCCTAACCCAAGCTGCACTTAACTATTGTACTCATTGTTGGTGCAAATCCAACCTGCAGAGCAGTAGAAAAAGAATTATTCAGGTAGACAGGTGTCAGCAAGATAGCAGAATAAGAATTTCCAGTGCTCCTCCCCTAGCAGGTATATCAATTTGAACAATTATCCACACATGAAAATACCTTCACAAGAGCTAATAATTCCAGAGGAGAGATTAAAGCACCTGGGTAGGTCACAAAAATAAGAAAATAATGCATTTAAGAAGGCAGAAAGGACAATTTTACTTTACTTCCATTACTACTCCCCCAGGCCTGGGGAGCCCAGCACAGAGAGAGCTAACTACCCAATTGGGGAAGAAAAATGATATGAGCACCTAAGTTCAATGCAGACCCAAACACCAGGCCCACCCCTGTGAACCAGGCCTGCCCCATGGTCCTAGGCACCTATTAACCCAGTCTCCAGGTTTGCCCCAGTGCCAGGGGGTCCCCATAGCCCCAGGCTCATCTCAGCTCCAGGCCAGTCACAGTGGACCCAGATCTTAGTCCAACTCCCAGGCCCAGGCTCCTAGTCTGCTGCAGTGCCAGACCAGATTCATGGACCAAGTATCCAGACTATCACCTGTGGCTCTAGACTCCAAACTGGTCCTGGGTCCCTGGCTTCCAGCCTAGGACCCCAATTCCCCAGTACCAGGCCAGCCTTCAGGCTTCATTCCAGCATCCATATGCCCAGGCTCCAGACCTATCTAGGCTCTAGGCCTTCCTCAACACCAGATCAGCATTCAGAGACCAGATGCCAGGCTAGCCCTCACAAACCCAGGATACCAGTTTGCCTCAGCACCAGGCTGGACCCCACAGCCACAGGCTCCAGGCCAGCACCTATGGAGCCAGGTTCCAGACCTATTCCAGCACCAGAGTAGTTTCTCTGACCCCAGGCTCCAGTAGAACCAGAGTCTAGGCTTGCCCTGGTAGACCTCAATGTCAAGGCCAGCTATATGGACCGAACAATGACAGCAAATGGAAGGAAGAAATGAAGAGTGGAAGGAAGAAAGAAAGGAAGGAAGGAAGGAGGGAGGGAAGGAAGGAGAGAAGGAAAGAAGGAGGAAAAAGTTAAAAAAAAAATGAAAGCATACATATGCATATACACACAATAAAAAACAAAATGAGCCAGTTCATAAAAAAGGAACTCATAAAGGATTAATAAACATATGAAATGAGCTTCAACATTATTAGTAATCAGGGATATATAAAGTAAAACAGTGAGATATAATTTTTCTCCCATCCAGTAGACAAGGATATTATATTAGTCAATTGCATAGACTCCAAAATGATTCTGACTGACTTTGAATCTCAGCTTCATAATTAATTAACTGTCAAATTCTGGACAAAGTACTTAACTTCTCCTGGTCTGTTTTCTTATCTATATAATGGACATAGTAATAGTATCTACCTCATAAGGTTATCCTAATATATAAAAACTCTGGGTCTGTCACATCCACAATGACTGGAGGCTCGACCTAATGCCCAGGTTGCATTTGCAGCAGGCTCTGGTGGGTGCGGACTTGTGGCAGCAGAGACAGGGACAGTGGAGGCGGGGCCTGCACTCATACTCACAACAGCACACACGCACAGACACACACAGCGCCTACCAGCTCACAGCCTTTCCCTTTCTTTCCCTCCCTCCCAGCTCGCTCTCGGAGCCTCTCTCAGAAAGAGGAAACAAAACAGACTGGGCCTGAAGAGGCCTGGATGGAAGGGAGGGTGGGCAGAGGGTGGAGCGGCCCCCACTGGCCCCGCCCCCTCCCAGCCGGAAAAGAGAAAGAGGGAGGCAGGGAGGCCTGGAGGACTGCTGAGAAAAACAAAGAGAGACAGAGACTGGGCAAGATCAGGCCTGCAGGGGAGGGCAGTTGGGGGCGAGATCAGGCCGGCAGGGGAGGACAATTAGGGGTGATCAGGCAGGAAGGCAGAAAGGTTAGGGGCGATCAGGCAGGCAGGCAGAGGCAGTTTGGGGCGATCAGGCAGGCAGGCAGGTGATCTGTTAGGAGCCAGTGGTCCCAGATTGCAAGAGGGATGTCCAGCTGCCAGTTTAGTCCTGATCCCAATGTGCTCCTGCAGGCATCGACTAAGAATAGCCCTTCAGAGCCTCATATTACTTATTAGGTGAATATCTGTGCTTCAGACTGTGTAGAGAACCAAGAGGGAGAAATTGGCTATCCCTTGACAAAAGTTACTCAGAGCTTCCAGCCTCTTGTCACACAGTTAGGCTTATTGACTATTTCAACCTTTGTTTTGTGTGTAGGATCTTAGAAGCCCACACACTCCTCTCCCAATGGAGCGGATTTAGTAAGAGCCATATACATGTTCTCAGAAGTGTCTTCCAGCCAATCAATATGCTGAGAGGCTCTGTAAAATAGGCGATAGCCATCACAGCATGCCCAGTTTGTCTGTGCTTTCACTTTTACATCTGTTAAAGGTCAGAGACTATATTTATCACAACCAAACATACATGGATATTGAAAAGATATATTTGCCTGCATATTGTTTTGAAATGGAGGAGGGGGGTATGGAAGGGCTGCTTTCTGGTATTGAAAAGTTCATATTAAATAAAAGCACAGTAAAAATAAATAAATTAAAAAGACTCATTTCCATCAAAAAATTCCAAAGTACTTAAACAACTTTAAGTTGCTCTAGCCTGTCCAAGGAGCAAGTCAATATTTTTCATACTCCTTGTTACAGGCTAGGGAAATAAAGTCTAGCCCCTTCCCCTAACCTTAATTCAGATTTAACATATTTTCCTTGAAATATAAAAAATTCCTTTAGAATCTATTTAATTACAAGGGAGTAAAATTTTCCTTTTCATGTGCCTTACCCTTTTCTTCTGTTAGAGATGAGAAGAAACGAAAAACAAACAAAGCAAAGGCCAAATAAGAATCTTGAGAAAATATTTTTTTTTGGTGGCCTAGATATTAAAAGCAAAAACAAAATATATTTTTTACTTCTCTGGCAATATGGGAGACTATCTGCCCTTTTTCAGGCCATAAACAAAAAATGTATGGCCATATTTTTACATAAAGATAAAAAAGAAAAAAATCTAGATTCACAAAAACAGCAGAAGTAACCTTTCACCTCGGAAGTGTCACCAGAATGAATCAGACATTTTTCCTCTATAAACCTGTGAAAGAAAGGGGAGAGTGCTTACTTTTTTCTTCTGTTCTCTTTGTAGGATAATTGGGTTTTTCTGTGTCATTTGATTGAGGATTGACATTTTCTACTCTCAAATGTCTAATTGTCCACTGGGGAGAGACTACATTTCTACAGCACCCACTAGATGTTGGGCTGTACTTAGTATGGCAGGAGGATAGGAAAAGGCCACTCTGCCCTCTCTGCGGTGGCACCATGGGGACTCAGGAAAAAAAAATAATCCAGGAGGAAAAAAAGCAAGTTAGCTACTCACATTTCTCCACCTGGGGGCTGCTGTTTGTAGGGAACAAATTGCTATAATAATAGTTACACTACTGCCACCTTCCTAGGTTCACCTTGGAGACAGATTTAGGCTCCTGCGATGGACACTTTTTGCTGTTAAAGTGAAAGTGTGAGAGTGCTTACTAGTCTCCATTAAGGGCTTTCGGAAATAGAGGCCTTCTGCATTTCCTGTCTCGGGAAGCTCTGAATCTGAGAGCATCATAGCTGAGCTATATCTAGACTTATATTTAAACAGCAGCTCCACTGCACAATGAAACTACCTCTGCTTCTTGATCCATAGCATAAAGCAAAGGAAAATGGCAGCCACTGGGCAGGATAAATTGATATTTTAGGCTTACACCCATTTGCTCCTTGGTGATCACTTCTGAAACACTTTATCCCAATATTCTCTAAGGTAGTTTTGGTAGATCTTGGTGATTGATAGGGTGTTGACATTCCCCCTCTCTGTTCACACATGCACTTCTAGGGAGAATAACCTTCCCAGAAAGAGAATTGTTTTTTGATCAAAGTTATACAAAGGTAATATGAGGATCTCATGAAAGAAGGCTAACTAATGGCAGCATCTTCTATCCCTATTGTCATCTCTAAGAAAAAGAAATCAATATTGTGTTTCTAAAGACTCCCATAGGAATTCCTACACATAGGATAATTATGTACCCTAATGTGCCTGGTTTCCTTGTGTTGTTATTACTAACTAGAGGGCTGGTGCATGAAATTCGTGCACTTGGTGGGGGTCCCTCAGCCTGGCCTGCACCCTCTCACAGTCCGGGGGCCCTCGAGGGATGTCCGACTGCAGGCTTAGGCCCACTCCCAGTTGGCCTAAGCCGGCAGTCGGACATCCCTCATGCTGCTGTGGAGGCGGGAGAGGATCCCACCACTGCTGCTGTGCTCACCAGCCTTGAGCCCGGCTTCTGGCTGAGCGGTGCTCCCCCTGTGGGAGCACACTGACCACTAGGGATAGCTACTGTGTTGAGCATCTGCCGCCTGGTGGTCAGTGCATGTCATAGCAACCGATTGTTCTGCCGTTCAGTCAATTTGCATATTAGCCATTTATTATATAGGATATATATTATATATTATATTTACCCTTAGAAATGTCCTGATTTGGATGATATATTGTATGGTCATACTACATGTCAATATCTTCCTCCCCCTAAATATGAATAGGAAGAAATACTTGGAGAGTTAAAGGCAGAATTGCTGATCCTAGATAAGGAAAAGATTTATAAAGACTGGAAAGGAAATAGTTTTGGCTAATTACATCTTAGCACCCTGAACCTGCCAGGGATGTCCACTGAGGTTAGATGCCAGGTGCTAAAGACCTAAACTACATCAAGACCCCTGCACCTAAGCTAGGTCTGCATATTGTGTATCAATCATGTGGACTTCAACAATGCACATTCAGAGACTATCAGAGTAGACTGAAAACAAGAGAACATATCTTTAGTTTCTGGATACTCACATAAGCCACCTGTCTCTAAACCAGTGGTTGGCAAACTCATTAGTCAACAGAGCCAAATATCAACAGTACAACGATTGAAATTTCTTTTGAGATCCAAATTTTTTAAACTAAACTTCTTCTAACGCCACTTCTTCAAAATAGACTCGCCCATGATAGGGCGAGATATTTTGTGGAAGAGCCACACTCAAGGGGCCAAAGAGCCGCAGTTTTCCGACCACTATTCTAAACCATTATTGAATTTGTATTTCTACCAACCATGACTAGTGTAGGCACAAACTCAGAACTAATTTGACTTAGGAAAATTAAACAATGTGATATGTCTTTTAGCCAGGTGCATAGACAGAAAATCATATGTACTATATAAGCAGCTAAAAACCTCTGTTTGTATCACTAAAGTAATGGCAGTGAGTCCAGTACTAGGTGTTTGAATCAGGAGCCTTTGTCTCCTTCAGTAAGCATGTGAAGTTGGAGTTCTTAGTGGCCTGGGATTTTCTCAGAGCCTGGTGAGCCAAATAGAGGGAATTGCTCACAGAGGCACTGTAGAGTAATTAATTTATTCAGTAGATTCCACAAGTATTTATTAAGCACCATTAACTCTTCCATGGCTGAGATGGAATACTTTGTCTCTTTCCCCTGGACTCTTTGGCTATGCCCAGGTTCCTCTTACAAGTGCATGTTATGTCAGATTGAAGAGTCACCTGTGGGAGAGATACTTAATCAGGAGAGATGTTTGGGTTCAGGCAAAATATGGTACTTCACTACACATGTGGGTCCAGGGATTCATATCTGAGAAGGAAGATTGAAAACACAGGAGGAACCAAAGTAACAATAGTTAGAAGCCATCATCTATTTGAAATAAAAATTTTTAAAAAAATAAAACAGAGGTATGATAGAAAGTGTCCAGGGAAATTATAAATTTAAATATTGTTAGTTAGCTATTAATTAATTAATGTTCTACCTGTTTTTAAAAATAACAATAATTATAAGATGTAAACTGGGTAAGGTAATTAAGAAGGTAGCCTGAGAGAAGTATACCCACCTCTTAATAAATGCTTTATGTATGCTAGAAATAAGGATGCAGGTGGGTGTGTGGCTGTTCTAGGTATATTCTAGATTTGATATATTAAGGATGGTCTCAGGGAAGGACTCCTAGGAGAAAACCATGGTTTTTCAAATCAGGATATCTGAGGGCTATGTTAAGCCAAGATTTATGAGCCATTGGACTGATGGAGAGTTGAATGCCCTTCCTACTTCCCACTTGAGCATCCAAAATGAGAATACAAACCAATTTGAAATCATGAATGAGACATAGACTACAGAGACTATTGGAATTCATGGAACATCATGGAATTACTGGTCCTAAACAGCTTGTTGGTGGGCTGGGCCCTGAAAGGAACTTTTTTTTTTTTTTTTAACAGAAGAACTATTTATTTTAGTATAGCAGCAGTGTTTTGTTTAAAGTATTACATATATTAGTACATATATCTCCTTTCCCCCCCCCCATTTACCTTCCCCCAGCCTCCCCTATCCCCTGTCGCATGCCCTCACCCTACCCCCCGCCAGTGTCTTTTATCCATTGGTGTGCTTATATGCATGCATACAAGTCCTTTGGTTGATCTATTTCCCTGAAAGGAACTTTTAAGTGTGGTTAGGACATGAGTGGAATAGAAGTAATGAACTTTGTACTTGTTTCTGCATTTACCTCTAGCCATGCTGACCAGCAATAAATGAAGATAATATGCTTGTGTTTTCCAAGTTAGTATTCTGTTTGATGCTCCTCAATGAGTATATAATAATAATAATAATAATAATAATCAGCTATGGCCCAGACTATGAGGGGACACAATGATGAGTGTCTCTGCCAGGGTTGGTCCTCCCATTTGCAGTATAGAACCTTGAGAATTAGTCCTGGGTGGTTGCTCAGGTGAAAATTGGGTAAGTCCATTATCTCATTTGCTGAGGCCACAAAGGAGCTATCAAGTGAAGGTGACCTTCAGCCACAATCAGCTTTGACTAGATTCAAACCAATGACCTTGGAATGGGAGGCACTAGTCACAGAGTATCTTCTCTCTGACAGGCTCAAGGGCTCTTGGCCATGGCTGATTTAAGCCTTGCAGCTGTTGCATTAAACAGTGTTTGTGATGCCACTAAAATCCTCTTCTTCCTGCCCCCTTCCTAAAATAATTAGCAGTTACAGTACATATATTAAAATGGTGCTTTAAAAAATTAAAATACAGTTCTAAAAAAAGACCATATGAATGTAGAATTAATTGCTGTATATGCTTCAAATTACTGGGAAACTTTATTTCTGTCATAGTAGAAAGTGCTTCATCAGGAGGAATTCATGTGGAGATCCAGCCATGTCCTAGTTATTTTGTATTTAATATGCTTGATATGTTTAATTATATTTGATAAATTCATTTATCATTAAACTGCCCAAATATTTTGACATGTTCTGCACTGTGTGGCTTGCCAGTGTGTTAGCTCTATAGTCAGTCTTAAAGGAATCAACATAAAAGCCCAGCCTTGGGGCTCAGAACAGATACAGATCCAAATCTGGCTTCATTGCTTAACAGTTGTGTGATTTTTGACAGTAAACATCTCGGAGCTATGGTTTTGTCATTTGTAAAAAGGGGAATGCATTGAATCTGATTTCATACGTTGTTATGAGAATTAAATGTAAAAATGAATGTAAAGCCTATTAAACTTATGACTAGTTTAGGCAAGCCCTCAATAAATGGTAATTATTACTATTATTATTTTTCTGTGGAAATGCTAACTATCTACTATACCCAAAAGTAAAATACATGAATCATTTCTTTCTTTGCCCTACTGTTGTAGGCAGCTTTCTTGAGATGAGCCCCAGCCCCAGTAAATTTGAAAGAAATCAAGTTAGGGAGAGGTTTTTAGCTGGACTCGGATCACCTTTGGTCCCCAGCACATAATTTTAGTCTTGTCTCTTACTAATACCCCAAAGAATATTCAATTTTAGTCAAACTAGTTTCATCAGTGTCCACTAAACACTCCCACACCCCTTATTTCTCATGTAGTCTGAGAAGCCTTCTGTAACCACTATAACCTTCACTGTAACTCCCTCTGGCACGTTCTGAGAAAACTCTGACAGAGAATTTAGAACTTAAGGAATTTATGGAATGTTAGCGAGAGCAAGGACCTTGGAGATCATTTAGCCCTCTTTTAAAAACAAAACAGAGTCCTGGAAGATTAAATAACTTGCTCAAGGTCATGCAACCAGGTAATGGTAGAAGCAGAATAAAGACCCCAATTCCACTGTTCTTACCATCCTTCCTCAGCTGCCTTGGTTTGATTTGTTTCAATTTGGTAACTTAGACAAGAGTAGCCACCTATAAATTTCCTGAAAGGAGAAGATCATGGAGAGATCTAAGTAACAGGACAGGAATTAGAGGAAAATGTCTTTCCTCTGTCCCATGTGTAAGTGTCCATCTTTGAGAAGAAGCAAAGAGAGAAATGAAATAACTGTTAATGAGTGCTTATATTGTAACTGGCACTAGATTGCTATGTCCTTTGATGATCTCACATTCTCCAGTCTTCACCAACCTGGATCTAAAAGAGGGGAAATTAGGTGCCCTCACCCACCCTAACAGTAAACCCAGATGTCTTCAAAATTCCTTCTCCTGCATCAATTCTGAGCATCCTATGAAGAGTCTCACTTCTACTATGAACATCTTCACAGCTGCTGAGTAATGCCCACCATATTCCTCTTTTTAAAAAAAACTTTACTTCAGGTAGTGAACATTATCTTTTAACACCTGTAACTCAACCGATAAGATGCAGACTCTGAAACCACTGCAGTATGACATCTTTTTGGTGTTACCTCACATTGGTACCCCTCACAAATCAAGCTGCTATGTTTTTCTTCACCACATCATGTTCCAGTAGAAATTCAAAATGAGGAAAATGCTGTTCGTTGGTACAAACACAACACATAATTACAACAAAGCAAGTGTTTTACTCTCAGTACTCATCTAGTGAAAATAGGCTTTTTGTTGGTATTGTTGTCCATATCTTAAGATTCAGAAATAGGTTGGTCCACATGTACTCCACTATGCAATGTTTGGTGAGGAAATCACATTTCCACTCTAGTACTTCTGTCATGTCCTTTAAAAAAGTGTCTTCTAGGCTTCTCCCTTGCCTTAGAATGAGTTACCTCCCTCCCCCTCCTGAGTCTCTATCTTCACACAGAAAAATCCTGTAGCAGTCATATCTGAACACTAATCTAAATTTATAAGCCTGTGTTTATACAGACTTTAACTCATTTGATTTTTACAAAACTGTTAGAAGTAGAAAATATTGCTTCTGTTTTTCAGTTACCAGCTCAAGGTCATTGAACCAGTACCTAAAGTCAGGAATTTAAGCCAGAAATCGACCCTCTGAGCTCATGCTCTTAGCACTGTACCACTATACCTCCCTCAGGACTTGAAAGACTCCATTCTCCACCTCCCAACCACAGTCCTCCACTGTGCACCAATTGGTTCTGCAAGCCTAATAGCTTTCCTAATTTAAGAGACCCTTGTTATTTTTACACATTCCTCCTGTGAATGAATTTATCGCAGTGTTTTTATCCTACCTCTGTTACCCTGGTGACCTACTTGGGACTACTTTAGAGTCTGTAATGTTCTCTTACAATCCAGTAACTGATGTGTACTGTCTGACTCATTATATGTTAAAAATAAGTAATTGCCAAAGAAAAACACAACTACACCATATCTCCGATTTAAACTTATGGTAGACTGGGTACAAGCAAGAAAATCAGTTAGATATCCTGACAGTGACTAATAGTGGCTTGTGTGTTTATGTATCTTTTAGTGAATTATATATGCTGCACTGCAGAAACAGATGGAAAACCATGCAGTTTATCTCCTATTTTCGTTAATGGTCAGGCCCATAAAAATAGGTCAATCATGAACAGGCCTTTTTGGAATGATAACCTGGAAATAAAACATCCATGCAGACACTTAACTATAATTCAAAATACAAAGGGGAGAATGGACCATTTGCCTCTTATTTAGCCTGAAGTTACTACAGATATGTATGACTTACTGAGGAGATTCCTGTATGTTCCCACATGCAGGGGCCATCAATTATCATGAGGGTTGCACACAAGAAGGATTCCTGACATGCTGGTCTCTCAATATTTAAGCTTCAGTAATAGGACTTCAGGAGTTGATGTCATTATGGATTATCACTCTGGACAGTAGATAACTGTGAAAGGCAAGTTCAGTAAGACCCCTTGTCCTCTCTGCTCCATGTTGGGAAAGTGCTAGTTTTCTTAACATCCTGAAAGAGATGCTATCATTGATTAACTTAACTTTTGCTTCTTTATATAACTTAGGGAACAGCAAAGATATCATAAACTGTTTTGTCTCTTTTGGATTAGAAGTCCCTATTAGAGCTAAGTGGCAGGGGAGGTTGAAATTGATG
Organism: Plecotus auritus; assembly: GCF_963455305.1. Taxonomy (NCBI): domain Eukaryota; kingdom Metazoa; phylum Chordata; class Mammalia; order Chiroptera; family Vespertilionidae; genus Plecotus; species Plecotus auritus. Next base: position 23,271,368 of record NC_137772.1, on the reverse strand, counting down.
AAGATGTTCCTACTCATTTGTGAATCTGTCATTTAATTGCTCACCTTAACCTCAGATCAGTAGAGAAATGATATTAGCAGCAATGACTAGCACATAGGTTCCTCATTATTTTTTCCAAAATATTTTTGTAAATATAGGTTGATTTAACCCTAACTATGTTGTGTCATAATGTCTTTTCTAATTGTCCTATCCTCTTCTTAAACTCAAGCTTTAATCACAAATTAACCGATTTGCTCTACCTAAAAGGAAAAACACGCATTCCTTATCCTCAGGCTAGCCATGTTTTCTTTTACTGATATTCTTTCTCTTTCAGCTTTGCTATCATTTTTCTAAAAGCTCTAGATCTGAATTGTCCAATAGAGTAGCCACTAACCACATGTTATTATATAATTTATTAAAGTTAAGTATAATTAAAAATTTAGCTCTTCAGACACACTAGCCAAATTTCAAGTGCTCAATATGTCTTGAAATAGCCACATGTCTGCTAATGGTTGTTGCAGAGCAGCAATTTTCAACTAGTGTGCTGCAAGAATTTTTAAAACATGCGATACCTGACTATCTAGTCAGGAATACTGAGCTCTTTTTCCTTAGATTGTCAAATAAAAAAAATGACAACAGCCAACACAATAATTGCCATCCAGTGTAAATGGATAAAAAAAATACCTTTTTTTTCAGATCAGCAAAAGTATATTTTTTGGTGTTTCACATAATTTTAGTAATTAGTTTATGTGTGCCATGAGATGAAGAAGGTTAAAAATAGCTGTTGTAAATGATAGTGCAGGTATAAAACATTTCCATCAACTCAAAAGTTTTATTGAACCACAATGCTCTATAGTGAAGAATCAGTCATTGTTGATGTGTGTGTTTTTAATCTATCACAAATTCTTTTTTTATCTCTATTCAAGAATTTCTCTTCAGCCTACAATAGGGTAATAAGGACCGTAGATAACTTTTGGTCTTAAATAACTAGATAACTGGGGGGGAAAGCATGAGTTTTCAGGCACTGGGAAATAAGAAGCACAGAACTTAACCTCTAAAATAAGTGGGGGGAAAAAGAGAGGTAACTTCTATGATTCACCCAACACATGCTCAGTGAAAGTTTCTAAGCCTCAGGAAAAGAAACTTAATGACAGTCTAAAACAGTCATGGCCGGTGAGTTTGACATGCTTGGCCTAGAAGTTTTTATAATCTTGTTATGAAACATACTAGAGTAAAGGGTGGTCAGCAATTCTGAAATGTGGGAGGTGGAGTAACAAGAAAAGTGGCTACATACCAAGAGGGAAATTCAGATATTTACAGAGAGGTCCCTTCATGTCTTTGACTAATTACTGATAGATACATGCATAACAAGAACCACTGGAAAACTAAGCCAAAAAACTCCCAAAGAGGGCTGTGAATAGTTTTTGTTCCCACTAAGCCAGAACTGGAAACAATCCATATGATACATATCAGATTAAGTCCTGGAAGGGTTCACCTTAGTAGTGGGGATAAAATAGACTAAAAAATATAGAATGCTTTGGACCTACTTTAACAAAGCTGAAAAGCAATATTTAAAAATTATCTCAAGATCTAATGCTGCTTTTGTGGGAAAGATGTATCTGTTCTCTAGCTGGTGGACGGCTGCCTGCCTGTATGGACATTGCTGTAAAGAACTCTTTTGCCTGTATAAGACTGTTGTGCCACTGGCTTCTGCAATAAAGTCTCATTCTTATACAAAAAAAAAAAAAAAAAAAAAAGATCTACCTTTCCTAAGTCAGAGTGCCAGAACAACATACATTATTTAAAGAAATTTTTAAAACTCTGGCTCCGCAAAATATAAAATTTACATTATCTGAAATTCAACAAAAAATCACCAAGTATTCCAAGAAACATAAAAATATCACCCAATACCCGCAGAAAATCAATCAATTAAAACAGACAATTCAATGTCATAGATAATGGAATTAGCAGATAAGGACATGTAAACTGTCATAAATATGCACCATAAGACCAATAAGGTAGAAGAAAATATGAATATAATGTGGAAAGAAATAGAATATATAAAAGTATCCCATATGAAACTTCTAGAGATTATAAATAAAATATCTAAAATAAAAAGCCACATTGGATGAAATTAATATCAGGTTGTACACTACAGAAGAAAGATTAGTGAACTTTAAAATAGCAATATAAATTATTCAAAATGAAACACAGAGAAAAATGACTGAAATAATATGAATAGAAGATCAATGACACGTGGGACAGTATCAAGTGATCTAAGAAACATGTATATGAGTTTCAGAAGGAGAAAAGGTAAGGAAAAAAATAATTGCTAAAACTGATCACTTTTTTTTTCAAATTTGATGAACACTTAGAACCAATAGAACAAAAAATCTCAATAAATCCAAATAATATAACAAAATAAGACCACAGCAATATGCATCATAATCAAATTGCTGAGAGCCTATAATAAATAGAAAAGCTTTCAAAGAAATAAAAAACATGAAATACAGAGAAACAAAGGGAAGAATTTTACCAGATTTCTGTTGAAAAACTATGCAAACTAGAAGACAATGCAACATCTTTAATTGCTGAAGAAAAAGAAAAGTCTACTCAGAATTCTATAATCAGAAAAATTTATCTTTAAAAAATAAAGGTGAAATAGCACTTTTCAGGGAAATAAAAGCTGAGAAAATATATCTTCAACAGCCCTACACTACAAGAAGTGTTATAGAAATTTCTTCTGGCAAAAGGAAAATAATACCAGATATAAATTTGGATCTATTCAAAGAAATAGAGTACCTCAAATATGGGTAAATAGTTTTAAAAGTTTCTCAAAATTTTAATCTCCAGTTTTAACAAAAATAATAGCACTATATCATGGGCTTTATAATATATGTATATTAAAATATAAATGTCTCAGCATATGGAAGCTTATTGTTTTAAGATTCTTAATTATACATGAGGTGATAATTTTATTTGAAAATAGACTGTGATAAGTTAGAGAAGCACTAAACAAGAGTTATAGCAAATGAGACTATGGTAGAGAAATGAAATAATAAATACAGTAGCAGAAGTCAATAAAATAGGAAACACAAAAACAGTAATGACTATCAATTAAATTATATGCTGGTTCTTTGAAAATTAGAAAATTTGAAAACACTAGCAAGACTGATCAAGAAAATAGGGAGAACACAATCAAAATCAGAAATATATGCCTGGATGGCATGGCTCAGTGGTTGAGCATCGACTTATGAAACAGGAGGCCACGGTTCGATTCCTGGTCAGTGCACATGCCCCAGTTGCAGGCTCCATCCCCAGTTTGGGGCGTGCAGGAGGAAGCCGATCAATGTTTCTCTCTCATCATTGATGTTTCTATCTCTCTCTACCTCTCCCTTCCTCTCTGAAATCAATAAAGACATTTTTAAAAATCAAAAATATAAGAGATCAACAATACAGACTTTTAAAATATTAAAAATATAATAAGGGAATGTTAAGAATAACTTTATGAAAAAGTAGACATCATTGATGCTGTATAAAAATTCTATAAAAGACACTAACTGCCAATGTTAACTACAAAAAAAAGAGATGAATAGTTCTGTTTAATTTTAAAAATTGAAATAATAAACTACAAATTTCAAAAACAAAACTCCAGACCCATATAGCCTTATTGGTGAATTTTATTCAACATTTAAGAAAGACATAACACAAATCACACAAAAGCTATTCCAGAACATAAAAGGAGGTGAACCTTTTCCAACTGATTTTGTAAGGCTAGTAGTACACTGGTTTGAAAACCAGACAAAGATATTGCAATGAGAAAAATTACAAATCAGTATCCATCAGGAGCATATAAGCAAAACTCCTTGACATACTTTTAGTGAATTAAATCCAGCAATATGTGTATCATGATCAATTGAAGCACATTCCAGGAATGTAAAATTGGCTTAACATTTGAAGTTCAATTAATATGATTCACTATGTTGACAATCAAACAATAACAATCATGATGACTTCTAGGAAAAGTATCTGACAAAATTCAACACCCATTCACAATAATATTTCTCAGTAAATATTATTGGCATAGAAGGGAACTTCCTTAATCTGATGGAGGGCATCTATGCTAAAACCTAAAGATAACATTTTTAGTAATGACAAAAGACAATGTTTTCTCTTGAGATTGAGAATGAGGCAAGGAAAACCCACCTTATCACTTCAATTAACATTATTATGGAGGTCTTTGGTAGTGAAAAAAGAAGAAACACAAATAAAAAGTACATAGATTGGAAAGGAAGAAATACAACCTTTTTTATTTGCCAACTGAGTACATAGGATCACAAGCAGTCTTCCAAAGAGCAACTAAAAATTATAAGCTATTTTAACAACTTTATAGATCAATGTAAAAAATGTATTGCATACCATATTCAGTGAGATAAGTGTATCGGCCACATATTTTGATGCTGTAACAATGTCAAATTTCTATAACATTTTCCATCACTTATTCTCAATAGCTATACTTCTCCCAGTATGGGTTGGTAATGAAAATTTTATGGACAGATTATAGACCACTATCCAAATGACACATCCATTTATTAATAAAGTGAATTTTCCATTTTTTCAGTAAGTACTCAGAATGTGTTAGGCACTGTACTAAACACAGGATTCCCCAAAATGAGCCAGGATCAATTTCCAGGTAGGACCCCCAGTATAACATGTGAGATAAGTATACACATAATAAATATTTTAAAGAATATGTTTACAGCCATAAGTGATGAGAAATTATTTGCATTTAAAGAATTGAGGAAAGGAAATGAAAGAGTTGTGCTATTCAAAAAAATCTTAATGGTTGAAAATGTATTTAAATTTACCATAAAGAAGTAACTCAGAAACCCAATCTAACCCCCATAGCAATGACCTTAATGAAAAGAACTTGATGTCTCATACTGGTTATTTGTAGGAAATGGTTTTCTACAAAAGCTTCTGGGATTTGGGGAGAAGTATAAAAAACTGACCTTATATCTCCCCTTCCTAACTTCCTCCTAGTACTCCCAACACACTTATATTTCTGATTCCCAAATAGGTATGATATTCATTGCTGAAATCCCAAGAATAATATTTTTGTATAGATTGTGACTTCTGTGTAACAGAATCATAGAATAGAAATGGAAGATAGAGATAAAGTGATACAAAAAAAGTTTTAATATTGCAATCAGCAGCTGTGCATCGCTGTAGGTTGCCCAGGACCAAACCAGAGAGGGTCGGACCTGCATTACCACCATTTGTCCACCATCCAGAACTGAAATATCATTGCTGACATGTACACATAAGGAACTGTTTGACATTGAAATTGGAACTCAAAAGAACTGTTGGCCCAGAAAGAAACTCACTACAGACTGATTCATTTGCCTCTCAGCATAACCGTTATTGCTTGTCTCATTTTCGGTTCTTATAAGTGTATTTCTAGTATCACATGATCTCACTCATCTAGGGGAAATAATGAACAACATAAACTGATGAATAAAAACAGACCCGGGGACAGGGAAGCATCAATCAGACTGTCAAACCTCAGAGGGAAGGTAGGGGAGTGTGAGGGGAAGGGGGAGAGATTAACCAAAGGACTTGTATGCATGCATATAAGCCTAACCAGTGGTCACGGACAACAGGGGGGTGGGGGCATGCGTGGGGAGGGGTTTGGGATGGGAATGGGGGGATGAGGACAAATATGTGATACCTTAATCAATAAAGAAATTAATAAAAATAAAATAAAAAATAATAAAAATAATAAAATAAAGCTATTTTGTTGCTTTCAAGAAATAAGTAAACTAGACCAGGAGGAACACTAATATGTAAATTGTATACATTGCATAAATTGTATAAAAATAAAAATTGATATATTTATATACATATTTGTGTATAATAAAAATATATCAAAGAGGGAAAAAAAGAGATAAAAGTTTTTTTTCTAGATTTTGCTGAAACCAGGAGATTTTAGATCCAGCTTGGACACTAAATCCAGTCTCTTTCCATTGTGCCTCGGCGCCTTCCAGGCATAAAACAATGAGAAGTATCACTGCAGCTGCTGTCACTGCACATAATTAACAAACCCAACTGAGTGGTCTGTGTAACAGAATGACAGCTTTAATCCAAACATAAAAGCATCTGTGGACATAAAGGAAGGGCTGGGGACAAATCCCCCAGGTGTTTATTTACAGGAGCATAAAAGAAGCCTCCTGGAAAGAATATGGCCAAAAGGATGAGAAAATGGAGGTGTAGGGCAATCATTTCATATGTATTAAGCCATCATTGAAAGGAATGAACCTGAAAATACTAGGTTACCACTAAGACAATCAGTTCTTATTAATTAATACTCACACCCCAGGAAAAGTAAAAGCTACAGGATGAATTTCAATAAAACATCGGTGTGACATTGAAAGCAGTATTGGCGTTGGCCATGGCGCTTGCGGAGATAACAAGAGCACTGGCCCTGGCAAAACTAAGTGATGGGGACAATAGTCACAGCGGATTGGTTACTTCTGTCAGCACCAAGGTTGCCTATAGTTTTAACATAAATACCAAAATATAAGGGTTATCTTGTTTCCATATCCAACCAGCAAATGGATTTCAAAGCACATTAAATAAACTAAAAAAAGCAATCATAGAAATTTTCAATAAGGCAGGTAGTAGCATGTCCTTGTTTTCAGAAAGCTAAGTCCAAATATAGGACAAATGGATTTTAACAAATGGACCGCTGGAAATTCTATTATCAGGGTCCTTTCTCTTCATCACCTCTCTTCTTTTTGCAGACCCGGAACACTACACAGCTTTTACATACAGAAACAGACATTTTTTAAAATTAAAGCTTCTTTTTTCTTTTTAAAAGCAATGGTTCTTTAGTGTGCATTTGGGATCACCTGAAGAGCTTTTTAAAACTGGCTGCTGAGTTTAAGCACACAGTATCTGATTCAGTGTGGTCTGTGTAACAGAATGGTGTAGGGCCTGGCAATTAGCATTTCTTTTTTTTAAATAAATATTTATTCAGATTATTACAATTGTTTCTCCTTTTTCCCCCCATAGCTCCCCTCCACCCGGTTCCCACCCCACCTTCTGCCCTTACCTCCCCCCACTGTCCTCATCCATGGGTGTATGATTTTTTTTTCCAGTCTCTTCCTGAACCCCCCCATACCCCTGTCCCCCTGAGAATTATCAGTCCACTCCCTTTCTATGCCCCTGATTCTGTTATATTCACCAGATTATTCTGTTCCTCAGGTTTTTAATTCACTTGATTTTTAGGTTCACTTGTTGATAGATATGTATTTGTTGTTCATAATTTTTATCTTTACTTTTTTCTTCTTCCTCTTCTTTAAGAATACCTTTCAGCATTTCATATAATACTGGATTGGTGGTGATGAACTCCTTTAGCTTTTTCTTATCTGTGAAGCTCTTTATCTGCCCTTCAATTCTGAATGATAGCTTTGCTGGGTAGAGTAATCTTGGTTGTAGGTTCTTGCTATTCATCACTTTGAATATTACTTGCCACTCCCGTCTGGCCTGCATAGTTTCTGTTGAGAAATCAGCTGACAATCGTATGGGTGCTCCCTTGTAGGTAATTAACTGTTTTTCTCTTGCTGCTTTTAAGATTCTCTCTTTGTCTTTTGCTCTTGGCATTTTAATTATGATGTGTCTTGGTGTGGTCCTCTTTGGATTCCTTTTGTTTGGGGTTCTGTGTGCTTCCTGGACTTGTAAGTCTATTTCTTTCACCAGGTGGGGGAAGTTTTCTGTCATTATTTCTTCAAATAGGTTTTCAGTATCTTGCTCTCTCTCTTCTTCTGGCACCCCCATAATTTGAATGTTGGTACGCTTGAAGTTGTCCCAGAGTCTTCTTACACTATCTTCAACTTTTTGGATTTTTTTTTCTTTTTGCTTTTTTGGTTGAGTGTTTTTTGCTTCTTTGTATTTCAATTCTTTGACTTGATTCTTGTGTTCCTCTAGTCTGTTGTTGGGTCTCTGTATAATATTTTTTATTTCAGACAGTGTATGTTTAATTTCTAGTTGGTTCTTTTTCATATCTTCGAGGGTCTCGTTATATTTATCGGCCTTTTCTAGGATATTCTTGAAAAGCCTTATAACCATGGTTTTGAATTCTATATCCAGTCGTTTGTTTTCCTCCATTTCTTTCGTTTGTGATCTGTTTCTTTGACGCCGCATTTTCACTGCTTCCCTGAGTTGGTAGGGTAGATTTGTGTGCTAGGTTTCCTATATGGCCCATTGGGTCGGCCTCCCCAATTAACCTGAGGTGAACACTCTTGGTGCACCCCTTTGTGGACTGTGTGTAGAGCCTTATTGTAGTTAAGTCTTGATTGTTGTTGGTATCACTGGGAGGAATTGACCTCCAGGCCAGTTGGCTGTAAGGATCAGCTGTGTCTACGCTGGGAGAAGTTCGGTGCTGGAGACAGCCTTATAGGATTAGACTTGCCAAATTGCAATAGCCTCTGTGCTCAGCTTGGATGGGGCAGAGTCTCAGGGCGGAGCAGACAGTCTTGGCTTCCAGTCAGCCTTGCCCTTGCGCGTGTGCGCGCCTGCAGACCTCTGCCTTCCCCAGCTCCCGTGTCTCCGCCCGAGAGTCCAGATTCCCCCCACAAGAGCGTGGGTCCCCAGGGGCTCGCCTGGAACTGGGGTTCAGTGTAGTCAGAACTGGGGCTCAGTGCAGTCAGGAGCTTCTGACTCCCTTCCACTAGGGAAAGCCTGTGGCAACCTCCGCAGCCTTTGTGCGCACTGGCATGCGCGCGCCTGCAGACCTCTGCCTTCCCTGGCTCCGGAGTCTCTGCCCGAGAGTCCAGATTCCCCCCCATAAGATCGCGGGTCCCCAGGGGCTCGCCTGGAACTGGGGTTCAGTGCAGTCAGAACTGGGGCTCAGTGCAGTCAGGAGCTTCTGACTCCCTTCCACTAGGGAAAGCCTGTGGCAACCTCCGCAGCCTTTGTGCGCACTGGCATGCGCGCACCTGCAGACCTCTGCCTTCCCTGGCTCCGGAGTCTCTGCCCGAGAGTCCAGATTCCCCCCCATAAGATCGCGGGTCCCCAGGGGCTCGCCTGGACCTGGGGTTCAGTGCAGTCAGAATTGGGGTTCCGTGCAGTCAGGAGCTTCGGACTCCCTTTTGCTAGGGAAAGCCTGTGGCAACCTCCGCAGCCTTTGTGCCCACTGGTGCGCACACCTCCAGAACCCTGCCTGCCGGGGCTCCCCCAGGTCTCCCCCGGGTCTCCGAGTCTCTGGGTGCCTTTCTCTCTACCTGACAGTCCAGAATCCCCCTGTATGAGCCTGGGTCCACGGGGTTTCGCCCGGGACTGGGGTTCAGTGCAGTCAGAACTGGGGTTCAGTGCGGTCGGGGGCTTCCTTCCCCCTTCCGCCAGAGAAAGTCAGCCAGGCTCTCAGCCACCCTTCCTCTCTGTGCGCACAAAGACCCTTTGCCGTACCTCCAATTCTCTGTGAGCTTTTTTCTTTCCTTCTAGTTGTAGAATTTTCACTCAGCCAGCTTTCCTGTGGTTCTGGATGGTGTCCGTTCTGTCTTTTAGTTGTAGTTTTGAAATTGTTGTGCGAGGCAGCAGTTTAGGTGCTTACCTATGCCACCATCTTGGTTTCTCGGTAATTAGCATTTCTAACAAATTTTCACATGTTGCTGATGTTGCTGTTCAGAATACCAAACATGAAGAAGTGCTTCTTTACACTATCCCCACCCTTCAACCACTTGACACAGCTTTTTTTCAGAGTTAAACAGGATAACATATGGACAGCTATTATGTGCCTCTTTTCCAGTAATTTAGGCAGGGCATTGAGTAGGGGGTTCAATAAATATTTGTTGGATAAGCAGATTAACAGATGAATGAGTGAATAGTTGAATTGTGAATGAATGAATGAATGAATAACAGCATTTACTTTGTTTGCTTCAAAAATATTTAGAACTACCATAAACACAACGAAGTGAAACACTGCATGAACAACAAGCCCAACCAACATGATTCTATCCCAGAACAAAGAAAGAGTCTGTCGTAAAGATAAATTTCCCATTATGCCTTTCAAACCATAGATAGCACATTTCTGGCACTTCTCAAATGATCACATTTTTTCTATCTACAGGCTTTAAAAGTTTACACTTTGAACACTGGTCTCAGAGTATCTCTCTGTATGTTCAGTGCATTGTTTTATGATTTTAAATCCAAATATCTATGTCTTTAAAACAATACCTTCACTTAAATAAGATAAATTGCACACATGACTTATGTCTTCTCACTCGTAGAATCAACTAAGTCATAAATCCACAAAGACAAACTGGGAGAAAAAATGACACCAGAAAAGAGAGGTCAATGATTTTCTGGAAGATAGAAGATAGGGGCTGAGTGGTATCTGCCTTTGCACCACAGAGAAAGCTGGATCCTAAGTGACTGCAAAGAAAGAAAGCAACAAGAGGGGAGTGGACCCATGTAGGGAACACAGGGAGAGCTCAGGAATGGGAATTGGAGGCCCCGGATACCTCAGGTGGTCATAGTGAGAAGAAGCTTAAAACTGGAGGATTAATTAAAAGTTGAGTAATGTGAAGTTTGACTTATAGACATCCTTTCCAACCCCATGCTGTCAATTCATACTTTAGATCTCACAGCATTTGAAGAGCACCTAATCATCAAGTCAAACAAGAAAAGGACAATCAGAGAAAGCAGAACCAAGTGGAGAGCCGAATAATTTTTAAGATGTGTATGATCTTTAGAGACATGAGAGAAAATTTTGCATGCCGTAAACCAAGTAAAAACTCTAATAAAAATGTTTTAAAAATTCTTTCAGAACTGTGTTATGCTTAGATTAAATTATAAGGGAAACTGTTCAATGCAGAAATGATGGTTTTGAAAAATCAACTCATCAAGTCAGAGAGCAGCTGTGGCTCCTCCGACTGGGCAAATCAAAACCTCACGCCGCCAGTTATGTGGCATCCCATATGACCACACATGTTGAACTCAAGCATGCAAGGCTACTAGGCATGTCAAACCATTTAACTAATTTTGAGTTTAGGAAATATTGTCATATCTATATTCAGTGATAGGCAGAGTTGTCAAAAAGACATATTCATTGTAACAGAGAAGCATATAAGATTCTGCAGGCACATATAGACCATTTCATATTACTGTAATGAGCACGTGGATCTTCCCTATTTCTGAAAGAGATAAGAGAGAAAGAAGAAGATAGATAGTTAGATAGATAGATAGATAGAATCTAAAGATAATAGGTTATGTGATGGTAAATAATTTAAATAATTGATCCCAACCACACTCTTAGCAGCCCTAACTCTAAACCCCTCTGGAATAATCATCTAATACATTTAAAATTGTCCCAAGAGACATTAAAGCCAAAACTTCTAGCTCTGAGCACTGCATACCTGTTTCTCTCCTACTATCCCAGGCCTTTGTCTCTGCCCATCTGAATCCTACCTATCAGTCAAGGCTTAGATCAAGTATCACTTCCTTCAAAAAATGTTTCTATAACTACTATCTAATGATTTCCTATTATCTTCAGAATAAAAAATTAGAGTTCTTAAGGAGACATAGCAGGTCCTTTATGATCAGGACTCAGCTTTCCTGTTCAATGTAATCCTTCACTACTTTCTGCACTGCTAGTACTCTATCTTCCAGCCTTAGGACAACATCCTGCCCTCTGAGGCCTCTGGGCCTTTGCACACACTGTTCCTCCTCTCCTTAACTACTCTCATCTTCAAGACCAGCTCAGCGCATCTGTACCATCCTCTGGCTTAAATATCCCAACTACATCTTATTATTATTTGCCTTTTTATAAAGCCCTAGTTATATGTATGGATAACTACTATTTACTGAGCATCTATGATATGGCAGACACTGAAATAGGTGTTGTACTTATAGTTCTTATTTTAATCACTACAACAATTTTAATCACTATGTTATGTATCATTATATCTATTTTCCAGAAGAGGAAGGCAAAGCTTAGAGAGGTTTAGTAACTTGTCTAGCCTTATAGGTAGCACAATGAAAAACTAAAATTTGAACACAGGTAGCGTTTACTCCAAAGCCCATCACAGTTTTGTACTTAGTACTGTGAACTCTTTATGTGAATGAGTGCATGATTATAAGCCCCATAAGGGCAAGGAGCATAATGAGCATCTTAGCATTATATTTCCACCATATAGCATAGTGCCTGGCTTATAGTAAGTACACAATAAATATTTGTTGGATTAATGAATGATCTGTTTGTCCAATGCTTTCTATATCATCTGTGTGTTCATTGAAGATGTGAACAGTATATTAGTCATCTTTATATCCTGAGATACCAGCATAGTATTTCTTGAAAGAAATGAATACATTATATGTTCTCTCTTTTTCTCTCCCCCTCTCTCCCCACTCTTTCATCTTTCATACACACACACACACACACACACACACACACACACTTTACTAGTTTTTGATTACTCATGTAGGGCCTTGTATTATTACCCAAACATGTCTCAGACCTTTAAAAGTCAAGAGCTGTATCTTCCAATTTTCTCTTCTGCATTGGTTAGCACAACCCTGCACATATACTTGATGTTTAAAAATTCTGCTTTTGTTTCTCTTCTTGCTGCCTCAAGAATAAAAAGAGATGAAACTGTTTAGTGGTTTGTACAAAAAGCTTAGATATCATTTGCTTGAGCAACTCTGGTTTATCCCTTCAAGTGAAACACATGTTTGGCTGCGGAGATGTTAGAATGGACAAGCCTAAATGACACACTAGTGCAGAGAGGAATTCTGCCAGGTTGTAAGCTGTGTGGTTTCCTGTGAGGAGAGTGTTTCAGAAAAAGCCATACCTGTTTCTCAGAGCCAGTGGGGACGAGGATATGGGTGAAAGAAGAGCATTAACATTTTACTGCTGGAAATTAGAGGTTTTGGCATCCCTGGGAAATAACGAAGTGGCCTTTTAAAGCCTGCAGGAGCTGATGCCAAATGTCTTTCCCCTTGAAATGAAAACTGTGTTCAAGTATAGATAATTACCACTGAGCTGTGCCAAGCCTAGAAATCCTTCTTGGCCAAGCAGCCCCATAGGGAGTTGAAATTTACATTTATAATCATTTCAGGACCAAACTTCATATACCTAACCCTGGGGTTAGATCTGATTTAGACCCGAGGCTGGACCTACCCATAGCAACCGAGGAATCCCTCTAAGAAGCAGCTTTTTCCTTTCTCTTTAATTTAATAGAGGGTCCTTGGGGGGGATGGATATTGAAAGAATAGAACAGCTGAAATATCAGAAGCAAGATTACCTTTGTATTACCATGTAGCCTGTTTTCCTGGAATTTTGTAATCCCAGAAATAAGCAGGCTGTTTTCATCTGATTCCAGAGGACTCTCCAAGACTCAAGAGATACTCAGTGTTCAAATCCATTGGGTCCCCTTTGCCTATGTGAGCAGAATTAAAACATACAGAGGCCCAAACATTTGGCCAAACAACAGAAGTAGCCAGGCAACAGTTACTTAAAAAAACAAAAACAAAAACTCAGAAAAGACAGGTTGTCATCTACCTTTTCTTCTGATAAAGATACAGTCTTTATTGTCACTAAAACCATTCATTGATACTATTCATGTCTGATTAATTCAAAGTAAGTCCCACTTTTCTGTTTTTTATTCCACTGGTTTATGAATTCAGAATCACTAACAAATTGTGTTTCAATGCCTTACACTTTTATTTTCTCCCTTGGAAAATTGATGTCAGTCCCTGTTGATTTCTCTATCTTCCCCAAAAAAGTTACAAAAACAAAAAAAGCAAGATTCCCAATAGAGATATTTGATTGAAGTGTGAATGGTGGAGGGGTGGGCATTGGTAGTTCTATAAAGTGTATGTATGTGGGGGGAAGGGAGGAATATTCGGCTCCTAGCATTGTCTTCCATTGCGATTCACCAACAGTGGAAAAGATTTAATTGCCCTTCCTCCCTTCTTTAAGTGTGACAAGGGTAATACATTACTGCCAAACCTTGTGAAGACATTAAGAAACACCACTGCAGCTGTTGGAGTCAATGAGCAAAGCCATGAGTCTTGTCAAGTCCTTCTGCTGCTTCCTAGCATAAAGCTGTCTCTTCATTAATTAGATGAGCGTGTTGCCATGCAACGCCCGTACACTCACTCGTCATCACTGGTCTTTGTCAATTTTGGTAATAAAACAGCAATTTAATAATGGCCCTCTTACACATTAGTAACTGCTTTATGATGGAATTTCAGTTTCCTGGTGCACTTGATTAATCAGTCTGGGAGGTCTTAGAGAGATGTATTAGGAGTTTAATTAAAAGGCTGCTGCAAAGAAACCAGCTGAAAGACACATCTCAAAGAAAACAAAATCAAGTGACGACTATGTGACAAAATTAAATATTCTAGGTAATCGGTTTATTATATGAGTCAGGATGAATAGACTCATGGCGGGGCGGGGGGGGCGGGCACCAAAGAAATCTCATGTTCTGTCTACACTACACAATTCTGCAAAAGTGCTTTCTTTATTATCTACTACCCTCACCCCACCTTCCACCTGCCATCATTCCCTCCTCCCACTACCGATAGGGACTCAGGTGGCTCAGCAAGCTCTTTTGAACTGTGTATGGCACCTGGTGATAACCCTTCTTGTGTCCCTTGTCAACAAGAGCTGAGGCAACTCCTTTCTTTCAGACTATGAAGAGATTCCATAGATTTAAAAGTAACCTGAGCCCTAGCTGGTTTGGCTCAGTGGGAGCATCGGCATGCAGACTGAAGGGTCCTGGGTTTGATGCTGGTCAAGGGCACATGCCCAGGTTGCAGGCTCAGTCCCCAGTAGGGGGCGTGCAGGAGGCAGCCGATCAATGATTCTGTCATCATTGATGTTTCTATCTCTCCCTTCTCTTTTCCTCTGTGAAATCAATAAAAATGTATTTTAAAAATATAAAAATTAAAAATAAATAAATAAAAGTAACCAGATACTTTTCCTGTGGAGTGGAATCTCAGGAATTGTTAAGAGGGTATAAAATAGAAACTTTGAGATATAAATGGAGCAGGAAAAAATTGGTTCCCTCTCCAGAGCACACATGGCTGTTGAAGAGCAATCTGGTAAGCTAAGAAGTACATTAGTCTAATATCAGGAGAAATGGGTTCTGGCTCTGGCCCTACCACTAGCCACGACAAATATACCTATGAATTAATCAATTAACAGAGTGATTTGGAGCAACTATTTTCCCATCTCTCTCTCTCTCTCTCTCTCTCTCTCTCTCTCTCTCTCTCTCTCTCTCTCTCTCTCTCTCTGTGTGTGTTTCAGTTTTCTCATTTATAAGATTTTTAATATCCCTTCTACCTCAAACTCCCCTTGAATCTCTGCTATGCCTTGTGGCCTCCCCTGTCTCCATCCCCTACCCTGCCAGTGTGGGTTTGGTAAAGGCTTGAGGGCCCTGAGAGGAAAAGGAGTTGGGGTTACACTTTAACTAGGAAAATATATAATAAAATTAACTAGGAAATACATAAGGCAGTACCATCACATTTCTAAGTTAAATTATATATCACCATAAGATCTAAACTCTGAGGAATAAAAATGAGAAGGTGAGTGTGAGAGAAGAGTATTAAATAGCTAGGTTAAAAGAAAAGGTCACATAATTCAAGCAGCTATAAAGAAATATCAGAGAATCTTTTTAATCATTTTGAGTAGATGAAATCTACGGTTCATATAAACAGTCAAATTCTGTTTGATGTGAGCCTTTGAATCAGAGAAAGATAATTTTGGCAAATCTTCCTCCCAACAATGACCAAGAGAGACACAGCCCACAGTCAGCATGAGAGGAAGTATATTTATCCAGGCATCTGTGCATTTCTATGGTACTTGTCACTGAAGTACCTGTCTTTTCTTTTCATCCTTACTCTCTATTCCCTGAGAAGTCCCACAGACTAATTAATTCCAGCTCAGAAGAGTTCTTGCTATATATGATTTTAAAGAATCTGGTGTACAGAATTGGATTAATTATAATCCTCAGTTTGTAATAACTATAATCAGTATCTATACATAATATTAATTTTTTAATAGTACAATAAACATTCACAAATGCACCATGCAACTCAATAATTAGAACTCTGACATAACTTTTGTCTACTTACATGCTCCTCCTATTCCTGTTTCTAAGCCTCCTTTTTCACTCTTTAATTAATTATTCCATTTAATAGTTTTAGAGATATATATGTATGCCTATACAATATATATTTTAGTTTTAATTGTTTTTGAATTTTGTAAAAAAATATTATAGTCTAGGATTTTTTAAAATTCCATTAAATTAGCAAGATCCATCTACATTGTAGTGAATACATGAACTTGATTCAGTTCACTGCTCTGTAATATTCCATTGCTTGAAAATATTATATTTTAACTAGAGGCCTGATGCACAAAGATTCGTGCAAGAATGGGCCTTCCTTCCCCTGGCTGCTAGCACCGCCCTCACTCTGGCGGGAACTGCCTTTTCGCTCTGACCTGGAGCCACCTTTCTGCCTTCCCATGCTGCCCAGAGGCCTGGAGCAGATGGGGCGGTGCAGGACCTGCATATGCAAATTAACCCACCATCTTTGTTGGGTTAATTTGCATATTCACTCCTGATTGGCTGGTGGGCGTCGTGAAGGTATGGCCAATTTGCATCTTACTCTTTTATTAGTGTAGATTATTTATTCCCTTAAGGTTGCTTTCAGGCTTTTACTGCTGTGAACAAAGATGATGTAAAAGTCTTTGCTAACATCTTCTGGTGATCCTGTGTAATTATTTTTCTTGGGTATATACCAGAAAATTGAATTTTTGGCTTGTAAGATATGTATCTATTCAACTTTCCAAGACAACACTTTTCCCCCACAGAGATGTTATATCAATTTACACTTCAGCCAGCAATTGGCAAGAGATCCTATTGATCTGCATACTCTTTAATACTTGGTGTCTTCATTCCTTTTGTAATTAAAGGAATGAGTAAAATATTTATGTCATTATGGTCTCCCTTTACATTTCCCTCATCACTAATGGAGTTGCATATCTCTAAATATGGTTATTGGCCATAAATATATTCTCTTCCATGAAATTCCAGCTTTCCTATTTTAATATTTTATTGTAGGAGTTCTTTACTCACTAAACAGATAGTGACTATCCTTTGTCAATGGTATGTGTGGCACATATACTCTTTTTTATTTGGAGTGTGTTTTTTTTCCTATTTTCTTTAAGTTGTTTTTTTTATTTTCAGAAGTTTTCATTTTAATAAACACAAATGTATCTATATTTTCCTTTATGGTTATCTTGTTGGAGAAAAAGTTTCCTACCTTTGTCGCCTCTATTACCTACCAAAGTTTTATTTTTGATATTTAAATTTTCAGTTCATCAAAGTTGTTTGTTTTGTATAGTATGATCTATGTATACAATTTTCTAGCCAGTAGAATAAGCTAGGAAAAAAAAAGTAAGGTACAAGGCTTGAAAGCAAGACAAAAATTGTCATTATTTCCAGATGATATGATTACAGATGATATGATGTTGTTTAAATAGAAAACCCTAAAGAATTAGCAGATTATCTTTAAAATATGTTATATAAAATTATAATTGTTAAAAATAAGAGAATTGAACAATTTTAAAGGGCAAAACATAAAATTCTATTATATTTATCTACATTAGCAAATAAGAAAATACAAATTTTAAAATAAAGATATTAGCATAGCAAGTAACACTGTAAAATATTTAGGAATAAATATAACCAAAGATGAATAACTTCTGAGAGCAAAAATTATAAGGCTCCACTAAGCAACATTTAAGAAACCTAAATAATTGGAGAGATCATGTTTGTGATAGAAACATATCGTGGAGGGAGGATGTTAATTCACCCCAAATTGATTTGCAGACTCAATGCAACTCCAGTCAAAGACATAATCAGGCTTTGAATGAGGCTGATTCTTAAATTTTTATGGAAATGTGAAGGGCCAACAATAATCAGGATATGTCTAAAGACAGCTAGGAGAGGAGACATATCCTGTCATATAACAGAACTTATGATGAAATTACAACAATTAAGATTGTACATTAATGCAGTAAGAGACAAATTGACAAATGATATAAAGTAGAATAGAGAGCCCATAAAAAGATCAACACATATGGAATTTTAAATATGATACAATGAAATAACAGATCAATGTGAAAAAAGATGATTATAAAAATGAAATTGGAAATATTGTTATTCATAAGGTCTATAGGTAGAAATGCCATTTATATAAATTGGTATTCTTTAAAGTTGCTTTTCAAAGCTCTGAAGCTTGTTTTCATTAGTAACAAGCTCTTAGAAGTCTTTATTTATTTATTTATTTATTTATTTATTTATTTTTATTTTTATTTTTTGAGGAGTGTCTGAATGTCCTAAGGGTACTGAATTAAGATCTCTAAGGGACATGCTTGAATAACAATTGGTAGTCCTTATTTTCCATTCAAGAAAGATGAGACTGGTTAGTTGAAAGCTTCTGGGCTGGTGATTAGGAGATACAATTTGAGAACAAACTTGAACTGCTCAAAGAGGACATAAAGAAGAAGTTGAGTAATAACGACAGCAGTCCTTTTTCTGGTCCTTCCCCACCATAGCATCACCCTCTTCTTCAAAAATATGTGGGGTACATTTGAAAAAATTTTTAAATAGTTAGCTCACCTAAAACACTGCTATATTTTGGTCTGTTTTTGCCTCACAGTAATTAATAAAGTCACAACTCATTTGCGTGGGTCCAGATTTTAGTGCATTTCCAAGATTGCCAGTCATCACTTACCTATGTATCTTTCTCTTCACCCAAACCTTATAGTCTCAATATCTGAAGCCTGTGCATATTACTTTAGTTCAGCCCATAAGTGTTCTCTTGTAGAAATTTACATGTTGTCTATGTAATCATTCAATTAACCATTCCTTTATATACTCTACTGATATTTATAAAAATGTCATTTCAAGGTTTTCTGTACAGTACTCAGTAGCCATACAGTAGTCCCCCCTTATCCACAGGGATACGTTCCAAGATACCCAGTGGATTTCCAAAACCATGGGTAGTACCAAACTCTATGCGAATATACTGGTTTTTTTTTCCTGTACATGCACACCTAATTTATAAACTAGGCACAGTAAAAGATTAACAACAATAACTAACAATAAAATAGAACAATTATAACAATAGACTGTAATAAATTTATGTAAATGTGGCCATTTATCTCAGGGGACCCCTTGCTGAGGTCTTCAGATAGGCTCAATGCTTTCGGGTGCAATATGTTATCATCAATCAGAACACCTGTCTATCCCACCCACAATGCAATGCCTTTTTCATCTTAATTAATAACTTATACACTGTGGCTATACCTTTTGCAGTTTGAGGTGACACAGCAAATTTAGCACAAATTTCTTTTCTCCTTCACAATTTCACAGATAAAAATTCATTATTATTGTAGATCTTAGCAACCTCAGCATATACTTTTTCTTCTTTATTAAATTGGGAGCTTTCACCTTTTCATTTAAAGGAATCCCTTTAAGGTTTGTCTTTGGCATAACCAAATTGTCAGCACCATTACTCTTGCCTTTGGGCCATTATTAAGTAAAATGAGGGTTACTTGAACACAAGCAATGTGATATTGACAGTCAATCTGAAAACCAAGAGGGTTGCTAAGTGACTAATGGGCAGGTAGCATATACGCATGAATACAGTGGGCAAAGGATGATTCACGTGGCAGGTGGGACAGAGCAGGATGTTGTGAGATTTCATCATGCCACTCAGAACAGTGCACAATTTAAACCTCATATATCCTTTATTGCTGGGTTTGTTTGTTTTCATTTAATATTTTTGGACTGCTGTTGACCACAGGTAACAAGCTGTGGAAAGTGAAACCACAGATAAGGGGGGACTACTCTAAGTACTCAAAAGTTTTTATTTTCTCACCACATATGACCTGAATTCTTTTGATTCATTACGCCCTGTACTCTACTTCCCGATATATTACTGATCTTCTCTTCACGTAATGCTTTGTCTCTTGTCTGTTGACTCAAATCTTTGACTCTTTATGTAATTGTAATTTATCTTTGTTTCTATCCAATATTTCTGGATAATTTTCATCCCATTCCCAAGAAGCAGGGCCAAAGTATCTGACCCTAGCACTAATCCAAGTGTCTGGCTTTCCCAACAGGCTTTTTCCCAACAGTCATATGCATTAAATAATTAGAGAATAATCCCAGGTTATCATGTAACTTCTGCCACATCTCTGCCTATCAAATACATTCCATGTTTCAACTACTTGGCTGAGTTCCACCTCTTATGGGAAGTCTTCTTATTACCTAGTTCACAATTGGGATTAGAGCTTTCTCTGCCCAGAAAACAAATATAAGTATTCCAAAATCAGACAAGAACTTAGAATGGATTTGTTATTTGGAATTCTTTTTCCCTTGCTGGAATCCCTATATCCATTAGTGACTATTTCAATCATTTGCAGATACATTAAAGACAGTTAGCAATAGGTTGTAGAATGTGTGGTCTGTTTCTCCTATTAGCGCCTCGAGAACAGCTCTCCACCTTTCAAAGTTCTCTCTGTATCAGTCAGAATCCCAGAGGAAGCAGATGCCTTATTCACACTGTTATAGTTTGAGGAAATGTAGTACAGGGGCTATTTACAACCCCTAAATGATAGTGCAGTGTGTGGAGACTAGTAATTATAGGACGGTTCCTTGACTAGTCATAAAAGGCAAAAAGAACAGCCATCTTAGCTGAGCAAACTTTGTGGAGCATGCTAACTGATCTTTGTTCAAGGGAAGCATCCAGGGGTAGTGCTTCTGTAAGGTGAATACTAGGGGAATTAGTACCCTGGTCACATATGCCTCCCCTCCTTCCCTCCAATATCCTGGTGGTGCTCCCTATTGAAAAATCAAAACTGAAGCAAAGGCAAATGCAAAGTCCAAAGAGAGCCCATTGTTGCCATCTACACATATAGCCTTCCAAGGCACAAATCAAAGTGGAGAGTAGGGAATGGACCCATAGGGACAAAAGGAAGATATATATCACACCTCTGAGCCTCAGGTTACATACATACAAGACGGTCCCAACCAAACTGGCATTAAATTAGAAATACTAATACATAACAGAAAGATATCTAACATCCCCAAATATTTGGAAAATAGCTTCCTAATTTCTCTGAAATTAGAAAGCACAACATATCAAGATCTGTGAGGTGCATATAAGACAGTACTTAGAAGGAAATTTATAGCTTTACAATTAAATTAGATTTTTTTAAAAAGGTTTTCAACCTAATGACTTCAGTGTCCATGTAAAAAAGAAAAAAAAATTAAACCTTAAGGAAGCAGAAGAAAGAAAATAAGGTCTGAGAAAAAACACACAATGTAATTGAAAATAGAGAAAAATAATGAAACTAAAAGTTGGTTATTTGATATCAATAAAAATGATAAACTTCTAGCTAGAATGGTCAGGAAAAGAGAAAAGCTACAAATTGTAAGTATAATGAATGAGAAAGGTGACATTACTACAGATTCTTCATATATTAAGAGGACATAAGGGAATATTATGAAAAAAATGATATGCCAATAAATTTGACAACTTACATGAAATAGCATATACCTGGAAACAAATTGAATTTATAGTTAAAAATCTCACAAAGAAAACTCCAGACCTAGATAGATTCACTAAGGCATTCTATCAAACATTAAAAAAAATAATACCAATTCCACATAAAATCTTACAGATGAAAAATGAAAAGAAAAAATAATTTATAATTTGTTCTACAAAGTCATCCTATCACCCATGATACTTCTCTTTTCCTCACATGCACTTAGATTTGACCATCATGTCCTATTTGTTCCACCTTCCCAGTATATTCTGAATCTTACCATGTCACCCTGCTTCCACTGGGGCAACTCTAATTATAGCTAGCATCATATCTCTCCTGGATTTCACAACCTTCTTTCACTCCTGTCCCCTTCACTTGGCAGCTAAAGTGATCTTATTCCATCTCAAACCTGATGGCAGTCAAGACAAAATGCACATATTTGACCATTATCCATACTGTGATTTATAAAATACCACATCATACAGGCCTTCTCAGTTCTTATATCTTATTTCCTACCCTTTCTCTCCTCTCACTTTGTTTTAGTAACAATGGTCTTTGTTCTGTTCCTTGAATGTACAAAGCTTATTCCTGCCTTTTATACTTTGAAATTTGCCACTTCCTCTGCTTGGAATACTTCTTTTCCAAACCCACCTCCCCCGCCCCGACACCTGCAAGGCTATTCCTGCAATTCAGTCACAATTTTGCTCAAATGTCACTTGCTCTGACAGGCTTTCCCTGACCATACAACTTAAAATAGCTCCTCAAAATTTACTTAATTAATTAAATTTTAAGATTAATTCAATTTAATGTAGTAGCTCCTCCTATTGTCACTTTCTATTTCCACATCCTGCTTTATTTTATCTTAAAGCATATAAACCACATTAAATTTTGTATTTATGTGTTTAAGTGTTTATGATCTGTCTCCCTAATAAGAAATTTAAGATTTATGAGGGCAGGTGCTAGCTGTGTACTAGACTTATGGGGAGAGGGCTTATTTAACAAATAATATAAATGTCTAACCAGTATGCTGTATACTGAATCTAATAGAACAATAAATGTCACCTGTAATTGAAAAACAAAAACAAAAAAACAATTTTTTTAGATAGACAAGATCCATGTACTGGCATCAGTCACTGTATTGAACTTCGCTTTATTGTACTCCGAAGATGTGTTTTTTACCAATTGAAGGCAAGACCCTCCACTAGCAAAAGATTACAATCTGCTTGATTGTGATACTGGCTTTACTGGGGCAGTGTGGAACCAAACCCGCAATGAGTCCGAGGTATGCTTTTATAGATAGGGCTATTGGAACCATAGGAGGGTATAAAGTTTTAAAAATGTGTCATGTCATAGACTTAAGAGATCTATTTGCCCACACCTCATGTCTACATCCTCCAGTGGGAGACGGCGGGTCCACCTATTGTAGGCTTCTTTGTGGGTCTCATATTTAGTCAAACTTGCTCAGTCTATGCTGAGTCGACTTTATGGAAGACTGAAACGCAGCTCACAAAAGCACTGGCTTCACAGATGGAGTAGAAATGTCATCTCATTGACAAGTACAGCACAAGGAGAGAGGAGTATGCTGGGATCGAGTCATCCTTAGACGATGCCAGGCATGAGAGAGAGTCATTAAATATACCCAACAATGCCAAGCATGAGAGAGTCATTAAATATGCCAACACTTACAGAAAGGTGACCACAACCTCCTGGATACTGAGGCAGGAAATTACCTCCCTGGTCCACAAACTGAGAGAAGAGAGATCCAAATGCTCCAGGCAAGAGGAGATGCTAAAGATACTCAAGTCTCTGGGAGAGATCATGAAAATCCCCACTTCACAAGCTGCTTTTCCAAATCTGCCAGGTTGCCAGGAGCCAAACCCTAATGCTCCCCTTCCCCGGAGTGGACTTGGGTCTTAAAGCAGCGATGCTCTTTTTCTCTACTGAGGCCTCCCCAACTGTCACTGTACCACCCACCTCCACCTCTACCAGACAGTCCCTGAGGCCAGTGGATGCAGGAGAGCCCTCTTGCTTCCCTCTTGCTTGGCTGGGTTCCTCTTCCTCCACATACTGGACTCAGCAGTCAGCTTCTGCATGGAGGATCCCTCCAAGTGTGAAGAACATGAAAACACACCAAAAAATGGGGGACTCCTCTACAGTCACAGAATGTTTAGATACTCTCTCAGCAGCATCTTTTACTCAAATTGAATCTCCATCAAACTAAATTTACCAGTGTTTTGTGAGCATTATATACTGTATGTACTAGAGGCCCAGTGCATGAATTCATGCCCCAGTGAAGTACCTCAGCCTGGCCTGCGGGATTAGGCAGAAACCGGCTCTCTGAACATCCCCCAAAGGGTCCTGGATTGGAAGAGGGCGCAGAAAAGGCTGAGGGACCCCACTGGTGTACAATCAAGACCGGGGAGGGACCGCAGGAGGGCTCCAGAGTGTGTCCAGCCAGTCTAGCCCAGTCCCAATCAGCCAGACCCCAGCAGCAAGCTAACCTATCGATTGGAGCATCTGTCCCCTGGTGGTCAGTGCACGTCATAATGAGTGTTTGAGCAGCCTTAGCATATCATTACATATTACAGTTTGATTGGTTGAACAGATGATCCGACGACCTGACACTTAGCATATTAGACTTTTATTATATAGGATATTAATCCTAATATATAAAAACCCAGGGTCCGTAACGACTGACCAAAGGCTCGACCAACTGGAAGTCAGTGGCGACCCAACACTGACTGCTGAGGGGGCTGTGGATCAGGCCCAGAGAGAGGCCCAGAGAGAGAGGCAGGGTCGGATTCGCGGCCTCCGTGGCAGCTGTTGATCAGCCATAGCCCCCTCTTTCTCTCTGGGCATCTGCAGGGGCAGCTGATCAGCCCCACCTCTCTGATCAGGCCCGGAGATAGGCCCGGAGACACTGACTGGCATAGAAACCAACCAATCAGAACCAAATCTGGGTGAACTGTGAGGAGCCAATGGCTGCCCAGGAGGTGGAGCTTTCGACTCTGACTGGCATAGAAACTGACCAATCAGAACCAAATTGGCTGGCAGGGGAGGACAGTTGGGGGCGAGATCAGACCAGCAGGGGAGGGCAGTTGGGGGCAACCAGGCTGGCAGGGGAGGGCAGTTGGGGGTGAGATCAGGCTGGCAGAGGAGGGCAGTTAGGGGCGATCAGGCAGGCAGTGGCAGTTAGGGGCGATCAGGTCAGCAGGGGAGAGCAGTTGGAGGTGAGATCAGGCCAGCAGGGGAGGGTCTTTGGGGGCAAAATCAGGCCAAAGGAAAGGGCAGTTGGGGGTGATCAGGCAGGCAGGCAGAGGCAGTTAGGGGTGATCAGGCAGGCAGGCAGGTGAGCAGTTAGGAGCCAGCGGTCACAAATTGCAAGAGGGATGTCCAATTGCCAGTTTAGGCCTGGTTCCTGTGGGATTGGGCCTAAACCAGCAGTCGGACATCCCCCAAGGGGTCCCTGATTGGAGAGGGTGCAGGCTGGGCTGTGGGAACACCCCCCTCCATGCATGAATTTTGTGCACCAGGCCACTAGTATATATATAAACAAGTGAACATTTATATTTTATTCTCTCCTTAAATACTGTATTTTATTTTGAAAATATATGCAGCTTTGCAATAAAGATTTTTAATTGTTAAAAAATAAATACATAAATTTAAATTTTTATTTAATTTAATAGCTCTTCTTTCTCCTATCATCACTCTCTATTTCCACATCCTGCTTTATTTTACCTTAAAAGCATGTAAATCATATTAAATTTTGTATTTATGTGTTTCAATGTTTATGATCTGTCTCCCTAATAAGAAATTTAAGTTTTATGAGGGCAGGTCCTTTTCCTGTCCTGTTCATCTTTATATACCCAGTGCCTAGAACAATGTTTGGCCCATAGTGAGTACTCAATATATATCTGTTTTTAGAATGAAATGTTGAGAAAAATATTGTGCCAGATCAATACTGTATATTCCATTAAAAATTGACCCTGCATTAAGATTTAGTTATTCCCTTTTGTTAATTTCATTCTATAAGATAAAAAAGAAACATAAGTAATTTCAATGAAACAAAAGAAATTCAAGGCGAGTTTAGATTTAAATATTAAAAACATCAATCTTAATAATGCCCTATGTTTCAATAACATTTATTGGTTTCCTTGGTACTTTCTTATATACTATCTGATATAATCCTTATAACAATCCTTTATTAGCATCTCCATTTTGCATATGAGAAAATGAAAACTCAGGAGAGCTGAGGGACTTGAATATGATCATGCTGCTAAGAAATGACAAAGACAAGATTAGAAGCTATGTTTATCAGACGTTTCACGAAGGATTTGTTCATTATATCACACTCCCAAACCTAACTTGAATCCTTTCTACTCTCTGCCAGGTTGAAGGTAAAACAAATAAACAAAACAATAAAAAAAATTTTTAATGACATTCCAGGGCTCACATTATGAAAATGTATATCCTCTTTAAAAGCCAGACTCTAATATGAAAAAGATTATTTTCTGATTCTGGAACCCTGAGAATGAGCCAGAAGGGGAGCTTGGTTTTGCAGATACAATTTACAATAATGGGACTGGAGGCTTTATCATGGGTGTCAAGCAGAGAAGACCAGCAGGATGGGGGTATGCTTGGACTCTATCTGGTAAAAAGTAGAGCCAGTGGGTCAAGAGTCAAGTGATTTAGTAAAGAATAACAGCTGTAAATATGTAGCTTATGGGCCATATACAGTCTGAGTATTTTAGTTTGGGGTTTTATTTTTATTTGTTTCCTGCAAAAATTAATTGGTCTTTATTTTAAATTAGTTTTACATATTTCATATTAAAAGGACTTTATTTAAAGTCTGAGTTTCTCAGCTTTCTTTTAAGAATTGGAAGATAGAAAGACAGCTAGTTTACTATGTTAAATCATGATAAACCATAACATGAAGTTGCAACTACCTTTTTCCATGGCACATGTATTTTCTATTCAGTACATTCCCCATTTTTTAATTCCACTTTTCTGCTTTGCTTATTTACATTGTTCACTTGGTCTCTGTAGATGTTTGTGCTTGTGACTTCTGATTTAAGTATTCCTAGCTATGAAACAGCAGGAAGAACCAGATAATCATCAGTGAGGTGATGTGATATGAATGGGCTGCAGGAACTTGAAACACCAAATTAAATATCTTTTGTTTGGGGAAAGAGTGTGTTCATAATGAATGCATTGTAGCTAGGCTAGATAAGAAGCCAAAAGAGCAACTTACCTTGCAGGGCTGATTCCCCAATGTAACCTGCTGTCTTAATGTATGAGCTGGGGTATTTATTATGAATTACTTCCCCTTAAACGTCTTCTCATAAAGTCTTGGGGAAGATCTCCAGAGGTACAAGATAATACCTTACTTATAACTACCAACATACTACCCAAAATACAGATCAACTATTTCTGTTGGTAGCATATAGAGCAGAGCCAAAGGGAAATAGGAAACAAGAGAGGGGAAAAGGGAGGTCATTAGATATTTTTAGTGAAGACAATACTGGATTGGGTGATCTTTTAAAAGTCCCTGTGCTACTTAGGATAACACTTAAGCATTGGGTGTTGTGAAGAGAGAATAGTACCTACAGTGGGAGGGGATTTCTACTCTACCCACTGCTAGAGAAAAGAATGAGAAGAGCTCCCAAAAGAGGAGGAGGCACTTATGGTACAGGTCTTACTGTTCGGCTGTTCTATCCGGCCCGCGGAGCCGAAAGAGCGGAGGGTTCTCTTGCTTTCCCCTCCGCTCCTTTACTTTGAGTTTATATTAGTTCACACAAACACTCCATCCATGCTTTTGTTACGGCCCTCCGGTCCAGTTTAAGAACCCATTGTGGCCCTCGAGTCAAAAAGTTTGCCCACTACTGTACTAGAACATGCTCAACTCAGATTCTTCATGCTCAATTTCAGCCTGCCTGCAGAGGAAATGCATTTTGGTATGTTCCCCACCATGAGATAAATTTGTAAGCTCAGACTCTACCTTTGAAAGGGAAAGCCTTTTAATGTGGGGGAGGAAATTCAGTTTGGGAGTCAGTAATAGGGTGTCCATATGGTCACACATCTAAAGTTATTATCTCTAATTAGCAATATTATCATTTTTATCTTCGTTTTTGTTACTTATGTCTCAACACCTTATTATCATGGGAGGGGATAAAAAGGGTTATTTATAAAGCTCCACAGGATCCTAATAATGCTGAGACAGAAATGAAAAAACGGAAAAGTTATCTTTCTTTGCATTGTATCTACAATTCTCTTGTTTAAATTGGAGGTTTTCAAACAGATGGGCTCTTGAATTGAGGTGACATTTAATGTTTTTTGAATCCTGCAGTTCTATAATTGTATTATACGATTGGTAATTGATATGTTTTTTCAGGTCTACAATATACAGTGAGAAAAGATGGGATCCATGACCATATTAATCCATAAAGAGAAGCAAACTAGTTGTTCTTGACTCAACAGAGCCTAAAAGCTTGGAAGGAGCATATAAAACCATTTAGTTTTCAACCTGTTGTCAGTGTGCCCTTTCTTTCCTTTCCATTTCCAACTACTAAACCCTCTACTTGGGCTTGAACAGATCCTATGATTGAAAATGTAAAACTGTTTGTTTTGAATGACTGATCCTTAGATTGCAAGCTTTAGGAGTATAGATTTTTAGCACCATGTCAGGAAAAACATTTATATAACAGAAATGCATTGAGCACCCATCATGTGCCAAACACGGTGCAAAATATTGACAGTATAAAAGCAAAGTCTTAGAAGTCAGAAAATTCACAATCAGCTTAAGAGAACACGTGTAGACAAATAATATGTATTTCATTTATAATAAGTAGAAGAATGCATATATACCTGACATGGTATAAATGGGGATTTTTGAAGTGGGTTTTTACATCTTTTTAAAAAATATATATTTTTATTGATTTCAGAGAGGAAGGGAGAGGCAGAGAGAGATAGAAACATCAGTGATGAGAGAGAATCATTGATCGCCTGCACGCCCCCTACTGGGGATCAAGCCCACAACCCAGGCATGTGCCCTTGCTGGAATTGAACCCGAAACCCTTCAGTACGCAGGCTGAAGCTCTATCCACTGAGCAAAACTTGCTAGATGGTATATCTCTTTTGTTATACACTTTGAGTTCTCTTTTAGCAATACTTTCTTAATTTGTTTATTTTATTTTTTTGCCATTACCATTTATCTAACCTATACCCTCTTCCACTTCCACCTACCTCCCTTCCCCTACAATTACCGCACTATTGTCCATGTCCATGAGTTATTTCTCCTTTTTCTGTTTTTGCTCAGTCCCTCCACCCTCCTGTCTCCTGCCCCTCAACCCCCACCCCCACTTCCCAACAGGACTGGCTGCCTGCTCTCGATCTGTGACTCTGTCTCTATTTTACTTGTCAGTTAAGTTTGTTCATTAAATTTCACATGTGAGTAAAATCATATGGTACTTGTCTTTCTCTGCCTGGCTTTCTCAACATTTTAAGATTTTTCAATCAATAACTGATAATGAATTATTAATCACTTATTAAGAAATAATCTGAAAGTTATTAGATACTATACCTATTCTCAAGTATCTCTTCATATTTGTGATGCTATGACTTGGTTTGGATTCTCATTAAAAAGAAACTGTAAGTTTCATTAAACATTGTGACTGATCATTGAGTTAATGAATTTAACAGATTTCCAATGACTTTGACATCTGCTTCAGCAGCCCAGTCCAGGGTCACAACCACAAAGTGTTATCATCAGAACTTGTACACCTTTGAAAACTTAAATTTGAAAGCCTACACTCTTATCATTATAACACTTTCAACTGTTATTTCTTCACCTATAATATACCTAATCTCAGTCTCAGTAGACATAGAACCCCCAAAAAGTCAACAGTCTTCTGGCTTCACTTGTTTCCTTGCCTGGTCACATCCCAAAGCTTCATTATTTAATCACAACTTCCTCACACCTTTCCCCTTCTAACACACCCTCCTGAAAAAATGTGGGCCTGGTCATTCCAGCCTCTGGACTTTTCTTATCATACAGAATGATACTTGAGATAATTTCACCAATGTACATTGGTGGCATTAAACATTTGTGCCTCAGCTCCAGAAAAATCTCTATTTTTTTTTTTTCATTTTAAAAAATTTTATTTTGTTCTTTGTCAGTGTTCTCTTTCCCAATATCTTCAATAGCGTTTTCATTTAAAAAAATAGTTTTATTAAATAAAGTCTGGATACTAAATGCTAAAAGAAAATAAATACCATATATAGTTTCTTTCTTCAAAACTAAAATTTTTAACAGGTTGATGTATATTTTAGGTTATACATCAATGAATAGGATAACTTCATGTATTGTATAATGCAGCATATGCAATTTGTATCTACCTTTCCTAAAAAATGCTATATCATAAAAAAATGTTCTTTTTATTATACTACTTAAGCACCATTTAAAATGACTTCACAATGTAAAGAAATTTTACCATGGTTTAATCCTAAGACTTCTTTAAAGAGTAGATATCACTTACTGCATATATTTACTCATATATTATTCACTGAATAATGCAGAGTTATAAGACAGTATATTAAATAAATGGTGCTGGCAAAATTGGACATATAAATGCAAAAAATGAAACTAGACCACCTTCTTAGCCATATGCAAAAATAAACTCAAAATGAACCATAAAACATATAGAAGAAAACATAGGCAGCAAACTCTTTGGCATCACTCTTAGTAAGAATTTTTTGAATATGTCTCCTTGGACAAGGGGGAAAAAAGAAAAAAAATGGACTATGGGGGGGAAAAAGAGGAACAACTGTAATAATCAACAATACAGATTTATTTTAAAAAGTGAAGAGATTAAGAACTATAAATTGGTAGTCACAAAATAGTCACACAGTAGTAAAGTACAACACAGAGAACATAGTCAATAATATTATAATAATGATATATAGTGCCAAATGGGTAATTGAAACATCAGGGGACCACTTTGTAAAATTTGGGATTGTCTAACCACTCTGCTGTACACCTGAAACTAATACAAAATAATTTTGAATGTAAATTACAGTTGAAAAATAAAATTGTTTAGAAAGAAAGCTAAAGCAACTTAAAGTATCAATAAGCCTGGTCCCAAGCTTTTAGATTCAAAGAACAAAACAAAAACAAAACAAACAAAAAATCCAAAAGAACTATTTGCTTCTTATTTCAGGGTCCTTATTGACTTATCACTTAGAGTTCTTGGTCTTTCCTAAATAATCCTAGAGATGGATTTTCAGCCTCCAGGTGAGAGACAGTGCTCTGCCTGTAGGATCAGAAATCTTTAGCTCTGGCATTCAACATTCTTTCTATCATCTCAACTTTCTTTTATGTACTGTGATATTGGGGAGTGGTTTAAACCTCTTTTAGAGATCTGTATTTCCATACTGTATAGCAGTGGGGACTGAAATTGATCACCCCCGTATTTACAGTCCATGAAATTTCCTGCATTTCACCATAAACATAGTGATACAGAACATTACTTTTTAATCACTTCATGCCCAGTTCAGTGATTTTCAAATGTCTTTGTGTGGATGGGCTGCATCAGAATTTCCTGGGAAGTTTATTAAAATTACAGTTACCTGGGCTCTATACCAGTCATTTTGGAGGAATTTTGGAACTGAGAGCCTTGAATCCGTGTTTTAAGTAAGAATTAAGAAAATTCCTATTTCAACCCATTTTAGGAATTTATAAGAGCACAATGACTACCATATAATTAAAATTAGCAGATACTATTTTTTAATTTAAAAAGTCAAGGAAGAGTTCATATTCATAAGCATTAAAAAAAAAAAGAATTCTTCTGAGCCTTTTAGAACCTTAACTCCAGACAAGAGAAAAACTACCATCTGTTTTTTATTGTTTTTGTTTTTGTTTTTGTTTTTAGTATATTTTTTTATTGGTTTCAGAGAGGAAGGGAGTGGGAGAGATAGAAACATCAATGATGAAAATCATCTATTGGCTGCCTCCTGCATGACCCCCACTGGGGATCAAGCCTGCAACCCAGGCATATGCCCTTGACTGGAATCGAACCTGGGACCCTTCTGTCCGCAAGCCAACACTCTATCCACTGAGCCACACCAGTTAGGGCTACCATCTATTTTCTTAAAAAGACAGTCTACATTTCTGCACATAGAGTATAGTGCACAATGGTAGATCAGTGCTTATGCAGTAACAACCAGAAAAAAACACAAAACCCACATATTTTAAGGCATCAAAGAGCTATGAAATCAATGATTACTGGATTATCTAAAATTCAAGAACAATAGAATATTTCTAAGATGGCCTCATCAATTCAGCCTCGACCATCATCTAAGAGCATTTCCCACTTCTGGGAAAGGGCTGATGAAAGCACTGGCTGAGCATCTCTTTTGTGGGAATAAAAACAAATAAAATTTGGGGGAATTTCTGTGGTGGTGGACTAAACTTATAAATTTGAGAAAACAAAAATTTCTGGATAATTTTCCCCGTGAGACACTTGCTAAATTTTGTTGTTGTGAGAATAGTTTCTCTGGTGAATTCTTCTGACTATTTAAGAAATAAACTATACCAATTTTGTACAAATTCTTCTAAAAAATGCAAAAAGAATAAATACTTTGCTTCTATTTGTAATGCTAATATAACCTCAATTCTAAATTTTTTCAGAGAACATTATAAAACAGGAAAATTACAAATTAATATCTCATAATAATAGGTACAAATATCCTTGACACTATTAGCAAATAAAATTCAATATTTAAAAATGTATTTTAAAAGATAATATATATTTAAGTCCTGTATCCATTTTGAGTTTATTTTTGTGTATGGTGTAAGTTGGTGATCTAGTTTCATTTTTTTGCATGTATCTGTCCAATTTTCCCAACACCATTTATTGAAGAGACTGTCTTGACTCCATTGTATGTTCATGCCTCCTTTGTCAAATATTAATTGCGCATAGTGGTTTGGGTCGATATCTGGATTCTCTATTCTATTCCATTGGTCTATATGTCTGTTCTTGTGCCAGTACCAGGCTGTTTTGAGAACAGTGGCTTGGTAATACAGCTTGAAATCTGGTATTGAGGTCCCTCCTACTTTATTCTTCTTTCTCAGGATTGCTGTGGCTATTCGGGGTCTTTTTTTATTCCAGATGAATTTTTGGAGAGTTCTTTCTAGGTATGTGAAATATGCCATTGGTATTTTAATGGGGAGTGCATTGAATCTATAGATTGCTTTGGGTAGTATGGACATTTTAATGATGTTGATTCTACCAATCCATGAACATGGTATGTTCTTCCATCTGTTTACGTCTTCCTCTATCTCTTTTTTCAGTGTCCTATAGTTTTCCACGTATAGGTCTTTTACCTCCTTGGTTAAGTTTATTCCTAGGTATCTTAACATAAGACGGGAAACTATAAAAATACTAGAGGAATCCACAGGCAGCAAAATCTCAGACATATGCCGAAAGAACTTCTTCACTGATACTGCCCCTAGGGCAATGGAAGCCAAAGAGAAAATAAACAAATGGGACTACATCAAAATAAAAAGCTTTTGCACAGCAAAAGAAACCATCAACAAAACAAGAAACCCCACTGTATGGGAGGACATATTTGCAAATGTTATCACTGATCAAGGTTTAATCTCCAACATCTATAGGCAGCTTATACAACTTAATTAAAGGAAGATAAATGACCCAATAAAAAAATGGGCAACGGACCTAAATAGAATCTTTTCGAAAGAAGACAGAAGGAAGGCCGAGAGACACATGAAAACATGCTCAAAGTCACTAATTATCCAAGAGATGCAAATCAAAACGACAATGCGATACTATCTCACACCTGTCAGAATGGCTATCATCAACAAATAAACAAATGACAAGTGCTGGTGAGGATGCGGAGGAAAAGGAACCCTTGTGTACTGCTGGTGGGAATGCAGACTGGTGCAGCCACTGTGGAGAACAGTATGGAGTTTCCTCAAAAAACTGAAAATGGAACTCCCATTTTACCCAGTAATCCCACTTCTAGGAATATATCCCAAGAAACTAGAAACACCAATCAGAAAGTATATATGCACCCCTATGTTCATAGCGGCACAATTTACAATAGCTAAGATTTGGAAACAGCCTAGGTGCCCGTCAGCAGATGACTGGATCAGAAAACTATGGTACATCTACACAATGGAATACTATGCTGCCATAAAAAAGAAGGAATTCTTACCATTTGTAGCAACCTGGATGGAATTGGAGAACATTATGCTAAGTGAAATAAGCCAGTCAATAAAAGAAAAATACCACATGATATCACTCATTTGTGGATAATAAAAACATTATAAACTGATGAACAAAAAGATAGATACAGAGGCAGTAAAGCATCAAACAGACTGTCAAATTACAGCAGGAAGGTTAGGGAGAGGTGGAGGAAATAAGAGATCAACCGAAGGACTTATATGCATGCATATAAGAATAACCAACGGATGCAAAACATTGGGGGGTTAGGGTATGTATGGGAGTGGGGTGGTGGTGTTGGGGCAATGGTAAGATATGTACACATATAATACCTTAATAAAAAAAAGAAAAAGAAAAAAATAAGTCTTCCCAGATTAAAAAAAAAAGATAATATATAACACAACCAACTTGAATATTTAGAAGTGCAAGGTTGTTTTAAAATTCAAAAATTAGTCTTTTTAATTTACTACATTAATGGAACAAATGAGATAATCATGTGATCATTCAGATAAATGTAGAAAAAACTTACAATATAATCTATGACTTAAAAAGAAAACTTTTAACAAACTAGAACTAAAGGATATATTTAAAAAATAAACCTAAAACAAATATCATGTTCAATAGTGAAGTATAAGAGAGTTTGCTCCCGAGATAGAAACACGAACAGGATGCTCACTGTAGACCACTGTGTTCAGCATTTTGTACTTGAGGTGCTAAGCAGTGCAATAAGGTAAGAAAAGAAACAAAAGGCAAAATGATTACAAAGGAAAAGGTGAAGCTATCATTACTGACATTATGTGATTATGTAGGTAAAATCTGCCAATATATAGAATCACTTTCAAAAATACAGTGTAGCTAATAAGTGAATTTAGCAAGGTCATAAGATACTAGATCAAAATTTAAAAATCTATTTTATTTCTATATACTAGAAACCAATTTGAAAATTAAACATACCATCCTATATAATGAAAGGCTCATATGCAAATTGTCCCACCGCTGGGAGTTCGAACAACCTGGAGTTAGACATGCGCTGATCATCAGGAGGCGGCGCAGAACATGGTAGGCTTTGGCAATGCGGCGCTGGCAGCGTGCGGCAATGGAAGCACTGCTGGCCCTGATGGTCCCTGATGAGAGCGGGACCACGGTGGGATGGTGGAGTAGGTGAGTGGGCGGCACCAGGCCAAGGCGGGTTCGAGCAGGGGCCCCGATCACACTGCCAGTTGCCCCACAGATCGGCCCTGATTGCCAGCCAGGCCTAGAGACCCTACCTGTGCACAAATTTCGTGCACCGGGCCTCTTGTATATTATCAAAAACTTTAAATGCCTAGGAAAATATCTTCTAAAAGATATGCAGAATATAAAAACTAAACGTTACAGCATGTTTTTGAGGGAATTATTTTTCCATTTTAAGTTTTTAATGAAAGTTGTTTTTAATATACTTTATTCCTGTATCTTCTCAATTGTTTATTCCTTGTATTTTCCCTTTCCTGCTTGGCAAGATTTGGCTTTATGTTCAAGGTTCTTTTTGTGGTCTTTGTTCAGCTTTAGTCTAGTGATAACCACCTTGCTGGGGTGAATGCCCACATGAACAGTTGTACCATTAGCTTTCCCACCTTGCACTCATTCAATGTAGATGACATATTTCTTCCTGTAAACCTGTACTACTTTGCCAATTTGCTGCCCTTTGTAATGTCCTCAGACAACCTGAACTTCATCATCCTTTTGGATGGGCATAGATTGAACATTGTACTTCTGTCTCAGCTCTTTGGAAAGAGGAGAAGACATAATCTTCCTTTGGATGTGGGAAGGTGAATTGAAATGCTTTTTATGGTTCTTGCTCTGGTCAAAATCACAAAGGGATTGACCTTCATTTTGACTGCTTTGCTTTTACAATGGCCACTGAGAGGAATGTTAGACTATATCACATTAATGAAATGATAATTCAGTATTGTAAAAATACCAAATTTCTCCCAATTAATCTCAGAAATCAGCAAAATTTTTTGCTTTTTTAAAAAGCAAGTCCTGGTGGAACTTGAAAAGCAATCTAGAACTGATGTAGAGATGCAAAGGCCTGAGAATGTTAAAGCAACTTAAAGAATCAAAAAGCTAAACTACTTTTTGGCTTGGTTTTTTCCTGATATTAAAATTCATTATAAAACTCTGATGCAAGGATAAACAAACAGAGCAATGGAACAGAACAGAGTCCAGTAACATATGCAAACAATTATACTTCTAGTAATACACTTGATAAATATACATATGCATGTATTCACTGCTGTAGTAATCATAAATAGAAATTGGCCCCAAACTGGAAATTATCAAAATTCCCATTAGCAGCTTAATAAACAAAAATATTAAGATAAGTTCTATGTAGTACTGTAACTGAATAATATATAACAATACTACCTACATTTTAAAAAATCTTAAAAAATGTAATGTCAAGCAAAGGAAGCCAGTCAAAGCTATAGAAATCAGGTGGTAGTTATCCTGGAACAAGGAAGCAGTGATTGGAAGAGAGATAAAATGGGTTCTGTGGCACTGGTAAAATTGTATTTTTATATCTGAGAGCTGATCATATATCAATAATCAGTTTGTGAAAAATCATCAAACTAAAAGCTAAATCCTATCATATTTATAAATATGTATTTATAAATATTTTAATAAAAAGTTAAATAAATCTGTATCAGCCTAAATTACTAAAGAACTCTAAACTAAAAGTTATTCCAAAGCTTTATGTGTAAGGTTTAGATAACTATGGAATGAATGAATGATGAACATTTGATCTTACAGTCAATTAGACAATCAAAATTTATGGAGAACTTACTGTACAAATGCAGTGATGAATGTCAAAATGAATTGACCAAAATTTCTTACTTAAGAAGTTTATAATATACAAGACATTACAAACTCATAATAGTAAGAGTATTAAATGGTGTGATATAATCAAAATGCCATATGGTAAACACCAGTAACTTGCTATAGGATAGTATCTATCTGAGAGTTGGGGGTGGGAGGAAAAGGCCCATGGTAGAATGGTATTGAAACAGACCTTGAAGGCTAGGTAAAATTTCATCAGCTGAAGATAAACCCAAGTTAAAATAGTATTCCAGGGCTATTTGCTTCAATTCTCATTTTTACTTTATATTCAAAGAGATAATCATAAAATAACATTGCTTTTTATTTTGATATCTTTCTAAGTTAGGCAAATACATTCCCCTCCCCCATCATAATAATATTTTCTTGCCTCCCATTCTGGATTCATTTTTTTTTTTGTGCACATTTCAGCTGTGTAGTTTTTGCCATTGTACTTTATCTTAGTATGTTCAAGGTCATTATTTTGAATTTTTTCTTATCTTGCAGATTGTTAGCACTTATCATAATTTACACCAAGTCTATATGATGGTATAAATTGACTGTAGCATGATCAGTTTCATATTTTTAACCCTCTTAGTGATTGACCATGTAGCAATTGATTGGGTCAAAAGTATAAGGATTCAGCAATCTTTATTTGTAAGAGTCAAAATGGATCATATATCAAGGTTTATATATTTTGATTGTCTCACTTTGGTGTCACACTTCATCGCAGTAAAATGATAAATTAGGAAAACACACTTTGCTCTGTCTGAGACAAAATCCAATCTCTATGACTCTTACATACTGGGATACTTTTTTATAATGGATGGGAGATATTTATGCCTATCCCAGGCCTGTTTGCTCTCAGACCCATTGTCTGTGCCTCCTCTGCTTTACTCTGTATTGCAAACAAGGCAGAAAGCCTGTTTCCAGGTGTTTTAGTCAGTGAAGGTCCTGGTAAAAGGGTGAAGTATGGAAATAACAGAATATAAAGGTTTTCCTCCGCCAACCCCATTTTAGGCAATAACTTTAGGAGCAGCTGCAAGTAACATAAACAAAATGACTGAATAAGACATCCCCTTGTTGTATTCTCCTCTCAACAACCACAATTGGTATCCATTCATAGACAAAAATGCTTTTATAGAAGTCATATGATCCAGCACCACATGCCAAAGGACCCAGGAGGATCCTTAGCTCACCATGCATTAGGTATTAGGCATAGATACCTCGGTCCCAGCTGTGGACCTTGAAGTGGCCCATGACCTGGCTTCAGCCCCTCATGGGTACAGTCTGGAAGCCCCTAGAGAACACTAACTTAGATAATCACCCATGGATAAGAGCCTTCATAGAAGTCTAGGAGTCCTGTGGAGAAATTCCAGCATACCTCTGAAACAAGCAAACAAAAATCTAAGCTAGGACTCATTGGACAGGATAAGAGGAGCAGTTGGACTTGAACCTCATAATCCCCCCACAAGGCAGCAGCTCATTGCCAAGGAACCCTTCTGGGCCAGTGATTTTTCCTGTGGGAGAAAGTGGGTGCATATGAATGAGTGCCCAGCTCCCCCAGCTGTGTGAGGCTCTGCCAAAGAGCCCCATTTATCTCTCAAACCACTCAGAGTAATGACTCAAGAGCTGCACAACTAGGGGATGGTGAGCAAATAGAAGAATGGCAGCCAGGGCCCACATAATATCAAAGGGATGTGGCATCGCAGACTCCACTGGGAGGTCTGCCAATTGCTGAGGCATCTCACCTGTAGATACCCCCACAGGCTTACAGATGTCCCTAGCACTCTGTGAGCCTCACCCATACACCCCTCCACCAAGTGGCTGGCCCCCTGTGCATGGTGCTAATAATGGCAAGGGCAAGCTTTGCAGAAGACTAGTGAGCACACACAGAAAGCTGGCCCAAATCTGCAGGCCAGAAAGAGACCTCAAAGTTAAACACTTAGCATTGCTTTAGGGAAAACATATGGGAGGCTATTACCGCCTGGTCTGATGCATTGCAGGATCCAAAGAAGGCATGCAAAGTTAGGAAATCTGCCACAGAGGAGCAAAAAGTGGGGAGCAGACATATCCATAGAGGGTCTAAGTTATCTTCAGCATTTATAGCACATCTATGGTCATGTAATATTTGACAAGGGAACCAAGAATGCCAAATGGGGAAAGATGATCTCTCTCTAATTAAATGGTGTTGGGAAAACTGGGTAACCACATGTGCAAGAATGAAATCAGACTCCTGTCTTACGCCACTCACAAAAATTAACTCAAAATGGATTAAAAATCTAAACATAAAGACCTGAAGCTAGAAAAATCCTAGAAGGAAACATAGGAAAAATCTTTCTGACATTGGTCCTGGCAACAATTTTTGAGAGATGGCACCAAAATGCAAGCAACAAAAGCAAAAATAAATGAAACTGAATCACACTAAAAAAACTTCTAAGCAAGGAAACATTAACAAAATTAAAAGGTAATTTACAAAATTATGAGAAAATATTTGCAAGCCATATATCTGCTAAGAGGTTAATGTTAAAAATATATATACATACACTCAATAACAAACCAAAAAAGCAATCACTCTTATTTTAAAATGAGCAGAGGACATGAATGGACATATTGCCAAAGAAGATAGAAAAATGGTCAACAGGTACATGAAAAGATGCACAATCATCAGGAAAATGTAGATCAAAACCACAAGATATCCCTTTATACCTGTTAAAATGGCTATCACCCAAAAGACAAGAGATAACAAGTGATGGCAAGGATGTGGAAAAAAAGACAATGCTGTATACTGTTGGTGGGAATGTAAATTGGTGTAGCCATTATGGAAAACAGTATG
Organism: Plecotus auritus; assembly: GCF_963455305.1. NCBI lineage: Eukaryota > Metazoa > Chordata > Mammalia > Chiroptera > Vespertilionidae > Plecotus > Plecotus auritus. Next base: position 23,231,833 of record NC_137772.1, on the reverse strand, counting down.
GAGATCCCTCAAAAAATAAAAATAGAACTACTATATGAACTAGCAAACCCACTTCTAGGTATTTATCCAAAGGAAATGAATCAAAATATCAAACAGATATCTGCACTCCCATGTTTGTTGCAGCATTATTTACAATAGCTAAGATATGAAAACTAGGTGTTCATGAATGAATGAAGAAGATGTGATATGTATCCATGTATATTTATGTACAATGTATACATGAAGATTTACATAAAGTTCTGATATGTATATATGTGTATATATGTATGTATGTATATTGTATATGTGTATTAATATACAATGGAATATTATTCAGCCATGAGAAAGAAAGAAAACCTGCTATTTATGACAACATGGTTGGAACTTGAGGGCATTCTGCTAAGTAAAAGAAGTCAGACAAGACACTGAAAGACAAACCACTGTAAGATCTCACTTATATGTGGAACCTAAAAAAGCTGAACTGGTAGAAATAGAGAGGAGAAAGGTAGTTTCCAGGACCTGATGGTTGGGAGAAATGGGGAGATGTTGGTTAAAGGGTACAAACTTCCAGGTATAAGATGAGTAAGTTCTGGGAGCTAATGTATAGCATGGTGACTATAGTTAAAAAAACTATATTATTCTCTTGAAAGTTGATGTGTCAGGGGATATTAAATGTTCTTAACATACACACAAAGGTAATTATGTAAGGTGATGGAGATCTTAACTAACACTACTATGGTAATAATTTCTCAATGTGTAAGTGTATCAATTCATGTCATTTTATACCTTAACCTCACACCATGATATATATATATCAATTGTTTCTTAATAAACCTGGAGCGGGGGGCGGGGGGGGGAATGAAAGAGCTTCATCTCTTTTATTGTTTCAGTTCTTTCCTAACATAAGTATTATGGTTGTAGCTTCTGCTGGGACCTCCAGATTCTTGGCTTCAATGAAACTGCCTCCTTCTTCTGTCCCCCTGATTTCCTTCTGAATGACCGCCTGCCAGTTTTTGACTTCTCAGTTCTTCTATTACCTGTATAAGTAATTCCCTGCATTTAGTACTTCCTCTTCTAAATATTGTAAATAGTGTTGGATGAATATATCCTGACTAATATAACTCTCCATGTTTCAAATTATAACTTTACAACCATATTTTACTCACATAAGCATGAGTTGATTTTTTCATTAATGTCACAAGGAGTAGGAGACCAATACTCTTATTTGACACAATCGACAGATCATGAATCTGGAAATTATTGTCTTAGTTAAATTAGCCAGATAAGCTCAAGACTGCTTAGCATTCACCAACATGTCATCACATATATCTACCAAATTTATAACAAGATAGAGAACAAGATGTGCATTACTTCCCTTTTAATAGATGCAAAAACTGAGCCATTATAAGGTATAATTTTCATAGACTCTTATTGTAAGGGATCAAAGAGATCATCTTGAACAAGATTCTCAAATCAGGGTAATGTATAGATTCTGTATTAGCATTTAACCTAAATACTCTGAGAATTCTCATCCAATTATCTTCACTTATAAGTGTATAAACTGAGATCCCAAAAGATGAGAAGGCTTGGCCAAACAGAAAGTTCAAAACACTTATGACTCTTGACTTTCAAAACCAAATCCAAATCAAAGCAAGGCTCCAAAACCTCTCTTACACTTACCTCCAATATCCCTGTTCTTTTTCTGAAAAGACAAAGATAATTAAGTTGTTTTTTTAATCATTAATGTACAATGTATACATGAAGATTTACATAAAGTTCTGATATGTATATATGTATATATATTAATTTCATAATGGCAATCCCTGTGTTTTATATGATTCATAATCCTTGTAAATTCTAGAACAAGGCTTTCCATTTCAGTCAGTGCATAATTATTAATTTTCTACTACATTCAAAATACCATGCTATGCACATTTATAGCCAACCAAAATGTAAATCAGGTTTCTTACTAGATAATTTAGACTAATAGATATATGCATTTATTTAATCATTTATCAAATATATTTTGAGCACCTACAATGAAACAGACACTATATTATCTATTAATTAGAGGCCTGGTGCATGGATTCATGCACCTGTGGGGTCCCTCGGCCTGACCTGTGGGGATCAGGCTGAAACTGGCTCTCCGACATCCCCCGAGGGGTCCCTGATTGTGAGAGGGTGCAGGCCAAGCCGAGGGACCCCACTGGTGCACAATCGAGGCCAGAGAGGGATGGCTGGAGGGCTCCAGGGCCCGTCTAGCCCAGTCCCGATCAACTGGACCCCAGCAGCAAGCTAACCTACCAGTCGGAGCACCTGCCCCAGGTGGTCAGTGCACATCATACTAACTGGTCGAACACTCAAACGAATGGTCGGACACTTAGCATATTAGTCTTTTATTATATAGGATGGTATAGCAGTGAATAAGATAAGATAAAATAAAGATGGTCTCTACCTTCCTAGAGCTTCTAAACTGTGGAGGAATAGACATAAATAACAATTTCAGCATGCAGTAAATACTGTAAATGAAACAAACTGGGCAGTGTTATGAAGAATAAAGGATTTTAGGAATGCTGTGTACAACCATGCATATTTTACACAACACAACCCTAGCGGGGTGCAATTCATATCATGGACATTGCAGATTCATATGTTTATTAATTTTCCAGCAGATGTCAGTAAAGTGTTCTGTTCAAATAAGTTTGTATATGAAAATCATTTTCTAACAATGTAAGTAGACTCTTGAGGAAGGACTGGTTTTATTTTTTCCAGTTTGCCCAAAGACACCATGGACTAGCAAAGGCCCTGAAAGGGGGAAGTAACTTTGAAGAGAAAGTCAGATAAGACAATTTTGATAAAGTGACATTTAAGTTGAGATAAGTAAGCCAGTCATTTGGAGAGCCAGAATAAGAACACTCCGGAAAGGAAAAAAATACATGTGCTTAACATTATCCGCTCTTATTTTTGGTTGGTTTGTCTTGACATTATATTCTGACAATTAAAAATTATGAAGTTCTTTGTAGATGAATATAATTTTCATTAGCAGAGTCTCTGTTTTGCATGGTTTGTTTTTCCACTGATGATGACCTGGTATCCTTGCTATATCTCCCTTAAGCACACATATCCAGAGCTTTTTAAGGAAGTTGGGAATATAATCTTTCGTCATATAACCTCATATGAATCAAGGAGAGAGAAAAATAATAGTAGCAAAAATTTGAGAACTTTCATGACTATTACTACCATTTCTTGAGCATTTACTAAAAACAAGGCAATATATTAAACTGAACAATTAATCTGAGCAATTGTACTAGGCAATCTGACCTAATTTGTCACCACAAAGGTAACTTCCACAGCTATATATTTATCTCTTTCACCCTCCTTCCTTCTATGTACGAGGTAAGGTATTTTTGCCTTTCATCTATAAAACAGTTAAAATACCTACAACTTAATGTTATTTTGATAGCTGCTAACATTTGTAAAGTGTGTATTGAATGTCAAGTACTATGCAAAGAGCTTTACTAATTTTAGCTCATTTAAACCTCAGAAACCTAGATCAGCTATTGTTGTACCTAATTTCCAGAGGAATCTGAGGCAAAGCATACCTCTGATTTGTTGAGTTGGAATCCCCAAGTAGCCGGATTTCAGAACTCATACTGTTAATTCTAACTATGGTACATGGTCTATAGAAATACTTTAATAAATGTTTGCTATTACTAGAGGCAGAATATATAGTGATAACGTGAATAAACTCAATAAGTGCAGATCCCTGCCTCCCATGTGGCTTTAATAATAACGCTAAGAGCCCTAGCTGGTTTGGCTCAATGGATAGAGTGTCAGCCTACAGACTGAAGGATCCGGTCAAGGGCATATGCCAGGGTTGCAGGCTAGATCCCCAGTAGGGGGCATGCAGGATGCAGCTGATCAATGATTCTCTCTCATCATTGATGTTTCTATCTCTCTCTCTCCCTCTCCCTTCCTCTGTGAAATCAATAAAAATATATTTAATAATAATAATAACCCTATGAGAAGATATTTTAAGTCATCAAGATTTATTTAGCAAAACAGGCCAATCTATCTCAGCTACATTGTTTTATGTTTCTGTGTGCTTTCACAGGGTTTCTGACCTCCTTTGTTTCAGAAAGAAATCTTCACCTTTCTCAGTGTACTTCTCAGGGTGAAGCACTCTTCATTCTCTCCTTAAAAATACCCGATTTTAGGGAGAAGGAGAGATAGAACTTGCTTATAATTGTCTGTATTCATCAGGTCCACCCTCCCAAGAGACTCCTACTGGCATCTTCCAGCTGATGGAAGTAAATGACAAAGAACATCAATGAACAAAAAAGTCCTTTCTCTCCTCTTATGTATTGTATAAGAATACTGTTAGAATATGTAGAGTTGTGTGGCAGACTTGGCAGAAATATGCAGTTCTGAAGTACAAGGAAAACCCACATCATATATTAATTTGATAAAAAGACAATTCAAAGCCAAGAGACTATTTAGACATGTCATTTTATTAAACATCATAAACTCTGCTGTGTTATAGGCACAGTGGAACCAATAAACCATTAATATGGCATCAAGCAATAGCCAAGAGCAGAGTCTGAACCAGCTTTGATCAAGAGCAGGTGTGAGCACAAAGCAGAAAGTAAATTGTTCAATCAATTAATGGAAATGGAGTTAAACAGTCTTGTCTATCAGTAGGTGATAAATCATTTCATCTCAGAGGGAAAGACTATAATAATTCCATAACAAAGCTCAGTGATTCTAAGCACTCTGTGGTAAATCTTTTATCAACCTCAGCCTGGCATCTCTGTCTCAAGAGTCAATTTGTATTTTGTGTGTTCAGCCCAAATCAGTGCCCAGAAAAGAAGATTTCAGTGAAAGGGACCTATGAGCAAACCTCCAAATGTTCACATATCAGATTTGGATAAATACCCACAAGTTCAGTGGCTTATATTAACTGTTGAAACATGAAAAGCCATGCTAGAATATGTGAGAATAGGCGTTTGGGGTAGAACTAAATAAGCCCTTCAGAGAAACTAGGAAAATTAAGTCCCTCAAGGAAATAGGCATCCAGATATTTTCAATTATTTTAAATAAAATATTGAGAGGTATTTCTTCTTTTGTTTATAGACTGTTGTGCTCTGGAATCTCTAAATATGGCTTTTTAAAACTGAGAACTCCCTCTGGCATTGCAGCTAAAATCCCAAACGAGCACCCTGAAAAGGCAGGACTCTCACTTAGAAATTTTAAAATCACAAAGCAGACCTCAACCTACTTAGATCGTTTGAAAATGGGCTCTTTTTTTGTTCTCTTGCTTTTGTCATTTTCATCCAGCTCTCCAGGTCGACAATAATTACCTCAATATGCTTACTGAAATTCTGCCAAGAGAGCCAGCTTCTACCCAGACTCTGGAACTAATCTCTAACCTAAATGAAGAACATCCATGAACTGCTGAAGTGTGGCAGTAACTCACTAGCTCAACCTCAAGGTCAGTCTTACTATCCAGTCTTTCTGACCTTGGTAATAAGCTTTCTGATAACTGGATTCTTGCCATGTTCTACAGTTATAATGAAGTTGGTGCCTTGAACTCCTGAATATCAGTGGCCAGATTTTATCCCTGAACCTTAATTTCCCCAATATTTGTTTTGTATCTACATATGTCACCAACCTATTTGTATGTACTGTTTATTGCTCTGCGTTAGCTTTACCTGCATAGATTTTTCTCTCTCACACTAACTCTCAGCTTTCAATTAAGTTTTTATTCTTTCTTTTCTCCCTTCCAAACATTTATTGACTGTCTATTTGGAACTGGAGTTAGAGAGAGAACCAAATTTCTAACCTTTAGAGGAACAGTATCAACATCAAAATTTAGATTTTGAATAAAATCAGGAAACTACCTAAAATTTAGATTCTATTGTACTCCATATAGGAACTGAAGCTGAGACCCTAAAAAGACACTACATATGTTTCTTAAAGTTGATAAGCCTAGAGTCTTAATTGATAGCCTCTCCTAATGATGTTCACATTGCTAACTAATTTGACTTGAATTGGTTTCCTTTTTTGTCTATTTTGCCTAATTAGATTGGGCAATATCAGAGTAAGAGTTCATCATGAATTAATCTCTGCATTAAGGAACAACTATTTGGCACTTTTGATCATAGACATATAAACTTGTTCTCTGATTATGATAGTTGTTTTTTTTATTTCAATTAGAATATTTGCTTTAGGCTCTGTTCTGTTGTGCCCTTTGCCAAATGAAAGTGTGAGGTTTTCCCCAAAGGTATTTCCACAAAGGAATTTTAGAGACTCACCCAGCATTCCACCCAATAGATTCTAGCTCTGAACTTGATTAACAACACATACATTTATAGTTAAACTCAGAAATTATAATCCTTCACAATAAAAGGATAACTACCTATTTTCTTTTTTTTAATATATTTTATTGATATTTTACAGAGAGAGGAAGGGAGAGGGATAGAGAGCTAGAAACATCGATGAGAGAGAAACATCGATCAGCTGCCTCCTGCACACATCCCACTGGGGATGTGCCCGCAACCAAGGTACATGCCCTTGACCGGAATCGAACCTGGGACCCTCCAGTCTGCAGGCCGACTCTCTATCCACTGAGCCAAACCGGTTTCGGCGGATAACTACCTATTTTCTTATTTTCCTTTCTTGCTGTGACATTTGTCCACGTTTCTCAAGCCAAGTGCAGTCTAAAGAGTATAAAGTCTCTGTTGTTGTGAGGAAACTCTCAAGCCAAAACTGATCAAATGTCTCTCTCTCTCTCTCTCTCTCTCTCTCTCTCTCTCTCTCTCTCTCTCTCTCTCCATCTCCATCTCCATCTGTCATCTCCCCTTCTACACACACACACACACACACACACACACACACACACTTCAAATTTCATTCACTCCTTTAAATAGAAGATAAAGTTGAAAAGCAACAAAAACACAAGTGCAGTTCCTCTGTGTTTTTGTGCTTTGGCCATGATGGAAGAGACATCCAGAACTGCACATCTAAAGCTACACACTTTAATGAGAAGCAAGCATTGTGCATTAGATCATTAATAGTTAACTTTGAAAATTATGGATTTTACCAATTAGCAAGTTGTTGATAAACACATTCCTTATTCATTGACATGGATTTGATTTTCTTTACCAAACCATCAGTTGCCTTATTCAGTTACCTTAGAAATAAAGAACCTGGAATTATTCTGGGCCCTGGGGTGAGTTTGTAAAAAGTTTTGTATCTCCAGAAAAGAAACTAGATTTTCAGTCAGAGGACATGAGGTTGAAACTCAGTTCCTATGTGCTTTAATTGTATGCTATTGTATAAGATAGTTCACCTCTCTGTGGCCTGGCACTTCAATATATTTAGAGGTTATTACCAATTAATAACTGCTATGTAAATTTTATTAGACTTTGCAATTTTTAGTACATTTTTATTGTGGTAAAATATGCATGACAAATTTAACATCTTACAAATTTTAACTGTACAGATCTCTTGCATTAACTACATTCACATTGTTGTTCAAAGACCAGTACCATCTAGTTTCAGAAATATTTCACCTTTCCCAACTGAAACTTGGTACCTGTTAAACAATAACTTCCATTGCCCACCATCCCAGCCGCTGGAAACACTATTTCCATAAATTTGACTACACTAGGAACTTCACTAAAAGGCACCATACAATAATTTGTCCTTTTGTGATGGGCTTATTTCACTTAGTTTAATGTCTTCAAGGTTTATCCATGTTGTAGCATATGTAGAATTTTCTTCCTTTTTAAGACAATAATATTACTAGAGGCCTGGTGCACAAATTCGTGCATGGGAGGGGTCCCTAGGCCTGGCCAGTGATCAGGGCCGATCAGGGCCAGGCCAGTTGGGGCCTGCCAGCTGCAGGGAGGGGCCACAGGCCAATTGGGGCCTGCTGGCTGGGGGAAGGGATGGGGTGCGGGAGGTTGGCCGCCAGCCCTCAGGAGGGAGCTGGCCCTTGGCACCCCTGGGAAAGGGACCGCATCCACCACCACTCACCTCTCATTCCCCCTCCAACCATGAGGCCCAAAGGCCCCAGCAGGGTTGGGAGAGGCGGCGACAGTCACTGGGATGGGTGTAGAAGGAATGGACGCCGGATACCAATGCTGATGCCCGGCCACAAGAGGTTGGCTGTGGGAGTGCACTGACCACCAGGGGGCAGCTCCTGCATTGAGCGTCTGCCCCCTGGTGGTCAGTGCGCATCATAGTAACTGGTCAACCAGTCGTTCCAGTCATTCTGGTCGTTCGATCATAATGGTCACTTAGGCTTTTATATAAATATAGATACTGTACATTGATATACCACATTTGTGTATCCATTCGCCTGCTCAGAAACTCTTGGAGTGGTTTCACCTCTGGGCTATTGTGAATAATGCTGAGGAGAATACAGGTGTTCAAATATCTATTGGAGAGGGGAGAAAAATGGCGGCGGAATAGACAGACGTGTTCCGAGCCTTGTCCCGGAGCAGAAAGAAAGAACAGCTGAGGGTCGCACTAGGAGTGTTTGTTGGCAAGTTGGGGGACAGCTGAACTCCAGAAGAAGGTGGGAGACTGCCAGACGGGGTTCCCCTGACCTGGCAGCTCCCACTGCGGCTGGGTCCCCTCCCGGAGCTGCGGGCTTGGATGCGGAGTCGCCGCCATCTGGAACCGGAAAGTGGAGCTTATCGGAAGCCTGAGAACCCACAACTGCAGCACCCACGGAACAGCTGCGAGCCCCAGAACAATGCTCCCCAATTGGCGCAAACACACGGGTTCAGAGGAGCTCTACACTCCACCACGGAAAGGTCAGATTTCGCCTAGGATAAGGTGAGGTCTCTGGTCCCAGCGCGAGAGAGGAACGCGCGTTTTGCGGGAGCTGGAGGACCAGGGAAGTCTGTGCCTAGAAAAATCGGTGGCTGCTGGGGCTGGCGTGATCTGTGAATGTGGAAGGGAGTCCTCAGAGCTGCTAACAGAAGGGCTCTCTAAAAAGCAACCCATTTTGATCTGAAGTGCAGGGACACCCTAAGAATTTCAGGGGTGTGCTAGACTTACGCGCAGCCACAGAGTGCGCACACTTGGGCTTTTTCCTCTTGAAATTCTTGCTTCTGATTACTAAGCCCAATTCATAGGTTCACCCAGTTGGGGACACCCTGGGAGACTGCAGGGGAAAGTTGTTTTTCTGGAACCTGGGGATCGGAGCGGGGAGTGACCATCGGAGAGCCAGCTCTGAGGCAGCCCACTCCCACAAACCGGGAAAAGAAGGCTCTAACACTCCCTAGAGAGGCCATAGATAAACCCGGAAGTCAATCCAGAAACACTGCCACCCAGGGGCTGAATCACAAATTGACTCTTGTGTAATAAAAAATAAAGGAATACGAATTAAGACACACCGCCTGCTTAAAATCAGGACTGGCTTACATCACTGAAGAGCAGTGGAACGCAGGGAACTGCAATACTGTCCGGACTGAGAAACAGGCGTGCCAAACAGAACAACAGAGGAAGTGAATGACCTTCACTACTCCACATTTTATTTTTATTTTTTATTTTTTTATTTTCATTTTTTGCATCTTTTACTCAAGAAACTAATTTTTTTCCTCACTTGATTTTACCTTTTTAATTATTACATTTTTATTTTCAATCCGTATTATTACTACTGCTATTTTATCTTTTTTTTTTTTTTAAGTGTCATTTTATTTTCTCTTCATTTTGTTTTGGGATTAATGTTCTACATTCTATTTTTATCTTTCCTTTAGCATCATTTTACTCTATCTCAAATCTACCTTTATGCCATCACTCTCTTCCTCACTTTTCCCTTTTCAGTGTCCTGTTTATCTTACCCCTTTCCTGCTTTAGATTTTCCCTATACTTTCTGTTTACCCCCTTTTAAAATTTCACCCTACTTATATATCTAATCTCCAATCCCCTGCTCCAAGTCCATACACACCTCTCTCTTTGCTGTCTTAACTATCCAAAAATTGCTTTTTTCTCTGTCCTTTTGTTGTTGTTCGTTTGAATGTAGATTATATCGAATTTTTATGCTTTTTTGTGAGATTGTTTTGCTTATTCTTCTTTTGTTTATTTTTTTGTTTGTTTAGTGCTTCTGTTTTCCCTTGCCTCACTCAATATTAGTTGGTGTTGTAGTTTGTATTAATCCCCAGGTACTTGTTGCTGGCACTTGCTGGGATAAGTGATTGTTCTATTGGAGTTTTATCCCCAATATATATAGTCTGTTTCCCTTTCTCTCTTAGTCTCTTTCTTGTCTCTCTTACTTTTTTTTCTTCTTTTTTTCCCTTTTCCCAATTTCATTTTGACACCCCCTTTTTTTTTTCTTTTTTCTTCTTCTTTCTTTCTTTTTCCTCTTCTTCTTTCTCTACTATCCCCTAATTTGCCTTTCTCTGGTGGTCACCTTTATTGGAGATTATTAATATCGTGAATACATTTCTGTTCAGTGCCTTGTGTGTTGTACCTGGTAGTGCTGTATTTTGTGCCTTTAAATCGACGCAGGAGAGAGAGAACTACATAACCAGACACCCAGAGAAGAGAGACCATGGGGAGACAAAGACACAGCCCGCATATGAAAGAAAAGCAGGCATCACCAGAAAAGGAAGTAAACGAAATGGAAGCAAGCAACCTTCCAGAAAAAGAATTCAGAGAAATGGTCATAAGGTGGCTGAAAAGAATGGAAGACAAATTTGACAATATGAGCAAGAATCAAGAGGAAATGAAGAAGAACCAAGAAGAAATGAAAAATGACATCGCTGCTGTAAAGAACTCAATAGAAAGCATCAAGAGTAGACTAGAAGAAGCAGAGGACCGCATCAGTGAGCTAGAAGACAAGATGGGAAAAAATACCCAAGTAGAGCAACTTCTAGAAAAAAAAATTAAAAGGCAGGAGGAGAGCCTAAGGGAACTTTGGGACAACACGAAACAAAACAACATCCGCATAATAGGGGTTCCAGAAGGAAAGGAAGCTGAGCAAGGAATAGAAAACCTATTTGAAGAAATAATGACAGAAAATTTCCCTGATATAGAGAAGAAAAAACCCACACAAATCCAAGAAGCTCACAGAGTCCCAAGCAAAATGAACCCCAAAAGACCGACGCCAAGGCACATTATAATTAAATTGGCAAACACCAACGACAAAGTAAGAATCTTAAAAGCAGCCAGAGAGAGACAGAAAGTTACATACAAAGGAACCCCCATCAGACTAGCAACTGATTTCTCAACAGAAACTCATCAGGCCAGAAGGGAATGGAATGAAATATACAAAGTCATGCAAAGGAAGGGTCTGAATCCAAGAATACTGTACCCAGCAAGGCTGTCAATCAAAATTGAAGGTGAAATCAGGAGCTTCACAGACAAAAAAGGACTAAGGGAATTTATTACCACCAAACCAGCAATGCAAGAAATGCTAAAGGGTCTGCTGTAAAAAAAAAAAAAAGAAATAGGAAGCGAAGAAGGAACACAGGTGTAAAGAATAGGAATGGCGACAAATAAGTACCTATCAATAATAACTTTAAATGTAAACGGATTAAATGCCCCAATCAAAAGACATAGGGTAATGGATTGGATAAGAAAACATGACCCATATATCTGCTGTCTACAAGAAACCCACCTCAGAAAAAAAGACGCACACAGACTGAGGGTGAAGGGATGGAAAAAGGTTTTCCAGGCAAATGGAACTGAAAAAAAAGCTGGGGTAGCAATACTTATATCTGACAAATTAGATCTCAAACTGAAGGACATAACAAGAGATAAGGAAGGCCACTTCATAATACTAAAGGGAGCAATCCAACAAGAAGAAATAACTCTGGTAAACATATATGCACCCAATACAGGAGCACCCAAATACATAAAAAAACTCCTGGAGGATATCAAGGGAGAGATTGACAGCAATACAATCATAGTAGGAGACTTCAATACCCCACTATCACCATTGGACAAATCCTCTAAACAAAAAATCAGCAAAGAAACATCAATCCTAAATGACTCACTAGACCAGATGGAATTAATTGACATTTTCAGAACATTTCACCCCAAAGCCACAGAATATACATTCTTCTCAAGTGCACATGGGTCATTTTCAAAGATAGACCATATGTTGGGACATAGGCAAAGTCTCTTCAAATTCAAGAAGATAGAAATCATATCAAGCATCTTCTCAGACCACAGTGGCATAAAACTGGAAATCAACTACAATAAAAACAACCCAAAGAAATCAAACACATGGAGACTAAACAGCATGCTATTAAACCATGACTGGGTTACCAGAGAAATCAAAGAAGAAATAAAAAACATCATGACAACAAATGACAATGAAAACACTACAATCCAAAATCTATGGGACACAGCGAAAGCAGTCTTGAGAGGGAAGTTCATAGCTCTACAAGCCTACTGCAAAAAACAAGAAACAGGGGTAATAAATTACCTAACCCAACAACTCAAAGAGTTAGAAAAAGAGCAACAAGAAAAGCCCAGTGTAAGCAGAAGGAAGGAAATAATAAAGATCAGAGCACAGATAAACGACATAGAGACCAAAGAAACAATACAAAAGATCAACAAAACCAAGAGCTGGTTCTTTGAAAGGATAAACAAGATTGACGAACCTCTAGCCAGGCTCACCAAGAAGCAAAGAGAGAGGACCCAAATAAACAAAATCAGAAATGAAAGAGGTGAAATAACAACAGATCCCGCCGAAATACAAAGGATTGTTAAAAAATACTACGAACAACTCTATTCCAACAAACTGGACAACCTGGAGGAAATGGACATATTCCTAGAAAAATATAACCTTCCAAAACTCAATCAGGAAGAATCTAAACAGCTCAATATGCCAGTAACTATGGAAGAAATTGAAGCAGTCATCAAAGAGCTTCCGGCAAACAAAAGCCCGGGGCCAGATGGCTTCACAGGAGAGTTTTACCAAACATTCAAGGAAGAACTAAAACCTATCCTCCTCAGACTATTCCAAAAAATTCAAGAGGAAGGAACACTTCCAAGCTCCTTCTATGAAGCCAGCATCACCCTAATACCAAAACCAGATAAAGACAACACAATGAAAGAGAATTACAGGCCAATATCCCTCATGAATGTAGATGCCAAAATCCTCAACAAAATTCTAGCAAATCGGATCCAGCAGTACATCAGAAAGATCATACACCATGACCAAGTAGGGTTTATCCCAGGAATGCAAGGATGGTTCAATATCCGAAAATCAATAAATGTGATACATCACATAAACAAATTGAAAGATAAAAATCACATAGTCATATCAATTGATGCAGAAAAAGCATTTGACAAAATCCAACACCCTTTCTTGATAAAAACTCTCAACAAGGTGGGAATAGAAGGATCATACCTCAACATAATAAAAGCTATATATGATAAACCCACAGCTAACATCATACTCAATGGGCAAAAACTAAAACCATTTCCCCTAAGAACAGGAACAAGACAGGGATGCCCACTCTCACCACTCCTGTTTGACATAGTACTGGAAGTATTAGCCATTGCAATTAGACAAGAAGAAGAAATAAAAGGCATCCAAATTGGAAAAGAAGAAGTAAAGCTGTCCCTATTTGCAGATGACATGATATTGTACATAAAAAACCCAAAAGACTCTATCAAAAAACTAACAGACTTAATAAATGAATTCGGCAAGGTAGCAGGATACAAAATTAACGCCAAGAAATCTATGGCATTTCTATACACCAACAGTGAACTTACCGAAAGAGAGACTAAAAAAGCAATCCCATTTTCCATCGCACCAAAAAAATTAAGATACTTAGGAATAAACCTAATCAAGGAGGTAAAAGACCTATATGCGGAAAACTACAGGACACTGAAAAAAGAGATAGAGGAAGATGTAAACAGATGGAAGAACATACCATGTTCATGGATTGGTAGAATCAACATCATCAAAATGTCCATACTACCCAAAGCAATCTATAGATTCAATGCACTCCCCATTAAAACACCAACGGCATATTTCACAGACCTAGAAAGAACTCTCCAAAAATTCATCTGGAATAAAAAAAGACCCCGAATAGCCACAGCAATCCTGAGAAAGAAGAATAAAGTAGGAGGGATCTCAATACCAGATTTCAAGCTGTATTACAAAGCCACTGTTCTCAAAACAGCCTGGTACTGGCACAAGAACAGACATATAGATCAATGGAATAGAATAGAGAATCCAGATATCGACCCAAACCAATATGCGCAATTAATATTTGACAAAGGAGGCATGAGCATACAATGGAGTCAAGACAGTCTCTTCAATAAATGGTGTTGGGAAAATTGGACAGATACATGCAAAAAAATGAAACTAGATCACCAACTTACACCATACACAAAAATAAACTCAAAATGGATACAGGGCTTAAATATAAGACGGGAAACCATAAAAATACTAGAGGAATCCACAGGCAGCAAAATCTCAGACATATGCCAAAAGAACTTTTTCAGTGATACTGCCCCTAGGGCAATGGAAGCCAAAGAGAAAATAAACAAATGGGACTACATCAAAATAAAAAGCTTTTGCACAGCAAAAGAAACCATCAACAAAACAACAAGAAACCCCACTGTATGGGAGAACATATTTGCAAATGGTATCACTGATAAAGGTTTAATTTCCAACATCTACAGGCAGCTTATACAACTTAATAAAAGGAAGATAAATGATCCAATAAAAAAATGGGCAACGGACCTAAATAGAATCTTTTCGAAAGAAGACAGAAGGAAGGCCAAGAGACACATGAAAACATGCTCAAAGTCACTTATTATCCGAGAGATGCAAATCAAAACGACAATGCGATACCATCTCACACCTGTCAGAATGGCTATCATCAACAAATCAACAAACGACAAGTGTTGGCGAGGATGCGGAGAAAAAGGAACCCTCGTGCACTGCTGGTGGGAATGCAGACTGGTGCAGCCACTGTGGAGAACAGTATGGAGTTTCCTCAAAAAACTGAAAATGGAACTCCCATTTGACCCAGTAATCCCACTCCTAGGAATATATCCTAAGAAACCAGAAACACCAATCAGAAAGGATATATGCACCCCTATGTTCATAGCAGCACAATTTACAATAGCTAAGATTTGGAAACAGCCTAGGTGCCCGTCAGCAGATGACTGGATCAGAAAATTATGGTACATCTACACAATGGAATACTATGCTGCCATAAAAAAGAAGGAATTACTACCATTTGTAGACACCTGGATGGAATTAGAGAACATTATGCTAAGTGAAATAAGCCAGGCAATGAAAGAAAAATACCACATGATCTCACTCATTTAGGGATAATGAAAAACATTATAAACTGATGAACCAAAAGATAGTTACAGAGGCAGTAAAGCATCAAACAGAGTGTCTAATTACAGCAGTAAGGTTAGGGAGAGGTGGGGGAAATAAGAGATCAACTGAAGGACTTGTATGCATGCATATAAGAGTAACCAACGGATGCAAAACATTGGGGGGTGAGGGCAGGTATGGGAGTGGGGTGGGGGGGGCAATGGTAAGATATGTACACATATAATACCTTAATAAAAATTTGGAAAAAAAATAGTGCAATAGCATGATGTCTAGAAAACAATGCACATACGTTAATTAAAAATACTTTATTACAATGCACATAAAAAAAAAAAAAAACAAATATCTATTGGAGTTCCTGTTTTCCTTTTTTTTTTTTTTTTTAGTATATCTATATCCAGAAGTGGAATTGCGGGGTCATATAGTCATTCTGTGTTTAATTTTTTGAGAAATTACCATACCACTCTCCTTTTTGTGTTTTAAATAAGATGATCTCTGAAACTTTTATTCTCTATAAAATATTAGGTTAGGTGACAGCATAGTCTGTGTTTTTAGATAATGCTTGGAGAATCTCTTCTTTAGAATTTTTCTTTTATCTGAGCCTCAGAATTGTCATAAAGTGAGGATCTTAATATAGACTTTGCAAGTTTGTTGTGAAGTTTAAATATAATAATTGTAGATTAAACTTCTAAAAGTTGTTGGTACAGGTTAACATTGGTCAAATATTGGTGATTTTATATACCTCCACCTATATCTGTGTTAATATTTATTTGCATTTCCAGACCCACTCTCTGTATTTTGACATGTACTCTGCTCTGTGTCCTGAGAGACAGAGTTTCATAAACAGCTCTCCTGCTATTTGGCTTTCAGTTAATTCAGAAGGGACAGGCAGTAGATTGCAGGGCAGAGAGTATGTTTGGGATATTTATTCCCCAGATTTCTCATTGCCAGATGACAGTTTGGCCAGCAGCTGCATTCCTCCAGTAATCCCATAGCTCTTCCCAGGTGGCCTCCTAAAACTGTAGCAATAGCTTCAGCTTTATCCATATTTTCACTCCTTCAGGCCTCAGGGTGCTAATAGCTCTCAGACATTGAGTTCCAGGATGCTCCACCATCATTTGTTGGCTTTTCTTAAACATATCCTCACTTAAATAATTTCTTTATTAAAGTCCTCTGAATTATCCTGTTTGAGTGGGCCATGTTTTGCCTGTAGGGACTCAAACTGATATAATATTTAACATCTTTGATATACTAGTATTGCCTTGCTTTTTAATAATTGTTCAACAAATGGTAGTAACTGTCATGAAAAGGACTGTGAATTTTTTGCTGCTATTATTTCTCTCTGTCTTTGGTTAACCATACTTCTTATCTCAGGGCAAAATTACTCAAAGTCTGGTGGCATGACCTCCAAGTAGCCAACAAGCTGGAAAACAAAAGAAAGGAAGTTGAATCTAGCTCCTGAGTCCTTAATCCTTTCTTCTTTTAAATTTAAATTCTTTATTGTTTAAAATGTTACATGAGTCTCCTTTTTCCCCCATCAGCTTGACTTCTCCCCAGCCACTCCCATCCCCCAGCACATGCCCTCACTCCACTATTGTCTGTGTCTATTGGTCATGCTCATATGCATGCGTACAAGTCCTTTGGTTGCTCTCTTACCCCCTCACCCCCTGCTTTCCCTCATAGGTTGGACAGTCTCTCCAATGCTTATATGTCTCTGGTTCTATTTTTGTTAATCAGTTTATGTTGTTCATTATATTCCACAAATGAGTGAGATCATGTGAGATTTATCTTTCTCCAACTGGTTTATTTCACTTAGCATAATGCTCTCCAGTTCCATCCATGCTATTGCAAATGGTAAAAATCCCTTCCTTTTTAGAGCAGCATAGTATTCCATTGTGTAGATGTACCACAGTTTTCTAATCCATTCATCTGCTGATGGGCACTTAGGCTGTTTCCAAATCTTAGCTATTGTAACTTGTGCTGCTATGAACATAGGGGTGCATATATCCTTTCTGATTGGTGTTTCTAGTTTCTTGGGATATATTCCTAGAAGTGGGATCACTGGGTCAAATGGAATTTCCATTTTTAATTTTCTGAGGAAACTCCATACTGTTTTTCACAGTGGCTGCACCAGTCTGCATTCCCACCAGCAGTGCAAGAAAGTTCCATTTTATCCACATCCTTGCCAGCATTTGTCGTTTGTTGATTTGTTGATGATAGCCATTCTGACAGGTGTGAGATGGTACCTCATTGTTGTTTTGACAGTGAGTCACTGTCAGATGATCAGTGACTTTGAGCATGTTTTCATATGTCTGTTGGCCATCCTTATGTCCTCTTTTGAAAAGTGTCTATTTATGTCCTTTGCCCATTTTTTGATTGGATTGTTTATCTTCCTTTTGTTAAGTTGTATGAGTTCCCTATAAATTTTGGAGATTAAACCTTTTGTCCCTCACCCAATAGGTGTCAATAAGTGGAAGAACCTAATTGCAATACTAGTTCAGACAGAATAATGGCAAAGATGGATTTACTGTGGACTGCTGAATCTTAAATTGTAGGACCCCTCACTTGCACAAACTCCTTTCAAGACTGGCAGGAGGCCAAGAACTGTGCATAAGGTCATATGTGTTTGTAAATTTGCAAAAGTAAGACAAATTACTCTTGCCACTGTGCCTTCCCCACTATTATATTTTCTCTTATGATGGGTAGAATTGAAGTAGCTGTGGATATTTTGTGGGATATGACTAAGAGCAAGTTGAACTGGGCATTCATTGGGTTCAGTGGGAGATGTTTATGCTGTTTAATAGTATTTCTCAGTAAAGTTAATTTACTGCTAGCTATTCCATAGAAAAAAAAATTGCTCTGGGAATTCTATTTCTAGCCACTTTGCTGACTCAACCACTGTGACAAGATGCAAAAATAGAGGATGTATCACGATATAAATGTGTTCTTCAACACCTGGCACAGAAATCTGTGAATTGTGGCGGGAAAACGAGATTTGCAAATATGAAGCTAGAAGCTTGTTTATATAAAAATTCTTTCAATCATCAGACAAGTAAAATTTTAAGCAGAGAACTTAGTTCCTATCAATGTCTATTCAAGATAGGAATATATTAGGTAATGCAACATAAAAAATTATAAAAGCACCATGTAGTTTTATTTTTGTATGGTAATCATACAGAAAAAATTTTATCTGAGTTTATGTTATTGTAGAACACAAAACTATAGGAATACTACTCAAGCAATGAGTATTTCTGCAATAGCTCATAAATGAAAGGAACTTGACAGAGGTTTTTCAGATTTTGGCTACATTACTAAAACAATTATATGACATTACTATAATGAATTGTGAAATAAAAAAGAAACTTTTCTAAACTGATTCAAAAAACAATATTGATCAATCATTTACTACTATTATTGTTTGTTGTTATATCTTTCCTGATTCTAAATAAATATTAACTCTAATTAAAATGCATTAATACCTATTTTGTATAATCTTCTGGAAAATATTAAAGAAGGAAACATCAGCACTAACAGATTCTCAAAGACAATACAACACCATTTTCAAACTGCCGAGAAAATAAAGTTGCTTTCAACATGAAATGCTGTACCCAGCTAGGTTACCAGGCAAAAGTGGAGAGCACAATAAACATACTTTCTGATAAACAAAAAACTGAGATAATCTATATATTACTAATTCCAAGTAAAAGAATTACTAAAAAGGCCTACAGGGAAGAAAATCAAACTAGAAGGAAGCATGGGGATATAAAAAGTTTGTATAAATAAAGAATTTTTAGAAAATATGTCAGTAGAATTTAAATAAGGATGACTATCCATAATAGTACTAATAATGCAATCTGTTGTGCTTTAAAATTACTTTAAAAACTAAAGCAGCCGAAACCGGTTTGGCTCAGTGGATAGAGCGTCGGCCTGCGGACTGAAGGGTCCCGGGTTCGATTCCGGTCGAGGGCATGTACCTTGGCTGCGGGCACATCCCCAGTGGGGGGTGTGCAGGAGGCAGCTGATCGATGTTTCTCTCTCATCGATGTTTCTAGCTTTCTATCCCTCTCCCTTCCTCTCTGTAAAAATATCAATAAAATACCTTTAAAAAAAAAAAAACTAAAGCAATAATATAGGAATGAAAGTAAATCAGAGTTAAAATATTCCAAGTTCACATATCATTCCCTAAAAGGATAGAGATGTTGGCCAACTAGATTTTTACATAAAGAATGTTAATATTTTTAAGAGTAACCACTAAAAAGAATCTTTAAGAAGTAAGAAAAAAAATAAATAAAAAGAATAGTTTAAAAAGGAGATGTTACAATTAAGTGTAAATTTGAGTATGAGAAAGAGAAAGAAGCAGCATCTGAGATACAGGATTAGCCTGACAATTACAAGTAGACTTCAGAGCTGTTAGAAGTAGGCCTGTCACTCAAAGCCAGGCTATGTTGTTCTCCTGTTGGACATAAATAATCTCACAGAACACCAACTTCAGACAAAGTCACTGTGAAACCATGATAAAGTGAGACACAACAAGACCACTTTATAATATTGTCTAAACATTGTCACTGTCACTGGGCAATCCAGAAAATACCAAACATCTCCCTCTTCTGGCTAATATAAGCGAATGCTACTTTTTCTTTTAACAATCACAGCTTTTGTCTCACTCTAACCAACTCTCCCTATAGCTGTGATTTGTTAAAACACTCAATTATAAAATTGTCCCTATTTTATAACAGTATTCAATCCAAAGAATAAACTTCCTGTTTTCTGAGATCCTCCCCCAAATCACCCAACCAAAGACCAAATCTGATAATAGGTCCTTTATAACACCTTCTTACTGAGGTTACCCCTCCCTGTGTTCCCAGGGGGGTATAATCTCCCATGATACAATGAGTTATAAATCCAACTTTCAGTTATTGATACATTGCCGGGGTCTTTGGCTAGAGAGCATTGGCATCTATAATCACAATAAAATTAAGATGGTATTTTAGTTTACTCTTCTGATCAATTTGTTTCTTCATGAATTTTAGAGTAATTCTGCCAATAGTCCCTGAACCATACATCTCCACATCCCTTGCACCCTCTAAAAAATACTGTTGGAACTTTTCATTTTCTTAAAAGTTTAGAATATGTAGTAAGAATTGACATTTTTTCAGTATTGAGTTTTTCCTTTCAGAAACATGATGTATTTCTCCATTTATGTACATCGTAGGATCCAGAACACAAGCAAGAGATTGGATTTTGCTAACAGGAGGGAACCTTTAGCTATTGTAACAGGAAGAATGAGAAGGAAGAATAGATGCAGATTAATTTCATAGACTTATAGAACAAATCCAGACTTTACCAACCCCTCCTTGCTCAGAAGAGCGACAAAGTCCTAATTCTGTACTTCAAAAGGGGATAAAGACTAACCCAATCAGACTTCTCCTTGCTACCAGGTCATTAGAGCACTAGATTCTAACTTTTCCAGCAGCTCTCTGAAAGTCAGATGCCAGATTTTGAATAACAATGCAACAGTGATAGTAAAAGGCAAATTCTAGAATACTTTCCCTGCATTTACTCACATATTGTGTACCTGCTGTTATGAATTCTTTCTAATCAGTGTTATAAAAACTTATTTGTTTTAGCAATAAGGGTTTTAAGCTGTCATTTCTGTTTTAAAAGTCTAAAAATAAGGAAGCACACACAGAGACTGGGGAAGTAATGCAGTATGTCTTTTGACTACACAATCAGTGCACGAAAATGCTGAAGTATAAGACTACAGCATGGATTGTAAACCAATTTTTAGTATACTTTCATAAAATGTTTTTTACATTATCTGCAAAGCAGTGCCTTGGGATTTTGAGCCATGACTAGTCTAGGTAGCTGACACTGACATATTTTTTTGTGGATACCTCTGACAACTCACAGCCCCACTAGTCAGCCAGCCTACAGTTGTATTTATGGACACCTTTGAACTCAGTTACACAGCAAGTAAAGCACACAGAAGAAGAAAAAGCAATGACAACTGTTAAATAACACTTGTCTTATTTTTCTATTTTTCTTAGGCATTAAGTCAATAATTAAAATGAATACATTAAAGGGGGGTAAGGAAGGCAAGGGGGGAGGTCAGTGGGGAAAAAAGGAGACATATGTACTACTATTTGTAATACTTTAAACAATAAAATAAATTTAAAAAACCACAAAAACTAAATAAAATAAAGGGGGGAAATGCCTGCTATTCAGGAAGAGTAAACCATAGTAAAATTAATAAAGACTTTCAAGAATTGCCACATAGAGGATTTTCTTTCCCCAAAACGAAGCATCATTTTATTTTTCCACCTACATATGTCAATTTAATTATAAAGCAGATTTTATAAATCAGAAGCAATAATGGGTGCTGGGTGAGTGTGTGTGTTTTTGTGTGTAATTTTAAAATATTCAGTGTGCAGATTTTGCACTCCAGAGAATTAATCAAACTGTCAGGCCCAAGACCAAAAGCTGAAAAGCACACACAGTATGTCATGGTAACTTAGCAACCAGAGCTGAAGAGGTTAAGACAGAAATTGCTGTCATTTTCTTATATTTAAGAATCTCTACCTTATAATCTCCCTGCCCCCTTACTGAACACACATTCTGATTCCTCTAGGTACTAGTTCACTGCATCAAATCTTTCATATATTTTAATGGTCTTGTGTTTGACAATTTCTATTTGTGGAAGATAAGAGGAATCACCTACTGAGAATGGAATTTCAAAGCATCTGTGAATACTTCATTGATCAGGACTCAATGAAGTCTTTTGTGCATAACACAGGTGTTACCAACTCGACTCATAATTTTTTATCAGATCATGAAACACACATATATAATGAGACATTCTAGATATATCAGTTTAGCAACAAAGCGACGTGACCAGTTCCATGCCAGGTCTGTTCTGGAACTAATGGCAATCACCTCTGTCAGGATGACAACTGCAGCAGCCCCTGAGTGGGCACCACCATAGGGCCTTCGTATGGTAGGTCTTTTAGATCAAGGACATTCTGGCTTAAAATACATAAAGGAGTTGTTTATATTGAGGCTTGGGTAAAAAGCAAAAATTAAGTATTTGCAAATAAAGGAGGGGAAAAAAGCATTATTAGTGTATTTAAAATGCTGATATATTTAACAGTTTTACTTAATGCCCCAAATGGTCTTAGATTAGTTAAAAGACAGGTGAAAGGAATACTTATCTCATTTATCCTAATCTCATCAACATTGGCCTGTTATACTGAGCACTCTTTTTTAAAAATCTATTTTTTTTATTGAGAGAAAGGGAGAGGAAGAGATAGAAATATCCATGATGAGAGAATCATTAATCGGCTGCCTTCTGCTTGGCCCCTACTGGGGATAGAGCCCAAAACCTGGGTATGTGCCCTGACTGGGAATCAAACCATGACCTCCTGCTTCATAGGTCAAAGCTCAACCACTGAGCAACAATGGCTGGGCCTGAGCACTCTTTATTTTTTAAATCTTTATTGTTGAAAGTATTACATTTGTCCCCTTCTCCTCCACCCACCCCCCACCCCCCATTGATATCTTCTAGCCTGCCCTTAATCCCTCCACCCCCACCCCCAGCCACAGGGTGCATTCAATTTTTTATTCCTTATCCATTTATACCTGTCACTCCATCTTTTCTTTTATTTCCCCCCTCCAGCCTGTCCCTGCTTCCCACCCCAGGCCCTCACTGCCCCATTGTCTGTGTCCATGGGCCATGCATATATGCATACAAGGTCCTTGATTGATTACCTCCCATCCACCCACCCTCCCCCACCTTCTCTCTGAAATTCTGCACTCTGTTCCATGCATCCATGTCTCTGGATCCACTCTGTTCATCAATTTATTTTGTTACTTAGATTCCACATATGAGTGAGATCATGTGATACGTGGCTTTCTCTGACTGACTTATTTCACTTGGCATGATACTCTCCAGGTCCCTCCATGCTATCTCAAAAGGTAAGAGATTCTTCTTTTTTTACTGCTGCATAGTATTCCATGGCATAAATGTATCACAGCTTTTTTATCCATTCATCTACTGATGGGCACTTGGGCTGTTTCCAGATCTTAGCTATTGTACATTGTGCTGCTATGAACATAGGGGTACATACATTCTCCTGATTGGTATTTTGGGTTTCATAGGATATATTCCTAGAAGTGGGATCAGTGGGTCAAATGGAAGTTCCATATTTAATTTTTTGAGGAAACTCCATACTGTTTTTCATAATGACTGCACGAGTCTGCATTCTCACCAGCAGTATACTAGGGTTCCCTTTTCTCCACATCCTTGCCAGCACTTGTCATTTGTTGATTTGTTGATGGTAGCCTTTCTGACAGGCATGAGATGATACCTCATTGTCATTTTAATTTGCATATTTCTGATGATCAGTG
The DNA here is from genome assembly GCF_963455305.1 of Plecotus auritus. Lineage (NCBI taxonomy): Eukaryota > Metazoa > Chordata > Mammalia > Chiroptera > Vespertilionidae > Plecotus > Plecotus auritus. The sequence continues at coordinate 23,208,120 of NC_137772.1, read as the reverse complement.
ACTTTGAGCATTTTTTCATATGTCTCTTGGCCTCTTTGGAGAAGTATCTATTTAGGTCCTTTGCCCATTTTTTAATTGGATTGTTTGTCTTTCTTCTGTTAGGTTGTATGAGTTCCTTATACAATTTGGATATTAACCCTTTATCAGATGTATCATTGCCAAGTATGTTCTCCCATACAGTGGCTCCCTTTTTGTTTTGTTGATGGTTTCTTTTGCTGTGCAGAAGCTTTTTCTTTTGATGTAGTCCTGTTTGTTTATTTTCTACTTAGTTTTCTTTTCCCTATGGGCCTGAACACTCTTTGCACTAGGATTTTACATCAAGAAAAAGAGACTTACTTGTGGGGAGCAATGGCCAAAGGAGAAGTGGCACCAACTGCATAATGCTTTTTATTTCCCCTGGGCTATTCCTAGGACAGGTTGCTTATCCTATATAATAAAAGGATAATATGCAAATTGACCCTAAAGATGGAATGACCAGGAATGACCGGGAATGACCAATCACTATGATGCACACTGACCACCAGGGGGTCAGTGGCTCCCACAGGGGAGCTCTGTTCAGCCACAAGCCAGGCTGATGGCTGCGAGTGTAGCAGTGGTGGCGGGAGCCTCTCCCACCTCCTCAGCAACACTAAGGATGTCCATCTGCCACAGTCAGATGTCCCCCAAGGGCTCCCGGGCTGCCAGAGTGATGTCTGACTACCAGCTTAGATTGGGCCTAAGCTGACAGGTGGACATCCCCCAAGGGCTTTTGGGCTGCCAGAGGGTGCAGGCCGGGCTGAGGGACCCCCCTAAGTACACAAATTTTCATGCACCAGGCCTCTAGTAAGATCATGTCATCTTTAAGATAGAAGTGGCTAGTGGTAGATTGAAGACTAGTAGCCCTTTTTCATTTTAGCATGATTGTGCTGGTTTTTGGTGGAACTTCTAAAAGAAAAAGTCAGAACTTTTAGGTACTGTGTGAAAAAAGAAGAATGTGATTATGCCAGTCATGGTAACTCTGCTTTATGATTTGAGATTTAGTTCTCTTTGTGCCTTTGGCCATGCTCCTCTCCATCCAAAATAACTGCCTGTCTCACTGGTTCATCATTCCCAAGACTATTAAATTCAGAAGCAGGATTTGAATGTACATTGGTTTATTTACTCTTAACATGAGCAGGACTTAATTATCAGTTCATTGGTTATATTAATTAAGAAGACACAGTGAAATAATATTCTAAAAACAAAAATAGTCTGGAGCCAGAATTTATTGGAAATAACTCTGTTACAAGTTTTTGATTGCTGTTGTTTTGTGAAATCATAGTTCTTATAGTTCATAAAGATATTAATATTGGTTTTGTAGATGAGTTAACCTTTCCAATTATTGAATAATTTAAACTTTAAAGTCTGAGGGCAAGTACTAGTTACACACACACACACACACACACACACACACACACACACACACACAGAATTCACTTTATGGGGCATGGGGTTGGTTTCTGCAATAAATAGATGATTAATTTAGAATTAGCTAGTGAATATTCAGAATATTTAGTTGTTATTGGTAGTAATGAAAAGTTGGTTAGAGGAGAAAACTAAGATGTTATTTCTACAACTCAGGAAGAGCAATTGCCAATTTCTCTAAGAAAATACTTGAGAAATTAATCTGTTATGTTCCATTTGGCATAATTAACATTGACCAACACCAGATCTCTAAATTTATCTGCTTTTCTGAGGAAAGGTACTTGCTTGGCAGCTTCAACTATTTGGACCTCAGTTTCTTTATTTGTAAAATGCTAGGATCTTTAAGGCCTATTCAATATCTAACAAGTTTAATTCTCTGATCTTTTATATTTGCCCCCCAAAGTAAATATAATTTAATTTTTACTGAAATATATTTGGCTATATAGAATAATTGGGGCAGAGGAGATTCTTCTCTTTGATCTCTCTTATGCAGATTACTTGGATTTGAGTTTGAGATGACATACAATACCACACTCTTTTTCATAACTCAATTTCTTTATCAATACCTAAGGTGAAACTGGCAGGTGCCTTTGATCAGGCATCCAGCCAGAGATATATCCAGGAGCAATTCACTGAAAAGAAAGAAGGAACTTTCTCTTCTGCCAAACTTCTCCATGCCTGCTGCTCTTGAAAGGTATTTGTACAGAAAAAAATCTCTAAACAAATATAAAAAGCAACAGTTGCCTCTGTTTACGTTCCCATGACATGTGACCTGATTTTTTCAATCCTCTGTGAAGTCTGGACCCTTGTTTCCCAGCAAGAGCCAAAGCAAACTGTTTTCAAGAGTCTCCATCTCTGTCTGTTTGCAAGCCATACCCAGTTTGCCCATTAGGCAGACATCTGGCATGGGTACAACAGCACAGCTTCTTCGTGGAGCCTCAGTCTGAGACAGGGGCCAAGCTGTAGTCTGTGAGAACTCATCTGAAGATATAGAGGTCAGTGTCGGATAAGATAAATGAACTTGTTTTTAACACTAGAACGAAACAAAACATTTGGGGACAATGCCTGGCCTGAGGCTGATACTGTTTACTGGAGAAGGGTGAAGAGTACAGTTGTCTGCCCTTGAAAATGCTGTTGCAAAGGGAAAGAGTGATTGTAGTGTGGTGTGTGGTGTGTGTGTGTGTGTGTGTGTGTGTGTGTGTGTGTGTATGTGCGCACGTGCATGCCCACATGCTAGAGAGGTAATATAAATATGTAATTATTACCTGAAAACTGAAGACTATCATCAAATCATTCTATAGTAATTCCCCAATTCCTTCAAACCATTCTTAAGATCTCTTTAAAAAGAACAATTTTTGCAGGAAGCAACATAAGCTTCCAGTCTATTTTGCTATCATTTGTACCTGCTTTTTGCTGTAGTCATTTACTAAAGTTACTTCCTGACATTTTGAACAAAACCAGTACTTTGACAGCCAAATTTAAAATGTTGTGAAACGATGCTTTTGTACTTTAGAAAAGAAAATTCTGCAGATCTCCTTTGTGTGAGAGAGAGAAAATTATGATGCCTGGAATTGCTTAAACTCAAGGACATGTCCTTGATAATTTAAACACTGATAAAAATACTACTTTTATCCGTTTGTTATTGTAGAATCTATATATATAAAAGGCTAATATGCAAAGTGTCCCCGTAGGAGTTCAACCAGGAGACCTGGAGTTCTATTGCTCGCTATGACGTGCCCTGACCACCAGGGGGTGGTGAGGAATGAAGGAAGGCCCAGGCTAGCATGCAGCAGGTGGGGAAAGGAGGCCCCGGCCAGCAGCTGAAAGGCCCTGATTGACCCTGATCACCAGCCAGGCCTAGGGACCCTACCTGTGCATGAATTTCTTGCACCAGGCCTCTAGTAATAGATAATCCCAGAACGTCATGGATTATACCAACATGCATTTATTTAGTTAACATTCCTGTGGGTTAGAAATTTAAACTGTTGTATCTACTGGTTCTTCTGGTCTTGGTGGGGCTCCCTAAGCAATCAAATCATGTCAGCTAGGCAGTGCTGCTACTAGGAGGTAGATGGAAGGGTGGTGGTGACTGGGCTACACTTCTCTCCTCGTCTAGAAGGCAAGCTGCAACATATTTACATGTGGTCACAAGGGTCCAAGCAAGCAAGTTAGAGGCCTTGACTTGAAACAGGTGAAATGTCTATTAGTCCAAAGCAAGTCACAGGCCAAGGCTCAATTTTACCAGGTGGGGAATTAGACTCCATGATTTAATAGAAGGAGATACAATATTACCTTGGAAAGGGGGTGGCTACGAAGAGGGAGGAACCATTTTTTTAACCTACCTTACTATTCAATAGTACATAAAACATGCTAGGTAACTTATGTTTTCACCAAATTTTACAATAACCCAATAAGTTAAATATTAAAAGATTAAATATTTCTGCATTTTATTTTTTAAATATATCTCTTTTTATATATTTTATTGATTTTTTACAGAGAGGAAGGGAGAGGGATAGAGAGTTAGAAACATCGATGAGAGAGAAACATCGATCAGCTGCCTCCTGCACACTCCCTATGTGCCCGCAACCAAGGTACATGCCCTTGACTGGAATCGAACCTGGGCCCATTCAGTCCACAGGCCGATGCTCTATCCACTGAACCAAACCAGTTAGGTCTAAATATATTTCTTTATTGATTTCAGAGAGGAAGGGAGAAGGAGAGAAAGATAGAAACATCAATGAAGAGAGAGTCATTGATCAGCTGCCTCCTGCATGCCTCCTACTGGGGATCAAGCCCACAACCCAGGCATGTGCCCTTGGCTGAAATTGAACCTGGGCCCCTTCAATCCGCAGGCTGACGCTCTATACACTGAGCCAAGCCAGCTAGGGCTATTTCTGCATTTTAAAGTTGAAGAAACTGAGGTTTATAGAGACTAAAAAGCTTGTGGAAGATCATTAATAATAAGCAGAAAAGCTCAGTTTTGGGCAAGAACTTATGTGACTCCAAATCTTTTTTTTTATTAGATATATTTATTTTCATAGTTATCAAATTCTGTTTTAAAATTCTTATATCTTTATTTCTTCATCTCTTTTAAATATTTATTTTATTAGATTTTATTACTGTATCCATGTAAGTTATTCCAGTGTACTCTTATTAAAAGTAAATTTGGGAGTTGCTAGATTTGGTGCAGATTGAAACCAAACATTTTACCACCTTACATAAAACCTAAATAGCAATCTATACTCTGGATTTATGTCATACTGAAAATATTTCTTGACTATTCCATCTTCGTGACTACACAGGAGTCTGGAGATGGTAGGAGGAGAGAGTCTAAAAGGCAGGTAGATAAATTTAGGAGAATGAGAACAAATAGATAACAAATGTCTTAGAATAGATGTGTAATTTTAGTGGAGCCATATGTCTTGACTCTCCCCTGGGAAGATCTAGGGCAGTGGTCGGCAAACACATTAGTCAACAGAGCCAAATATCAACAGTACAACAATTGAAATTTCTTTTGAGAGCTGAAAACCGACTTCTGCGCATGGGCCACGAAGTTTCAATTGTACTGTACGTGTGTGCCCGCACATGGTATTTTGTGGAAGAGCCACACTCAAGGGGCTAAAGAGCCGCATGTGGCTTGCGAGCCACAGTTTGCCGACCATGGATCTAGGGTGAGTGCCTTATGCATGGTACAGTGGAAAGAGCCATGTCCGAAAATCTGCACACTGGCTCCCTGAGGCCCCTGCATGACTGACTAGCTGTTTGAAGTTGGTGTATCATTTTACTTCCCTTGGCCTCAGTTTCTTCAATAATAAACCAAGAGTCTTAGCATTTTAAACAACCTTGGATATAAACTATTCCAGCATTCTTATTCATTACACAAGAACACTTTGAAGAGGGAACTTCTAGGGCTGAAATTGAACTTGCCTGCCATGCTGGTTTCTGCCTGCCAGAATAAAGTGCTATCTTTTTCCAACGTTTAAAAGTCAGCGTTTATTTTATTTTTTAATTTAAATTCTTTATTGTTTAAAGTATTACATATGTCTCCTTTTTCCCCCATTGACCTCTCCCTGGCCGTTCCCACCCCTCAGCACATGCCCTCACCCCTCTACTGTCTGTGTCCATGGGTTATGCTTATATGAATGCATACAAGTCCTTTGGTTGATCTCTTACCACCCCCCTCCCCTGCCTTCCCTCTGAGGTTGGATGGTCTGTTCGATGCTTCTATGTCTCTGGGTCTATTTTAGTTCATCAGTTTATGTTGTTCATTATACTCCACAAATGAGTAAGATCATGTGATATTTATCTTTCTCCAACTATTTTTTAAGAGTCGGCTTTTAATAAGAATATGAATGTTCCATGTGCTTACCAAAAGGGATACCTTTTCTTATTTCTCATGAATTGCCTTATAATTAGCCTTGGTATTACCCTTAATGGTCTCTAGTCATTGTGTCCGTAAAATGGGTGTGAGAGCGCCGAAACCGGTGTGGCTCAGTGGATAGAGCCTCGGCCTGAGGACTGAAGGGTCCCAGGTTCGATTCCGGTCAGGGGCACGTACCTTGGTTGTGGGCACATCCCCAGTAGGAGGTGTGCAGGAGGCAGCTGATTGATGTTTCTCTCTCATCGATGTTTCTAACTCTTTATCCTTCTCCCTTCCTCTCTGTAAAAAATCAATAAAATATATTAAAAAAAAAATGGGTGTGAGACCTGCACAAATTTTATGTTCTCCTATTGAACTGTGGATTAACATAATTATCATTTTGTTCTAATTTGTACAAGCACATGGTGACAGCAGCAATGCTTCATCCTTATAAAAATATCACCTAATGTTCACTAATTGTTAGTGACATTCTATCAAGTTATACCAATGTCTGAGATCAGTTTCTTTGGGGAGGTTCAATTGAAGAGAAGGCCTAAGGGGAATGTTTAGGGAAACATCAGTCAGGAAACTTCTTCTCTAGGCTTCTGGAGGAATACTCTTGACTTGATGTCTTTTCTGGCTTCTAGATGTAAGTTAGGGGATAAGAGCATGAAGAGCTCTGGTTTTGGTGGGGTGTATCAGAATAACAAGGCACAAAGAATCCTCACACCCATCGGATGCTCAGCCAGACACATCAGGTTTGGTGTTCTACACAGTGCTTGGGACCATAAAATTAGTTTTTAATAAGAATATTCATTGGCTGGCTTTGTGCCCTGTGCAGGTCTCACTCAGGAATCTGTAACACCAATGAGTTCGTACAAGTGTCAGTTCCTGGTCATTTGGGGCCCAAGTAATAGCAGTGAACTCTGCTTTGGTAAAGTCTTACTGCTGATCTTTGCCATATCCATAAGCTAAGCATTTCTATTTGCTTTTACCATTTCAAGTTGCTTTTTTTAATAATAGGACTAAAAACTATGAGCATACCAATATAGAGATGGTATTCTAGATCTGAGGTTTGTGATAAGATTTCCAAAATCTAATACTTACTACTTAATAGCAATAATAGCTGTTACTGTATTAGTCTGCCGATGCTACCATAACAAAGTACCACAGACTACATGGCTTGAATAACAGAAATGCATTTTTTCACAGTTGTAGATGCTAGAAATCCAAGATCAAGGTATCAATATGTTTGGTTTCTTCTGAGACCTCTCCTCATGGCTTGTGGATGGCCACCTTCTCACTGTGTCCTCACAGTGATCTTTTCCTTGTGAGCAAGTAACCCTGGTGCCTCTCTTTGTATCCTAATCTCTTCAGTTGTATTGGATTAAGGCCCACTCTAACCACTTTATTATTTTAATTTAAGTATTTAAAGACCTTATCTCTAAATACAATTATAACCTGGGATACTGGAGCTTCAATATATACATTTTGGGGAACACAATTTAATCTGTAACATTTAATAGTCTTTATTTCTGCAAGGTATGATTCTAGTCACATTACATAAATTAAGTCCAAGGTTTCTCAAGCTCAGCAATAGGACATTTTGGACTAGATAATTCTTTGTTGTGTTTGGATGGGAGGCTGCCCTATGAATTGTAGTATGTTTAGTATCATCCCTGGCTTCTACCCATTAGATGCTAGTAGTACCTCTTCACTTAGTAATGACAACCAAAAGTGTCTTCAGACATTATCAAATCCTCCTCAGGCAAAAAATTGTTCCATTTAGACCATGTATTAGGTCTAATCTTTACCACCACATTATTAGTTAACTTTTTTTAAATTGACTTTGAGAGAGAGAGAGAGAGAGAGAGAGAGAGAGAGAGAGAGAGAGAGAGAGAGAATATCAATCAGTTGCCTCTCACAAACACCCCAACCAGGAATTGAACCTGCCACCTTCTGGTGTATGAGACAATGAATGCTCAACCAACTGAGCCACATCAGCCAGGACTACAAGTTAACTTTTAATATCACCACTTCATAGAGAAAAATTCTGAGATCAAGAGGAGGTGAGTGATTAGACAAGGTCACATGGAGAGTAAGTGCCAGAATTTCAATTTATTCTTTTTTCCATGACATTAAGTTGCTCATTAATGGCTACTCTATACCTCTTCAACTTTCCACTGTCTCCAATCAAGTTAATTCAAACTCTGAAACTAAACTGAAAAAAAAACAACACAAAATTAAAAAAAAAAAACTAATCAGTAATTAACCATATGATGATACTTTCTAATCTTTATGAAAACCCAAACCATAAATGGGTTGTGCTTTCCCCAAATACTGATCTATTGGTATTTCAGGTCATCAACCTTACATCACACTAACAGTTCCCTCTAAAATCATCATTAATAATTGGGAACTAGTCTGGAGGATATACTTCAAGGACAATAGATTATAAATTTTAGCTTAATCTAACCAGCCATCCACTCCTAAAATATATGACACCCCAATTTAAAAAAAGAAAAAGGAGAGAATTTAGGATATTGGCCTTTGGCTATGCAAAGAATTGGGTACAGAAATAATATTTAAGTCCTGCCTTGTGAGAAGTTTAAAAATGAAGGATCTTTGGATAATGCACCCCAGAAATTGTGGCAACTTCAGAGTGATGGTTATTTTTTCTTAAAGCCAATGGATTTATCAAATATTATGTGAACTTTTAATAATCTCCAAAGAGGAGAGAAAACTAAATGATTGTGCAATTGTGTAGGCTGGGGTGTTCCGGGAGAGATCCCTTTCTAACTCTTGAGAGATAGTCTTTGCTTCATCGTGAAGCACAAGACTTATCCTAGCATACCAATAAATGTTGTACTGGCCATAAAAACAGTCAGCTCTAGTATAAATCCAACTTCAGTATTTAATTCCTTGACCTTCCCTGTCACTGATTCCCACAAGCAAGCTACATGCCCTGTGAAGTTTCTCCTTTTTATTGGCTTTAAATTTACCATCTGATCACTTTGTAGGTCCTACACTCAACATGCCATGAGACAACATAAAAAAAGGACTGTTCCAGAGACCTTTAAGTTTTGGAACATCTTCATCTATCCTATTCTGACTATTCCCTCTGCCCCAACTCTTCCATATGATAATGAATCTCTTGGGGAAGGTGTGATTTTGGTGTTTTTTGTTTTGTTTTGTTTTTTTAACACAGAGTTGAAGCAAATGAGAGAGAAATCTTCATTTCAATTCAGAATGATACTAAGCTGAATCCTCTGGAACATTGTTTCTGCTTTATCCAATGCTTTATTAGGAAAACAATAACTTAAAATATTTCAAGTTCCCATTGTTCTTGATACAATTTTTTAAAGATGTTATTTAAAAGTATGAATTTTGGAGATGTCTTTTTTAAAAAAGTAATTCTTCATAGGGATTTCAAATAGAGCCTTGTTTATTTATAAAGGTATATTTTAAACAGTATCCCTGTTTCTCCCCACCTTGAAAAGATTTCTTCTTTTACTGTTTTGAAATTTTAAGTTCTATTTTATCATGGTTGTTTTTCTTAATTATTAATTTACCAAGGAAAGGTAAGACACACTTTTTACCCCAACCTAGGAACATCTGTGCTTATGATTTTTAATGAGAGGATATCAAAATTACTCCTGAGGATTTTTCTAAACTATACCCCATGATTCTCCTCCCTGCAGAGATGCAGATGCACTCAGATATGCTACAGATCACAGAGCTACTTATGTCTGGGCTGTAAAATAATATTAAGAACTGCTGGTCTGTATTAAAGAAAATGTTTTGTTGGAGTTTGTTAGAAGATTTTTTTCTCCCTGAGTACTTTAACCTCTTCCCATATAAGCTTACACATGCTGTTCTCTCAATCTTGAAGTCCTTTTCTGCTTTTCCAGTTCATCTTTAAGTGCCTGGCACAGCCATCTCCAACCTGGAGTGCCTATTCCAGGCTCCCAGGCAGAAGTAGGTGTCCCAGCCTCTGTACTCTCATTGTACCTTGAAGTCTGTCCTTCCTCTTACCAGACTTCAGGTCTTGAATGCTAGGGATGATAGAGATCACCTTTCTATCCCTAGTACAGAGAAACAAATCTAAGACATATATTGGGGGCTCAGTAAATGCCTATGAATGGGTGAAAACGGACACTTTAAGTTTTAGGGAAATGGGAAGTGGATTGTGGGAGAAAGGTAAACAACTTGAAGACAACCTAGTGGGCCCTTAACAGGGTTGAGGGATGGAGACCAAAGACACGTGCTAGAAAAGGACAGAAGGCAGGAAAAAGGTTCTCTTTAAACATTGAGGTTGCTTCTTTAACCTCCTGCTGTCCAGTAGACTGTTCTTCCTAATTTGGGTGAAAGTGTAAGTGGTAAAATTTCACCCCACCCAGAAGTACCAATACTTGTTTTGCTCCAGACTCAACATGGCAAGCCAGAGGAGCTATCACTGAAATGGATTAAAATAACAGAGATGTTCTGAAAATTTGATAAAAGCTTCAGGGTAAATGTTATTTGAACATCACAGGCTGCAACAGGAAGACTAAATCCTGGAACTTATGAAAAAATAATGAAAAGGATTTGAGAGTGTTGTCGTTTCTAATAATAAAAAGAAAAACATTATCATTTAAGTCAGTCAGCAGTGAAGGAGCCTGGCAAACCCCATGAGAAGCAGAGTCCCGAGAGCAGGAGACTCCCTTTGCTTTGCTCAGAGTGACAGAGGAAAATGCTCTCTCCTTCTTTATGTTTAAACAGAATAAATGCCAGAGCAGGACTCAGGGATCTGCAGTAAGAAAAGAAAAGACCGAGCTCCTTAACTTTTTTCTGACTTTGCAGATAATCACTTGCCCAGCTGCCCAGGGCTAGTGAAAATTAAAATGGTCTTCACCTATGGTAAGGACAGGATGGTTCCTCCCTGTCCCCAGCTTGCTAGCATACTTCTCATCTGAATCCCCGTTCATTCTTTGAGTCTCAGCAAAAAAGCCAGAAAAATTGAAACACAAAGTTTGCTGTCACAAATTTGGAGAAAGTTCTGTTTGGAGAAAGCCTTAGGTAAAATTACACACACTTGCATGAGACCTGAAACACTCCAGCATGGGAGTGCAGGGAACATGGGAACCCAGGAGAAGCAAGTGATGCAGTGTTCCAGGTGCTCTGGGACTACATCCATGGGGGTCTCTGCACATTTCTTGGCAGCAAGTGGGTATTGGGATTGAAATGGCAAGTGGGATTTTTTTTTCTCTCTCTCACCTACTAGAGCTCCTATCTACAAATCACAGAATGGGGCAAAATACCTTGCTAGAATTTGTGTTAAATCATTATCACAAAATTGAATAGAGTAATGACAAATGCATGGCATTGAGGTGTCCCTGTCAGAATTCAAATTTCCAGATAAGGTCAAAGCTCATTTTGCCTCCCTGTTATCTGGCTGTTTCTTAAATCCTCTCAAGAGAAGCTGTGACTTTTAGAATGACTCGGCGGATGGTGAATAAATAGAATTTATGAATATGCCCTCTCTTCTAGGGAGGTTTCCTATGCTGAGGAATTTGACAAACTAAATTTAAAATTGGGGCTAAGAATGACTGCTAGCAAAGATGAAGTAGTCCAATATAAAGAGCAGCCACATGGTGGTGAATCCAGATCTTGTAACTTCTTACCCAGAATGCTTTTTACTTCACACTCTCTACTATCCTGAAAGTAGTAATATTCTGAAAAACAAAAATAGAAACAGTATTTTTTAATCTTAACTTTGTAGATAGTTTTTCTGTGCCTACAAACACCAAAGTACCATCTATGGTCTTGAATGTAGTGTGTGTCACCTTACATAGTTACTCACTTTGGGAAGGGGGTAGAAGTAAAGGAGAAAAGCCATCATGCATTCCATCTATATACAGTACATATGAACATAACGGAGAACAAAGTTGCCTTACACATACGGAAAAAGTAAGAACTTTAGAAGTTCTTACTTTGGAAGAGTCACATTATAAAAAATATCAAAATATAGGCATCAGATTTGTTTGACAACAGCCTTTTACATCAACCATAAAAAAGCAGTTGGAAAAGAGTTGTCAACATAATAACACTCAAACCTGTAAGCTAATTTGCAAGAGTTTATTTTAGCCAAGCGGAGGATATCCTGAAAGCAAGATCTCAGCAGACAAAAAAAAAATGTTCCAGAGAATGACAGTTATGCGGGGGTTTTTTCTTATACATTTGGAATTAAGGATGGAACTAAGGAAGATTGATTACATGGAGGTGGGAGAGAGCAAGATGGGAAAATCTCTATGATGGAATTACAGGATAGTTGACATGATTATGTGTTCTCTTAGGGATGGTTATTCTTCCCAGGGGTCTGAAAAAGAAGATCACCGGCATTTCAAATGTGTCTTAGCCTAGATGAACAAGAACAATGGACAGGGCAAAGATAAGCCTTTCATAAATTGTGGGTGAGATCTGCCCAGTTAGGCATTTATCATCAGTTCACCCTGGTTACTTTTGGTCACTAAACTTGTCAGATTTATTATAGAGCCTCCTTTACATTCACAGAGTGAACTGTAGGTTTTGCCATTGATGGGTAGATACAGGATTCTTTGATGACATACAATACAATGAATCATGTTCTTTCTTGGCTTTTGGCTGAAGTTCCAAAGACTGAACACATCATTGCAGATGCATCCTGTCTTACCTCTCTAGAATGTAACCTCTGTGAAGGCAGGATTTTTGTCTTTTTTGTATGTGGTGGTATCTTCAGCACTTAAAATAATACCTGGTAGATAGTAAAAAAAAAAAAAAAATAGCTGTTGAATAAATAAATGAGTGAATGAATGGTTGAGAAGTTAATGAATAGATGAAAAGCTTAGTGTGTCTGGGATTTGGGCAAATATTTATTTCCCTACTGTTTTGAGATCAACTTTAGGGTAGTGAGTTCCACAGTGGCAGCCTCTAGACCAGCGGTTCTCAACCTGTGGGTCGTGACCCCTTTGGGGTTGAATGACTCTTTCACAGGGGTTGGCTAAGACCATCGGAAAACATATATTTCCGATGGTCTTAGGAACCGAGACACCACTTCTCTAAACGTCTCCAGGCGGGTCCGCCAACATGCAGATACGCCCACATATGAGTACCTGGTGTGATGACATCATCGTGCCAACCCCATCACATACACCCCGTACAAATACAGGTGTATGTGACAGGGTTGGCACCATAATGTACTTATGCGGACCAGTCACACATGTGTAGAGAGCAGCTACTGTGTAGAAAGCAGCTGCTGTGTTGAAAGCAGCTACTCTGTTAAAAGCAGCTACTGTGTTGAATGCAGCAGTATTGGAGGTAAAATGACACTTCATGAATTATAATTACTGGGTAAATGTAAAATCATGTATTGTAAAATCATCAACTACTGCAAAAAAAAATCTGTACCATGGGAACTTAATCTGGATGCTGATCGGTCTTTTTATATTCAGCTGTGGTTGATGTGAATACTGCCCCCTTGTGATAGTAACAGGTATGTAAAAAAAAAACAACAACACAGAGAATGGTAAATCATAGGAAACTTTAATGAACTGTATTGATTGAACTATGCCATGTATCATCTTTTGTATTATTAAAGCTATTGTTATATATTATTTTCATTAGCAAACCATCCCATGACAATGGATCATGTAGAGAAGAACATTAAGAAAATATAGTGAGGATTTTTTACAGTATGGTTTTATCTCAATAATTACAGCAGGAATTGAGAAACCGCAATGTGTTATTTGTTGTGAAGTTCTATCAGCCGAATCTATGAAGCCGAACAAACTAAAATACCATTTTGATAGCAAGCATATGAGCTTTGCCGGCAAGGATACCAACTATTTTAGAAGCAAAGCTGATGGACTCAAGAAAGCCAGACTTGACACTGGTGGCAAGTACCACAGACAAAACGTAGCAGCCGTTCAAGCTTCATATTTGGTGGCACTCAGAATCGCCAAAGCTATGAAACCTCACACCATTGCTGAGGATTTACTGTTGCCAGTGGCCAAAGACATTGTTCGAGTTATAATCGGAGACGAATTTGTTAAGAAATTGAGTGCAATTTCCTTATTTAATGACACTGTCCTCAGAAGAATAGATGACATGTCTGCTGATATTCTTGATCAGGTAATCCAGGAAATTAAATCCGCTCCACTTCCAATATTTAGTATCCAGCTTGATGAATCTACAGACATTGCAAACTGTTCAGTTACCGGTTTATGTGAGGTATATTAATGATGGTGACTTTAAAGATGAGTTTCTTTTTTGCAAACCTCTTGAAACGACAACTACTGCACGTGATGTATTTGACACAATTGGTTCATTTCTGAAAGAGCATAGGATCTCTTGGGAAAATGTTTGTGGTGTTTGCACAGATGGTGCTCCAGCTATGCTAGGATGTCGATCTGGATTTCAACGTTTGGTACTGAATGAGTCACCAAAAGTCATTGGAACTCACTGTATGATTCATCGGCAAATATTAGCAATGAAGACGCTGCCACAAGAGTTACAAGAAGTAATGAAAAGCATCATAAGTTCTGTCAATTTTGTAAAGGCGAGCACTTTAAACAGTCGACTGTTTTCGCAACTGTGCAATGAGTTGCATGCGCCAAATAATGCTCTGCTATTTCACACTGAAGTGAGATGATTGTCAAGAGGAAAAGTTTTAAAACATGTTTTTGAGCTTCATGATGAACTCAAAACGTTTTTTAATCAGAAAGCAAGACCACGGTTCGAAGCACTTTTCAGCGATAAAAATGAACTACAGAAAATAGCTTACTTGGTTGACATCTTTGCCATCTTGAATGAGTTAAATTTATCACTGCAAGGACCAAATGCAACATGCCTTGATTTGTCTGAAGAGATCCAATCATTGCAAATGAAACTTCAGCTTTGGCAAAAAAAAATTGGATGAAAATAAAATTTACATGTTGCCTACCTTATCTGCTTTCTTTGAGGAACATGACATTGAACCAGACAAAAGGATTACGATGATAATTACTGTGAAAGAATGTAATATTTTCTCTCTTTTCCATGTCCAGTGCAGCTAGAGAGCGGGTCCAATTCCTGAGTAGAGGCGGCTGGGGATTGAGAAATAAAAGAAAGAGACAAGACACAGAGATAGAAAGAAAAGCTGGGGCCGGGTGGACTGCTGCCCTCTTCTGATGGAGAGACAGTGACCCAGAGCCGATGCAGCATGTTTATTTTATACCCCCAAATACCAGGAAGTTTCACCAAAAGGTCAAGACAAAAAGAGATTATTTGCATTCTTGAGTAGGCCCTGAGCATTCCTGGTGCTAGGCTGGATTTAGATATCAAAACCCACTTCCCTACACCTGGGCAAAGATAAGAGTCAATGCTGAGAACACATCTGCCTTTTTGGTAAGATGTGTAACCAAGACGCGGCTTTGCCTGTCGCCTTAGGTTCAGCTGACAATCATTAAGGAAGAATGCCCATGTTCCTTCCCAGGTGCTCTCTACAAAAGAACACTTGCACATGCTTGCTGATGAAATTTCATTGTACTTTCCATCTACCTGACACCCCATTTGCACTTGCCAGGAGCCCATTCACAGTCAAAGTTGAAGATGTTCCTGAGACAGCACAAGAGGAGTTCATTGAACTTATTAACAGTGATGCAGCGAGAACTGATTTCTCTACAATGCCAGTTACAAAATTCTGGATCAAGTGTTTGCAGTCATATCCTGTTCTGTCTGAGACTGTGTTGTGCCTTCTTCTTCCATTTCCAACAACATATCTTTGTGAAACAGGGTTTTCCAGCTTGTTGGTTATCAAGTCTAAATACAGAAGTAGACTTGTTGTAGAAGATGATCTTCGTTGTGCTCTTGCAAATTTCTGATCTGATGAGAAAGAAGCAATCTCAACCTTCGCACTGATGTTCGCTTTTTACGCATACTGTCGCAAAATGTAGCAATGTAGTTTACTGTTGTTATATTAAGACTGTTACTCATGCTTCAAGACAAAATTTCATTTATTTGTAATTAGAAATAAATATTTCACAATATATAATTACATATTGTTTTTGTGATTAATCACTATGCTTTAATTATGTTCAATTTGTAACAATGAAAATACATCCTGTATATCAGATATTTACATTACGATTCATAACAGCAGCAAAATTACAGTTATGAAGTAGCAATGAAAATAATTTTATGGTTGGGGGTCACCACAACATGAGGAACTGTATTAAAGGGTTGCAGCATTAGGAAGGTTGAGAACCACTGCTCTAGATTATAAAGCAGAATCTTTGTTTACACGGTATTACTTCCCCCCCCCTTGAATTAAATGCCTTTAGACAGAACATAAATGCTATGATTTACCATGCTTTCTTCCCTCATATGTCTTACACTTGGCTGATTTACATATTTACTTTACCTGCCTGTATTATTTTTGCAGGTGTTTTAGTTTGTGACCTGCTAATTTCACTTTAAAGATGTCGAGAGCAATGTTACAGATGCCAAAGCCATAATTCATGGATTCATTGTGAATTGAGCATTTGTCATGAATTGGGCTAGTAAGTGCAAGAACCAAAGATGAAAAAGTCTCTTCCTCAAAAGCTGAAAACCTAATGTCACAAAAAGTCTGAATCACACATCCAATAGGCCCTCCAGTTTAACACCAACAGCCCTTCTTTTCTCACCAGGAAGGCCATATTTCAACAATACTCTCATTCTGACATATCATTAGTTATTTCCTTATTTCCTTTTACCCGCATGTTTTAAGTTTTTTTACTTATCTTCACTAAACAAATAGATCTCTCTCTCTCTCTGAGGAGTCAGGTTCCAAGCCAGGATCCCGTGTGTGATTTTTTAGGTCCATCCAGGCTTTGCCTGTCAAGCCTTATGGAGAGAAGCTGCCCTCCTGATGCAGACTGGCTGAGTAACTGGACAATCAATGGGTCTGTGCTGCCTGTCACTACTTGACCCAATTAAGCAGAGACAGGGTTCAATCATATATAAGCGTTTATTCCAATACTGCCAGCAGTATGGGAGAGCAGCAGGTCATCCACAAAAATCTGCTCTGCAGCCCCCCATAAGCCAGCTGCTGATATAGGGTAAGATATTACACGGAAAAATGTGGATTATAGGCATGAAGAAGTAGGAGGCTGGGGTGGGACTCCATTGTTTGGGCAACAAGGTTGTTAATCTTTCCATGATGATAGGCAGTTCTTGAATGAGAATGCTTCCAAGGTTGATTCCCAGGTCCAAGGTTGACTCCCAGTTCCCAGGGGCATACAACCCCCAGCCAAGTTAAAATGTCTTTTCTTTAACCAGAACAAGGCAATCATGGTTATTAGAGCATTATTAATATTTCCCATAACCATAGCTAGTCCCCAGTATTCTATTTTTGCCCCTAACAGCTGCACAGCCCATACACTGTAGTTTTCTGGAGAGACTTGCAGTCAAGTACTCACCCATCCCCAGCCCTGGTGCAGCCATGCTCATTCCTATGCATGTCTAGCTACATTCCTAGCCCAGGTTCCTCCATGAAGAGGCCGCCTTCTCAGGGGCCTTGACTCAGGTATTTTTTTCTACTTGACTCAGTACCTTTCTATGCTTCCCTCTCCCCCAAGCCTGGGGGTCCATAAAGAGGCAGGAGCCTTTGGGGCTCTTCAGCAATGAGATGATTTCCCTTTTCTGCACTGCTTCCATCTGACCTTTGCCAGTTTCTGATCTGTAGGAGGAAGTTGAACACTAGGAGGCTGGAACTTCTTTGTTCCTCTTGCTTCCTTCTTTGTTCCTTCCTTCTTTGTTCCAAATCACAGTACATGAATAAAGGCTTGATTATTACTGATTTTTTTTTTGACAGTCTGTACATCCAAGCAGGTTATGGGAAACAAAACTGACTCCTGATTCTCCTTGTCTCCCCACTTTTCTTTTTCCCTCTCTCAATATCTCAGGACCAGTAGAAAGCATAGCATTCTCTTGGTTTTTGCTTATTTTGAGAATATGACTTTTCACTTCTGTTTAATAATCCGTCATAGGTTGGAGTTAATTCCATCTAGTGGAAGCCACTAATGACATCCAATTGTGCTTACAATAAAATTTAAATTCTTTATTATTATGGATAATAAGGCCCCCAAATATCTGACCCTCACTTCTTCAAACTTACCCTCCTATCAGTCTGCCTCATTTGTTACATTTCAGCCATGCTGGTCTTCTTTCTCAAACACATCCAACTCTTTCCTGTGTCGGAGCTTTTGTGCACAGTTTCATCCCTGCCTAAATGTTTTCCCACAGCTCTTAGCATGGCTGTCTTCTCATTCCTCAGCTCAAATGTTGCCTCCTTCAGTAGTTGTTCCTTTTCCAGTGTGTTCTTCATCCGGTCATTCTTCATTCCATTGCTTTGCTTTATTTTTGTAACAGTTTTCACTGCCTTCAAATATGGTGTTCATTTACTTACTTGTTTATTACTAGAATGTTGCTCTGATTTACATCATATTCCAGGGCTCGGGATGGGGTCTGGTGCATGCATCAGTGTACTTTCCTCCTGTCCCCCTTTGACTTCCACCAACATACAGGTCACCCATTGTGCTCCTAAAGCTCTGGGTCCAGGCCCCATTAATGGCCTATTCAGTGCTCTATTGTACAGTCCCATGAATTCCTCTCCTTAAGTGTATTTTATCATTACTCTATCTCAATGAGCCATTCTCAGAATCAGAATTTACCATCATCTCAAACTTCTAAAATTTTTCTCTCTCAGACAATAATTACCACATCCCTTTCTTCATTCCAACTTATTTTGTCCCTGAAGCTCTTACTGATTTTAGATACTAAATCCTTTTTCTTCTAATTTATAATAAGTCCGCTAAATTCCATTTTCTTTCTTTTCTGCTTAGAACTTATGACTAAATATTTCAATTTACTCTCTTAAGCTTCTAAAAGTTGTCTTTGTTATATGACTCTACATTGGACTTACTTTGGCAATGTACTTTGTCTTACAATATCAATGTAATGGGCTTAACAATGAATGGACTTAGCAATGACGATATTCTTTTCCTTTCATCCTGTTCCAGGGTAGAGAGTACAATTAGAATCTCAGCTCTGTTTGGTAACCCTTTAATTCACCCCTATTGTGCTTTTTCTTTGCTCAAGCCTCCAACTGTACCCTCATGCTCACCATAAGACCACATCTTTTCTATTGAAAAAAAATTAAAAAACAAAAAAACAGATTCCATCAGACATGAATTATTCTAATTCCTTACCACCTTGGTTCCAATCCTATCTACAGCATCTCCTGTCCTTTTCTTCTTCTGACTTATCTCAGAGCAGAAGTGTACGATTTATTCATTTATGGTCTGTACCTAGTACACTCTCTGGTAGACATTTATTATATATTGATTGAATAAATGAAATAACAGCAGATAGGCAGTTTATTAGCAGAAAGTGGGATGTTTAACATTCTGAACACCAATATAGATGTGCTTGACAGAGCTGTAGTCTGGACTAGAATGAAGCTAAGTATTAAAAAAGCATTTGCCTTGGTAAAATTTGTAGGAGCACTTAACCTCACTATCAAGCTGGGACAAACTTGACTGTGTGATCAAATAGATGCCACCCTGGCCCTAGAGACAGGAGACATAGTTTCTCATCTTGACTCTGCTACTAGATGTCATTAGCTCTCTAGACCTTGATAACCTCATCTGAAAATTAGGGGCCTGATAGTCTCTAACTTCTCTTTGGCTCTAAAAGTCCATGATTTTTGTATTCCCTTGTCATTGTATCAGACTGACAGCTAAAAGTGAGGACCTCATTATAGAATGGGTGAGCCTAGGTGAGAGGGTATATATCTCATGCCAGACTCCAGAAGGAAGGACAGCACCAAAGACATACTGAGTTTATTTTATTGTTTTATTTGGGCCTACACATCGTGGGGGACATGAAAACTTGAGGCTTGAACCTCAATCTTTGTACTTATTTCAAAAAGCAAAGTTATCAGTCAAGAAGTGGATCTTAGTAGAAGTAAATATTATGCAAATAATCTTGTACTTTTCGTTTTGATGCAAAAGGAAAACATTGAGGGCTTTTATACATGACATAGACCTTTACTTTAGACTAGGGGCCCAGTGCACGAATTCATGCACCTTGAAAGGAACTGTGGGACTCGTGGCTGCGGTAGGCACAGGGACTGGTCTCGGCCCATCCTCCATGCCCTCGCCCAGCCCCTCCCACCGCAGCCCCTGGTTCCCTGTCTGCTGGCAGCCCCACTTCCGCTGCCACTGCTCCCATGCACCGAAGGCACTGGCCCCACTCACACCTGCTGATGGTGTAGAGCAATTGGGGTTGGCACCTGCAGCAGGTGTGAGCAGCGGCTCCAGCACTGGCTGCAGGTCCAAGCAAGCGGGCCAGTGCCCGCTAAAGGTGTGAGCACCCAGTGGGACTGCGGCATGTAGGAGCAAAGAATTTTCAGTAACCACCAGAGGCTCACTCTGATGACAGCGACCAGCGACCTGTCTTGGTCTGGCACCTCCGCTCACCTGCTCCACCATCCCGCCGCAGCCAATGCCCGCCATGTTACGCGCTCTGCCGCCTGCTGCTATGCCCACCATGTTCCGCACATGCTCCCTGGTGGTTAGCACACGTCATAGTGACCAGTTGTTGGGTTGTTCAGTTGTTCCGCCATTTGGTCTATTTGCATATTAGGGTTTTATATATATAGATATCATAGATATAGTCTGGCTATGATGAGTACAGTAACACCTATTAATTTTCCAATTATTTCAAGTGGACTATAGAACAGAGTTAATTATTGATTTTGAGTGTGAAAGCTCTTAATTTGCTATTTAATCACTTTTTAGTTATGGCCAAGAAAGATGAAGAAACTGAGTAAAGATGGGTAAAGTCATTGTCCCTCACTTTTTTGAGAATATTAATTAATGTTTTTATCCATCACATACTCAAAAAAACATGATTTTAATTATTACTTGTAAAACTTGTTATATTTTTTTTCTGTATCTTATTTCTATCCTAAAGCTTCATTTAAGCCCAAGAGAAATGTGTATAGGGCTCTGCATGTACTCTTACTGATAAGCTCTGCCAGAACCAAGAGGATACAAATAGCAGAACTATATTTCTTTTCTTCTCAAGCATATTGTTTCTGTGTCACTCTGAAGCTGAGAATGACCTCAGTAACAAAGTTAGTGAGAAGGTAGATATCTCTGATGTTATTATTTTCATTGTGTGTGTGTGTGTGTGTGTGTATTCATTCAAAGATACAAATTAATAGACTTTTTGTATAATCAGATGCAAAATGGTAGGTACATTGGTGGGCAAAGGAGTGTGTACCTTAACTGGGCTTGTTAATTAAGATCATGTAGTGAGACCAAAATAGAATATTTCATTTCCATCTGGAATAGGCAGCTTTAGAGGAATAAAATTTTTGACTCAGGAATCTAGAAATGAGTGCTGCCATCTGTCTTTCCACAAGGAAAATTGGGCAAAAGGGGGTTATTATGAAGATATATCTCATGAACACGATATCGTCTTTATATAAAACAAAAACTACATATTTATTTATGTGTCCATTGCCACATATCAGCAGGTCTGTGCCATTATTGGTTACTGGAAATGATGGATTCTTTACAAGTAGGGGTAAAGGATATGAATTATACTGCATTGGAAAGACAGTTGGATATTTAATAAACGCTTTTATTTTTTAACGATTGAGAGCCACTTCAGTTGCATTTATTTTATATTTACTTAGTGGCTATGGAGTGCCTGGCATTCTGCAAAAGCTCCTACCCTTGTAATGCAAATGGTCAAATTTGGACACATATGCAGTCACAGTTTCATATACCCACAAAATGCACTTGTCTAAATACTACCTGGATTGGGTACAACTCTAGTCATCTATGGATGAATAAAGGTGATAAAAATCAAAACAGATGCTGGTTTAAAAGAAAAGGCAATTCAGTCACCTTTTAACTTTCCCCTTAATAGCACTAACAATGATATAACATGGATTTATTCATTGTTTACTTGAAAGAACTTTTGCATCCCCATTCCGAGGTATTCCTTTCAAATAACCATTAGACATGTATTTTAAAACACCTGTAAAATCACACACTCTAGCTCCTTCAGGCCCATGGTAGATAAAATACCAAATAAAAACTGAAATGGTTTCCAGTTTCTTCTTTTCCCTAATAAGCAGAAAAGCCTATTTTAATACCTGAATATTTAGTTGTAATATATATAATTTCATAGTCTTGCTATAAAATATGTTTTTCCTCCTTGTACAAAGACATAACAGATGCAATCAGAGAATATTATGTTGTCATATGCATCAGAGGAATAGAGCTGGTATTAAATATTCCACAAAGTACTCTGGCAAAGGCATCAAAAAAGGAAATGGCATGACTCAGAACCCCTTTCACCTTTCAACCCCGGGGGGCCTCATTATATCAGGGAATTTATTGGCAAAAGTCAAATGCAGACTGGGCTATAAATTGTCATGGGGAGTGGGAGGGAAAGGAAGAGTTCTCATCATGTCAAAAGCAGCACCTTCTCAAGGACCAAATAAAGTGCTGATTTTACATGCTTTGTTGATCATCCAGATACTGAGTAAGGAAGGGGAGGTTTGATAGATGAGACAGCCCATTTAAAATCGCAGACAGTGGTAAGTGATGGAGTTGAATAACAATGACCAGAGAACACTTCATGCTCCATCACTTGCAAATCCTGATTACAGACAAGACACCTACAAGTGACTGAGATTTGGAGGTATCATAGTCCATGTTTATCAGCAACTTGGTGCAGCCTCTGTGGGGGGCATCCACTGTCAATCTTCATTGTATTAATATTCTAGGTTTTATATTCATTCAGATGAAAAAGTAATGAAACTTCAAAACAATGTAATCATATTACAGTATGTCTAAACCTACCTTCTAAGACACTCTCTGTGCTTTGGATGATGCTTTGTGTCATTCAACAAGACTTTTTTTAGTCTTGGATGCTTTGTGTCATTCAACAAGACTTTTTTTATGCTGCATTGGATAATAAAAGAAATTGCTATTGTAGAGAAATAGCAATGTCTAAGAAACTTTTCTGATGGATGTTTCTCAGTTCCTAAAATACATTCTTCTTAAATAGAACCTTTTTCTCTATAAATGGGAAGAGAAGATGATTTGAAAGGAAATTAAATTAATTTTTCCTCACTTTGAATTTGTATATATCCCAAAATGTATTTTTAATTTTATTGAGCCTCTACTAAATGCCAGATATTTTTATATATGTTGTTTGTTTGTTTGTTTGTTTGTTTATTATTTAACAAATATCTGTTAAGTAGAAAATGCTGTTCAAGAAAGTAATGCTATAGCTGTAAAAAAAAGTAGACAATCTTTCTTCTTTCATGGAACTTATCTTCTGTTTATGGTAAGAAACAAATGAACAAGAAAGCAAATAAAAACAAATATGGACTATGAAAATATTATAGTAGAAATAAACTGTGTATACCAAACATTAATTGAACATCTGTCATGCACAAAACAATGTACAAGATGCTTTCAATCACAGAAATGAACAATAAAATAAATTTCCTGCCCTCAAGGAGTTTACAGAAGTATAGAAAAATACAAATCATCAATCCCTTAGTTCAAGTAAAAGTATTATACATGTAACTTGGTATGTGGTTTTACCTCTAAGCTTAATTTATAAAATCTCTTCCTCAAAAAGTTTGTGTATGAGAATACCATAATAAACAATGGCTAAATTTTGGGAGAGTTATGTGCACACCTGAATTTAAATCTAAGAGAGAAATTTAACTGATTGTATGTCCAAGAATCCAACTGAATTATCTGAATTTAAATTGAAGAGAGGTGCTTAATAGAAGTTTTTGTATGAATAATTTTATAATGTCAACCTGTATTGGGGAACAGTAATGTGCATTTCTCACTTTTTTCAAAGTTTGATATTGGGTCAGATTTTTGAAGGAGGAATACAAGTTGATTTGGTTGTGGAGGGTAGAGGTGCATTATAGACAGATAAAATAGCATGTAAAATGGCCCTGGGTTGGTTAATTGGATGTGAACCATTCAAAGAATTGAAAAGGAGGGGAGAGTAAAACAAAATGAAGCTGCCGATGGAAAGGTGCATAAGAAGGATCCCACAAATGTTTTGTTAAGTAGTGCTTTAAGCAGAGGTCAATATGAGCATACTTGTTTTTAGAAAACATCACTATATTGCAAAATAGGGAACTGATTGAAGACTAGTATAATGTGTACAAATAGAAGAATTAGGTGGCTCTTGAGGTAGTCCACTCAAGGGATAATAGTAACTTAGGCCAAGTTACTGGTCCCATAGATGGAGAATGGTAGATACATGAGAGATAATTAAAAGTTATAGTTCATAGGATTTCATTGTAGATTACATATGGAGACCAAAAGAAAAGAAGATTTCAAGGAAGACATCTGTTTGTTTGTTTTTAAGTTGTATAATAGGATGAATAGGATGAATGTAGAGCTATTCACTGAAAAGACTAAGTTTGGATGAACCATAAAAATTTACAGGCCATGATGAATTTGAGTTGCCTTTTAAACATTCAAGTAAAGTTGACAAATAAGTGGCTATTTTCCAGACACTATATCAGCCAGGGTTCAACCAGAGAAGCAGAACTAGTAGAAGCTATGCCTTGTATCCATATAATATGTGTGTGTGTGTGTTTTAGGGAATTGGGTAACACTATCTGGAATCAGGTTAAGCAGTTGAGTCTCTATAAGAATGCTGTCTCTGCATCTGATGTGGAACTTGAAGTCCATAGGACAGACATTCGGAAGAGAAGATCACAAGCAGACTGATTCTACAAAAATAGAGAACTGGACTCCCAGGAGAACAGACTGAATCCCATATTTGTTCTTACTTCTCTTACCTTGGTAATGAAGGTATCTTATAGAAGTCAGAATCCTTCATCACAGAGCTACACACACACACCCCACACTCATATCTGGCGCAGGAGTCAAAGAAGCTGAGGGAAGATCTAGGGGAAGGAAAACCAATTCCAGGCCCAGCTGTTGGTTCATGCCAGCAAAGTCAGTCAGCAGATTAGCAATGTATGTAAGCTACAAAATGGCCGCTACTTCTCTTCTGCCTTCTGAATTCACCAAGAATCTCCTAGGTGGCCCACCCTAACAGGAAATATACAAAAAAGCAAACTCTGGAAAATATAGTTCAGCCCAGCCAAGTTGACATATCACAAAGCCCTCACAGACACAGTGTTATTTTGGATGAGTGCTATGATGATTAAGACCATTTTTTCTGTCTTTGTATACCTGACAATTTTCATATCATTTTGTAGGCTTAAAAGTAGCCTCTGGGACTTCTCGCCAAGCTTGGGAGTTTAAAGAAAACTTTCTAGATTGAGTTAAGTTTTAAATAATATGTGTAAGGGGTTCCTAGACTGGAGATCTTGAGTTTTTCTTACTTTTGCCCAAGTTCTGCAACCTAGGAATAGCTCCTCTGTAACCTTGAACCCACTCTTTGTGGGTCCTTTATCTTCTCTTTGTCATCAGTGGCTACAGTTTCAAGTGACACTGGAAAAATGTGTCCTTGTTAAGAGGCTCACAAGCATTCTAAGTCTGCTGTCTATCCATAAAATCTTTGGGGTTCCAGATTAACTACATTCTCTGTATCAATTCAGAGTTTTTAACAGAAAATTTGTTGGTAGTACCCTAAATTTGGACTGTGCATTAGGCTGTTTTAATTGGCCTTTGGTATCCATGGACATTCTAAATTTTATACGTTACTAGTTAGAAATGGCAATCAATTGCATCTACAAACTCTGCAAGTCTCATAATTTTTGCATTTTCTATATTCCTTTAATTCTTTGTCAACTGATTAGTTCCTTTCTGAGCTCTTTTTCCTTCAGTACTTTGTCAAATAGTGCCAAAAGCAATCATATTTCCAGTATTCTTTTTTTTCCTTTTCATTTTCCTAAAGCCACAGGTTTACTAGGCACATTATTTACCTTCTGAACCATTACAAGGGATGGTTTTACAAATTGGATGCTGGAAGAATAGTGATAAAACATGTTTCTTCAATTTACCAATCCCCACTATGTGGCTTAGAAGTCAAAGCTACATATTTTAGTTCTGTTGTTTTTATGGAGGCACCAATTTTCATGTTAGATTTTCCTAGATTATGTTACAATAACAAACACCCTCACACATTTTAATGGCTTACAATAATAAAAGTTTCTCGCTTACATTAATGTTCATTGTTAATTGGCTATGGCTTTACACTACACACTCTTTATTTGGGGAACCAAGCTGAAGAAATAGTCCTGTCTAGAGCATGCAGACTAATGGCAGAGGGGAAAAGAGTGAATAGTTACATGATTCAACAGCTCTTAAAGATTCTGGTTTGAAGTGGAAATTGTCACCATCACACACATTCTATTGGCTAAAGAAAATTATATGATCAAACAGCATTATGAAGCAGGGAAGTATTATGCTCTCAAAAGGAAGAGCAACACATATTTTGAGTAAATACTGCCATCTCACAAAATTTAAGCTGAAGGGTGTCGTTCAGTAGTAATAGAATATAAAATAAAAGGACAGGAGATAATACTAGAGCATTAAATGCAGATATGTATTTGGCAGGGGCTCTATACAATGCTAAAAAGTACTTTTGTTTTAGAAGCCAATGGGGATTATTGATGGTCTTTAAGAAATGTCATAATGACATTTTAGTTTATGCAGTGTTATAACAGTGATAGATACAGGAAGACCAATTAGGATGTTATTTATATAGGTTCAATGAATGATGATAAGGGCATGAACTAGAGCTATGGTAACAGGAAAAGATGGGGGTGTGTTGTATTCTCATTTGGTAGATAAGAGTCATATGAAAAAGGTAAATATTAAGAAAGGAAGGAAAGTTGGCAAAATTGAAAAGAAAGAGGCTAGTAGATTATCTTAAGGGACATGGCAGGGAATAAATACAGTTAAAGATACATTTTGTAGGTGGTCACAAGTTCGGGCTATTTCTTCCTGAAGGTTTCAGATTTCTGTGTGAAATATAGGATGCTCACTTAGATGAAAAGACATATAATTTGGATAGGAGGTTTAAAGACAGTCTCTGAGAGGAGTGGGAGAGAGAACAAATAAAAGTTAAAACTGTAAGGTAATTAAGAGCCCTGCCTACTGAGCGTGTAATGACTTGAAAAGACACATTTGGTTGCTTTTTTCCACCAGTGCTAAACAACCTAGGGGTTTGAAGAGAATATAAGGCTGGGGTTATGAAGGGAAGGGAAAGTGGAAATTCTGAGGTAATTGAGGATGTTAGTGAGAATGTGATTGAGGTTATAAACCAAGTAGTTTAGACAAGTTAGGGAAATAAGTCAGATAAGAGTCAAAAGACAGCTGATAATCTGGAAAATTGAACAGTTATGGGGCCCTTCCCTCTCTGCAGTTAAAGAGTAGGTGTTAGTAAGGGCATGAGCATGATTGATAAGAGTCTGAGGTAAAAGAGTGGGATAGTTGCATTTTAGGTTTTTTATTCAGTTCTCATTTCAGCTTGGTGATGAGGATTAGGACAAGGCAAAGTGCACAGTTTGAGTGGTGCTCAGGCAAAAAATATCTTCAGAATTGAGTGAGTAAAATAAATGTGAGAATAGTTGGAGTGATTATGAAAATTGACATTGAAATCATTCTTGGTGATGTGAAAGGTAGATATAATTTATAAGGCTTTTTTTGAAAGATGCCATTACTTCAGGAATGGCTAGGAAAAAAATTAGAGAATTATTAAATTTGTTGATTCCTACTTGTGGTTGGAAGGATTCTAAAATTACCTCTAAAGACCCTAACCCTTATAGAATGATGTGGGCTTGAATGTGGCTGGAACCTATAACTTGTATCTGACCAATAGAACATGAGAAGGTGATGGGGTTTCATTCCCATGGTTTTGTTATGTATATGGCATAGATGAGGGCCTTTTGCAGGTGAGCCTGGCTTTTTCAGATGAGTCATTAAATGAAAGTCTGGAGGTCAGAGCTGGAAAAAGCCAGAGAAATGCTCTCCTGCTGGCCATTAAAAAGCCAAGAGCATGTCGTTTATTTCCATTGGGCTGGGGAAGAGCCTTTAGGAGCTAAGGATCTCATTCCTACAATCACAAGGAAATTAATTCTGCCAACCACCACGTGAGCTTGGAAGAGAACCCAAGCCACAGATAACACCCTTGATTGTATCCTTGTGAGATCTTGAACAGAGGACCCAGCTAAGGAAGGCCAAGACTCCTTACCCATGAAAACAGGCCAAGACTCCTTACCCATAATAAATATAAGTTATGCAGCAGTAGAAAACGAATATACTAAGTTAAATCTACCACCTGTTAGTAGACTAAAGGGTTTTCATAAACTTGTGTATAGTTCTATAAAATAAAGCTTTCAAATATTTATTTTTACCTTAACTTTTATCTACAGAGACAAACATGACATGGTTTCTAATTTAAGATTGTAAATTAGAGCATGAGAAGCAAGCTGTGCAGTAGATGGATACAGAACAATAGGATGGATCTCAGTCACACTTCTCATTACTCCTACTCCTCTTAGTCAACTTGTCTGCATGGAGCAGAAATGAAAGGAGCAGGCATGTCCAGACAGGGGGGCTCGATCTGCTAACAGTCATCACTTCAGGAAAAGAAGCTGGGTGAGGAGGGGAGTAAACAATGTGAAGTTGGTGAGGAATCTGAGACTGAGAATGAAAATAAAGTGGTAGAAAGGGAAACAGGGGCAAGGGAAGGAGAGGAAGAATCATCTCAGTGGCTGCTTGATAGACACATGACTTCATTATGGCTTCTGGCATTTACCCTCTCCCCTAAAATAATTTATCCCTCCAAGGAGTATGGGAGAGCTTGCCTAGATAGCAAGCAGTAATAGCAATTTCTTCCACATTCTGAGTTCTACCCCTGCAAAATTATTAACAGTAACATTTAGCCATTCCAGGGCACCAAATAGATATGGATTAAAGCTTCTTCTATTTTTTATTCTATCATATCTGTTGGCTTCATTGCAAGTGAGCAGGAAAAGCCTTGTATCTGTTGGCTACAACAAAAATTAATGACCATGCAAGAAGAAAGCATTAATGGTTAAATGGAAAAACGTATAAAAACGTTTAGTAATATATGAATTCACATCACTTCTACTTACATAAAACACATTTAACATTTCAGTTCTGTTCTAAAGGTTCACTTTAGAGCCAGAATGCAAAACTTTATGAAATTGCTAAGTGTTTCAGACTAAATTATGAGTAATACTTTGGGACATGGTTAAAGATTTGTTAAACACACCACAGAGCAATTTAAAGTGTGCAATGATTCAATAAGGTAAAGGAGATACTTGGGAGTATTTGATTCATTATTTATGGAATTACACTTGAGCTATCACTACAGAGTGATTTTTCAATGGTAGGAATATATTCTTGACTTCTGTGGCTCATGGTTATTGGCAAAGGAAATGTGGAGTTAATTAACAATTAAATATGGGAAAATGTCTTTATTGAACTCATAATGCTCTGGTGACTGACTGGCAGAATTAGGATAATAGCCAATATAAACTTTTCACCATGGTGTGTGATTTGAGAGTAATTTGTATATTTAAGATACTACTTTTAAAGTACAGTCCATTCATTCATTCAAGAAATGTTTTATAAGCATATATCCTTTATTCAGAGTGATCATGACATACCTTTTATACAATCCAAGAGATAAATTAATCCCTTTCCTTCCCCACTTATAAAAGATCTTTGACTAATTACATTATATAATGATCTTGTCAAAAGTCCTTTACCTGGTGAGAATTCAATTATTTGGAGCAGGCAGAATTAACCACTAATATGTTTACAATCTGTGTATCCAACTGTGTTGCCAGAGTAGTCAGAGAGGAAATTTATTTGGCTAGTAAGTTAAAGATACTTCTCTGCTACTCCACACTATGTAAAACCAATGAAGTTGGTGTTCAGAAATGTATAAATTGGACTGAGCTAGAATAGGTATGCTGAATTTCAGAGTTACATACTTCATAAAGCTACATCAGATGTTTTGAACCTGTTAAGCAGATGAAAATTGGTAGAAGAAATACCGTCCCCTCACCCACCCCAGACAAGAGTAGGGAGAAAAAAAAGGTTCACACTCAATAAGTCACAGGTAGGCACCATGAATAAGTGTCCGAGGGAAATTGTACCAAGACTGAAATAAAACCAAAAGTTAATTGTGGAGATGGCTCAGTGAGAGCCAGACCTGCCTCTGAGACCAATGATTTTTCAAGCAAGAAAAAGGCATTTTCTGACATAGAGACAAAAAAAAAAAAAAAAGATCAATGAAACCAAGAGCTGGTTCTTTGAAATGATAAACAAGAATGAAAGAGGCGAAATAACAACAGACCCTACAGAATTACAAAGAATTGTTAAAAAATACTATGACCAACTCAATTCCAACAAACTAGACAACCTAGAGGAAATGGACATATTCCTAGAAAAATACAATCTTCCAAAACTTAATCAGGAAGAATCTAAAAATCTCAATATGCCAGTAACTATGGAGAAAATTGAAGCAGTCATCAAAAAGCTTCCAGCAAACAAAAGCCCGGGGCCAGGCAGCTTCACAGGGGAGTTTTATCGAACATTCAAAAAGAACTAAAACCTATCCTCCTCAGACTATTCCAAAAAATTCAAGAGGAAGGAACACTTCCAAGCTCCTTCTATGAAGCCAGCATCACCCTAATACCAAAACCAGATAAAGACAACACAATGAAAGAGAATTACAGGCCAATATCCCTCATGAACATAGATGCCAAAATCCTCAACAAAATTCTAGCAAATCGGATCCAGCACTACATCAGAAAGATCATACACCAGAGGTGGGCAAACTTTTTGACTCGAGGGCCACAATGGGTTCTTAAACTGGACCAGAGGGCCGGAACAAAAGCATGGATGGAGTGTTTGTGTGAACTAATATAAATTCAAAGTAAAGGAGCGGAGGGGAGAGCAAGAGAACCGGATAGAACAGCCGGATCCAGCCCGCGGGCCGTAGTTTGCCCAAGGCTGTCATACACCATGACCAAGTAGGATTTATCCCAGGAATGCAAGGATGGTACAATATCTGCAAATAAATAAACGTGATACATCACATAAACAAATTGAGAGATAAAAGTCACATAGTCATATCAATTGATGCAGAAAAGGCATTTGACAAAATCCAACACCCCTTCTTGATAAAAACCCTCAGCAAAATGGGAATAGAGGGATCATACTTCAACATAATAAAAGCTTTATATGACAAACCTACAGCCAACATCATACTCAATGGGCAAAAACTAAAACCATTTCACCTAAGAACAGGAATGAGACAGGGATGCCCACTCTCACCACTCCTGTTCCCATGAAGTGCTAGCCATATGGAAGTGCTAGCCATAGCAATTAGACAAGAAGAAGAAATAAAAGGTATCCAAATTGGAAAAGAAGACATAAAACTGTCATTATTTGTAGATGACATGCTACTGTACATAGAAAACCCTAAAGGCTCCATCAAAAAATTATTAAACTTACTAAATGAATTTGGCAATGTAGCAGGATACAGAACTAACACCAAGAAATCTATGGCATTTTTATACACCAATAGTGAACTTACAGAAAGAGATATTTAAAAAACAATCCCATTTACCATCGCACCAAAAAAAATTAAGATACCTAGGAATAAACTCAACTAAGGAGTTAAAGACCTCTACTCAGAAAACTATAGGATGTTGAAAAAAAAGATAAAGGAAGACATAAACAGATGGAAGAACATACCGTGTTCATGGATTGGTAGAATCAACTCCATACTACCCAAAGCAATCTGTAGATTCAATGCACTCCCCATTAAAATACCAATGGCATATTTCACAGACCTAGAAAGAACTCTCCAAAAATTCATCTGGAATAAAAGACCCCGAATAGCTGCAGCAATCCTGAGAAAGAAGAACAAAGTAGGAGGGACCTCAATACCAGATATTAAGCTGTATTACAAAGCCACTGTTCTCAAAACTGCCTGGTACTGGCACAAGAACAGACATATAGACCAATGGAATAGAATAGAGAACCCAGAAATCGACCCAAACCACTATGCTCAATTAATACTTGACAAAGGAGGCAAGAACATACAATGGAGTCAAGACAGTATCTTTAATAAATGGTGTTGGGAAAATTGGACAGATACGTGCAAAAAAATGAAACTAGACCACCAACTTACACCATACACAAAAGTAAACTCAAAATGAATAAAGGACTTAAATGTAAGATGGAAACCATAAAAATCCTAGAGGAATACACAGGCAGCAAAATCTCAGACATTTGCCAAAGCAATATCTTCACTGATACAGCTCCTAGGGCAATGGAAACTAAAGAGAAAATAAACAAATGGGACTGCATCAAAATAAAAAGCTTCTGTACAGCAAAAAAAAACAAACCATCAACAAAACCACAAGAAAGCTCCCCACTGCATGGGAGAACATATTTGCCAATGTTATCACTGATAAGGGTTTAATCTCCAACATTTAAAGGGAACTCATACAACTTAACAAAGGAAAGATAAACAACCCAATCAAAAAATGGGCAACGGACCTCAATAGATACTTTTTGAAAGAGGACTTAGGAAGGCAAAGAGACATATGAAAACATGCTGAAAGTCACTAATTATTCGAGAGATGCAAATCAAAATGATAATGCAGTACCATCTCACACCTGTCAGAATGGCTATCATCAACAAATCAACAAATGACAAGTTCTGGCGAGAATGAGGAGAAAAAGGACCCCTCATGCATTGCTGGTGGGAATGCAGACTGGTACAGCCACTGTGGAGAACAGTATGGAGTTTCCTCAAAAAACTAAAAATGGAACTCCCATTTGACCCAGTGATCCCACTTCTAGGAATATATCCCAAGAAACTAGAAACGCAAATCAGAAAGGATATATGCACCCCTATGTTCATAGCAGCACAATTTACCATAGCTAAGATTTGGAAACAGCCTAAGTGCCCATCAGCAGAAAAATGGATTAAAAAGCTGTGATACAGCCCTAGCTGGTTTGGCTCAGTGGATAGAGTGTTGGCCTGTTGACTGAAGGGTCCCAGGTTCGATGCCGGTCAAGGGCACATGCCCAGGTTGCGGGCTCATCCCCAGTAGGGGGTGTGCAGGAGGCAGCCGATCAATGATTCTCATCATTGATGTTTCTCTCTCTCCCTTCCTCTCTGAAATAAATAAAAAAATATTTTTTAAAAAAGCTGTGGTATATCTACACAATGGAATACTACACTGCTATAAAAAAGAAGGAATTTTTACCATTTGCAACAGCATGGATGGAACTGGAGAGCATTATGCTAAGTGAAATAAGCCAGTCAGAGAAAGATAAATATCACATGATCTCACTCATATGTGGGATATAATGATCAACATAATTTGATGAACAAGAATAGATCCAGAGACAAATGGCAGGGGAGCGGGGTGGGGGGGGGCAGGGGGGTAGAGAGCAACCAAAGGTCTTGTATGCATGCATATTAGCATAACCAATGGACACAGACACTGGGTGGTGGGGGCTTGCCCGGGGTGGGAATGGCTGGTGGGGCAGGGGGCGGGCGGGGAGTCAAGTGGGGAAAAAGGAGATATATGTAAAATTTTAG
Organism: Plecotus auritus; assembly: GCF_963455305.1. Classification (NCBI taxonomy): domain Eukaryota; kingdom Metazoa; phylum Chordata; class Mammalia; order Chiroptera; family Vespertilionidae; genus Plecotus; species Plecotus auritus. Next base: position 23,174,636 of record NC_137772.1, on the reverse strand, counting down.
ACAATGAAAAAAAGGCATTTTCTCACCCCCAGTTACCTTTTTCTGCATTTGAAAACCTTTCAAAGCAGAGAGCACATTTTCCTTATGCTCTATCTAAACTCATATGTATTATGTACTATCTCCATATACAACTTCTTTCTCAATCTACCTTTATAACATTTGTCATGAAAAGGAAGATGATTTTTAAAGAACTTTTTTTGCTCCCATCTCCTTCAGAATAAAAAAAATAAATCCCAATTGCTTTAGACTTAAGCAAGAACCATTATTTTTTTCTACCATTCAGTCATCTCTTGTTTTCATTTCTGGACTCCATCCAGTTTCCAGGCATCTCTCTTAACATCCTGACATTCAAATTGTTCTGTTAAGGTCTTGGCCACTTTTGAATAGCATCTGTGATTCTGCATCTTATTAAAACTTCAGAGTCATTGACAGTGGGTCTTTTTCACGCTCAAGTTGAGTATAGCCTGTCTGAGCCCTCTTTAAACCAGAACTCTTTGTCTGTGCTCACTGACCAAAGGAAGTTATGGATTCTTAGAGGGACCTTGGCTCTCTCTAGACATTATTGACATTGTTAGCTCATAGGCAAAGCACTTTAAGCAGTGTTTATTTATAGGCTCTCCTTCAATGAGTTGACATGAGGCTCCCAAATGCTGCTCAAATCACTACATGATGAACTGCTTACTAGAAGATCTCATGGCACTTTTGTTATTAACTCCTAAGACACTCAGACATGTGTATCTCCTTTCTGCAAACTGTGGATAAATCAAATATTGGTGGTTTGACTTCACAGGATTTACTATAGCTGGTCTACAATATGATTTTGTACCTCATAGGAATAGTCATCAGCTGGAATTTTCTCTGGTAAAGTAATTAATTAAGCTGCATAGGAATTCAGCACTTATAAAATAAATAGGGGAAAAATACCAATTATAGAGACATTTTATATTAGTTTTTAGTTATCCCCAGTGGTCATCTGCATGCCTTGCATATTGCTGTGTGATGGTGTTTTTTAACACCAATTGTTTACATAACTTTAAGATATTCTGACAGTGTCCTTGATTTAAATATTGCACAAGTATTCAATTTTTTAAAGGGGTGATTACAAATGGGATTTGTATCCAAGCCATTTCCCTCAAGCAACTTCTCAGCTGCAGGCCACTTAAGTGCGGTTAATTCATTAGAACAAGAAGAACTTGAGTTAAATACATTAGTGATGAACTGTTCATCTGTAATAAGGCTGACTCATGCTGGTAATTTCTTGCATAGTTATTATTCAACATGTACTCTAGAGTCCTGGCTGATGGGTAGGAAAACAATGAGAAATTCAGCTTGTCTTTTAGTACCTGGGTTTAAGAATATTATTTCCATGGTGCTGGCATAATTTGAGCATCTCGGTGTAATACTTCATAAACAGGTCATAGTTAAAATGGGCTAAGCACATTTCTATACTACCAGACCATTCAGGGAAGTTTGGAGACCCATGAAATTTAGGGAATGATAGTAGAGGGTGGGTGAGGTTATTCTTAAAGACTCATGTCTTCAACTCTGTTTCTTAAAATTATCTCTTTACAACAAAGCAAGCCCTTCTTAGAGCCAGAGACACACCAGCAGTCCCTTATTCCCTGAGCAAATGAATTAATTTGGCAGTTGCTATTCCTCTCTCCAGACCAGCCATGTGCTCTAATTGCCTATTTCCTCTTTCCTAGTTCAGAATTAAATACTCTCCTATCACTTCCTGTGTTAAATCAAAGCACATGTCAGCATCTGCTGGCCTCTAACAAATGTTCCTACTTGTCCTACCCCCCTCCTTTTCCCTCCCACCAACAAGCCTTCCATCCCAGTCAGTGTATTCAAACCCCTCTCTTACCTCCTTTCATGCCCTTTCTAGAGATTTAAAGTTTCAAAGGTCAGGTCTCAAAATCTCATTATTTCTTCTTTAAGTGTTGTGCCTATAAAATTCAAACTTATGAAGTAATAATCAACTATTTTAATAGAGGTTCTTTAATAAAAACCCCATGATTAAACTTTTAAAATCAGTGATTTTCCTGCTAGTGGGTTTATAAGGCTCTCTAAGTCTCTCTCTAATCCTAATCAGATATTTAGAAATATGTGCATTGTAGAATTCCTATTATTAATCAGCATACATTGCACTACCAAGGATTAATCTCAAATTTTAAGAGAATCTTACTGTTTCTCCTAAAAAAAATAAGAAAACATATGTAAGATGTATTTAAGAATGAGGATTAAACAGCATAACCATAAAGAATTGAAATATGTATCAAAGGAGTCAGCATTCTCTAGTACAGTGGACTCAAGACAAGACTAAGTATCAAAATGCTACTTGAGGTCCTTGTTAAAAATATAGATTCCACAGTCCAAAACCCTGACCTTCAACAGCATGGTTGTTGGGGCTAACACCTGAGAATCTTTGTTTTTCAGCCCCTCAGGTAGCCAATGTATTTGTTCTGTCCTCATCTTTTAGGATGTTTTGTTCATGGTTAATCTGCAGTGACTGGCACGTATCAGTGGCTCAGTGCTTACTAGGTGAATAAATCTCATTTGGAGGTGGGATTGAAAACCATTGAATTAGTCGATGGGACCTTGGAGCCAGATAATGATTGGTTTGAATCATAGCTCTGCCTGTTAATACCTGTGTGACCTTGGGGCAGTCCTTAATCTTTTTGAGCTTCAATTTCTCCATTTTTAAAATGATGATCAGAAATCCTAAAGTAAATATTTTTTGACTTAGTGAATGAACCTCTCAGGTCACTATAAGGAATGGGGATGATAGTTGCTAAAAACAATGCCTCACTCAAGAAATGGCATCCATTGTCATTATTTAGACGTGGAGGTAGAGAAGATTGCTTGGCAGGGATCATTTTTATGAGAACCTGAGGAAGCTCAAGCGAGTACCAACTTGACATAATGAGGTTAATAACTGGCCCTAAGAACTGACACTGCTGGGCTTAACTCATGTCATTTAAAAGAACGAAATAATCAGGTTCTCTCTGTGATAGGAGTTTAGTGTAAAGACACATAAGAAGTAACAAAGGAGGGTAATCAATCTCAAGGGTAGTGCAATGGAGCCCTGTAGAGAACTGGAGCTTTCAGACACCCCTGAAGCCCCAGTATCCCCACAGAGTCTAACAATCGATCTTTCCCCACTCTGCTCTCTGTGCTCTGCTTCTACTCTGCAGTTGCCACGTGCTCATCAACATAAACCATGATTCCTCTTTCAGCTCCCATTCTGAACTCGTGCCTTTCTTTAGTACTCTATCATCTTTCAGAAATAACTGATAAAATTTGATCCTCACTTAGAAAGTTTAGTCACAGTCTAGTGTAGATCATTTGTACTGAATAGACTTTTCATGCCAAGCCACCTCACAAACTTTGGGTAGCCTCTACAGGTAACTGCTTGTGGCAGAATTTCAACCCATAGCATAATCCTTAGTGGTGAGGGTAGCAAAGTCAAATGGCTCAAAGTTTAACAACATGTGTGTAAGGATTTGTTTTGGGACATTTTGTCTAGGAGAATTAAGAGGTTATTTTACTCCTTTGCTTGGAGACTGTATTGAAGAAGTATCTAGAAACTGTGTGTACCTGTCATCCTACTGATCCCTTCAGGGTAGTTTCTATTGAGAAAGGACATTTTATCCTATATAATAAAAGCCTAGGTGGTGTCATGCCCTCGTGCGACATCATCACAAGATGGCTACCACAAGATGGCCACCACAAGATGGCCGGCAGGGGAGGGCAGTTGGGGGCAAACAGGACTGCAGGGGAAGGCAGTTAGGGGCAAACAGGCTGGCAGGGGAAGGCAGTTGGGGGTGAACAGGCCTACAGGGGAGGGCAGTTAGGGGCAACCAGGCCTGCAGAGGAGGGCAGCTAGGGGTGACCAGACCTGTAGGGGAGGGCAATTGGGAGTGGCCAGGCCTGGAGGGGAGGGCAGTTGGGTGTGACCAGGCCAGCAGGGGAAGGCAGTTGGGGGTGACCAGGCCTACAGGGGAGGGCAGTTGGGGGTGACCAGGCTGGAAGAGGAGGGCATTTGGGGGCCATCAGGCCAGCAGAGGAGAGCAGTTGGGTGTGACCAGGCCAGCAGGGGAGTGTTTAGGGGGCAATCAGTCTGGCAGGCAGAAGCGGTTAGGAGGAATCAGGCAGGCAGGCGAGCAATTAGGAGCCAGCAGTCCTGGATTGTGAGAGGGATGTCCGACTGTGCACAGAGATCGGGCCTAAACCAGCAGTTGGACATCCCCCAAGGGGTCCTAGATTGCAGAGGGTGCAGACCAGGCTAAGGGACACCCTCCTCCCCATGCCTGAATTTCATGCACCGAGCCTCTAGTATCATTATAATAACCACTTATGGTAATGCTAAACTTTATGTACCTTTAAAAAATCATCTGGTAAGATATTTTAGATCATATCACTATCCATTTTTTTAAGTTCTTAATCTTTAATAGTCTATCTTTACCATCATAGTTATATTGATATACATGTGTTAAACTTGTAGATAATGCAAGCTTAGTTGGATTACTTCAGAGGGAAACTGTATACAGACACCTCTGAGGCAGTGGTTAGTAGTCAGAGTGTAGAAAGATGCTGAGTGCTTCAGGGCTGTTGTCTCCCAGACTATCTTCCAGCTTTGCCCCTCAGGAGCAAACTGTGTTAGCTTCCTAGGTGGGGATGTGCATGGACTATAGCACAGGTGAAGAGGAATAACTTTTCTCTAGATCAGCATGATGAGAGTTGGCACAGATAAACTAACAGCAGCATAAAGGGTATAGCAGAGATTAAAGCCTCCCATGACCAGAAGAGAAAAGCCAGGTGAAAGCAAGAAAAACAGCATCATTCAGGAGCCCTGGAATTCTGCCCCACCCCTCTACACATGCACATACATACCCTAAATAAGAATTTAGGGGCTGGGTGCCAGTGATTCAGCTAGAGGGTGATTATCCTTATATTGGTTACCTATTGGTGCATAGCAATTTGCCCCAAAACTTCATGTCATAAAACAACAAACATTTATATCTCACTAGAGGCCCAGTGCACAACATTCATGCACTGGGGGGGAGCGGTGTCCCTCAGCCCAGTCTGTGCCCTCTCACAGTCCAGGACTCCTCGAGGGATGTCTGCCTGCTGGCTTAGGCCTGCTCAACATCCCCTGAAGGGTCCTTAGTGCTACCACAGAGGCGGGGAGAGGCTCACGCCACCTCTGCTGCACTTGCCAGCTGTGAGCCCAGCTTCTGGCTGAGTGGCGCTCCTCCTATGGGAGCGCACTGACCACCAGGGGGCAGCTCTTGCATTGAGCGTCTGTCCCCTGGTGGTCAGTGGCATCATAGCAACTGATCGTTCCACCGTTCGGTCAATTCGCATATAAGAGATTTATTATATAGGATAGTTTCAATGGATTATGACTATGAGTGTTTCTGGCTCAAAGTTTCTCATGAGGTGGAAATGAAAATGTCAGTTGGAATTCTGTTTTTTTGTCTAGCGCTGGATGATCTGCTTCCAAGCTCACTTCGTGGTATTTGCCTAGTAGCCTCAGTTCTCACTCCATAAAGTTGCTTGAGTGTCCTTGTGATATGGTAGTTGGCTTTCCCCAGGCAAGCAATCCAAGAGTTAGTGAAAGGAGGAAGCTACAACTCTTTTTATGTCCTCATCACAGAAGTCTCGCTCTGTCACTTCCACCTAACTGCTCATTAGAGATGAGATCCGCCCACTCTCAAGAGAAGGAATATTAAGCTCTACATCTTAAAAAGAGATGTATCAAGAATTTCTAGACAGCCCTAACTGGTTTGGCTCAGTGGATAAAGTGTCGGCCTAGGGGCTGAAAGGTCCCAGGTTCGATTCCGGTCAAGGGCATATACCTTGGTTGCGGGCACATCCCCAGTGGGGGGGTGTGCAGGAGGCAGCTGCTCAGTGTTTCTAACTCTCTATCCCTCTCCCTTCCTCTCTCTGTAAAAAATCAATAAAATGATTTAAAAAAAAAAGAATTTCTGGACATATTTTAAAACCAATACAATTTTTACTCTGGTCACAATTTATTTATATTTGTCCCATATGTAAAATATATTCACTCTACTCTCTTATAAGAACCCCATTATTAGCTTGAAATCCAGAATGTTGTCTTCTAAATGACATTGAGACATGAATTAAGCCTCTCAGATGTAGTTCCTTAGGTATAGACTCTTAAGTATAGTTCCTCTTGACCAAAAGACCTATGAACTAAAGAGGCAAGTTATTGCTTCCTCCCCATGCCCTATATTCAATGGCGGGATAGACACAAGATAATGGCTTTAAACATGAAAGATACACTGGAATCACTGGTCTGTACCAAGTCCAAAATCCAATCTAGCATAGGTTGGCAGTTTCTTGATTGAGACACAAGGCCTGGAAATAATTCTTCATGGTCCTTGGCCCCTTCCTTGTTTTGGCCTTTTGATTCATCCTTCCTGTTTAATGAAAGTTAACATGAAAGATAACATGTGTTTTATGAAAGGTACATGAAAACTCAGTAATTTTCTGAGCCCAATTCCTGTCAGTGGAATGAGGTGGGGTGTCCAAAGGCCTTTTTTTATTTAGTACTATATTTAACCCTCTCAGTTTAAGCTAACAATGTTTCTGCTGATGTAATTCTTTTTCTAAAACCTTGCGGGTCTCTTGCGAATGTTATTGGACTCCAATTCATTAGATGAATCTACACATATAAATCAAGATAAGCTCTTTTTTGTGTGGGGTTCTGCTGAGGGACAATGTCCTTAAGTTTCTTAAAGCAATATTGTTTAATTGAGGGGAGCTCTGAGACACACGAATCTGCAGAGAGCCCCATTTTCTGACTAAATGGTATTCTGAAGCTGCACCTTTGATTCTTATGAAGTCTTTTTGTTTGTTTTTGTTTTTGTTTTTTTGTTTTTTTTCTTTTAAATTTTTTTTAATTGTTTGAAGTATTACAAATAGTAGTACATATGTCTCATTTTTTTCCCATTGACCTCCCCCCAGCCTCCCCTTCCCCCCAGTACATGCCTTTACCTGCCCCCCCCCCAGTGTCTTTTACCCATTGGTTATGCTTATATGCATGCGCACAAGTCCTTCAGTTGATCTCTTACAGCCGCCCCCCCCCCAAAACCTCCTCTGCCTTCCCGCTGTAGTCCGACAGTCTGTTCAATGCTTCTTTGCTTCTGTATCTATTTTTTCCCCTTTTCTTTCCTTTAAAGAATCTTGCCTCTGCAGACTAGGAATAAACATATAATTACAAAAAATGTTTGAGTCCCAATTTCAATGTCCAACAGTTCTGAGTCCCCGTTTCAATGTCAAACAGTTCCTTATGTGTACATGTCAGCAATGATATCTGAATGGTGGGCACATGGTGGCAATGCAGGTCCAACCCTCTCTGGTTTGGTCCTAGACAACCTGCTGCGTCGCACAGCTTCTGACTGCTAGCGTGGCAAGGCGTCGTCAGCGTCTTTTATAGTCACACCCTCAGCTTCATTGTTAGACCTGGCAGAAACCTTGATTTGTACAGAGACTATTTCTTAATTTATCATTTTTCACTATCTAGAGAGGCTGGTAAATTTTAAAGCCAAAAACACTAGCTTCTTTTTGTTTAGCAGACCTTCCATAAGCTTACCTCTCTCCTCACATTTTACTATACGCAGAAAGAAACCAAGCAGCACCTTCAACATTCCATGTAGAAATTACCTTAGCTCGTTCACTCACCTCATGAAGTCACTATGATTGCAGGTTACAGTGCTGTGAATCTGCCTGGCACTATATAACAAGGAGCCCTTCCTTCCAGTTTCTAAGAGATAGTTTTCACTTTCCTTGGAGCCTCACTGACAGTCTCTCTAAAAAGTTCCAACGTTTACTAATAGTCTGTTCAAAGTACATAAGCTTTCACCAACCCTCTCTTCAAAGACTTCCTTCTGCACATTATTTAGTTCCAGTCATTCCTCATTTTGGGGTATCTACTATGGCAGCAGCTCATTTCCAGGTACTAAAATCTGAATTAGTTATCTATTGCCACATAACAAGGTATCCCAAAATGTAAAACAATAAACATTTATTACCTCACAGTTTCTGTGAGTCATATATTTGGAAATGGCTTTGTGTGTTTCTGGCTAACAGTATTTGACTCTAACCTGAGGTTGGAGTCAAATCCAGAAGGAAGCCACAATATTGTATTGACATCACATGCTTCCACTTCTGTCACATACATTAGAAGCAAGTCATTAGTTTAGGCACCAGTTAAGAGAGAGGGTATTAAGCCCCATCTTTTGAAGAATTGGTAATCACATTTTTAAACCACCAGAAACCTAAGACTACTTTGTAATTGGTATTGAAACCATATTGGCCCAGCTAGAGCTGCTCAGTGGTTGGGCGTTGACCTATGAGCTGGGAGGTCATGGTGCACATGCCCAGGCTTGATCCCCTGTGGGGGGCATGTGGGAGGCAGCTGATCAATGATTCTCATCAATGATGTTTTGATCTCTCTCTCCATCTCCCTTCCTTTCTGAAATCAATAAAAAGATGTATTTTTTTAAAAGAGAGAAAAAAACAACAACAACCAAGGATGAAACCATATTGTACCTGAAGGGAGATGTGACAGGAAAATAATTACTACATCCTATCTAATAAAAGAGTAATATGAAAATTAACCATCACTCCACTACACCCACAAGCCACACCCACCAGCCAATCAGGAGCAAGTATGCAAATTAACCCAACCAAGATGGATGCGGCCACGGAGCAAGCAGGAGGCTTGGGTTTCCCAGCAATGGAGGAAGCCAAGCTTTCCACACACCCTGGCAGGCCCAGGCCTCCACTCAAGGCTACAAAGTTTCAATTATAGAAGATAAATAAATCCCAACAAAAATGGCTGCGGCCATGGAGCAAGCAGGAAGCTTGGCTTCGCTCAAGGCTACAAAGTTTCAATTATAGAAAATAAATAAATCCCAGATCCCAGGACCTCCGTTTGGGTTGCTGGGGGGCGTGGCCTGCCTGCAAACCACCACAGGCCTCTCAGCCAGACCACCCCACGCCCCAAGGGAACCCCCACCCTGATCCAGGACACCCTTCAGGGCAAACCAGCTGGCCCCCACCTGTGCACCAGGCCTCTATCCTATCTAATGAAAGAGTAATATGCAAATTGACCATAACTCCAACACACAAGATGGCTGTCCCTATGTGGTCAAAGATGGCTGCCCCATGTGAACACAAGATGGCCACCACAAGTTGGCCAGCAGGGGAGGGCAGTTGGGATGGACCAGACCTGCAAGGGAGGGCAGTTGTGGGTGATCAGGCCAGCAAGGGAGGGCAGTTGGGAGGGACCAGGCCTGCAAGGGAGGGCAGTTGGGGGAGATCAAGCCTGCAGGGGAAGGCAGTTAGGGGTGACCAGGCCTACAGGAGAGGGCAGTTAGGGGCAAACAGGCTGGCAGGGGAGCAGTTAGGCATCAATCAGGCTGGCAGGGGAGTGGTTAGGGGTGATCAGGCTGGCAGGCAGAAGCGGTTAGGGGCAATCAGGAAGGCAGGCAGGCGAGCAGTTGGGAGCCAGCAGTCCTGGATTGTGAGAGGGATGTCCGACTGCCCGTTTAGGCCCGATCCCAGTAGGACATCCCTCGAGGGGTCCCAGCTTGGAGAGGGTTCAGGCTGGGCTGAGGGACAAACCCCCTCCGAATTCTGTGCACCGGGCCTCTATTTTATAATATCAGAATTTGTCAAAGCATTCAGCTACCAATAAACTCTATGGAGCTAAATCTCAGTCCTTGCCTTATTTAACCTATTAGTAACATTGGGCATAGTTGATCACTACTTCTTGAAATAGTTTCTTCACTGGGCTTTCAGGACATCCCACCCTCTTGGCTTTACTCTTTGTATAACTAGCTGCTTACTTTCAGCCTCATGTACCACTTTCTCATCTCTTCAATGTCAGAGCCCTAAAATTCATGCCTCAAACATCTTTTTTCCTACACTCAGTCCCATGATGACCTCATGCAATCTCAGTGATTTAAATACAATGTGCACTTATGATTGCCAGGTGTTATTCCCCTCAATGTGACTCTTCCTCAACTCTAAAATCATACCCATCACATCTCTACTTGAATGTGGAATAGGTGTCATCAACTTGCCATAAACTGAGACCAGGATCTTTGCCTCAAACTTACATTCTTCCCCATTTCAGTACTGGCAACCCCTTCCTTCCACTAACTCAGAATTTATTCTCATTCATATTCTCTCTTCCTTTCTTTCTCCCCTTCTCTCATTCCCTTCCTCCTTCTCACCACACTTTTAACCTATCGTCAAAATCAGTTACTTCCACCTACAAAATATGACCACTTTTCACAAGCTTCACTACTAGCTCTGTGGTCGAAGCCACTGATTTCTATCTCCTGGATTACCTAGGCTTGCTGACTTCTCACCAAGTTTTCTTTCTATTCTTGCCCCCTATCATCTATTCTCAGCACATCATCAAGTAATCCTGTTAAACACAAACGGATCATGTTATATCTCTACTTTAACTCTCCGTTACCTCCCTGTCTCATTCAAAGTAAAAGCCGACATCCTTACAGTAATCCATGCGGTCCTGCAGGACTGGCTTGTGTCACTTATCTGGTCTCATCTCCTCTAGTTCTCCCATTTGCTCATCCTGCTCCATCCACATTTCCCTACCCACCCTTCTTCAAACATACCATACATGATTTTGCCTCCCCGTCTGATTATTGCCTCACTACTCTGTTCTTAAATCCATATGATCTGCTGGCTCACTGCTTCAGACATTACTCAGATGTCACATTCTAAATGAGACTTTCCCAAATTACCTTATTTAAAGTTGTTTCCGCAATAGCCTCACATCATCTTTTCTGCTTTACTTTTCCCCCATAACTCTTATCATCATTGAACAAACCACTCAGCTTACTTATTTTTATGGAATGTAAACTATGAGGGAAGTGATTTTTTATTGCTTTCTTCACTGCTGTCTTTTGAGCACCTAGCACTATTTTTGGCACATAGGCATCATTCACTGTTTTTTGAATGAATAAACTGACTGTTAGTTTCTTCACCCTTCTCTGACTGGAGTTTCTTCTTTCTCTCCTCAGACCATCAACATCCCGAATTAACTCCACAGAGTAGTCAGTTAAGATTTGTCTTCCACAGGAGCCTCTTCTCACTTATTTAGCCTTACATTGCTCTCCTTCGACTTGACTTTCTCCAACACCAGAGTCACAGCCGGGGCACATTATTCTACATTTGTGTGCTCCACTGTTCTTCGTCTTGCTCATATAATCATGCCTTGTTTATCTAAACAGATCCTTGAGAACTATATTCATTGCCATTTTTTTCTGAGCCACCTTCTACTGCTTTGTAATTATGCAACATGCTCTTGATAAATACCTGCCTCAGAAACCACTGCTAACCCACAGAAATGAACTTCCTAACCCCACGCAGCTGACGGAAGATGCTCCTTCAGGACAACACACTGCTTTTGTAAAATGCATACAGTCATTTTCAATTTATACAGTAATAAGTTCCAGGCAGAACCAGCTGAGCTACACAAAATGCTCTGTTCTAATGCTCGCACACTTATTATGCTGTCTTTAGGAAATGGAATCCACTTTTCCACATGGACTGGAAATCCTTAGATGTTAAAAAATTTTTAAAAAGCTCCACTAAATTTAGCTTCTTGCCATGATACCCCCAATTGTTTCAGCATTGTGTAAGGCATTATAAAACACTGCAATTTACATGCTCCTGAGCAAGTGCTTCTTAAAGTGCTTGCCAGTTAGTTTCGTTTCAGAACCTGCTTCGACTATCCCTGAAGTTACATGAGAAAAATATCTTCGTATGCAACCTGAGAACTATAAAACAATGTCAAAATCAGTTATGTCAGCTAAATATTGTCATAAGGACAGCTCTACATTTTCTGATATTTTGAAATATTGGAGAAGCTCATCAAATGATTAAATAAAGAATTATGCACATAGATTTTTACTTCTGTGAATTTAACATAATATTTTTTTTTCTAAATGAATCTCCCTATTATATCATGACTCTGATTTTTCTTAGGAATGAGATAGATGTCTCATTCAGCACATCTTTTTATATCTCACTTCACCTTTGATACTATGCGTGTCCACTTTGGTTGCAATCAATTTTCTTAGGCACACACAAAATCTAAATGCTGAATCAGGAATATTAGAGCTTATGCCTAACTCTTCTTGGAGCAAAAACATGACTATAATAAAAAGAAAACAAAGTTCTTAACTATATCCATGTGCTGAATTAGGAATGTCTTCTAGTAGCATCTGAACCTAGTTCAGTTTATTAAAATCTTATTGAGTTTATTCACAAATAAACTAGATACTTCCTTTTTGCATTTAAAAAAAACCTCAATAATCTGTTCCTTTATGTTGAAACGTGTTAACTTAATGTTTTAAATAATTTTGGAGACTATATAAAAAATGTGAAAAATATTGATCATATGTATCACTTTAATTTTACTGTTAAGTGCCTGGTATTGTCTATTGGTGCCCCTGGGTCCATTAATATCGGGGTTCTTGTCCCAGCATTAGGAAGGGTTCTCAGCAATCTGGAGAAAGGAGATGAGCGTAGATTCAATAAGGAGTCCAAGGACGAAAGATAGTTTTGAAAGGCATTGGGGGTCAGAGGAGCTTCAGCTAAAGGAGCTAAAGACTAACCCTTGACTCAGGACCCCGTGCTATTTATTAACACAATTTGTCCTAAGGCAAGGTGGAGATAATACACTTCAAAGGGTAGGGCTTCAAAGGGTAGGGTTTACAGAAGCATTGTCAGTTTGGAGAATAGCCTACAGCTGTTCAGGTGTTTGGCCAACAGGAGGCAATAACATGTAGAATAAAATGCCCTGAGCTGTCTGGCAGCAAGCAATCCTATTCAGGTTTGGGGGAGATGCTTTTTAGCTGTTCCAGATGATTCAGCCCTGCTGACATTCTGGAATTGGCTTCCAGCAATTGTCTCATACATATAATTGGAATCTGTTGCTTTTGTTTTGATAAGAACCATTACTAAAGTATCATCTTAAAGACTAACTGTTAAGACAGGAATTTATCACATATAGCTACCATATATATACCATATATATAAATATATATCATATATATATATATATATATATATATATATATATATATATATGATTACAGAGATACACAGACCTCAGAGATTTTCTAGTCCATGGATTTATGACCATTAGTTCACTCAGCATACCTGAGAAACACACTGATCATCAACAGAAACTCATTGTAGTGTATTATTTTCTTATTGCTACTATGAAAAATTACCACAAACTTAGTGGTTTCAAACAACACACATCTATTATCTTGTAGTTCTATATGCCAGATGTCTGAAATGATTCTCAGAGCATTCTTCTGGAGGCTCTGGGGGAAAAGGTATTCTTTGCCTTTTCCAGCTTCCAGCGACCACTCCACCTTCATTCCTTGGCTTGTGGTCAGGTCACTTGGACCTGACTTCTCTGACTCTTTTGCCTCCCTCTTATAAAGCCATCTGTGATTACATTAGGCCCACCCAAATAATCTGGGATAATCACATCTGCTAAATCCCTTTTGTAAATTTTAGGAATTAGGATTTAGACTGTTTTGATGAGGGGCAAAGAAAACATTATTCTGTCCACCTAAATAGTATTCTCAAAAAAGGGAGGGGGGAGTATAGTAACACATATTATTTGAAAAATAAGCAGTATGGCATCGTGGTTAAGACCATGGGCTCTAGTGCCAGATGGCCTAACTGCAAATCCCAGTTTTGTCATTTAATAGCTATGAAATCTTAAGTAAATATTGAAATCATTGTTTTATAGTCTGTTAAACCAGAGATGACAATATTAGTAACTACCCCATATGTTTTTTTAAAGACACAGTGAATTTATATATGTAAATACATTAATTCTATCCAAATGTCTTTTACAGATGAGGAAATTGAGTTCCAAAGAATTTAAGTGATTTACACAAAATTATATAGTGACATTTAGATTATAAACTTGTCACATTAGGATTATTTTGTATTGTTGAATCAGCATTTTATGAAAAAACTAGAAGCCCAGCAAGTGAAATTACACAGCCCCGCCTACCCGCGCCAGTCTTTGATAGTTACGGCATTAGGGCCACGGGCTTTTTATATATATAGATCTTTGCAGTGGTGTCATAATTGTAAAAGCACCTATTTTCTTATTATTAATACTTCTTAATTAACCTGGTGACATTGACACACTTCACTCTTGCCTTAGTAATGGGAACCCCATGAACATATTTTATTTCTTTCTCAATTTTCTATAGCTTAATAGGGTTATATTACATTCTGTAAAAGGTAAGATATTTTGACAAGCTGACAAGAATTTGAAAAGACCCCAAGGCCCAGTATTTCAAATGATAAATTTGTCTTTGACTTTTTTACCTAGATAATTTAGATGACTTTAAATTTCTATTCAAAATGTTTGTAAAATTTTCTTATGTTTATAGATTTGATGTTGTCAGTTTTTTAATTCTGCAACACAACCAACCACATAGCAAACTATTAGAATAGCCAAATTAACAGACCATTCAAAATGATGAATTTTGATAATTTTTGTTATGTAGAAATTCTCATTGGTTTCTAATTTTTAAATATGCTTAAGAATATTTCCAATCTAGAGTTAGGATTCTGAGAGTATGTATTATATCTTTTATACTTATCTTCCACCTTTATCAGACCTGAAATAATTTTTTGACATCCCTTTTTACTGATGTGTTATGCATAAAATACAAAGGGAAAACTATTTTATATGGAGAGTTACTAAGACAAGACATGTTATTTTATCTTTCTGATAAAACAGAAATTTCCTATTAAAAGTTAAAGTCTTTTGCCTCATCCCTTACCTAACAAATTGAATAGAGTCATGAAAAGGAACGTAGAAATTTATTTGGTCAAAAAGCCCTCATATTGTAGATGAGGAAAGATGCAAAGAAACATAAAATTGAGCAAGTTAATTTTAGACATCTAAAAAAAAAATCAATCATAGAATATTTCTTTGGCTGTGGGCCCATAACATTTCATTTGATTGTGAGTAGGTTACATTTTCATTCACTCTAAGCTTTTTTCTCACTCGCTCTAATCTTTAGGAAGCGGCAAATAAGTGTTAATCATCATGCACGTCTTGATGGTACTGTACCCTTCTTTTAAATGATTTTTGCAGTTGTTTTGCTGCCAGCTAAAGATAGTCTTGTGCTCTTAACATATTTTGAATGACTGTTATATAAGAAATGTTTACATATTCCTAAACTACTGTGCTTATTCAGTTGTCAAGCATCCGCTTTGCATTCTTCTTTTAATGTCATTTTTTTAATCCACTCTGAAAGAAAAAGTGTAAACCCTTCTTAGATTCTATACCAGTTCTACCTTGTATCTTCCCCCCACACTTCTGACTTTGATTAAGTCACTTAAACACAGTGTTTGACTTTCCTCATCTGTAAAATGAGGCCAATAACACATACAAAATGGGATAATTATAAAATGAAGCACATACAACCGCTAGTTGTGATTACTATTCATTCTTATTGTCAATTAGAAATATTTATTTTGGGATGGCTCACTCCTAATGCTTCCTATAAACCTGATGCCCAGTCTGGCACCCAGGTTTCCCCCCTTACTGACTGCCTGCCAGCTCTGCGCACCAGCGCTCCTCCAGGAAGTGACTGGCTGTGAAATCACAGAATTAAATACCCCCTTTTACCTTTTTCTGTCTCTCTCTTTGTTGTTTAGGTCTCCTAAATTTTGAACTGATTCTCTCTTTATATGTTTTCTTTCACATTGCAGAGCCAGACTGACCTCACCCTACACATACTCAACTTTGTTGAGTACCTAGTTTGTTGTAGGTTTCACATATAGTATTTCCTGCAATCCTCAAATATACCTATGGAGGAAATGTCATTATATGTTATAAATGATGACCAAGACTCAGAAACATTATGTGATTTACCTAAGGTAATTCAAAATAAGTGACAGTACACAATTTGAACCGAGCTTACCACCAGGTTTCTCAGAGTCCTAAGGAAGATTAGTTGATTCAGCTGAGGTTGTTGGTCTGGAAGGGTCAACACTTTAAAACCATCTTTGGTGCTCATTTTAAACAGCTACATGCTGGCATTATCATGCCTCTGGAATAAACTGGAGTTTTTTCTTTAACCAAAGAAAAGGTAGTCCGTATACTTAATTTTCACTTTAAAGTGATTATCATAGTTTGTCTATACAAGAAACAAGTATCTGAAAAAAATGTATCTGAAAGTCATAGAAAGACATGGTAGTACCTGGAACTATAGTGGTAGCAATGGGTATGGATATAAATAGATAAATCCAAGAAATATCAAGGAAGTAAAATTCAGAGGAGCTGTTGTTTTACCTGGATGTAGGGAATGAGCTACAGCAGAATGTCAAGAATAGGTTCTAAGTTTCTGATTTTTCAGGATGGTGAGTGCCATTTATGAAGAGAGCGAGTGCTAGAAGAGACCAATGTATCAAATGAGTTATGCTTCACAAGCAAGCTTCCTCAAATCATTAGTGATGTAACAAACAGAGGTTCGAAGACAGAAAGTAGATTAGTGTTTACCTATAGCTGGTGGTAGGGATTAGGATAAGTGGTAATGGAAAAACACTGCTAATATATATAGAGTTTTTTGGGGAGGTACTGAAAATGGTCTAAAATTATATTGTAGTGATAGATGCACAACTCTGAACATGTGAAAAAACACTGAATTAATTTTATGGTATGTGACATATATTTCAACCATGGTGCAAAAAAGCCCTATAGTTCTATTTCTCATTTACACTTCCTGTCCATTTCATGTAAGACAGAGACTCTGTTCCACAGCGTATTCATTTAGGAAACTAAGCTAATGATGTCTCCACCATGTCAAATGTCGGTGATTTCTTTGGCAGAAGGGAAGGGAATGTGACAGATTTTACAGCAGCTCCAAAATGCTTATCCTTGGAAATGATACATGTCATCACTTTTGCTCATATGCCATGACCAAAGCAATTTATGTGACCACACCAAACTTCAAGGGCACAAAGAAGTGCAATACCAGAAAGAAGAGATCCAGTAACAGCACAAATGACTATTACCACCAGTACTGAGGGGAAGGTCAAGAATTAAATTGAAGACATGTTGAGTTTGAGGTGCCTTTAATATATCCATGTGTCAAATAGGCAGTTAGCTTTGTGGGATTAGGAACTCAGAGGAGAGGTCTGGGCTAAAAATAAAAGTCAGGAGGTCATTGGTATGTATGTGGCTATTGAAAGTCATGGATATGAAGAGATTCCAGAAGTAGATGCATCCATAAATATCTTATAAGGTCACAATTCTCCATGTCATACATATAAACACACATACACACACACACACATCACACATCACATTCGATCCTGACTTCTCTACAGAGCCATCTGGAATTATAACTACTATTAAGAGAAATGGAGAGGGTGTCAAACTCTCTTTGGTGTCTTAGAAATATTGAAGGTGACTAGAAAGCAATTGGTATTTTATGTCTGTCAAACTTTATTTAAAAGGCCACCTGCTCAATGAAGGCCCTGAAATTACCAATGCTCTCTTTGTTCTTTAAATTCCAAAGCACTTTATTTAAATCTCTTTTATTATAAATTTTCTATTCTATCACTAAATATATTTGCATGCTGTTTTATCCCTCCTACTAGACAATAAGCCTCTTTAGTTGTAATCTGTTTTCTAATCTTTTTTTATAGTCATCAAAACACATACCACCATACTTTCTACATGGTAGAGCAAAACAAACAAAAAAATATGTTACATAAACATTTGCTCCCCAGATAAACTGTTATCTCCTTAAGAATGCCTTTAATTTCTTTGTGTTTTGCTTTCTGCCTACCACAGTGATTTCCACATAGCCCAATACATTCATAAATATATTGATTGATGAATTGATTCAGAGAAGAATTAGAAACATGTATCACATTATTTTTAGAGATTATTTGTGTTGTGTTTCCATATGAAAATATATATACAAAAATACCTAATATGTTCCCTTCAGTTTTTAACAATTGAAACTTAAATATTCAAAGCTATTAGCTACTATCAAGAACAGGATTAAAAAATAAGTTTGCCTTCTCTGTCTCTGAAGTCTCAGACAAATACGTTATTGTTTTATCAGATACATTATTCCTTGTAAGGTATTCCATGCCCCTAAAATTTTATATTCAAAATGTTAGGGATGCTCAGATCATTAATTTTTAGAAATTTAAGTTTTTAATTAAATATTGTGTATATTTATGTAATATATTCACATGTACACATAAATGGACATATAAATGATCATTAATTCAGTCATCACAAGTGAATTAGTTTATAAGCACTTTAAAATATATTGAAATATTAAGAGTTGCATAGACCCAATGTAATTGTACATGTAATTTCATTTGATAACACATACATAATAATTGATAGTAATAATCAGTTCAAGAATACAAATATATGAAATGAATGCTCAAATGAAACAACTTACCTTGCAAGGATTATTATTAAAAAGTATCAACTTAAGTGCGATACCAAAATGTTATGGGAAAAAAAAACATAAAATACTAGAATAAAAATATCCAAGACAGGTCATAGTCAAATATGTATACAGAATCTAAGCCAAACAGTTAATAAGTCTAGGAGGCTAAATTTATTTGTATATTTTATAGAGTGATTAAATGAAGCCAAAGACTGAAGACTAGCGGAATGGTCTTAAAGACACAAAACTAGAGAAACAAAATGGCGGCGGAATAGACGGACATGTCCTGAGCCTTTTCCTGGAGCAAATAGAGTGAGTGGCTGAAATGAATAGAATTCAGCCCGAATTAGCGAAGGAGATGCAGCTGGTGAGACAGTTTGCAACTGGGAAGGGCAGAGGTCCCCTGGATAAAGGTAAAATCAAGGATCTAGGCAGGAGAGTCTGCTGGACCTCTGTGCCCAGAGGGTCAGGGAAAAACCACACGGCACCAAGCTGCGTCCCTGAGGATAGGCAAAGTGTCTAACTGTGAAAAAGGGTCCATGGGACTGCGGGGGGTAGGGGATTTTGGACCTTGGGTTCTGGATTTTTGATCTGAGCTCAGAGGTAGCCCTGAAGGGCTGGCCGGACCACACAGTGCCAGCAAGAGAGGAGCTTGCGGAGACACAGTCATTCCCCGCTCTGAGGCCTGTGCCTTTCTTCACTGAACCTAGTTCATAGGTCCTTTCAGATACAGACACTTACTCGTGGCTGAGGCGTGGGAGAAGGTGTGGACTTGTGGAATCTGAGGAGAGTAGGCAGTCCAGGAGAGGTGGTAGCGAGTCTGGTGCTGAGTCATACCTGAGCCCAGGCCGCCATCCTGAGAGATAGCCCCTCCCTCCAGTCTCTAGGCAACCAATACAGCCACACCCAGATCCCACCCTGAATGACACAAAACTATCTAAATACTCCCTGAGAGGTCAAGGAATGGCCTAAAGAGAAATCTACAGCCCCTGCAAGGGGAAACTGAGAAACAGTACAGCACAGATGACTGGGATCATAAGCCAGCCAAAGGAACGACACTTCACTTTTTTCGCTTTTATTTTTTTATTATTTTGTTATCCCTTTTTTTCTTCTCTTCTTCTTTTTTCTTGGTTTTCCTGTTTTTGTTTGTTGCTTTATTTTCTATTTTTCCGCATTATTTTTATATCACTATATTTTATTTTCACTTGCTATTTTTAATTTTTATGCCATTTTTGAAATCAATTTTTTGTAAATTTATTATTATTATTTCTTCTCATTCTCTTTCTTCTTATCCACTTATTCCCTTCCAATTCCTCAATACTAAATTGAGGTCCTCCCCATATTCATCCAATTCTTAATCTTCAGTATATAAGCTTAGCCTCTACAGACTCTGCCCTAACTCTCTTTGCTGGGTGTTTTTGTTTGTTTGTTTGTTTGTTTTTTGTTGTTTTTTTTTTTTTTTTTGGTTTATCTATTGGTTCTGTGGTGTCTTACCCATATATATATATTTTTCCCTCCTTTTTCTTCCTTTGTCTTTTATCTTTTTCTCTCTCTTCAATACCATTTGTGCTCTCTCTTCTCTCCCCTAACTCTCTTTTCTCAGGTGATCACTTATATTGGGATTATTGGTGTCGTGAGTACATTTGTGCTTAGTTCTTTTTGTGTTGTGTCTTGTTAGGTGAATTTTATCCTGTCTGGCCAAGGGGCTTGAGAGCAAGCCACACAACCAGACAGCTGGAAAGGAAACTCCATCCATAAACGGGTCAATAACACCCCAGACCCAACTACAGAGGCAGAAAGAATAAGGCAGTGAAGGAGAGAGGATGAGTGAGTGAGTGAGTGAGTGAGGGAGTAAAAGAGGAGCGTGTGGTCAGGTGGGGTGTGTGTGTGTGTGAGAGAGAGTGAGTGAGGCACATTTAGATCCCACAGGACCTTCAGGGGCAGGCTAATCGGGCTAACTAGGCAGCTTCTGCTACCATTGCAAACATTACTGGGAGGCCAGCTTGTCCTCAGAGGCCTAGCCTTTTTGAAGGTGAGAGCTGCTGTAACTGGATGCCCAGCCTCAACTCCACCCAGAGTGCCCTCAGATAACACCTGGGACTCTACAGCCATCCCTGCCAGGGACCTGCTACCTCAGCTGTGGTCCTATGGTCAACAAGGCTCCAGCCACCCCAGACACAGGCTCCTGTGAGTTCTGAAGCACACTCCCCTTTGACCGGCCCAACGCTTTAGCCCAGGGCACTGCAATCACATGAACAGCAGACACATGAGCAGCCTGCTCCTGTCCAAGGAGCAGCAGCCCCTCGAGCAACCCACCCCAGGCCTAAGAGCAGCAGCTTCACGTGGCCTGCACCTGTCCAAGGAGCAGCAGCTGTGTGAGTGGCCAGTTCCCCCATCTGAGAAGCCGCAACCATGCAAGCAGCTCACCCCATCCAAGGAGCAGCAGCCACTCAAGCAGCCCACCCACGACTGAGGAATGGCAGCCCCACACAGCCTTCCCCCATCCAAGGAACAGCAGCTGCACCCAGCCCGCACCCTGCACCTGTCTGAAGAGCAGCAGCTGTGCAAGCAACCTGCCCCCATCCAAGGAGTAGCAGCCACATGAGCAGCCGCACGAGCAGCCAGCCCCCTTCCAAGGAGCAGCAGCTGTGTGAGCAGCCCACCCCCATCCAAGGAGCAGCTGCTGTGTGAGACCGCCCCCTTGCAAGGAGCAGCAGCCACACGAGCTGCATGCCCCCATCCGAGGAGCAGCAGCATTGTAAGCTGCCTGCCCCCATCCGAGGAGCAGCAGCTGTGTGAGCAGCACGCCCCCATCTAAGGAGCAGCATGCCCCCATCCGAGGAGCAGCATCTGTGTGAGCAGCCCACCCCCTTCTGAGGAGCAGCAGCCACACAAGCCGACCACCCACATCCGAGGAGCAGCAGTCCTGTGCAGTCTGCACTGGTCCAAGGAGCAGCACCCACACGCAGCCTGCACCTGTCTGACGAGAAGGAGCTGGGTGAGCGGCCCGCCCTGTCCGAGGAGCAGCAACAGCATGTGCAGCTCACTCCCACCCAAAGAGCAGCATCTGCTCAAGCAGCCAGTTTCCCGTCCGAGGAGCAGCAACCATGCAAGCAGACCGCCCCCGTCCAAGGGGAAGCAGCGGCATGAGCAACCCACACCCGAACGAGGAGCATCAGCCCTACATACAACATGCCCCTGTCCAAGGAGTGGCGGCATCACGAGAAGCCCACCCCATCTGAGGATCAGCAGCATCACGCAGCCAGCCCCCATATAAAGAGCAGCAGCCACACGAGCAGTCCGTCCCTGTCCAAGGAGCAGCAGCCACGTGAGTAACCGGCCCCCGTCCAAGGAACAACAGCCACGCACAACCTGTCCCCATCAGAGAAGAAGCAACCTCATAATCAACCCACCCCTGTCCAAGGAATAGGAGCTCTACGAGCAGCCTCCCCCACCAGCCAGAGGAGACACCACTGCTGCAAACAGCACCCACCAGAGGAGCCACTGCCAACTGAGAAGCAGCTGCTACCGTGACCACCCGAGGAGCAACCACAGCTTCAGAAGCCACTGCCACCCAAGAAGCAGCCCCTGCACGACTTGACATCTAGATCAGTCAGTGAGACCAAAAATGGGTAGACAAAGATACCCCCAAAGGAAAGAAAAGGAGGAATCATCAAAAAAGCAGCTAAGTGAAACAGAGGCATGCAATATGTCAGAAAAATAATTCAGAATAAGGTTCATAGAGTTCATAAATCGGATGGAAGAAAAAATCAACACCTTATGTAAGAATCAAGAAGAAATGGATGGCCCTAGCTGGTTTGGCTCAGTGGATAGAGCATCGGCCTGCGGGCTCAAGGGTCCCGGGTTCGATTCCGGTCAGGGGCATGTGCCTTGGTTGCAGGCACATCCCCAGTGGAAGGTGTGCAGGAGGCAGCTGATCGATGTTTCTCTCTCATCGATGTTTCTAGCTCCCTATCCCTCTCCCTTCCTCTCTGTAAAAATCAATAAAATATATTTTTTAAAAAAGAAGAAGAAATGGATGAAAAAATCAACAACTAATGTAAGAATCAAGAAGAAATGAAGAGTGATATAGTTGCAATAAAAAACACCATGGAAAGTTTCAACAGTAGACTAGGAGAAGCGGAGGACCAAATTAGCGAATTAGAAAACAGGGAAGCAAAACACAGCCAAACTGAATTGCAATTGGAGAAAAAAATTAAAAGACAGGAGGAGAGCCTAAGGGAGCTATGGGACAACATGAAATGAAGCAACATACGAATAATAGGGGTTGCAGAACAACAGGAAGAGTAACAAGGATTAGAAGACCTATTTGAAAAAATAATAACAGAAAACTTCCCTGATGTGGTGAAGAAAAAAAGTCACACAAGCACAGAGAGTCCCAAACAGGATGAACCTGAAAAGACCCACACCAAGACACATCAGAATTACAATGGCAAATATTCAGGACAAAGAGAGAATCTTAAAGGCTGCAAGTGAGAGACAGAAAGTTACATACAAGGGAGCTCCCATTAGATTATCAAATTATTTCTCAACAGAAACACATCAGGCCAGAAAAGAATGGAAGGAAATTTACAAAGTGATGCAAACCAAGGGACTGAATCCAAGCATACTCTATCCAGCAAGACTATCATTCGAAACTGAAGGGGAAATAAAAAGCTTCACAAACAAACAAAAAAAAAGGCTAAGGGAGTTTATCATTACCAAGCCAGCAATGCAAGAAATGCTAAAGGGACTGGTGTAAAAAGAAGAAATAAAAAGGTAAGAAGGAACACAGACACAAAAAATAAAAATGGCTACAAGCAAGTATCTTTCAATAATAACTTCAAACATAAATGGACTAAATGCTCCAATCAAAAGACATTGAGTGGATGAATGGATAAAAAAACATGACCCATATATATGCTATCTACAAGAGACCCACCTCAGAAAAACGGACTCACACAGACTGAAAGTGAAGGGATGGAAAAACATCTTTCTTTCAGGCAAATGGAAATAAAAAAAAGCTGGGATAGCAGTACTTATATCTGACAAAATAGACCTCAAAGTAAAGGAGATAAGAAGAGATAAGGAAGGCCACTTCATAATAATAAAGGGATCGATACAACAAGAGGATATAACCCTGGTAAACATATATGCACCCAATGCAGGAGCACCCAAATACATAAAAAAAAAAAAAACTCCAGGAAGATATCAAGGGAGAGATCAACAACAATACAATCATAGTAGGGGACTTTAATACACCACTGACATCACTGGATAAATCCTCTAGACAAAAAATCAGCAAAGAAACAGCAATTCTAAATGACACACTAGATCAGATAGACCTAATTGACATATTCAGAGCATTTCACCTCAAAGCCACGGGATATACGTTCTTCTCAAGTGCACATGGGACATTTTCAAAAATAGACCACATATTGGGTCAGAAGCAAAGTCTCCCCAAATTCAAGAAGATTGAAATCATATCAAGCATTTTCTCAGACCACAATGGCATAATATTAGAAATAAACTACAATAAAAACATTCCAAAAAATTCAAACACTTGGAAGCTGAATAGAATGCTATTAAACAATGATTGGGTTACCAATGAAATCAAAGAAGAAATGAAAAACATCCTGGAGACTAATGACAATAAAAACACAACAATGCAAATGCTATGGGACACAATGAAAGCAGTCCTGAGAGGGAAGTTTATAGCTCTACAGGCCTACCTCAAAAAAAAAAAACAAAAAAAAAAACCAAGAAAAAAATGGTAATAAATCATCTAACTCTACAACTCAAAGAATTAGAAAGAGAGCAACAAGAAAAGCCCACAGTGAGCAGAAGGAAGGAAATAATAAAGATCAGAGCAGAAATGAATGACATAGAGACCAAAAAAAAAAAAAAAAAAACAATAAAAAAGATCAATGAAACCAAGAGCTGATTCTTTGAAAGGATAAGTAAGATTGATGAACCTCTAGCCAAGCTCACCAAGAAGCAAAGAGAGTGGACGCAAATAAGCAAAATCAGAAATGAAAGAGGTGAAATAACAACAGACCCCACAGAAATACAAAGGATTCTTAAAAAATACTATGAACAACTCTATTCTAACAAACTAGACAACCTGGAGGAAATGGACACATTCCTAGAAAAATACAACCTTCCAAAACTCAATCAGTAAGATTCTAAAAATCTCAATAGGCTGATAACTATGGAAGAAATTGAAGCAGTCATCAAAAAGCTCCCAGCAAACAAAAACCTGGGGCCAGATGGCTTCACAGGGGAGTTTTACCAAACATTCAAAGAAAAACGAAAACCTATTCTCCTCAGACTATTCCAGAAAATTCAGGAGGAAGGAACACTTCTAAGCTCCTTCTATGAAGCCAGCATCACCCTAATACCAAAACCAGATAAAGATAACACAATGAAAGAGAATTATAGGCCAATATTCCTCATGAACATAGATGCCAAAACCCGCAACAAAATTCTAGCAAATAAGATCCAGCAGTACATCAGAAAGATCATACACCATGACCAAGTAGGATTTATCCCAGGATGCAAGGATGGTAGAATATTTGCAAATCAATAAATGTGATACATCACATAAACAAATTGAGGGATAAAAATCACATAGTCATTTCAATTGATGCAGAAAAAGCATTTAACAAAATCCAACACCCTTTCTTGATAAAAACTCTCAGCAAAATGGGAATAGAGGGATAATACCTCAACATAATAAAAGCCTTATTTGTCAAACCTGCAGCCAACATCCTTCTCAATGGGCAAAAACTAAAACCATTTCCCCTAAGAACAGGAATGAGAGAGGGATGCCCACTCTCACCACTCCTGTTTGACATAGTACTGGAAGTATTAGCAATTGCAATTAGACAAGAAGAAGAAATAAAAGGAATCCAAATTGGAAAAGAAGAAGTAAAATTGTCCTTATTTGCAGATGACATGATACTATACATAGAAAACCCTAAAGATTCCATCAAAAAATTATTAGACTTAATAAATGAATTTGGCAATGTAGCAGGATACAAAATTAATGCCAAGAAATCTATGGCATATCTATACACCAATAATGAACTTACAGAAAGAGAGACTAAAAAAGCAATCCCATTTACCATCACACCAAAAAAATTAAGATACCTAGGAATAAACTTAACTAGAGAGGTAAAAGACCTATACGTGGAAAACTATAGGACACTGAAAAAAGAGATAGAGGAAGACATAAACAGATGTAAGAACATACCGTGTTCATGGATTGGTAGGATCAACATCATCAAAATGTCCATACTACCCAATGCAATCTATAAATTCAATGCACTTCCCATTAAAATACCAATGGCATATTTCACAGATCTAGAACGAACTTTCCAAAAATTCATCTGGAATAAAAAAGGACCCCGAATAGCCATAGCAATCCTGAGAAAGAAGAACAAAGTAGGTGGGATCTCAATAGCAGATTTCAAGCTGTATTACAAAGCCACTGTTCTCAAAACTTCCTGGTACTGGCACAAGAACAGACATATAGATCAATGGAATAGAATAGAGAACCCAGAAATCGACCCAAAGCACTATGCTCAATTAATATTTGACAAAGGAGGCATGAACATACAATGGAGTCAAGACAGTCTCTTCAATAAATGGTGTTGGGAAAATTGGACAGATACATGCCAAAAAATGAAACTAGACCACCAACTTATACCATACACAAAAATAAACTCAAAATGGATCAAGGACTTAAACATATGAAGGGAAACCATAAAAATACTAGAGGAATCCACAGGCTGCGAAATCTCAGACATATGCCTAAGCAATTTCTTCACTGATACTGATCCTAGGGCAGTGGTCGGCAAACTCAGTAGTCAACAGAGCCAAATATCAACAGTACAATGATTGAAATTTCTTTTGAGAGCCAAATTTTTTTAACTTAAACTTTTTCTAATGCCACTTCTTCAAAAGAGACTCGCCCAGGCTGTGGTATTTTGTGGAAGAGCCATACTCAAGGGGCCAAAGAGCCACATGTGGCTCACGAGCCGGGGTTTTCCGACCCCTGTCCTAGGGCAATGGAAACTAAAGAGAAAATAAACAAATGGGACTACATCAAAATAAAAAGCTTTTGCACAGCAAAGTAAACCATCAACAAAACAACAAGAAAGCCCACTGCATGGGAGAACATATTTGCCAATGATATCAACGATAAGTGTTTAATATCCAACATTTACAGGGAACTCATACAATTTAATAAAAGGAAGTTAAACAACCCAATCAAAAAATGGCCAACTGACCTAAATAGATACTTTTTGAAAGAAGACAGAAGGAAGGCCAAGACACATGAAAACCTGCTCAAAGTCACTACTCATCCAAGAGATGCAAATCAAAACAGCAATGCTATACCATCTCACACCTGTCAGAATGGCTATTATCAACAAATCAACAAATGGCAAGTTCTGGTGAGGATGCGGAGAAAAAGGAACCCTCGTGCACTGCTGGTGAGAATGCAGACTGGTGCAGCCACTGTGGAGAACAGTATGGAGTTTCCTCAAAAAACTAAAAATGGAACTCCCATTTGACCCAGTGATCCCACTTCTAGGAATATATCCCAAGAAACTAGAAACACAAATCAGAAAGGATATATGCACCCCTATGTTCATAGCAGCACAATTCACCATAGCTAAGATTTGGAAACAGCCTAAGTGCCCATCAACAGATGAGTGGATTAAAAAACTGTGGTACATCTACACAATGGAATACTACGCTGCGGTAAAAAAGGAGTTCTTACCATTTGCAACAACATGGATGGAGCTGGAGAGCATTATGCTAAGTGAAATAAGCTAGGCAGAGAAAGATAAATATCACATGATCTCACTCATTTATGGAATATAATGAACAACATAAACTGATGAACAAAAACAGATCCAGAGGCAGAGAAACATAGATCAGAACCTCAAGCCTCAGGGAAGGTAGGGGAGGGTGGGGGTAAGGGGGAGAGATCAACCAAAGGACTTATATGCATGCATATAAGCCTATTCAATGGACACAGACAACAGGAGGGTAAGGGCATGAATGGGGGCTTGGGGGTAATGGAGGAATAAGGACACATATGTAATACCACAATCAATAAAGAAATTTTAAAAAAAGACACAAAACTAATTCAGCTAGTTTGTAATTGTTGCATAATCTTCCAGGCCTCTTAATAAATTAGAAATTGTTCCCACCATAAAAGATCCTCCCAAGACAATTTTTTTTTTTTTTTTTTTTGTTAATCCTCACCCAAGGATATTTTTCCATTGATTTAGAGAGAGTGGAAGGGAGGGGAGGAAAGGGAGAGAAACATCAATGCAAGAGAGACACATCGATTGCCTGCCTCCTGCACACTTCTAACTAGAGCTGGGATCGAACCTGCAACTCAAGTATGTGCCCTTAACCAGGAATCAAACCCAAGACACATAGGCAGACACTCTAACCACTGAATCAAATTGGCCAGGGTACAAATTCCCCTTTCGATTTGCACTACTTCAATCATTGCTTGATAAGTCCAATGTAAATAAAGATTTATAAATTAATATATAAATCTACATTTATACAAGGAAGTATGTAAAAATAAATAAATATAATACAAGTAACAAGAACAAGCTTGCTGTTGTACATTTAATGGACCTGTGGGTATTGAATCACAGGAAAGTGGAATTGAATTGGACAGCATTGAAACAAATTCATGAACCAAAATACAATCCTGACGTGTGATTTGGCTTTCTTTTTGAAACCATGCTTCAGTGAAATACTGCAAATCTTTATTTAGTACCTATTATGTACCAGTTACTTGTCTATGATACAAAAATGAAAAGAATACAGTTTTTTCCTTCAAGGAATTTAGATCCAAATTCTACTGTAAATCTAGTTATTTTGAGAGTTGAATCTTTCTTTTCACTAAAGGCTGAAATTCTAATTTTCACTTCCTTACAGAATACCAGACCCTCACCTTCTTTGGACAATGAGTTAATTATAGATCTGTGTAGAGCATTTTACTTAGCAAGGTGAGTGTTGACTCTTCCTTTTGGGAAGAGTCTAGGTGGCAATCAAGTATTTCTACCTGGTGAGGCTGTCATCCTTAAATGTGCAAGAATAACCAGTCACCATACTTATCCCAACAACAGATTAGCTCTGTCATATTTAATTACCTCAGCTTTAACACAATGAGAAAAAATTGCCTTGCTACCCCCTTTCCACATACATATAAGCCATGCAGGCTGATATCTCCTGAATGCCTTCGCAGGGCTGCTCCAGGCCCCCTGAGACATCCAGTCACATATAATGAACTGTAATGTAACTCACTGCTAACCTAAGCCAAATAATCCCAGCCCTTGAGATTTAGCCACACGATTGAGGCATGAACTAATTCCCAATCAGATTCCAGCTCAGCATTTGCAACTGATGTAAAGTCATTTCCAATTACCAACAATGTCTAAAGATAATCATGAAAACTCACATACCCATTTGTATCCCTGGAACAGACAGGATACACATGGACACACTGTATTCCTGGATCAAAGTGGAGACCTACTGAGTGGGAATAAATCAGTAGATGACATGAAGCTGAATCTCGGCAGTGGATGCATTTGCTGTTAGAAAGACTGGGATTACCAGCCGTGGGCAAACTACGGCCCATGGGCCGGATCCGGCCCGTTCGGCTGTTCTATACGGCCCGCGGAGCCGAAAGAGTGGAGGGTTCTCTTGCTCTCTCCTCCGCTCCTTTACTTTGAATTTATATTAGTTCACACAAACACTCCATCCATGCTTTTGTTCCGGCCCTCCGGTCCAGTTTAAGAACCCATTGTGGCCCTCGAGTCAAAAAGTTTGCCCACCCATGGATTAGACAGACAATTTAAGACTTACATGCCTTTACTTCATTTGGTAGGCACACTTTAAGAAATGTTATCTTCCTGCCACACATCCATCACCCAGTCACCAGCCCGCAGGCCTTCCACCAGCACCTACAGAGAGCCTGCAGGTATCACAAAGTTAAATTTCGACTTTGACCACATTTTATTACCAGGACGCAACAAAGAGAGGTGTGGGCTTGTAGGCAGAAGTCCTGACAGATTCTAAGCTTCATCTTTTTTACCAGTTAGATAAACTTGAGCAAGAAATATAACATCACTGAGCTTCAGTTTTTCATCTGTGAAAATGGAGGAAATGGCCAAAGAATTTTTTTATAGAAAAGACTGTTAGGCTTCTGTGGCAAGCTCCCCCACCCCCACGCCCCTAATGGTATTGTCAGGATAGGTGTTATCAAGTCCCACTTTCCATGTCCATCTCAGAGGCTTAGTGTCAAGGAGAATGGCTAGTCTTTCCAGTGAAGCTTCTCATTAGTCATGTACAGAGAGATTGAGGTATAACTCCTGAAAGCCTATGCTTAATTTAAAATGAAAACTATAACTAGCAAGGGGTAGCAGAGTTCTCTGACCAGTATACTACCTCTCTAAAGCGGGGGTCCATGGGTAGCCCCATTATTATTAGAAGAGTATTTTCTGAATATGCAGGATGTTTAATTATCTTATTGTCTATATTTGAGTACAACATACTCAGACCTATGAACCCTTCTTCATAACAAGAATACATTTGTTACAAAATTGGATAGGTCAAGTTCTTAGATACTGTCTTTCCTGGATAGAGCTTAGTGGTCACTGACAAAGGAGGGCTCAAAGATGCTCTTTGTCTAGGCTTCATAATTAGCATATTCTTTCCTTAATAAAATTAATAAAGTTGATATTTTCAAATTGCAATCAAGTATTTCTACCTAGAAACATTCCTGACTCTAAATCAGGATTTTGCATGCTTTTGCTTTGATCTGTTTCATACTGACTTTAAAGACACTCCTCAGAGGGATATCTTATTTCTAAGTTTTGTGTACATTTGTGAGATTTAGAGTGGGGAGGGAATAGAAAACTAGACATATAGAATATCATTAATCAGTTTGGAAAATTAAATGAAATATATGGAAAATTGGTAAGCTTCTATATAATGAAAGCACTATCTACACTAATAAAAGAGAAAGATGCAAATTGACCGTACCTTCGTGACGCCCACCAGACCATCAGGAGTAGGTATGCAAATTAGCCCAACAAAGATGACAGGTTAATTTGCATACAAAGGCGCTGAGCAGCCAGGGGCTGGACACTTGTGTCGTCACCATGGTGACGATGCAGACTTTCCACACTGCCCCAGCTGCTCTGGGCCTCTGGGCAGCATGGGAAGGTGGAAAGGCGGCTCTGGGGTGGAGCAAAGGTGGTGCCAGCAGCCAATGGAAGGAAGGCCCATTCTTGCACGAATCTTGGTCCATCAGGCCTCTAGTGGAAATATAACTTGATAATACTGTCTTAGTGCTTAGACATTTATTCTTTGGGATAAAGAAGCATGTGTGGATATTATTTTAATTGACAGGCCAATAAAGAATATATATTTAAATTGTACTATTTGGTAAGTTTTGACATATGTATATATCCCTGCAATAATCACCACATTCAAATAATGCACACATATCCATCATAGCCCTAAATTTTCTAATACCCCTTTATAATCTTTCCCTTTTACTCCTCACTGTCATGCCCTCCCCTAAGCAAACATTGATCTTCCAGTCACTACAGATTATTTTATTTTCTAGAATTTTATATAAATAGACCTGTACTTTACATACTCTTTTGTCCAGCTTCTTTCAGTATAATTATTTTGATATTTATCCACATTGTTGTAGGTATCAATTGTTCTATTATTATTATTATTATTATTATTATTGAGTACTATCTCATATGTACTAGTAGATTCAATGGTTTACTTATCTCTTCATGCATGTGTTGATGGTCATTTGAGTTGTTTCCAGTTTCTGTCTATTACAAATAAAGCTGCTATGGACATATGTTTTCACTTTTCAAAGGGAAATAACAAATACTGAAATGGCCGGGTCATATGGTAGATTTGTGCCTAAAGAAAGTAGTTAACAGTTATACTGTTTTACATTACCATCACCAATGTATAAGAATTCTAATTTTTCCACATCATTGCCCACTTTTGATATTGTCTATAATTTAGCCATTCTGATAGGTAAGTCATAGAATATTATTGTGGTTTTAATTTACATTTCCCCAAAGACTAATACTGCTTCAGGTAATTATTGCTAGCTCTATGTCTTCTTTGATGAAGTATCTATTCCTATACAGGGTGGGGGGGAAATGGGTTTATAGTTGTTTGTATGGAAAATATGAAAATAAACTCTGTGTTGCAAGTATTCACAACGGTAGACCTACTTTTGCCCTACCCTGTATTTTCCCTATTTTGTAATTGGGTTTTTGTTTTCTTACTAAATTTTAAGAGTTTGTTTATGTATTTTGGATATAAATCCTTCATCAAATATATGATTTGCAATTATTTTTCTCAGTTTGTGACTTGTTTTTCATTCTCTTAATAATGTCTTTCATGGTCCTGGCTGGTTGAAGGGTCCCAGGTTCGATTCTGGTCAAGGGCACATGCCCAGCCTGCAGGCTAAATCCCCAGGAGGGGGCATGCAGGAGGCAGCTAATCAATGATTCTCTCTCATCATTGATGTTTCTGTCTCTCTCTCCCTCTCCCTTCCTCTCTGAAAGCAATAAAAATATATTTTAAAAAATAAATGATGTCTTTCATGAAGCAGAAGTTTTTAATTTTAATGATATTCAATAGATAAATGTATTATTTTATGGATCATATTTCTGATATCATATCCAAAAAATATTTGTCTAATCCAAGATCAGAAAATTTTCTTCTATGCTTTCTTCTAGAAATTCTATTATTTTAGGTCTTACATCTAAGTTTATGATTCATTTTTAGTCAATGTTTTGTATATGATGTGAAGTATTAATGTTCTTTTTTGCATATAGGTATCAGTTGTTTCAGTATTGTGTGTTGAAAACACCTTACTTTATTCACTGAGTTACTTTTGTACCCTTGTTCAGAATTAGTTATTCATATATTTATGGATCTATTTCTCAAATTTCCATTTTGTTATGCTGATCTGTGTGTCTATCTTTATACCATTAGGAATCTGTTTTGCTCTCTATAGGTTTACTATATTCAAAATCAGGCAGTTATTAGTTCTTTACTTTTGTTCTTCCTCAAAGTTGTTTTGCAAATTCTAGATTCATTGCAGATCCATATGATTTTTAGACTATAGATATTCCTTCTCTGACTGATTTTTAATTTAATTCCATTTTGGTCAGAGAATATAGTTTGTATGAATTGAATGATTTCAAATTGTTGAGACTCGCTTTACTTTCAGACTATGTTCTACCTTGATACATGTTTCCTGTGCACTGGAAAAGCATGTGTATGCTTCTGAATGGAGAGTTCTACAAATGTCACTTAGATAAAGTTGTGGATGGAGTTGTTCAAATCTACATCCCTATTGATTTTTTTTTTGTCTACTTGGTTTAAATTATTGAGAGAAGTATTAAAATCTCTAACTATAAATGGAAAATTTTCTATTTCTCCTTGTGGTTGTAAAGCAAAGTTTTTTGCTTTACATATTTTGTAGCTCAGTTAGGAATACAATGTCTTCTTGATGAATGAACACCTTTATCGTTATGAAATAACCTTCTTTGTTCTCAGTAATGTTATATGCTCTGAAATCTGCTTTGCTTGATGTTAATATGGTCACTTCAGATATTATTTTCAGTCTCTAATTTTTTAAATATTTTTATTGATTTCAGAGAGGAAGGAAAAGGGAGAGAGATAGAAACATCAATGATGAGAAAGAATCATTGATTGGCTGCCTCCTGCACGTCCCACATTGAGTACAGAGCCCACAACCCTGGCATGTGCCCTGACCTGGAATCAAACCATGACTTCCTGGTTCATAGGTTGATGCTCAATCACTGAGCCATGCCAGCCACGTAGTCTCTAATTTTTATTAAAGTTTACATCATTATTTTATGCACTATGTGCAAGTAGCCATTTCTGAATTAGTCTAACAGCTTTTAAAATTTAGTGGAGGATAGTTAGTTTCTTAGGAAAGTGAATGAAATATTGAAGTTGCTAATGAAGGGTATTCTAATTGGAGTTTGAAAGTCTGCAGTCGTTTATTTTGGCATTTAAAATACACAACCTTCAATTTTTTTTTCAAAGTTTACCTCCTTAAGGAACTTCTGCATTTCAATTGAGGGGGGGAATAATTTCTGAGGCCAGAAAGTAAGAGAATTGGCTTTTGAAGTACAGATAGACAAAGAATATATTGATTACTTGTGTTTTAATGCCTATTTGTTAACTAGATTTGAAGGGGGGAAATGGTGATAGCTGCTTATGATGCAAAAACACCGTTTATTTCTACTGAGATTAACTGAAAACTGCTGAACTAGTTATCACCAAACTTTTCAATGTAAGCTGTTGCCAGCATTGGAGCAGAAATGATTGTAACCTTCACACTCTTAAGACTAGATATGTAGGTATGTTAAAACACATACAATTCTAGTGAAAAATTGTACACTGGTATATGTAGAAAAGCTTTCATTTGGCATATAATTTTATATATGTCAGGACTTTCTGATTGAATGATTCAATATATAGACTAAATGGTCATATAAGGATCATGGAATGAAGCTTCCCAAAATTTCATTTATAATTATCCCTTTCTCCAAATGCCATCTGTTATTTTCTTAGCTTGTGACCTCTAGTATGCTAACTCCAACAACGCATTGGCATTATTAGGACCTACAATTTATTGATCTACCACTTTTTTACCTCTCATGTCCTCCTTTTTCTCATCACCTATCTAATTCCATTGTCTCTCTGAGCTGCCCTACCCACTAATTGCACCTTTTTTGCTATAGAGCATGGCCAGGATGCCCCTTTCAGGATAGAGGCATTTATTCACCCAACTACTGTTGGCTCACAACTGAGTCCCTCCTGCCAGCAATTGCCCTCCACTAAAGGGAGCTGACTTGCCCAAGATTACACATTCTCCCCAGGACCACTTCACAATCAAGGACTGGTTGATGTAGGGGTACAAAGGCCCAGCTTTTTGTTTTTTTCAGTCAGAGACATCTCTGAGAGGCCATTCCAACTCTGTCTTCCCAATGGAATCGGCTAAGGACTTTGCTCTGTTGAACCATATTTCATTTTAACTTCCTCTTTCAGATCCTGCTCCCCTTACAGCCATGCAGGTTTATTCCCCAACTGCTTCCCTATAGAACACTGGTACACGTGTACACAAATCTCCATTTTGGAATGTGTTGGCAAGGAAAAAGACCTAAAAGTTAGGATGAGGAGTGGTGCTAAGAGAGCAGATTATGAAGTCCAATTTTGGAATTGGATCATCTGCCTCCAAGTTGGGGAGAAGGACAGTGTTACTGGTTGAAGATGGAGTTACGATAGGTTCTGACATAATGCAATGGTGTAATTGTTAAACTAACTTTGGTGGTAAACTGAGTTGGAAGAGAATACACTGAGAGCTAAAATGTTTCCAGCATTTGAAAGCTATAAGAATTTCTAATTATAAGAACTATACAGTTGAATAGCTGTTACTGGGGGGTTGTTAAAGCACTG
The DNA here is from genome assembly GCF_963455305.1 of Plecotus auritus. NCBI lineage: Eukaryota > Metazoa > Chordata > Mammalia > Chiroptera > Vespertilionidae > Plecotus > Plecotus auritus. The sequence goes on along the minus strand of NC_137772.1, from coordinate 23,139,516 downwards.
TAGAAAGATAAGGAAAGGCCAAGGGTAATAAATCATCTATTTAAGGCAAACAGTGAAAGCCTCCTTGACAGCATGCAAAGAATCTGTCATCTGCTGCAGCTGGAGAAAAAAGAAAGCTAAATATCAGGCCCAGGACTTTGTTGGCAGTGGGGTGCCATATAAGGTTGAATTCTAAAACCTGCAAAGTTTGCTGCACCAAGATTAAGGCCATGATTGGGAAGTAATGTGACTCTGAGACTTGAGATGGGAGCATATAGGCATTTGAAAAGTTTGAATGCCTAGATTTCCCTGAGCATTCTTGGACTGCAGCCATGGCCCATTTCCTTCTGTTAAAGGCTAATGCTCCCCTCTTGCTTAACTGGAGAAGAATCAGCTTCCAGATTCATTAAGGTTGTGTATCAATTTATTTCCTTGCAACTGTAAGACTTGGAGCTTCAGCTTTTCTCTACTGTCATCCAGAGGATGCCCTCAGCTACTAGAGACCATCCATAGATTCCTGCCATATGTTTTTAGATGGTCTCACTATATGGAAGCATAGGGCCAGCAGAAAAGCAAAAATAAGTCTACTGGCAATACAGAGTCTTATATATTTTAATGTAATCATGAAAGTAGCATCTCATCACCTTTACCATAGTCTATTAGTTAAAATCAGTCACAGATTCCACCTATATTTATGGGGAGGAGACTGCATACACATAGCAGGTGGAGTCATTGATATCACCTTCATATCTTTCTGCCACAGAACTCATTTGCCAACTTTTCACAGGAACAGGTGCACTGGTCATGGCCCACAAGGAACATGGTGACCAGGGGTTCAAATTTTCATGGATTTGAATCCCTCTATTAGGTTAACCATCTATACTAGTGGTTGGCAAACTGTGGCTCAGGAGCCACATGCGGCTCTTTGGCCTTTTGGGTGTGGCTCTTCCACAAAATACACGGCCTGGGCGAGTCTATTTTGAAGAAGTGGCGTTAGAAGAAGTTTAAGTTTAAAAAATGTGGCTCTCAAAAGAAATTTCAATCGTTGTACTGTTGACATTTGGCTCTGTTGACTAATGAGTTTGCCAACCACTGATCTAGACTAACCAAGGTGCTCATCAAGGATAAGAGTAATCTAGCATGGGTGATAGAGGATGAAGACTATGAGTATCAGTTATGGCTCCAAGACCAGCAGCAGTAGTAGAGACTATAGTTCATCCTACCAATATTTATCTTGTAAATTTCCCTAATAAAAGAGGCCATTTGGAATCCTGGAGAAGTTGGTCTCAAAACAGTGAGAACTTATCATGCAAAGCAAATGGATTTAAATGGCACAAGAAGTGGACTGTGATGAATTCTGTGTTAGGCTTTCCAGATCTCCCCTGTTGACACTGAAGTAGTTATTTTCCCTGCTACCAGAAGTGTTCCCTCTGGTGACTCACAACTGACTCCCTCCCCAGGCATTTTCCTCATCCAAATAAAATTCCTTGCCCAAATTGGCCCTCACCCCTAGAGCAGACCAGGCTCTATACCCCCTTTCCTAAATTGAGGACATTCTTCAAGGGTCATTCCAGTCTCAGAATACTGAGGACCTCTGAAAAGCCATACCAGGGATTAGTTCAACTTCTCCTACTGACCAGTGGTCGGCAAACCATGGCTCACGAGCCACATGTGGCTCTTTGGCCCCTTGAGTGTGGCTCTTCCACAAAATACCACGGACTGGGCGAGTCTATTTTGAACAAGTGGCGTTAGAAAAAGGTTAAGTTTAAAAAATTTGGCTCTCAAAAGAAATTTCAATCATTGTACTGTTGATATTTGGCTCTTTTGACTAATGAGTTTGCCGACCACTGTGACCTACTCAAATCTGCTTTCCTTACTCACTTAGAAGTGTTTTTCCCAAGAGTACTCCCTAAAAAAATCCACCTATAGGCAAATGTCTGCTTTAGAGTTTATTTCCCAAGAAACATAATTGATGCCACTTGTGCTAAACCACAACCTGGTTAAATAGAATTCTCTTCTCATTCCATGTTTACATTCATGATGTTGATTATGTCCAGAGAAAAGAACACGGCAATGCTTACTGGACTCACTTTAAATTCATGACCACTAAACTCAAATAGAAGTTTAGTGATGCATAGAAATCTTACTATATTTTCCTTGTCCATTAACTCTCAACTTCTTTTGTATTACTATTTCATTTTTTTTCCTTCCCTTCTCACATCTCCAACACCACCAATCCATTCTCAGTTTCAACTGACAATCTTGTTGATATGTTAATGAGAAAATAGAAGAATAGGTAGAACTTCTACATACTTCCTCCATTACATGTACTCACCTGCCTGTATTTAGTCCTGTTACTGTTCATACAATTCATGCCCTTAGCCAGGGCTACTTCACAAGTAAAATTTTGTGCCATCCACCTTTGTCTCAAGGACATTGCTCCAGAAATTCTTGCTTCATTACCATGGATAACACTGCTTTGCAAACTCTATTAGATACTCCCCATCTGCACACAAACATGATGTTATTTTTCTTCTCAACAGAATTTTATTACCCAGTTACTGCCTAATTTTCTATTCTTCTTTTAAACAAAGATCCTCAAAAGTATTGTCTATGCTCTTATCCTCAGTTCATCTCTTCACATTTTTTCTTGAACCCATTCCAATAAGTCTTTTCCTTTATCCTCTCCTTAGAAACTACTCTTTTGAAGATCACCAATGACCACCATGTTACTAAATCTAACAGACAATTTTCTCGTTTAAAAATCTTTATTGTTGGAAGTATTACATAAGCCCCATTTCTTCTCCATTTGACCCACTCCAGCCTTTCTCCACCCCTGCCCCAGGCCTTCACCACCCTATTGTCTATGACTATGAGTTATGCATATATGCATACAAGGTCTTTGGTTGATTACCTTCCACCCACCCACCCTCCCCCGCCTCCCCTCTGAGATTCTGCACTCTAACAAATAATTTTCAATCTTTGTCTTATAATGTCAGGAGCATTTGACACAGTTAATCACTCTCTTGAAACACTGTATTCACTTGACTTCTAGGATTCCATGATATCCTGGATTTCTTTCTACATTATTAGACACTCTTAGTCTTTCCTGCCAATGCTTCCTCCTTTTCATAATGTCTTATTGTTAGAGTACCCTAAAATTCATTCCTTTTGCTTCTTTTCTCCTGAGGCTTCCTGCCTTGATAAGTTCATCCATCTTATGACCACCACAACCCCCACACACAAACAATATAAAAACTAGTAACTATCATTTCTATATCTCTTACCTAGGACTTTTCTCTGAATTCTTGATTCATCTATCCAATTTGTCTTTGTAACATCTGCACATGTCTCATAGACATCTCAAATTTTCAATATGCTTAAGCCTAAAATCTAGCTCTTCACTCCCAACCCTTCTCCTACTATCTCTTCCATCTCACTTAATGGATACTCAACTTTCCATTAGCTCAGTGTATAAGCCCTGGAGTTGTTCTGAAACTCATTCATGCACTCTCTTTGTCCATTTGGGCTACTCTAACAAACTGGCATAGATTCAGTAACTTATAAACAACATAAATTTATTTCTCATAGTCCAGGAGGCTGAGGATTTCAAGATCAAGGTACTAGCAGATTCAGTGTCTGGTGAGGGCATGCTTCCTGGTTTATAGACAACCATCTTCTCACTGTGTCATCTGGTGGAAGGGACCAGGGAGCTCTCAGTAATCACATACCGAAGTCCCCACCACTGATTACATTCCATTGGGGGTTAGGAATTCAAAATATGAATTTTGGGGAGATACCAACATTCAGTCTGTACTATGCACTATATCCAGTCTATCAGTAAATTTGTCAAGTGTTTTTTTCTAGAGGGTATCTAGAAGCTGACCACTTTTCATCTTCTCTTCTGCCTTCTCTAAGGCATCAAAGTCTCTCCACTGCAATAGCCTCCTAATTGGTCTTTCTGATCTCTCACTCTCACTCCCCTATAGTCTGTTCTCAGTACAATCCTCTTAAAACCAAAGTTTCACATGTCATACTTCTGCTCAGTACCTTCCAATGGTTCCCTGCCTAACTCAGGGTAAAAGTCAAAGTCCTTCTAACGGCTTGTCATTTATATCCTGGAACCCCCTTAGTGCTCTTAATTCATCTCACAGAATACCCCCCTCTTGCATTTTATTCTAACATGATGTCCTCGAACATTCATGTACTCCCCTTCCCTTGGACCTTCGCAGTTGCTATTTCCTCAGCCTATAATGCTTTCCCTAGATATCTGTGTGTTTTTTTCTATTCTCCTACAATCTTTATCAAAATGCTGCCTTCTCAGTGAGACTTTCCCTAACCACATTATCTAAAAGTATACCCTGTCCCTTTTGAGATATATATATATATATATATATATATATATATATATATATATGGTTTCTATCCCTCTTTCCTCTTCTGTTTTTAGCACCATAGCGCTTTCCACCTTCTAACATACTATAATTTAGCTACTACTTTTATGTATTATCTGTATCCCCTGACTAGACTTAACCTTTCTAAGGAGAGAGATTTCATGTTTTTAAAAACAAACAAAACAAAACAAAAACCAGTGTTTATATTCCTAAGGCCCAGAACAACAGATAGCACATAGTAGATATTTAATATTTATTGAATGAATAAATCAATAAAGGAGTAGATGAATGAGTGAGTGAGTAAGTGAATGAATGAATGAAGCTAAACTCTTTTTTATTAGTCAGGGCACCAGCAGGAAGCAAGGGAAATATTCAAGTGGAGAAATTCAAGTAAGTTTAAAGAAGGGAATATTTACAAAAGTGTGGACAGGAGTGAAAGAGACTACTAATACGGGTGGTGAAACACCCGGGTGCCAGGAACAGTGGGGTGTTCTTGTTATTCCTGTACCTAAGGAGTAAGGAAAGGAGTCAGATGCCACAATATGAAGAGAGTGGTTGTAAGATAAAGCTGCCTAACAGGAGTTGTAGATGTCAGTAGAGGAACACAGCCAATCAGAGGTGACTCAGTAGGGAAAGAGCCTATAAGATAAATAACCAGACCTCTGCCTTCTCTTGCCCTCATATATCCTGCCAGTACCTCCCATTAACTAAGCCCAATTGCCCAGAGGACAGGAACACTGTCAACACATTTCCAAACAGCCAGCTCCCATGCCCAGAGTAGGGTAGGAAAGGTTGGAGAGCAAATCAGGAAAGGCAAATGGAAACTATCTGCTTTTACCCTCTGTCACATATAATATCTTACAGATGGGATGGAACAAAAGTATGATTTTGAAGTTAACATTCATTTTCTGTAGAAGATAAATTTTATTTATGCTAGATACTTCATATCTCTTTGCCACTGCCTGTTCATCACTAATTTCTTTCCTTTTAATAGGAAAATATTCCATTCTTGGACAGTTTAGGTTTTTTTTTTTTTACTTTAAATCACAATAGTTGAGATTGTTTTCCCTAAATCAAATAATAACCTTTAAGAGAATGTCTAAAGGCTACATTCTTTGGCCTATTCTATTTAGATGACTAGGAAGAAATCATATTGAAATTTGCTGAAGGCACCTTTAGAAATTTTTTGAAATGAGTCTTTTTTAAGCAAATGGAAGTAGAATAAAAGAAACAGAACCAACAGCACTGCTGTGGAAAGAAAACTCAGCCCAGGCTTAAAATAGCATCCACAACTGCTGATGAGAAAGAGGAACATCTGGTAAAAAGAATGCATTTGTCAGGGGGCACTTTTGAGAAGGTGCCTAAAGCATTTAGGACATCTTAACCGTACCAATACCATCCCCTAGGAAGCTGGAGCAGGAAACAAAGGTTTGGTGTTGCTCATAATGTTTATGGTATAATGCAAATGGCCCTAGGTTTCTGTCCTACAGTACTGGGACTTCCTACTTGTCAAAATTCCCCCTGTCTTCATTGTGTTTTACTTTAATGGAGCTTAAAAAGAAAAGGGAAACACATACTTACCAAAAAACAACAACAAACAAGGTAAACGTTGACTCAACAAGGAGCGTTGGTAAGATGAATCAGACACTGGAAGGACTTTGGCCCAATTCAGGAGACTCAAATGTAAGTTCTGTAGATGTAAGGGGTGCTGGCATAATACAGAATTGAGTAATAATACTGGAGAACTTGACAATTATGTTGTTTGGGGACTATTGATTGTACGGTTCTACTTGTGAGCCCTGAGAGGCATGCATTTGCTGTGGAAATGCTCAGGGTGGTTGTTTTGTTTTCCTCCTGAATTTTGCTACTCTGCAATGTCTCTCTTTACTTTATGCCCTGAGCTACTGGGATTTGTGATCTCTTTCTCTTTTCTCCCATTTCTCCCTTACAACTGAAACAAGCTACCTTTTGCTCCCTCTTCTTTTATGTGTGATTTCTTCTCTACCATTCTTTATCAGCAAAGAACTTGTGTTTAGTGTGATGCTGCCTATTCATTCAGTAAATGTTAGGTCATTTCCAGTAAATCCCATTGCCAAATCACTTTACCCTTTCTATGAACTCTTGGCATCTCTGAATCAGTGACCCTCGCATATTGCCCTTCCCTGTGTCAGTAAATCGTATCTGTAAATGACAAAGAAATTTATCTCTAATAACTTCTCTTTATCCTGGAAACTCACTCAATACTCCATTTTCTTCCTTTACATGCAGCTGAGAGCCCTATCCAGGCCTTTAATCAATTTTAAATAACTTACTTAAATTCTGTTCATCTGTTCTATTTAGACCTTACCCAGATTATTTTCTCCATTATTATCTACAAAATCAGGTAATAACACAAGACAAACTTAGAACAACTTTGTTTGGGGAGGAGGTATTGAGTTGGATGTCACTGCCTTTGTACCCATATACACATACATTTGCCTATAGGAACAAAAACTACCTATATCTCAGTCCCACTCCATTCATGATCATGACTGACCCTTATAACTACTCTGCAAAGAAGTTATTGTCCTCTCCATTACCACAAATAAAAATCCCAAGTTTTAAATGGGTAATGGGTCCAAGATGATAGTGTAGGTAAGTGGAAGAAACAAATAATGAAACTACTTATTTAATTTAGTACTTCTCAACCTTCATTGTTCATTGGAATTGGAATCAGTACTTCTCAACCTTCATTGTTGATTGGAATTAGTCTTTGTCAATATTTACTGCCCACAGAATTCACCTGGGCATCTTGGTAAAATGCAGTTTATGATTTAGTAGCTCTAGAGCACAGCCGAAGATTCTGCATTTCTAACCAAGTCCCAGGTGATGCCAATGTTGCTCATGTTCATGGGGCTTACTTTAAGTAGCAAGGACTTAGAATGGTTTTAAGAAAATATTTTTGCCAGACCGCACCAAACTAATAAAATTGGAAGAGAGGGGGCCAACCAACTCACTTAAAAGGGAATCAAAAATAAGATGGACTGGTGGATGAATGCATAGATAGATACATGGTAAAGCAAGACTATAACAAAATATAAATATTAGAAGCTAATTGTTGGCTATATGGCTATTTACTGTAAAGTTCTGTACCTTTTTTTTTTTTTTTTTACAATAAAATATTGGAAAAGTGAATTGGGAAGAAAAACATTTTAGAGCTTTGAAACCCTTCTTCTCCTTCAGTATATATTAGCCATCTCACTCTTTTTAAAATAACGCCATTTGTTACACCTTTTTAAAAAATATTTTTTATTGATTTCAGAGAGGAAGGGAGAGGGAGAGATAGAAACACCAATTATGAGAGAGAATCATTGATTAGCTGCCTCCTGCATGCCCCCTACTGGGGATTGAGCCTGCAATCTGGGCATGTGCCCTTGACTGGAATCCAACCCAGGACCCTTCAGTCCACAGGCCCACAATCTATCCACTGAGCCAAACCAGCTAGGGCATTACAACTTTAAATATTTTATTTTATTTTATTTTATTTTTGCTATAGTTTTTCATACTTGTTACACTGATATGGGGACAGTTCAAATCTTTGAGGTGATTTAGTATATTGCAGAACATGAAACTTGGGGTCAACTAAACATATCAAGATTTACATTGTAAATCCACTCTGCCCTTCACTTGCTAGTATGCAATTTTAGCTAAGTTACCTTGTTGCTTTAGTTTTATAATATGAAATGTGGTAATAATAATAATAGTAATAATATATTTTATGAAATTAATGTGGCAAATTGGCATATTTTTTAAAATATATTTTTTATTGATTTCAGAGAGGAAGGAAGAGAGAGAGAGAGAGAGATCAATGATGAGAGAGAATCATTGATTGGCTGCCTCCTGCACTCCCCTAACTGGGGACTACTCCTGCAACCTGGGCATGTTTCCTTACCTGGGATCAAACCGGGATCTCCTGGCTCATAGGTTGATGCTCAACCACTGAGTCATGCCGGCCAGGCTGAATTGGCATACTTTATATACTTTTTAAAAACACTGAACCCGGCCCTTAGTATGTGCTGTCCCAAACAGCCCTGTAGGAAATGGCTTGTTGCTGAGCTACCACACGCCTCCTCAACACATCCACACAGAGGCACAACTGATTAGCCAAGCTTTAGACTGGTAACCAGTGGTACTGACTAATAAGTAGCATCTGTCTTATGACTTGGTTCAAAAAGATGCACTAAAACCATAAATATATATCTTAGTAATATAACCAAGAGACTCAAAGAGAAGAGGTAATTGGTAGTAGATTCTGAGCTAGAAGATCATATAGATATATGGTTTGGAGATGCTCCTCATTTGGGTCATATTTAAGATTAGTAAGTATAAAAAAAGTTTATTGAGGGAGGAGGAAACAGTAACAGGTATCAGAGAGAAGCAGAAATGTGAGAGGCTGTGCACATTCTAAGATATGAATAAACTAGCACCACTTTCTGACTTCTAAGTTTTCTGTTCCAATGTGTTCTTGGTTCTGACCTATATTGTGCCTAAGATAGATTTCTTGTTGAATTTTTCACTAAACTCCCCTTTGTTTGAGCAAGGTTGAATGGAGATCTATCAGTCAGGATAGGTTACAGTATGCTGTTGTAACACAAAAATCACATTGGTTTATAATAACAAATATTTCTACCTCACATCATAGTCATGGTTTACAGTAACAGACATTTCTATTTCTCACTCAGCTCAAGTTAGCTGGGACTATGTTCCACAGTATTTGAGGGCTTGATGAACAAAACCTTCTTTTAGAAACATATCAATGATCAATTACATGGCTAGCCACCATGACCTGCTTCACAAAGCTACTGCATGAAAGTCACACTTGTCATTTCTGTTGCCATTTCACATGACCACACCTGAGTTCAACAGGGCAGGGATCTATACCCTTAGGGAGAGGCACTGATTACTCTATCACAAAATCTTCTTTTTTCTTTTTTTAATAAAAATAGCACAAATGAGAGATAATATATAGAAAATGGCTGGCACATAGGATAATAAATCAGTATGACATTTGTCCTTGTGGAGTTTTTTGCCTTATTAAAGGCCTTTCTCAAAGTGTTGGAATGTTTTTTATTCAGTCATTCTTCAGATATATGGAGTGTTTGCTCTATGCCATGCAGGGTGCTAAATGCCAGAAATAAAATGAAGAACAAGATAGACACAGATCCTACACACATGGTGCATAGAGAATGATGGGTCATATAAACTAACAAATAGGCCATTCCAAAGCCTATTATGACTCCTATAATAAAACAAGTACTGGGTGCCTGAAAACATAGAGAAGGTAAATCTAATTTAGATCTGGGACACACAGATCTAATTTAGAGGGAGGGGCAACAGCTGGAACCAGATAAATGAGAAGAAACTATCCAGGAAAAGGATGAGGGGGTTGTTTCCTAGATAGAGGAGGCAGCAAAGTTACAGACCCAGATGTAAAGAGAGCATGGAACATGCAAGGAATTGCAAGAATGGAGAAAAGTAGGGCAAGCATTTGTAAGCTATGCTACAGAAGTTGGACTTTATCCCAGACAATGAGGGGCCATGAAAGGGTTTTAAAAAGGAAAAGAACTTTATCAAATTTGTGTTTTTGAAACACTGAGAACATAGCAAGTTTCTAGGGTTTGTGGCCCATTGTAAAAGTCATGCATTTATTGGCCAATTCTTACATCCTATGCACACAGTTGTGCTTATTAAATGAAAAAGAATGGACCCATGTTTCTGCTTCACCATGTTTTCTCCATTCTTCATCGTTATTGATTTGTACATGGCATGCAGTCGTACAGTGTGCTACGGTGGGAGCAAAGGCAGAGAAATGGAAGTGAGACACACAGGCCCTAAGCCTATTACTTCCTCAAAATGTACTTGTAGGCAAGTCACTAACTACCCTGAAAACTGTCATAACAAGTTAACTTAAGGACTTTGGAAAATATAAATCTGTTTACTATGGGTACATTAGTGGGGAAGGTTTTGAACACCTGTAATAAAATAAATAAATAAACAAACAAACAAATAAATAAATAAATAAATGCTATAATCTAGTTGTGGAACAAATTAAATTGGTATGGCATAATTTACTTGTACCATGTGTATATATCTTGTCAATAATCTTTTTGGAAGATAAGATACTAAGGTGGTACTCTTCAGATATTATTCAAATGTATTAACTGAAATTTTTCTTCAGTTATGTGGGTGATAGAGTAAGACAAGGGCTTTGGGAGACTTGATTAGCCTGACCCAGGAGCCAATTCTGAATACTGAACTCAGTCCATTTACACACATTGTCCTTTCCTGGTTTGGGCTGGATTTTCCAATTTGCATTTGAAATTCAAAATGTCAGGCCTAATACTCCTGGCTGCATCTCTGAGGGCATGACATGGCCTTTATAACTAAATGTTAAAACATAACTCGATGCCTGATAGTTGCAATTCCATTTTCCAATCCGTGGTGCTGTCACAGGCTCTGTGCGATATGCTGTCAAGCAGGTTGGTTGTGCTGCACAGAATCCAGTCTCTTTTCTGGTTAGTACTCACGGCATGAGGAGCCTTTCAGAGGCACTCCCTTTGTATCACAGCCTACCGGCAATGTCTAAAATCCACTTTTATCTCTTCCTTGAAGATAATTCACCAGTTAAACCCTTTGGGAGAATCCAGAGAGTCAGGCACCACAGATGTTGCTAAAACTTATTATTTATTATAAATTTGGGTATTTTGAGGCAACACGCTTGTTCAAGATGGTCTTCCACAGTGTGCAGTCTCCTTGGGTAAGAGAAGAAACATAGTGAGTGTGTTCCAGGATAAAGGCAGCTTAAAGACTCCAGAAAAACATAGCTATCAATGACTTAAATAAGAGATGTCCACCTAAAAGCTAGAACCAAAATTATTTTTCATTTCAATGAACCAGCTTACTATGGAGATTATCAAAAAGCCACCTTAGTAGGGCTGAATAAAAACTGACAAAAACATTTTTGACAACATAAGGATGAATGATGAATCTTGATGAAAAAAAAAACACAAGTTGTGACTTCTCTTAAAGGAAATGGCATAAGTGTGGGGGAAAGGGGACAATTATATATGTGTATATATGGTTTTGGCCTGTTGCTGAAACTTAAATAAATAGGAAATTCAGGGAAATGAAAATAATATAATAAAGAATGTTCCATTCTAGTAGTGGAGGAGTTTGCTGGAAACCAACTGTTCATCTAATGAGAAAAGCTGGGCAATTTTTAAAAATTGTGTCTGAAGACAAGATGGCATTACCATGGCAGCCAGGACTTAAGGGCTTGGGATGCCAGAGAAAATATTGAGACAAGTGTTTTTCTCTTCAGTCATTTATCAAGAGTCCAGGACAAAAGACAAAGAAGCTAAGTGGAAATCAGTGGCTGATTGGAAAATTTAGCAAAACTTTCAACAATCTCATGGGAATGGAATAACAAACATATATTTCAGGGCCCATCAAGTTGTAGGGACCCTGGTAAACATTACAGACTGCTAGTTAAAACCCAGAAGGGCTACCTTTTAGGAGTAAGAGCAGCAAAAAATAGACTCAGTATCACACATTTTAAAGCCTTATCTTGAAACAGCATAGTCCTAAATTCTAACTTCCTGTCTCAAAGCAAAAGTAAACCTCTGGAGAATGATAACTGGAGCCAGAGTCTCAAGGTTTTTATATAATTTTTCATAATAATGTCTGACAGTCAAAAAATATTAGATATGCCAGGCATAAGTATGAAATGACTAAAAACAAGGTAAATTGATCATATATATATATATATATATGAAAGCCTAAGCAACCATTACAACTGAACGACCAGAACAACTGGAACGACCAGTTGACCAGTCACTATGATGTGCAGTGACCACCAGGGGGCAGACACTCAACGCAGGAGCTTCTCCCTGGTGGTCAGTGCACTCTCACAGGGGGAGTGCCACTCAGCCAGAAGCCAGGCTCATGACTGGCAAGTGCAGCTGCAGTGGCGGGAGCCTCTCCCGACTCCGTGGCAGCTCTACCGAGTGTCGGTGGCAGGCATAGTGGGCCGGGATGAGCATGAGCAGTGCAGTGCCAGCTCGGGCTCCTCCCTGGCCATCTGCTGCTTGGCACACTGCTACATCCCTAGGGGGATGTCCAACTGCCGGTTTAGGCCCGACCTGCAGGGATTGTGTCTAAACCAACAGTTGGACATCCCCCGAGGGGTCCCAGATTGCAAGAGGGTGCAGACCAGGTTGAGGGACTATCCCCTGCCCCATGCATGAATTTGTGTACTGGGCCTCTAGTATTCAATACAAGCAGATTCTTATGTGATCCAGATTTTATAGTTATCAGATATGATATAAAATAACTGTTATTAATATGTTAAAGATACTAGAGGACAAGATGAAGAATTTTACCAGAAAATGAAAAGTATAAAAGTAGTCAAATGCAAATTCTAGATCTGAAAAAATAGAATATAGAACTCAGTAAATGTGTTTAAAATAGATTAGACATAGCATAAGAGAAATGAACTCAAGATAGAACAAGATAAGGACCGAGAAAAAAATTAAAGGATGTAAGATGCATATGGGACACAGTCAAAAGCTATGATATATGTGCAATTAGAGAGGAAAGGAGAAAGCAATATATCAATCAAGATTTTTTTTCAAAACTGATTTTTAAAAAATCAGGCCCCCAAAGCAAAAAGGTTTCTAAACTCCCCAAGCAAGTTAATTACAAAAGAAACCGCCTAGATGTAGTATGGTAAAACCTGTGAGGATCAATGACAGAAGGGAAAATTTTATAAGCAACCCAAGGGGGTTGGGGGGGGAGGCATGTATGCATTAAAGAAGCAAGGCAATGTTTAAAACTATTTAAAAGTATCGGCGGGGGGGGGGGGAGTTGGAGGGGGGATGCGGAGGAGGAGGGGATAACTGCCAATATAAAATTCTACATAGAGTAAAAATATAAAAGTATACTTCAGGAATTAATGATAAAAAGTGTTTACAAACAACCAAAAACTTCAACAAGTGATATTTTTCACCAGTAGAATTGCATGAAAAGAACTATTAAATGAGTAATTCAGGCGTGAGGAAAATAGTCCCAGAGGGGAACATGAAAATACAGGGGAAATGATGAGTAAATGTAGAAGTAAATATGTATATAAACATACATTAATACTGGTTATGTGAAATCAGTCTTTAGGGGTAGAATTCAGGTGGAATACAAAACATGACAAAATTGCACAAAAAGTAAAATGAGTAAAGGGAATTAAGTGTACTTAGGTCCCTGCATTTGTTTGAAAAATTGTAACTATTTCAATTTATACCAGATTTAATAAGCCATGCATTCATTTTATCTTCTCTAAAATAACTCAAAATGAGAAATTGAAAAAGTATAACTTACAAACTAATAAAGTGGGGTAATTGAATGATAAAAAGTATACTAATTGATCCAACAAATGTGGGCAGAGAAACAGGAATAGGATAGGTGGGATAGAAGGAAAGCAAATAGTAGACAGATTTAAAACCAAATACATCAGTAATTACATTAAATTTAAATAGAATAAATACTCTAATTAAAAAACTAGGCTTACTGGATTAGATTATAACATATATTCAATCATATGCTACTTATCTGAGACACACCTGAAATTAAAAAATACAGAGATTGTAACAGTAACCACGATATCCCTAGAGCAGATCAATAATTTTTGATTATTGATCAAAAAGTAGACTTTAAAATAAGAAGTATTACTATAGATAATGAAATTAATGATATAAGTGGCAATTCACTCAGAGTGTGGATTTTTTATGAAGATAGAATAGTATTTTGAGCTTTCAGCTCCTGTCAATCTTTCTCAAGCGTTTACAAAGTTATACTTTATTAAATATTTGTTTCTATAATGATCAGTTTATGATTTGTCTCCCTAGTCATTATAGATTCACTAAGGGTAGAAATTTTACTCATTGTTGTATACCCAAGATCTAGCATAGAGCCAAGTAGTAGCTCAATAATTTTTAATTGAGTAAATAATTGGATGGATGGATAGATGAATGGATAATTAGTCTGGGCTCCAGAAAAGCATAATATTTTGTTTACATGACAAATAAGATGAAGCTATTTCTGGACAACGATTCTATAACTTTCAGATATTTTAAAAACTCTAAATTATAGATTTGTATTATGTAATGAGGAATATTAGGTATATCTCAGTTATAAAAATAAAACAACAGGTTTTAATAATTATTATAACTTTACTTGATGAGTATTATGGCATGTTAGAAACTTCCTCAAACCTGATTAAACTTGACCCTCACCCTCCATTTATTTTATTTTCTCCTAGTTCTTTGTATACACCTTTTTAAGATTTTCATGGGAAAACAGGTTGTTAGAAGTGAAACTGTGGACATTCCTCAATCCTCTGGTCAAATGTCATTAATGTCTCACAATTTTTCTCTAATCATTACTTTAGCTAAACTTACTGGTTCTGTGGTTGTTTTTCTTAAATATTTTTAATTGGTTCTTAGAAAGAGAGGAAGGTAGAAGGAGAGAGAAAAACATTGGTGTGAGAGGGAAACATTGATTGGTTGCCTTTTGCAGGCCCCCTCCCGGGGATGGAGCCCAAAACCCAGGCATGTGCCCTGACTGGGAATTAAATCAGCAAGCCTTGTGTGCATGAGACGATACTCAACCAACTGAGCCACACTGGCCAGGTTAGTTCTATGGCATTTTAAAATCATTTTTTTTCACTGCCAGCTGCTTTCCCTTTAATTCTTGTATTATTTAGACTACAAGTATTTAGATAAGAAGATAGCAAAACACAAAAGGTATATGGAATTAAGACTATATTTTAATTGAAATCACAGTCTCCTAATTCAGTCATTCCCTATGGTTTTATTGTTGATCATGTTCCTACTTACCTCTTCTTCTCTATCACATTCATGGTCCATGTCACCAAGTTGTTATAAAGAAAGAAGAGATGTGAGTACCCCACGTTGGGCTGCCAGTTGCGAGTGTCCTCCCCACGTCCCACGTGGTTCAGGGTTTGGGCTCTGGAAGAGGCAGCACACAAATGAAAGAGACTAGACAAGAAAGTATAAATTTGGGAATATTGGGGGCCAGGCGGGAGCCCAACTCAAGGGGAAGAACTCCACCCAGCTCTGGCCTTGCTATCCCTTTTATTAAGACTATGGGATACACCCATAGCCTTTAGGCAGGCAATTCCAATAATAGTCAATCAGCAAGAATTTATGTAAGACTAAAAGGTGGATGTTGCTTTAGCTACCATTGTCTCAACTAAACAGTGGGTGGTTGGCTCTGACCTCTCAGAGCTTCAAGGTTGACCAGCCTTCCAGGTTCCTTGTCCACACCTCTCTGCTAGTGAAGGCAATGAGCGGCTTCCAACAAAAAGACATTCTTTAAGGAAATCCATTCAGATAACACTGTGTTCTCTAGAACATTTAAATTATTTGGGCATCTGCTCAGCTTTAGTTTTTGCACAGAAAAGTACCTGTCTCATAGTCATAAATATGCTGCACCTTCCTGCAGACCTATAATTGAGTTAGTTTGGTTTCCCTGGCAACCACCACGATTAATTAGAATACTTGAGTATGGTAAGTTTATAGATGCAGAAAATATTTCATGTATAAATAGTGCAATCTGTTTATGCTCAAAGGAGTTTTCCTCCTCAGTTGAGAAATGGGATTTTTTTTTCCTTTTTGTGTGGATTAATTACATTTTATTCCTCATAAACTCTGTAAGTAATATTCAAGGATTAATGTTGATTACACCCTTTCAGCCAGCATTGACACTTGTTAGGTGATTTCTGGCCTGAGTCCAGGGCCCCTGCTGGGTGAGGCATGATTGTACCCACCCTGTATTTAGTGACAAAGCTGATGAAAGCATCCTCTGGGTCCAATCGACATCCCTGTTTTTCCCATAAAATTAGCATGTGGTACAAGCAATTGTGTGTAAGAATATTTCTGTTAAAATCTATTTCTCCCTATGATAAACTGTACACAACACTAAAAGGATAAAAGGAGTTCATCGATGTGTGTGTGTATATATATATATATATATATATATATATATATATATATATATATATAATTTTATTCAAGTGTATCATCCAGGCTATTTTATTTAATCTTCACAATATTCCTATGAGATGTGTACTATGAATCTCATTTAGAGATATGAAAGTGGAGGCCTTAGTAAGTTGGATAAGTCACAGACAAGCACTAAGTTTGGAGTTTGAAACTATGGAGGTTTATCTAAATCAAAGCCTAGGCATTCACATATCTGCCCTGGCTGTCATCACATTCCCTCTGCAGTGGCCATGGAAGAAGGAGTGAGACAGATCCTGACTTTATATCAAAAGTTTCTGACTCTCTCGGTTTGCACAGAATCCATCTCCACCCTTCTTCTAAAACAGATGAAATGGGGTACATGTATGATTTGTCCCTTTACTGAGACTTACCTGGCCCCAAACTGACTTTTTCAACCAGCAATAACTGGATTTTTAAGCTGGTTCTAAAGAAATGTTTTTCAGCCTGTATGTGTAACTCTTGTGCACCCAGACTAGAGGTGGGATTGAGAAGGTCAGCAAGGTAGAGTGGGAAGGCACTGAACTGATGCTAAGAAGTGCTTTTGCTAACTGACTGTTTGTTCAGGGAAGTGCACTTCTTTATTGTTCAAAAAGATAGGATCATCTATTACCACTTAAAATTTTAGCTGGTAGAGGCTCTCAGAATTACTCATAGAGGTGACACAAACACCCTCTATTCAGTCTATCTAGAAAATACTCTCTAGGGCTATCTAGTTCTTTCTAAGCTATAGTAGGTACAGTGTAACTACAGATATTCACCTTTTCCTGCTCATGGCTAAATGTATGACAGCCCTGGGGAAAAAAGTTTAAAAAATTGTAAACACTAACTGATTATTTCTGTGGCTCATCCCACCAAGATTATGTTTAAGGTGATGGCATCAGGCATAGTTGGGAGAGAAAATGGAATCTTTTTCAGTATCAACCTTAGAAGTTAAGGATCTCCCCAGATGATAAACTTCTACACTAACTCATTACCTCAAATAATGAGGATGTTTTTTAAAACTGACAAAAAATTGGTTAAACGCTCTATAACAACTTGGGCAAATTATTTATTACTTCCTATGTCAAGATTCTAATGAAATGTGCATTAACTATTTTCTCTTATTTTCCTTTTGTAACTTTTAAATGAGGCTCCTTAATTCCTTTAGCCTGTGTTTTGATAAACATATGTCCATTTTATCCATATGCTTTGCTTTTTGATAAATTTGTTATTACTAGAGGGCCAGTACATGAATTCATGCACAGGTGAGGGTCCCTTGGCCTGGCCAGCAATCAGGGCCCATCGGGGCTGGCTGGCCAGGGGGAGGGACTGCGGGAGGTTGGCCTACTGTGGGAGGTTGGCTGTGGGAGTGTACTAACCACCAGGGGGCAGCTCCTGCATTGAGCGCCTGCCCCCTGGGGGTCAGTGCACATCATAGCGACAGATCGACTGATTGTTTGATCGACCAGTCGTAACCGTGGCTTAGGCTTTTATATATATAGATATCACCTTTTGTTTATTGTTTCTCTACTTATCCCCTTTTACCTTCTTTCATATGGCAGACCCCCAAACCTACAATTTCTTGAGAATTCCAGATTCTCTCACCAAATTCCTTCATATCATGAATCTGTATATAGTCTTTGACTCCAGAAAAGGGACTAAGTTTGGCCTAGGGTTCAAGGTATGAATCCCATAGACATGCTTATCAGCAGACCCAGCTAGTGTCCAAGGCAGGCTCCAGGTAGACACAAATTGATGCTGATGATCTAAATGCCCTCTCTAATGAGCAGTCGAATTCACCAAATAGCAGTGGTTCTTCTTCATCAAAGAAGTGGCAGAATCTATTGGCTGCAGTGCAACCCAAGTACTCTTGGCCCAATATCCTCTGAATGCATATTAGTATGACATTTGTCCCCTCTGGCAAGTGTCATTAGTTTTTTGTTTGCTTTTTTCTGGTGGTTTCCAAAATGGTACCTCACGTGCCCAAAGACCAATCCTTTGGCTATAAGCAGCACATGGCATAGGCATGCTCTACCCTAGCTCCCACTTGTCACATCCATGAAGTCCCTTCACCACCACTGTTCAGACTCTTTGTCATGAGAACCACAACACAAGAGACAGGGATACAACTTCTGATGTTTCCAAATCTGCCATTTCTGAGGGAGCCAAAGCAGAGCTGGATTCTGTGCAAAAAGTAGGGAGAACATCTTTCTTTCTATTGCTGAGCTGCATTTTGTCACCTGATACCTAAAGCAGCTTTGCTTAAGAATAGAGACCCACACATTTTCTCATAAATAGTTTTATAATTAACAGACCTCATCTTATAATCACAGACTCCCAGCCCAGTCCAAAGAACAAGAATATTGGAGTTATGTGTTAATTTTCCTCCTCACCCTTCAGTTTACATTAAGAAGCTGCTCTCCAAAGAACACCATCTCCCCTATGTAGCAAATTTTTGTCTCCCCTTTAGAATCAGGATTCTTAAGCATAACTGTTTTAACAGGGCCTATGTTTTGGGGAAAGCTGTAATAAATTAGCCTTTTAGTTATCCAGAGAAAAATATCAAACCTCCATATTTGGAGAAGCTAGACATGCTTTTGCAGCTTTTAAGAAATAATTTTTTCAGACTTCATCTAGAATTCAAGAAAAATCAGAATCCAGAACAGGATCACCTTGGAGAAAAGGATCACTGGAGAATCCTTTGAATGAATTTCTGATGGTTCGATGGTTTGAACTGAGATGAAGTACTATGAGAAGGCTGTACTCCCTCCAGAGAGGGAGAGAGTGGAGCCAAGTCCCAGGACACTAGGGAGCCAGTGTACAAGGCTAGAGCCAGGATAGAAACTCAAGCACAGAGACTGGACTCTTCACATGGGGAGTGGAGGGAAGAGCCAGTCCTGGAAAGATTCTACCCAGGACACAGATCCATCAGACACCAACATAACAGGATGCCAGCTTCAGCACTTATTGGCTCACATGCAAGACTGTGGATTTTGACCCTCTTCTATGACAGGTGGTCTTCAGGCAATGACTGACATGCCCACTGCACTATATATACTGTGTGTGTGTATGTGTGTGTGCGCGCGCGTGTGTGTGTGTGTGTGTATTCATGCATTCATGCACTGGGGGGGGGGGGGAGGGTTTCCTTAGCCTGCCTGCACCCTCTCACAGTCCAGGAGTCCTCAGGGGATGTCCTACTGACAGCTTAGGCCTGCTCCCCCTGGGCCACAGTCTGAGCTCCCTCTGCAGGAGGCGACTAGGCGGGTGATCAGGGGACAGCATGGCCCCCATCACCCCACTGCGGCCACTGCCAGCCTCCCTCTGTGGGAGGTGACTGGACAGGCTGATCAGGGGATGGTGCTGCCCCCCCATCGCCCCTCCGCCACCGCTGGTCGCTGCCCCCCGCCCCCTGCATCACCATTCCCTCCCTCTTCCCACTGCATGTATCTTGGCTGGCCTGGCACGGCCTGCTCGCCAGCCCTGCCCCCCACCGACAGGTCGTTCCGCTGTTTGATCTATTTGCATATTATGCTTTTACTGTATAAGATATATATATTTACATATATATGTGTATATATATATAAAATTTACATATAGCAACCAGAGTTGAAATCATTAACACAGTTGAGGAAAAGCCCTCTCCATATTCAAATAGTATGGGACCAAGAGAGCAGCATTTGCTTTTTGGTTTCAGCCTCCTCCATGGTTAGATTGTGCCTCTAATGGTCTGTATGCTACATAGTATGTTAGGCAATGAGAATCCACTGGACATTTTTGAGCAGTCATTGTTTCTGTAACAAGTCAGAGTGACCTTCAGCCTGGGGTCTGCTACTGCCTTTGAGACATTACAGGGTATTTATTAGAATTTCAATACTAATGATATTAAAGGTAGTAATAAAATTATCTTCTATTGTGTCTGTACCTTGGGGAGTAGGAAGAGCACTGGGCAAAGAGCATAGGGACCAGGCAGTTCCCCATACATGCTCACGGTTAGGAGGTGTTCCTTTTTTGTACTCTCCTGTAAGTGTCACCTGCACCAGAGTCAAGTTCCCACCTGTCATTTGAGTTGGAACTCCTCATGCCTAATATTAGTGACTAACTTATGAAGAATAATCTAGTTCATAAAGCCCTTGCACAACCAGTCTCTTTATTTTTTTTATTTTTCAATTTACATCTGACATTCAATATTGTATTAGTTTATGGTGTACAGAATAATGGTTATATATTTATATAGCTTACAAAGTGGTCCTTCCAATAAGTCTAGTACCCATCTTACATCAGACATAGCTATTATAATATTACTAGAGGCCTGGTGCTTGAAAATTTATGCACTGGAGGGGGTGGTCCCTCAGCCCAGCCTGCCCCCTCTCACAGTCCAGGAGCCGTCAGGGGCAGGAGGCGACTCGGCGATCAGGGGAAGGCGATGCCCCATCACACGTCTGCTGCTGCCACTGCTGGCAGCGCAAGCCTTGGCTGGCCCTGGTTACCTGAGCCTCAGGTGGACCTGGGTGGCTGGGAAGCCGCCATCTGAGGCTTGCCTGCACCTTGGGCTGGCCTTGGGCATCTGGGCAGCTGACATTCGAGGCTTGCCTGCACCTTGGACTAGCCCTGGGTGGCTGGGGGGCTGAGGGGACTGGGGGACTCCAGAGGCAGGCGCACGGGGTGGGCCGGGCCTTGCCGCTCGACTGCCACCCCAGCAGGGCTGAGGGGATTGGGTGCCACCATCTTGTGGCTGTGGGCTCCATCATCTTTGAGGGTGTGGCAGTCAATTAGCATATTTCCTCCTTATTGGCTGTGGGTGCCACCATCTTTGTTGGCAGGGCAGTCAGTTAGCATATTCCCTCCTTATTGGCTGTGGTCACCACCATCTTTGTGATGGCATGAAGGGCAAGTAGCATATTCCCTCTTTATTAGATAGGATTGACTATTTTACATCCCCATAACTGTTTTGAAACTGCCAATTTATACCTCTTAATCCCTTCATCTTTCTTGATACAACAATCCTGAGAAGTAGACAAGATAATCTTTTATTCCACCCCACCTCTTCACACACACACACACACACACACACACACACACACACACACACACACTCACCTTTCTTTTTCCAGAAGAGAAAACTAAGACTTAAAGAGTAAGATGTAGAAATTTTGTATCCCAAATCTGACTTTCCTCAACATGCCCTCTCTTCCTTGCTATTGTTCTCTCCTTCCCAAGTGAGTGCCTTTAAGAGGACATTCTCTGGTGCGTTGCAGTGAGAATGGAAAGGGCACTTCAACTATCTCAATACCAACAGACCATTCCTTCTATTTCCTTTTAAAAATCACATCTTTGAAGGTCAAAAGTAAACTCTTTAGTGGCAGGTTTTTTGTGGGGTTTTTTTAATGCTTTTTTTGGTCCCCTCTCCTGGGTATTACGAGCAGTTGGCCACTCCATATGCATTTGCTCAATATACTGTAGGCCAGCTGCAGAGATGCAGAACGTCTGTGTGATGGAGCAGATTTCAAGGGCACATCCATAGAGGAGCTGCCTGCTTCCTATTTGCCAGTTTTCTGTGCTATTTGTTTGTGTTATTTAATTTAAATTACCCAAGCACCCCTGCATCAGCTCCCATTTCCAGTTACTGTTGCTGTTTGTTTATTCATCATAGTTACTATCAAAGCACAGAGCATAAATAAACTACTTAGTAAATACTGCTGAGCTGAGCATGAGAAATTGTTCAGCTGTGCAGAACCAGACAATCATTTACTCCCTGAGAGCTTCTGGACACAAGGCCTGATGCGCCATGACAGAGGGTGGCTCTTTGGCAGCGAACTGGGCAGTGGAGTGATAGGCTTAATTGGCTCAAGGACTCACCCTCAGATAATCAGGTTATTCCCACTGGCTGGCCCTGGGTAAGTGATGCTGTCAGCACTTTCTCACAGCAGATCCTGAGAAGATGGAAGACGGACATACCACACACAGCCACAACTCAACAGGCAGTGAGTGAGCAGCACTGCTGGGGGAAGAAGCAACTGGAGAGCTCCTCACAGCCTTGGTAACATACCTTTCCACCAGGTCGCCTATGTCACCTGCACACATACAGACACAATCTCGGTGCCTCATGTCTATGTGCTTGATTGCACACCTGCATACACATGTACACACACACACACAAGCATGCACGCACGTACACACAAACATATCCTTGACAGAAATCTGTCAGCCTGTGGCTGGCTACTCAGTCCCAAAACAAAAAATTAGAGGTATGATTCATGCCTGAAATTCAACAGATCTCCCTTCAGCTTACACCTTGAAAAGATGCACATGATTGGTGTAGAACAGGTGCCCAGAGGCAGGTCATGGCCAATGTCTCCGTCCACCAACTAAACTCACAGGCATCAGGCCTCTGAGCCTCTGTCAGGAGGGAAAAAATTTAAACAGAGCAACTGTCAAGTCTCTCTAACCCAAACCAGTGAATAAAACAGTCATCTTCCTGTAACCAGTTATAAAAAGGAAATCTTATGTTCCAGTGTTTTCGTGGTGTCCAATGCCATTGTGTGTGAGGGAGTCTACAGTTTGCTTTACTATTTAATCCCCTCAGTATAAATTGAGTTGAATTCTTGACATTTGGTAGCACACACAAATCCATTCATCTCTGTCCCTTTTTTGCTTCAGGAACCAACCTTGCATTGCAAAAGAAATGTACACAGCGTCCATAAAGACCCGCTGATAGGGTGATAGATCTTTTTTAAACACTGGGGCATTACAGGATTTTATGAAGCAGTAAAACTTTCTCCAGGCATAAGAAGTGTAGACTGACAGAGACCATTTTATCTAAAGGCATTAAAGTATAAGTGCCACATCAGACAAGCATGATAGAAGAGAGAAAAAAATAATAATTTCAGGAAAAGCTGCCAACTCCTCCAGCAACATGGATCAGACCAGGAGGTACCTAATGGCCTTCAGGAAACCCGAGAAAGGGCCAGCCTCTGCAGTTTCTATCAGAGGGACGTTGCTGCCACTCTGCCCTCTGTCTAATTCCAAAAAGTAGCAGGAAATTTAAATAATTTCAAAAAGTCTTTTTGAAGCAAACAGTTTAGCAGCTAAGAGAGGAAATTGGTTTCTCGTCTCATTCTACCTCATTTCCCCCAGCCCTTTAACAACTACATGTCATTTTATTTTTTGCAATTATTTATTGAGCACCTACTATATACAAAACAAAGCATTATATAATGGGGGGGGGGCATTCTCTGCCCTTGGGGATCACACATTCTTAGGGAGGAGAGGCACCATACTAGTAACTAAACAAAATAAACTGGGTCATTTCAGATTAGCATGAGAACTAATAAAGAAGGATGTTATGAGAGATTGGCAAGAAGAATGAGCAGGGAGAAAACTTTAGATTGTGTGATCTAGAAGAAATGTAAGAAGTAAGTAAGGTGAGCTTTACTGGATGTCCTCATTCCTAAGTCTCAAGATCCCATTGCTGGAAGGAATCTCTAATCTCTGATTCATTCCACTTTTCTCTCCTTTCTTTTTCTCTTGATAGTTTGGTACAAAAACTTTTCTTTGAGGGCGTTTCTGTCCCATTTTAAAGGAGGTGTTTTGACATAATTCTAGTGTTCTAAATGTCTTTAGTCATGTCTTTTACTTTGATTCAGTTTCATGCATTGTTTCAATTCAGCTTCTCTCCAGTTTTAGTAGAGGAGCTGAAAACTCTTATTATCTCACCACCAAGCCTTCTGTTCTCCAGATAGATATGTTTATTTTCTTTATTTAACCTTAAAACATAGTTACCATTTCCCTAGTTTTGGTTTTTCTAAAGTGACCTCTTCTGAGACACCTCAGGTATTCTACTTTGCTATATAGAGAGCTGCATTTCCATAAAGTAAGGGCATATAGTTCTTAGTTTGAACTCAGCATGCAAAGCCCGGCAACATAGATAGACTCATATCACTGCCTCATCCAAGTTTACGGGTAATGTCCAGGACTGCCTAGAACAGAATGATTCCCCAGGCTTCATTTAATCTGTTTGCCTCCCTTGGTATGGCACTAACAGATTGAAGTTTGAGTTGGGCAAAGTGATTCCTTAAAGCTGGCTTTATCATTTCACTTCACTGCTCAAACCTGTCCAATGTCCTCTCCTTGCTGAATGTACAATGCTTCCCTGACCTCTGAACAGCCAGGAGGTAATCCTCGTGCGATTCTTAACTACAGAGCTTTCTTTAGGCTGTGTCTGCACAGACTGCTTGTTTCTCTCACTCTTTCTAATACTGTACCCCTCTTGCTTGCCTCTTCCATGAAGCCACTCTTGTTTATTTCATTGTTCTGTTTTTCTGAAATCCTCTTGTGATTATTATCCACATTTCTCTTTCACAAGAGACTTCATATATAGCAACATAAACCTGTTATATAACTGGGAATGGAAGGTCCAGACAGTATACAAACACACCCATATCACTATAATAAATTAAGTAGCTACATATAAAATTCACCAAAAGATAAATTTGGATAACACATAATTATATTGCATATATTATAATCTGCATATATATATATATATATATATTAGAATTTGCATATTATGTATAACTTATTCTCCTTAATACATTCAGTGGCATAAGGTAAGTAGTCACCAAAAACTTATTGAATGACAAAGATTTTCTTTTTTAAATTTTTATTTATTTTGCAATTACAGTTGACATTCAGTATTATTCTGTATTAGTTTCAGATGTACGGCAAAGTGGTTAGACGGTCATGTACTTTACAGAGTGGTCCCCCCACTGCTTCAAGTACCCACCTGGCCCCATTCATAGTTATCACCATATTATTGACTAAATTCCCTGTGCTGTAATCTCTATCTCTGTGGCTATTCTGTAACTACCAATTTATACTGCTTAATTCCTTCATTTTTTTCACCCAGCCCCCCAACTCTCCTCGCCCCTGACAACTGTAAGTCTGTCCTCTGTATCTATGAGTCTGTTTCTATTTTGTTTATTTATTTTGTTCATTATATTCCACATATAAGTGAAATCAAATGGTATTTGTCTTTCTCTGTAATGACAAAGATTTTCAATGTTATACCTTATTTTGAAACCCTCACTGGATTGGGTTTAAACACATGGGTAAAAGTATTTTCACAGATTTCTTTCTTGCTTGGATATTATTTTCACATAAATTAATTTTTAAATGTTTTTCAGGAAAAAAGCATATTTTAGTGCATGTTTATTGGAAAAGAAGATTGTATAATATCTGTATGTTCTATAAAAAAGCTAGGAAGCATGGTACTGCAAGTACAGCCTAGTCTGAGTGTAAAGCTCATTTGATGTCAGTGGAAGGTGGCCAGAGGTTGTCAAATTAAATACATATGTACATAACTTTCACCTGTCCTGGACTCCAGCCAAACATTTAAAAGTGACTTGTCACCTGGCTGGCATGGCTCAGTGGTTGAGTATAGACCTATAAACCAGGAGGTCAAGGTTCGATTCCTGGTCAGGGCACATGCCCAGGGTTGTGGGCTTGATTCCCCAGAAGGAGGTGTGTAGGAGGCAGCTGGTCAATGATTCTCTGTCATCATTGATATTTCTCTCTCTCTCACTTCCTCTCTGAAATCAATAAAAATATATATTAAAAATAATAATAAAATAAAAGTGACTTGTCCTCTAATTAGACCAGTGCATGGGCCACAGTAATCCAAGCCAGCTTGAGTGTGACTGCTGCCCGAGGTGCAGCCCTCTCCATCCCAGCAGCATGCTGTCCTTTATACCAATGCCAGCTGACGGAGAACATTGTGGCCATCCTGTTGCATAAAGTTTAGTCTTTCTAGTACTTTTGCTGATCTCCATATCATTTAGCCATTGTATTCATCATCCTCTAGTCAAACACACCAGAGAATCCTAAATGGTGTGTAAAGTGAACATCTGTCCACTGCAGGATGGGCACATCTGCACCTATTAATATTTCATCATTTCCCCAAACCAGAGGTCAGATGTTCACAATGTGCTAATGTCCTGGCATCTCTCTCCCATGGATTTCATGCCTCTGAAGCAGATCTTGCAATTATAAGGAAATGGCGTAGCTCCGGCAGAGTGTGTAAGAGATGCGGAGAGCCTACCTCCCACTTTCAATGGGGGGAAAAAATCTATTTTAAAAAATTGCAACTTCAAAGAGGATAGAAACAAGGAATGTGCTTGCTTCTTATTAACATGAGATAATCGTCTTTGCTATGTCTTGTATGATTGTTTAGAATAAGCATGATTTTTCTGGCTTGAGAGCTCCCTCTTTTCTCTTGTTTTTAATGTAATGATCCATGACATTATCTTATTTTTCTTTCACCTTCTATCAGAATAGCTTACCAACTGTAATCTTTTTTTCCTCTGGGTATTTCCCAGTCTCTTATGTTTTACTTCATGTTATCATTTTATCCCAAAAGAAGAAGGCAGTGATCTGCTTCTTCTGGACACCTTCTCTCAGCCACTCCACTTCCTCGGGTTCCCTGGTCCTTTTCCTTGCATTCTGTCATACTGGGTTCGGTACAAGGTAGGAAAACAATTTCTAGCAATAAAGGTAATTGTGACCATTGGACATGGCTGGAAGAAATTAATGGCTGCAAAGAGCTGACAAATATTGGCTGTAGAGGAGAAAAATCCTCATGCAGATTCTTCTCAGAAACATTGCCCTAGTTAATTACCAATTGCATGATGTGTTAAATATCTAAAAATAACTATGGATTGGCCTTCTTTGCAGAGTTGAAATCACAGCAGAGGGCCATAAAGAGAAAATATGTTTTTAAAACTTGAGTAGTTTCCCAGGACGTGTGTGTGTGTGTGTGTGTGTGTGTGTGTGTGTGTGTGTGTGTGTGGAGGGGGGTGGTATGTGTGTGTGTGTGTGCGCACACATGCATTTGCATAGCTTCCCACTTTCCAAAAATACAAGGAATCTTCCGAGACCTCCCAAGCTGTCAGGAGGTTTGGAGACAGCACGTCCACATGCTCATTGCCCCTTAGGAAACGAGGCTCTGGTTTTCTTCCCAGCTTTGCAGTTCCTGTAAGCATCTTGTTAACTGTTCCGAATTCTCAGTCCTTATCCACATAGACCTTTGTTATCAAGGGTAAGAAAATGCTTTTTTTCAAGCCTGCTTTTTTTGAAGTCTCCCCTTTGTTAGAAATCGTGGCCACTATTGCTTTTGTGAATACATTTCCTCAAACAAACTTCCTTCCTTAAATAAATTGTCTGGCTCCGTTCCAGGTTTTGCACAATGATGTTACACCACTCCCAGCAGCAGGCGCTGCACCCTCAGGTAACATTCAGCAGACATAGTCAGAACAGGGCTTTCTTTCTTTTCCTAACAAAAGAAAAAGAGTAGTTTGGCATCCCAGCATCAGTGGAAGCATTTGAGTATTTGCTATCTTTACTCTTCATCAGTCAATCATTAAAGACTTTATGTTTGTTTCCCTAGAGCTAACTTTGATCAGGTGTTACAGAATGCAAAAGGAAACATAATGATGGCATTGTACATATGGACAGCACTCCGCAGTTTACAAAACATTTTCATAAGTGTCATGTTTTCCTTCCACTAACAGATTAGATAGCATAAGCTATAGTAACATTCTATTTGTCCATGTCCACTTTTTTTAATTGGGAAGGGAGCTAATATTTACCTAACATTGAACTAGGCATTGTGGTAAATTTTTACATATATTATCTCATTTTTCCTCATAACAACCTTGTAAGACAAATGTTACTGTCCAAATTAGCCTCAGCAAAATGAAGCAACTTGTCCTAAATCACGTATTTGAAGTCAGCTCCAATACTTGCTCCTTCCACTAAGTCACACAAACTACTATTTGTAAAATTAAAAAAAAAAATTGTTTCTGCAGTAATTTTTTTAAAGGGTTGGTGCCGAGGAGCCACAGTGTTTTAGTATTTCAGTGTTCCTCAGACTTTGGTGATGGTGGTTAGGTCGCAATGGAGAGGGCCAGGAAGATTTCATGGGCCATGGGGATCTTAGCCCAGACTGATTCTCAGCCTCTTTACATGACCCGGTGCAAATGGAATTACTGTCCTGATCTCTATGGCCAGCTTTCTGGGCTATGTGGATGTGTTCAGATTTCTTTTCTACCCATGAGACTGGGCGATTTGAGTTAGCAATTTAGATAATGCAAAGAAGATTCGGTTTGGTAGGTTCTGACTGAGGTGAATAACAGATAGTCCTGCACATGATTCTTTTCTCTTGTCTTCAGTCCCATAATTACTGATTCCTAGAACCAGACACTGTCCAGTTTGGGAATAAGTTGGTTCTTCTCTATTACTAATTTACCCAGAAAAGAATTTTATGGACCGCAAAGTGAGGTTAAGTCATACTGGTATAAAAAGATGCACAATGCCCGGCCCATGTGTCTCAGTGGTTGATCATCAACCTATGAACCAAGAAGTCACAGTTCAATTCCTGGTCGGGGCACATGCCAAGGTTGTGGGTTCGGTCCCTGGTGTGGAGTGTGTAAGAGACAGCTGATCAATAATTCTCTCCCATCATTAATGTTTCTATCTCTTTCTCCCTCCCCTTTCCGCTCTGAAATCAATAAAAATATTTTTTAAATATGCACAAATAAAGAACTAACAAGCAAAATAGAGACAGACTCATAGATAGATACAGACAGAAAGTTGTGGGGGGCTGGGAAGGTAGAGGGTTTGAGCAAAAAAGAAAAAAAGAGAGAAATCCCATGGACACAACAGTGTGGTGATTGTGGAGGGTGGAGAATAAGGGGATAAATAATGATGGAAGGAGATTTGACTTGGGGTGGTGAACACACAATATAATGTACAGATGATATATTATGGAATTGTCTACCTGAAACCTGTATAAGTTATAATTTCATTGCCACCCAATAAATTCAATAAAAAGGAAAAAAATAAATAAAATATAAAAGTAGGTTCCCAATTGTCAAAAAATTTGCATACATTTATACTTCTAGTGGGACTCTAAATATTAAGATCTATTTGAAGGGCAGTTATACAATATGTGCTGAAAGTTCTGAAAAGTTCACACCATCCATCACCACCACCTCCCCTCCCCCCCCCCCCAGGAAAATAGCCTCTAGGAATATGTTACATGAAAAAAACTTTTGTAAAAATAGATTTATGAACTCAGTTGGTAATCACATGTTAACACAATATTGTCATGTCAAATTGAACTTTTAAATTACTTTTCTAAGGTATCATTTATGTACACTAAACAACATAATTAAAGTGTAAAACTCAATGAATTGTGATTTACATTTTGCCCATGAAA
This sequence comes from Plecotus auritus, assembly GCF_963455305.1. Lineage (NCBI taxonomy): Eukaryota > Metazoa > Chordata > Mammalia > Chiroptera > Vespertilionidae > Plecotus > Plecotus auritus. The sequence continues at coordinate 23,109,778 of NC_137772.1, read as the reverse complement.
TGATCAGAAAAATCAAATACTGAGCATTTCCACTGCCACCACAAGTTTTCTCACGCCCCTTTGGAATCCATCTCTCCCTTTACCCTTATCCTCAGACAGCTGCCATCGCTGTAGAGTCCTTTGTGCTCTATGGGATGTACATAATCAAACAGCACACATTATTTTATGTCTAGATTCTTTCAGTCTATATGATGATTTTGAGATTCACCTATATTGTAGGTATCAGTAGTCCCCTCCTTTTTATTGCTAAGTAGTATTGCATTGTAGGTATATAGCACATTTTGTTGATTCATTCATCCATTGATGGACACTTGGGTCATTTTTAGTTTGGAGTATTACAAATAAAGCTGCTAAGAATATTTGTATATAAACATTTGTATGGACAGATGTTTCATTTCTCTTGGGTAAATATCTAAGCAATAGGATGGCTGTATCATGTGATAAGTATATGTTGAACTCATTAAGTAAAAAATTTTACACTAAACAAACAAAAAATAATAATTAAGTAAATTAATAATGCTATCTCCAAATGGAACACTATGCAACAATTTATCATTTTAAATTATGATTCTGAGGAATATTATGAACATGAGAAAATGTTTATAATATATTGTTAAGTGAAAAAAATTAAAACAGGCTTTCAAACAATGTGCATGCTCTTTAGAAAAACAATGAAATTTGTATAATATTGTCAACAATGGTTATCTCTAAAGGTAATTTTAATTTCTTTCCAGCTGCCTTTTGTTTCTAAATATTCTGAGACAGAAATGTATTATCAGAAAAAAGTAAATATATAATATATAAAATAAAAATATACAAAAAGGTAAAATATATAATATATACAATAAAAATAAATATATAATACAATACTATAAAATATAATCTTATATAATAAAACCCTAATATGCAAATTGACCGAACAGTGGAATGACCGGTCACTATGATGCACACTGACCACCAGGGGGCAGATGCTCAATGCAGGAGCTGCCCCCTGGTGGTCAGTGTGCTCCCACAGGGGGAGCGCTGCTCAGCCAGAAGCCAGGCTCACGGCTGGTGAGCACAGCAGCAGTGGTGGGAGCCTCTCCCGCCTCCGCGGCAGTGCTAAGGACCCTTTGGGGGATGTGTCCGCTTGCCGGCTTAGGCCCTCTCCCTGTGGCAGGTGGACATCCCCCAAGGGGTCCCAGACTGCAAGAGGGTGCAGGCCGGGCTGAGGGATGGCTCCCCCACCCCCTCCCCCAGTGCATGAATATCGTGCAGCGGGCCTCTAGTAAAAATACAATATATATAATAAAAATTAATACATACAATAAAATATCATAATAAAACTGTAACCTTTACCATAAAATATATAAAAATAATAAAATATTATACATATATGTAGTTTTTTAAGTCTCCCCAAAGGCACATCTCTTCTCTGAAGGAAGGAGTTTCCCAGCATGGGAACTCTGGGGAAAGAGAGAGTCAGAACAAATGTTTAAAGGTAGTATCTCAGTTGTTTGCTCCTAGCCAAAAGGTAGATGATCAGCTATTAATAGAAATATAAATTATAATTCTTAACTTCCTTCTGGAGCAAGACTTGGAATGAATAAATACATTCTTAAATAGTTCTACCATTTTACTATTTACCAAGTGTTTTTCACATGAATTAACCCAGGTTTATCCTCCCAACCACTCTTTAAGTGGCCCCAAAGGAGTTTATTGCTAGAGTAAAACTAAAAATGGTGACTTTAAAATTTGATAGCAGATAAAGCTACCCCTTCACATGTTTTATTCTAAAGTATAAGCTTTTGCACTAGCCGGTTTGGCTCAGTGGATAGAGCATTGGCCTAGGGACCAAAGGGTACCGGGTTTGATTCTGGCACTTACCTTGGTTGCAGACTCCTCGCTAGCCCAGGCCCTGGTTGAAATTCATGCAGGAGGCAACCAATTGATGTGTTTCTTTCTAACATCAGTGTTTCTCTCTGTCTTTCCCTCTCTCTTCCACTCTCCCTAAAAATCAATGGAAAAATGTCCACAGGCAAGGATTAAAAAAAAAAAAAAGTATAAACTTCTAAGAAAGCACTTATTAGGCTTACTTTGCACTGCCTGTGTATACAGGTGCTTCACGGTGGTGCCAGTAAAGGGATAATTCTGATATGCCTTTGTGTTGCTATGAGCAATTATAGAGATAGAAGCAGAAAACTTGTTCCTGAGTCTCTCCATGTCTATACATTTAAGCACAGAAGTAGATCCCTACATGAGAAGATGAAGATGAACTCAGTTGGTATGTTTGTGTGTGTGTGTGTGTGTGTGTGTGTGTGTGTTTGTATCCAAAAAATATTTATAGACTTTAACAGCTGATAGGTCAATTTTGAAAATGAAATGTATTTTCATAAACACTGCCTTTATAATTATTCAAAGTGTGTGCATACATTTTTGGGGAATATATATATATATATATATATATATATATATATATATATATATTAGAAGCCCAATGCACGAAGATTCATGCAAGAATGGGCTTTCCTTTCCTCGGCTGCTGGCACCGCCTTCACTCTGGCCCCAGAGCGCTGGTCGCCTCTTTCTGCTCCAGCCGAGCAGTGGGGGGACCACTCTGTAAAGTACATGACTGTCTAACCACTTTGAAGTACATCTGAAACTAATACAGAATAATACTGAATGTCAACTGTAATTGCAAAATAAATAAAAATTTAAAAAAGAAAATCTTTGTCATTCAATAAGTTGTTGGTTACTACTTACCATATGCCAATGAATGTATTAAGGAGAATAAGTTATACATAATATGCAAGTTCTAATATATATGCAGACTATAATATATGCAATATAATTATATGTTATCCAAATTTATCTTTTGGTGCATTTTATATGTAGCTACTTAATTTATTATAGTGATACTAGAGGCCCAATGCACGAAGATTCATGCAAGAACGGGCCTTCCTTCCCCTGGCTGCCAGCACCGCCTTCGCTCTGGCCCAGAGCCACCTTTCTTCCTTCCCTCGCTGCCCAGAGGCCCAGAGCGGCTGGGGCAGTGTGGAACACTTGCATCATCACCATGACGACAACACAAGCGTCCCGCCCTGCCCCCAGCCGTTTGGTGCCTGCATATGCAAATTAACCCACCATCTTTGTTGGGTTGATTTGCATACTCACTCCTGATTGGCTGGTGAATGTATGATCAATTTGCATCTTTCTCTTTTATTAGTGTAGATATATATTATACTTTTTGCCTTCTGCTCTCTCCCCTCTCAAATAATATTTTGCTCAATGAATGATGAGTGATCCCAACTCTAAGATCCAAGTTGAGTAAATCCAGTACCACAAAAGCTTGGACGTGTTTGGTAGCTTTTGTAATGAATGTTTTCTCAATGATCCTGCTCCAAGCTTGTTCAGGGAGAGACTTGTCCATTAACTTTCCATTGGAAACATCCTATATAATAAAAGCCTAATATGCAAATTGTTTGACCTGGAGTTCGACTGCTTGCTATGATGTACGCTGACCACCAGGGAACAGCACAGAACATGGTGAGCGTGGGCAACACGGTGCTGGCAGTGGGCGGCAGTGAAGGCACTGCTGGCCCTGATGGGCCCCAGCGAGAGCAGGACCGCGGCAGGATGGTGGAGCAGGTGAGCAAGTGGTGCCAGGCCAAGACAGGTGCGAACAGGGGCCCAATCGCCTTGCAGATGGTGACCAGCGGCAGTGGTGGGGAACGGGGCCACCACCCGGCTGAGGGAGCCAGGCAGGGGGTCCAGCCCCAATCAATCACCCCGCAGGCAGGATGATGGAGCAGGTGAGGGGCGGCGCCAGGCCACAGAAGGGTGCCAGATGGGGCTGTGGGGCTGTGAGGCTGGGGGCACCAGCTGGGGCCCAATCCCCGCAGTCCACCCCCCAGGGACCCCAACCATGCATGAATTCGTGCACCGGGCCTCTAGTATATAGTAATCAGAGATCAGGAACTCACACATATTGAACCATGTTAAAACAGCAAAGTCATCTACTTTCCTTCCTTTAAAATATCTAATCTCTTATTGTCACCTCTTTATTTTTATGGTATTTATGCAATCTATTTAACTTCATTCCAACTTATAATATGATTATATACAAATATTCTTCCACCTAAATTATAAGCTGTCTTATATTTCTCTTCTTATTCATATCTGCATCATTTGTAGAGCTCAGCATAGTGACTTTGTACCTAGTAGGTGTTCAATATATTCAATATGTTACTTGAATTGAATTTGTTTCATTGATTTACAGTCCATTTTACAAAATGCTAACAAATTAATGTACCTTAACAAACTGCGTTCATCGTACTTTTTCTGGCATAATGATCATGAGCTCCCCACTGTCACCTACTGTCAGTCTTTTTAGTGCTAGATTAATGCAGACAGTGTACTTCCTGTTTGCCCTGTGGATTTGCTCTATGTTGCCCCCAAAATTCCTCTTCCTCCCACCCCAGCAAGAGAGATACCTGCCAAGGTTTTAGCATCTTTAGAATGATCAGTTGTTAGTCTTTCTAGTTCTATCATGTAACTGCTCTTTATAGTATCAAGGACTATGACTTTTACTCTACTTACAAGTCAGGGAGTTAGCCTGCCATAGTTTTGTGTATTTTTTGGTAGAAAACATAGCGCTCCTATGTCAGAGACAAAGAACATGTGTTACAGTAACAGCACGTGCCAGAGTATTTGCATTTATGCTATTTCTCTGACCCAGTAACACAAAGAAGGCCAGATGAACCATCACATGGAGTAGATTCCATTGCAAGAGAGGAATCCTGAGCTTAGGTGACCACAGAACATGCCTAGCTGCTGCTCCAGATGGAGACGCTATGTCTGTCTTCCAAGACTCTAAATAAATGTCATTTGCTGTGGAGGGAAACACAACCCCTACCTTTCAAGGATATTTGCTATGCAAGTCTAGAATGAGGGGTGGTCAATGACTGCTTCACAAGTTGTGCAGAAACACAGGAGACACCTGGAGAACTATCTCCCAACAATTCTATGTCATCCCTGTTTCTGGCAAATTTTCCCATGAGTATCCCACTCCAAGGCCCACTCTGATTGATCTGGCTGACAGAGGCAAGGACAAAATCCATTCAGTTCATCTCAGATAGCATTTAATAAAGGCTACTAAGAACAAGGCCCCAAGCAGCAGGAGGAGGCCACCCTGAAGTAGTAACCTCAACCAGACCTCCCAGGACCCCAGATCCAGCCACCTGAAGAGACCACATAAGCCATCAGATTCTACATTAGAAAGTCAAGTGACTTACTCTCTAAGTTTCTGTATGGACTTTTCCACTTATTCTGACATTAATCCAGGGGATAGCAGGGTGCACTGGGAATTTTCCAGGCTCTGTGCCTTGGCTTATAAGAAGTAAATTTAAAGCAATTTTGTCATCCACAATAACCCTTGCCAGAGAATTGGGGCTAACCTGAATGTCTTCTAGGGTAAAATTTGTGTAATTGATGGCATCAGCTTGTATCAGACACAAATTTCTTACTAACTTTTCTAATTAGATGACACTTATCATTTGGATAACTGTCCATCATGTGAATAACTATACAGGGTGAACATAAATAATGAGTCAGTTATGTCACCCAGAAATGTCCCCTAATATTCAGGGATAGCTTTACTTTAGAGAGAACTACAGTCATCTGAGGGCTGCATGATCTATTGTTGGTGTTTCCTTAAACATTTGAAAGTCTCTTTTATGTTCCCCTATAAGGTACAAGTCACCATATTTTGGAGAGGGGCAAGTTAATAAATGTGTGGCTTTATCACAAGAAGTACCGTCCTGAGGGCACATATGATACCACTTGAAAAAGTTTATAATTATCAGGGCCTGCCCAATAGAATTTACATCAATGTGATGGCCGAGGTTGACAGTACCTCCAGGAAGGCCTCCTAGTCACAGATTTAGGTTTTCCAATTTGATTTTAATCATTGTTTTTGGAGGAATTTCCAAAGAGCAGTCAGTCCAATCTGTCATGTATATCCACACAACACTCCTGGTAGCATTTGTTTGTCCCATGGATTAACTGAGAACATGGTGGCAAAGACATCAAAAGGTGATGACAGGTAGAAACTGGGCCATCCTCTGTTGTTTCTGAATCACCTGTCAGGAAAGTTAAGAGAAAATGTGACCATCCCAGCTGGCATGGCTCAGGGGTTGAGTGTTGACCTATGAACCAGGAGGTTACAGTTCAATAACCAGTCAGGCCACATGCCCAGGTTGTGGGCTTGATCCTCAGTGGGGGTTGTGCAGAAGGCAGCCAATCGATGTTTCTATCTCTCTCTCTCCCTCTTCTTTCCTCTCTGAAATCAATAAAAATATATTTTTTAAAAAAGAGAAAGTGTGATCAAGTCATGGTTGGGACTCTGTGGTCAGGAATGGCAACCCAAAACTCAGTTAAAATTAAGGCATTTGCAATAGTTTGGGAAAGGCACAACAGGGCATTTTTTTTTATGAGGAAGGCCCTGGAGGCAATTCTGAAACACAGAGATCATTACTATCTGCCCCCACCAATATCTCCCAAGGTCCAAGTTGTTCCCTCCTCAGGTGCCAAGATTGTTGTTTTTATTCTATTGCCAAAAAAAATGTGGCATGTTCTTTACATGCACTCAGAAGTTTTGTCTAGGAGGGTCAGTGCAAGATGGAAAAAGTTAATTTTTATAAATCTTACAGAGACCCTTTATGACCACCAGTTTTAACCCACATGACTTCCAAAGGGGCATTCTGCAAGTGGAATACTCAACTAAGTAATTATCTTTTTTTTTTTTTTTTTTGGACTTTTATGGATTAAACAAGAGAATCTAAAGGTCTGAACCAAAAATAAATTTCAATCTCTAGGTCCCTTTGGGCTGGACTGTCATTCAAAGTATATGCCAACTGGGCTGACATGGGGTTATCATTAGGCAAAAGAAAAAAAGGAAAAAAGAAGTATGTATGATGTTTAATTTCACAGAAAAGTTTTCATGCCCAAGAATAGTCATGGAGAAATCCCAAATTTTCAAAACAGGTTTATATTATTTTTTTTACTCCTTTCATCCTGATCATTACCCAGGAAGCAGCTAAGAGAAGATGAAACCTCTCTAGGGACAACTCATCCTGTGAGCAAACTGCCTATTAAGGTGTACAGAAGATAGGAAGATACAGTCAGAAATCCTTTTCAGTCGATTCTTGAGGCCATTCTAAGCTCAACAGAAGCAGATGCCTATGTATGATGAGGAGTGTGGAAAGTCCATCAAGTGACTCTACTGCTAGCTCATTGCTGAGTGGTGTACCACTGCACCACATTAGCAGTTTGAAAACGATATGGAAAGCTGAAAACATGGCACAGTTCATTTCAATAGCCATGTGGTGTGGCCAGAGTTGGCTTATTGGGCTGGCACAGCAGCACGGTTACCTGCATCAGCAACGTAGAGTCCTCTCATCTGTGGTGTTCAATGTGCTGCTGTGTATGGCATAAGGATGGATCCAGGCAGATAAGGTGATTTATATACAGTAAAACCTCAATATAATGGACTAATTCAGGTGAAGGGATGCCCATTAAAGCTGAAAGTCCATCTATTATATAAAAGCCCAGCGACCATTATGGTGGAACGACCAGAACCACTGGTCACTATGATGCGTACTGACCACCAGGGGGCAGATGCTCAATGCAGAAGCTGCCCCCTAGTAGTCAGTGCACTCCCACAGCAGGAGCACCGCTCAGCCAGAATCTGGGCTCATGGCTGGAGAGCACAGCGGTGGTGGAGGGAGCCTCTCCCGCCTCCGTGGCAACACTAAGGAGCAGCGAGCCAAGCAGTAAAGAATGAGCAGGCAGGCAGTAAGGAGCAAGGGATCCTGAATGGCAAGAGGGATGTCCAACTGCCGGCTTAGGCCCGATCCCCAGAGGAATCGGGCCTAAGCCAGCAGTCGGACATTCCCCAAGAAGTCCCAGACTGCAAGAGGGTGCAGGCTAGGCTGAGGGGCCCCCACCTCCAGTGCACGAAATTTCATGCACCAGGCCTCTAGTTATATAATAAAATATGTTTTTCCAAATGTGTATGTTAAAGAACTGGCAAATTAGTTGGTTTACCTGTTTTTACTTATGTAGATACATTTGTGTAATTAAAATTAAGTGTGTAGGATACGTTTCATTTCATAGAAAAGTTTTCTATATGTATTATTGTAATTTTAAATTTATACTGAATAGGTATAATAAATGCACACATTTAACCAGTCACCTCTAGTAAAAAATGCACATGGCTCAGGCATGGATGAATTGAAACTGCTGCAGAAAGTCATGCGGCATGCACTGTGATCACGTGCCAATCATTCACCAAACATTGTTTACAAGTGGTGACTCTTGGATTTAAATATGTAGACTATAGTTGTAGATATTTGATATTTCCTTATGTTAGTGAAATTACTACAGAGTTTTTTCCAACATATGGCATATTTGCTACAATTTGTTAATAATAACAGTGAATTAATAACAAAAAGACTGGCCAGTGTGGCTCAATGGTTGAGCATCGACCCAGAAACCAAGGGGTTGCCGGTTCAATTCCCTGTCAAGGCACATGCCTGGGTTGCAAACTTGATCCCCAGTAAGGGTTGTGCAGGAGGCAGCTGATCCATGATGTTCCTCTCTCATCAATGTTTCTATCTATCTCTCCCTCTCCCTTCCTCTCTCTGAAATCAATAAAAAACATATTTTAAAAGAAGAATCTTACAAAAACAAAACAAAAACATTTTCACCCCCAGAAGAATCCTCATACCCATTAGCAGTCACTAACTATGCACCACCACTTCCACCCAGCACCTGGCAACCACCAATCTATTTTCTGTCTTTATGGATTTTCCTACTCTGGACATTTCATATAAAGAGAAATTTACAATATGTGGCCTTTTGTGTCTGGCTTCCTTCCCTTAACATAGTGATTTCAAGTTTTAGCCCTGGATTTTTTTTTTTTTTGCATTTTTTAATATCTGAGATATAATTCACACAACATAAAATTCACCATTTTAAAGTGTACAACTCAGTGATTTTTAGTATATTCACATTGTTGTGCATCCATCACTACTATCCAATTCTAGAGCATTTGCACCACCCCAAGGGGAAGCTGTGTACTTGATAGCAATGATTCCCAATTCTCCACTTTCTCCATCCCCAGGAAAGATTCATCTATATTATACCATGACTCAGTATTTCAGTCCTTTTCATGGCCAAATGTTCCATATTTTATTTATCCATTTATCAGCTTTAGCTTTTATGAATAAAGCTACTATTAACATTCATGTACCAGTTTTTATGTGGGCACATGTATTTCAGTATTCTTGGGTATATAGTTAGGTGTGGAATTGTTGAGTTATATGATAACCATTCACAATGTTTAACTCTTGAAGGAGCTGCCAAACTATTTTCCAAATCAGCTGTACCACTTTACCATACCAGGAACAATGTGTGAGGGTTCTAATTTCTCCATATCTCCATTAATCCTTGTTATTATCTATCTTTTTATTTTAGTCATCCTAGTAATTCTGAAATCATATCTCAATGTGGTCTTGATTTGCATTTTTTCAGATGATTAATGATATTAAGCATTATTTAATGTGCTTATTTGTATGCTTATACATCTTCTTTAGAGAGATATCCATATATATCATTTGCCCATTTTTAATTGGTGTATTTATCATTTTATTAAGCTGTAGACATTCTTTATGTAGTCTAGCAGTAAATTCCTTACCAGATATAAAATATGCAAATGCTTTATCCTGATCTATAGGTTGTCTTTTTGTTTTCTTCATGGTGTCCTTTGAAGTACAAAAGATTTTAATTTTTATGAAGTCCAATTGATCATTTTTCTTTCTTATTCTACTTAGTTATTTTGACATTTGGGTATGCTCTGTCTTTAAGTTAGCTATAGGCATGGTTTTTGTGTAGACTTATCTTTCCCTTTTTATTAATCTACATTCTGAAGAAAGTATTGTGGGAAAGGGAGCTAGGCAACCACACTTGTCTCCAGGTACCTAGAAGTCCTAGAGGGTTTGTGAACACACAAATTAAATACTGTTTATTAAAGCATTCCTAGGGTTTCTGATTCAGTAGGTCTGGCGAGGGGCTTGAAAAGTTGTGTTTTTAACCCATTTCCAGGTGATGTTTGATGCTGCTGGTCTGGGAACCCACACTGAAAAGCATTTTTTTTTTTCCTGGTGAAAACCAGCCACTTGAGAAAATGAGGAAAGAGGAAAGGATTATTCCCATAACAGAAGAGTGTGCACTTGACCCCAGATTAGGTTATATTTAAACTGATTCCTTCCATCTGACATGGCTTCAGGGGGAAAAGCCAATGAAATTATCTTAGGAATTGAAACTGTGAAATTATGGCAGTAAAAGAAGAAACTGAAGCTTAAATAGTATAGGTGAGGGTCATAGTTATGAGGCCATGTGCTTCTGCTAGAGCTCAAAGTTTGCGGGAACAGACAAAGAGAAAAAAGGAGAAAAGCCAAGACTGAGACAGGTGCCTATTTAAAATAATGATAAAAGCTATAAAGAAAATGAAATAGGGTTACCTAACGGAAAGTAAGTGGTTACAGATTTAGGGCTGAGCAGTGAGGCAGACAGCCTGAGAGTTGTATAAATAAAGAAAAGGCTCCCTCTGAGGGGGTAATATTTGAGCTGAGGACTGAATGATCAGCAGCAGCCAGCCATGCAAAAATCAAGGGAAGAGAATTCCAGAGGGAATAGCAAATGTGAATGAAGGTCTGGGAGTGGGAATGTCAACAATAAAAATGGAAGCTTTGAATTAACATCTTTATAGCTTTATGACCAAAAGCCAAAATGTCACTTTCTCACCAGTTCTTGCTTGAAAAATACTGGAATAGGAGACCTAGTAAATTGATTTTGTCCAAGTGCTTATCACTAAACCAATTACTGTGGCCAGGGAGTGGGATATTATGTAAATAAGAGGGAGAGGCATGGAAACAGTCACCAGCGATGTGCTGGAAGCCAGGTAGCCATTCCAATTTAAGTCTCAAAACTTCTCAGTGTATATGTACACACACACACACCCTTTCCTGTGCATACAATTTGAAAAAAGTTCATGCTTATTATAATACTAGAGGCCCAGTGCACGATTAAAACGTGTGTGTGTAGGGTCCCCTAGGCCTAGCCTGCGACCAGGAACATGTCTGCCGCCCTGCAGGTGCTGCCGGCACCCCGCGATGCTCCATGGACACTGCCAATGCCCCACAATGCTCTGCAGATGCTGCTGGCACCCTGCGATGCTCCGCCAATGCTGCCGGCACCCTGCAACTCTCCACTGACGCTGCCTGGGGGGTGTTTTTGGGGGGAGGGCCCGAGAGGTGCTCCATGCATCTCCTGGTGACTGATCATTTGGTCATTATGGCATTACAGCATTATGGCCACAGGCCTTTTATAATATAGATGCTGCTTTGTATATAAATAAGCACAACCATACTGATTTGCCCCACTGGAGAAAAAAACAAAATCATTGTCCACTTTCTACATCTCATTTTCGAATGTAATTAGATCCATAGGCATTCCTTGTGATTCTACCAGCTTTGAGCTACTAAGTGTACCAGTTAATAATGTGGATTTTTTTCAATAGATGGAGTTTCACATATGTTGCTATAGATGCAATTTTATATGTATGCTATTTTGTTGTATTGACAGCAAGCTTCAAAACTTCATATGTCAAATTTTCTGAAGGTGTTAACATAATAGATATTTTTACACTTAAAAATGTCGAATTTCATGCCAAAAAAGAGCATTTGTGGGAAGTTTTAATTCATTACTTTATTTTGGAGAAAAAGTTATCATATACTTCGGGAAGCTTATGGTGAACATTCTCCATCTCAAGATACTTGTGGATGCTGGTTTAAATGCTTTAAAAGTAATGATTTCATTGGGAAAGACAAAGAACATCCAAGTCAACTGAAAAAGTTTGAAGACCAACAATTACAAGCATTATTGGATGAAGAAGCGTGTCAAACTCAAAAACAACTTGCAGAAAGATTAAACGTTGCTCAGCAACCAATTCCTGATCATTTACAAGCAATGGGAAAGATTTTAAAGGAAGGAAAATGGGTGCCACATCAACTGAATGAAAGACAAATGGGAAACCGATAAGTCATCAGTAAAATGTTGCTTCAACGACACGAAAGAAAGTCTTTTTTGCATCGAATTGTGACTGGCGATGAAAAGTGAATTTATTTTGAGAATCCCAAATGCACAAAAGCATGGCTTGATCCAGGTCAACCATCAACATTGACTGCAAGGCCAAATTGCTTCAGAAAGAAGACAATGCTCTGCATTTGGTGGGATCAGGAAGGTGTGGTGTATTATGAGCTTCTAAAACCAGGTGAAACTGTTAATACTGATCTCTATCAAGGGCAAATAATCAATTTGAACCATGCTTTGATCTTGAAACAACCAGAATGTGCCAGAAGACATGGAAAGGTAATTTTGCTTCATGATAACGCACCATCACATACTTCAAAACCAGTTAAAGACACGTTAAAAGATCTTGCCTGGGAAGTATTAACCCACCCGCCGTATTCACCAGACCTTGTTTCTTCAGATTACCACTTGTTCTGATCGATGGCACACGCATTTTCTGAGCAGCACTTCAAAACATAATGAAGAAGTGGAAAATTGGGTCTCTGAATGGTTTGCCTCAAAATAAGTTCTATTGGGACAGTATCCACAAATTACCTGAAAGATGGGGAAATGTGTAGCTAGCGATAGACATTACTCTGAATAAAGCATTTTTGATGTTTCTCTTGAAATTATCGTGTTTTCTTTGATTACAAAATCCGCCATTATTAACCAGTACACCTAGTAAAGTTGCAACCATCTTTAATACTTTCAGTTTACAAAGTATGGGAAAAGTAGGATCATCACATTAAAAATGCCAGTGTAGAAAAGGGCAACGTGGAAAACAATATCTAGTACCATATCCTGCTTTCTAGAAAAGCACAGACTCCTTGTTGAAGTAGCCTGGCCACCCTCAGTTTTGTTCTTTAGAAGAATTTCTCTTGCCCATAATCCTTCAAGGCTAAGAAGGGCGCTGAACAGAGCTTTTCTAGTAGGGACCATTTCCCTTTAGTGGACCCTTTATTATTGACACAATTATAGAAACCCAGAGCTTACCTGGACAAAGATTAAAGTTATAGACCTTAAAAAGTGGTTCTGGCTGAGCCAGCGGTAAGCATAAGAAGTGAGCAGGAGCCTACCTGGCAGCTCAGTGGTTGAGCGTTGATCTATGAACCAGAAGGTCATGGTTTGATTCCAAGTTGGGCACATGCCCAGATTGTGGGCTTGATCCCAGGGTGGGGCATGCACAAAGCAGCCGATCAATGATTCTCACTTATCATTGATGTTTCTATCTCTCTCTCCCTCTCCCTTCCTCTCTTTAATCAATTATATATATATATAAAGTGAGCAGTATATCAACTATGTTTAACTTACCTCTGACATGGGATGGGATTCAGTGCTGTTAAAGCAAACCCTGGTTCACCCAGGGGTGAGGTATGTCCAGCCAGTGGGGCTCTATGTGGCCCAAGAAATCATTTGATCTGGCCCTGCCAAGGCATCAATGGTAAGTTAATTAAATGTTTGACCAACTATAGCAGGCTAATTTTTAAGTTGATAATTTTGTATGTCCTACAAAGGATTTTATAAATATACAAATTGCCCTTGGCAGAAAAAAGGTTCCCCACCCCTGACTGGCAATGACTATATTTGTTTATAATCTGTGAGAGATCATAGCTTTTGGAATGTGTGACACAATAAGTGAGAGAGTAGGAAACATTTCTTCAATATTCATAACTTTGCCATTATGGATTTACTATTCATGAACATATTCCTGCTTTCAGTCTTGGGTATAGATTACAACTGGTGAAGAAAAGAGAATTTGTAAAGGGATCATTTTCTTCTCTTACCAAGTTTAATATATCCTTTATTTACAGACCACTGAGGGAGAGGGGAGTATCAGCAACTCAGAATTATATAAAAAGGAAAGGAGAAAATGGATCTGCAGAATTTGATGCTATTAGAGATGCTGGATAAGTATCTTTACACACGTCATATATGTAAAGTCAATCTAGTAATCCATCCAGTTAAAAAAGTAGATATCAGTATGCCTCAGACTCCTGAAAGTCTTTTCTTCCAGGTGGCTATTTTATTTAGATGGTGGCCAGTAGCTCTGAGACTTCTTCAGCATTCCTATTTATCTTTCTCTAGGTCAGTGATTTTCAAACTTTGTAGTCATAGAATCAGGTTTTGTAATGAGTTGCACAAAATTCTTAATAAACAAAAGTATGATTATTAGTATATTTACATGTACAAATATAAACAATTCCAAATTTATAACATATACTTGTAAAACTGATCAATAAGTAGTCAAGATAATGCATGGTCAGTTGCAATGTGTTAAATGTTCATATGATATATTTGAATGTGCAAACTTTCTTTTTAATTGAAGTTTTAAAATAGTCTGAAATAAAGTGAAATGGGAGATTTGAGTCCTTTGTGGAACCTATCAACAACCCTGAGAAATAAACACGGTTGGAAAGGCACAGTCTATTTCACTTCAAGTTTCTGTGAAGCAGTGGGTGGCACTAGTTTAACCTGTTTGCTAAAAATTGTCTTTCTGAGAGGGAAGGTAGGGGAGGGTGGTGGTAAGGAGGAGAGATCAACCAAAGGACTTGTATGCATGCATATAAGCCTAACCAATGGACACAGACACCAGGGAGGTGAAGGCATGAGCGGGGGATAGGGGGATTATTGGGGGATAAGGACACATATGTAATACCTTAATCAATAAAGAAAATTTAAAAAAACATATTAGGCGAAAGAACTAAAAAAAAAATTGTCTTTCTGTAGTTCTTTTAAGAGCAGAGTATCTTCAGAGATATAAAATCACACTTTAAAAAATTATCCTGGTTGGGTAAGTGACTCCCAAAGCCATCAGTGAGTGACATGGTTAGTACATGCCCAGGAAACACTGTTCATAGGTTCTGTTATGTTTTCCTTTAGGTCACTCCTCTTGGAAATTTGCCAACATAGAGATGGCTGTTTCCAATTTTGCTGTAATTCTGTTAAATGTCAACTTACAGTGGAGTATATTTGATATCCTATCTGAACAAGTCCGCATACGGTAGTCCTCCCTTATCTGTGGTTTTGCTTTCTGTGGATTTAGTTACCACCAGTCAACCATGGTCCAAAATTTGTAAATGGAAAGTTGCAGAAATAAGCAATAAGTTTTAAATTGCACACTCTTCTGAGTAATGTGATGAAATTTCTCAGCGTCCTGCCTGGTACATGAATCACCCCTTTGTCCAGCATCTCCATGTTGCAGATGCTCCCTGTCCATTAGTCACATAGTAGCTTTTTTGGTTATCACCTCGACTGTCCTGGTATCTCAATGCTTGTGTTCAGGTCACCCTTATTTTACTTAATGATGGCCCCAAAGTGCAAGAGTAGTGATGCTACCAGTTTAGATATGCCAAAGAGAAGCTGTAAAGTGCTTCCTTTAAGTGAAAAGGTAAAAGTTCTCAATAAGGAAAGAAAATAACCTTATGCTGATGTTGTTAAGATCTATGGTAAGAATGAATCTTCTATCCATAAAATAAGGAAAGATATTTGGAAAGAGAGAGACCACATGTATATAACTTTTATGACAGTATTTTGTTATAACAGGTCTATTTTTTTAGTGGTTGTTATCTCTTATTGTGCCTTATTTATAACCTTTATCATAGGTCTGTATGTATTTTGTATATATATATATATATATATATATATATATATATATATATATATATGGTTTGGTACTCTCTGTGGCTTCCCCCATGGATAAGGGGGGAACTACTGTACCCATGTTTACATAGGAAATTAGAATTCTGGGTGGTGTGTGTAAGTTGGTGTGTAAAAAGGTATTTGGACAACTGCTGATAAAATAAAAAACAAAACATTAATGACCTAATATGGAAAGATTTGGACCTTTTTGTTTTTTGACAAATATATAGACAACTAAGTGCTTGAAATATTTTCACTCTGTGATTTTTTTCCAAAAGGTGGCTGGTAATTTAAAAACTAATTAATAGCCCTGGCCTGTGTGGCTCAGTTAGTTGGAGCATCATCCCAGGCACCAAAGAGTGGAGGGTTCAATTCCTGATCAGGGCACATACCCAGGTTGCAGATTCAAGCCCTGGTTGGAGCATGTGCAGGATGCAACCTATAGATGTTTCTCTTTCACATTGATATCTCTCTCTCTCTCTCTCTCTCTCTCTCTCATCTTTTCTCTCTCTAAGATCAATTTAAAATATTATTATATAAAAACTTAATGAAATGCAACAAAATAAACATGATTTAGGACTGACTTAAGTATTCAGACCCTTGGGTTAAAGTTCAAATTAGCCCTGTAAACTTGATAAGCAATGTAATTTCTCAGAGACCCCCTTTTTTGCATAAAAATTTATTTAACAATCTGGGTCATAATAGGACTCAACTGGAATGTTCTCAAAGATACTGATTCTTGGAAGAATCAAAACAGATCAGAATTTCTGGAGCTGAAGCCAGATTTTGGTATCTGACTTTTTTTCTCTAGGGGTTCTGACATACAGAGTAGGTTGAGAACCATTGATTTAGTTAGAATCTAATTAGCCACTCAGAGCTTCTTCTCCATTAAGTCTTTTCTAATATCCTGGCTCAGTGTTCCTCAAACTTTAGTGTGTATTTTAGTCACCAGGGGGCGGAGGGCGCTTATTACAATTCAGGTGTTGGCTCCCATCCCCAGTTTCTGATTCAGGAGGCCAGGGGTGGAGCACACAATGTGCATTTCTTACAAGTTCCCAGGTTCCTCCAGTTCTAGGGATTACACTTTGGCATTATTGCACTAGCCCTTAGTCAACTCAGGCCTCCTCCATGAGGTATAGGTGGGCACACGTACTTTCTATTTAGACAATTAGAAGCTTTCAGTTTGCAAGCAAGCTTTGAGATAATCTCCTAAACCAGCCGTGGGCAAACTATGGCCTGTGGGTAGGATCTGGCTGTTCTATCCGGTTCTCTTGGTATCCCCTCCGCTCCTTTACTTTGAATTTATATTAGTTCACACAAACACTCCAACCATGCTTTTGTTCCGGCCCTCCGGTCCAGTTTAAGAACCCATTGTGGCCCTCGAGTCAAAAAGTTTGCCCACCCCTGTGACCTAAACAATTCATTTTACAACTGAAATTTTGAAACTTTTAGAAAAAAACTTAGAAGTAAGTTTTCATAATTTTAGATTACACAAAGACTTCTTAGATGTAACACCAAGAGCACAAGAGAAAAAAAAATAAAATAGATTAGTTGAACTTCATCAAAATAAAAATTAAAAATGTAAAAAAAGAAACAAAACATTTATGCTTCACAGAAAGTCAAGACAACTTTCAAGAAAGTAAAAGAATTGCCCATAAACTAGGGCAAAAATGTTTACAAATTATTATCTAATCAGGGAATTATATCCAGAATCCATAAAGAACTTTCACAATTCATTTATTAAAGGATACATAATCAAATATTAAAAAATACAAAGAATCTAAATGGGCATTTATCCAAAGAAGCTATATAAATCGTCAATAAGCATATGAATTGTTACTCAACATCATTAGTTATTACAGAAATGCAACTCAAAACCACAATAAGATATCACTTCACATCCACTAGGGCCGTGGTCGGCAAACTGCGGCTCATGAGCCACATGCGGCTCTTTGGCCGCTTGAGTGTGGCTCTTCCACAAAATACCACGGCCTGGGTGAGTCTATTTTGAAGAAGTGGCGTTAGAAGAAGTTTAAGTTTAAAAAATTTGGCTCTCAAAAGAAATTTCAATCGTTGTACTGTTGACATTTGGCTCTGTTGACTAATGAGTTTGCCGACCACTGTACTAGGGTATCTGTAATCAAATAGTTTGGTAAGTGTTGGCAAGGATGTGTAGAAATTAGAACCCTCATACTTTGCTTGTTAGGAATGCAAACTGGTGCAGCTTTGGAAAATAATTTGACAGCTTAGGTTAATAATAGAGTAACTATATGCTACAGCATTTCCACTCCTGATGAATAAATCCATAAAAATGGTATATCCATAAAATAGAATAGTATTCAGTAATAAAAAGTAATAAAGCAATGATATGTGCTACAACACAGATGAACCTTGAAAGCATTATGTTAAATGGAAGAAGCCAGTCACAAGAGAACACATATTGTATGATTCCATATAAATAAAATGTTTAGAATAGGTAAATACGTAGAGACAGAAAGTATATTAGTATTGTCTCAGGAATGGGGGGCGGGGGGTTAGGATGAATGGAGGAGGGGAGGGAGAGTAACTGCTAAAGTGAGGCTTCTTTTGGGGTATGAAAATGTTCTAAAATTGATTGTGTGATGCCTCCAGAACTCTGTGAATACATGAGAAGTTATGTAATAATATGCTTTAAATGGGTGAATTGTATGGAATGTGAATTAAATACTCAGATGCCTATATGAATCAAAAAAACCTGCTTTAAAAACAAACTTGAGGAAAGAAGGAAAAAACTATACAACTCTATTAAACAAAAGCATGCCAAAGAGAGCTGTTTGTGGTGGGGGAAAAACAGAAATACCTGTTAAGCAAATCCTGGGATGGCAGTGTCTTCAGACTGGAATACACTTGACCCAGCTTCTGGTTAGCTGTGAATGACTGACAAGCTTGCTAGGACCAATAATGATAAAGATTTGCTTTCTAAACAATACCACATCAGGTAGCCTGGAATTGGAATAAAAACTCCTGAAGCAACTTATTGTGTAGAGAAGAAAATAAATATATACATGGTAATAATCCAAATAGACTTGATCTGGCTCTCATCCCTGTGGCATCAAGCATCCTCAGCAAACTTTATAGAAATGCAAATTCTTGGGCTCCACCTTAGACCTACTGAATCAGAAACTCTGGGAAGGGAGACCAGCAATCTCAGTGTTAACTAGCCCTCCTCATGACTCTGATAAGTGCAGGATTTGAAAATTACTGATCATTAAGGGGTTGAGAAGGAAAACCGTCAACTGACACCTGAAGAATATTTTCAAATCGCCTATCTCCAAACCATAGGCATTCTAAAATGTCCCTTTTATACACACCCACACACATACCACATAAAGGCAGAAATTCTAAAACAAATCACTTTTCCCATCTGAAGGAATCCACATTCATATTTTGTTTGCTTGCATGTTTGTTTTTCACCACTGCTCTCTTCTAAAAGACCCGGTATCTTTGCCCAGCACATTTTGCCATCCCTAAGACCTTCTATAAGTGCCTTGATCTGAGAACTACACAGAAAATGTTTGCTGAACAAGAGAGCGAGGATGGACCTCAAGTTAAATATCTTTTCTCACCTTTAGGAAACAGCAAAAATAAGCAGATGCAATTTGTTATACTAGTGTTGTTGACAAGATTACCATGAATGCTACAGGCAAAGACAGCAGCAAAGAGCTTACTTCATCTGCCAACTGCTCTGTGTCTTAAGGGAACATGTTGACTCACTGAATGCCTGAACTAAGCCATTTTGCAGAATAAATGAATCTTGCCTCTGATCTTAGCACTTGATGACTATGTCTTGTACTGTGTTCTCTGTGTCTGACACTATTTTCACATGATTATAGCACTAGCACCTTTCCTCTCTTTCTCTTCCTATTTTTCTAAGGTTAAGGGAAGATTCTGTCACCTACCACTAATATTTGAATCTTTCATCTAATTCTCACAATCCAACCTAGAAGAGGGTTATGGACCTCACTAATTTTTTAGGTTTCAATAATAATTTCTTATGCCCGGGGAAGTCTATCATAGTGATAAGATGATATTTGTTTGTCTATTAGTTCACTGTTATCAGCCCAGAGATCTGGAAAAGTATGTCCATAACACATGCTAAATCAATTGGAAAAGGCAATAATATTCAATGCATTTGCTTTGTTCTCTAAATCTGGTGGCCCATTTTAACAAGGATCACAATATGTAGTTAATTTATATCTGAAATCCCATTACTTCCACTTCCCTCCTTAGATCTTTCTGGTCTGTCTAATGTCCCCAGTAGAAATACTTTGGGTCCTCAACTTTATCCTAGTTCCTTGCTTTCTTCTGAACACATTTAACATATTCCAGGGATATATTTTATTGCTCTCTGGTCCAGGAGCCTTGTAAAACCAAAGGACTAAAAGAACCATAAGGACACATATGTGATACCTTAATCAATAAAAAAAAACCAACTATATATATAAAAGCCTAAGCGACCAGAACGACCGGCGCCGACGCAGCATCGTCATCTGGCATTGTTCCTCCCACACCTGGCCTGGTGACCATCGCCTCTTCTCCCGACTCCACCAGGCCCTTCGGGGCTCAGGCTGCGATGGGGAACCAGGAGTGGGTGGCGGTGGACGTGACTCCTTTCCCAGGGGGACCTGAGGGCCGGCTCCCTCTCCGGGGGCCAGCGGCCAACCTCCCGCAGCCCCTCCCCCCAGTGCATCCCCCAGGCTGGAAGGCCCCAATCAGCCTGGCCCAGATCGGCCCTGATAGCTGGCCAGGCCTAGGTACCCCACCCAAGCACGAATTCATGCACCGGGCCTCTAGTATTCAATAAGTATTAAGTCTCTCCTTTTTTTATTTTCCCCCAACATATATCATTAGTAGATGTATTTAAGGCTTAGGGTATTAAACATCATTATATAATTCCAAACCTCAAGGAAGCAAATAATGACATATGACTAAACTTCTAGTGGTAGAATATATTTTTAACAATATAGTTCTTAGGAAAATAATTCATTTCCCTTTTCTTGCCTCTCTAAGTTTCTCAAAAAGCATAACTAACTGCTAAAGACGTGATCTCTATTTATAATCAATCCCTGTTAGTTGTTTAAAACTTCTCAATATTGCTAAATGTGTGTTTCTTCTATCTAAGAAATTGCTGAATCTCCTGGACATCTTTGGAAACCATATTTTGCATTTTATGTCATTAGTGTAGAAACTGAATACTTTTGCTATAGGTCTGAATGCTATTGAAACTGCAGATTATCTTTTAAATCTCTATAACCCAAAGATTTTATTCTTCATAAGCTTGTGTATCCTCTGGATTTTGACCAATTATGAGCTGAAATGTCTTTCACTATTAAGTCTCAAGGCCAGAACTTTTCTCAGAATGTCTGCTGGGCTGCATTTACATACTTTGTACAGCTATTCAAGGTAAATGCAATCATGAGGACATGATGCCATTGTCAGAGCTAATGACCCTCAATATTGCCAGCTAACACACCTTGAGATTTATTTGATTGAAGTAAATATAATACTAAAGAACAAATAAGAATCTATTTCTCTGGCTCCTAGAACAGCAACTATGCACTATGTTAAAAAAATGAAACTGCAGTTCTCAGATGTTATGAAAACTACTGACTTGTTTTTCCACAAATTATTCTCCTATTCCACTATATTTTGCCCCACATTTAAATTAGCAAGGTAATTTGCAACTTAAAATTCTGTCACTTTTTGTGTGAAATGCCTGATTAGAGAAACTTCTACTTCTGAATCACCAGCTTCTGTAAAATCATGGAGAATCATGTGGAGCAAGCCTGCGCCTGTCATTTCTAGCTTGTATTGGCCTTTTCCTCTGTAACCACAACAGGTAGAACTTGTTGATTTTTAGGATCCCAAAAAGGAACAAAAGTCACAGAGCAATAAATACTGTTTACTTGGTTCAACTTTCATTTATCAAACTTTGAAAAGGTCACCTCATATCCTAAGAGTCAAAGTTTAATTTTTCCTTTCAAATCTATGGGCCCAGCAGATCAATTTTCTCAGTGAAGTGTGTGTGTGTGTGTGTGTGTGTGTGTGTGTGTGTGTGTGTGTGTGTGTGTGTCTGAGAGAGAGAGAGAGAGAGAGAGAGAGAGAGAGAGAGAGAGGTCAGATCCTTTAAAAATAACATCCAAATAATTTCAAGTTGGGCACAACACTAATATTTCTGGTTAAAATAAAAACAGAGGAATAGTCAGTTCTTAGTAGCCATTTCTAATTATCACACAAGTCCTCTGTTTTCCGTCTTCCTTCAAAGAGGAGTTGTATGCAAGAGAAAACAGGAGGCATAAAATCATTTACCTGAAAGGAAAGCTTGTATGTCATGAAAAGGCACAATTTTCATTGCAAGGAAGGAAGAAAGTGAGGGCGGGGGGGCGGGGGGGGGGGGGGGGTCAGGGTAGGGGAGGGAAGGAGAAAGAAAAAATCAAGAGAGAAAAAAAGAGACTAGAAAAGAAAGGCCGAATCATTTTGTTCTGTTTGTATTCTGTTGGATTTTTCACTGTCAAAACTGACAAGCCCTGTGCAACATTTAACATAACCCTCTTCTTAAACTGTTGGGCTTGTATTGATGAAATTAATGCTCTTCAATCAATCCTTTGAATGTAGATGGATTTCTAGTGCCCAGTTCAGCAGATCCATTAAGAAGAAAGTTAAGGTCTTGTAAAGTGCACATATCAGCTTCTTTTTATTTAGTGGCTGAAAGATGACAAATTTTATTTCTGGCATTGACAGGATTATTCAAATTATAAATAAAGAAATATAATTTTAATTTGAACTAAATGCTGATATTTTGTTTACAAGGCAGTTCCAACGTGGCAATGTTAATTGGCATTCTGTTTCCTAATCTGATCAAGAAATGGCTCTTTGAATCTCTCCAGAGATCCTGTAACATTTTATACCTGCTTCATCATCATTCATCAATATTCATAGACACATGTATAATTGTCAAGACACCGAACAGAGCTCTGTTGGTGCTGCAGGGGGGAAATAAAACAGCCTCTGTGAGGGCACTATGATGAAGGAAGTAAAGTGTGCCCTTCAAGACCATCTACTCCTGCCCCATCTCTGCCCTGATTAGTGTCCTTCCCCTTGTATGCAGTGCCTCTCCGCTGTCCACTGCTACCCTGAGCCCACCAGAAGTCCTGATGCCTGCTGCTTCCCTTCCTCTCTATTCCCCAGACACCTTGCTACAATGCTAAAGTGACTGGGTCTCTAATTTGCATGCATATGTTAATGGTTTATAAGAGTTTTGTGTGTTCCTCTGCCAGGCAACTTGCTTACATACTTGCGTTTTGGGGCTTTACACTAAAGAAGAAACCTAACATTCTTAAGATGGTATTTGCTGATTTTAACAGAGCTCAGGGCTAATTCACAGACCATCTCATATCCAGACACTTGCAGAAAGAGCAACTTCATTCTACCTCCTATTTCCTGAAATATGAAAAATGAATAACCGGCTCCTCAGAATGATTCTGCACTGGTGATTCCACCCTGAGCAGCAGGTGATGGCCTCTGGACAAACACGCCAGCTCTGGGGACACCACTGGCAGAAGTCTAGATGTATTTGTCACTTTGACAGCACTGCCATGTGAGTGCCCCTCGGTCACCACATCAGATGAAAGTTACAGGTGTTCCAGCCCAAAGAAAACACCTTCAGTAGTTGTTGATGGCGGGGGAGGAGGATTCAGAGGGCTGTGCACTCTTCAAGTACCCTAAACTAAAACGTGTATGGGCTAATAGAAATATCTCCAGTGGTCCATTGCCATTGCCCTGATCCCTCCACACTTTGCAAACTTCCTAGCACCACCCCCTTTACCCTCATTCTCTATCATCTTAACAGCAGCATCCGAGTAGGACCCATTTTAAAGATATAAAAGATATTTGTCCTTTGTCACACACAGCTTTGAAACTAAAGAATAAGGCACTGGCAGGCCTGATTAATTTTCAAAGAAAGAATCTGAAACTACTTGAGAAGTTTTTCTTCTCTCCAAGTCCCCTAGCTTCAGGTATTCATTGTATATATCTGTTTGGTGGCACCATTTTGTGCCAAAGACACCGTTCTGCTGATATTTTTTCCTTCCCAAATAACTTGGAACCATCTGGCATGCAGTAAACAGGCTTATGCATTAACTGACTCTGCTCAGGAAACCTAGCAGTTAGTAATTAATTTTATCCCTGAATAATGCAGTGGAAGTGATAATCAACGGGACAAAATGGACAGCATTGGAAAAGAGCTGAGAAAACACTGCATGTCTACAGATGTAGAGATTCCTATGCATTCATTCAGATCAGAAATCAAATCCATGTCAGATTATCTTGTAGTTTATGGATCCTAGTTGGTTGCATAAGTGGCAACCTACGGATCATAAATTCCACACCATCTTCCCTTAATGACCTTAATGGGTTGCTCTCATTTCACTGTGCTATCTGGTATTCATAAATACATTCAGAGGAGGGTGGACCTTGACATTTATAAATGCAGTTGGAGAATATCTTCAGTTCAGGTAGCCTCAGGAGCTTCTCTGGTAAAACAGTTTTCCTTCAGTGAGTTTCCATAATTTCTTCAATAAATGCATCAATCCCCAAATAAAAATAGTTATAACAATAAATTTTTGTTTACATTTGGTGAAAAAAAAATAATGCCCAGCATCAGGGACTGATGAAGCCTATCATGGTTGTCTGACATGATGAATTAGAATTTTAAAATATATTTACTTAAATTCAAAGATGATGAAAATAGTTAAGTGACAAAAGGATGGCACAAACTACATATGTACCAGAATCTCTACCATCTAACAAAACTACATAGACCTATTGGCAAGTGAATTTCACTCTCTTGGTCTCACTTTCTTCTTCTCTATAATAAGTGTCGGGGATTGAGTTCCTGCAGGAACCTGATCAAGGGTTTGAGTATAATAGTTTATCAGGCAATGACTCCAGAAGCACAGTAAATAGTGAGGAAGTGAGATACAAAAAAGAAACAGGGTTTTAAGCAATGAGTTGACCCTTTGGAAAACTGGAGATGAATCCATTTGAAAAGAATCAGCTGGAAAGTGCACATCACGTTGGAGCTTTCTACTTGGGAGTGGGGAAAGAGTGGTAAAGAGAAAAAAATAGAAATAAAAGTAAAAATCTAAACCTTCTAGAGACCCCTTGAGATGACTGCTTATCAAAATTGTCCACCAGCATATTTATTCATTTACACTTCTGGCTTATTGTTTGCCAGTTGCTCCATTTGAACCAAACATGTTTTCACCACCAGAGTACAGAGAGTTGCAGAAAACCATCTGAGTATAGGAGAAACCATCTAAGGTGGGCCAAGGAGATACAAGCAGGGTACCAAGAACTTCTGCTAGAAGGTAGTTGGATTAGCTGACCTCTCGTGCCTTCAACCCCTGAAAACTTGTTTAGCAGACAGGGATGTTACTGAATGATCTTGTGCTGCAGCTTTAGAATTTTATACAATAAGCTTTAAAAGACAAAAAATAGCCTGGCCAGTGTGGCTAAGTGGTTGCGTGTCAGCCCAGGAACCAAGAGGTCACCGGTTAGATTCTGGTCAGGGAATATGCCTGGGTTGCAGGCTCAATCCCCAGAGGCAGCCGATGGATGATGTTTCTCTCTCATCAATGTTTCTGTTTCTCTATTCCTCTCCCTTTCTCTCTAAAAATCAATAAAAGCATATATTTTTTAAAGTATAAAAATAAGTAGATGATAGGAAGCTGGTAAAATTGCTGTCTTTGTTTGGATTCCCCAGAACTGACCCTTTGTCAGAGATCAAGTGCAAGTTGTTTAGTTAAGAGGATATTAACAACACCAACAAAAAAAAAATCATAGAGTTACAGGAAAATGAGATAAGGGATAAATCCAATAAGGAGTGTGCTATCAAGTAGTTACTAGTTATAAATGAGCCCTTGATCCCTCTGGTAAATTCTGAAAGACAGTGTAGGTTATGCCCCAGAGATATTCTCTATGACAGCTGAGGAACCTGAATGTTTATCCACCACCTCCCATCAGTTATTTGTGAAAAATTACTTCAAGTGGGGCATTAACTCCCCAGTACTTCTGACCTACACCATGGGTGGTATAATGGGCTTGAGTGGTCAAAGAGTATCCTCGGGCAAGGAGAGCTGGTGCATGGTGTGGGAAGTCAGCCAGATGCACGGCAATGGTTAGGACAATGGACAGAGTGGTAACACTGAGAGCATCTGCTGTAGAGGAAGATCCTCTCTCATCCATGTTTCTCTCTACCCCTCTCCCTTCCTCTCTCTCTCTCACTAAAACAGTAAATTCTTTAAATCTTACTTTTATGCAAGGATGAAAGCAAAAAAAAAACAAAAAACAAAAAACAAAAAACACAAAAAACAAGCCCCTTCAATATATCATTATAACTACCAATTCTTAAAATTTAATTTAACCCTACATTCATAACTAGATCTGTATAATATCAGAATATTTCAACTCTCAAATCATGTGGTGATTGGTTGCTTAAGTGATAATTATTTTTATATGCCCATCTAAAATAACCATGCTGTATTTCAACAATGAAAAGAAAATGATAAGATTGAACAGATGACATAAATAGCTCACCCATGTTAATTTCTAGCTTCTTGAAGGGTTCTTACCTTGTTGCTTCTGGACCTCTCCCGATAACATAGAATACTTCCACGTACAATGCTAGCATGATTTAATATAGAAACCAAAATACAGTTTAGTGTAGTGCTAAGCTTGAGGATGAGCTTTGAACTATAATGACCCTCCTTAATTTCAATATATCATTATAACTACCAATTTAATTTTTCATGTTTTAGAGAAATGTAGGGTTCAATCAGCACATTATTAACAATTAATGGTCAGATTTAGGATTGGATACTCTAATTTTAATAAAAGCCTTCACAGGAAAAGTCAGTGAACTCTATGGAATCAATCATTTATAAGCAGTCTTTGGTTTTCAGTGAAATATTTATGAATGATAAAATTATTTTGACAAGGCAAAGTTTGACAGGGAGACCATTACTGACAATATGACATGGTTTCATAAAAATTCCTGGTTACAATTAAAATAAGGTAAAAAGCTAAGCCAGAGGAAATGGATACATTCCATTTTAAAGTCCTCAAGAAAGAAGAGCATTAATGTGAACATCCACATGATCATATTTGCAACATATTCTCAGGATAAGACCTAAAGAGGCAGCCAAGAATCAAGTTTGAAATCTATATATATAAAAGCCTAAGTGACCATTTGACGGTTTGACAGGTAGCTATGACGCACAATGATCACCAGGGGGCAGACGCTCTGACCAGTAAGTTAGGTTGCTGCTGGGGCCCTGTCAGTCCTGAATCTGGTTCACCGGAACCCCAGACCCAGAGAGGAGGGAGGAGGGAGCCCAATTCCTCCTGGAATCAGCCATGAGTTAGCTTGCTGCTGGGGCCCTGTCGACCCCGAATCTGGTTCACCTGCACCAGATTCCCTTTCAATGTGCATGAGTCCATGCACCGGGCCTCTAGTAAATATATAAGAAAACAAAACTATTCTCCAGTGTCTTAGCAAGCAGATGTTTGGATGTTTCTACAGTATAAGAATGACATTTGGTTAAAAAGCTGGTTATACACATGAAAAATCAAGTCAACATTATTTTTTAATATAGAATTGCCTACCACTCCCATGACCAACTTGCTACCACGGAAAAAAACAGCATCATGTTATTCAATACAACTGTAGCAGAGATCATAGCAGGTAAAATTAAGAATGTGCACATCGATCTGAACAAGAAAAAACCAAGATGGCGGCATAGGTAAACACCTAAACTGCTGCCTCGCACAACAATTTCAAAACTACAACTAAAAGACAGAACGGACACCATCCAGAACCACAGGAAAGCAGGCTGAGTGAAAATTCTACAACTAGAAGGAAGGAGAAAAGCTCACAGAGAATTGGAGGTACGGCAAAGGGGCTTTGTGCGCGCAGAGAGGAAGGGCGGCTGAGAGCCTGGTTGACTTCCTCTGGCGGAAGGGGGAAGGAAGCCTCCGACCGCACTGAACCCCAGTTCTGACTGCACTGAACCCCAGTTCCGGGCGAACCCCTGGGGACCCACGCTCTTACGGGGGGAGTCTGGACTCTCGTGCGGAGACTCGAGCTGGGAAAGGCAGAAGTCTGAAGGCGCACGCGGGCCAGTGCGCACAAAGGCTGCGGAGGTTGCCATAGGCTTTCCATAGTGGAAGGGAGTCAGAGGACCCTGACTTCACTGAGCCCCAGTTCTGACTGCAGTGAACCCCGGTTCCAGGCGAGCCCCTGGGGACCCACGCTCTTGTGGGGGGAGTCTGGACTCTCGGGCGGAGACTCAGGAGCCGGGGAAGGCGGAGGACTGAAAGTGCGCCCGCGCCCGGTGCGCACAAGGGCTGCGGAGGTTGCTGCGGGCTTTCCCTGGTGGAGGGGAGTCAGAGGCTCCTGACGGCACTGTGCCCCAGTTCTGACTGCAGTGAACCCCGGTTCCAGGCGAGCCCCTGGGGACCCACGCTCTTGTGGGGGGAGTCTGGACTCTCAGGCGGAGACTCGAGCTGGGGAAGGCGGAGGACTGAAAGCGCACGTGCGCGCAGGGGCCGGGCTGACAGGAAGCCAAGACTGAGGCTCCACCCCATCCAAGCTGAGCACAGAGGCTATTGCAATTTGGCAAGTCTAATCCTATAGGGCTGTCTCCAGCACCGGGCTTCTCCCAGCATAGACACAGCTGATCCTTACAGCCAACTGACCCGGAGGTCAATTCTTCCCAGTGATACCAACAACAATAAAGACTTAATTACAACAAGGCTGTACACACAGTCCACAAAGGGGTGCACCAAGAGTGTCCACCTCAGGTTAACTGGGGAAGCAGACCCACTGGGCCATATTGGAAACCTAGCACAAATATCTACCTTACCAACTCAGGGAAGCAGTGAAAAAGCGGGGTCAAAGAATCAGATCACAAACGAAAGAAATGGAGGAAAACAAACGACTGGATATAGAATTCAAAACCACCGTTGTAAGACTTTTTAAGAATATCCTAGAAAAGGCCGATAAATATAACGAGACCCTCGAAGATATGAAAAAGGACCAACTAGAAATTAAACATACACTGACTGAAATAAAAAATATTATACAGAGACCCAGAAACAGAATAGAGGAACACAAGAATCAAGTCAAAGAATTGAAATACAAAGAAGCAAAAAACACTCAACCGAAAAAGCAAAAAGCAAAAAAAAAAATCCAAAAAGTTGAAGATAATGTAAGAAAACTCTGGGACAACTTCAAGCGTACCAACATCAGAATTATGGGGGTGCCAGAAGAAGAGAGAGAGCAAGATACTGAAAACCTATTTGAAGAAATAATGACCGAAAACTTCCCCCACCTGGTGAAAGAAATAGTCTTACAAGTCCAGGAAGCCCACAGAACCCCAAACAAAAGGAATCCAAAGAGGACCACACCAAGACACATCATAATTAAAATGCCAAGAGCAAAAGACAAAGAGAGAATATTAAAAGCAGCAAGAGAAAAACAGTTAATTACCTACAAGGGAGCACCCATACGACTGTCAGCTGACTTCTCAACAGAAACTATGCAGGCCAGACGGGAGTGGCAAGAAATTTTCAATGTGATGAATAGCAAGAACCTACAACCAAGATTACTCTACCCAGCAAAGCTATCATTCAGAATTGAAGGGCAGATAAAGAGCTTCACAGATAAGAAAAAGCTGAAGGAGTTCATCACCACCAAACCAGTATTATATGAAATGCTGAAAGGTATTCTTAAAGAAGAGGAAGAAGAAAAAAGTAAAGATAAAAATTATGAACAACAAATACATATCTATCAACAAGCGAACCTAAAAATCAAGTGAATTAAAAACCTGAGGAGCAGAATAATCTGGTGAATATAATAGAATCAGGGGCATAGAAAGGGAGTGGACTGATAATTCTCAGGGGGAAGGGGTATGGGGGGTTCATGAAGATAATGGACAAAAATCATACACCTATGGATGAGGACAGTGGGGGGGAGGTAAGGGCAGAAGGTGGGGTGGGAAAGGGGTGGAGGGGAGCTATGGGGGGAAAAAGGAGAAATAATTGTAATAATCTGAATAAAGATTTATTTAAAAAAAAAAGAATGTGCACATCATGGGCATAGGAAGTTGCCTTTCAAGCTTTAATATATATATATATATATATATATATATATATATATATATATATATATATATTAATATATATATTAATATATATATATATTTATTGATTTCAGAGAGGAAGAAAGAGGGAGAGAGAGAGATAGAACCATCAATGATGAGACAGAATCATTGATTGGCTTCTCCCTGCGTGCCCCCTACTGGGGATTGAGCCTGCAACCCAGACATGTACCCAAACCATGACCTCCTGTTTCATAGGTCGATGCTCAACCACTGAGTCACACTGGCTGGACTCAAGCTCCTTTCTTTCTATAACATATATATATACAATTAGCTTTAGACCCTGGCATCAGTGCCAGACAAAATGATAGTTGATATTTGTTTTAACCTAATTTCACATGCAAACAAATAGGATTCCAGGAGTAAGCTGATCATAAATGGGTTGAGTGCACAGTGATTTGCCTATTGCCTCAAGGCTGCCCACAACTCCACAGGCCCAATGTAGATGAAATCAACAAAGCCTTGGTGTTCAATGAGAACTACATTTTACTTGGGGAGCAGAATTAGTTATGGTGAAATGGATCAAACAGCCTTAAAGATCAGCAGCTTGGTTTACTCTCTTTTTGTATTATTCCATAATATAAAACATATCTAAATACATTAGAG
Organism: Plecotus auritus; assembly: GCF_963455305.1. Lineage (NCBI taxonomy): Eukaryota > Metazoa > Chordata > Mammalia > Chiroptera > Vespertilionidae > Plecotus > Plecotus auritus. The sequence goes on along the minus strand of NC_137772.1, from coordinate 23,079,104 downwards.
TCATTTAAACTTTCTGGAACTAGTTCAAACTTATTTACACTTGTTTAACTTTGTTTAAACATAGGAATTTGTGAGTATGGTGAATGTTAGGAAAAGTAAAAATATTTATGGGTCTGATATATAGATTTTCAGTGTTAGTAAAGTCACATTAATTTAGAATAATTGGGCAGATCTGAAATTTACAGAATATAAGAATGTTAATGTTATTTTTAGCACACCTATATATAATATATAATTGAACTGTTTCCAGGAGGCTGTAAAACACTCTAGTTGTAATAGTAATGAAACTTTTCTATTTTTTAACACTAATCGTTGACTTGTTCAAGTGGTTTCAGATACATGGAAACCATTTCCTTTAGATTGTGAGGATGATGTTGGCCTGCCTTTATTAGGAATCTGACTAAGGAGAAATTATTTTCTACAGATGGTACAGAATTTCTAACTAATAGATCCTATTCAAATAATCACAGATTTCAAATTAGTAAAGTTAGAGCATAATCAATATTTATTCCATCTCTAAGATAATTTGTTTCTGGAGGAATAGAGTTCAAATTTCATCAAGATAATTACTAATACAAGTTTTAACCCTCTGGACTTATAAAAAATGAGTTTGAAAATGTGCGTGATTGCAAAACCATGGTGTTTCTGACAATCTAGAGTGAGCTCTGCCTACATTTCCCATTCCCTCCTTCTCCCAGACAAGTTCATCACCAGCATATTTAAGGATTCTCATTTACAATCCTTTCAAAATCCTCCCTTCCTTTACATTTCATTCAGTATCTCACTGGTGCAGTCTCTTGTGCCTCCTGGGGACCTCCCCTCCCCACCCTACCCCCCACCCCCCCCCACACACACACACACATGCACACACACACACACACACCTCCTCCAAACCACTCTGGATATTTTCCCAAACACAGTCCTGATCTTGGTATTTCTCTGTTCAGAAACAGAGATCCCAACCCCTGAGGAATAACTTTCAAATTCATGAACAGTAAGTGAATAAAAGTTGAGTAACACAGTTAAACCGTTGTATTGGTACAGTGGGAAAAAGTTGTACTTTTTTTCTGTAATTTTGTTCTGTATTAATATTCTCATCTGTTGAATACCTACATTAACTGTATTCTAAAATAATTGGGAACATTAATTTAAAACATGAAAGTGAGAGTGCTCTGAAAGGTGAAAAACTCTAAATACATGCAGGTTGTCACTACATATATTTCTTTCCTTTTTAAATCCATTTTTATTGATTTCAGAGAGGAAGGGAGGGAGATAGAGATAGAAACATCAGTGATGAGAGGGAATCATTGATCAGCTGCCTCCTACAGGTCCCACACTGGAGATTGAGCCCACAACCCATGCGCGTACCCTGACCGGGAATCAAACCCTGACCGGGAATCAAACCCTGACCACCTGACCTCCTGGTTCTTAGGTAAACGCTCAACCACTGAGCTGTGCCAGCCGGGCACTGTATGTATTTCTATGAGGCATGTTGGCTTCTTTGCTTAACAAAGTTCTGGCATACCAGGTTTCTTGGGTTATCAAATACAATATGAGGTGAGCCACCTCCTTCACTGGTCCTTAATTTCCCTTCTGACATAGAGGTAAATAAGCTGAAGTCAGACACAATTAGCCCCTTGCTGTGAAAAACATTATTATTCTTTTCTATAATTATTATGCTTACAGATTTTGTAATTCTTCCCTTGTATTTGACATTTTACTTGGGACTCTGTGTCCAATTTTTGTGTAAATCAATTCAATTTAATCTCACTATCAGCCTCTTGAAACAACAGTTTCAAAACACCAGGCTTCAAAGTCTCTCACTCCCGCCTTCTCTGACTCTTCACTTGGCATTTCCAACAATCATATGGTCTCTTTAGGGATCACCACATAAAAGGAAGGATGCAAAAGTCCATAAGGAAGCATTCCAAGATGCTTGTAAACCTAATTTTCTGGGTCCTTACTGAGAGGCACTTTTATAAAATGTGCACTAACAAAAGCTCAGTCACCTATTATAGTGCATAAAAGTCTGTGGACTTTTCTATTAGACTGAACTCCAATTTGATTAGATGTAGGAGATTCCGAGACATTAAAGCAGTCTAAACTGGATGGGCACACACACCTGCGACACTGAATCTAGCTCTTTGGAAACCGTGCAGAAGACATATCCTGGCAAAGATTTCTCAAGGCTCCAACTTGGCATTTTCATCCTCTGCATTTATATAGATTCTCATGTGTCAGATCATTTTGTTGCATTTTATTTTTCTCCACCAAATTAAAAATGATGGAAAGAAGGGTAGGAAGGAAAGAAGAAGGGAGAGAGGGAGAGAGGTAAGTAAAGAGAAAAGACAAGAGAAAAAGTAAGGAAGGCAAAAGTAGCCAGTGCCAAAATTTTTTTCAAATTCAAAACAGTGGATAAGAGTGCAGAAAATATTTTTTTTGAAAGGCCAACTCTAATGCATCTTCTCCATCTCCTACACAAAGGACAGCTTTAGCAGTCTTTCATTTTCTTAGTTCACTTCAATTCTGATTTCCAGTGCTACTAATGAAGAAGACATTCTGTCTCTGCAGCTGAGAAATATAATAAAACTAGAGGCCGGTTGCACGAAGCTATTCATGCAATAGGCATTCCTTCCCTTGGCTTCCTGCACCGGTTTTCCTCCGGCACCTGAGACCCAGGCCTTCGCTCCGGCTGGAGTCTGCCGTCTTCGTCTTTGCTATGGCCAGAGTGCCGCTCCTATAGATCCCTTCACCACCCGCCCTCCCTCTCATAGCAGGCATCCTGCCCCGCCCAGCCACTCTGCACCTGAAGCAGCTGGGCGTCGGCCATCTTTCTCCTTCTAATTTGCATATTCCCTCCTGACTGGCTGGTGGGTGTAGCAGAGTGATAGTTAATTTGCATGTTTCTCTTTTATTAGTGTAGATATTGTTGTTAACACATATATTTGTGAATTAGCATGAGCCAACCCTGCTTTTGTATTAAGACTCAGGATAGTTTATTCAGATTTAAAATTTATAGAAAGACAGACATGTAACCTTTGCTCCCTTTCATTCCCCATGTAGTTATTTGGTAATTAGGCTAGATCCATCAACATGATATATGTTAGACCAGTGGTTCCCACTGTGGGACACACGCCCCACAGGGGGGCAATTTTATTTTTAAGGGGGGGGCGCAATTCGAGAATGAGTTACTAACAGTGAATTTTTTGCATTTCTTATGGTTCTAGGGGCCTCATATATAGTATATAAATATATATTGTGACATATTTATTCATTTCAGTTCTCTATTATATGTTTTGAAACTTTATTTGCTATTTTTTCATATAACTTCATATTATTATTACTTTTAAAACAATTTCTTAGTGATTTATTCCTCAGTACTTCAACTGTACTTTCTTCTTTTATTTTTCTTTCATAGATGCCATGTTTTTTGAAAGCTTGTTTAGACCAAGTTAATGGCCTTTTAGCTTTCCTCCACACGAATAGGAGTTCTTGAATAATAAGAATTATATGTCATGGGGGTGAGGGGGGCAATCAGGATTTTAGAGATGCTTAGGTGGGGCATGGCCAAAAAAAGTTTGGGAACCACTAGTCTAGACTCTCTAGTGTGCACTCTGTGTGGTTGCTCCTGGCTCTTACATTGTATTACAAAATAATGGCAAAATATGAGTTGTGTTGTGAGTCTTGGCATAAGACATGAAGTATAATTTTCAAAGGAAATGTTATTGGAGAAAACCACATGCCTTGTCTTTTCCATTTGTTCCACACCCATTCTGGGCAAACATCTCTGTCCCCAAGTGTGATTCACAGCAAGTATTTTACCTATGCCACCCCAACTGTACTGCGCATACATCAGTCTTCCCTTTCTTCAGCCCCCTTTCCCCAATATTTTACAGGGAACATGGCTTTAATATCTGGTCTTCCCTTTGCCCCTTTCCTATTATTAATTATTAGCTAATTACGATGGTATCAGAAGGTGGGAGTTAGGACCTTCTTTCTTGTTTTAAAAAGGCCCAAGTAAATTGCATTTAAAAATACATATAGTCAATTATTTTTGGTCTTTGAATTTGGATGAAATATTTAAAAAGAGATGCAGTGATAAACAATTATCATTAAGATAAAATATGTTTCTTCCAGTTTTTTCTTGCTGTATTAAATAATGTCATAATTTTTAAAAGAGATAAAGTATGTTTCTTTCCTAAAATATTATTGAAAGTTATTCTAGTTTATTACTCACCTGAATGACACAATGAACAAAGCAGCTGAAATCAATAAACAAAGGAAGGAAAGTGAAAGCAGACTGAGTTGCATTATAAAACATAATCTACATTACAACAGGAGTACATTCATTTAGAAGAAAATTAGCAAGGTTCTGTTAACAGAATAATGAATAGTTTTAAAGGTTTACCATATCAAAACATCCTAATTGTGTTCATTAATTCCCAACCCAACATTACTATGGGAAAACTAAATGTGAACAAAGTAATAATGTTCCTCATATTCTCAGAAACCTTCACAAATGCTTGCAATCCATTACATTTACTTTGGAACATCCCATCTTAATTACCATGGCAATATGACGGATACAACCATCTCTAAAGATGAGGACATGCATTGATCTGAAATATGATTTTCAAGGGTTGTATGGGGAGAGGTTGAGAAGAATATATGTGACCTTACAAGTCAAGATAGAGTTTCAGAGAAAAGAAAGAAGGTAGTGTAATTGAAGAATTTATAACATATAGTGTAGATTTAAATTCATTGTACCCCAAATATGAATATGAATCTAGGCTCTCAGAGAAGAACTAAATTTATATAATTCATGGGAAAATAAAATTAGTCCACTTGGTAATTTGGAAACATGTAGGCGAGATGTCCAGATGAGTGACTGGTGTTTTCCCTCCTCAAACTGGTTGTTTTGGCAATATTAGGCTCAATATTGATGTCTGTGTTCTAGGGGAAATAAGTTGCTGTGTTGCAATTTTTCACTTTTAATAATATTAGTTCAAATTTCTCCAGTGCCTTTTATTCCATTAGCTCAAAGCACTTTTCAAACCACTAATGAATTACATTTCCTGACATTCCAGCAAGGCAAAAAGCATCCCATTCATTTTCATAGCAAAATGCTTCACTTCTAGCAGTGCCAGCATTAGAGACTAGCCACAGGTTTTTTAAAACCATATTTTTATCATCTTCTCACTTCCCATTTTATTTTCTGTTTTATAGGTAATCTAAGGTACTAAGAAGTTTAACAAAATTACCCAAAAAGGAAGAGTTCAGACCCCCAATCTTCATTAATTATGTCTGTTTTGCAGCTTAAATTATCCATAGGAAATTGATCTACTCAGAGTTTCTAAAACTCTCAGTGGGAGCAAAGAACAAAAGAGGGATGCTCCCCAGCCCAGTCTCTTATCACTAGGCATCTCCATTATTCTCTCCTTATTCATCAGCCTGAAACACAAAGCACTGAAAAGAACAGGTTTGGTGACACAAATTATTTCCCAAAACTGAGTGAATCATTGACAACATCATCCATCATACCATGAGAGAGAAAGTAATTGCCAAAGAGAACAATGTTAATTTCAGGTTCATTTAAATTCTAAGTCCCTTCTTTGTAGAAATATATCCTTAGTGAGTCCTTTTGGGTGTGTAAGCAAACACATGAGATGAGAGCAACTGAATGAGTCCATTTGTTTCTACTTCAAACAATGAACTGTAAGTTCTGCAGTTATCATTTCTGCAATTTTTGTTTCTAAAATTTTTCATCAAGGGTAAAGGATGGCTCTTATCTGTTCTATGTTTACTATATTGACCATATTAAAATACTAGAGGCCCAGTGCACAAATTTGTGTATGGGTGGGGTCCCTCGGCCTGACCAGTGATCAGGGCGTCCGGGAGTGGAGGGTTGGTGGAGGGACCGTGGGAGGTTGGCCAGCCACAGGAGGTTGGCTGTGGGTGCACAATGACCACCAGAGGGCAGTTCCTGCATTAAGCATATGACCCCTGGTGGTCAGTGCGTGTCATAGCAACTGGTCATAATGGTTGCTTAGACTTTTATATATATAGATGTAAAATAACCATGATATTGTTGCCCCCAAGTAATCTACCATGATTACTGCTTTTAGATATTTAATTTCATGTTTGCATCACTAGAAAATTAGATACTTTGTTCTTTTTAAAACACGTAGGCCTTCTTTCTTTTTTTCCCTCTAGGCCAAAAGAAGTGGAAAGAGTGCTCTGTTCCAAGTGACATAATTATGGCTCCATAAACCTAAGAATTGCAGAGTTTCAGAGGCAAGAACAGGGTAGAAGGAGGTCTTGATATATCTCTCATAGGTTATGATATTTCTGCTTTATACAAAGTGCAGTGGAAGGTAAGGGAAGAGCAAGAGGATTCAATAGCGAAATTCAATAACTTACTAGTCTTCTGAGTCAGAACTTAGTATAGTACAATAGAAATATATGATAAAGTCTAAAATTATTAAATGTATGCACAGTCCAATGGTAGTTCAAACATATTCTGGAGTCAAATTTAAATCCTATAAAAAATTATTTCTTGCCCAGCTGGTGTGACTCAGTGATTAAGCATTGACCTATGAACCAGGAGGTCAGGATTGATTCCTGGTCAGGGCACATGCCCAGGTTGCGGGATCAATCCCCAGTGTGGGGTGTGCAGGAGGCAGCCAATCAATGATTCTCTTTTATCATTGATGTTTCTCTCCCTGCCCCTCTCCCTCTCCCTCTCCCTTCCTCTGAAATCAATAAAAACATATTTTAAAAAATTATTCCTTAACATGATAAAAACAATACCAAAAGGTACATAATGGCTCCAAGTTTGCAGAAATAAAGAACAGTCTGTCTGGATGTGTATAGTCTTTCAAAATACACACTAGAAAGCAGATGAGGTGGAAAACACATTTCATAAGCTTCCACATAAACCCGTAGTTACTCCCCAATGACACCAGATGGCCTTCCACAGCCAAGTGTTCACTTAGATTTTCCCCACATTAAAGAAAAGTGAAAAATATTCAGGAAGCTGGGGCAGAGGGGGGAAACCAAGAACTAAATGTAAGTGTATTGTAAGCATTTTTATATTAACACTAGAGTCCCAATACATGAAATTTGTGCAAGGGCTCAGCCTCTGCTGCCTGGAAAGTCATCCGGAAGGATGTCCAGAAGGATGCCCATTCTTATTAGCACATTATGCTTTTATTATTATAGATAGCCAAATTTAAAACTATAGAAAAGCTGAGACTACCTGTAAAGAATTTTTTTATAAAGCTCAATGTGTTATTTAATTGATATAATTACATTATATCATTGATATTCATAACCATTTCCTTTAGAAATAGAAAAATGGATATCACTTTTTCTATTTGACTAATGGATATCAATAAGATACATAGAAATCAACTTCATGGCTAGAAGTCAGTGAAAGAAAAAAAAAGAATTTAGGGAAATAGAAATCACTTGGACCTTGAAAACCTAAATAAAAATTGGATAAAATATAAAATTACAAAGTCACCATATGCTATTTTCTATCTTCTTTGTGAAATTACCTTTCAAAGAAAGATCAGTCTCAGACCCCAAGCACAATATGTTAAGATCCCAGAATAAAACATGCCTTACACTTTTTATTCTTATACTCCTATGCCCTCCCTTTGCTTTCTATTCTTTAGATGTTAACTCTTATGCTACTTTGCTTAAGATGTTGAGAATACAAGTCACTGAGAGATTTCTGTTGCTGTGTAGCTCAGACAACATGAATAATTGAAGCAGATTAAGACAGAGGGACCAGATGAGCTGCCCTTGAAAAGTTTCATGCCTGCTACTGAAGAAGGAAATGCATCTTCAGATAAGCCCCTTGACACACAATCCTTGATAAAGGGCATCCGTTAGACTTCTCCAGTATGTTTCCCATGGTTTTATCAGGCTGTTGAATTGATGTCACTAACAATTTTCTGTCACAGACAATGGTTATTGCTTTCAGTTTGGGTGATGTGTGTTATTTCAAAGATGGACACATTCTCCAAAAGAAGGGAAAAAACACACACGTTAAATTGGTGATCAATATGTGAATTTTTGTTTCATCAACAAAGTTGGCTTGCATCTTGAATAGATCTTCATTTCCTGCGTTCATCTGTTTAACATAGAGCAAAATGCCATAGCTACTACCTCTTTGTGTGAGCACTTCCAGAGAGGAGGAGCATATCTTTTCTGTATCTATATCATAGAAAAAGGAGATAAGACCAAACCAGGTGCTTTGTTTTTCCTATTTCTATGGGCAAAAATAGTGCCTTCCCCCCAAAGTCACTAAACAGAAGACAGGATAAGAGTATTAAAGCCTAAGAGCTATTACTTTTGCACATTTTTGGGGGGGGATGGTTTTAGAGTGTTCTAAGTTTCACTTTAACAATGGTTTTTGCCTATAGCTCAAAGGAAGAAAAGCCATCTGTACACTTGTACAATTTTTCTTTTCTTTCCTTTTAGAAACCATGAACATAGATTTGAATTTCAGCCCCTACTGCCTACAAGTTTTGTAATCCTGGAAAATGTTACTTACCCTAAGTGTCTGTTTTTGTAAAATAGAGATAACACTTTATTTGGTTTTAGAGTTAAATTTGAGGTTATAGTGAGAATTTATATAATATGGTAATTAAATGAGATTTTTGTATGTAGACCATAGTAAGTGGCGCTAAATAAACATTGGCTTTTCTTATAATCCAAGATAAATGAGGGCTCCATCTAGACTTTCCCACTTTTGTGGCCAATGTTAGCTTATAAGGCCACAATAGCTAATTTAAGAAATAGCAGTTTTTTCATCCTGGTTTGTTTCTCATAAAAATTAAAGAAAATTATCTGGTTTGCAGAGCATAAAAATAGAAACATTTTTCAGTTTCTTCATCAAGAGCTCATTTTGCATAGAGCTTCATAAAACATTTTCCCTTCCTGCTTCCCTTCCTCTTTTCCTGCCTCTTTCCTTCCTTTCTCTTTTCTCCCTCTCTTCCTTCCTCCTTTGATCCTTCCATCTTTCCTTTCTTCTTCCTCTTATCCTCCTCTCTCCTTCATTCTTCCTTCCTCTTTGTACAAATATCCCTTCATTCACTCCCCAATTCTATATTGCCTTACATTTGTTCCAGAGAGTCTCTCACATTCAAACAAAACAAAACCTTCTTCCAGGTTTTGAAAGTAAAATATGTGAGCAAACATATGTGTCTGACACTCACTTTGTAATAAAATACTGAGTCACAGGGTATATGTACCTATAACTTTCCCAGGCAATGCTGAATTGTTTTCTAATGTGGTCTTAATATTTTCACTCCAGCAGTATATCAGCGTTCCTTTTTTTCCTGGTTCATACCAAACAATATGATATTGTTCAATTTGTTCATTTTTGCCAATCTGGGGGAATTAATGATTTTTAGTAGTTTAATTTGCATCATTGACAAGGGGTTTGAGCTTTTTTTCAAATGTTCATTGACCATTGAATTTCCTCTTTCCTAAAATGCTTACCTATATCTTTTGGACATTTTTCTAGAGGACTGCAGTTCTGTGTTTGTTCTTGATACAAGCCCATTGGCAGTTCTGTGGGGCAGATAATCTTTTCCCACTCTGTAACTTGTGTTTTGCTTTGCTTATGATACTTTTTTTATGAATAGGAGTTCTTAATTTTAGTGTAATTTTATTAATCATTTTCCTTTTTTTATTTATCTTTATTGTTAAAAATCTTACAGATTGCCCCCTTTTGACTCCCCCCTCCCCCCACAATTGACCCTTACCACACGTCCACTCCTCCAGGCATTCACTGCACTATTGTCTGTGTCCATGGATTAATCATTTCATTTATGGTTGGTGCTTCTTACCTGTTTTAAAAGAAATGCTGTGCTATCCTGATTTTGTCAATTCAACTCTCCCTCCCCTTGGTTTTCTAAGAAGACTGAGTTACCAGGCACTTGAAAGTGCTAATTCAGGCTTGATGCAACAATGCTAAACCATACTTAAAACAGTACTCCCATTAAATGGAAAGTGCTTCACTAGCAGAAATAATATTTTATCCTTTTATTGGTATGATGGCATTGTCAAACGTTCTCAATGCTTGTAGACCTCTAGATTTGCTGGCTTAAAGCAAAACCCTTCATACAAAATCACCAGGAAAAGATACATTTCTACAGATAGCTTGATCTTAGAGAAAATACTACAGAAATATTGGTTCTTTATCAGATAAAGTGGTAAGAGACAGAAGAAGTGACAGGATCATTAAAGTATCATTCAGTGTACTTCAGTTTTACTCAGGAAGTAAGAACTTCTAGGCTATTAAAGAAGTTAAAAAAAACAATTGATATCATCCCAGCTCTAAAGAAGTTAAAAATATTGAGAAGGATAGGATAGAAAATTCTCTAGCACATGGTTAAAATCTCACAATGAGATTCAGCATCTTCCTGCCTGTTCTATATCACCAGAGAAGTCTGGTATTCTTTATTCTATGGCTTTCAGGATTGTTTTCTTGTTTGTTTTTAATATATTCTCATTGATTTCAGAGAGGAAGGAAGAGGGAGAGGTAAAAACATCAATGATGAGAGAAAATCATTGATTGGCTGCCTCCTGAGCACCCCCCACTGGGGATCAAGCCCGCAACCCCCACATGTGTCCTTGATGGGAATCAAACCTGGGACCCTTCAGTCTGTAGGCCCACGGTCTATCCACTGAGCAAAACTGGCTAGGGCTATGGCTTTCAGTTTTAATAAATATAGTGAAGACCTTCTTCTTAAAAGATACCCTCCACTTACTAACGCCCCATGGTCATGCTTCACCATCCTTGTGCCATGATTAATGTTTACCCCTGGGCTCAAAATGCCCATTCTGACTGCTGAGGCTTATAGGCACAAATCAAGAAAATACAGCCACAAATCATTCTCCCTCAATAAAAAGGTCAACTTGTATTAAATTAGTTCATTTACAGAACTCATTGAAATTAGCAGCATGTTCTTAAATTGCTTCTTGATTGAGGACATTTGCCTCATTAATTCTAAACAACCTGAGAAGACTATTAAAGTCTCCCAGAAAAAAATGACCAAAGGATAAGATGCACAACACACTTTACTTCAGGGGTAAATGCTAAATCCCAGAAAATGTACATGCAGAGAGAGAAATCCAAGATGAAGGAGTTTAATTTCCACATTCTACTGTGGAAGTCTTCCACACCGGAATTCCTCATCTTTTTTTTTTTTTCATTTATTTGTGCTTTCATTTTCCTGCCAGAAAGAACTGTCTAAAACACAAACCCAGTCATATCATTCAATGATTTTTTGGTTTCCCTTGCCTTTAAATAAAGCCATGGAGGATCTAGCTCTGGTTCCCCTCCAGCTGCCCAGCTGGTCTCCACCACCACACCCTTTTTGTTCCCTAAGTTTGCCAGGCTCTGTTTCACCTTGGGAAATTTTTATATGCTTTAACTTCAGCTTCTTAACCCAGGCTTATTTTACTCATCTTTTAGGACTCAACTCAAGTGTCCCTTTCTCTGAGCAGCCTTCTCTGAAGTCAGCAAGCCTGCCCTGGGTGCCCCTTTTCTGCAGTTATCCTTACTATAGTACTTGTCACACTAACAGAATTGCTTGTTATTTCTTCTGTATCACCTGCTATAAGTTCTGTAGGACAGAGACTATCTTATACACGATGTTATTCCTGGCCCCATTGCCTGGGCCTTGGTGGCTAGCTCAATATGTCATAGAGGGAATGAACAAATGAATAAATTGATTAGCTCAGCACTTACTGAGCACTTTTCCTGTACAAAGCTGTATTCTTGTATAAGACACTTGATGTCACTGTACAGGGACATATCCTCCATGAGCATTCAGTGTTGTCTGGGAGAGGAGTCATGCATACGAAGTTCTGGAGTGTAAGGTAGCAGAAGCTTCTGAACAGGAGAGTTCTCAGAAGAGAGCAATTATTTTGGAGACATCAGGGAATCCTTCTGGTATGGGAGTAGGTGGGCAATATGAATACCAACTGATGCTCTATAGGATTTGGATAAGATAAAAAGGGAACTGGGGAAGTCATTCTGATTGGGAAGGAACAATATGAATAAGGAGCCAAAGGAAGAACATTATTCATACATTCATTCATTCACTCACTTATTAATCAGTCACTTGCCCTAGCTTGTTTGGCTCAGTGGATAGAGCATAGGCCTACAGACTGAAGGGTCCCAGGTTCAGTTCTGGTCAAGGGCACATGCCTAGGTTGTGGGCTCAATCCCCAGCTGGGGGCATGCAGGAGGCAGCCGATCAATGATTCTCTCTCATCATTGATGTTTCTATCTCTGTCTCCCTCTCCCTTCCTCTCTGAAATCAATGAAAAAATATATATTTTTAAAAAGTTGTTCAACCCCTCCCTAATATGGTGAGACACTGTGCTTGGCACTCAATTTTCAGTAATGAGTTAAACAAATCCAGTCCCTGCTCTATAACACTGTTATTAAGAGGAAAGAAAAACATTATGTAGCTAATTATATAAGTACTAGTGGCCCGGTGCATGAAATTCATGCACATTAAAAGGGGATTAATTAGAGGAAATATTTTAATATTGCTATTTGCCCTTTATAATAGAAGTGTCAGAGATGAAAGAAAATTAGTAAAATGTGTATGAAAATCTTCCTCCTGTCAGAGTCTGGGGTGCGCCGCGGGACCCAGAGTCAAGTCCCCACCCATCTGCGGCACCTCAAAATTGCACGAGACCCATATCCAGCTGGCCCCACCCCCACTGGGCAAGATCCAGATGGCCGGCCCACCCCCGTCAAGCCCCACTGGGCAAGGGGTGTGGCCTGAGATCCCTGTCAAGACCTGCCAGGCAGGGGTCGCAGCCTCAGGTCCCCCATCAAGCCCTGCCCGGTGGGGGGGCGCAGCCTCAGGTCCCCCAGCCCCGGGGTGGAAAGCATGGCCTGAGATCCCCCGGCCGGGGGCGGGGGAAGCAGCCTGAGGTCCCCCGGCCCAGCACCAGAGCAAGGGGAATACCTTGAGGTCCCCCATCAAGCCCTGCCTGGTGGGGGGCGTGGCCTGAGGTCTCCTATCAAGCCCCACTGGGTGGGAAGAGCACAGGCTCAGGTCCCCTGCCCCGGCCCAGCGCCACGCAGCCTCAGGTCCCTGCTGATTGCTCCTTAAGGCTCGTTATGGGAACTCAGTTTTACGCTGTGGGCGCAGCCATCTAGTGTTACAGAAACCCCACCTCCGCTGTGGGTGCCACCATCTTTGTGATGGTGTGATGGTCAATTTGCATATTCCATCTTTATTAGATAGGACTAGAGGCCCAGCACACGATTAAATTGTGCGCGTGTAGGGTCCGCTAGGCCTAGCCTGCCTTCAGGGTCACGTCCGCCGCCCCGCGACGCCTCGCACACTCTGTGGACGCTGCCAGTGCCCCACAACTCTCCCAGCTCGCACACTTCCCCCACACGCCACCTCGCCCCACCTCCGGCTGCATGCGCCCCCACCCCTGCCCCCATGGCTGGAGCACCTCCACTCACTACCTGGGGACCCGTGCTGAGCCTCCCACCCCCACCCGCCCAGTGCCCTTCCCCCACGCCCTCTTCGCCTTACGGCCTTGCCCACTCGCCGCCCACCTTGCTGTGCCCTCTTCACCAGCCCCATACGAGCCCTGCCTCACCGCATGAGCTGTGAGTCCCGGCCCGCGAGGGGGGCTCCATGCACCTCCTGGTGACCAGTTGTTTGGTTGTGATGCTGTAACGGTGTCACGACCACAGGCCTTTTATGATATAGATTATTTACCTATAATTGTAAGGCACTATATATGGTAGGTAAGAGGAATGTCATAGTTATCAGGAGAGTGCGATGAGGAAGGGTATTTTTATAAGGGATGAAATGTGAGCGTCCTGATAGCAGGGATCTAGTAGGTAAGATAGAAATCAAAGAACAAATAACCAATAGCATAATGTCCCATAAAAAGCTGAAGGGGCCCTAACTAGTTTGGCTCAGTGGATAGAGCGTTGGCCTGTGGACTCAAGGGTCCCAGGTTCTATTCCAGTCAAGGGCATGTACCTTGGTTGCGGGCACATCCCCAGTAGGGGGTGTGCAGGAGGCAGCTGATTGATGTTTCTCTCTCATTGATGTTTCTAACTCTCTCTCCCTCTCCCTTCCTCTCTGTAAAAAAATCAATAAAATATATATATTTTTTAAAAGCTGAAGGGGATGGTCTCTGGAGAACATGGAACATGGATGATCTTATATTAAAAACAAAACAAAACACAGAAAACTGAGAGAAGCTGGGGCTGGGCATCAAGTTTAGAGCTTCAATATGGTAAATGGAGGATGCATCTGTGGTTTTATTTCTCTGTGAACCTGGAGAGTAAATAATTCCCTGATGGTGAAAAAGAAAGTTATAGAAAGAGAATGTTGTAAGAGGTTTGAAGAGCATAAAAATAGGCATTTGTGGAAAGAAATCTACTATTTAGTTTGACTTAGGGCTTGAGTTGTGGGAAATTAAGTTGGGAGTAGAAATTGGGGCCAAATTGTAGGGGGCATCAGTTATAAAGTTTAGCATGCCCTCCCTTCAGCTTCTGGCTGCCTTATTGGAAAAGTGGGAAAGGAACCTATAGCTAAAAGCTACTTTAAAAACAAATTTAAATAAAGGAGACTTTTTTTTTTAATACCTTTATTCTTCTTGGCTGTGCTAGGGGAGAGAATGGAGTCTTGCCTTTTATTCTATGCTACTTCTAGACTGATGAGAGAATGAATTCTTGCTGAAAAAGTACACAGACCACCTCACAATCTCTGCATTATCCTTGGACAGAGATGGCCATTATCAGTGGTATGGCACAGTCTATGAGATGGTACTATCACAATAAAATTTAGAAATCATTCCATTCATATATCTCAGATCCCCATTCACAAAGCACTGTTAGAAAGAGAACACATACCATAGTGTGAGTCATGAGAGCAAGGTTCTAGCACAGCTACTATATGACATTTAAAAAAATTACTTAAGCCCTAACTGGTTTGGCTCAGTGGATAGAGCGTTGGCCTGAAGACTCAAGGGTCCCAGGTTCGATTCCGGTCAAGGACATGTACCTTGGTTGTGGGCACAGCCCCAGTAGGGGGTGGGCAGGAGGCAGCTGATCGATGTTTCTCTCTCATTGATGTGTCTAGCTCTCTATCCCTCTCCCTTTCTCTCTGTAAAAAATCAATAAAATATATATATTTTTAAAATTACTTAAGTTCTGTCTTCTTCATTTGTACAAAGAAATCTTTTGATTTGTCTAGTTATTGAATATCTTGAATTGCAAATATTGTTAAGTCACTGTTTCCATTCCCATCACAGCTTCCAATCAGTCATGTTTTAACTGTGACTTTCCACACTATAGAGGTCAAAGAATTTTAGTTAGCCATGTTACAGCAACCTCTTAATTCTTCTAATCAATTTGGTGGCCTTCTCTGGATCCTATCAAGATATGATATCTACTTTGGAGCATAATCAAGTATAGCATCTAATACCAGAAGGACAAACATGGTTTGGGAGAAAGATAGGATTATATTTTCTATTTTCATTCTAATCTGTCTCAGCAATGCCTTAGATTATATGTGGTGGCCTTTCAGTCTAGAGAATAGTTTTAAGTTAGTATTGGGGGCCAATCTATAATTCCCCCCACATATCATCTTTTCTGGCTTATTCACTTTCATTCTTTAACATTTTTCCCCTGGGCATTCTCTTGAACATACTCACACTGAACATACTCATACAGATAGATACCCCACCATCTTCTTAACCAGACTTTGGGACATTATCTCCATGTTTCTATCCCAAAATGCAAAGAAATAAAGTAAAAGAAAAGCACAGGCATGAGTCCAATCAGCCTTTAGCTCTGCTTCTGAACTTGACCAAGACCCTAGCTAACACTGACTTGGAAATTATGAGGAGCATAATTGTAGAGTATGTCCCTGTTTGTTTGCATAGATAATTATGTGCAAGATTATTCTTGATCTCTGAGACTACACGTAGATGCACACGTTCTATAGACTGGAATATGAAAGCATATTCTGGGGAAAGTTTAAATAAATATGTGTCCCACTACCCCTTTCTGTTTACTGACCCCCGCCCCACCTCCCAAAGGTGCTACTTGCAATGAAATCATCTTGAACTTTTTTTTCTTATATGTACTAGTAGAGATCCTTTTATGTCAAACTATGTAGTGTCAACCTAGAGGAGACAGGCATACTGTAAAACTGCATATGCTCAGGTTACTATTAATTTAGCCCCAAATTTCAATTTCAGACAGCCTGAGGCTTGCCTCCCTAGTTACCAAGGCTCTCATCATCCAAAAGCCTTCTGCACCCCCAATAACCTCTGGCTACCTCATTACCCTCTCTTGCATAAATATGAACATTGGGTAAATGAGTTTGAGAGAAAATGGAGAAAAGCAATGCATGGAGGGTTTTCTACGCTGCCACCCCAACATGGTGGCACATTGGTTAGCATAACGTAAGTGCCAAGTTAATTAGTAGAAATGCTCCTTATGTCTGCATAATTTCTAGCACATCTTAAAAAAATATCTCTACCTGACACTGTATTCCAAGGTTACGTTTTTTAATGAGCTGGTTTGTGTGAAATATTAATCCTGACACATGAAAATGGAACTGCCGCTGACAGGAAAGCCCAGTGTGGTTTTCAAACCTTATTTTTATTATTTTTAACTCTTCGTTTTTATATGTATATTATGTTGTCTGGACACATAAATGATGCTAGACTCCAATAATACAAATTCTAAATGCTCAGCCCAATTGAGTGAGTTACACTTTATGGTTTCATTATAGCAGAATTTTATGCATCCTCTGACTGAGTCTAAAAATCCCTTTCTTTTAGAGAACAACTACCACATAATTTGCACATTTATCTTTGCAAATAAATAGAAAAACACATAAAGACATATGAGAGAGTCCAATCTACAGCCCATACTTTATTCTTTTCATGACCCAAGCATGATATTCAAACAAACTGCTGATTGCCAAAGACAACTGAAAGAAAGCAATGGAAAAAAGAAGCTATAAAGTACTTTTTTTGGATTTACTTCTCTAACATATGGAGATGTGTCACTTAGGAATGCTTCTTTTGGCTGCATGTCTAAGAGTGGAACAAGAAGTACACATATACAAGTGAGCAACATTAAGCTTGTAGTTATTCATATGGAAAATACAGTAATTAATATGTAATAACACAAGAAAAAACTGTTTCATGCACTCACTACTTTAAACTTACCTTTGCCCACCCCTGTATTTATTTACTCCTTGAAGTGAACGATTGATAGACACTCCTGGGCTGATCATCAGCTCATCAGTGGCAATGGGACTGTCTTCACATTCTGTATGCTCATCCTTATGCCTGTGGTCTCTTGAGTGCATGACATCTGCTAACCCCTTTAACAAGGGAGTCAAGGCATGAAATAAAAATGTGGGGGAAAGGCTTATTATTCCTAAAAATGATCTTTTTATCCTGGAAATGAAGTCTCCCCAGATCCCACACCTCACTTTATTTCTTGCTGGCCAGGAGTGAAGCTTAAGCCCAAACCTAGGGTGATCTCTGGCACAAAGGGAGGCATGAGATCACCATGGCTGATTTACACCAAGCATAATTCATCCCCTGGGTCTAGGACAGGGGTGGGCAAACTTTTTGACTCGAGGGCCACAATGGGTTCTTAAACTGGACCGGAGGGCCGGAACAAAAGCATGGATGGAGTGTTTGTGTGAACTAATATAAATTCAAAGTAAAGGAGCGGAGGGGAGAGCAAGAGAACCGGATAGAAGAGCCGGATCCGGCCCGCGGGCCGTAGTTTGCCCACGGCTGGTCTAGGAACAGGGCTGACTTCCACTGGAAGGGAGGGTCTCCTTCTACCTTAACATCAGGGGTCCTTTAGTAGATAATAAGAGAAGGTGGCTCTTGGGTAATCAATTAATCATGTAAGCTGTACAGAATGGACATTGTGCTTTCAACCTCTTGGATCATTAGGAAGGTCTTTCTTCCACTGACAACAGTTTGCCTCTATATGCCTTCACCTATTAACTTCAGGTCACAGTTCACTCCTGGAAGACTTTGGGGCTTCAGAAACCAGAATCCGTATTCTCAAGTCTAACACACTTATAACACCAACCATCTTCTCATAACATGTGAGAATACTCTCTGAAGAAGCACTGAGAGAGCATTCAGGAAATTATACTTGATTTTCATATAAACTTCATAATCTATAAAGTTTTTCATCTGCATCATTCTATTTTATTGTTAAAAGAGTAAAATTACAGCCGAAACCGGTTTGGCTCAGTGGATAGAGCGTTGACCTGTGGACTGAGGGGTCCCGGGTTCGATTCCGGTCAAGGGCATGTACCTTGGTTGCAGTCATATCTCCAGTAGGAGGTGTGCAGGAGGCGGCTGATGGATGTTTCTAGCTCTCTATCCCTCTCCCTTCCTCTCTGTAAAATATCAATAAAATATATTTTAAAAAAAAAAAAAGAGTAAAATTACAGCCCACACAGGGTGCACCTAGAGTGCCCAGCTCAGGTGACTAGGGAGGCTCAGTCACTGGGCCCTATAGGACATCTTCTACACAAAGCCACTCTACCAATTGCATGAGACATAGTAGCTCTATCTAATACATAGAAATAAACACAGGGAAGCAGTCAAAATGTGGAGACAAAGAAACATGTTGCAAATGAAAGAAAAAAAAGAACTATCCAGAAAAATAACTCAATTAAATGGCAGCAAGCAAACTACAGACACAGAGTTTAAAACAATGGTTATAAGGATACTCAAGGAAATTACTGAGAACTTCAAGGAACTTAGTGAGAACAAAAACAACATAAGAAAGGACCAGTCAGGAATGAAGGACACACCAACTGAAATGAAGAATAATTTACAGGGAATCAACAATAGAATAGAGGATGCTGATAATAAAATCAGCTATTTGGAATATGAGGAAGCAAAAAACACCCAATAAGAATAGAAAAAAGAAAGAAAGAAAGAAAAAGAAAGAAAGAAAGAAAGACAAAACAAGAATCCAAAAATATGAAGACAGTGTAAGGTGCTTCTGGGACAACTTCAAGCACACCAACATTCACATCATGGGGGTACCAGAAGGAGAAGAGAGGGACAAAAATATTGAAAACCTATTTGAAAAAAACAATGACAGAAAATTTCCCTTACCTGGTGAAAGAAATAGACATATAAGTCCAGGAAGCACAGAGAGTCCTAAACAAAATGAACCCAAAGAGGCCTACACCAAGACACATCATAATTAAAATGCCAAAGGTTAAAGACAAACAGAGAATCTTAAAAGCAGCAAGACAGCTAGAGAAAAGCAGTTAGGAGAAGGAAGGGGAAGAAGGAGAAGGAAAGATAAAAAAATATGAACAATAAAATGGCAATAAATACATACCTATAAACAACTGAATGTAAAATTCCAAATAAACAAACAAGGACTCTAATGAACAAAATAAACTGATAAAATAGAACCAGAGTCATGGAAACATGGAACAGAATGATGAATCTCAGAGGGAAGGGAGTGGGTGGGAAGAGATTAACCAAAGAATTTACATATATGCATATATGCATTACCCATGGACACAAACAATAGGGTGGTGGAGATCTGGGGTGGGGTGAAATCCAGGTGGAGGAGGGCAATGGGAGAAAAAGTGGGGGACATCTGTAATACTCTCAACAACATTTTTTTTTAAGTGAAATTGCTATTTAGGCAAGACCTAGATGGAATTCAGGGGATGAAATTGGCTTGCTTGTCCACGGTTACATAGCTATCTGGTTACAGAAGAAGAGCTTAACTAGAGATGGCCTGACCCTAATTCAGAGCCTTTTCCTCTGCTGCTCTGAGACTGCTCTGCCTGTGACTAGAGCCAGAGTGCCAGCTGCATCTCCACTGTCACTCCAGCCGCCATTCCCACCATGATGCTGGTTCCACATGCACACTGTCTTTATAGAATCCTTCCCAGCATCTTTGAAGATAGCTGTAATTAGCTTCATTTTTTTTAGACCAAGACCATGAGGTTCAATTAGAGCTAAATTTACTTGACCAAAGGTAGAGTAAGTGTCAGTAGGGGGATTAAAATCCAAGCCCACATGACTCCAAATTCTACACATTTTCCAATATGGGGATTCTCCATCACTTTTTGTCCCAAATGAAGGGGGAAAGGTGAAAGAGGAAATGAGATCAGGAATACTACTTTTCTCTCTTAACATTAATATAAATTCTCAAAATTGAGCTGATCCAATTTGCTTATTATCTTGAGATTAAGAGATTGGACAAATGGTTATTGGGGAGTTCAAAGCAAATAGAAAATCTTTTTTTTTTAATATATTTTATTGATTTTTTACAGAGAGGAAGGGAGAGGGATAGAGAGTTAGAAACATCGATGAGAGAGAAACATCGATCAGCTGCCTCCTGCACACCTCCCACTGGGGATGTGCCCGAAACCAAGGTACGTGCCCTTGACTGGAATCGAACCTGGGACCTTTCAGTCCGCAGGCTGACGCTCTATCCACTGAGCCAAACCGGTTTCGGCACAAATAGAAAATCTTATAACTTACTGTATTAATTGGAGTAATTTTTAAAGTGGAAGAATGCCCTTTTGAAAATTCTAACAGGATAACAGTTGTAAATAAGAATTGTCCTAGGAAAATGAGGACATATGGTTGCCTGGACTATAAACTCAAAAATAAGAGCTTACAGAAAATAAAACAAAAGGGAAATAAAATCAAGTAATATACAGTTTAAGGTTCTGGCATCGATGTGCACTTTTTAGGCTCCAATTCTATCTCTTAGACTATTTCCCATTACTGTTCCTCATACAAAGTGCATCTGAATTGCTTTCACAAAGTGTAACTCCCCTTATAAGATTTAAGTCAGGGATATGTTGGCTTTTTTGTTCCAGCAAATCTTGTTTATCTGCCTTTCTAGTCTCCTCAGCCTTATTCTCAAGGCCAAGCTTTTAGGGAGGGGAGGTTTCAGGAGAACCAAATGATGAAAAGAGCTTTGCCCGCTAAAACTGCGGGGAGCAATGCACCATAGATCCAAAAGAGATTTTAAGAATTCTGTTTGTGCTGGTTTCCTTCCAGTTACCTCTAGGGAAAACTTTCTGGGAAGAAAATTGGCACTTGAGCCTGACAGGATAGTGGGAAGATCTTTGTTCAACTACAGACTATGTTGAACTATTTGGAGGCTTTAAGGAAATCCACCTGAAAGGGAGCTAGCCAGGAGTCCCTATCAGTAAATGCAGGTGTGATGCGAGAAAGACAAAACTTGGTGTTTTTGTTTTGTTGTTTCTGTTTTTCACTGTTTAAGTGAAGTCAAAGCTTTCGGCCATCTGGTTGCTGGGAAAAATGGGGAGGGGGTGAAAGGGAATGCTATCCCACTTAGTGTGACCTCATGGGAATGCTGGAGGAAATCCAAATAGCAGTTCTGTCGCCATGTGTATCCTATATAATAAAAGAGAATCATGTAAATTGACCGTACCTCCGCTACACTTACCAGCCAATCAGGAGTGAGTATGCAAATTAACCCGCCAACGGTGGCAGGTTAATTTGTTTACACAGGTTCCCAAGCCACCAGACAGAGAGCAGAGGAGAGCTGGTGGTTTGGAGCACTTGGCAGAGCAGGAGGCTGTGGGACAGAGACAGAGCAGGAAGGGAAAGCCCAGAGCATGGGGAGCACCAGGAATTCTGGGAGTAGTAGTTCTGGTGGCAGCCCCAGGAACAGAAGTGGAAGCCCAGAGTGCAGGGAGCAGCAGGAATGCTGGGAATCATAGTTCTGGTGGCAGGCGGATCTCCTAGACACTAGAGCAAAGTGAACCTGAGCAAGTTATTATTGTCATGGGGGATGGAGGGGAAGCAAAGGTGAGAGACATAAGTAATATCAGAGTGTCTAGGAAAAATTAAAGGGAAGATATCCTAAAACTTCCAGTAAATCTCCACCAATGAAGCAAAGAAAAAAAAAAATGCCTCTATTATTCTGTGAGCAACAAACCAAACTGGGTTGGGGTCTCAGACAATTCGCTCATATGATTGCAAAGACAGACAGAAACTCCTGGGTTGGAAAGGGCTCCCCTGAGGGTTCCCAGATTGGAGAGGGTGCAGGTCTGGCAGAGGAACCCCCTCCATGCCCCCTGCACAAATCTTCATGCAACAGGCCCCTAGTGTTATATAATGACAGTACAATATTACTGTCTATACATCACTATATCAGCAATCATATTCCAATGTATAAATGTATCAAAGTAACATACTGTATATCTTAGACTTACTCAATGTTACACATCAAATTTATTCAATAATAAAAAAAAATTAAAGTAGCTGCACTGCTCTACTTGGTTTGGCTCAGTGGATAGAGCATTGGGCTGCAGATGGAAGAGTCCCGGGTTTTATTCAGGTCAAGGGCACATGCCCGGATTGTGGGCTCAATTCCCAGTAGGGGGCGTGCAAGAGGCAGCCAATCAATGGTTCTCTCTCATCATTGATGTTTCTATCTCTGTCTCCCTCTCCCTTCCTCTCTGAAATGAATAAAAATATTTTAACAACAACAAAGTAGCTGTACTGAATGCGACTCTGAGTTAGACCACCCAGGAAGGGAGCTCCTGGCTGAGGAGGGGCACATGCCCAAAGGCAGAGAGGTGCCTGACCTCTTTGGTCATGTTCACTCTTTGTACCCGGAGGTGGCATCTTGTATTCACGCCAGCCCTGACTACAGAGATGGGATGTGTTGATCGGGGCAGTCTGTGCCCTTTGGTTGTTCGGCAGGGATGGAAAAACACAATCACAGCTCCGACCAAGCCGCCTGGCGCTGCACATGTTGCTTTCCTGCTACTCAGCCCCTGATTGATGAGAGAAGGTGGTTGGAGGGGAGAGGGAGGTGAAGCGGAGTGCTTCAGGTGCTCCAAATTAGGGATAATTCAGCATATTAGCCTAATGAAGTCAAAAAGTTAATTTGTAGCTGCCAGCTGTTGAAAGGAACGTTGTAAGCTCTACAGCCCCACACAGCCCAGTGGGGGCAACGCTAGGCGGAGCGAGGCACGCAGAGGACTTTGAATAAACACAATCAGCGGGGTCTGCTGAGAAAAGCTTGGCAGTGGCCAGGTGGCCTCACGGAAGAACAGATAATGGAAATAATGACGGTAGGTGTCCAGAGCTCCAATGGGGAGAGAAAGGAATATTTCTTTGCTCTGGCACTGGATCTAATCCCTGGTTTACAGCATGCTGTTGTCAGCTGGTGCCAGGCTCAGAGGCCCGTGCTACTACAGGGATCACACAGTTAGTGTCATTTCTTGGTTTCCAGCCTCCTCTGGCAATTTATATTCAGGTCTCTCATCCTCCTAGCTTTTTTTTTTTTTTTTAATCTCCCAACTAGATGGGGTTTTTTGTTGTTGTTGTGGTGTTTTTTTTTAATATTTTTACTGATTTCAGAAGAGAGGAAGGGAGAGGGACAGAGATAGAAACATCAATAATGAGAGTGAATCATTGATGGGCCGCCTCCTGCACGCCCCACACTGGGGTTCCAGCCAGCAACCCCGGCATGTACCCTGAGCCGGAATCGAACCGTGACCTCCTGGTTCATAAGTCAGTGTTCTACCACTGACCCACGCTGGCTGGACCCAACTAGATGGTTTCTTAAGCTGGCCCATTCCCTGCACTGATTCAGGAAGTGTGCCTTCTAAGACAAAAGCCAACGTTCAGGTGTCATGCAGGATAAGAGGCGGGTGCTTTCCCAGCTCAGTGTTAGTCCCGGTTTCTATGAGCTCTTGGACTTACCATCTTCCACCCACATGTAAATCTTACTGGGCGTGAGGGTGGCCGCCAACTTGGGGCAATTATCCACCTACCTTTAAACCCTACAGAAAATGCAAGCGGTGTGTGAAGGTAGTTAAGTACCCTATACTGCAAAAAGTGTACAGGGGAAAAAATAAAAATAAAAGAAGGCTTGCTCTCTTTGTAAATGTTCCTTTTAAATCCACAGAACAACTCTTAACCCCGCCACGGCATTTAGTAGGCATTAGTAATATAGCACATCTCATCCTGTGTCTGTGTGTTGTTGTTCAGTAGGCTACCATCTCCTCCATGGAGCTCCCAGAGACTGCAAGAAAAAATAGGTCTGAATAAATATCTACTGAATGAATTAAACTAAAACCTACTCTATAGATGGAAGCCATCACAATCAACCCTCGTTCTCGGCTTTACTGCCATCAGATAGGGAAAACGGTTCACTGCATGTGTTTGAATATTAATCATCCGCAAAAGTTTGTTAATTGCCTTGTGTTCTCTTCTGTCCTGAGCACTGCTCCTTGAGAGCATCACAACTAATTCAAGTGCGTATTTAACTGGCCCGCTTTCTCTGGACTGAGTTTGGGTCTTAATCTTAGAAAAGAAAATGCTTCCATTAGGTCAGAGACTGGTCATATGCAAAAAGAATATCCCCTTGCTTGTTGGAAAGTTATGCAATGTTGTGGTTGTAAAACTGGAGCTTAATATCTGGCTGGTGATTAAGTCTGTAATCACCCACTCAGGGTAGTGATTTAGGAACTCGGCAAGCGAACTGTTGAGGCTTTTCCCCTGGGGCTAGAGACTCCATCAGCTGCACTGCTTTTAATAGCAGCTTAGAGTTCCAAAACACTTAGATCTGGTGGGCACTCGGTATGTCCCAATTCATTAAGTCCTCATCACAACACCGTAATGTTGATTTTCTCATGAAAGCAGTGAGGATGATCATCATTTTACAGAGAAGGAAAATGAGGTTTACTAGTAGAAAGGTTAAGTAAATAGCCCAAGTTTGCATAGCTTGTAGGCTATGAAAGTATCATTTGAGTCCAGAACCATGTAGATTTAAAGCCCATTGTATCTGTTTTTCAGTCTGGGGTTCAGGACTCCTATGTCCTCAGGCCAGTGAGATCACTAAGAAAGTGTGTTAATTTTTTGTTTAGTTACAGTGATCATCTTCAGGAGAAACATAAGCACTTTTATCATCACTCTGACCAACTTCTCACCAAAAGTAACCATGTCATAATCATGTAAATTAAAAGTCCAAGTTTGTGTTTATGAGTATATTTCTTCCAAGTGATAACCAGATATTATCAGGGAGCACCTTACAATTTGGTATTTTACTTTGATATAAGTAGTCAAAAGGTGTAAGAAATTAGAGCCATCCAACCCAGCAACCTCATACAACTTAAGCTGCACCAAAGCTGCCAACACCACAGGCAGGTGGCCAGCCCCATCCCACAAAGATGCCCATAGGCACAGTAACAGAAAGGTAGTAGTAAATATGAAATAGGGACTAGTTCTCTCTCCTTTCTTAAACATATTTTTTTATTGATTTCAGTGAGGAAGGGAGAGACAGAAACATCAATGATGAGAGAGAATCACCGATTGGCTGCCTCCTGCACGCCCCACACTGGGGATGAGCCTGCAACCAGGGCATGTACCCTGACTGGTAATCAAACTGTGACCTCGTCCTTCATAGGTTGACGCTCAACCACTGAGCACACTGGCCAGGCTACTATTTCTCTTCTTAATCCTAGAGAAAACTTACCATTTGAAAGCAGACTTCAATAATGCAGCGATACTGAGATTATTAGTATCTTTAATTGAAGTAGACAACTTTACAGAATGAAACTTCATTAAAATTGGCAATTATGAATTGATTGGTGGCAGTTTTGATTAAGTATGTGTTCTCATTAACTTGAACTAGCCAACAATGCCTTAAAGGTATTAATACTAATTTGTAAAACACAATTACAAATTAACATTTTCTGTATTATTGAAGTTAAAATGCTGAAATTAAATATAGGCCCAAACTTGAGGCTATATTGTTCAATCATTAAACCAAACAGTAATTTTGTTTCATCAAAATAGCGTCATGTGTTATATTAATGTTATTAATTTAAATTTACTGAATTTAAAGTGTTTTTTATATTTAATTTATAAGCTTGCTTTGGTTTTACATGAGAGCTATAAACATAAATATTGAGTTATATGTTAATACATATCAAGTAACACTTAAACAAATAACTAACGTCAGTAATCAGGGTTTACAATAATTTTATTTTTACTTTAAAAGAATCCAAAATATTCAAGTATGAGTGAGATTGTATTGATTTCTCTAGGAAAAGACAAACCTTAGAATCTCAACTTAAAAATGAAGTGAACTGGAGAAAGCCATGGATAAAATATTATGTAGTAGATTAATACCTTGGTTATTTATAGATCCAGTGATTAAAAATAGCATTTGTTATGCTGTTCTTTTTTTTTGTTAAAACACACACACACACACATACACACACAGGTGCCTAAAGACATGCATGTCCGGATTGCCATCAGCATGCTGATGGTAGTATCTCAGGTAGTATCTCTCTTCCTATCACTCTGAAATCAATAAAAACATGTCCTCTGGTGAAGATTAAAAATAAAAATAAAATAGAGATGGGAAAGTTGACTTGGAAATGATGGAAATGATAGGGGAGGACATAAAATTTTACATGAGGGCCTCACTAACTTTTGACCAAAGATGAGTGAACATGCCAAGTAGTGGGGAGGAAGCCCTGTGGCTATTTGGGCAAGGACCCTGAGTCAGGAGTAAGCCTGACATGTGCCAGTGTCACAGGGAAGGAAGGGAAGAAATAAAGTGAGACTTAATGGGTAGTAGAGGGCAAGTCGCACAGAGCCTTCCAGACCATTTTAAGGATGTTTACTGCTTATTCTGTGAGAAATGGGGAGTCTCTAGATTTTTGGAGCAGATGAGTGACATGATCTGACCCTACCAGTCTTAGCAGGATCATTTTAGCTATTATGTTAAAAATAGACTAGGTGAAGGAGGTACGGTGGGCATAGGGCTATTGCTATAAACTAAATGCATCAGTCAGGATCCCAGAGGAAACAGCCACCCACTAAAGTGGGTAATTTGAAGAACAGTTTGGTAAAGGGATTGTTACAAAACAATGGGCAGAATGTCAGGAATGCACGAAGAATAGAATCATTTACTGTTTCCACCCCTAGGCCTGAAGGGGTAATGGACAAAACTGTCACAAGAACCAGAGACAGAGAGTGCTACATGCATAGGCTGCTTCATGAAAGCTGAGCCCTTGCTTGAGGGATGTAGCCAAGCTAAGTGACTCTGCAGATCCCTGTGGATACATATGCCAACTTTCTCACCTCTCTCCCTCTCATTTATTGTTAATATTTCCCCATTGACAAACTTAATGGAATCCACAGGGTAAAGGAGGTCCTTGACACAGTGCAAGTGTTGGTCCACTATGTCCCACAGGCCAAATCTGGCCTCCCGGGCTGTTTTTGTAAAGAAAGTTTTACTGGAACACAGTCATACCATGCATTTCTTACATGCAGCTGCTTTCACACAATAGTAGCATTGGATAGTTGCAATGCAAGCCATTTGGCCTTCAAAGCCTTACATATTTACCATCTAGCCCTTTACAGAAAAGGTTTGTTAACCCCTAATTGCCCACACAAGATTGCCTCCAGGGCAGAAGGCAGACAGCTTGGTAGATAGTGCATCAGGAGGGGTGAGTGGCAAATGGCAGCATCTAGAGCCTCAGGCTTGAGGCAATGATGGTTGAGATGTGTGCCATTTCCCAGTATATGGTCTATCTTGGTAAATGTTTCAGGAGCAACTGAAAAGCATGTGTACTCTTCTGCTCTTGGGCAAAATATTCTATAAATGTCAATTGTATCGAGTTTATTGTTATCAGAGGAGATAGTGGGTTCTAGAATTATTTTGAAGTTAGACACCCCCCACCCCCACACACACACAACACACACACACCTTGCAAAGGATTACAAATGAGTTAGATTGGTAGTTTGAGAGAAAGTGTGGAGTCATGGACATCTCTAAGGATTTTGGCCTGAGGAATGGAATCCTAGAGGAGAAAGGCTGATGAAGGGATGGTGATAAAGAACTCAGTTGGAGCTATGTTAAATTGTAGAGACATCCCGGAGATGTCTAGTAGACAGTTCTATACACAAGTCTGGAGTTTAGGGGAGAGGTCTGCTTTAGAGATATGAATTGGGGAATCATCCGCATATAGATGATATTTGAAGTCCTGAGACTACATGAGTAAAAATAGAGGGGACAAGAGGTTTAAATACTATGCCCTGGGGCATTTTAAATAATTTAATCTTCACAATAATCTCATAACTAAATTATTATCCCAACTTCATAGTTAAGAAAACTAATGCTCAGAGGTCACCCTAGTCAAGAGTCACACTGCTTTGAGTACTGAGATCAGGATTTCAGCTTCGCTCTGGACTTCAGAGCCCATATCTTTAATATTCCAATACCAGCCCTCCCATGTTGCTGCCTGGAAGGTTCTCTGTTTCACAGCCTCAGGCAGCACCCTCACCCCCTAGGTTCTTCCTAGTCTCTTGGTGTGTGTTCTTCCCTAGTACTCACCTTTTGTGAGTCTCTTTAAGATGTTGCCTGAAGAACTGACAGTGAAAAGAAGTAGAATTAACCAGAAGAAATAAGGAAAGGAGGAGAAAAATAGGAAACATATTTGGTTAATGCAGGATGCCATCTAACTTATAGCAATAATGCTAATATTTATAATGTGACTGTTAAAACATATGTGAAGAGTAGTTCCAAATGGGTCTGCATGGTCAGTGAGTGGATAGGGGGTAGTCTCTCCATTAAGCTATTTCAAAGGCAAAATCAGTTTGCATGTAAATACATATATGTGTGTGTACATATTTACATGTATGTGTATATATATGTACACACACATATATGTATTGATTCCCCACCTCAAAAGTTACTACAAGATAAAAAGTTACTACAAGATAATGATAATCCTCTTATATAGCAATACTCAGAGTCTCTATGGTTGAATTGGTAATTTTTTTTTTTTACTTGTGATGTCACAATCAATTTTAGCACTGAACTCTGGAGTTTTTCTACTATTTAAGCTGAAGGTTTAAGACCCCTCCACGAAGAAAACCAAAAGGAACGGGGATTGAGCCTGCAACTGAGGACCCGGGACCCTTCAACCCACAGGTTGACCCTCTATTCACTGAACCAAACTGGCTAGGGCTAATGGAACACTAATAAATAAATGGGCACGAAATTCAAAGGAACAGGAAAAACTTATGTTCAAATGATCCTGTCTCATGTTAAAAATAAAATTCTATGATTGCTTATACTGCCCTATCAGATCCATTTATACACAAGATTTATAATTCATTATATATTATAATATATAATTCATAACATATATTTTAATATATAATTCATATATTCACTAGAGGCCCGATGCATGAAATTCATAATTCATACAAGGGCCTTGGCCCCGGCCTCCCCGCTCTCCCCCCCACCGCCGCCCCCGCTGCTGCCGAGGCCAAGGGCCTCTGGTGTGGCCCCCGCCCTCTGTGGCTTAGTCCAAAAGGAAGGATGTCCAGAAGGACGTCCAGTCTAATTAACATATTACACTTTTGTTATTATAGATAATATATACATGTGGTTTGATAACAGTTCTAGAGAAATGGCCCTTAGCCCCCTAGCCAAAGTAAATAAATTAAAGGCTAGTCTCACACTGTGTTAGAGTTTCTACAGGAAAACCATGTTGACTGAGAGCCCTCTGCCAGGAATGTAAATTGCCGTGTGTATAGGGGCCCCTCTCATGTTGCTATGCACCAGTGTTCTCTCAATCAGCTTAGGCCTGTTGCAATGAAAGAAAGTCAGCCAGTCAAGCTCTGCCACTTCCACTGCAAAGATATATGAAGACTTTCTCCTCCCAATCATCAATTTACACTCACCAGGCATGTACCACACTGTCCAAGCCTCTCCCGCCCTGAGTCTGGAAAGGAGAATGATGGCTGTGCACTCACCTGTGGCCCACCAGCCTGGTTGCGTGGGGAGAAGTCAGCAGAAGTGCTCCAGGTCCAGCTGCTTTGGGCTGGTGTTGAAAAATGTTGAATAATCAAATTGCCCATTTCTGCTCAATTGCTCTAATTTATTATCCCATGCATTCTGAATGCTAATGAACACTACCTATCATGCCAGTCCATGTCACTCTTCTTTATGATCTTATTAAAATCTCCACATTTCTTAGCCCAGTGAGGACGAGTAGAAAGTGGGACAGCTGTCCTCCTGCCTCTAGGGTGGTTCAGACACCTGCCCTGTCACTGCTAACGGCTGAATGATTTAGGCCACATAAGCGGCCCTGGAGTGATATTTTTATACCCGTGACAGGATTGTATAACTTTGAGAAAGGCCATTAGCGACTACAAAGGAATAAGCAGGAGGGGGGAGCAGGTGAAAAATGGGCAAGTAAATCTTTGGATTTGACTCTTCATAATAAAATGCCCTTCACGTTTAGATTTAATGAGCTGGTTATCTCACCAAAAGGCAAGGGGAGTCTGTCACCCCAGCTTCCCAGCTCTCTCTCCTCAAGAGGTACCCAATTACAAAAGGGAGATGCAGTAGACAACAGATGCCTGGTCCTGCCTGGTGCAGTGTGGCATGGTGGCCAGAACACAGCCCCGGGGAACAATTAGCAGCCCTCAGATCATCAGGATGGTGACTGGGAAGGGAAGCCAAGAGGTCATGTGTGTGACCCAAATAGGATAAAAAGGGAGTAAGTTGTTAGTTAGCCGCTTAGCATATCTGTCAGTTCTTTGTATCCGCTTCATTGAAATGGAAATAACACTATTTTGCTAGCACCATATGGTGGGGACTATTTGACAGAGGCCTAAAGCCATATTGCCTGGTTGGGGAAGGGGGGTGAGCAAGATTCTCCATTTTAATATTTTATTTTAATATTAACCATGAAAGCCATACAATATGAAAGCTTCCAGAGAAAAGTATCACTACCATTTTCCATTTGAGGAGGGACACATGCATTCAGTTTCCTCTTGGAAATGTTTTATTTGTAAAAGGAAAATAATATGTTTGATATTTATGTGTGCATATTAATAACCACTTCTCTAATTTCTGTTTTTCGGGTGTGGGACAATCATTAGGTTTTGATTTAGATAAGGCTCATATATAAAGCTGTTTTTATTTTAAGTGATATATATGTGATGTGCATGTATGTGTGTATGTGTTTGTATGTATGTATTTGTAAGCAAATACATAAAAGTCCTTAATGCCTCCTAAGCTTACCAACTTATGGGTCCAAAGTCAGATTCCTGTAGTACATCTATACTATTGATAACCTCCTCCTACTGAACTGCAGGAGTACATTGTATTTCTCCAGGTGTTCAATGAGAGTTGTAAACAGGACATGGAATGTGTTTTACACTTATTTTGGTCCTGGACTGCCTTTGTTGCTAGCCCAGCATGTTCTAGTGGTTGTTAACCTATACCTACTTAAAAGGGGTAGTGCCAATCTTCTTACCTCCATCTCCCACCCACCCACTCCCATCCCTAGTCATAGACCTCTGGGCCTCTGTGCTCCCCTCTTTACTGTTGGGCATTCTTACCTCATCTCTCCATGATGTTCATCTCTCTCTGGCTTGTAAGGAAATTCCTTCTTGCTCCCCCCTTTCTAGCATCATCATTTTTACTGAGGAGGTGGAGGGCATATCCCAGCCCAGGTGCTGTCCCCACCCTCAGTGAATGTAGTCATTATAAGTTTAACACACACACACACACACACACACACACACACACACACACCCCTCTTCTCTCAGGGGAGCTGGGTCACCTCCAGGGGGCTGGTTGGAATGCATTTAAACATCGCCTCAGTGTAGTAGGATGTACTTTTCCCTCCAACTTAGCCCCTACTATTGGGCCAGACTCCTTTATGTTAATGTTTTTCCTCAAAACCCTATAGTCCCTCCCTGCAATCTGGTTTGCATCAGGATCTATTCAACCCCTAATAAATATCAGTACTACTCTGAATCCCAGTTGTGTCAAGGTTTATGTTCTTAACCATTGGCTCCTAGATCCCAGGCAAATCATGAAACATGTCTATACTTAGGGGTGGGGTTAAATCTTGACCAAATAACCATAATAATATTGACTGTGAAGATGTTACATTATTAAATTTGTCAAATTTAACAACAAAAAAGTGCCCATGGAGCAAACTGGTTGTCTATGGTATGTATCACCTGCAGTTCATACTTGGTTTTACATGTCTTAAGGTATCTAGGTGGATGCCAGGCAAACAAAACCATTTTAATGTTAGTCTTAGCTTTTTTGTTCTACTCACAGCACTGCTACGGAAGGAGAAAGACAGGGTACAGCATTTGTTTTTACTCAGCATGCCAAAATCAAGCCACTTCATCTATTTCAACTCTCTTCTGGGAGGCTATCCGTGGGAGAGGTATGTTTGTACATGCATGTATGTGAGTGTATGTGTGCAGTGCACATGCATGTGATAATCGCTGCCATTCACCTGTGAAGAGAAATATTTTAAGAGAAATTACACTAATAGTCGTAGCCTTTAAAAGCAAGACATGTGTATTGTACATTCCAGTGAATGAGAGGTCATAAATGTTACTGTCTCAAATGTAATGCTGCCTCCTTTGCTTGGTGCTTGAACAAGCATAAAGAGCCCCATGGCAGAGCTGGGCAGCAGAGTCTGTGAAATAGGAGGTGGCAGCATCTTCACTATTGCTGCCTTCCCCTTTCTTAGCCTTTCTGTGCCATGCCCTCCCTCTGCCACAGAAGAAAAGATGTATAATCCAGTCTTGCTACCATGTTGGTTATTTAAAGTGTTCCTTCTATTAAATGTGCACACATTTTCAAAGAAGGTCATTGGGAGAACCTAATAGCTAATAGAAAGAGATGAAGGGTTGAAAGTAAATCCAACCCTATATAATAAAAGGCTAATATGCAAATTGTCCTCCCGGGAGTTTGGCTGGGAGTTCGACCACTTGCTATAATGTGCGCTGACCACCAGGGGGCGGCACAGAATGAAGGAAGGCCCCAGCTGGCAGCTGGCAGCTAGGGGAAGGAAGGCCCTGATCTGTCCTGATCACTGGCCAGGCCTAGTGATCCTAACCATGCACAAATTTTGTGCACCGGGCCTCTAGTGTATCAATAAAGACAATGAGTAGATGTTTAAGGGGAGTAGAGTGAGACATGCTGCCATACCTCCTAATCCCTCTATGTAGGCTGTCACTTCCTTTGCCAATTTTGACACACTGCATGGAAAAATGGAGCTGATAGACTAAGTTTGGCTATTTTCAGAGAAGTTTTCCAGTTTGGGTAGAGAGCTTAGAGATTGCTCAGCATTATATATCTTAAAAGAAAACTACACACACAACAAAAATTGAGGCAATTGTTAACTCCAGGGAAAACGAATGGCACAAGAAGACAGTGTATTACATTGCCCCACTTGGCTCATCTGTGAATTTTGATTGTGTGCTTAATTAAAAAGTGTATTGGGAGGATAGGAGTGGTTGTAAAAGTTATGTGGAAGTTGTAGCATAGGAGTTAAATCCTCATCTTTTATTGAGAAAAAAGAATTTTCTGAAACTGAAAATTTAGAAATAGCAATGTTTGGAAACATGGAAGTAAATATAAAAGTAAAAGCAGCTGCCTCTGCTGAATGAATGTTTGGAAATAGATGTGGCAGGGAACTGCTGTTTATCATTAGAACAATGTTGGGGATCACTTGATTTTTTTCAAGTATGTACATGTATTCTGATAAAAATAAAAACTACATTAAAATGTTTTCTAAAAGCCTCAAGGCAGGAAAAGCAAGTGTTGTCATCTTGCAAGATATGCTGTAGTTTTAGAAATCCAGACCAGTGGAAGAAAATAAAGTATATTTTCCTTGTGCCTCTCTTTAATAATGAGGAGCCCTCTTCCAGACAGCCCACAGTAGGTCTCTTTTTATATAGTATCTAGAATTGGTCAGATACCTGTCCTTAAACCAACTGCTGGCAAGGAAATGAGATACCATGATTAACTTAGGCTAATCAGAATTTGCCTCCAAGTCACGTGGGGGATGGAAGAGAACACCCAAACCCAATAGGTGCTCCACTAGTAAGAAACAACAGGACAATTGGCTGGGTGGTCAATAATTGCAGGGGGGAGGAGGTTGGGGGAAGGTAGAAAAGGGTATAGAAGGGATAAATTGTGATGGAAAAATAAAGAAAAAAGTATTTTGTTGGAAAAAAGTATCTATTGTCACACAAATAATTTTTTATAAAACCCATCTTTTATTGCTTTTCCCTCTTTTTTTGTTTTAAATCAGTGAAGCAATGCTGAAAGGCTATAGAAGTAAGTAAGGCACATGTGGGTTCTTGTAATTGTGAATGTATCAGGATTTGACATATATGGCTTTAGGCCTATACTCAAGATGAAGGAAAAGCATCACATATGTAATTCTAATATGTCAACACGTGGAACTGTGTTATTCAGTTTTATCCAGTTTTATAAAGGACATCTGCTTTTTTTTACTCTAGTTATGTGTTGGTTCTCAGTACTTATACAGTTTTACAGTTTAACAGACCTATGGTTCTGACAACAACTAATATCTGTAATATGTACTAAGAAAGAGATTTAACTCTTACAAACTATATCCTTCCAGATAATGCTTTTCCAGAAACCACACTTTCTTTTTTCTTTTTTTAAAATAAATCTTTATTGTTCAGATTATTACAATTGTTCCTCTTTTTTTCCTCCATAGCTCCCCTCCACCCAGTTCCCACCCCCCCTACCCTTACCCACCCCCACTGTCCTCGTCCATAGGTGTACGATTTTTGTCCAGTCTCTTCCCACACCCCCACACCCCTCTCCCCCTGAGAATTGTCAGTCCACTCCCTTTCTATGCCCCTGATTCCAATATATTCACCAGTTTATTCTGTTCATCATATTTTTTATTCACTTGATTTTCAGATTCACTTGTTGATAGATATGTATTTGTTGTTCATCATTTTTATCTTTACCTTTTTTTTCTTCTTCCTCTTCTTAAAGAATACCTTTCAGCATTTCATATAATACTGGTTTGGTTGTGATGAACTCCTTTAGCTTTTTCTTATCTGTGAAGCTCTTTATCTGACATTCAATTCTGAATGATAGCTTTGCTGGGTAGAATAATCTTGGTTGTAGGTTCTTGCTATTCATCACTTTGAATATTTCTTGCCACTCCCATCATGCCTGCATAGTTTCTGTTGAGAAATCAGCTGACAATCGTATGGGTGCTCCCTTGTAGGTAACTAACTGTTTTTCTCTTGCTGCTTTCAATATTCTTTCTTTGTCTTTTGCTCTTAGCATTTTAATTATGATGTGTCTTGGTGTGGTCCTCTTTGGATTCCTTTTGTTTGGGATTCTCTGTGCTTCCTGGACTTGTAAGTTTATTTCTTTCACCAGGTGGGGGAAGTTTTTGGTCATTATTTCTTCAAATAGGTTTTCAGTATCTTGCTCTCTCTCTTCTTCTGGCACCCCCATAATTCGGATGTTGGTACTCTTTAAGTTGTCCCAGAGGCTCCTTACACTATCTTCATATTTTTGGATTATTTTTTCTGTTTGCTTTTCCAGTTGGGTGTTTTTTGCTTCTTTGTATTTCAAATCTTTGACTTGGTTCTTGTGATCCTCTAGTCTGCTGTTGGATCTCTGTATATTATTTTTTATTTCAGTCAGTGTATGCTTAATTTCTAGTTGGTCCTTTTTCATATCTTCGAGGGTCTCGCTAAATTTATTGGCCTTTTCTAGAAAATTCTTGAAAAACCTTATAAGCATGGTTTTGAACTCTATATCCAGTCGTTTGCTTTCCTCCATTTATTTCATTTGTGACCTGTTTCTTTGTCTCTGCATTTTGGCTGCTTCCCTGAGTTGATAGAGTGGCTTTGTGTGCTAGGTGTCCTATAGGGCCCAGTGGCTCAGCCTCCCCAGTTACCTGAGGTGGACACCCTTGGTGCACCCCTTTGTGGGCTGTGTGCACAGTCTTGTTGTAGTTAAGCCTTGATTGTTTGGTATCACTGAGAGGAATTGAACTCCAGGCCAATTGGCTGTGAGGATCAGCTGTGTCTACTTTGGGAGAACTTCTGTGCTTGAGACACCCTTATGAGACAAGACATGCAAAAGCCTCTGTGCTCAGCTTGGATGGGGCAGAGTCTCAGGACGGAGCAGACAGCAATGGCTTTCCGTCAGGCCTTCCCTAAGAGGCCCCTGGGTCTCAGTGTCCCCTGGTAATTGCAGCAAGCACCTCTGAGAGAAAGCCACTCCTGAGTTTCACCTGCTGCCAGACAGTCCAGTTTCTCCCCAAATGAGTCTGGGTCCCCAGAGTGTCACCCGGAACTAGAGTTCAGAGCAGTCAGGAGCTTTTGTCTCCCTCCCGCTTGAGAAAGCCAGCCGTGTACTCAGTTGCCAGCC
The DNA here is from genome assembly GCF_963455305.1 of Plecotus auritus. Classification (NCBI taxonomy): domain Eukaryota; kingdom Metazoa; phylum Chordata; class Mammalia; order Chiroptera; family Vespertilionidae; genus Plecotus; species Plecotus auritus. The sequence continues at coordinate 23,042,782 of NC_137772.1, read as the reverse complement.
CTCTCCACGCGCGCCTCTGTACCTCTGCCTTCTGCAGCATCTCTGAGTCTCAGTGTGCTTTTACCTTTCCTTCTAGTTGTAGAATTTCCACTCAGCCAGCCCTCCTGTGGTTCTGGATGATGTCCATTTTGTCTTTTAGTTGTAGTTTTGAAATTGTTGTGTGAGGCAGCAGTTTAGGTGTTTACCTATGCCGCCATCTTGGTTTTTACCCAGAAACCACACTTTCTAAAGGAGTAGGTCTGCTTAGTATAGTTGTGCAGGCAATATATATTATAATGGAATATTTTCACCCATTAGTAAGAAGGAAATTCTGTCTTTTGCAACAATCTGGATGGACATTGAAAGCCTTATGCTAAAGGAAATAAATCAGACAGAGAAAGACAAATACTCTATGTTCTCACTTATATGTAGAATCTGAAAAAACTTAACTCATGGAAATAGAGTGTAGAGGTAGTTGCCAGGGGTAGAGGGGTGGGGAAAACGGGGAAATTTTGAGCAAAGAGTATAAACTTCCAGTTAAATATGAATAAGTGTCGGGTATTGCATGGTGACTATAATTGATAGCATTGTAGTATATACTTAAAAGTTGTTAAGAAAGTAAACCTTAAATATTATTATGACACACACACACAAACGTAATTATTTGAGAGTATGAAGGTGTTAACTAACCTTATTGTGGTAATCATTTCACAATCTGTATTTGTATCAAGTCATGTTGTAAACCTTAAATTTATATATGTTCTATATTAATATTATTTCAATAATGTTGGAAAAAGCAAAATGCACACTTATTATAAACATTTTAGAAAATTTTCAAGAATATCCGGAAGTATATGAATGAAAATCACTAGGTATTGGGATAGAAAAAAGGCCCTTCTTTTTATTTTTTTTTTATTTTTATTTCTTTTTCTGTGGCCTTTCACAATTTATGAGAAGCACCTGGTAATTAAATCCCAAGATTGTTAGCTCTTCTGGTTCAAGCAACCCCTCTGTTCAAACTGCAAGACAAAATAACTTACTCTAGACTACATTCTTGCATACATACTCCTCCTCCCAGCTGTTTCTACAACTCAGGAATTATTAGTAGAAAGTTCCCTTCTCCCCTCCCTTTCAAAGAAGCCTCTTCTGAACTTTTACTCTAAGAATGTTTTACAGGCTTTGGAAAAACACTAAGACACCTCCCAGTCTTCTGCCTGGATTGTTTCCTGAAGAACTAACAAAGACAACCCTCCTGATGACTGCTCAATTTCAGCCCAAATTCTCCTCCCTTTCTTGTCACCTAGCAACAGCAGCCAAGGCTTTAAAAGGGTAAGTAACTTTTGTCTTTGCCCTTGTATTGATTAGCAATGAACCAGCCCTTCCCTTCTGGGAAAGTAAAATAAACTTCCTCTCTGCATCTATCACTTCTTTCAGTTGTGAATTCTTTCAGGGCCATTGCCATTGGTCAAAATCCTAAGGCTAGGGATCCCACTCCCCAGAGGTGACATCGTTAATGGTAACAGCACGTTGAGGAAGTTCCTTCCTGGTCTTCTAACTGTGTGTACTGCTAAAGTGGAACAATAACTTGTAATTTGCTTTTGTTTTCTCCTGAACATCATGAATTTTTCCCCCAAATCATTAAAGTCTCTGACAATACAACTTAAAGAAAGACAAAGACAAAGAGATAGTCAGAAGAGCAATCTAAGTAGATTGAACTGTTCAAATACAAGACTTTAAATGAGGGCAGCCAAAAATTCACCTCATTGTACCCCACCTCAGTCAGCATCAATTATAATAAAAACAGTGAGGGTAATGCTCTATTTATTAGGAAATCAGATTTCAGGCATCATCAACCATCTGTAACAGAAGAATGACATTTTTCTTTTTGAGTAGAGAGGAATCCAAACACAATATACTGTGTAAATGATTCTGTTTTATGAGGTCTATAAGGTTGCTCTTTTCATTATCATATATTATATATACTGCATTCCTTTTAACAAACAGAAATTAACTTCTGTGTATATTATATGGTTGTGTTAATGTCTTAGATTTCTCTTTCGAATGTTCTTTTCTCTTAATGGTATATTAAACTAATGATGTTGGTGACACCAATGAAGTGTCTAAATGTTTTAATAGTATCTGATATATGGTAGGCGTCCCATAAGTTTAATTTTTTTATGTACCATCATAGTACTTGCAGCTGTGCTCAGCTGCTCATATGTTCTCTGGTCACTTTTGAATATATTGCTAATATTAAGTCCTTAAAATAGTCCATAGGCAAGGAGGAATTCTTGATACTCATGCTGATGGAGTAGTTGGGGTGCTAGAAGGATAAGTAGATTTTACAAGATTATGTGGATCTTCGGTAAAGGGGTGTGACAGGAATCCAGGTTCTTTGGCCTCTAGCTGCAGGACTCTGCTTGGAACAATTGTGGTCTCTACATACAATAGAAGATTTAGGACAAAATTTTTCTTAGTTTTCGCCTAATTTCACCCCCAAATGATGTTCAATTCTACATTATTGAAAACATAATTCTGTTAGCAAGCTCTGCCTTTACATCATAGAATTAATAATATCTTTAGATTATACTTAAGGAGCCACCAAGATAAAGAAAGATAACCACGGTGTAATTCCTGGGTATTTCCTAGGCCTAATAACAACAAAACAACTAACATTGATTAAGCATTTGCTATATACCTATCGCTGTGCCAGTCACATTTTATACATTCTCTTACTCAGTATTTAAATAAAAAAAAAACCTCCTTGAGATATGTACTACTATTTTCCCCAAATTACTGAAAAGAAATATGACTTTTCAAACGTTAAGCAGCTTGCCAACATCAAACGTTTAGTGAGATGGAATGGGAATTCAGATCCAGGTTTTTCCAATTCTAAAACCTAGGGTCTAGTTCTTCCTGCCTATTTCAGTAAACAACTTTCCCACTAAGAAAATGCTATTTAGCTCTAAAATTCTGTTACACTTTCTAAGCTAAGTCTTAATTCTCCACTTTATTGAGACACAGTCATCTAAGCTTCCAGTCCTTGCTCTACAAAACCTCAAGAAAACACAGTTCAGGTGTTTTCAGGTGATTATACTGAACCTCAGTACTTCATTTACATTGACTTGTTCTGCTCTGATCTCGTCCTGTTAAGCGGTTACTAAGGTGAAATGGGGATCTACCTACATTACCCTCTTACCGTATTGTGATTTATAATATGAAATATATATTTGGTCTTTGTCCCTGTTTCTGGCACAGAGCTCTTAAAAACCTTTGAAATTTCCTGTGATTAGAGTGGTAAAGGTGTTTTTGTTATGCTAATGAGCAACTTTGGGAAAGCACCTGAGGACAGGGTCTGGTTGCCAATGGAGCTAACCCTATGATTGAAGAGTTGGTCCATTGACTCCCACCCCCCACCTCAGGAACAGGAGCTGCTTAGCCAACGGTTTAATCAATCATGATTACGTAATGAAGCTGCCATAAAAAGCCAACCTCCCCCCGCCCCCCCCCCCTCCCGCCCACACACAACACGGGGTTTGTCATTTCCAAGTAAATGAAGACTAGGAGGTTGGTGGAGAGTGACCAGCCTGGAGAGAACTTGAACACTCCCCACCCTTTCCCCCAACTTGCATCTCTTTCGTCTAGCTGTTCCCGAGTTACATCTTCTTATAACAAACCTGCAATCTAGTAAGTAAAAATTTTATTTGATTTCTCTGAGCTGTTCTAGCAAATTAATTGAACCTAAGGAGGGGGCACCTCCCATCTGTAGCTTTGGGTCAGAAGCACAGGTGACAATTGGGCTTTCAATTTTTCATCTAAAGTGAGGCGGTGTGTGTGTGTGTGTGTGTGTGTGTGTGTGTGTGTGCAGTCTTGTGGGACAGAACGCTTAACCTGTGGGATCTGACGCTATCGCCAGGTAGACAGGGTCAGAATTGCGTTAAATTGTAGCTGATGTCAGAGACTTGCTTGGTGATGTGGAGGAAAAAACCTACATATTGAAATTGGTGTCAGCATTGAATAGCCTTCTGGTTGGGCATTTTGTGTATTTATTATTATTGTTGGCGCAGTTTGGAGCTTGTCTGAGAGCCACTTTGCTCAGTAGTTTGTATTACTGGATTTTGCCTACCAAGCAGCAGAAACATTTGTTCCCCTGCTTCCCCAGCTTCCTTTTGGCACCACTAAATCCAGTAATTAAAACTATCATAACCATCCTACCGTAGAATTTCCAGAGATCAGAGGTTCACATTTAAAGAAACTCTTGTATACAACTTCCCCTTTAGGTAAGAGTTCTAGGCTGAGTCTTATTAACATTTACATAATACCCCTGGCTATTCCTTTAGCAGCTCAGAAAACCTTGTGGCCCTGAAAGGTCATGCCTAAATTAGATTATTAGCTTTGCCTGGGCAAAGACTGGAGAGAAGGTCTATACCCTGAGAGGCATTTTGAGGAACTGTGTAGTTGAGAGAGGTTAAAATAAAAGAAAAACAGCAAACTCCAGGCAAGTGCTCCATACAGACATGATATGCTCATACACTTAAGAAAGGGAAGAGTGTGGGACACCTCTCTCCTGAGACACTCCGTCCAGCCACCAGGAGATACATGTAGCCATTTTATTTTGTCAATTGACTAATCCTTGCAAATATCTTATAAAATCTCTTTTCATAAAGGTAAAGTTGGGTGTGCTAGAGGACAGAACTCTAAATCTGTATTATTTATGGACTAGCATCAGATTAGTAAAAATAATCTGTATTCCTATTTAGCTGCAACCCATTCTTAACCTAGTATAGAATCAAAGGACAAGTGGACTGAAGTGGTTAAGAGGAAGTTTCTTTTTTATACTCAGCTTGTCTGATTAATCTGAGATTAGAATTACTCATGATTCACTTTATAGGCCTCTATGATTTCTTCCACCAATCTGAAAATGTGAACAGTGAGAACTTGGGGAATGCCATGATGGCCCATTGTCACCTGGCACAGTCTCAAAGTTCTAGCTTCTACAGAATGGTTTCCAAAAGGCCTCATGGGAAGCAGTGACCCAGGTTGCTAATGGAAATACGTTGGCCTTGGAGAAGTAACACTTCCACCTTCTGGTTTGTTCCCCCCATCTTGTTTAAAATTAATAGTCGATTACTTTCAAATGCCTTCTTCACTTTCCAACGTCCACCTTTCTACTAGATGAACCGTTCAATGATATATTCAAGACCGTATTTTGCAGTGAAAAATAACTTCATTAGGGAGAGGACTTCAATATATATATTAAAAAAAAATCACTGTTACAATAAAGGAAATTTAAAAGTAAGACAACATTGACAAATGTTTTTACCATGTGGCAGCTGGTGGATATTATGTAATAGTTATATACCTAGTCTCCCAAAGAAAAAGCTAAGGGATAGTTGGGGAAATATAACCAGAAATTAGAGTAAGTTGATAAAAAACAAACATTTTACACTCAATTCTGACCTGTCCCCTGTTTCTTCCACCCCCTACCCCAAACACAATGTAATTGCTTCCAACTCAAGTTGGAACTAAACTACACATAATTCAAACCTCTTCCAATCACCAGCCCAAATCCCTACCTATTCCTCAAAGCCTCACTCAAGGCCACTTTCTCTATGAATTCCTTTCCTCCTAATTTCCTTGCTCTGAGCCCTGTGCCATACTACTTTGCCTTTAAATTGGTTACCTATTATAAGACTGTCCAAATCCTTTCCTTATATTTGATATACTAGAGGCCCCGTGCATGGATTTGTGCACTGGTAGGGTCCTTCGGCTTGGTCTATGGGGATCAGGCCAAAAACCAGCTCTCCAACATCCCCCATGGGGTCCCAGATTGCAAGAGGATGGTTCTTAGGTGAAGCACCCTGGAATCAGGCTCCCTCCTCTCTTCTTCCAATATTATGTCACTTTCTATATCTTTCTCTCTTCTTTCACTTTACCTTAAGTTTAGCAGTAACTGACAGCTTGTGGGCATTTAGCTGCAAAATGCAATTATTTAGCAAACAGGATTTACTTAGCCTGGAATCTAGTCGGCCTAGGACAGGACACTGCTCAATGTCAGGCTCCCGCCCAGGCCCTTCTGCCCAGGCGGAGTCCTGTGGCGGTGGGAGCCTCCTTCTTCCCACCCAAGCTGCTCCTTCACCTCTTTTCCTCCCCAGAAGTTGCCTGCTGGCGCTACTGTCCACCCAGAAGGAGGGAAGCTGTGGTCGGTTTCTCAGCCGGGAGTGGTAGCGGGAAAATTTACTACCTTCACTGGAAATCAGTATTAAGCAGGTGGGCCAGCACGGGTGCCAGATGTTGGGGCCGCAGCCAGTAGGTCCTGCACATCTCATCATTTAGCTAATTGAGTTGAAAAGTTTCTGTAAGGGCCAGACCCATGACCACTGCAATGGGCTAGACCAGGGGTGGGCAAACTTTTTGACTCGAGGGCCACAATGGGTTCTTAAACTGGACCGGAGGGCCGGAACAAAAGCATGGATGGAGTGTTTGTGTGAACTAATATAAATTCAAAGTAAAGGAGCGGAGGGGAGAGCAAGAGAACCCTCCGGTCTTTCGGCTCCGCGGGCCGGATAGAACAGCCGAATGGGCCGGATCCGGCCCGTGGGCCGTAGTTTGCCCACGGCTGGGCTAGACCAATGGTCGGCAAACTCATTAGTCAACAGAGCCAAATATCAACAGTACAACGATTGAAATTTCTTTTGAGAGCCAAATTTTTTAAACTTCTTCTAACACCACTTCTTCAAAATAGACTCGCCCAGGCTGTGGTATTTTGTGTAAGAGCCACATTCAAGGGGCCAAAGAGCCACATGTGGCTCACAAGCCACAGTTTGCCAACCACTGGGCTAGACGCCCAGTGGGGAGCCAGACCCGAGGTGGGGAGCCAATAGGTAGAAGCTGGGTGCACGGCCTGGCCTGCGGGGATTGGGCCGAAACTCTCCAACATCACCCTAGGGGTCTCCGCTTGCGAGAGGGTGGTTCTTGGGTGATGCACCCTGGAATCGGGCTCCCTCCTCTCTGTGTCACCCGAGAACTGCAGCTGCCAAATCATGGCAGCTAGGCGCCTCCTGCATTGAGCGTCTGCCCCCCTGGTGGTCAGAGAGCATCATAGCTACCAGTCGGCTGGTCACTTAGGCTTTTATTTTATACTTGAGGCCCAGTGCACGAAATTCGTGCATGGGGATGTGTGTCCCTCAGCCCAAACTGCACCCTCTCCAATCTGGGACCCCTCTAGGGATGTCCGGCTGTCCGTTTAGGCCCGATCCCGGTAGGATTGGGCCTAAACAGGCAGCCGGATATCCCTCTCACAATCAGGACCGCTGGCTCCCAACTGCTCACCTGCCTGCCTTCCTGATTGCCCCTAACTGCTTCTGCCTGCCAGCCTGATTGTCCCTAACTGCTCTCCCCTGCCAGCCTGATTGCCCCTAACTGCTCTCCCCTGCAGGCCTGGGTTCCCCACTAACTGCACTTCCCTGCAGGCTCGGTCACCCCCAACTTCCCTCCTCTGCTGGCCTGGTCACCCCTAACTGCCCTCCCCTGCAGGCCTGATCCCTCCCAACTGCCCTCCCCTGATGGCCATCTTGTGGTGGCCATCTTGTGTCCACATTTGGGCAGCCATCTTTAACCACATGGGGCAGCCAGCTTGTGTTGGAGTGATGATCAATTTGCATATTACTCTTTTATTAGGTAGGATATAGAGATATGCTAGTCATATCTCGTCAACTAGACTACATGCTTCCTGAGAGAAGGAACCATATCATATTTTCCTTCTATTTCATAAAGAACATAGCACAATGAAAAGAACATAGGTAGTTTTATTGAATGATCTAATTCCTTGTATAACTCATGTTTCTTGAGTAGACTATTGTGAGTATTCACTCTCTGGGGCTTGAAATCCATTGAAAAAATTCAGAACAGAGAGATGTTTGATGTATGATGACATACTTGGTCGTGTTTCTGGTTTATAACTCCATGTGATTTTAGGCAATTTATCTTTCTTTCTGCTACTCCAGCTCTGACCTGTCTGGGCTCCCACAGCCTGAAGTAATGTTACATCATTAATCTGACTTGTATTGACTCTTCTGTGTGCCAGAAAAAGGCATCTACCCATAGTATATTTTCAATCAGGCTTAATACATGTAACACACCCTACAAGCATTATGTATGTTGAAGATAATTATAATTTTAATTGCGTTTGTAAAAGTGTGCTTGGCATTGAACCCAATGAGAGAAGCTTGTAAAACCTCAGAGCAAAGATGATCATATGGTTAATCTTTGGCCTCATGCTGGTTTCTGCTCAGCTTAATCAGGATTTTTAAATGTATTGATATGATTGGTAAAGGTCCCCCCCTCCCCTTTTTTTTTGCATTCTCCAGTTTAAAGTGAACAAATACATACTGGAGGCATTCCACATCAATTACACCTTATTCTTTTGGAAAATTGCTTTTGCCAAAGAAATCCTTTTTTTTTTTATAAAAATGCCTCATTGTCTCTTGGTATATTAGTTCTTCCCCGCCCCTATCTTTATCACAGTAAAATATACATGTAAATTTTAAACTGTTAAATGGTACTTTTGAGCTTACACTAAAAAATAGCAGTTTTTTTTCCCTCCATACCATTCACTCCTAATTCTTGATCCCCTGAGGAAACTCCTTTCAACTTTGTAAGCTATTCTTTTATATTTACTTCTGAATCTGTAAGTACTATTTCTATACTACTATTTATTGGATTATATTTTAAGCTTTAAATAGTCTTCATTGTATGCCTACAAGGGAGGATGAGAACTCAGATTTCTGCAATACTTAACAACACACCCACCCACACACATACAAACACAATGGCATGCACATACAATGCAACTACATTTATTCATAAATACCCTATTTCAGTATATTCTTTTTCAATATAGTTTTATCACATTTTTTTTTTAGATTACTGTTGTGTTAATATTACTGAGACATTAATGAAACATCATGCACAGCTGAACCATGTAGGTTATCACAATCACATTTTCTGATAGAATGTTAAGTCCTTCCTTAGATCTCATTATCACATTTAATTTTGCTTAGCTATCTCTGTATCAATCACAAACTTATCTTCAGAGTCTTTAATGGATTTGAAGATATGCCCTGACTATGTTCAAGCATGTCAGGTGTGTTATCTGTCTTATTTTCCTACTGGAGACTTTACTTCTGGAAACTACAGATGTCCTGCTCCATTGATTGGTTGCTGGCTGAGCTGGAAGCACAGCAGTCCTCTGGGACTTTCACCAGCATCCCAGGTATTCTCTTTCTTTTTTTTGTTTTTTTTTTTTGTTTGTTTTGAACCTTTGTTTTCTGGATTCCAGATTTATCTCATTCTAGTTTTCTTTCTTGTTTGCATGTACATATCTGTTTGAAGTTTCCTAAGAAAAGAAAAATTCAAGAACTTTTCTGTCTGAAAATGTCTTTTCTGTGTATTGACATTTAGTGATGGCTTGGCTAGTTATAGGATTTCAGATTCTAAATTATTTCCCTTAGAATAGAGATGTACAGTGATATTTTTTCTCATGTGTTTTATTTACTTACTAGTGGCCCGGTGCACAAAATTCGTGCACGGGGGTGTGTGTCCCTCAGCCCAGCCTGCACCCTCTCCAGTTTGGGAGGATCCCTTGGGAGGACCCTCAAGGGATGTCCGGCTGCCCGTTTAGGCCCGATCCCGGTAGGATTGGGCCTAAACGGGCAGCCCGACATCCCTCTCACAATCCAGTACCACTGGCTCCCAACTGCTCACCTGCCTGCCTTCCTGATTGCCCCTAACCGCTTCTGCCTGCCAGCCTGATCACCCCCTAACCACTCCCCTGTCAGCCTGATTGATGCCTAACTGCTCCCCTGCCAGCCTGATTGCTCCTAACTGCCCTCTGCTGCAGGCCTGCTCCCCCGCAACTGCCCTCCCCTGCAGGCCCAGGCCCAGTTGCCCCCAACTTCCCTCCTCTGCCAGCCTGGTTGCCCCTAACTGCCCTCCCCTGCAGGCTTGATCACCCCCAACTGCCCACCCCCCCCTGCAGGCCTGATCCCTCCCAACTGCCCTCCCCTGCTGGCCATCTTGTGGCGGCCATCTTGTGTCCACATGGGGGCAGCCATCTTTGACCACATGGGGGCTGCCATCTTGTGTGTTTGGAGTGACGGTCAATTTGCATATTACTCTTTTATTAGATAGGATTTTTCTCTTTTTTACTCTAGAAACATTTAAGGACTTTAATAAGATTTCTACTTGAGGTGTTTTGAAATATTAAAGTAGTATGTCCAATTGTGGATTTTTCATTTTCTTTAATTATTTCACAAGTGTTCTCAATTTATGTCATGCTCTGCCATTCGAGTTGCATTTTATATAAAGAAAATTCCTTTGGCAACTTCATCTTTAATGTTTATTTGTACTCTCTGAGATTGCTGTTATTTGAATACAAATTTCCAAGTTTAATTCTTTAATTTGCTATACTTTCTTATCTAATTTTTATATCTTTTGTTCTAGGTTTTGGGAGTTTTTCTCAATCATTAAGTTGAAATTAAATGTTTCTATTTTTAAAGAATCAAAGTATGGCACAGATATATAATTAAAGACTCAACTTTCTTCAATTTCAGTCTTTTTCCTCATTTTATTTTAACTTCATTTGACATATCTTATTCCCACGCATGTTTGCATCTTAATGTCCTACATATAGCCCTAAGTTATTTTTGGTTTATTTTGTATGTTTGAAATTCTTTGCAAATATTGTAGTATTGTACATATTGTTCTGTAACCTTTTTTTTTTCCCCACTCAACATGTTCTTGTGATGCATACATGTTGATGCATTCACTTTAAGAGCTGTAAGGCATCCCATGCATATATTCTATATCCTTTACTTTTATCTACCTTAGATTACAAACTACCATGGAACACAGATCAAGTACTTAAAGCTCATTGCGTTCCACCACTACTAAGAAGCAGCCTAGTTTTAAGAGCCTGAACCCTGGTGTCAAGTACATCTGGATGCAAATCTAGATTTTTTCACTTACCAGCTGTGTTATTAGGGCAATTTACTTAACATTTTAGGCCTTGGTATAGTTATTTATAAAATTTTAAATACTAATAACGTAGACCTCATCATTGTATTAAATAATTATGTAGATTTCAATACAGTATTTGATAATATGAAGAAGTCAAACAATGGAGCTGCTATTATTATTTATGATTATTTATAATAAATGGGTAATATGCTAATTAGACCGGATATCATTCCAAACGTCCTTCCTGATGAAGCCAGGGCTGGAGATAAGCCAGCCTGGGTCCCTGGTGCCTGCAGGCAGCCCAAGGGAAGCAGCCTGGGTCCCTGGTGCCTGCCGGTGGCTGGAGGAGGGAAGCCCGGGTCTCGGATGCCGGCAGCCAGAGGAAGGAAGGCCTACCCTTGCACTAATTTTTGTGCATCAGGCCTCTAGTTATATAATAATCAACAACTTACTGACTCATAGAATTTTACAACTTGTAGATCAACTATTTTAGGATGTTTGAATTATCTTTACAAAATCCCCTCCAATAGTAGTTTGGTCTCTTATGGATATGTTTAGTAACTTGAAATTCTGAGAGTACCCCTGATTTGGACAGTTCTATGAAAATGATGCTCACTATAAGAATAATTCTTTTTAAAAAAGTGTCCCTGTAGTTTCTGTAGAATTGGTTCTAGTTCTATCACATGGGACCAGGCAGCCCTGGTCTAATCCCTCTCCCATATGACAGACTTTCAAATATTTGAAGACAAATATCAAGTTCCCTTGAGTCTAATTATATTGAAAATGGAAAAAAAAGAACAGAATGAAAAGTTGGGGGATTGGTACATGTCAGTATTGGATGAAGCCTCACGTATTGAAACATAGAGTTAAAAGTAGAGATAAGTACCTTAGAAATTCCTTTCTACTGCTTTCTCCAAATTGAAAAGTTTTCACCAGAGCCTCCCTTTGAAGAAATCTTGTAAGTACTATTGGAATTTTTTGTTACTACCTTTTGGGGACCTGCCTTGGCAGTATTAACATAAGTGCTACCAAATGGACTGGGAAATAATCTTTAAACTATCTTATAAAGAGAGTCTTTATTATAACCTATTATATTTTAAGCCTGAAATGGATACTAATAGAAGGGGATGCTCTGGTTTTACAAGGCAATAATGTGGTGTCTGAGCAGACAAACTTTACTGTGAGAGAGGCTGCCCAGATTGTATCCCAATGAAGCTTTCTCTTACCAAGTGAGCTGTTGCCACTCTCACCATGTGACAGTCTCAGGGTTTTATTAACAAAGGTAGCTCTGCTCCTACTTCCCCTACTTGAGTTTCTGACTTTTGTTCCAGGTAGTCTGTTCAAAACATACACACCAACAAAATATTTTCAAATGGAACCACTTAATAAAACTATCAACTTAGATTTAAAAAACATTGAGATATAAAGCCTTCTGATTGAGCCATAGGCCTTTTACTGCCCCAAATCTCAGCCTACTGGACCTCCTTTGAGATGTCAATAGATGGCATGTGGGCTTTGACAAGTTACCATGAGAGGCTAGGACAGGTATTGGAAAACTATGGCTCTCAGGCCAAATTCAGGCTGCTACCTGCTAAGCACATACTAATGAACTAAGAATAGTTTTTAAGCCCTGGCCAGGTGCTCTGTTGTTTGAAGCGTGGTCCCCTACACCAAAAAGGTTGCGGGTTTGATTCCTAATCAGGGCACATATCTAGGTTGTAGTTTCGATCCCTGGTTGGGGTTGTGGGAGACAACTGAATGTTCTCTCTCTCCTTCCCTTCCTTTCTCTCTGAAGTCAATAAACATGTCCTCAGCTGAGGATTTAAAAAAGTGAATAGCCCAACCAGCATGGCTCAGTGGTTGAGCATGGACCTATGAACCAGGAGGTCACAATTTGATTACTGGTTGGGGCACATGCCTGGGTTGCAGGCTTGATCCCCAGTGTGGGGCATGCAGGAGGCAATCTATCAATGGTTCTCTCTCATCATTGATGTTTCTCTCTCTCTCTCTCTCTCTGAAATAAATAAAAATTTACAAAAAAATAAGTTTTAACTTTTTAAATTGTTGAAAAAAACACACAAAAGAAGTGTGATATTATGTGATACATAAAAATTATATATACATCAAATTTCAGTGTCCATAAATAGTTTTATTGCAGCACAGGCACACTCACTTGTTGACAATTGTGCTGTGACTGTTTTCCTGTTACAGTGGCAGTGCTGAGTAGTTTCAACAGAACCTTGTAGTTTACACTCTAGCCTACCAACAACCTTGCTCATCCCTGGATTAGGGAATGAAGATCAGGTAAGTAGGAGGAAATAAGAACCTCAATCTGAAGGGGAAGAGAAAAAAAAAAATCCTAGTGGCAGCCTAGGAGGAAAAGACTTACCCCAAAGTAAAAAACAGTGTCAACAAAGAGAACACTATTTGCTTGTCTCAGTGAAAGCCATGAATCTTTTTTAAGGTTCCTGAAAACTCCTCCCAGATTTGGGCAGCTTTATGAACAGGAGCCTCGCTGTAAGGGATTTAAAAGTCTCCCTGTAGTTTCTGCAGAATTGGTCCTAGTTCTCCCACCTGGGACCAGGCGGCCCTTGTCTAATCTGTCTTCCATATGACAGAGTTTAAAATATTTGAAGACAAATATTAAGTCCCTCTGAGTCTAATTATATTGAAAATGGGGGTAAATAGGAAAGAAACAAAAGGAGGGGAATTTGTACTTGTCAGTGATGGATGGAGCCTCACACACTGAAAAAGACTTTTTTTTCACCCCTGACCCCCCGGGCTCACCATTGAAAAGTAACTATAAAAAAAAATCTCAATTTCAGGATGGCAATGGCTTAGATTTAGACAAGAATGGAGATAGTAGGAGGGGCCAAGCAACTTCTGTCTTCCCCTAGTGACTTCAGATGTTGAGTTACTGATGTTGGTGGTAAAGAAAGGAAACCGATCTGCCAATTCCTGAGGTAACAGAAGGGGTAAAGCAGACAGCAGCGACTTGGACAGTTGTTGAGTGCTGATGCATATTTAGTATCATCAAGAAAAAGTTGCCAAATGCTTGAACTTCGACAAAAGAAAATACTGCTTGTCTTTTCAGTTAAGTGTTGGGTGTTGTTTACCTGACCTAGGGATTATTTGATTCCATAGGGGTGTGCTCCTTGGACTCTTCCTTGGATGTACTCTTTGACTTGCTTACTAGTACATTGCAGCTCCTTAGCAGGGGAGAAGTTAAACTAGAAAACTGGAAGGCACATGATTCTTATCCATAGCTGTGAAAATGAATTTTTTCCAGATACAATTGAGTTCTACTTTCTACAAAAGATAATCATAAATATTACATTTTTATTGCACTCTAGGATATCCATTTATTGTTTATTCTAAAATTTGTCAATATCCTATAGGGTATTGATGATCCTATCTAATAAAGACAGAATACGCAAATTGATTGTCACTCCACAACAAAGATGGTGGTGCCCACAGCCAATAAGGAGCGAATATAAAAATTGACGTGACAAAGATGGTAGCGGCCGGGCCAAGATGCTTGCATCATTACCATGGCCGCTCTGGGCCTCTGGGCAGCGCGCGCGTGCAGGTGTGGAGTGGCCGGGGCGGGGCGGGGTGGGATGCCTGCTATGAGGGGAGGGGCAGGGGGTGAAGGGAGCTACAGGAGGGCAGCAGGAGGGCCGGAGCGAAGGCGGAAGGCAGCGGCCAGAGGGAAGGCCCGGGTCCCGGGTGTCAGAGCAAAGGCGGTGCCGGCAGCCAGGGGAAGGAAGGCCTATTCTTGCACGAATCTTCGTGCATTGGCCTCTAGTTACCCTATAAGATTTTTAGCCCCAGAGACAGGGAGTGTAGAGCCCAGAGACTGGATAAAGAAACCTTGTTACTTTATTATTTACCACCACTAGCCCAAACCCCTTTGTCTTGTTAGTTCTTCACATATTTATTATTTCTTTGTTTGAAAGGTATAACAGCTTCCAGCTCTGTCACTTCTTTGGGTCTTCATTCTCTTGTGAAGGCTCCCATGTGCACGTAAATATTCAATAACATTTGTATGCTTTTATCTGGTTAATCTGTTTTATGTCAGCTTAATTCTTAGTCTAGCTGGAGACCCAAAGAGGGTAGAGGAAATTTTTTCCTCCACCAAAAATCTTCTGATTTTTGTTCCTTCCTTTTTCTAAAACCTGGCTCTTCTTTAAAGAAACTACTTCCTCTCCTAAACTTGCTGTACCAGCAGAGGTGGCTGGTAGTTCTCTTTCCTTTTCATGGCCATTTCCAGACTCTCTTTTCCCTAAAATTTTCCACTAATGCTCATATTTTGAGATGATACCAGCCACTGGGTTTCCTGGTTGCAATAGTCCACAGATACCTAAGTCAATTCCTATTATTCATTGAAGCCTTAGCTTCTGGCTCACTGTCAATTTATGCAACATACTCCTGTTTTGTTTTGGTTTTTTAATATATATATACTAGTAGCCCTGCGCACGAATCCTCCATGCACCAGTAGCTCTCTGAGGGGCCTGGCCGCTCCATGCCCGCTGCACAGAGGCTCTCTGTGTCCCGGCCTGGCCAGAGGCCCATCCACAGCTGGGCAAGGAACACTTTTCTCATTGCCACAGTGATGAAGCAAGCATTCCGCCAGGCCACTTATGCAGCCCGCTCTCAGTGGCCGCCCCTCCCCCCCGCCCTGGGACTGGGGATCTCTGGCAGGGCTGAGATGACTGGGTGCCGCCATCTTGTGGTTATGGGCGCCGCCATGTTTGTGATGGAGTGATGGTTAATTTGCATATCACCCCTTTATTAGATAGGATTTTTGTTGATTTCAGAGAGGAAGGGAGAGGGAGAGAGAGATAGAGACATCAATGATGAGAGAGAATCGTTGATTGGTTGCCTCCTGCATGTCCCCCACTGGGGACCAAACCCGCAACCGAGGCATATGCCCCTGACCTGAACAGAACCTGGGACCCCTCAGTCTGCAGGCCAATGCTCTATCCACTGAGCCAAACTGGCCAGGGCCATACTCCTGTTTTAATTCTGGAGATTTCAGCATACATACAGATGATCCCTCTACCTCCCTGCCCTCTCAGTTCATTAAATTTTGACTCTCCAATGATTTCCCTTTCACCCTACCTCAGCTACTTACTGTGACCTAGCAACACATTACAGACCAGTCGTTCTCAACCGTGGTTGCTCTCAGAGGGTATTTGGGACTATCTGGAGAAGTTTGTGGTTGTCATGGTTGGTAGGCGCTATTGGCATTTAGTGGGTGCAGACTAGAGATGTTGCCAAGCATCCTGCATAACACATGACAGCCCCTCACAAAGAAGCATTATCCAGCCCCAAATATTAATAGTGCCAAGATTCAGAAACCCCCAAATAAACCATGTTTACAGCAAATACTCCTCCCCACAATCCCTATTTCAAGAATCTCACTTAATCATCTCCTTTAAAAATCTCTCCTTTATAGTAAAGCTCATCAAACAAACTGATTATACTTGCTTTCTCCCTTTTGTCTTTACATTTTTTTCTTGAATCTACTTTAAATAGGCGTTACCTCTCCATAATCCATCTAGTAAAAAAGGGATATATACCCGTTATCACACCCCTGAAACCCCATTCCTCTTTCCCATGTCTAATTTACTTTATATTTCACCTATTTAACCTTTACTCTTTGTCTCCTCTCAGAAGAATGAAATATCTGTGATAGTGAGGTATTTTGCTTTTTTATCATTGTTTTTTTTTCTGTTGCCTAGTATAGTGTTTCCCCCATAGTAGACAGTCACTAAATATTATTTCTTAATAAATTCAAGACTTGGGTAAACTAGTAAGCCAATACAATGCAAAATCAAACAATAAGTTGGTGTTTTGCTGTTTGTTTTTTGTCAAGAATATAAAGGACAATAAAAAGAAATGATAGTTTGGGCCCATAAAAGCCAGAAGAGAAGTGTTAACTCTCCTTTTAGTGACAACAAAATGGTAGCTGACTTTAGCACTTTATATAATTTTTCATTTATGATGTCAAGAGCACACTGATATTGATGATCTTTCTCAGAGTACTTAGATTTCTGGAGATACAATTCTAGAAAAAAAATACCATTTCTGTTTTTCTTAGTATCCTAACCAAATTATTGAACCTATGGATCAGAGGAAGGGAAGGAACAAGTATAGGTCACTTATAATTTTTACATGCATTTCTTAACAAATAATTTGGCCTAAAAGTATGAATTGACAATCACTGTGTAGTTTTCTTTGTGTTAAAATCCCTGCATAGGACTTTTACAATATTAAGTATTTTTTTTTCACACATAGTATTTCTTTTGATCACTGCCATAGCCACATGTAGGAAGTGGGGCAGGATATTCATGATACTGATTTAACAGACGTGGAAATTTAGACTCAAAAAGTAAAATTGTCCGAGACTCCACTGATCTGCATGAGAGCTAAGATTAGAACCTTCTTCAGTTAGCGACTTCTTCACCTACTGTGGGCTCTTGCATGGCATCTTACCCACCCAGCACTCACACCTTTGAAAGGAGGGATACATTGAATTTTTCTCTGACCCTTGAGAGAGCAAGGTTACTTGTTACAAGTCATTTCATTATTTGTAAAGATGCCTCCAGCTTTTAAAAGTAGTCTTTATAAGGTTGAGCAGATATTTACAACTCATTCTCATCAGTTTTAAGGGTGCATTTGTAATTAGTTATAGAGGAACATGGTTCAATCAAGCATTCACAGGCAAGAATTAAAATGTTGAAAAGGTTGCCACGGACTTGCTATATGTGTAGAGATAAGAAATGCTACATAGAGCAAAGAAATGGGTTGATGAGAAAAAAATAAATTGAAGAAAATATGCACTAAATTAATTTAGGATGGAGGACCCAATTTATCTCTTACACATCTTTAGAGAAGTGAATCCCCAAATGTGAACTGCAAGATGTTATCCCATGCTCATTAAGTAGGAGTTAGTTGGTGATAAATATCTGAGAAATATTGCAAACAATAGCCTTGGCTGAGTGATTAAAAATGCACATTAGCATAACTTCTCTTTTCTTCAGATTCCCTATTTACAAAATGTGAGTAATAATGGCACTGACTTCATTTGGTTGCTAGGGAACTGAGTAAATCCATGTAAAGTACCTAGCACATTGAAAGTCCAGTCCCCTGCTCCCCTTATCCAGTCTTACTTGCTATCTGTGATTTACCTTTCCTCAGTTTGTTACCACTGTCAACCTCGGTCCAAAAATATTAAATGGAAAATTCTAAAAGGCAATTCATAAGTTTGAAATTGCATGCCATTCTGAATAGAATAAAATCTCTCTGTCCCACCTGGGATGTGAATCATCTCTTTGTCAAGGGTCTCCACGCTGTCTGTATACACTACCTGCCCATTAGTCAGCACCCTTCTTAGTTATCAGATCAACTGTCTTGGAATCACAGTGCTTGTGTTCAAGCAAGCTTCATTTTACTTAAAAATGCCACCTTCTCATGACTTATACTATGCACCCTTCTTAGTTATCAGATCAACTGTCTTGGAATCACAGTGCTTGTGTTCAAGCAAGCTTCATTTTACTTAAAAATGCCACCTTCTCATGACTTATACTATAATATATTATTATACTTGTTCTATTATTAATTATTGTTAACCTCTTACTGTTTTTCATTTATAAATTAAACTCTATCGTAGCTACATATATAGGGTTTGGTATGATCCCCAGTTTCAGGCATCCACTGGGGGGTTTTGAACATATGCCCTGAAATAAGGACAGACTACTCTATTCAAAAGTGTCAATTATTATGTACAAACCTTTGAGAGGCCTTACAATAAAAAAATCTTAGTGTAACGTCTTACGTGTTTATGGTGATGCCTTTGTTGATAACAAACCTACTACACTGCAAGTTGTATAAAAGTATAGCCCATACAATTATGTGCAGCACATAATACTTGGTAATGATGATAAATGACTATGCTACTGGTTTATGTATTTACTATACTATATTTTTTATTGTGATTTTAGAATGGACTACTATAAAAAGTAAGTTTGCTGTAAAACAGTATGTATGTTATGCCTGCAGTAACCTCATAGTTTACCATGCCTCTTGATTGCATCTGTTTTTTCCTGTACTTGATTTAATTTCATGTTGTTTTGTACAGTAACATCCTGTACAGGCTTGTAGCCTAGGAGCAGTAGGCTACACCATAGACCCTAGGTGTGTAGTAGGCTAATACCTTTCAGGTTTGTGTAAGTGTACTCTGTGGTGTTCAGACAACAAAATTGCCTAAGGACACATTTCTCAGAGCTTTCTTCATCAATAAGCAGAACAGTACTGTATACTGTTTCTTGAACATTTATTTTGTGCCCAGTGAGCTTGATATGATCATCTCCTTGTAAAGATAAAGAGTTTCTTGGCTGAAGTCATGTATTCAGAGAAGGGCAGACTCAGGATTACTACCCCAGCATGTGTTGGTCCAATACATTTTATTAACTACTATGCACTCTGCCTCTCTAAAATAAGACAGAAGTTAGAGAGGCAGTTGGCTGCTTACTAAGAACCATGCAAAGGGCTTCACTTTTTTTGTTATTCATTTAATCTTCAAACTTAAATGATCTAAATTTCTTTTATCATCCCTATATTATAGATGAAATAGAAATGTCAAGTATTTTGCCTAATATCAAATGCTAAATGGTAGTCAGGCTTTGGATCTAAGACTCTGTTACCATGTAGTAAATGCTAAATAAATATATTTTTTTAATGAATAAGTACCTTATCAGAATAAGTTTGATCAAATTCTAATACACATTGGCTACATAGAACAAACATAAATTAGTTCAAAGTACCTTAATCCACTCAAAATTAGTTCCTAACAAGATCAAAATAATTTTTAAATATTTTTAAAAAGTATTTTAACAGTTTATTACAGGTTCAAGTTGATCTGTGAAGTTTTCATCTGGATGAGCTAGTTGTGGCTGGATCTTTATATCAGTCACAGCATTTTTCTAGTTAAAATCTATCTTGACCAACTCAAATTGAATTTATTTGTTCTACCAAATTATTCTGAATTTTCAACTTGGTTCTGCCTAATCATAGTGATTTACCTAGTTTAGTTAGTTAGAACCAATTCTCATTTTACAAGTAACTTTAAAATATGCTTCATCAGCTTTAAAGTGCTACGTAACTTAAAGTGGTCAGAAATAACAGTTGGAACCACTCACAGCCACTTTGTGGATATTCATACCCATTTTTACTAGTTCCACATGATGATCCAAAAAATTATATAATCAAAAAAGTGTAGGAAATGTTGCATATACTCCCCTCTTTGGAGAACCATCAAAAATATGAGATTCATCATAGAAATAAAGGGTTTCAGAAATCTAGGTTAGAGAATGGTGTTTCATTTTCCATAGCTTTCCAAGCTTAATTTGAAAACAAAAACAAAAACACAAAACAATCCTATTATCTTTCTATGGAAATGATATTTTAAGAAAAGATTCTGAAAAATACTGGTTTAAAGCAACTTTTAATCTTTTAATTTATAACCACTAATTTAACTAGATCAGAAATTACCTTTGAGTAGATCATACTGTTTAATCTTGGCTCTGACCAGCGCTCCATAGTTACTGAATTCTTGGGTGCTTCCAGCATTTAAAAACCATTTCAAACAGATTGAATGAGTGAAGATGTATCTGAAATGTACTTATTAATATTTTCCCATGGAGAGGCAGAGCATTTTCTCTGCAGTCTGTAGAAATAACTCACACATTTTGAGGAATAAGGTGAATGGTTATCTCAGTAATGGTATGGCTAGGATTATCTCAGAGTCCACAAAACTATATTCTAAGAAAGTCGTGTATGTGTGTGTTGTGGTGAGGTGGCCATGTAAAATGATAATTTCATCTTTGCTTCCATAGCCTCATAGGCTCTCCTTCTTGAGGCCAGAAGGAGAAATTAGGTCCAATATATTAACAGGTATTTGGAAGTTGTCCTTGATGTGGAGGGCATTCCAACCCCTGCCCAGATGTGGCAGGAGGTACGTAGAGAGGATCCTCATTGGGATTTCAGAGCTCTACTCATGGAGTATCCTAAAATGTCAGTAAAAGACTCTTTATTCATAAATAACTGATAAGCAGGAATTTACGTCTGTACATTTATCTTGAAAAGTCTGTAACCATCCAGTTGTTTTTTTTGCAAACTCTACATAAAACATCCAAACCGTCCATTTTGTTCAATACAATATAACACAGCTATTTGGCATTACCAAATATATATGTATATATATTTATAGATATGTACATGTGCTGAAAAAGAAGCCAGTGCAGCCTTTTCTAAGAAGTCCATCCAAGTATTTACTGTACAACATTCAGAATTTACATTGATAATACAAGGCACAAAAAGTGTGGTATGAAGCCAAGGCCATGCTTTATTCAAACTCTCTCCTCTGGCTTGCTCACTCCTTCAGCCTCATGTTAAATTAAGTATTCAGTTTGTTGTTTTGTTTGTTTGTTTTTTGTTGGCGTTGAACACATCAAATAAAAGGTGAGAGTGGTATGGGGTTGAGGTATGAATCACTTGAAAGACACTCCCCCACCTCTCCTCTCCCACCCATATACCTTCCCCAAATAAACAGAACAAAATAAAATGTTTTGAATTCTCCCATACAGAAGTTGAGATAAATAATTAGTCATATTTTTTGAGTTTTGGTCAAAAGAATATGCCAATTTTTCTCTAATTGCTTATATTTGGGATGTTTCTAGGTCAACACTTATTGCATTGCATGTAACAATTAGAATCAATTATGAAGAATGGGACTTTTTAAGTCAGTCTTTATTCTAATTTAGAAAAGGAGATTGTTTTCCTGACCAGAAAGTTTCCACAGACTGAATTTAACCCACTTTCTTGCAGAGAAGTTTTGAATGGGAATGACTGACATAATCTAGGATGGGCCTTGGAGAGAGTTTCAGATTGAGATAAGGCTTAGAGGAAGCCCCTGGCAAGGGCTGATCTCCCATTAGCATCATCAAACCTCCCTAATGGAGGGATATTAGAATTACTAGGTCTATTTTTCATTGTAATGTCTGTATTTCAGTATTGGGGCCCTAAAGCATGACATTGTGCTTACAAACTCCCTCAAATATCATCTTTCCTTATCATGATTCAATAGAATCACAGTTAAATCTTTACCTACTATATCAAATAGTAAGAGAATTGTATCCTTTGTCTAATTTTGGAATTTGTATGTATATGAGGCTTGAAATAGTGAAATACGTTTTGGGCTTAGTAAAATTTGAGGCAAAAGGACATTTTCATTAGAATCATGCCTTTTGTAAAAGTATTTAACATACATTTCCATTCATGCAAAGAATTACATCATCAAATTTAGTAACATTTAATAATTCGGGGCTATAACTTTTTTTGGGGAAAAAGAAAAAGACATACCCCCTGACAAACTCAATATTAGGGGTGGGAGAGGACATTTTTAAACTTAGGCCTAAATATGAAGCTTACTGCCTATTTTAATCTTTGGGTTCAGATGAAGGGCTCTAAGACATGAAGTTTAATGTTATTTTCTTAGGCCCACTTCATGAGGACATTCCAAATCCATGATCTTCACAGCAAAAGGAAAAAGCAAAGTAGCTGCTTCAAAAACCACAATTATTCTACTTGAGTTAAATTTCCTACTTCAGATCACAGTACTACACACTAGTGACTAATGGCCAGGTCTGATTTCCATCCCCTTTTGCGTTTTGAAAACTACAGTATACAAATAGCTATTTTGGTTTTTGTGGACAACCCTGGCGTGGGGATGTGAGGAGTCCATGGTAGACACTGGCCCTCCTAGAACTGCTTTTGCAAAAAACACCACATGCTGTCAATAGAGCCAAACAGCTTTATCACTGCAGCTTTTGAAAGAGTTTGGAAAGTAAAAACACAGAATATGCAACACGTCTAAACTCAGCAACGTTTTCACTTTGTGACATTTGACAAAACACATCTTTGCGTGTAGTTCAGGAAAATTCTATGCAGACGAAACAGTGGAAACTGCGGACACAGTGGTCATTCAGCTTTTGGCTAAAGCATCAATTTTCAAATACAGAGCTATGGCCACTAACACCCAAGTGCTAATGAAATTTTGTCACTATCTGTCCAATAACATTTTGCTCTCCCATTTGCTATGGATGTGGACTCTGGTCCAGTCAATGGGAGTTACTAAGGATTCAGAAGTTTGCAATGTTTCATGAGGAACATGAATGAAAATTGCCACACAATGGGCCAGAGAAGCACATTTTTCAGCTCCTTCATGGTTCCTGTGACCTTCACAGATCTGGAACAAAGACTTCTGAGAGAACGTCACCTTCAACACATCTGTTAACTATATTATTAAACACTTTACAGAGGGACTAAGAAATTCAAGAGAAAAATGGCAAAAAAGAAAGACAAAAGCACATCAAAAGATCTTATGACACTTAGAAACTCACAGGTGGATTTGCCAGAAGTTTGGCAAGTGGAGAATACTATCCAAAACCAATTATGCCATTATAACATTCTACCTTTGCTTATCAAATCCTGATGTTGAGAATTTCTGTTAGGGAAAGTAGTTGCAATAAATCCAGAACTTTTAATCCAAAAAGAACCCCGTTTTAATCACCTAACTTAATATCCCCTCTCAAAGTCAACTGAAAAACAAAACAAAACAAAAAAATCAGAGGGACATGGCTAAGGATAACACTTACAGTTGAAGATAAAAATAATAAAAAGAGAGAGAAAAGTTCCCCTCTTTAAAGAGAACTGTGTCAATTCCTATTCATGTCTTACAAAAAGGCCAGTAAAATTTTTGTGAGAGTGCATCTGAATTTTACGAGACTTTCTGCATCGGTAAATGAAGTTTGCATTTAAATCCATAGAGTGAGCTTCCTTTTTTGGCTTAAAGGATTTTAGTGTAAACTACAAAGACTGCACAAGCAATGTTGTAAAAATCGTAAATTAACTTGATAGTGCTGCATTCTGGTGAAGCTGTGAAGTGTACCATTTTGGTGGCATGCTTTTAAGTCAAGTTTAAAGCATGATTATTAGATGTAAATACCTTTGAGGACCAAAAGACTTGGCATTAAGTAGGCTATTTTATAAAAAAATTAAGTAGCCTACCAAGTGTTAAAGGGCACTTTTAATTTCTTGATTGATTTCACATTAGGATAGTAACACTTCTAAAGTAAGGGCTTGGAATGACAAGTAAATCTCTTTCAAGAGGGGAATTTGTGTTGACAGGCAAATATTCAAGGGTTTGGGTCACAGTCAGTACCCACTGTTTATCTGTTCAGTCCACCTGTTCTGTTCTGTAATTCTATGCTCCCCTGCCACACCCACCCACACACTTTGGTTTGTAAATCTCACAAGTCTGCTTTCTTTTTGGAATTCTGTTGTAAAATAGGATTCAAACAATCCTGACATGAAATGGTCACAGAATTTCATGCATTTCTAAAGAAGACACATGTGGGATCCTAGCAGAATTAAGAGAAATGTAAGGAGGGAACAAAATGGGCTGTAATATGGATTTGAATCTTGGGATGAAATCAGAGGTGAATCATTGTAAACTGCTTCAGTTGTTACTCAATATGATATGATGGTGAAGTGCATTTATAAAACCCAAATAAAAAGAAAAAGTCCATGGAGGAAATTCCAAACATTCAGGAATTGATAACAACCTCTAAGAATAAACTAGATAGATTCTAGGGAAAACATTAAAAATTTTCATCTGTTTTTTGAAAGTATAAGAAATTTATCAAAAATCTAAAAAGGATCTGTGTGGATTCACAGAATAGATAAAACAATTATAAGGCCAATTAGAAGAGAAGAGGGAAAAAGGGTAGGATGGTTTAAAACAAAAATCCTCCAAGAGGGATACTAACATATTTATAATGTGTCTTCTACTAATTATTCAACAGTTAATGCGGGTTCTTTCTGCATATCACCCATGCCAGTTAATCTCAAGTTTACTTTGGGTGATTGACCATATACTTCCACTTCTTTCTCTCTCAGAAATTATATCAGGGATGTCAAATGATTTACACATTCATGCTTTCTCTCTGTTGTTCCCTAGAAGGAATAAACAAGTTGAGCATACTAGCAAAATGATGTTTTGTGATCTCGATATGGTATTTTGAAAATATGCTTGATCGTTCTAAGAGGATTTGTTTGTTTTATGTAATATGCCTTTGGTTCCTGAGAAAAGCAAGATGCTTTTGAATTTCACGTAGCAGAGGCTTCTATCAGATATAGGGAACCATACCCTATATACCACACATTAGTTAAAGAAATGGCCAATACCTTCAAGGGTTCTCCAGCCCCTTACTCATGGTATCATAAATTCATCCTATCTTTAGGTCTTTTTCTCTTAGGTGGAGATTCACCACATTTTTTTTTTATAAAACATGGGATCTACAAAAACATTGTTAAAAAAATTGCTCATATCCCCAATGCCAGTACTCCCCACCTCCCCCATTTCCTGACTATTTTTATTTTATTTCTATGTAGCCAACCTCTAGGTAACAGATCAGCCTTGTGGTTAATCTAGGGCCTTGGTTGTGGACAGCTAATTAACACATCCACCAGAAGATGAGCAGAAGTAGAGCTTTCAGCTTTAGTCTACCCTGACATCTTGTCAAAAACCATTAAATAGGATCAAAGATGCAGTAAAGTGTGACAATGGGGGTCATGAATTATCTGTGGATTTCACTATTCCACGGTATCATTGCCTCTTACTTAAAACATAAAGCAGCATGTTAATGGTGCTATAGAGAAAGCATACTCGGTGAGGTCAAGTTATCAGAGTTTGAAGGCTCCCCGAACAATGCATATGGTTTCTAGGATATTGTGGTAGAGGTCTATTTACTCAGATATCATTTAGAGCAAAGGCTATCTGCTAATTTCCCTAGAGGCAAAAGGAGGGGGAATATAGCCCTATGGAGAGATGTGGCGATAACATAGTCCCAAAAGGCTAGAAAAATGTCAAGAACTAGATTGGAAAGTACAGTAAAACCCCCTTATCACTGTAGAATAACGATGTTGGGGAAGTGGATAAACACCTGCATCCTAGAATTACAGCTTATTTGAGGACTGCTGCATCTGCAGTTCATGTTTCCTTGGGTTTAATTTAACCTCTCTTGTCTCCAAATCCTTGTAATAAGCTGTGTACTACTAACATTCTGCAATTTGAATGGCTTAGCTGGGAATAGAGATAGTCCTTTTTGTTGAGTTAGGAGAAGGAAATTTCTACATTGAAAAGTCTATGCTGCTTGAAACCCCTCCTCTACTATAATGGGTAAGGAAGGGAAATGTGGGTAGATTTGAAGAAAATGAAGGTGGGGTATACTGCCAGAACTCATTTGTGGTCTATCTTACCTCTCATTCTTGTTTCCATTTAGTGGCTAGGATACGTAAGTGGTTGGTTGGTGCTGGTGTGATGTACTCAGGTTCTAAATTCTAAATGCCCTCCTTGATGTTGTTCAAGTCATAGAAACGGGTTGGTAACCCTGTTTCACTTCTGAAAGCCAGTTTTACTATGATTGCCAACACCACAGATGTCAGGTGGTAGAAATATCTTGAGAACCTGGTACCAGAATCAGCTGGTCCTTTGGGGGCACATCATTAAAAACCTGTTTCAAAACATGCACTTATTCTCTGCCTTTATTGTAGCTCATCTTTTACCAATTACTTCAGTCTAGTTATGCGCTTACTTTTATCCTTTACCATCTTAAATCTGAGAAGTTCATCAAGTGTTAACCCAAGTATGGATTCGGAGGACAGTAGAGCCCTCTTTTGTTTAAGAGAGCTTGTACTTTTCCCTACTAATATATTTTACCTATATTAAATTCAGTTTCTTCAACCAGAGATTCTCACTGGTTATAAATGAAGGCTGAATTCCCCAAATACCACTGGCAGAAAGCTGCCTCCTTCTTCCATTTAAAGCATGTGTCCCGAAGCTGACCGTCACTCTGTCTCTTGAAAGGAAGTGGACTAGAGTCCATTTTGCCTGCTGTAGTTGAAGTCGGCTTCATCAAGCTGGGATTCCGTAATGTTTGAGAGTTTCGTGTGTGTCCTCCCAATCTCTTCAAGGGCACAGGCCAGGGAGTCAAGGTCACCATCATGCTGATGCCGAGCTTCCCATAGGTTCAAAATGACAGCAGATGGGCTACTTTGTGTAGCAAAATAAGATAAATTCCTAGACAGAGAGAGTTAAATAAAAAGAATAACAGAACAAAAATGAAAATAGAAATAAAGGAACCAATAAAAACCACTATAAGAAAATTAAAAAGGAATTGTAATGGATATTATTGTAATAGAAGTACAAAGCTCTTGAGGCAGGTGCTGGGGTAGTCTAGTTTGTATCCCAACACTGAACTGAAATTGTACTTTGGAATATTACCAATGGCCTTCTTATCCTCCAATTCTTTACTTAGTCCTCATTTTCCTTGAGTTCTCTGTGTGTGTATTTCTCCCTGATTAACCCCCTTGAAAGTCTCAATTTAATTAGCTTATGTGATGCTGTAACTCATTCCTATATTTTCAAAATAGCTGGTTCTTCTTTATCTCTCCCTTGGTAAACATATGGGCTGCTGAATTTTTAATCTTTGATTTCTTCTTTCCCTCCTCAGTAGGCTCATGTACTAAGTGGATTAGTTATCACTCTATGTGGACAGTCTAGATCAGCACCTCCAGTCTTATAGGTTATGTGAGCCAGTTACAAACGTCTAAATGGCCTTGAAATCACTCCAATTAGATCTCTCCTCATCCTCATTACCAAAAAAAATATATATTTAATTTCCATGCCTCCTATCTCAGTAATTACAACTATCATTCCAGTTTCTCACACTAAGGCATTTATTTTTGAGTCTTCCCTTTATGTTGTTTCTTTTTGACATACTCATCAGCTTCAACCTTCTCCATTGATAGTACTTACATTTAATTTGTGCTCTATCATTGTATAGCTTGAATCACAACAAAAGCTTGATATCTCTTTATGCCTCCAAACTCTAATATACCCTGCATTCTATTTCTTCCATTATTGAGTATCTACTCCACTTATGTTCAGTGTATTCATTAGTCTGTCCTCAACCTAGCTCAGGCAACATGTATAAATTTTTACTCAGTATTCTTTTTGTCCTTTCAGCCTTTAATGCTGACTTAGGTAATACTTGGCTTCTTGCTTTCAATAAATGTAGTTTGTTCACTAGAAATGCCCACTTTCTCTCTTTACCTCTGTTTATCAGGTCCTACACTCCTATAACCTGTTTCAATTTTCATCTCCTCTTTGCTCAAAGTGATTTATTTCTTCTCTTTACTCTTTCTATGCTTGTGCTTAAATTGTCATGTGAATAAAATGGTTAATATATTTCCTGTGTGTGAGCTTGGCCTTTCCAGTGTGAATACAGACAATTTAAGGGGAAGGATCATAGGCAGTAATTTTCTGATTCTGCAACAGCACTTATCATAATACTGTGACAGGCATTTATTCAATATCCATCAACTGAGTAATTGATTGGCATGAGCTTTTTTTTTAGATGATGGGATCTTCAGTGAAAAACAAAATGGTAACCTTTTTGATAATAACACTGCTATAATAAAGACTAAGGCAACACAAAGTATTAAAGGTCACAGTTTTTC
The DNA here is from genome assembly GCF_963455305.1 of Plecotus auritus. NCBI lineage: Eukaryota > Metazoa > Chordata > Mammalia > Chiroptera > Vespertilionidae > Plecotus > Plecotus auritus. The sequence goes on along the minus strand of NC_137772.1, from coordinate 23,014,135 downwards.
ATAGGTACTTTTTACAACAGGGATAGAAATGTCACCTCTGGTAAAATTCGGATGAGTAGAAAAGAATTTCTAGAGTCAACCAAGAATTGCCTATATTGAGGTTGGCACTACTTTTTATCACCACATTTATCATATAATCACAAAGTAAGTAGACTCATACAGTGAAGAACGCTTAGAAGAGAAGACAAGAAGCTTTTTAAGGGCACATTACCATTCACAAGCAATACATGGTACTTTTGAGTGAATAAAGTGCTATTTTATTCAAAGGTCTTAAGGGACTGTTTGATTGCCAAATAGTATAAATATCAGGGTACTCTGTATACTTATTACTACTTTTGAATCTTTAATTGAGAAAGGGAGAAGGCCAGCTTAAAATGTTCTCTAGTGTCTTTTTCTACTTATCTCCACCTCCACCCCCCATCCCAAGGTCCCTAGAATCAACTATTGTTATTTATTTTTACATTAAAATAAGAAATGGCAAAGCAACCTTAACCTCACTTGGGTAGTTGAAGGGATCCTAGTTTCTCTTATTTAAAAACATTGTTTTGAATACTGTCACTTCTTCCTGGTCATGTGCACTGTTTGTGGGAAAAGTTATATCACCAGGTCTAGAAATAAATTGACACACCCCAACCAATATTTAGGCAGCATGTAGAAATTAAAAGAATAGCTGAGAAAGCAGCAAACTGAGAGAGCAGGTCTGAGTGGACTCTGCATGGGCTGTGTAACCATCCTTTTCCTTGTAACTTATGAGAGTGATGACCACAGGACAACACTTATTCCTGGCATGGGTAAACAATTCTTTATCCTTTCCATTGTCATTTCAAAAACAAGAACAACAATGCTAGCAAACACGTCAATAGAAGCACAGATTAGTCGTTTTCTTTAGGGTTTATATTTTCTATTTGCTGTTGACCAATAATGGATTATAGTCCTAAGGGAGTGACTTTTGGAATTCCTATGACCCCAGTAACCCCAGGTATACTTTATTTTACTGCAAGCGTTCAGAAATATTTCGGTAAAGGGACAGATAAATATTTCTGACTGAAGAGGTCTCATGTCTCTACAGTAACTCAGCTCTTCATGGTAGCATGAAAGCAACCATAGACAATACATAAGTGAATGAGCATGGCTGTGTTCTAATAAGACTTTATTTAGAGAACTCAAATGTGACTGTCATACAGTTTTCCCATGTCACACAATATTACTTTTCTTTGATTCTTCCCCTCACCCCCCACCCCAACCATTTTAAAACATGTAAAACCTATTCTAGCTTCTGGGCTATAGACAGCAGATGGTGGACCCGTGCCCCCCACACTGTACTAAAAACCCAACCTAGGTTTCCAGAGGTAGTCACTGTCTGAAGGAAGATTAGACTGAACTCTTTTGGTGCTGCATTTGGAAAGAAGCACCTAGAGGGCCAACATTGTGAATCCCAGAGCTACATGTTTTGCCTCAAGTACTCTGTCCACTTTATCCTCAGTAACTGCTCCAGATCTTGGACATTTCAAGACTAGCAAGGAAGACTTGGGCATACGAACACAATAAGAAACTTTAGGAGAGGCACACAGAATATGTTTGGGAGGTTGTAATGAATCTCTGTCCCAACACAACATTTTAAAAAAAATAATAAATCCGTGGGGGTGAGAGGGAAGGTGTTATAAATACACCTGCCTAGATGGAGAGGAGCAGAGTGGAGAATGACTCCCGTCAGCCACTTGATTCTGAAAAGTCCTGCAAATGTCCTCCTGATATGTAGAAAAGGCACCCGGGGCTAAAGGAAGCTACATGATCAAAAAGGACAGAAATATAACTCTCATTTGGCACAGGTCTCTAAACATATTGGAGCAATAAAATGTGCTCCCCAAAGCACGTTTCAGATTTATTCTCTGAATTTATATAAGGATGCTTGCTCAGCATAACATAAACAAATCTCACATTCCACTTAATTTTTAGTAGATACATATAGGAGCATATCAGCCTTATTAAAAATGATTTAATTAGCTTTGCGATAAACAGACATCCTATTAAACTACATTTACCTATCTATGCCAGAATAATTAATATATAGAAAACCCTAAAATCCCAATGCAATAAGCTATTCCTCAGACATCTGAATTATTTTACTGCTTGCTTATGTGCAAATGCACTATGGCTTTTTGAAAATTAGTATACCATATATTCATTTGGTCATCTTCATACCACCCTTTTAAAATTATGCTGACCCAAATATATGTGATCCATTTCGCTTCCTAATTATATTGGTGCATTTGGACACCAGCAAATAAATGCACACACAATTCAGATAGCATTGTTAATACTAGAAAAGAGAATACATAGCAATAGTTAATTTAAAAAATTCCCTGAATATCTTTGTTTGAAATGAAATAACATTTAGCAAAAACAATAGTCCTGAAATTCAGGTTGAATGCCTTTAAGTAAAACTTATTTTTTTCTTTGAAAAATGTTTGAAGTAGTAAATGCTTGTTCTCATCTTAGATGCTTCAAATTGTTCTATTGTATGTACCAAACTTTGGGGAACCTTTTATCATAGAATTTTCAAATTCTGACTGAGGTAATTTTGAAAAATAAGATTTTCTTTTTTGGTGATGTCCTAAAGCTGCTGTATGCTATGAGATTATATACTCTGTAAATTTTAGGAATTTCCTTTGAACATTCTGTGTCCTCAGTACTATTCATTTGTCATAAGCCCTATGGACTCAGTGACTTTATCTTTTCCCTTGGAACCCACCCTGAAAGAATACAGATAAACTGTAAAAAGCACATGCTAAGACAGCTTTAATAGAGGTATTCACCTAAGTTCACTGAATAGTAATGGTTTATTAAGTTTAATTTTCTTTGCTAGCCTACATGTTTCTATTCACTTGAGTTCCTGGGGGTTGTTTTATTACCATGATTAATTTCATCTGTCTGAGACTTCCCCACCACCCCATCCCTGAACCCCAGTTAAAATCCCATACTTAATGTAGAAACCAGGGCAGAATTAGGAACATAAATCTTACCTTAATAATTTCACTAACCTGTGTGCGGGGGCCACAAACTGAATTTTTATATTGAATCTGTTTCCAAAAGACACTTTCAATCGTGGAAATTAGGTTAGATTAATCATGGAAATTAGGTTAGATTTTAGGATTTTTGGAAATATTTACTGCTACTTCTGTTTTGTTCTTTGGGCAAAAACAGGAGGGGAGGCTTGGAGGAACCATGAGACATGGTATGTTAGGTCTTTAAATACTACTGTAAGAGGGCTGATTTTATGAAAAGGAAAAATCACTAGGTGTTCGTTCACTGTGAATTTAGAGATACCACCCTTTCTTTAGGTCTTGAAAGCTGTGATTCAAATGCAGGTGTCTTGGGAAATGGTAACTCTATATCCTAAATCAGTTAATAGAGGTCAGATAACAGCAATGGAGGAAGGCACAGGTCTGAAGCTCTGAAGAGCTACCCACGGCACATTACGCTTATAGCTGGACTTTTGCTCGAGTTCCAGATAACAAAGCTTTTATTTTAGCTACTCAGAACCATATTACCAGGGGGTCAATAAACCTATTCACAAGCTGTAAGCTATTCTTGTGACTGAGAATGATTTTCCTACTAAAATATAGAAGGGGACCACATTTGAGTTGTAGCATCCCATCCTTAGCATCAAAGAAACCTCACAACTGGTACACGCCATAATTTCATTCAGAATTTAGGATCTCACTTCACCTAAGTGAGAAGGGAGCACTTGCACCTGTAACATGAGGGCAGCAAATTTGTTTATATTCTACAAACTATTGCCATGTATATTGAGACAACTATTTTTAATATTAAAAAGTATATTTAAAAACATCATTTTTTTAAGTAGACTGGCAGTATAAAAAGTGAAAACTAAACTAAGCTTAGCTGCCTATAATCAATTGGGAAACATCATAAGAATAATGCATAATCCTACTGTATAGTACCAAATAGGGAAGTGAGACATAGTCATAAAGAAAAAAATCTTAATATCCCTGCTATCATCCTAATTGTCTTATTTAATGAAAGCCTCTCTTATGTGACCAAAATCAATCCTACGTCTGGTTTTTTAAATGCAAATAGAAAAGAAAAACACATGTATTGTGTACGGTAGTAACTGGACACGCCATAAGCATGTGATTCATTCATCAAGCTTTCATGTACAAACTTTAAAAAAAAAAAATATATATATTTTATTGATTTTTTTTACAGAGAGGAAGGGAGAGGAATAGAGAGTTAGAAACATCTATGAGAGAGAAACATTGAACAGCTGCCTCCTGCACACCCCCTTACTGGGGATGTGCCCACAACCAAGGTACATGCCCTTGACCGGAATTGAACCTGGGACCCTTACGTCTGCAGGCCAATGCTCTATCCACTGAGCCAAACCAGTTAGGGCTCATGTACAAATGTCACCTCACTGGGCATTCAACAGACAGCAAAGCAGCTTTCAGGGTAAAGCCAGCCGGTTACATCACCGAAATGTAACCTGTGCCTATTGCCTGGAAGAAAGCTGGGATGGAGCACCCAAAGGAAAGGACACAGGTCTTTAAAAACATGCTGAGTTCCATACTTTTTGCCCTAAAAGTGCTGCTTTAATTCTTTGAGGCCAACAAATTTGGCAATATACTTTCCCTCCTACTTTTTCCTTTTGCCTATTCAATTGTCTGGATGCTTCCTTCTTTGGAAAATGTATTAAGAGCCCTGGAGCTTCCAGGACAGCCTGTGAGTTGTCAGATGAGAACAAAGCCAATTGTGGACCTTGTTTTCAGTTCTCCAGTTTTATTCCTGACAGGACAAATCCATGTTAATTTTTCATATGTGGAAATGAAGGGCATTGAAAACTACCAAATCATATCTCTACTTTTCTTTGAATTGGGGTATGCCATGGACAAAGAGGTCTCATTTAAATTAATTTTCCACTTCAATAACCTCGAAACATTTTCAAACATCCTGAGGGTGATGCAGAATGACCACCATTTGTTCCAAAAGGAAAGACCACTGTGCTAATCCTGAATGAGGGAAGGGCTGAATGTCTATACCTCTCCCTTTGCAAAATACTATGTGCTTGAATAAAACCTCACGAATAATTGGGGGAGAAAGTTAATCACTTAAAGGATACTGTAATAAACTAGGTATAATCCTTCCTATAATTTCATTTTCTCAAATTATGAAAACATCCTATTCAGACACCCTGGCATTGTCTGGTTTTTCAGTATTGCTTGAGACAGCATTGTGCATGGGGGTTATTTAGACTCTAAAGGGGACTTGGTATGTCCATCTTTTCTGAAAAGTAAATTATCTTAAAGAAAGAAAGCTTATTTCCTCAAAGATCAGGACAAATTTACCCCTTGCCTAGAAGGTACAGGAGGATGACTTTGGTTCTCCTGGAGGAACATAAAGAGCTGCTTGCCCATACTGCTTTAAGGATGAACACCTGCCACTTACAAACTCTATACAGCTTGTTCATGGCTAAACTTGTCTCAGGGCTGTCATTTTCAGCTTCATGTTATTGGGGAGTTTCATGAGTCATTGACTTTGGTGGAATGAAGCCCAAATGCCATCACTTTACTGTGTTAGATCCCGCTGGCTTCACTGTAAGGGCTCTTTAAATTTCAGACCCTGCGTAAGTCCACTGGGCCAGAACCTGAAAATCTGATTTGAACTTCCTCAGATTTTACCTCCAAGGACCTACACAATGCTATCCCCTTATATATTAACTAGTGGCCCGGTGCACAAAATTCGTGCACATTAAAAGGGGGACCCAGAGTCAAGTCCCCACCAACCCACATAAGCCTCAAAATTGTGTGAGACCCAAACCTGGCCATCCCCCCGCCCCATTGGGCTAGATCCAGACCCAGCCAGTCGCATCTTTGTCAAGCCCTGCCGGCAGGGGGCGTAGCCTCAGGTCCCCTGGCCTGGTGCCAGGACGGGGGCGGGGGGGCATGCCTTGAGGTCCCCCATCAAGCCCTGCTAGGTGGGGGACATGGCCTGAGATCCCCTGTCAAGCCCCGTTGGGTGGGGGACATGGCCTGAGGTCCCCCATCAAGCCCTACCAGGTTGGGGGAGGCGCAGCCTCAGGTCCCCCGGCCCGGCACTGGGAAGGGGGCACAGCCTCAGACCCCCGTCAAGCCCCACTGGGAGGGGGGTGCAGCCTCAGGTCCCCGGTCAAGCCCCGCTGGGCAGGGGGCATGGCCTGAGGTCCCCTGTCAAGCCCCACTGTGTGGGGGGCGTGGCCTGAGGTCCCCTGTCAAGCCCTGCTGGGTGGGGGGCATGGCCTGAGGTCCCCTGTCAAGCCCCGCCAGGCATGGGGGTGCAGCCCAGGTCCCCTGGCCCGGTGCTGGGGCGGGGGGTGCAACCTGAGGTCCCCCGGCCTGGTGCCGGGGTGCGGGGTATGGCCTGAAGTCCCCTGTCAAGCCCCACCTAGTGGGGGGCACGGCCTGAGGTTCCCCGGCCTGGCGCTGGGGCGGGTGGAGCAGCCTGAGGTCCCTTAGCCCAGCACCAGGAGGGGAAGTGCATCTTGAGGTCCCCTGTCAAGCCCCACTGGGTGTGGGGGGTGCCTCAGGTCCCCTGGCCTGGTGCCAGGGCAGGGGTTGCGGCCTGAGGTCCCCCGGCCTGGCGCTGGGGTAGGGGGAAAGGCCTGATGACCCTGTCAAGCCCTGCTGGGTGGGGGGTGTGGCCTGAGTTCCCCCAGCCTGATGCCAGGGCGGGGGGCACAGCCTGAGGACCCCTGTCAAGCCCTGCCAGATGGGGGGCACAGCCTGAGGTCCCCTGTCAAGCTCTGCCAGGTGGGGGACTTGGCCTGAGGTCCCCTGTCAAGCCCCATGGGGTCACGGGGGCAGGGGAGGGCATAGCCTCAGGTCCCTGCTGATTGCTGGTTAAGGCTCCTTAAAGGGAACTTGGCCTCAGCTGTGGCTGCAGTCATCTTTGTGATGGAGTGATGGTCATTTAGCATATTCCCTCTTTATTAGATAGGATTCTCCTTAAAAGAGTCATGAAGATTGTTTTTTAGAAATGGTGGCCACACATCCATTTCTACATTTAAGCATTAGAGTGTATTTCCTAGCCTCAAGCTTTTAGAACTGAGAAAGCTTAGTTTGGTGTAATCATAATAAATCCTGAAACACAGGAATGGAAACATGCAGTCTCAGTGGCCACTGGAGTGACCCTGCACAGTGGTCTTCCTGTCTTTTCTCATCTTCTTCTCTTTTCTCCTCCCTCCTTTCTTCGCCCATAAGAAAGCTGAAGCTGGGACTGTTCACTTCTAGTGAATTCTCAACAGTTATTCAGAGACAGATTAATAAGCTGCCTTGTGACCTTCCTCTGTCCTCTCCCACTGCTCTCTGGCCTTTTCGCCATTGCAATGCTTCCAGTTAAGGGGGTGGACAGAAAGAATGAAAGGGTATGACCTTAGGGTGAGAAGATTCTGCTTGTCATTAGAGGTCCTGTTAAAAGATTTGGTGGAAAACCAAGTTATTATAGTAATGTGCGTTTCAGCTGCGAGGTTTGAAGTATTTCATTTGTTTATGATTTCTTCACCATCACCCATGAATACTAACATCTGAAATACACTTGAACTATTTCAACCAGTTGACCAATAAGAAATCTGTCTCTTTGGAAGTGCTTACACATTTTCAAATAAGTATACTATTATTTTCTTTAAAGGTATTAATAAGATGTAATTTATCTGCTATTTTCCATTTTGGAGTTCTTTCTTCCATTTTGGCTGCTTCCTCTCTATCTATCCTCCCATATCTCATGCACTTTATCCAGCACCTGTTCCCATAACAACTTGGTCAAGCTGGCTATGTTTTCAGAAGGGTATCTGGACTATGAAAATCATGAGATCTTAAAAAAAGAATTATCTAATGGTTTCAGGTACTATCTATGACCTGAGAGAAAAGACAGGAATTCTCCACAATGTGCCATGTAACTTGCTTTCTTTTGAGACCAACTTTCAACATCCTTTGATGCTTGTTATAACTATTTTATTTATTAGAAGGCAAGTGTTTAAGATCAAGTGCACTATCTAATGAAAAAGTTCATGTCATTCATTTAAGAAAAGTTTACTGAATTTACCCTAATATGATACATTTAACTATAATAAAAAAGTAAAGTATCATAAAAATACAAAGTGCTGCGGAGATGGGACTTTGAGTTGAAGCAGCTTCCATTATTATTTAATTTGCCTAGTCCTCAGCAATGCTGCCCACCATCAACTCCTGTGCAATCAATTCTTCAGATCTCAGCCCTATCCCTCTACCCATCACATGTGGCCAAGAACACTGAAACTGAGAATAATTGCAGCTGAATTTATAGAATAAATGTGCAATCTCAGCTTTGATATGCAGCAAGTATGGATTCTGAGTAATAGTCAGAGTTTGCTCACAGAATCTATTACTGCAACTGTTACTTATGACATTATTTGCTAGTCTGGGAGCTTATTTAGTGCGATCCATATGCCAGGCGAGTTGCAAGGCCACCTGTGTTGCTGCCTTATAGCACAGCACTGGCATTTTTCACATTCTCATTGATTGCTCTACTAAGCTTTTAACTTCATATTCCATCTCTTTTCTCTCCTATTCAGATCTAAGTAGAAACTTGTTTGGCAAAAAGGCAGATTATCATCAGTGACATTTGCATTTACCAAAAAGAGGGTAAGAACATTTTCACAGGCAAGTAAATAAAAGCAAATGATTCTCTCCACTTCCTTTGCAAACTCTTCCTTCATGATTTGAGGGCTGTTGCTTTACTAGCTTTTTAACACTTTTGGAAATTAAGAAGAGGGGAAGAATCAGGTAAATGTCACAAAATCAAGGTCGGTGAATTCTCTGCATAGAAAGATGAACTATGTGATTATCTTTCTCTTGTGCTGCCACAGTTGATGAACTATCAAGTTGCAGAAGGCTTTCTTACCCAAATACAGTATATGGGCATACTGACAGTATCGATTTCTGCAGTCTTACACACATTGATGATCAGTTCTGTACTAGATCATTTATAACCATGAGAGCGAGACCAGTGATTTGGGATTGCACAATAGAAAGTTGTGACAAATTACATAGGAAAATCCCCTTCATCTCTGTCACGTGTTTCTTCCCATGTAGAAGAAAATCTATTTTTGGTACATTAATGAAAACATAAAAGGCATCCGACAGTTTCTGCAAAATGAGAATGAGCTAACATGATGCAAGGTGATTTTCAGCAGGCTTTCTCCTGTTCTCTGAATGCCTTGGTGGCCATCTCGGCTGGAAACACAGCAGCCTGCAGAAGACCCTACCCTGTGCTTCCCCTCCTAAGAGGCTGGGATGCAGACTCTGGCTGAAGCAATAAGATCCTATGGAAGTTTTACTGAGTAAGGGCAGGCTCATTTAAATAAGGGGCCAGCAAACTATGTACTATAGGCCAGATAGGCGTCTTTGCCTGTTCTTTAATACAGTTTATTGGCACACATTCATGCCTATGCTCTGTTGATTCATACTACAGGAGCAGAGCTGAATTGTTGCCAAGTAGTTGCAACAGACCCCATATGGTCTAAACCAGTGGTCGCCAACCTTTTGGATCTCATGGACCACCAGTGATCTGTGGACCACCGGTTGGTGACCGCTGCTCCAAAGATTTTCTTAAACCAGTGGTCATCAACCTTTCGGATCTCACGGACCACTGGTTGGCGACCGCTGGTTTAAACTATATACTGTGTGGCATTCCTTCCCAACAGAAGAATCTTGTAAAAGTTTGCTGACCCCTAGTTTACATCATTCTTACTTCATAATTAGAGTACATTTGGAGAGTTAAATTAGAGAATACAGGGGAGGGCAGGAAGTGCCATTCACTGATGTTGAATATGTTAATGAGATTTAAAGATAGAAGTAGATTACATATATACATATATTCATGCTATTCCAATTTGCTATTCATTGTGAAAATGTCAAAGGGAGTAACTAGCATTTTTGGAAAATCTACATTTTCTAGGGACCATGTTAGAAATTTTTCAAAAAGTAGGTCATCTATATTTCTTAGGTCAAGGAAGTTTAGACATTCCTGGAGAAGGGAATCTTCTAAAATAAAAGCAAGCCCACAAATAGACACATCAAGTGCTCACATTTCTTGACATTGGACCCTGGAGGGGGCAGTCTGCTCCTGTGTAGCCCTTTATTGTTCATTAGAGCTCAGAGACAAAAAGGTGTGAACCTCAGTCTCCCAGTTTGAGATGCATTTTCCCTGCTGTGCAAGGTCAGAAACTAATGTCTTTAGAGGCAGTCACTGTAGTTCTCTTACATATACTGTAAATGGAGAATAAAATGGAACAAGGCGGGAACATGCACAAGCTCATTCAGCAAATTAATGACAGCATCCATGGAACCTCTGAAGAGTTTGTGGTAATTACTTCATATAAATGATGAATTAAAAAACATAAATTATTCCCTGGCTGGCATGGCTCAGTGGCTGAGTGTCGACTTATGAAATAGGAGGTCAGGGTTTGATTCCCAGCCAGGGCACATGCTCGGGTTTCAGGCTCAATCCCTGGTGTGGGGTGTGCAGGAGACAGCTGATCAATGATTCTTTCATCATTGATGTTTCTATTTCTCTCTACCTGTCCATCTCTGAAATCAATAAAAATATATTAAAAAATAATTCATAAACTTTTATAGCCAGGTGGATTGAACAAGGAGGGCCCTGCAGATCTTTTGAGTCCCTGCCCAATGTTATTTTAAACCAAAATCTGTTTTCTGAATTAGTTTTTCATTCTTGTAGCCATGCTGGTCAGAAAGCAAAATTGCCATGGTGTTCATCTTATAAATGAGATATATTATCCTGTTTCAGAGAATATTTCAGAAATATTCAAATTAATATTTTTTTCCTGTCTTCTGACTCACATTTGTATATTTTCATTTTCTATATATGTCCTTTCAAGAATGGATCTGTTCTTTTTGGGCCTGCTGCCTCTGTAAATTCCATTTTCTCTTGAAGCGATGTCTCCTTCTGATTTTCCTCGGTGAGCCTGACTACTTTCTAGTGGGGTCCTTACTCTTGCATTCTGGATCCCTTTCGGAATAGGAATAGCACTCTGTTCTTTGTTGGCAGACATCTACCTCACTTTCAGAGAAGAAAGAGTCAGGTAGCATGTCTGTGAAAGTAAAGAACAAAAAATGGAAATGACGGAGCAAGCCAAACAGTAGGAAACGAAGGCTTTGCATAAAAAATAAAAATAAAAAAATAGTCCCATAGAAAAGGGAAATAAAATGGTTCTGGCAAAACTACTTGTTCTCTTTTATATTCATTTTGGAGCATGCAAGGTGGGTTCGGGAGAGAGGAGATATTATTTGTCAATGCCTGCCCCTGCTAGTTATCCATTAAGGGCAGCTAAAACCTGCCTGCCCATCTCTAGTGCTCTGGTGGCATCACCTTGCTTTTTCTTATCTACTCTCAACTCAACAACGTTAGCTCAATAATGAGCAGTGTTGGTTTAAGCAGCAGATGCATTCACGGTGCCTGGACAAACTTTTGCTTGTCTAATGCCCTCTGCCTACACACCTGAGAGTTATCCTCATACTTCCTTTTTTGTATGGAGGCACCTACCTCTGTAGGCTGAGCTTGTCTCCATTAAGGGTTAGGTAATGCTTAAGGTTACCTGTTGGTAAGGAGGAGATTTGAGAAACTTGTTTCTTTGTGTATCTCTGTCTCAAGACTGTGCTGTGTTCCCTCACGAGCACCAATGTGACATAGCCTAACCCTCCTATTTGTGTGGCTCAGTTAGCAAGCCTGGAGATGGGAGCACGGCCAAAGTAGGGCTTTTTTGTTATGTCCCCAAAGGCAGAGTGGGGTGGCACTTACTTAGCTGGACCTCACATGAAATATGGCCAGAGGAATCAAAGAACTCAGAGCCTGGTAAGCACAAAGGTACCCACAACCCACTTCATTCTTCAAAGCTCTTTGAGTAAAATACTCTTTCAGAAGTTGCCCCCAATTACCTGTTGATGCTGTTTTTCTGTGCTAACATCTGCCAGTCCTTGCCTTTGGCATTGGGGGTGTCAAATGTAGCACAGATCCGCTGTCTGATGGAGTAGGGGATTTTGAAGGCTCTGGGGCCAGTCTGTGCAGGGAAAGTGCTGTCCTCTTGTGCAAAGAAAGTGATGGTTTCTCTTTCACTCTGAAAGCAGACAAGGAAGGCATGATCAGATCCAAGTAGAAGCATACCTGATTAACACTTCTATTTTTTTAAGAAAATCTGTGTTAACACACACACACACACACACACAATGCTTGCCTATTGTGATGAACTCTATAAAATAGACTGACAAGTTCCCCTCTCTACTAAAGTAGTAAATAACTCTGCCGTAGTGTAGTGAATCATGTGCTGGAGATTTATAATAGCCTCTCCCACTCAGGAGAGTCACAATGATCAGCTTCCTACATCTGACAATATATCAGGTGAGAGCAGACTTAAGATTTTTATGGTTTTTGTTTGTTTTGTTTTTGGGGAGAGATCTAGAATCACTAGGATGAAACTACCAAATGGCAGATTTCAGTTCAGTACAAGGAATGATGCTCTGAGAGTCAGGACTGACCAAAGATGATGGCTGGGAAGCCACTTGTCAGAAAAGCTACAAATGGAAACAGATCATATGCTGATGATCTTAAAGTTTATGTGATTCTATAGAAAAAAAATGTGGTCTTGTTTTAGAATTAAATTGTTTTGGTAGAATATGATCCAGCATGAGTCAGTGATGAGACCTTGACTAGTCTGTGGAGTGGTGCAGGCTGGAAGGCTCTGCCTGCTGTCTGCACCTGCCCTTGCTTCTGATTTAGAGTTGTTCAGTGAGGATTTGTTATTTTAGTACATCACAGCAATTGGGTCATCATATCCAACATGAAATCATACAGAAATGGGCCACACTGGAGTGGATACTGATAACTTTATGTAGACTGACAGGATTTTAAGGCCTGAAAAGTATTTTATTGTATAATTCCCATGATTATTACGTTACAAGACATATTTCCTGACTTAAGGCAGGACAATGTGCTTAGAAAGTATGGTAGAAACTAGGAATAGAGGAAGAAAAGGAATTCTATGCCAGAAAACATGGTAGTTATTATAAAATAGTATCCAAATGTGTTAATACATGAAAAGGTGGCTTGCCAATGAAGCTGAAAACATTGAAAGTATCCATGCCATAGGAGTGCAGTAGACAGAGAAATGGCTTCTGGAAGCCCTCCTGGTATCTAGGAATTGACCAAATCACCAAGCTCTATCTTCACTGTTGGTAGAAGAAAGACCACCTTGATACTTAAAGTCTTCAGAGAAAATGAATAGAGTGGTATAGTTTGAAGGTGAATGAAATATTATGAGATTAACTCTAAAAATAAGTATTTTTCTATTTACTAACACTTTACTAAGTGTGCCCCATTTCTCTTATACATTTTCCAAATTTAAATATTTTTCCATGCATAAGGATGACACTTTATGTAACATTTATGATGTATTCTAAAAGACATCTGGGCCAAGTAATAAGAATCCTGTACATACATCACACTTTTTGATTGTTTAAATTAAATATTCAGAGGAACAGTAGATTTTCATGCTCTGCACATCTGAGATAAGCAGCTGCTACCTGGTTAGCTTGGGAGTTGTAAATCAATGAGAAATTCCAAGTATTCTGTCTTTTTGTAACAGACAAATCATCCCCAACTTCCACACTTTTGGAAGAAAGATAAGAGAAATTGCTTTAAGGAAAAATTGTAACATGTAAGATTCCCAATTAAAGTTGTTTCTACCAAAAAATAGATTCTTCAATAATATGGTATTAATAAGGAATGATGAAATAAGTTACTTGATGATTCTTCCCTTCTCTTCCATATTAGTATAATTTTTAGATCAGTGATACCCTTGCTTTATAGAGTGTAAATTGGTGATAATTGTTAGTTAATTCAGTTGGGTTAAATTTAAGAAGAACCAGCCTGCTTCTAAAGATTGATACAATAATAGCCACTCTAAAGAACAAAAAGATATATTATCTTAATTACTGAAATAATTTTTAAGTGTGAGAGGATATGAATGATTGTATTTATCTTGTAGATAAGAGGCATGGAGGAATATGATGGATGTGAGACTGAACATAACGAACCAAATACTTTTAATGAGAATAATCACTGCATTTAGATATTTAAAATCAATATTATTTTATATACATAATTATATACATGTGTTTCTTTTACCTCTCATGGTTCCATTGTTAAATTCATGAAATAGCAACACTAAGATAATCCATTAAAGTATTAAAGTAAGGTAGGAATTGGGAGCCCTAAACCTAAATATACAGGGACTTTGGGAGGAGGGGAGTTATTAAAAATGTATTTCAAAGAAATCTTTAAAAATCTTCAAAAGTTTTAGATCCTTATTATTATTATAATTTTATTAATTAATAAAACCCTATTACTAACTTATTAAAAACCTAGTGGCCATGAAATATAATGCAATTTAATAATTGCTCTGCTATTCCTGATTCACTGATTGTTACAGATCTGGTCTGGAATTTATTTTGCTTCCTCCCCATCTAATCTCAATTTTTCAGCAGTTTATGTATCTTCACTTTTCCTTGAACCATCTACCACAAAAACCAATATATTTTTAAGGAGAAAAGGATGGTTTTTATTTATCAAATATATCACCAGATGTATGCTTTTCCAAGGAGTGAGAGTCCTAAATTTGGAAGGACCTTGAGTGATCATTCAATCAAGACAGTTCTTGACAGGAAGATCTATATGTAAGAAATATGTTCTATTCTTCTAGATCTATAGAATACTAGTAAATACTTATTCTAGCCCATCTCATTAATAGTTACACCTCATCCTACAATATTAAGGAAAGAACATCCCAATGTTCATGTATTTTTATACTCAAAGACAAATTGCTGGTGCTGTGATGTTTGTCACTAGTTCCTTAGCCCCCAAAGAGGAGGCTTTTATTCTGGACAAGGCCCATAGTTAGGACTGATAAATTAGGCCTCCTTGACTGCGATCCTGGCGTAGCATGGTATGGAAATTCATCTAGTTTTTGGTCTTGAAGTCAGCTCAGTAGGGGACTCTGGCTATTCTATGACCTTGAACAAGAAGTTTGACATCTTTGAGATTGTGATAGCATGTACAATTGTTATAATAGTAATCCATGGAGTTGTAAAGGTTGTACTAGTATGTGAAAGCACATAAAATGGTGCTTGAAATTTAGTGGCTTTCCAGAAAATTATCAATTTTCTTCTGACATAAGAAATTATAACAAACTAAATTTGCCTAAGAATTACAGTCTATTCCAAAGAGATGGAGATATCCTGGGCCAAGTTCCAGCAGGAACAAAAAACTTGAAGCAATTAATAAAACAATCCTTACAGGATCAAAGGTGTTCAAAAGCTTCTAAAATGCAGTAGCTTACAAATTGGATGACTGTCGTCAACACTGAATATCTAAGTATTATTCTCATATTTGCCTCCTTTTATCAACAGATACTATGATATTACCTTCTTCAAGGCATTTCAAAGTGATTGTAAACTTTGTGAAGCATTAAAAAAGTCACTGGAGAGTAAAGCATAAGATTATATTTATTAGCTCATTTTCCTTTTATGCACTTCAAAAATTTATTTAAGGAGCAAAGGTACCAGGATGTATCAACTCTATCACATTCCTTTTACATAAATATTCTGTAATAACAGAATTTGATCTGTAATATCTGAGCACCTTAAAAAATAAAAATCTTTTAAACTTAAAATTCTTCTGTTGACCTGTTAACGTATTTAAGGCAGTTTGTTTCAGAGGCATCTTTATGTTCTGCCTTTTCCTTAATGATCCTGAATACCAGAAGGAAAACCTAGGTTTTTCTTTTGGTTTTTATTTTAAAACCTTCCTCTGTTTTTTTATTTTACTTTGAAATGTATTGTGTCAAATATGCCATGGCTGTTCAAGAAAGATATTCTAAAAATATCCCACCTAGGTTTCTGGATATACCTTCCCTATCAAAACTACTTTAGCACATAATGCTAATTGGCCATAATGAATGCAAATACTGTATAAACATGTCAGTTAAGACAGCTATCAATTTTGAGGCACAGTCCTTTGGAAAGTCACCCACTCTTCAGAAAAACTATTTGGGGAATTAGCAATACTCATTTTGCATGAACAATGAATTGACATGAGAACGGAGGGAAGTAATAATGCTATAAGGCTACAAATTTTCAAAGAAAAAAAAAACACCTCTGAAATTGAATTGTATGTATACAAAATGTGTTAAACCTTCTGCCAAGTTGAAATGAATGAGTATATATTATTTATATCTTTACACATAAATATGTATGTATGTATGTGTATGTGCACACACATACATACACACACACACACATTCTACAGGTGAACAATAAAATGTATGTGCTTTTCTAAACTAGCCAGGGATTACTTTAGAATTGCTAAAAAGAAGCATCACATGCCTTCCCTGATTCTACCCCGCAGCTACTCTCAAGTAACCAGTTGGAGGGAATGCCTATCACAATCATGGCAGATATCAGGTATCTTTTCACAAAAGTTCCCACTGTGAATTCTCCTTTGACTCCCATTCTAATTCTGCCCTTCAGTAGTGATATGACATTGGACAAGGTCCTTTCCATCTTTGCACTTCCATTTCTTTACTTTGTAGAATGAGATTAATATCTACACTATCTTATATTATTGTATTGATGAGTCTAGGTTTAATGGAAATGGAGATGCATAGAACCTTGAACCTGGAGGGTCTGAGAAACTGTAAGACAATAAGGAGCCATGACCCTGAAGAAGAAATGACAGCTATGGGCAACTGACTTCTGGAAAACTAGTCAGAAGCAACATAAAACTGCACAGTGGTAACCTTGTGCCTCCTGCTGGCACGTGTGTGTCTCAGTTGTACAGAGACCTAATAATGTGTTTCAGATGATGTTACAAGCCTACCATGGACTATTGTTAGACTGCTTGTGGTTTTGTGTATCAAAATCTCTATATCTTCCCCAAAGGTCCCTTCACAGAGCCTAAGTTCTGATGGGTTGTTTCCCTGACCAGTGGGAAGCTCGGTTTAATTCAAAGCTTGAGAAAAAGTATATTTTTCCCTTATCAGTAATAAGGAGTAAAAGAGTTGACGAATGCCAATGAGAGTGAGATGGTGATAATCAGTTTTCAAAAGGTAGAGCTGCCAATGTAAAGGCCAAATGACTTGTCCAATTAATAACGAGGATCAAAAGAGTTAGTGCTACCTGTATACTAGTAGCATGACTGTGATAGGTATATTTTTCTTATTGTCTTTTAGAAATGGGTCAGGAGGCCTGTAGACCTAGTTCTCACCTCTAGGATTGATGTCTGCACTTGGAGGATCTGTTCATGGCCTTTGAGCTGCCGGATGCAGATTTTGCAGGACAGCTGGGTGGTGGTGGGCGTGTAGCGCTCCAGGGAGAAGGCACAGTGCAGGGGCTGCCGGTTGCTGCACCACACGCGGGAGAATGGGACTTCCTGCAGGGAGACAGGGAGAGAAGAGGGCTATGGTGTGCAGAACCTGGCTCAGATGAGACTTAATAGCAATAATTATGGTGATGATGACGATGATTGCAACAGAGATAATTGCCTGAGTGACTTCGGCGGAATTGTTGTAGAAATAATGTTCCAGCATATGCCAAGCAGCACAATGGTAATTAATGTCAATTCCAATTGATAACATTTAAATTCCTCAAGCACACTGCAAGAGCTCAGATTTCACTTGGTGACACAATTAGAAAGAATGCATCAAACATGACTCAGAATGCTTTTCCACTTAAAGGTTCTTAGAACACTCCCATGGTCCATTTTCCTACCCAAGCCTGGGGAAGGATGATACCTTTTCTCACTGAAATGAAAATTATGCTACAGAACTGATTGCCCAGAACCTGTCCCTATACCACAAACTCATGCTGAATTATGTAAACAGAACACAACATTGTTAACGTATCTAGCATAAAAATTATACCTACTGCAAAATCACACACATACATGCACATCCCAGAGAGAGACACAAACACAGTGGGCTGCCCCACAGCAATCTAGTTTGCCAACTCGTCATTCAGTTCATCTATCCCACAATTCTGTGTATGGTTCCAGCTAATGAGCAGACACTTACTAGATAATAAGAAATTAGGTTTGGTCCCCACTCTTAAGGGATTATAGACAGTTGAGTGGCAAAAACAATTGTTACTATATGAGGAGGGAGAGTGTAAGATCTATATAGGTCACCCTTTACCCCATTACCACTTAGTGCCTGGCACCGAATGGAGTGTGCTCAGGCATGTGACTTTATGATAACGTGAAGTAGAGGTCAGTTGATATTCTGAGGTTACAATATCAGAAACTGATGTACTTTCATCTACTAAAATGTCTCTCATGCCTACTTATACTGGGCTGGGTCCTTGGCAATGATCACCCTCTAGTACTGTTCATCCTCAATTTTCTCTCTCTGCTCTCACTAATTTCCACTTTTAGGTGTTGTCATAAATGTAGTTTTCTATAATACTAACATTGAAAGGTGGTCTGGAAGTTAGATATTCTGAAGGTTGACTGGTAGTGAAGCCAGCATGTGTTATAAGACCAGGAGCCATAATTAAAATTCAGTCTACTCCCTTTGAGGAACTATGAGTTATCTAGTTATTCCTGAGCTCTACTGTACACACTTGTTTGTTTCCTAATTTTCACTGTAGTAGTCTCACAGATTCTGATTTTGGATACTTTGGGATGGGGGGCATAGGAGGGGTGTACTTTAAATAGTTAAACAAATGAAGAGAGGAGAGTCAACTTCAGGGAGTATGAGAGAAACACTCAAGCATTAACCCCACATCCCAGCAAGAAACAGAAGGGCTTTGTGTTTTGCTTTTATTTGTTTGCTCTTGATCCTGAATCAAGGAAAAGGCAGTGGACCTTTGTCTCAGGAAGTAGAAACAAGGGCTCAGAAAAGGTCTATGTGCATGACACTGTGTGGTGTTTTTTGTTGTTGTTTGTTTGTTGTGTGTGTGTGTGTGTGTGTGTGTGTGTGTGTGGTGTTTCATTGACTTCAATCTTGTGCAAGATGTGGGCTGTTAGGATGCAACACCATCTTTGCCATCCTCAGTTCTCTCCCCTGCATGGCAGAGGCTGGAAGCCTGGAAACTGCATTTCACAGACTCTCTAGCCAGCATGGGGTTCACATTTCCATTCTGCCAATGAGAGGCACTTGTGCTAGACTGGGTGGTTGAGGAGGAGCTGAAGCCATCACTGCCCCTCTAACATCAGCAAAAGCCAGAAGGTGTCAGCTGTTAGCACACATGAGGTTTGCAGGGGCTTCTGAACGTTCCCCTGAGAACCATCTGGTTTAGTGCTGTTTTCCTGAAATTCCTGAATTTGCTGGCTTCCTAATATCATCAGTGGCTTTCTCTGACTCTACCAGGCTTTCTAAAGGTTCTGTAAGCTCAAACTCCCTCAATTAAGTTTCTCATTGTTTGAAATAGCTTGAGTGGTTGTTCTTTTCTTGACCAAAATAATTCTCTAAATAAAGTTCAGTAGATCTGAAGAAGTTCTATTAAAAACTGATATAAGTTGGACAACTCTGAAAGGTGCCACTAGTTGATTCCACATGGAGACTGTCCTCTTCTAGGGGAAATGCTGGGAGAAGCACGAAGCTAATGGTTATGAAGAGAGCTCTTGCCTAGGCCACAAATTGCTTATACCACCAGCAGGCCAGCACAGGTCCATTTAACGGCACCTCTTTCTCACTTTCTTCCTCTACAGAGGCATTTACTTCTGATCTCACCTTGGTGGCCATGGCAGCAGAGGGCACTTCTGATTGGTGCACCTCCCAGCAACCTTTAGGGGAAGTAATTTTCCCTAAAACGATAAAAAAAATACTTTGAACCTGCACAAAATCCTATCCCAATTAAAATAATATGTTTGCAAGTTCTGTATTTTCCTCTTGTTATCCATTCCAACTTTTTGTTCTTCTCTTTCTGAGCCTTCATCTGTTTTGTAAAACATGGGTTACCCTTATTTCATATTTCAGCCTCCAACACTTCCCTCTCTGCCTATTTCAAGGTCCCAATTGCTTTTCAAGGTCTCAACTGCTCATATATGCCCAATTGCCATCTCTCCATGGAGGACTCCAATAGTGACCTCCCTGGTATTTATTTCACTATCATCCATCACTGGCATTATACGGCTAATCATTACAATTCTTTGTATTTAGCCTTTACTTTGTCTGCCAACTCTACCTTTTTGAAAACTGATTATCACCATATCACCCTCATTGGCATTCTACAATTTTCCTATTTCCATTAATGATCCTCATTTCTCACCTTATTATAGCTAACTGTGGTAACCTAGTTCACCATCTTCCTGCCTTTAGTCTCCACTATACAGAGCTAGTGAAGGGATGAGTGCTTCACTGATAAGGACAACAGAAAGTAGTTGAGTGGTGTTCCTCAGGAAATAGGATTGTGGTCTCTCTTCTACCTCTAATCATGAGTGGGGACCCCCATGTGACCAGATCACCTCCCATTACAAGATTCCTCTGCTGGGATGGGGGCACCAGAATGGCCCCCTGATGCCTACCATGCTAAACCCAGTCCCCTGCCTGGCCCTCAAGGGCCTCCCTCATCTGTTGCCCTATTCTTAATAGCCCTCTAATGAACTCTCTTTTTCAAACCACTAAATGTTTATAGAGCTACTTTATACCATCCCCTTCAATGAAAGGAACTATAACATAGGGCTCTCTGGTTAAGAGGCAGTTTTTCTTAACTAGGGTGGTTTTGCCTAACTAAGCTAGCTAAGGAAGTTTTTGTTTCTAAAACTGCGATTTAAGTCATTACAGTGTAATATAAGCTCTTGGATTGCAGGTCCAGATAGAGCCGAATTCAAGGTCCAGCTCTTAAACAAATGTACATTTTTTTTTTTTTTTGTAGTGGATGTCAATCCTTGGTAAAGCTACCTGCCCCTAGCCTTACCCCCCACAATGACATTGACCATTTATTGAAAAATGTCTTCTCTGGTATTACTGCTACATTTCTTATATTTTCTCTTGAAAATGCTGGAAGAAAGGTAGGAGAGTAATGCCCACTTCAGAGATAATCTTTCCTCCCAGAAAGATATGAGAATCAGCACACACATACAAATCCTTTTTTCTTTCCATTCCACTGCACACAATCAAAACATTCAAAAAATCTGATTTTAAGACAGTATCAAAAGAATAAGTTTTATTGTTGACTTGAGTAGCAGCTGCCAATAGCACTCAACAAAACATTTTAAAAAAGAAAGAATTAGAAGCACTGTGATTAGTGTGTTTTCAGGGCAATCATCTTTGCTTGCATTTATTAAAAAAAAAACACAAAAAACAAAAGCCACCAAGATGCTCACTGAACTGAGAGGAATTATGGGGAAAGTAATATGGGAGGACAAAGTGTAGCAAAGTTATGAGTGTTTAAAGAATTCCGGAAATGTTTTCATTTTGATTCCCATTATAATTAGGTTGCTGGCAGATGGAGAGAATGTAAATCATATCCTAGCAGGAGACAGACACTGGGTTCTCCAAGATACATAGCCTGCTGAAAAGACAGCTGCTTTTATCCTGGGGAGGTGACAGCCTGACTTTGTGTGTTGTAGGATTTAAAAAATAAATTAATATTTTATTGTGTACTGTTTATTATAGCTTCTCCACTCACTCCACAGCCAGCGAGGAATAAATGAAACCATGATTAAGTGGCAGTCAGGTCCCGGGGACCTATGGAGAGCAGAGCTATTTACCTCCTAGGGGAGGGTTTCTAATTTGTGGAGGGCACAATAACAGAACCCTAATTGTGGCAGAGACTTAAAAAGCCCAAGATGACGATTTTGGGAGGACTAGCACTGGGGGCCTCATTTTTTCTTGGAATCAAATTTGATGGATGCTACTGCAACCAGACCTAAGAACTCATATATAGCCTTCCCTCTCCTCTCATACATACCTGGCTTCATAAGCAATAGGGCTATAGCATAGCATCCCATAAAATGTAACCCCCCAGAACCACAACCAACAGGAACCACATCCCATAGCTCTGGACCCAACTTTGAACTCATAGCATTGAGAAAACATTTCTTGTGTGGCTGGTTGGTATCTGATAGAGGAAATATTCTAGGTACTAGATACCTCCCAGGTTTGGTACCTTCCTGGGACACTCCACCCTTCCCAGAAGCAAATGGGAATGTTTCTTAGGAGAGTAGGCCTTGTTATATGTTTAAGGGTGTCACTTCACTGGATCTAATGCAAGGGTACCAACTGGAATTTGTTGATTCCCAGATTCCTGATTTGAAGTTAGAGAAAGGGAGAGAGGAATAAGAAGAAAAGGATACTAGAGGTCTTCCATGTATGAGGTTGAACGGTGACAGGGAGATTTCCAGTTGCAGAAGAGACCCATGAAATATGTCAGGAATAGTCCTGAGATTTTCTATCCCACAGTAGCTCTGTTAGTTCCTGTCCACTAAGTCCTAATGCAAAGCCATTCTCTATTCTCCATACCCAGTATGTCAGTGCACATGAGGTTCAAGCAGGCCGAACACAAACCCTCCCCAAAGTGCTTCCATCAGTTGCCTGGGAGCAAGCTCAGCATGGCCATTAAGACAAGCACAATCTGTAGTCACACAAGCTGGGAAATTTCCATGGTGACAAGGGCAAGAAAATTGGTGGTAGGAATGGTAGAGAGAGAGGAGGAATGAAGCAGAAAGCCATTGTGGATAAGAAAAATGAAATGGAAATGAAAACTCAGTGGCAGGCCTCCTGGTACCAGGGAAAAGTAAATTGTTTCTCAGCCTTCCAAGACTCTCTAGAATTATGCTCAATTACAGAAGCAGATTTCTACATGTTCACAACCTCTATGCAATCCAGCCCATTCCAATTCTAAAGCGTGTTGGGTTTCCTGTAAGCCAATGCCCTTTGGCTTTGCCTGGCCCTGTTGTATCCTCTGAGGTCGGCAGGCACTTAACCCCCAAAGCCTTCTCTACCCAGGGTTCTCTTAGAAATCCCTGGTGTTGGAATTATTGTTTAAGTACTGCTAAAAGGTTATGGTTCTTTCACCTGGTTTTTTATCTCAAAGCGTTAAACTTAATAGTTACTTTGGACTGAGTCACTTGCATTAGATCTAGTGAAGTGACACCCTTAAACATATAACTATTAATACAGAAGAATTTACATGAATGTTAGTGCTTGTTTTAATAATATCCTAATGTTCAATTTGGACTGGAAACTTTGAATACTGCTTTTTGGGAAACTGACGTATAGGTCTAGGACATCCTAAACAAAATCTTCATCCATAGAAAACATCCCTCCATGCGCAAAGATGCTGAATGTGCCCCCCAAAATCATTCAGGGCTGTGAGAGATGTTATTGTTCCGTTGAATGCACTAAAACTGTGCATAGAGAGGCAATTCCCAAGGTAACAAAAAGTCTGAAAAGGAAATAGGAATGTACGGCCCTGTCTAATTTGAAAATTCTGTATTTTAGAAATTGAAAGGGTTGGCAGTTCAGCTTTTTTCTAACTCTTATGATGCAGTGAAGGTTTTCATCTTTGTGATTTGGCTTGTTCCCATTCTGACAAGCTGGTATGCCTTGTGCAAGATTTTTTTTTTTTAAATTTAATGAATGCTACAAGGATGAAAAGTTGAAAAATACGCAAAGGGCTGTGCAAGTGATGTTGATGGACAGAATGAAGAAGTTTGAAAGCCTCCTGTGACTCCAGATCAATATGAGTCCACCAGAAGCCTTTCCAGAGTTAAGGAAGTGTCCAGTCACTTGAAGCACAGGGACTCTGACTTCAGAAACTATGGTAGACCAGCTGGCTGCAAATGATGACAAACCTTCCTGGGAATTTCTGTAGAATTCAGTGGCAGAGTCATATGTTAAGGGTAAGATCTTTTTATGCTAAGCAATTACTCCAATTCCCTAAATGTTAGCCAAGGAGACTCTAAGCCATTTTGCAATTTTTAAAAAATTTTGTGTATAGTTATATGAACAATAATATATATATATATAATGTATCTTTATATATGTATGAAAGGATTCTAAGAAGCATTACCCTTTCTTTGTCTCTCAATTTATAATTCTTCACATCTTGCCCAATTCATTTGGCAGCAAGCAATTAATATTTTCAGGATATAAACCTCTTGTTCTCACCTGGTCAGCCATAGCTCTCTATAAGTCAAAATCACCCTGAAGAGGTTTCTCACTGACATCCAGTTCATTAATTGCTGAACATGAGTAAAACAACATATTATAATGAACTGATTTTTAATAAAAACAAACCAACAAATAAACCTTGCTCTAAGTTATTAAATTACCGCCTTCCACTTATGTCAAGTAACCATTTGAACATGAGAGAGGAGACATGTCACATTACTTAAGTTGTAAGCTCCCTTTCTCCCACCAGTTAGAAACCTGCAAGTTTATGCTAATATGTTTAATTACCGGTGTGTAGCCCAAACTGTTACATTTCTCTGACAGTTCTGAGATTATATCCATACTTTTAAAGGAGGAGGAAAGTCAAGAGTACCCTCTTCAGGGTTTGTGACACACTTGCTGGTTAAAGCAAAGCTGTTTTGCTAGAAACCCATTTGGCCAGTACCTGGCAAGCAGTGAATGGTTTAATTCTCCAGAGGAATGGGGGGATATCAAGGACAGAGATCTGAAGACTAAAGGTATTCCCTTTGAAATGCAGCAACTTTGGTTCTTCCAGTAGCTGTCCACCTTGATGCCTTTCATCTGACACCACTTCCTATAGGACAGGGGAGAGAGAACAGGCACAACAATGAAGTATCCAGTAGTCTCTGCTTTTCCTTCCATAGATGTGTATGCTCACCACCAAGTATCACCCAGAAATAGACAAACAGCATGATGGATGCAGTTCTCCTTTACCCTCCATACCCTTGCGAGGTCAAGACTAAGGATTAAAAGCTGCTAATAGGATTTGGGCAGAAAGAAACAATTGTTCATTATGTTATGTTGCTTAGGCTTTTGAACACGCTATGCCTTTCTTTAAAAGACCTCCATTGCATCAAGCAAATTTTAACACTGTTGAATTTCCACAATTGTATGAATTCCATTCTGATATGACTATAATCCATATGTCAGGTTAGGTACAAAAACATGCCATTATATTTCACAATAAAGGTAGAAACAGCGCCTCCTCTCTGGTTCACTTGTTGGTCACTAACATAGGTATTATCCATATTTATTCATTGTCTCAAAACAGATGTTACAGAGTGCACGTCATGTTCATTTGTACTAATGTTCATAAAAGTTATGCCAAAGGCCAAGTCATGCCAAAGTTATGAGTCAATTTTAGCTCAGAAAAAAAAAATCAAATTTCTGAGATAAGTATGCCTGCATCTTTCACTGAGAAATCGTTATAAATACATTTCATGCAAACACAATGCACATACATCCTATTGAGTAAACCATTTAATTGGTTCCAAATTTGTGTTGTTCAGAAACATTGGGGAGGTGATACAGTAAGTGAAATAATAGATATTACTTCTGTAAAATTTTAAAGCACCATGGGCTGAAGCTTTTCCTGTTACTAGAGATAAGAGACCTACCTAAACCTATTTTTTAAAACCACCATTAATTTAGTTATAATTTTCTTGCAAAGCTAAGATAAATAAGAAAGCTGAAATCCTTTAATTATGTTCTGTAATCTTCCCAGATTCTAAAAAAGATTGTAAGAAGTCGAGCAAAGAGGTTTATAAGTACAGTATAAATACATTTTAATTATAAATATAACTTACAATTATCAGTGAGTAAAAGCTGCTCTGAAGGTGATCTTAATCTATCTCTTGTGTATGTATAAAATAACATTAATAAAAACATTTCTGACTAAGAAGCAGCTGCCCAGCTATAATCCTTCATGTGCATATAAATAGGTTGCTAAGTATCTTTTGTTAGGACTAAGTGTTTCCATTCTGATGTCATTTCCTCCAGCTCTTTCATCTTGTTACTGGGAGGGTGTTTCTGGGGCCCCTAGGTCAGTGCTGACCTCTGGGATATGGAAATGTTTTCTGTCTAAGCTGTCTAATATGGTATTTATTCACTAGGCACAGTGGCATTCAGCACTTGAAAAGTGGCTAGTGACTAAGGAATTATTTCATTTTAATTAGATTAAATGTAGAGTCCCACAGGTGGTTAGTAATTACTGGACCTAACAGTGCTATGCTAAGTGATTCCTTATGTTCTGGATCTAAGACTTGGGTAATGCAGATCCCCATCCCCCCTTAAAGCCACATGGTTAGTGACCAAGTTAAGACTAGAACAGAGAACTTGTTCATAGCACAGTATTTTTTCTACTAGATTTCCCTGCATTTCCCTATGTTATGCTTGATTTTTTTAAAGAAAGCAAAGATGTGGTCAGACTACTATTAACCCTGTCCCATAAATAATTTTTCATTGGTAAGATATATGTAAAGATGATACAAGTCAGTCTGTATTAGTTCTAGGGTTATATACTTAGTCCCTGAAATGCAGAGTGGAGAATAGAAAAAAAAAAAAAAGAAATTAAAAAAATGGATACCTACTTATAATTATCACAGAGGAAAATGGTACCTTTTAAAAGTTTCTGCTCTAGTCTCCAAATTTAAATACAACCATGATTTATGTTTGCTTTTTTTAGCTTACCATGTATTGAACCGACTGTATACAGTTAACAGCGTCTCCTAATCTTGCACAAAATAGTAAGCAATTACAGTAACAAAAGAATTAATTATTAATTATTAAAACGAAGAAGCCCAATAATGAACTAATCCTTGCATTTATATATTTGTAAAGACACAACTGGTTTCATAATTAAAGAAATAAACACCGAGTATAAGCTTTAAAACACTCTTCAAATAGAATAAACTGTACTTAACAGTTATGCCCCTGGCTTATTGTATTCTTCTCAGGGGCCAGGCCTGGACATCTGAATTTTTATATGCTTCTCAGCCCGTTCTGAATCCTGGCTAGGTTTGGGAATCAGTGACACAAATAACTCTGCTGAGCTAGTTCTGAGTCACCCACAGGGACGCATCACTCAGGAGCGGGGCCTGATGTTCTTGTGTTTTTTTTCCTATCGGCTTCCTATATAACATGGACCCTCTGTTAAATCTATTGTAAAATTTATATTTGCATTAATTAAACTAGAAAATAGGGTCTGACCAGTTTCTTATATGTAATATGTCACTAAAGGCTCTGGGTGGTGTTTTTCCAGTCTCTGCTTCATCGTTTCACATTGGGAGTTGCTAGTCATCCGGTTCTAGGAGTTGTGGCCAAGAAACTTGTGCTCTGTGCCTCACTGAGCTCTTTATGTTGATTTAATGAGACAAGCAACAAAATTCAGGTGTGCTTCAGGGATAGGAAAACATGCAGACCAGATTTACATATTTATGAGACAAAACTGTTTGAACTTAAGCACACACACACACACACACACACACACACCAGAAAAATTATGTTGCTGTGGTGTTTTCCTTTAAATGCTTTACATTAACAATATTTCCCAAGGTTGCATTATTGATAAATACAAGAACTACATCTGGAGGAAATCCTTTGAAGTTAGATTCTAAATCCACATTAATGCCAAGTAAGTAATGAGTACCAAGAGGTACTGAATGGGAGTGCTGGGAGCAGCAGAGAAAAACAAAAAAACAAAAAACACAACTAGTTTTTTTATTTTATTTTTCCTTTCTAAGATAGGGCAAGTGCTTAATTTCTTCCTTTCTCTGTGTCAAGGTTTGTTTGAGCTGTGTGTTTGTGTGTGTGTGTGTGTGTGTGTGTGTGAAAGAGAGAGAGAGAGAGAGAGAGAATACAATAACAAAAACCTGGTTCTTAAAATGTTACTACTTTGAAAAAAGATGACCATTCCTCAACCTCTGCTTTGAATTCATCAAGGAGGTGATGTCAAACACAGAGACAGAAAATGGCAGCTCTAATTAGTACAGAAACACAGCAGTGAGGACACGAAGTCATTAGGCCCTTCTCACCCTCTTCTCACCTTCAGGCAGATGGGGCATTTTTGTTTTTAAAGACCATACCAGAACTGATGTGATTTTCATAGAGATGTTTTTAGATGTATTTATCAAAACAGATCTGAAACTAATTGAATTATGTTTTGCCAAGGTGTTTGAGGCATTTGTTTTTGTTATTCAAAACTACTATGATTCAGATAAAACATTCCCAGAGCAAATGAGTAGCAAGAATAGTAGTTCTGCATGCAGGAGGTATAGGGAAGGAAGGTGTGGCTGAAAATGGAGCATGTTTCTGTTTGGTTACTAAAATCCTCTACAGGAATATTTTTTTTGGTGGGACCATTATCTTGCCAGAGATCCTCACCTAGCTCTAAGAGGACTGGCAAGTGGGGTCTGGAAACTGTGGGCTTTTAAGGATTTTATGGGACATAATTTCCCAGTGAGATCTGAATGCCAGGAAGAATGAGTCATGCCCCTTAATCTGACTTCTTTCTTGGTTACGAGCACAGGTCTAGTTGGGCATGTATTTGTTATCATTTCTTTTAGATATAAAAAAAATGCACCACAATAAATATGGTGACTGTACAACCACACTCTTATCTATTTCCAAATCACAAGAAACATTTCCATTATAGTGGTAACTGAGGCAAATTCCTGGATAGGCATTTTCTGTAGAAATGCTTTATGAAAAACTACATATTAATTTTGATGAAGAAGTCAGGGTTCTATCAGCATTGTAGAAAATGAGTCACTACCACATACAATATTTTCAGCTCAGACCACACAAGTCGGGAAAGCTCCTATTAACGTGTGAAGTCTTTCAGAGGTTCAACAAGTGAACTGATACTAAGGCTTTCTTAAAGGGAGACTGTTTTAATGGGTTAGTAACTACTGGTATATAATTCTCCCCTCTAATTAAATACCACATATGAAGCCATAAGAAAGAGATTATTTGGGATATTAAGGTTGTTTGAATGAAACCCATGTAAAGAGGCGTGAACACATGCACTTAGCAAGGTAAGAATCCAGAAAGCAAGATCTTTTTAGAAGTAACACCCAGAGACTAAGGCCAGGGAGTAAAACAGTTGTGTTCAGAAAAGCTAAAAGTTATATTTCAATCATTCCGTGGGTCAGAAAAGTTATTCAACCAAGACCAATTCTCTCTCAGAACCCCAAGGGGGAAGCATGTCCTTTGCTGCTCATGATGGCTGTCACATACATCCTGTCAATAACATGTACAATCAAACCCAACTTTAACGTAAGCTTCATCCGACATAACAGGAGCAGGAAAGAATTGCTGGAGGTAAATAGATTACAAAAAATGGGGTCCAAGTTATTTCCCCTGAAAAACATTTCTCTAAAGCAAAAATAAAGAGTTTGAAGAAACATCTCTAAGTGAAATTAAGGTACTTGGATTCAATTTAGAGGGATAATACCTTTTTTCCTAGCATTGACTAAGAAGAGTATATTACCCACAGGAGTGGATAGTGGTTGGGAAAGCTGTGTTCAGGGCCTCATTCACATTCTTCTGTGAACAGTTGAGCTGTTGTGGAATCTGGTAGCAATCAACGGAAATAAAAATAGATTATCTGGAAAGTCTATCGGAATAAACTCTTCAGGCAAATGTTTAACTCACTGGTATACACAACAGCAGTGAGACCATTATTCAAAGAAAATTCCAAATTGGTTATGAAGGCTGACTTCCAAGGCGGCTGTGACGAACAGATCCTCATAATCGTACCAGGCGGCAGTGGGCTGTGCACATGAGCCAGAAGACTGGAACTGCTCCATGGCCCTGCCTGCTCCCCTCAGCTTACTCAGCCTTCGGAATCTGGCTGAGTTACTATACTAAACATCCAACTTGAGTTATGGTGCATTTTATAATTGTTAAGTGATGGTAACACTCTCAATACATCACTGAATGTCTTATGTAGTTTATCATGGAGAACTCCTTTTCATAGAAGTGGTGAAAGCAGATGAAATGCGTAAAATGCCAATCATAGGATGAGGTGTAACTACTTATGCTGAAGTTCTTTACACTACAAAATGGCACCCCTGTGAACAACCTTTTATGTATAGCTAGCTATTAAGTGTGCCCTTGACCTGTGTTACCTAAGAGATAGGGAAGGTTTGGAAATGTAAGTTGGTACTGTCATCTTTACCGGCTATGTTCAGGATTCAGGCGATGTATTCCTTGTCCTGGTAAACATGAGTTTTCCAGCTCAGTGTCTTAAACGCTAGTTACTGAGGAAGTGCTCTGCATAATGGACTTAATGACCTCGGACTGGACTGGCAGGGATCTGGGATGAGGTGTGTTGGGAGAGTTATGCTACTTAGGTGTGGGCAAAGCTTACACAGGCACTTCTGCACCATCCTTTCTGCTATTAATAAATCCACACTCTGTGGGTAGCTAATTTAAGATAAACCTTACATGATTAAAAGTATCAAAAGTGGAAAGGAACCTTGACCATCTCTGCCCTAGTAGCCCTGATAATTAATAGACTATGATAGGTATGATTAATAATTGTTGTTCTATAACTACAACCTTGGGTTAATTCAAGCAATTTTCTCCTTGCCCTCTGCACATCAAATAACTTCTGTCTGTCGTTCATCCCATTCTCTATTCTTGACAGGGCAACCCTTTCTCTTTTGCTCCTAAATTTCATCCATCCATGAAGGTTCAAAAGAGTTCTCAACAACTCTTCTCCAGTTCCTCTATTGAATTGGGTCTCTATTTTCTGAATTCCAACTTCACATCTAGATAGTTTTACAATTTAGCACACAATGCGTTAATTTAACCCTTCTCTTTTTGTGACTGCCAGGTACCTAAGTGCCTTGTTGGACACACAGTAAACACAGCTCTCGCTTCAAGATAGGTATCCCCATCAGGCCAGTGGTGTGGGTTCATTTTCCAGACCTTCAGCAATAGAATTCTCTATTGATACTGATCTTTAAGAAACCCCATGCTTTCATGACACCAAAAGAATTATAGAGATAGGGCTGACCTGAAATGCACAAGGGGTATTGTCCACACAGTAGACTCTCAGGTTGTAATCCAGGGAGTTGCAGGACATGCAGCCGAAAACTGCCACCTTGAGTTGCTTCACGGCACAGTCTGTGATTGGTTCTCCAGTGAGGGCATATGTCCCAAAACTGTCTAGGAGCACATGACATGCAAAGGGGTCCAACAGGCAGTAACAGGATGTGGATTCATCCTCCACTGACATCACCTCCTGTTGGGTAAAGGTGCATTAAATTCTCTCAGTTTAGAAATAAAAGATGTGATTCGATTTAACAATTACTTTCCAAGGACATAACTAACCAAACATTTTCAGAATTAGGGCATTTTAATTGCCCTAATTTTCTTCTTATTTTTTTTTAATCCTCACCCAAGAATATTTTTCCAGTGCTTTTTTAGAGAGAGTGGAAAAGAGAGGGAAAGACAGAGAGAAACATCAATGTGAGAGAAACACATTGATTGGTTGCCTCCTGCACGAGCCCGGACCAGGGCCTGGGCTGGGGAGGAGCCTGCAACCGAGGTATGTGCCCTTGACCTGAATCAAACCTGAGATCCTTTGGTCTGCAGGACGATGCTCTATCCACTGAGCCAACCTGGCTAGGGCTGCCCTAATTTTCTTGATGTTAACTATTCTTTGGTCAAAATAAATGTTTACCTCAGAAACTCAAGAAAAGATTATATTCAGTGTTGGAATTCTACTTAATCTATATATATATATAAAAGCCTAAGTGACAGTTACCACCGGTCAACCAAACGACTGGTTGACTGGTGGCTATGATGCGCACTGACCACCAGGGGGCAGATGCTCAATGCAGGAGCTGCTGAGCTGCGGTGACTTGGCAGCTGCAGTTTTCAGGTGATGCACAAGGGACCAGAGAGGAGGGAGCCCGATTCTGGGGTGCGTCACCTGAGAACTGCCCTCTGGCAATCCAGGACCCCTCAGGGGATGTCGGAGAGCCAGTTTCGGCCCGATCCCCACAGGCCAGGCATAGGGACCCCACCTGTGCATGAATCCGTGCTGGGCCTCCAGTAGATTATAACAAACATTAGAGGCCCGGTGCATGAAATTTGTGCATGGGGGAGGGGTGTCCCTCAGCCCAGCCTGCACCCTCTCCAATCTGGGACCCCTTGAAGGATGTCCGACTGCCTAAACAATCCAGGACTGCTGGCTCCCAACTGCTCGCCTGCCTGCCTGCCTGCCTGCCTGATTGCCCCTAACTGCTTCTGCCTGCCAGCCTGATCACCCCCTAACCACTCCCCTGCCAGCCTGATTGATGTCTAACTGCTCCCCTGCAGGCTTGATTGCCCCCAACTGCCCTCCCCTGCAGGCCTGGTCTCTCCCAACTGCCCCCACCCCTGCTGGCCTGACCAACCACAACTGCCCTCCTTTGCAGGCCTGGTCCCTTCCAACTGCCCTCCCCTGCTGGCCATCTTGTGGTGGCCATCTTGTGTCCACATGGGGGCAGGATCTTTGACCACATGGGGGCAGCCATCTTGTGTGTTGGAGTGATGGTCAATCTGCATATTACTCTTTTATTAGATGGGATAGAGGCCTGGTGCACAGGTGGGGGCCGGCTGGTTTGCCCTGAAGGGTGTCCTGGATCAGGGTGGGGGTTCCCTTGGGGTGTGGGGCAGCCTGGGCGAGGGGCCTGTGGTGGTTTGCAGGCCGGCCACGCCCCTCGGTGACCCAAGCGGAGGCCCTGGTATCTGAGGTTTATTTATCTTCTACAAATGAAACTTTGTAGCCTGGAGTGGAGCCAAGCCTTTTGCTCCCTCCGTGGTGGCAGCCATTTCTGTTGGAATTTATTTATCTTCTATAATTGAAACTTTGTAGCCTTAAGTGGAGGCCTGGGCTGGCCAGGGTGTGGGGAAAGCTTGGCTTCCTCCATCGCCGGGGAAACCCAAGCCTCTCTCCTGCTCTCTCCCTGGCTGCAGCCATCTTGGTTGGGCTAATTTGCATACCCACTCCTGATTGGCTGGTGGGCATGGCTTGTGGGTGTAGCAGAATGATGGTTAATTTGCATATTACTCTTTTATTAGAAAGGATTGGTTTCAAAGTTCTATTTTTTGTTAATTTGTTCAATGCCAAATTAAAAAAAAAAGTCTTAAACATTAACATCAATAAGTAAACATTTATGTTTTAAAAAAGGTATTTCTGAAAATATCTTTTGCTATCCTTAAGGTACTATATATATTTTTCAAATATTTTATCCTCTTTAATTTCACCAAAATCATTCACGAGGAACCATTAAATAAATAGTTTGGATAAGATGTACTAAGAATATATCACTTTCTCTGATAAGAATTTAGGTACGTGTGTGGCTGGTTTGGTAGAGCATAAATCTAATACCACCTGGATGTACAAGATTGTGAGGAAATGCTGAGAAACTAAAGAGGAGGAAATCAAGCAAAGCAAAACTTAATAAAAAAGAGACCCAAACCTGGCCCAGTTAGGAAACCCATGGAACTTCATGCCCCAGGAAATTTGCCTATGGTTTATGAGGACTGAATAAATAGCAGAATGCATTTTCAACAGAGAATATAGACCAGTTTGCAGACATAGCTGGGCAGAGTAAATGTAATCTATTGCAGCAACTGGCATTTTTCTTCTCATAGGAAAACACGATTTTCCTTTTACTTCTTTTGCTGGAAGTACCTCCTGGGAGGTCTGGTCCCAGGGCTAGCTGGAACAGGTCATTGTGTTCCAACAAGATAATTCACCTGCTTTCATGCAAACTGACTTCAGAGGGACAGAAAAGGAATCCCTATCAGACAGATAAATCAGAGGTTTCACTTAAAACAGTAATTCCACTGCAATCTTTCTTTGCTGTGACTGTCTCCCTTGCTGTTAGCCTTGTCTCATGTTTTCTCACTTTCTGTTCTTGTCTCTTTTATTCTGTCTTTGTACCGTAACTCTTTTACAGGTGCTCATAAACACAGGGAGGCAGACACTCAGCATAATTTTCAATGCATTCATTAATTCACCAAAATATATTTAGCACCTACTGCATTCCTGATTACTTAAACATAGATTTGTTATAATCCTCTGATGATAAAACAGATACTGTGATTTTATATAATCCCTATTTATATAATCCCATATAATCCCTATGATGACAAAAACAGATATAGTGACACAGTTTTATGTCCCAAAGAGAGGTACATAAGGATATATCTGTGTGGGTAATTACAACTATATTCTAAAACTGAACAAAAATAGCTCGGGATTCTCTCATCTCTTTTCCATTATCCTGGAAAACCACTAGCCAATACCTTCAAGGTGTTATAAAACACATGTCACCAACCCTCTGAAAAACAAGAAAATGCTCACAAATTTCACAGCTGACTCTTGGAATTAAGAGAGCATAAGGTTAAATCTATCCTGTAGGTGTAACCCAAATCCTGGTTTTCAAAAAAAGGAAAAATAGAGTCTCACCTCCCACGTGCCCTGCTGTGTCCTCTTCTTTAAATGGATATTCCAGTGCTCAGAACTGACGTCTGCACAGTGTGGTATGGTCAATGCAAAGGGCGTGGTGACAATCATGTCTGGGGGGCCGCAGGTGACTTCAGGACTCAGGAGCACCTCAGATCCATCGGACTGGAGGCTTTACCATTGGGAAGGGGTAGAAGAGAGAGACATGTAAAGGAGGGGGCTTATTTGAATGAGAATTTAGTTACAGAAAGGGTGAGGGTGGGGAGTGGGGGTTCTCTTCAGCCCGAGCACAGTCCTTTCCCAGCATTCCTCCGGGACAGCACCACGCATGCGGAGGGCTGGACTGGACCATAGCCATTCATCTGAGCTGCTCAGGCACCCAGACTGGGCTCCAGCCTAGATTTCAAATCTGGGTTCTGACAAACAAAATGACAAATGCTTCTGCAGAAATAAAGGGCAGAACAGAAGAAAGCAAAGATGTGACCAGTGTGTCACACGCCAGTTATGGAATCCTTATTCTTGTTGATAACATTGTCAATGACCAAAGCCAAGAACGTTATAGAAATGACTAATCTGGTAATCTTAGCATCAGATTCCTTTCTTCTAACATTCTACAAATATGTTTAATGCCAGTAGAGGCTAAAACAAAGTATTATGAAACGAAGCAACACTTGAAACACACCCGAACTGAATATGTCTCTTCTGGTTTTAAGAACATTTACTTTTTGCCAATGCATAGTGATAGATTAGTAAACAGCTCATTATAAATGTGCATAGTCAAATACATATATAAACATATATATATTTCAACTCTTTCCTATTTTAGATCTAAATTTAAAATCATTTTACCCAAAGCTGGTGTTTGGATTTTTCTGCATTGTGAATTATTTATGATGGGAACGCCGAGTCATGAAACAGATAAAAGAAAGTGAAGCTTAATTAAAGGGAGATAATACCACCTCAGTGAATGCCTCTCTCTTTCATTTTCTGTCTTTTGTCTTTAATCTCTGTCCCCAAACAGGCCAGGACCATTATAGGACAGTGGTCAATGAGGAGACCCTAGAAGCCTACTCATGTACCCCACCAGATGCTTATGTATTTTTGAACAGTATTTAAATTTTTTTGACACATTTCCCTTGTAAGAGATATAGTGACACAGCAAATAGCCAATAAAGTAATCGAGGACTCTCAGCATTCCTCCTGGACAAAGGTACTTGAGAGCTGGGATTGGTATTACTCAGGCTTTCTCTTACCCAACCCAGAAAGGACATTTAAATATATCGCCCCTGATCAAAACAGCAACCTCTTGAGCAAGAAAAAGATGAAAATCAGTACTCAACGGTACCACCTTTTCTGTGATCTTGTATAAACAGTATTTCTATGAGTACATCTAACACGTTATTAGTTTCTGACTTGCTCTGTTGATATCTGTTGTTCTTGCTCAAGTTAGTAATGGTCACACTCTACTTCATTATCTCTAATTTGCTGCTGCAATAAAAGCCAAGGCATATAATTGAGCAGAAACATGTTTCATCTACTGTACCTAAAACAGACCTGAACGAATCACACAGTCTCCCTTCCTCCCCAAGAAGCACCAGAGACGACTTCAAAAAATTCAACCTCCCATGTAGCCAACCATTGTCCAAAACTGACAATTCTTTCTATACAAGCAAAGCATAAGACACCTGAAAATATGTCTGAATTTTACCTTTAAGCAGGGTAGGCAAGCTATGGGCTGGGTTTAGAAAGTGGTGTATTAGCAATAACAAATGTTCTATGAACATCCTATGAATATACTTGAGGTTTGGAGAAAAAAAAAAAAAAAAAGGGAAAATGCTCATGTGAGCTGTAACCAGCACGGAGTGGCAGCCTGCGTGTGGATGCCTGCCAGGCCCATTAGAGAGGGCTAAGCGCTTTCCCTGTAATTGCTGCCTGCATCTATCACAGACAGGAATAGCAGAGATGCTTATGAGTGACCGATGACAAGCTCTCCTAAAAGAACTATTTAATTGCTTTCAGAGAATCATCCCCCTTGTTGAACATATTGTTCAAACATATGGGAATTTGGGGAATTATTTAATGCCAAATGAACTGAAATCAGCTAATTAGATGAACTCTCACACTCATGAATAGCGAAGCTCCTTTCCGTAATAACTTAAACAGCATTAGGAGTCACAGGCGGTGCACATCCAGTACAGGCATGCATGGATCGGGAGCTTTGCGTTAGGCAGGCATCGGGCATTTCCATACATGGGAAGGAAGTAAATCAAGATTTATATCTAATCACCCCACTGTAAAATAGTGTCTGGGTATAGGTTTCTCTAGTGAAGGAACAGAATTTAAATCTCTCCATTTTCCCCCCTACGATTAATAAAAAAGATTGCCCTTTTCTGCTACCTTTTATTTGCAGCAATCAGGAAGATTTACAAAATATTAATTAAAGCTCTTCACACACCTGGGGAAGCAGGTGTGAACAGCAGAAGGTCACAGAGAAGTCTATTAAAGCAATGGCAGCAAAATATCCCTATATTTCTACTCGCAGGCTCCTGTTCTCTGTGACCAGATGTACTTTCCTCCTCTGTTACCAGTAGGAGATTTCTGGTCCAATTGCTGGCTCCTGTGACATCCAAGGCAAGATGGAGGGAAAGCATAGTGTGAGTGTAGTCATGGATACAGACTTAGGGCCTTTGAGGACAGAGGGCTGGGGAGACTTAATTAGGCCTGGGCATAAATGAAGATTCATAAGGAAAGTATGGATGGCATTTAAGTTTTCCCACATTATATAGTACATGTCAAGAGAGTAGCCATGCTCCTGCTAGAAGAAAAGGTGACAGTTTTCTAAAATTGCTGTGAGCTAATAATAACTGTGAAATAATAACAGCAGCAATTTCAAGACCATAATGTGAACCACTTCAGGGCATCACATACCATAGTGTAGTCAGAAAAGTCTGGTTGTGTGGACTTTTGCTACTTGTCCTTTTCATTGTGTTCTCTCTCTGTCTCTTTTTCTCTCTCTCTCTTCTATCTGTCTATATCTATCTATCTATCTATCTATCTATCTATCTATCTATCTATCTATCTATCTGCTGTGCATGTTTATGAAAGCTTCTGGATAGGAGAAGATCAATAATTTAAGAGTCAGGTCTGTGTAACCAGGTGGCTTGCTGAGCAACTGTATGGAAATATGGCTGTGAATTAAAATTTCTGCTCACACAGTGCAGCAGAGGGTTCTGGGGAGAACTGACAGGTCTGCAGCTTTGATGCAGAAAACACAGGGTGGGAGAGGGTGCACAGGAGCAGCCTGGTAATCTGGTCCCATGTTGCTAACCTTGTTTAGTTACCGGGAGGGGAAACCCGTAATAGAAGTGGCTGCAGAGAACATAGGCACTGGGCCAAAAGAACATTCTTATGTCCTCATTGTGCTCTTCGTGGCATCATCCCTGATACCTCGTCCCTCTTCTCACCTTTTCTCTGTTATTAAAACCAGACGTTGTGGCAAAAGGGAAAGCCCATGCCCTTCTGTACCTCACTTTCCTCACGTGTAAAATAATACTGACTCTAAGATTGCTCTGAGAGTTAAAAGAAGCATAAATAGCACCTAGTTCATGCTCATTGGGGGATAGTTCTGCTTCCCCAACCCCAAACTCCCACCCCTACTGACTTTTCACTTGTCCTACTACTATCATAACTGTGCTGCTTTGAGGTGGCTAATCTATTCAACAAAATTGTCATATCAACACATGCTTTGACAAAATTTTCAGTGCCTTAGAGATGTGTACTATGGGAATTTAAGGCATAACGTTTAAGGTAAGGATGCTTTTCCATCCTTACCTCCCAGTCTGAGCTCAACTCAGCAAGCAGAGGAATCCCACTAAAATGTCAATTTGTTCCCGCTTCAAGAATTCCAGCTGGTCCAGCTGCTCCGGAGTGCTCAGTGGGGCCTGGAAGAGTTTTCCTCCAGATCCACGTGGTTGGCTTCCCCAGGCCCTTGAGGTCTTGGCTCAAATGGCACCTGCTAATGAGGTATTCCCTGACTGTGCCTAAGCAACGCAGTTCAAGCACTCCTACACCAAAAGCTGGCCTTCTCCCATTCTTCACAGCATGTATTGACCTTTAATGCACTTACCATTTGTTTACTTACTTTTTTTTTTTTTTTGCCTTCCACAAACTAGAATGTAAGCTCTATAAGGCCATAATAATTTTTTTTCTGTTCTGCTTTGTTCATTGTTGTATTCCCAATGCTGGTTGTAAGCACTAAAATGTATTTGTGGAAAAGGACATAGGAGCATGAGGTGGTTCCTACTAATGAAACCTGGAAAATTGTGAGCAAAATAAACCATGGTACCAAAGGATAATAATCCATTGAATAACGTAAGAACCTATTAACTACATGCCTATGAATGAGAGAATAAGAAGGGAAAAGTCTTTCATACAATAGGAAGCCAGCTAATACATGTAGAAAACCATCATTTGGCAACCAACAATATTAACTTTTGACACAGTTGAGAATTATGAATGGGTGCTAATCTACTTGGTGAACGTTTAATAACTAATAAGGAACTATTTACATGGTTTCAAAGTATCTTTGAAACTAATCACATAGGGTAAGATATGATTTTATAGTGGGAAATCTTGGCAGCCACCACCTAACCCCAGTTACCCAAGTTCACACTGCCAGGAATGGGATGAGTCAGCAGAATATACCTCCTGAGATGACACAGTGAAAAGAACTAGGCATCACTTCTGTAACATTCCCGCCAATAACACAAAACCTGAATTTAATTGTAAGGAAATATCAGACAAGCCCCAATTGAGGAGTATTCTGCAAAATAAGTGATTACCCTCTTAAAACCCATCTATGTCATAAAATAGAGACAGTTTTAGGAACTGTTTCGAATTCATAGAGACTAAAGACATGTGGCAATAGAATGTAGTGAATGGACTTAGATTTTCATTTGCTGTAAAGGACATTATTCGGATAAAAGGTGAAATATTAATAACTGTGGAGTAGATGATAGTATTATGTTAATGGTAATTTCTTAATTTTGATAATTGTGCTGTGGTTAGGTAAGAGAAATTATTTTTCGGATATATGTACATGCTGAAGTATTTAGAGACAAAGGGAATCTTGTTCACAATGGCTAAAAAATAAGTATGTGTGTATGCGTGTGTTTTATTTGTGTATACACGCATATATGGAGAATACAGCAAATGTAGTAAAATGTTAACATTTGTGAATCTGGATGTGGGATAGCTGGGAATTCTTTATACTATTGCAACACTGAAGGTTAAAATTGTGTCAAAAACAAAACACCACAATGTTTTTTAAATGGATGAAAATAGAGGCCAGGGAGAATTTTTCCAGGTTTCTTACAATAAATCAGCCAGGTCACTGACTACAGTATAAAATGTGTAGTGGAGGGTGAGAAAAGTGCTGCATTGAGTCGTGATGAGGTGATGGCCAAACCTCATCACATAGTAACTAATATTCTGCCACCTGCCCCACACCACTGCCACCAGAAGGTCATGCTGGTGAAGGTCAGCTACAATGCAGCACCTGCTAACTGGCAGGTCTGGAGGTTATCTGTGCACATTTGGCTTTTGCTTTCAATATTTTTTTACCTGATTCTAGACTTGTAACATGTCACTCTCTTTATGCAAAACAACCAGCTCTGTATTTTGAGATGAGATTTTCATTATTGTTGTTGTTTTCTGCCATGTTGCGCTTGGTAATTATCCTTCCCTCCTCTCCTCCTTATGGTCTATATTATAGATAAATGTAGGTTTGATCACCTTTACCCAGAGTATCACTCAGGAATGCAGGCAGGAGAGTAATGATAGTTTTACTATGCCAGACCCTGGGTCGATACATAATTAAATCATCTTTTAATGGAATAGACATAAAAGGCAGATAGATGGAAGCTGCACTTAGTCTTAAAATTAAAGCTCAGAAAGGAAGATAGCTCCAGTCTCCTACAATTTTCTACCCAAGAAGATTCATAGTTTTAACTAATATTATTCTCTTTTCATTAAAACCCTCAGATATTGACCTAGGGCAGTGGTTGGCAAACCGTGGCTCACGAGCCACATGAGGCTTTTGGCCCCTTGACTGTGGCTCTTCCACAAAATACCACGTGTGGGCGTGCACATACAGTGTGATTGAAGGAGTACCCTAATTAAGTTAATAACAATGTACCTACCTATAGAGTTGCAGTTTATAAAATTTGGCTCTCAAAAGAAATTTCAATCGTTGTACTGTTGATATTTGGCTCTGTTGACTAATGAGTTTGCCGACCATTGACCTAGGGTGCTAACATTGATGTGGATAAAAATCAAGATTTGGGGTTTATTATTTCTGTTGTTTACCCTTGAGTCAGAAACCTCTCTTCCTCTGGAGCTCTCAGATCAGCCCCAGGGCAATAGCATCACAGAACCTATCTCCTGGAGAGATGGGCCTTGTAAAGTCAGCGTGATTACCAGTCAGCCTGATATCATGACCAGTTCTGAGGGCTGTAATTCTCTAGCTGCCATGTATGACTTAGGCAAACAGACTCCTGGAAAGGGAGACTAGGAGATCAGGAGCAGAATAGAGAGAAAAAAAAGTGAAGATGAGCAAAATCTTCTCTTTATCATAATAGATTCCCTCTTTAATCTTTAAGCGGCTCTAAAACTGCAAGGTGGTTCCAAATTCCCTTGGGCAGCTTGTTTCAAATGATGTTTCTGGACACCACCAATGAAGATTCTGACCATTTCCCATTAGGTCCCAGAAACCTGCTCTGTTTACTTGCATTCCCTACGTGCAAGGGAGCACTGGCGCTAACATTTGAGAAAAGGTGTGTAGTTCTTGAGAAAATATCCAAAGCAACACCTCATACAGTGCAGGCTAGGAGGTCTGTCAAGTACCAATAGGGAAGCTTCTCAAATGGAAATTGGATGCCTGTTAAGTTGAAATGCTCAGTATCAAGGCCTTGGATGATGCTATTGCGATGGAAAATTCAGCTGTACAGGAACTGGTCCTACATGCCTTTTCTTGAAGTAGCATGTGTGTTAATAAGCAAGGATGTCAGGTTGGAGGTTAGGTTAGCAGTAACTGGAAATAATGTTAAAGCTCATCAAGCCGTTATATTGCATTAGTTGGGGCTGGGAAAGGAGCAGTTAGAATAGTGGATTACAACAGGCAACAAGTGCAATAACCAAGGATAGAAGCATATGGCTCTACTATTAAAGGGTTTAAAGATCTGGGTCACCCACCCCGTATTATCTGAAATAGGATCACAGGAAGGGAAATGGTACCAGGGGAACTGGGGCGGGAGGGAAATTACACACTAGAATAAGAATCTGAATTTGCTGAAATTTGAGCAACACCACACTGAGAGATTAAACTGTTTGCATATGTTAAATGGCTTTGGTTTACACACACACACACACACACACACACACACACACACACACACACGGTGTTTACCAATTAATATACTAACGGAATCACAAATCATGTGCAAATCACCAGTTCCTAGATGCAATTTAAGCCTCATCTCTCATGCAGTGTCAGGCTTGCTGGTAGCTTGTTTACTGCAAGTGGAATGATGGCTCCCTGAAAGTGCTTTAAAGTAAAAGCAGTGAGGGAAAGGGAGAGAGTGATCTATGGGGCACGCTGCTACAGCACTTTTTATATCTACTAGGCTGTTCATTCATTTACATTTTGAATGGGGAAAACAGCCTTTTCTAGCGGAAGTCCCATTTCACAGAATCATTTCATTTTAGGCGGGGAAAGGAGCTGGGAGTAATCAGGCCCATAACATTCTTTAACTGAGGAAACCAAGGGTGTGGCATGGTGTGGGGTGGAATGACAGGACCAAAGCCACACCTCACTGTTGACAGAGTTGGCACTAAAATCCCCTGTCCTGTTAGTGTTGGTGGCCATGGGTTGGGTGGGGGGTAAGGCAGTGGAAAGAACAGATGTTCCCTGGGACATAGTCTCCAAACCTGGGATTTTGAAGGTAAAACGTTGGCATGTGAGTTGTTAAAGGTTGTATTCATAGACACTGGAGGTATATAGAGTGCTCAGAGTAGTCTGGTATCAGTTTCCTATTAATGTCATACTGCAGACTTACTGACTTAAAAACAACACAGATTTATTATTTACATTCTGTAGGTCAGTACTCTCACTAACCTAACATAAAGGTGTCGTCAGGGCTCCAGAGAAGAATCCATTTCTTTGCCTCCTCCAGCTTCTAGAGGCCACCTGCCTTCCTCGGCTGCAGTCCCCTTCTTCTGGGACCAGCAGGATAGCATCTTCACATCTCTGCATCTGACTCTGCTATTCCTGCCTTCCTTGCATAGGCCTATCTGCATAATCTCAAATAATCTCTTATTCTCCAGGTGCTTAACCTTCATCACATCAGTAAAGCCCCCCTGCTATGGATGGTAACATATTCACAGGTTCCCAGGATTAGCATGTGACTTCTTTTTTGGGGGGATAGGGTGACATTCTTCTGTCTACCACCAGGCTCTTCATGGCTTATTCACTTCAGAGTTAGAACCTAGAAACCCCCTGCTGTTGTCTCCTGGTCCAGTGTTTTCTCCCAGATGCCATACAAACAGACCAAGGTGTTGGCTGACCTTTGTGTTATCTTAGCTGTTTCAGCTGCCAGCAGCCTCACATAATTTCCAGGGTGAAGCTCCATGTCTGCATGCAACTTGGCGTCCTGGGGAGTTATTATGGTTTGTGCTAAAGATGATAACCAAGGGAGTTAGGAGGTTGATCACCCAGGTTTTGGAAGGGCTGTGGGGATCACCTTAGAGAGCACAGAGGGTGGCCCCAGAGGGTGTCTTCTCGCAGCCTTTTTATTAGGCTATAACTAACTGAAGTGGAAAGGATGATATATATTAAATATCTTAATAGGACAGGTTATTTCTCCTTCCAGCATGGGCAATGAAAGAGATGGCACATACAAATAAAAATAATGACAGTCTATGGTGTTCCTTTACAATGTGCAATTACACTCATGAACTGGTGACTCTCTCGTTGTGTTAAGGCACCTTCCATTCAGATCTATTAACCACATTCGCACACCGTTGTTAGCTTGTCAATGGCATAGTAATTAGACTCCTCTGGACCACATTGCTCACTTCACTTTGTGAGCTCACAGGGCCTTCCAGAGCATTTTGATTAGAATGGCAGCAATGTTTATTTACGCGTGTTTGTTTGTGGCCCGAGGGAGGTAAAGAGGAAGGGATGGTAAAGAGTATGATATGGGAAAATTCTCCTTCCCCCTCAAAAGGCAGATCATAAAATGACAATGTGAGGGTCCCTCCCCCCCCCTTTTATATTTTCCCTCCTTTCTTTTCCCCTCCTCACTTTTTTGTGGGTAATGGTATTATATTCTAACCTAAATGACTTTGTGAAGAAACTGTCAGGATTTTACTGAGGCAAAGAGCACAGTCTTCTAAAGGTGCATCAACCCTTCTAGGCCATTAGGATGCCATTTGATAAATTGCACCTTTTATGACACTGCATCGCACTGGTTGCCTGAAAGAATTAATGTGTTTTTGAAATTGCAGCAATTTACTCCCCTCACGCTGGCAGAAAGAGCCCCTTTGTTTGTGACTTAGGAAGCCCCTTTTCTCCTCAGCAGCTCCCTGGGCCTGATATGAAGTTAATTAATTTCCTCCAGAAGATGGGTGTATGCCATCAATTGGATTCTTCCAAGAAAAATTTGTCAAACTCAAAGCAACAAACTGGATTCAAATTCATGACTGACCATTGAACAGAAATGGTGGCAGGAATGATTTGTTCATGTCCATCCATCGCTATCTAGCAAAGAAAGCATGGCAAAGTGGACAGGGACAAAGCTTGTTCCAGGTGGCCTAAGCCACCTGCCCTCCTAACTGGTCATTGATCTCCTAAATCTAACACCGGCCCACCTGGCATCCAGAGGTAGACTCATACAACCTATCTCTAATGTGTAAATCATAGGCCAGAATGTTAAGGGAAATAGAGGGAAATTCAAAGGAACTGATGCAGGGTGTCCTTTGTATCTTCACAAGGCTCTTGATTTTACAATGAACAGTTAATAGTGCTATCACTGGATTCATCTGGTATCAGTCAGAAAGGAAAGATCCTAAATTCTTTTGCATCAATGACATGAGCTAAAACAAATCCCATGGACTTTAGAGAGCTTATCTATGTAATTAAAAATACAGCGTTTTATTTTATAGCAAAATATAGCATTTACATGGCACTTTACAATTTGCACAGGACTTTTCATATATAAAGTCCCTTTATTGTCCTCACCCAAATTCTGGAATGCA
This sequence comes from Plecotus auritus, assembly GCF_963455305.1. Lineage (NCBI taxonomy): Eukaryota > Metazoa > Chordata > Mammalia > Chiroptera > Vespertilionidae > Plecotus > Plecotus auritus. The sequence goes on along the minus strand of NC_137772.1, from coordinate 22,969,331 downwards.
GTTAATAATAGACAACATTTATAGAAAATAGAATTGAGGTCCAGAGAAAGAAAATGAGTTGCTCAAAGCCATTTAGGCTGTAGAGTGGAATTCAGGAATCTGAATCCCTGTGTTCTCCTCATTCTATGATGTCCTCTCATTTCCGATAATGCTTTATTTCCCATGTGATGCCAGTGATTGAATCTGTGCTACTTTCCTGACAAGTTATGTACATTATCAGTTCAATGAACTCCCGGACAGGCAGATTCTTTCCCAGCTAGAAGGCACAGGCCACAAAGGCAGGCAGATTTTGCCCTGCTCGAAGCAGGCAGGCACAGTATCTGCCCAATATTGTGACATTTTTGCTCACGTGCTGTAGCCAAAATCTTGTCATGGAATTTCCATTCAGCAGTCAATTTTTTCCTTGGTTATAAATATTACTTTTGTCTATTATTAATTCTTGAATCAATTTTCTTCCTCTCCCTTTTCTTATGCGTCAAAGAGCTGTGTTTATTCCCTGGAAAGAAATCCAGAGTTACTCCCCAAGCAGCTATTATCACAAACTCTCAGGTGACCTTCAGCTGGCAAATCTCTCTCTACTAATTAATCATCAGCTCCCAAGCCAGAATTCTGGGAATTATCTTCAACTCCTTCATCTCCTTCAACACACATTGCATATGTACATGCACACGCACACAGATGACCTTGCTGAGTTCCTCCCCAAGTCTCTCTCAAAACTCCCCACTAACAGCAATGTGAGGATTAGAGAAAGAATTAAAAATGTTCACAACTGGAGACAAGGATACTCAAAAGTATAGTGACTAATTATGCAAATTGAGATACTTTTGAGGGTGAAAATGGGGCATTATTAATAACTGCCAGGCAAAATGAGGCATACCATTATTTTCACTGTGCTCACAAGGAGGGTGTGGGTATAATGAGACTTGAACTTGGGTGGTGGCAGTGGAGATGAAGCAGTAGATAATATATCTAAAACTAGATGCCCGATGCACGAAATTTGTGCAAGGGGCTCGGCCCTCGGAGCCATAGCAGCTTGCCTCGGCCCTCGCAGCCCTGGCTTCATCCAGAAGGTCATCTGGAAGGTCGTTTGGCTGTCCAGTCTAATTAGCATATTACACTTTTATTATTATAGATGTAAATATGACTAGGTCTCCGAATTCTTAAGCCTCATCAATACCTACCCAACAGGTAAGTTTCAATTTCCCCAGTTCCACCCTTTCATATTCTGTTCTGATTTGCTTAATTCTAAAATACGTGATAGTTTTTATTCATCTGTGCTTTTGCATATTCTATTATCTTTGACTGGAATGCCTTTTACTCTCTTTCAGTTTTTAAGTTAATTGTCACTTCCTCTCTGAACCTTCCCTGAGCCTTTGGATGGGATTCATCCTTTCACTACTGGTAAACATTTGTGTATCTTTGTCACCATATGAATCACACTGCAACATCATTATTCACTTGAGGAACTGGGTTTGCTTCTGGGGCTTCATCTGTTACTGAATTAAGTATCTAATTTTCCTAGTAATTGCTAACAATTGTGCTTAGTGGAACTACCCATGTAGCATTTCATTTTGATTCTATAACTTTCAGTGACATCTAGTTATTAAAATAGTTTGATTTCATTTGTAGGACTCATTTTGTTCATTTTAAAACTTTAATCTTACATCTGATTCAAACTCCATCCCCATCCCCAGTACCCATGCACATGGACACACAGTCATGCACAAGACCATTAGCATATACATATACAAGGCTCTGAATTCTTAGTCTAGAGAGGAGAGAGCAGGTTGAGCTTATCCCAATGGCATGAGCTTATCCCTATGGTATTGTGATAGAAAGGAGAAAGAAGGGAAACAAATATCATCTCCCTACTTCTTCCTGGGGCAAGACAATGATCGTTTTCATGAGTGACAAAAGTTTCTGAAGATAATCCTTAATGGATTCAGTATAGATGGGTGGTGACTCCAAAAGGCCTAACTGACAGAGGGTGCAGGTGGCTAGATTGCAAACAGTTGCCCTAAGCATCTGTAGTTCCTTGTGGGTATCAGTTGCATCTGCCAACTGGCCCCCCACTGATAGCATCTTGACCCTGCCTCTGAGCCTCTTTGCTTCATACTGAGGTGGCCCCTGGAAAACCTCTTTTCAATCACATTTACCCAACTCCTGGCCAGGGCGCATCTTCTCTACTTTTTGGGAATATGGGAACCTGGAAATTATGGAAATGCTCTTTGCCCCTCTCCCCATGGCTTTAGCAGTATGTCCTTTCTCAGCTTTTTCTTTTGCTGTTCTCTGGTAACATGGAACAAATCAACAAACTGATGGACAACAAGAAATTCAGGTATCCATGTCCACTTCCTGCAGGTGACACAAAATTTTGAGTAATTCTCTTGGGGCTGTTTTCTTGGTGAGGGCAGGGACAGCCATTTTTGATACCTGTACTCCTTCAAAATGTGACTCCTCTTTTTGTCTCTTCCAGCCCCATTCTTATATCAATAGGGAGGGAGGGAGCATGGTGTGTGAGTGGATGGGAGAGTGGTAGTGCCCATTCTGATGAAATGATGCTGCAGGTGCTGCAGGGAGGTAGGACTATTAGCCTTGGCATTATAGCTGGAAAATACCAGAAATTAGAATGTTGGGGTACTTAGTTCTTTTTTTAAGGGATCCTATATCCTCTACCAGAAATAAACAACTTCACGTAAGGGATCCTATTTTTCTTGGTCCACAGAACCAAATACATTTGAACTGAGCTCATAATATCAAAAGTGAAAACTATCACAGAAGTCCACAACTTTCTTGTAGTGAGATAGTACAGTGTTTTTGCCAGAGCTGGAGGATAGATTGAGACAGAACCTGGTGGGGAAGTCCTCTAAGCCAGCGGTCACCAACCGGTGGTCCGCGGACCACTGGTGGTCCGTGAGGTCCGAAAGGTTGGCAACCGCTGGTTTAAGGAAACCTTTGGAGCAGCAGTCACCAACCGGTGGTCTGTGGACCACTGGTCTAAGCTGAAGAATGCTAACAGAGATGAAAATCAACCCAGCAGGTCTGAGCCAGGTTTTCTCCCTGTGGCAATGTCCTGACCAGTCACCTGGTGTCAAGGTAGAACCAAAGACAGATGCTTTTATTCTGAGCTCCAGAGTCCGACCACTGAACTAATTGTGACTTTCTTCTCATAGTGACTTTCTTCTATCTTTCTAGCCTTGTATTTGGTCTTATCTCATGCTTCACTATGAAAGCCACGGCACCACCAAGGCACCCTCGAAAAGTGAGTTTCATAACACCACCATGTCTGCCTCCCCTGAGATATACCCATTTGATAGCAAAAAAAGCAAAACAAAAGAAAACAACAACAGAAGAAAAAAGTTAGTTGAAATATTCATCTGGGATGAGCCTAAATTCTAAAATATGTGCCTTTTTGTAAATTATTCAGTAAGATTATTTACATTTCCAATTTTAGTCTAAGCATTTGGTCAGGAATATCCACATGACAGTGTAATTGAAAAAAGAAATGAATGTTTGCCTTTGGTTTCATTTTATTGCTTCTCAGAAGAAAGCTCCATATGATAATTTTCTGGTTCAGTTCTCCACTCTCCAACCATGGGGTGGGGAGGGGTGCACAAGAGAGCTGGGAAGACTATGCCACATCTATACGATTTTCTTTTTATATTTTTATTGATTTCAGAGATGAATGGAGAGGGAGAGATAGAAAATCAAAGATTAGAGAGAATCATTGATTGGCTGCCTACTTTGCGCCCCAAAGATGATAAATAAAAGAAAACCTAATGGGATATATTTATATTTGTAATGGACATATTTATATTTGAAATATGTATTTCTATTATTAAGCATAAGCACTGTCCCTCATCAAGCATGTCTTACTGGGGATCAAGACTGCAACCCAGGCATATGCCCTGACCGGAATCAAACTGTGACCTTCTGGTTCATAGGTCAACACTCAACCAGTGAGCTACACCAGCTGGCTGGGCCCATTTTCTTATTGGAATGTATGGGGGGGGGGGGAATTTCTGAAGTGAGACAAATGACTTTTTTGATCCTCTTGTTTAAACACTTTAATTTTATTTTATTAAAAAAATCAAAACATGGTTAGAGAGGATGAAAAATTATTCTGCCCCCCACCCACCACAAAATAGCTCCTAAAAAAAAAAAGTAAAATTAAAATAAAAGGACCCAATTGCTTTCAAGTTAAAGTTTGGGAATGGAGATAGGCTTTTGAGAATGATGACTGCCCTGCCAGTTCTTGTCCTCTAAAGGGGCCTGCAATAGAGGAGTCATGCTTGGCCATGAGCTAGCTGCTTAAATACCCTGATCCAGGAGGACACCAAGGGCTCATCACCACAATACCTGGCAGCCCCAGTGTCATGCCATTGAGTTTCTGTGAGGCCACTCTAGTTCCTGCTCATGTGAGGTCACTAAGTGCCCTCTATTTTGTGAATGGGCACTGCATGAAACCAAACTTTGTTCTGTGGAAAGCCCTGGATTAGAGTTGGAAGGCAATGTTCTGGCATCAGAGTGACTTCCAACCAGGGAATAGTGCCTGGATTTAGACACTCTTAAAGACTCTCCCCCACCTTGTACTCTATAGATACTAGAAAATGTATCTGGAATCTAGAAACCATTGAGGGATAGCCCTTATACCAGGTGTCCTCAAACTACAGCCCGCGGGCCACATGTGGCCCGCCGAGGACATTTATACGGCCCGCTGGGTGCCGCTGCCTGTCCTGCTTAACAGCCGACTCGTCCCAGGCCCGCAGTGTGCATAGGAATTTGTTCATAGTTTTTTTTTAAAAAAACTATAGTCCGGCCCTCCAATGGTCTGAGGGACAGTGAACTGGCCCCCTGTTTAAAAAGTTTGAGGACCCCTGCCTTATACCTTTCTTTGTTTGGCTCATTTCTACTGATCTTTTAGATTCAGTACAAGTGACAGACAACTCCTGAGAGCCACCCTCCCTACCATCTCCTCTGAAGTCTATTCTAGAATAGATTCAGGGGCCTTTCTCTATTTTTCCATTTTTTTTTCTGTGAAATCCTCTATTGCAGTGTAATTCCACATTGAATTACAAAGCTACTGTCTTCCCAAACCTGGGTCCCTCTCAGTCCGTTTCATAATGTATTTCTATTATTAAGCATAAGCACTGTCCCTCATCAAGCATGTCTTACTGGACTCAAGAATAATATGCCTAATTAAGCCTAAATTGTAGAGTGTGAGATAGTCTAACACTACATTGTGAGACAGAAAATCTTGCTTTGGTGCTCAGTCTTGCTACAACCTAAGGCAAACCTAACTTTTCTTGGTCTTAATTTTCAAATCTATAAAAATTAGGATGATTATGTTATTTACCATATAGAATTAATGTGAAAGTTAAAGGATTATACTGTAGGTAGAATGCTTAATCAAATATAAATATATCCATTAGTTTTTTTTTTTTTTATCATCTTTGAGATTGTTGCATCACTTTATTTCCTACAACCCCACAGTATCTCTATAAGGTAGGTACTATTGCTTTTCACATAAGGACACTCACAAAGAGCTGCATTATCTTACCTAAGGTCACACAGATAATAGCAGGGAAGCTTAGATCTGAACCCAGGGCCTCTGATGCCGGAGCTCACACTCTTAATCACTGAGCTCAAATGTTCCCTAACGTGTCTGCTAAGATTCAGCCCTGGAATGAGACCTGCTTCTAGTCTTTCTTCTCTTAAGTCTATAATGTAACAACAGCAATTTACCCTATGCCCTTCTAAGAAAAGTTCAACTTGATCCTGCCTTGCCTAGTTCTCAGTGATCTTACAGAGCTGTTCCAGGGGATGCCTCCTTACAGGGGCCAGGAGGAGTGGGGATCCAGCATCAGAGAGCTGTCTCCTTCAAGTCCCCAGCATCAAGGAGAGGTGGCGTCCTTTAGTCCATGAGCTCTGGAATTGGAGCCAGATACTCTGAAGGCATATCTCCGCTCAGCCAGTAAGTAACATGCCTTGGAAAGCAGCTTCGCTTCTTGGAACCTTTTTTAGATTTTCCCCCCACATCTCTAAAATTGGTATAAAATCCTCCTCTTTGGAACATTACTGTGGAGATTAAATGAGTCAGAGGTATGTAAGAGTACATTGAAAAATTACACTAAAATAAAGGCAAGTAATTATTACCTTTTCAAGGATGCAAATTCCCCTTCCTGCAAAACATATCATGTGTGTATATATACAAAAAAATGATCAGACATTATTTCCCAAGCGCTATAACCAACCTGAAGGTCCAGATTGCTAAAAGAAGTTGGAAAAGCTTCATTAAGATGTTTGGTCAAGTCTGAAAGTGTAGACAGAGCAGGGACATTGAGGAAGGAAAGCGACATCGTTCCTCTTAATGAAAAGCACAGTGTCCTCTCTAGGCTCTCCCAAGAAAGACAGGGTACATTCTGTCCTGACGACCTCACCTAAAACTTACCAAAATATCGAAATATAACCAACCATCTGAGACTATTTGAACACAAGGGGTTATTTTGAGTCTGCGATTCATCCCACACAGCCATATCCCTGGGAACTGGTACAGAATTTGGATCAATGAGATCAGTTACAGTTCCAGTAAACCACCTCCCTGCTACACCAGGACTTGGTGCAGAAAGGAGCAACAGAAATGTAACATCAATAGGAAAATGGAACAGACTTTAACTTAAATACAGCACCTAGGTGTTGTTTGGAAGATCCCACGGTCATTCTGTGTGTGTGGAAGTGATGGAATCAGGAAATCCAATGCTCACACCTCTGAGCTAAAAGGAAGGGCACTGTGATGGCTCCAGAGGCAAAGATGAAGGAAACAGCAGCACTGTGCATCGCCACGACATTGAGGAAGATGGGCCTTGCTCTGAGCACACGTTCAGAATGACGGAGGGTGACATGAAGTGAAAATGGGTTTTCAAATGATATCAAAAAGAAAAGGTGACATTAAATGGCCTTCTCCTGATTAATCACAGTATGAAAAGCTGAAGAACTCAGATTCAAACAGCCTCCTGGAAGGATGGAAAAAAAAATTCAGCCTAAGTTTTTTTTTTTTAAAAAAAAAGTAACAGAAAGGCATTTGCTATTTTTAGTGTTTTTGTAAGTAGGTTGGAGCTCCTCAAAAGGGAGTGAAGATTGCCAAGGAAGCTAATGGGCAGTAGCCCAGGCACTGGTCATTTCCTTAAAGGTGAACATCTGGAAGGTTTCAGCAGCATGACAAAGAATGTGTGCTTCCTGCAATTTTAATTTATCCTCAGCTTAATAGATGGGAAAATGCACACACCTCAACGATCTGAAGTCTTGAGTAAACTCTTTCTGTCCACCTTCCTAGGCAGTAGTAAAGAACTCAACACCTTAAATACAGTTGGGTAAACCAGAGTGGTTAACATGGAACTTGCTAAGCTAGCAGTGGTCTAGGGAGTGACCACAATAGGCTAAACCTGTCTTTCAAGGTGTGTGGTCTCTGGTGAGTTTTTAAGTATTTATCCTTCTTACTTTATAATTACAGGATGCCCTAATCAATATTTCCCATATTTTTGAGCCATTGTATTTAAGTTCTTGTACATTTGATGCCTTTTGGCACATTCTAGTCTGACCTCCTAGGAGGAAACTTCTAGTAAGAGATACGGATGGAAGTGAGCTATAAATTAGGTGCCTTTGAAAATGTGAACTATGCTTAACGATGTGGATATGGTCTGAGAAATGTATCACTAGGCGATTTCATGGTTGTAAGAACATCATTGAGTTACTTACACAATCTAGAAGGTACTCTTACATGACTGGCAGCAGATAGGTTTGTTACATCAGCATCACCACAAACGCATGAGTGAAGCACTGTGCTATGACACATCATTAGGTAACAGGAATTTTTCAGGTCCATTGCAATCTTAGGCGACAACTGTTATATATGTGGTCCAGCGTTTATGAAAACGTTGTTAAGCGGTGCAGGACCGTACTTGATTTTTGCAGGATGATGTGTTTACAAGCATATGTGTAATTGACCAGGATCTCAATGTTAAACAGATACGACTTCTTATGTAAATCAACCAAAGGGAAAAAATAAGAGGTTATTCTTATCTAGAGAACTACATTTTTGGGATTTGAAGAAAATCCTCAACCCCTCTGTTCCTTAGTTTCCCCTAAGTAAGTGGAGATATTTAGACACTAGCATGTTTTCAAGTGCAAAGGTAAAGATCTAGCTTTACAGGACTGAGGAACTAACAGGAAATCCCAACAGAACAGAGTTTACATGCAAATCCTCTAAGAGCCTCACCCACAGCCAATGAGCAGAGCCTTCTTCCACCCATTCCTCTCAAACCCTGTAGAGCATTATGCTAAAACCACTGGGCACCAGCAAATACTTTTATGGGGATAGCTATCAAAATCTGTTCAACCATCTGTCTCTCTGGCTGATTTTCCTTTCAGTGTTTTTCCTTCATGTGTTCTTTGCTAAAAACAAAAAATCTATTCTAAAATAACCAAGATGTTAAGACTGAAAATGCCAGAGGTATATATCCAGTTTATGAGAGAAATTGCTTTCTAAAGAGGAGGTAGCTTTATCTTGTGTGGTGGAAGGCAACATTTCCGCAAATATTATAGCTGTGCTAAGAAAATAACCAACTCCTTTCATTAAAAGAATATGTGACAAGATTTGTATTTGTTCATGTAATTGAATTTAATGCTGCTGAAATTTGTCAGATCTGAAAGCTGTTGAAGCATAGACCATATTTTCACATGAGGAAAATTTGCTAAGAACTTGTCTTTCTTGCTTATTGCAGGTCTTCTGCTGACCTTGAAAGGTCACAGGTCAATCATTCCCTGCATTTGCATAAACCTAAGCATCAAACAGTGCCTCCAGGGTTGATTTTTCTTGTTCTTTTAAGAGGAAAACTGAGGGAGGCCGTCTATGTTTGTGGAAAAGCCCTGCTTAGGACTTGCCTACCAATTCACTGTTTCCCATTTAGTGTCTGCTGTCTAGATGTCAGAGACTTAGATTAATTACTAAAAATGCAAGGCTGACTGTGCTTTAATTCTAGCCAATAGTTTTGCAGCTGGTTTTTCTTCTGTAGAGTCAATAGCTCATAATCGTACCTACACACCTCCATGTTACAGATCTTACAAACTTCAGATTTTCTGCAGAAGCTCTATTTCATATTCAAGATGTCACTGATATATCATTTCTTTCTGTCTCTTACCTGGGTTCACCTTGGTTGATGGACATATAAATCTCCCAAGAATTCTCCTCTGGGATGGCGCCATGTGGTATGAGTAAACTCACCCCTAAAAGAGAAAAAACCAAAAGGTTATTCATAGCTTTTCCAATTATTGGGCACCTTGCAGATGCTCACAAAAAAGGACCTTCTCAGAGCAGTCTGTGAAACCCTGATCCTTGAAAAGTTCATGGAGTCCAAGATAATAATGGAGAACCCATTATTTACTAACAGTGACATAAAGAAACACATATTATTCAAGTGTGTATTCAAGTTAGGTTTTATTTAAAGTCTTTCTACCATTTTTAAGTTCTCTTAAAAATTGAATGTCCTGGACTATCAAACATATCTGAGAATATAAAATTTTATCAATTATCAGTTAATCTACTCTGAAATAAAAATAAAAAATGTGTTTCTCTATCTTGTTTCTACCCATTCATTTCCTGAAAGGGCATCTTGCAATGATGGGTGGGCCATGTAACATTTTGCTAGAGCCTGGTATAAAATAGTCCTTTAAATTGTGCATCCTGAAGTAAGTTTAGGGAAGAGATTAGAGGAGTACTGTTTTTTTTGTCAAGAAAACTGGAGAAAGAAGAAGCCCAGATGAGCTTAGGAACCTTATAGATTGTTGCATTGAAACTTACAGGTTATTGCATGGCCACTATTTGGTCCTATATTTGCAAACAGAAGCTAGGAAAAGTGACTGAACCACATTCATGTCAGCATCAAGTTGAAAAATACTCAGTAGCCTTGCTTCAGTAAAATCATGCAATGCAAGCAGGGAAGGCACCGGGAGGGCACCTGACGCTGAATTTGAAATGCCTCCTCTTTCTCTTGAATGCTGCGAAGTAAATATTTCACTTTGGACAAGAGAGAACAGTCTAGAGAGGGCAGAGATTCTCTCTAATGTAGCTTTTTGTTTATAAAAAGAAATGAAATAGAAACACAATAAGATCTTTACAAAATAAAATCTCAAGGCATCCTCTTATTCTTTGAATAATGCAGCTCTCACCTTTCCTCCTTTCATTTGAGCTAATGTAATCTCACAGAAAGCTTTCGGCTTGCTGATGATAATTTAAATCTAGAGATGGCAGGCTTTAGTGACATCCTTCTCTGGGCCTGTTAGCTGCTACAGAATCAAGGAATGCAAGACTCATTGCAAAACAAGGTATTTGTGATTCGCATTTACGAGCATTATTCAGTGGCACACTAGTTATCAGTATCATTCCCCAGGCCTGAGAATGAGGCACAGTTAAATCTTGCTTGTAGCTTTTCAGCAAGGGTATCCATTTATATTCTCGACCTTAATGCCAATCGTAGGAGGTTTGTCACGGTTATACTTGGGTGGCTCTGATCAGGCTCCTCCTTTCACTGCCCATTTTTCCTTAAATGTAGTTGCCAAATGAGGTGGCATCCATTACTCCTTCCCTACGTTGAATAGAAACTGTAATCCACAAGATGTTCAGTGTATGTGGGTGTCAACCTGAATACATACCCTAGACATTGTGTATTCTCTCTCTGTTGCCCCTCATTCAGACTATCTAGGCCATTATGACAAGAGACATGAAGTCACTATTGTTTAGCTATAGAAGTACAGGAGGCTATGATCAAGCATTAATGTATTCTAGGCAATTAACCCAAAAGAACAACTTTGTATCTCACATTTCCTTTTCCCACATTTCCTTTAGTGAGGTATAATTCACATGCAATAAAATGCATGTTGTAAGTGTACACATTGATGAGTTTTGACAAATGTATACTCTCCTGTAACCATCATAGTCAAGATATAGAGCATATTCGTTGCCACAAAAAGTTCTCTTGTGCCCTTTAGAAGTCAGTTCTTTGAGGGCAAGCCCAAGTGATCACTTACTTGCTTTCTGACATGTTGATTAGTTTGCTTATTCTAAACATTTAAATACATGAAATCATACAGTATGTAAAACAACAACAAACACAACAATAATGGCTTATTACAGCAATAACTCAGAGTACAATGCTTGGCACACAATAGGCCCTCAAAAGATAAATCATAAATATATTAATGAATGAATAATATTCAAAATTCTGAGGAAAAAAAAATAGGCCAGGCCTTGAGATATGCTATGTTCTGTATGTCATGAGGGCCTGACGGTCAACTCGGATCGAAGCAGAATAAATATGTGTGTGGACTTAGGAGAAAGGGGTGTTTGTAGAACAGATCCTATCTCATTTCTTTCAAGTCAGCTTAATTCCCTGTGTTTAGATGGAAACATTGCTCATAATACTTCTAAATTCAACCTGAATCTATAGGATCATTGGAGCTTTACACTATTTCATCTTTCCTTCAATCAGAAAGCGTATGATTATCCTTCAAACATACTTCCCTTCTTCCAGGCAAACATGCAAATTCTACATGGAGATGGAAGATTTTCACACAGAGACAAGGGTTCTGGCAGGGTGATCGTGTTGGTTGCGTGTTATGTTGTATGAAGGAGGAAAAGCACTATGGGACATCTTTACACCTGTGTCTCCCTAGAGAAGTAGCCATTTTTAATATGTCATTCACCAGTTATCTCTGATTAAGAAAAAATATACTCTTCCCCAAACTCCACCTGCTACCCTGACAGCCTTTTATTTGATATTACAACAGAACCACCTGTCTGAATTTCTTGTTTCATATTTTGCATAATGAATGATTTTTACAGTGTGGGGACGACCCCAACCTTTTTGAGAAATCATTGCCAGACACCAGACAACAATTTGGGATGGACAGCATTAGAACAATTTAATTTCTGTGCCTTGCTTCCTTACACATTAGCTCTAGAGGCATATTTTACATTTATGTTCTGTAAATAACAGAGCATATGTTTCACTTCCCCACACGTATTTTTCCTCAAATTCATTCCCAGTGAACAGTTTCAATCTTGTGTGGGGCTTCTAGTTAGGAGCTTTAAAAATACCCCTTTACAGAGGAAGTGTTTGGGAATCAGAGAAAATGCTATCAAAACTTTTAGGTTTCTTCTTATTCTTTTTTTTGGGGGGGGTGGGGGGGAGGGATTGTTTTCACGTTCCTCATCTTTCTTTTTATTTTATTTGACTTTATATTTTCCCATCACCATTTATCCCCTCTATAAAACTTTTAGTTTTCAGCAGCAGTACTTCTTAAGTCCAAAGGGAAGAAAAAGAAAAATCTGTTTCATCATGATTTCATCTCTTTTCTTTGAGGAAATTAAACAAACATAGCCAGTGAATGGGTTGATTTTGGTACTCCCTCCAGATGTGAGTAAACACACATACTAATAAATGAGGATGGGAAGAGAAAAGAGGGTTGTGGACCAATTTATTCAACCAATAACTATTGAGAGCCTGCTAGAATGGGTTAGAATGTGTAGATAAGATTAATGCACAATAACTCAATGTACAACTTCTATGTTTCTGATAAATATCTTTGAAAGGATAGGCTCTATAGCAGTGGTTCTCAAGCTGTGGGTCGCAATCCACAGGTTGAGAACCGCTAGCAGGGTCGCCTAAGACCATTGGAAAACACAGATATTTACATTACAATTCATGACAGTAGCAAAATTAAAGTTATGAAGTAGCAACAAAAATAATTTTATGGTTGAGGGTCACCACAACATGAGGAACTGTATTAAAGGGTCGCGGCATTAGGAAGGTTGAGAACCACTGATTCTAACCAAAAGGAGTAAAAAGTTCTTGATAACTATGTATACTTATGATGTAGCCTTGAAACTGTAGCCTTGCTCATCATGAAGTAACAGCAAGGTCTGTGGATACTCACAGTGTTGAATAGGTCAGTCACTGGGGAAGTTCAACTTGGAATGTCATTTCACTAAATTACCTACTAGTGCATCAACCATGCTTGTCCATAAACCTGGGGTCTGTCAAAGAATGTTCTCAGTGTTTTCTGGTCATGTTCTAGGAAATATATTTCAAATATGTTTAAAATCTGGGGACCACCCAAATCTTTTGAACAAATATAGCCACCAACTCTAATTAGGGCATCAAATGGACTGTTCAGTTCATGATGGGATGAAGATTGCAAAATCTCATCTCAGCCTTGGTTCTTGTTTGCAGTGTAAATCAAGTAGACTGTTGGAGCCACGGTACCTGGAGGTCTGACAAGGGGATGGTAAACATCTTAAGAATTAATCTGATGGGACGTAAATGTGCAAATACAAAACATTTAAACAAATGTTGGAAGATACACAAACGCACACTTACCACCCACCTGTATTTGGCATTACTAAGCGTCCTCCTAAATGGCCAAAGACACCAGTTGTCCTCAGTTCCGTCCTTGTGGGGAGCGATGACAGATTTTGGAGGTAGGGTGTTTTATTTCTGGGATGCACTGTACTGAAGCTGCGGTTGTTTCCATGGGGAAAGGTCCCGGAATGGTTCTTGCCATGGTACTCAGCTCTCTCAGGCACTCCCAGAGAAACCATGAACGAGCTCTGAACTTTGACTTTGATGTCTGACAAAGGGTTGAAGAGTGAAGACTCGGTCATGAGTTCCTTGTCCAGAGGGTCCTGTAGACAGATGGGTCCGCTGTATGTTCGACTCACGGTCAGATCTGGCTGCATGGAGGAATTCAGGAGCAGGGAGTTACCTGATAAAAGAAAAGGGCTCTGTCACTCAGAAACTAAAAGGCATCACAGTTACCCCTTTACATCTGCTTCCACGAACTGCATAACAGCCCGAACTGCATAACAGCCCGTGTGCTTGCCTGCTGCTCTGATCAGAGCTAGACCTTCAGGGCCACCCCGAGCAGTTAGACTGGCTCTGTGAGACCGGTCATTAGTGACCAGAGCCCTGGTCTCTGGCTTTCCTAGGCAGTTCTCTGAATGCCACTAACCTAAATCATTCACTTTTCAGAGTTCCTTACAAGCTGTCTTTTCAAAACAGGTATTTCTGGTACTCCATCAGGTATTTTTGTTGATGTGATTTTAACTGGCAAGAGAAACTTGAAAAAAAAAAAAAGAGAGAGGGGAGGAGGAGAAAGATGTTTTATAATCCAGTTTGGAGCAAAAATAACATCTGTTCATTTTAAATGGCACGAGATGACACAGCATGGTGACTGGGTAGTGCTGTTTATAACCGAAGCTGTGTGGGTGCCCACACATTTTGTGAAATTCTGGGCATTTTGGAACTTGGGGGGCGGGAAATGATGTGTCCCCAGAGCAGGAAGTTCAGGAGATCCCAATTTGTTCTAATAACGCATATGCCACTCTGAGAGGGAAAGGTGGCACCACATGAGGCTAGGGAGAAACATTCTACATGGAGAACGGCACAGAATGGCTTCCTTTTTGGTCTCAAAACAAATGGAAAAAAACAATCTTTACAAAAACATGAGAAATTGGACTTGCTCATTTGTTGGGGCTTAACCAATTTTTCCTAAGCCATATAATAAAACGAAATGCTGTGATATTTTCTTGTGATGAAGTAATCTCATTTATTAGTAAATAACAAAATAACCCTCAGTCCCAAACCTCCCACCCATATCAGTCCGTCAATGTGACATCTCAAATTGAAACCCAAACCATATTAAACCATTTTCCTTTCGGGCCTGACAAAAATGTTTAAAGTATGGTATTTTTGAAGATGTTGCAATTCCAGGACATATTGTATTAGACTCTATTGTTTTTCCATTTTCATAATTTGTAGCAACCCCAGCAGGAAATCTGTAATCCTGATTTTCCCCAGTAAAGTTCTAATGCTCTAAGAATCCTACATAATTAGAGGTTCAGAATGAGGTGAAATAACCTCGTAGGCCTAAAGGCTCCTTGGCGATGCATTTTTTCATGTCCAAGGCTCCTGTGCTAAGACACAGGCACAATCGAGGGGCTGTGCTTTTTTAACAGGACTGCATTGAATTCTACAGGCACCATCCTTGCTCTTATTTATGGTTTTCCCAGGCAAGGGGCAGGGCTTAAGATCCACCTAACATCTGGAAAGAATTGGGAACAGGTGTTTCCACAGAGACCTGAAAAATCATATCCCTGAGTCTCATGGCTATTGTATCTCAATCTCTCACCTTCTGAAGATTAATTTCTGGCTACTCTTAAAAGACCTTCCTAACTTAAGTGAATCCATGAAGCAAAAACATTTCTTAGAGTTATACTTAAGCCTAACATATGCATTTAAATGGAAAATAGGATTATAGAGGAGTGGGGAAAAGTAGTTGTAATGTAAATAAATAATACATTAATTAATAAATAGTAATACAAGGATAAATTCTGTTTCTTGTGATAACAACTGTAAACCTACTTTTGCCCACCCCTGTAACAGTAGCTATGTATAATAGAGTCCACAGTTGACAAAAGTTGGCTGCCAACTTGACTGAAGTCTGATCAGGAAGAAACATCTGATCACCCCAAGTGTCTCGCTGGAAATCCTTTTTATAAAGTTCCTGGTGTACTCTGAGTGTCTCATCCTATTTAACAGTCTCGCTGTTCACCTTGCTGGGTTCTAACTATATTTGCTCAAGAAGGGATGTCTCCAAGACAATGGAGGGCAGAACCAATGAGCATCAATGTGAGGTGTTATCACAATTAATAGGGTAGAGTGGAATTTGACTAGAGAATTTTTTCTTATATCACTAGTTTTGTGAGATTCCTGGTTAAAAAAAATCAAAATGATAAAGTTTCGAAAGGCTTACTATACACATAATCTCATAGAAGCCCCATAGTAAGGAAATGTGTTTAAGCTTATCCCAGTCAGCATTCTCCAAATGAGCCACCGCTCTAGCCTGCTGCCTGGTGCTCTATGAACACAGTAGCCTCCTGTGCCCAGGCAAGAGGAAATAACCAGGTTCTAGAACAATATTCACTACATTTATTGAGCAGTTTCCATATGCAAAGGGCTTGTAAGTCATGTTATTCCAGGTAATTTCATCCTCAGAAGAACCCTTTGAAGTGGATATGAGTATCTCCACTTTACAGCTGTAAATTGAGACTCAGAGAAACTAACTGATTAACTAGGTCATTTAGCAATTTTGGACTCATCTTTTATGACTTCAAAGATTCTGCACTTGTACATGCGGCTCTCATACTACTAGCTTTCCTCCATTTTGAAGTGCTTGGTCTAAAACACTGATATCTTATTATTTAATGAATATATATTTCTAGTTTCTTAATTTTTTTTCAGTTGACATACAACCTTATATTAGTTTCAGGTGTACAATATACTTATTAAACAATTTACAAACTGATCACCCACCTGACACCATACATAGTTATTACAATATTATTGATTATATACCCTATGCTATACTTTACATCCCTATGACTATGTCTATAACTGCCAATTTGTGCATCTTAATTGCCAGGAACCAATTCCAGCATGTCATAATTACAAGAGTTTCACCAAAAGGTTGGTGAAGCTTGGGAGCTCAACAAGGGCTGAGCCACAAATGTAATTAATTACCTGTTGGAAAATGGTTTCAGGACATTCCCCCAAACCTGAATAGGATTGCTTGCTGCCAGACAGCTCAGGGCATTTTATTGCCTCCTGTTGGCCAAACACCTGAACAGCTGTAGGCTATTCCCCAAACTGACAATGCCTCTGTAAACTCTACCCTTTGAAACCTTACCCTTTGAAGTGTATGTCTCCACCTTGCCTTAGGACAAATTGTGTTAATAAATAGCCCAGGGTCCTTAGACAAGGGGTAGTCTTTCAGCTCCTTTAGCTGAAGCACCTCTGACCCCCAACGCCTTTCAAAATTATCTTTCGTCTTTGGACTCCTTCTTGAATCTACGCATCAGCCCCTTTCTCCAGATTGCTGAACCCTTTGTAAGGCTGGGACAAGAACCCTGGTACTTAATCCCTTCACCTTTTTCATCCATTCCCCAATCCCCCTCCCATCTGGCAACCATCAATTTATTTTAGGATTTCTTTCTCTGTATTTCCTGTATATCTCTTGTAGAATTTTGCTTTATGGTTACCATGTACTTCCTATATAAAAAGCTATGTTATAGCAGTCTATTTTAAGTTGATGATTGGTTAGGTTTGAACAATACTAAAATCACTATAGTTTTGTCATCATTTTTTACTTCTTTTGTGCATTTGTTTGTGTGTATCTCTTAAGTTATTGCTGTAATTACACATTATCTTTCTACATTTGCCTTTTTACCTTTGTACTAGCTTTATATTGGTGGATCCACTGCTTTTACTAAGTGTTTGGCTTTGTTAACAAACAAAAAAATTCTCTCCTATATTTTGCTATTCATACTTTTGATCATCCCTTCTTGAAGTCCATTTAATATTTTTTGTAATATTTTTCTTGCCAGTGAAACTCATTGTTTCCCCTTCAATGTATATGATAGCCTTGCAGGATAGAGTCATCTTGGCCGTAGTTCTTTCCTTTACATAATTTTGAATATTTTGTGCCAATCCCTCTGGCCTTGTAAGTTTCTATGGACACATCAGCTGACAGTCTTCTGTGAGATTCTTTGTACATAACTAACTCTTTACTCTTGCTGTTTGTAAAGCTCACTCTTTGTCTATAAACTTGGGCATTTTAATTATGTTGTATCTTGGTGTGGGCCTCTTTGGGTTCATCTTGTTTTTGACCATCTGTGCTTCCTGGACTTATATGTCTATATCCTTTGCCAGGTTTGGTTATTTATTCAAATAGGTTGTCAATCTTTTGCTCTCTCTCTTCCCCTGCTGGTACTCCTATGAAGCAAATGTTGTTACACTTAATGTTGTCCCAGAGGTCCCTTAACTATAATCATTTTTAAAATTCTTTTTGCTGTTCTGATTGTGTATTTTCCACTACCTTGTCTTTCAGATCACTGATTCAGTATTCTGCTTCATCTAATCTTATTTGATTCCCTCTAATGTATTCTGCATTTCTGATTTATTTTAATGGTTTCTATCTCTTTGTTGAAATTCTTCCTGAGTTCACCTATTCTTCCCCTAAATTACTTGAGCATCTTTTGAACTTTCTATCTGGTAGATTGCTTGTCTCCATATCATTTAGTTCTTTTCTGAAATTTTGCCTTGTTCTTTAATTTGGAACATGTTTCTTTGTCTCCTCATTTTGGCTAACTCCTTGTATATATTTCTATGTATCAGGTAGATCTGCTATGTCTCCCAATCTTGGCAGGGCCTTACCTAGTAAATGTCCTTTGGGGCCCAGTGGTGCCACTCTGATCACCTGAGCTGGGTGTTCCATGGTATCCCTAATATGGGTTGTGTATGCCCTCCTGATGTAGCTGAGTCTTGACTGCTACTGTCACGTCAGTGGATGAGACTAACCTTTGGAAAGAATGGCTGTGAGAAATTTCTGGGGCTATAGAAAACAAGGTACTTTGTGGGGGCTGACCCCATGCAGCAGGATTCACTTTAGTTGGGCTCTGGTGTCTGCTGTGTCTGCTCTTGGGTATGTCATTTGTGTAATGTTAGGGGGATGCTCTGGTGTGGTAAGAAGCTGGCCACTCAGAGCATTGGTTCTGGGGCCTCTTGGGAGGGACTCTGATGCATCCCATGGTCAGATCCTACCTATGTCTGGCCTGCAGCCACCAGTTAGAAGCTACAAAGTGATCTGTGGTTGGTTGCCACCTGCGCTGAAAGAGGTTGGACTGTGAACTGAGGCTGGCTGTCACTAGTGCCAGGCCTAGGGCCACTTAGCAAGAGGTACTGGGCATGCTGAGGCCAGCTGCCATTTGGGGTTTATGGACCTTGAAAGGTTTTGGAAAGTTAGAAGTATAAGCTGAGGCAGGACACCCATGTGAAAGAAACACTGCAAGTAGTATGGGTGGTGAGGCAGCTGGGTAGGGCAGGGTGTCAGATTTGGCTCGGGCATATGCCTGAAGATTGGGAGGGGGAAGGGCTCAACAAAGGAACAATGGCCTCTGCCAGTACTCTCCCCAGGGAGACAGCTACCTTGACTCCTGCCCCCACCAGCCCTCATTCTGAAGTTAGTCAGGTCACCTCCTCTCTGTCTGCCCCTGGTGCTTTGGGAGCTACTGCCCCAGGGCTGGAGCTGAGCCAGTAAGTAAGTTTGTGTTCCAGTGAGTCTGCTCATGGTATCTTTAAGAACTATAGCTACTAGATCTGTAGCAGCCCTCCCTCCCACTTAAACACAATCCCTGCTTATTTTCACAGCCAGATGTTATGGGAACTTCTCTTCCAGGCTGTAAAGCAGGCGTCCTCAAACTACGGCCCACGGGCCACATGTGGCCCGCCGAGGACATTTATCCAGCCCGCTGGGTGCTGATGCCTGTCCTGCTTAGCAGCCGACTTGTCCCGGGCCTACAGTGTGCATAGGAATTTGTTCATAGTTTTTTGTTTTTTTTTTTAAACTATAGTCCAGCCCTCCAACGGTCTGAGGGACAGTGAACTGGCCCCCTGTTTAAAAAGTTTGAGGACCCCTGCTAGAGTTATGGGCTGGAGAGCCTGGTGTGGGACTGGGACCTTTCAGCTGAAATAGCTTTTCTCATTTTTAACTGCCACAGCATGGCTGTGGGACCTGCTCATTCTGCTTCTCTGCCCCTCCTACCTGTCTTGGCTTGGCTTCTTCTTAATGTCCTTGGTTATAGGAATTCCCTTAAGCTGGTTGTAATTTTGATGTGGTCACAGGAGGAGGTGAGCACAGTGATTGCCTACTCTGCCATCTTGACCTGAAGTCTCTATTTCTAGTTTCTTATGGAGCCTAAATATTAGGTCTTAATTGGATTTGTTTCTAATAAAATAATATATATTAAACCCTATGTGAGGCTACTCAGACTCAGACATGAAACTTTGGTGCCTAGAAGTGAGTGGTGAGCCTTAAAGCAATGTTTCTCCCAATTTCAAGTGCCCTTGGATTTCCACTTCAAAACCTGCCAAGCAGTGAGACTTCTTCTTGTCCTATGGTACAGGTGATATTGATATGCAATAGCCAGAAATAAAGGTGATGATATTGACAATGAGAGTCCACATAAAAAATCTTCATACACTGAAGAGAGTTTCATTTTTTTTTTCTAAAATTAAAGCTGTGTCTGTCTCATCACCAATCAGAAATAGATTTGGTTCCTAGAAGAGAATTCAATGACTCTTCCTTCATTTTGAAAATGAGCATTGCTATAGTTTGGTATGATAGATTTTCCTTTCCCCACAACAAAAGATTGCTTGACTGGGCAACAGCTGAGAGTTATTTAAACTAGGAATTTCATTTTTTTCTCTAGCAAACGGACCCATCATATATCAAGAGTCCTTTTACTTATTTAGAACAGAAGTACAAAAATAATTACATCTAATAAACAGTGTAATATATATGTCTGGGAGGTTGCAGTATAGTAGTTGGTCCTTAGCCTTGAATAATCAGAATTTCAGTCATCTAAATTATATATCCTCAAAGCAGTCTTGTTAAAATAGAAATTTGGATAATCAGTGAAAAAGGAACTTACTAAAGACAGAAATACCTCATTTAAAATGTTGCTAATGGTCAATTGAGAGCCATTTGTCCTCACAATAGCCAAACACTTAGGTTTCCTAATGTTTGAATACAATTTGGCAGCGGCCCCCAGTGCCAAATGCTATGTTCTCACAGGGCCAATGAGCACAGAGGTCCTGTGTGAGCATAGTCTTTGGTCCTGAGGACGTGATGTTGGAGTAACCTATGCCGCTGACCTTGACGGACTGTTTTGAAGTTGAAGGTCTGGAAGCCACCTGTCAATGCAGAAGAGTCAATGACGTCCACACCATAGTCACTCTGGCTCCGTCTATAAAGGGTGACACCAATGACGAGGACTGCAACAGCTACGACTGCAGCACCCAAGCCCGAGTACAAAGCAATGTCGCTGGCATTCTCAATGCCTGAAAGACACAAGAGAAATCCTAAGTGGCCAACATGGGCACAGAGCCAAAGAGCCACCCCATGATACAAAATGAAATGCTATTGGGTTTTTGGAGCTACTGCTCAAAGAAAATTATATATGCAGCTAGCCACAAGTTATACTCTCTTTCGCACAACAGTCACGTTTCTAAAATACCTTGTATAAATCAAAGGGATGCTAGTCAAATATCTTAACTGCATTCGGTAGCTTACCATGTAATAGAATCTTATAGACAATCAATTTTGCAAAGAATATAATATTTTCAAGTAAAAACAGGCAACTTCTTAGGAAGTCATATTTACCTAAACATTATTTTTTATAGTTTTATTAGAAGGAAAACACGAGACCCACATACAATGACAGAATATGGGTGAACGGTTTTACTTATATATGGCCTGGGCACATGCATTCACAGAGAGTGATGTAAGGTTAGAAGATAACACATGGTCTGTGAGTCAAAAGAGTAGACCAGAGTTCGCAATTAGGACTTTGAGCTGTGGCACACATCGTTCATTTTAAGAGAACACATTAATAGCATCCGTTGAGAGTATATACAATCATTATGAGAGACTTTCTGTTGTGAGATATGAAGAGGTCTTGGTCCTAGGTGCTCTATGTCCATGGCAAATGTTTTCTAGCACCAATTAGATGCTAGACTTGAATACTTTTTTTGTGGAAGAGGACGGGTCTCTAAGAGGGCACATGCTGTTTCTCCCATACCTCTCCTACTCCATCCTATTGAATGCATGGGCAAAGCAAAAATAAAAGCATTAGTTTGAATTGAGACTGAAGGTGTCTCCCCATCCCCCAAGATATGTTGTAGTCGATTTTCAACTCTTTTGCTCAGTGGGTATGGTTCATTCTTAAAGAGATGCATCATGACTATTATAATTCAGCATGAGGTTTATCCAAGACTACATAATCCTAAAGGAGGTGTAATCTTGGAAGGTGTGTGGAAATGGAAGGTGGCAAATGCTAACTATGTAATTAATCTCTCTACAGATTATGTGGTCAGTGCACTTAATAGGTCCAAAAGTAATTGCCGTGTCACCCTGTGCTGGGCTTGGAGAATAAAATAAACCCATTATATATTTACTTTGTAATTGCACAGCACTTACTATGCATTCACCGCACCCTAATTTGATGCTCATGTTATCAAATGAGTAATACTAACCACACAAGTAAAGTGAATTTATTTTCAACAAAGTTAGTGGACTGTAAAATAAGGTGCTGCCAAATTAAAGAGTGAACAAGGAAATCAAGCAGAACCAGTTCGGTAATAAGGCAGTAAACACAGAAAAATAATTTGCGAGGGAGAACACAATCACCCAAAAGGTCAGAGGATTATCAGACACTTTAAAAACAAAACTTTTCATTGATTTGAGAGAAAGAGGAAGGGAGAGAGAGAGAGAAAGATCAATGAGAGCAAAACAGGTGATTGGTTGCCTCCTGCATTCCCCCTACTGGGGACCGAGCCCACAACCCAGACATGTGCCCTGACTGGGAATCGAACTGGTGATCTTCGGTGCATGAGTTGACACTCAACCAACTGAGCCACACTGGCCATGGCTATTAGACACTTTTAATAACCACAATAGCCTAGGAGAAACAGGGCTGTGATTTAAGCTTTAGTTCCAACTTTGTGATGGCCCAAAGGAGAGACAGGAATGGAGGTATTTGTGGTTGTCTTCTTTGACCAACCAAAACAATAGGCACAATGGCTCATGACAAGTCCAAAGTTCCAACATCTAGCTGTGTCTCATAGGGGAAAAAGTTCCAACATCTGTCTGTGTCTTTGCTCCTCTGGATTCTCATCTTTATCTTTATTATCCAAACCCTGCTACCCAGGTTCCTTTGAGGGAATAATAAATTATCCTCAGAGGAGAGAGAGGACATGGAACATGACAGATACAGAAAGCCAGGGTACCAGGAGCAGTGAGAGAACTTTGGACTGAAACCATTGGCCTTTTCTCCCCTTCCCCTCCAGTTCCTTGGGCACCTATGACTGATGACACTTATCATCATAAAAGGCGCATCTGGGGAGAACATACCTGCTCAGCAACTGAGCACCTACAGAAAAACAGCCTGGCAGCGTACAGAACACAGCTGCTCTTTGGCTGAGTTGGCAAAGTACAGACAAAGACATCTTTAGCTTCCCAGGTCCTGAAATAGGAAGGGACAGAAGCCAGGAGGATGACCAGGGCAAATACGTCTGCTGAAAATGGACAACACTGGGCATGAACATTCTGGGACTAAAATGAGTAGCAAGAACAAGTTGTCTTTGCTCCTCTGGATTCTCATCTGTATCTTTATTACCAGGTAACCAGAATTATTCTCCCTTCAGATACAAATCCTGTGTTTAGAACAGGAATCTACATGTGCCTTTAGATTGAGGTTTAATGTATGATATGGATCACTGTGTTTCCTTTCTCAGGAATGTTTGCAGAATCTACTTGACTTAAGGAAATTAAATACTGAATTATAGAATTTAAAAAAATGAGTAGAGGGTTTTTGAAGATATAGTGGGTAAAGAAGGAAGAGACTTCTATGACAAGTCCCATTCATTATAAGGTTCTTCCCAGCACTTAGTGCAATCTAAAAGCCAGAAGTCAATGGACTTCTACATAAAGATAAACACAGTGGTATCTATTTTACAATAACAATCTGTCCTAGGAAGTACAAAGTTCAGGATCTAATATTTTCATTTATTCAGTATTTGTTGACAGCCAATCATGCAATGGAAATGAGGATGCATGGCTGAATTAATACATGGTCCATATTCTCAGCTGTTTCTTGTCTAAAAGTGGTAAATCCTGGTATCCAAGTGCAGCTACAGGTAGACACAAGTATTCAAAGCTACATGTGTATGTCTCAAGAGAGTGAACCAAACATCCTCACTTATGACTCAAATTCTTTGGAAGTTGGCTCACAGTGCTTCTTTCTTCTTTGTCTTCTTTCTTTGCTCTTCTTTTCTCTATCCACCTGCTTTTATTTAACCTCATTCTTTTATTTTCCTTAATTCCCCTCTACACCAATGTCTATTCTGTCCTTTCAAGAGAGTAGAGTGGTTTTCCCTGTAAGAATTTCTGTGTGCTTATAAACACTCACTGATTTTTCTTTTCACATATGTTCATGACTGGCCCAGAAGACCCTGAGGTTTAGTTCCACATTTTCCACCATGAGTATATGTGTGTCTGTGAGCACATGGGCACTTGGAGGGGAGCCACTGCAGAATCATCACATACATGTGTGCATATGCATGCACATAAGCACACATTCAGCTGTGGTCAGAACATCAGAAGCCACTACCAATCCTTCCCAGGGGAACTGCTCTACCGTCATGACCACATGGTGCGGGCACTTCCCAGGGCCTGACAGCTTCTCCACATTCATTCCTGTGCTACTCCTCTTCTTTGCTGCACTGCTGTATGTCCCAAATGCCATGGTAATTAATTTACTGATAGGTGGATGCTTGCTAGTGAAAGGTCCTGTTTACTTTCATATTACAGTGACAGGTCATTGTCATACATCCTTCACCCCAGCAGGCATCTAGGCATTACCCATCTCTATCTACCTGTCAGGTGACAGCTGAAGGTCCCCCCGCCCCCCAAGAAAGTAACTCTGTCCTGGACAGTCTCACCCTCCCTGCCAACCTATGATCATCTAAACTCTTCTATCTCTTATGGTTCCTAGAACTCATTTTGGATGATACTTTTTATTGTTAAGTATCGGAATGCCAATGCATTCTTCCTTACTGCTTTAAACTTTTCAAAAGCAGTAGTATCTCTATAGTTGCCCCTGAGAAATTTTGCAAGTCATTGTGTGAAACTATTTATTAATTACTTGCCTTGCCTCAAACTATGGGAAGAGAAATATTAAAGGAATCACAGTCTGAGGTTAGTTTTAGAACCCCTGCCACAGGGACTCTATTTTCTTGTGCATTTATACACATGTGCATTTACACCTGTTTCCTCGCTCACATACACTTGTGTTGCTGGTTTCTTTGCTCAAGTGATTTTGAACAAAACCTTTGGTACCCCATGATGGATTGGGCTGTTCTGCCCTTTTTTTTTTTTTTTTTTTTTTTTTTTTTTTTGGTGGACACAGGATACTTTTCTGTGACTTTCTATTTCATAGGCAAAGCTTTACAAATTCATGTCTTATTGATTTTTTTTCCTGTGTTTTCATCCTTATTTTCCTCTACCAAAGAATCACAAAATCTTAGGTAAAACTTGGAAGGACCCAGCCTGGTGGCAGGACAGATTGTTGTGTACAAGCTATAGGTCAGAGACAACAAACAAATAAAACATCTGAGAACTGACTGAGAAATCTCAGGTATCTTCAAATTGTTCAGAAAATACTACGGAACATGTTCAATAGAGAGTTGGAAACTAGGCCCCTGGCAGGGAAATGTTTATGGGTTTATTTGGGCTGGAGAAAAGAGCTGTAAAGTGAGTTGTGGTGATCTTTAATGCAGAAAGAGTTGTTATAAGGAAAGAACTGGCCCACCGTAGGTGCTCAATAACCCTTCATTTATGCTGAAGCTAGTAACCAACGCTTTCGCCATCTCTAACAGGGATGAAAAGGAAGACGTGGCCTTTTATTACAGCAACTGGGACTCTGGTTAGATATTAAAATGACCTTTTCTACAATGAGGGTTGTTAAAAAACTTCACTGTAAATCTGAGGGAGATTGGAAATCTCCTTTCAGAAAGTCTCTAAAAGACAGCATGAATTTACAATAGTCTGCAGTTATTTATTTTTGGGGTCAAGGCTGGTGAGAGGAGCTAAATGACCTTTTAAAGCACCTTTGAACTTCACAGTTCAAGGAAGAGGCATTAACAAGTTCGATGGCTTTATGAATTACAACCATCTTAGTCATTTTTACTAAGCAGTGTCCCCAAAGGATTAAATAGAAGGGCCGTTTACTTAGTTTGCCTTTATCTCTGTACTTGACTCCCATCTGAAAGACATATTAATGCCATTGTTAATGGAAATTTAACTTAATTCCCATGGTATAAGCTTAACTATATATCAGGTTAGAATCTATTTTACAGGATTAGGTAGCGACACAAAATTAGTGAAAGAGCATAGCAAATGCCCTTCAAAACATGCTATATTTTTCTACCTCCTATTAGATATAGAATGACCATAGATCCCATTTCGTAAAAACAACAATAACTTGAACTGGTCTATAGAGGAGACAGTGAATTACTAAGGCATCCACACAGTAAGTATTCACAAAAAGAAAGGTGTGAGAGAGGCTAACCAATGGACAATTAAAGAACCATCTGCTGTTCTGGACCTAGAAGGCTATAGCCTTCTCATGAACCCCACCCCCAAGTCTCCACCCCAGGCAATGCTGTGGATACAGAGTGATACGCCAAAATATTAACTGCATGCTGAAATACGATATAACCGAAGTCATTGTTAGAGCTATTTATACTTGCTGTCACCTACAAGCAACATTTTTTTTTTAACACATGAGAAAATAGCTTTTAAATGGTCAACCATTGTGAGCAATTCCAATTATATTTGCATTCCTTGGAAAATCTTAACCCCTTTTACCAATCAACATCTCAGCTTCTTTTTCAATCTCCCATCCTCAAAAACATTATTATTGTGGTGATTGTTACTTTATTGTTCTAGTTAATGACAACAATAGCAAATTCTTAAGTAGTGCTTACAATATTATATGCCAGGTACTGGCCTAATACTTTACACTTATTAACTCATTTTGATCTTCCAACAACCTGTAAAAATGTCCCCATTCAAACATGTAAACCAAGGCAAGAAAATCACTTGCCTTGCCCAAAGCTTCCTGATTGGTAAGGAGCAGAGCTGGGATTCAATCCCAGGCACTTTGGTTCCAGAATCAATGGATTAGGATAGGCTCAGCCCCTCTCCAGCTGTTAACCCCTGGCCTTCAGATCACTCTACTGACTACCTCTGGACCACAAGAGTAACCCAGTAACTGAGCATTGTTTGTGCTCAAATTTTTGAAACTATAGATGTGACCACATTCTCATCCCACAACCAAATCTATTTGAAGATGTTATAGTTCCTTTTTTACAGATATGACATAAGGTAGAAACCACGCAAGACTTCGTAATTAGACAATGACAAAGCCAGGGATTAAATACATATCTGTCTTCACTCCCAAGCTGCTTATCTATTTCTCTGCGTGGCTTCCTAGCCCCTTCTCTCTGCTCTGTATATGCCTGCGCCAGGTTACCTTGCCTTGCTTGGAGGAAGTCACAAACCCTATTGGCTAGCTGGGCCTTATTACAGCTGAATAATGACTTCATTCATGTTCCGTGACCAAAAACATGTTTCATTAAAACAGTTACTCTGAACTTTGTTTCCTTTCTCAGGACTCCTGCTTCTCACTGGCCCTCTTTTAGGTGAAAAAATAGAGGTTCTCCCATGTGGGTTCTCTGCCCTACAACTCCAACTTCCTTTGCTTCCTCAGGCAGTCTTTCTTTCCTCTTCTCTGCTCCCTGCAGAGCTGCTCCTCTTCTGTGTCAGGGAGCCCTGATCACATCCTCTCCTGCCTCCACTGGGACCTGCCCTCATTCATTATTCCCTGTTTGTCTTGCATCTTCAAAACTTTCCTTCAACTTCAAGCCTTGCCCTTTGCCTATAAACATAGTCTAGTTTCCCTAATCACCCCTCCCCAAATCCTTGCTGCAATTCATTTCCTAATAAATTTATCACAGATGCAGCCTGCTTTACACCCATAAATCCTTTGCTCTTTGTTTGAAAAGAACTTTAAGCAGTTTTAACATTAAACATTTCTTAATACATGTTTCATAATTTTGCTAACCTTTTACCCTCTGCCCCTGTTAAAGGAATAAGTTGAATATAAAATAAGAAAATGTTTTAGGAAAAGTTTCACTATGCAAAGGGAAAACTTGTCATCCAACTACCCTTTCTCCAAAAGTAGCTACGCTGGTTAGCATCTTTGAGACCCTTTCAGGAAAATAAAAAAGTAAATGTCCTTCATTTATTTTTCTTTACCCTAAAGGCTCCTTTACTGTACTTTGCTTATTTTCCATGTATAATATCTTGTAGATCTATCCTTATCAGAACCCACAGGACTACTTCATTTCTTCTTATATTTGCCTAGCCCAGTGGTCGGCAAACTCATTAGTCAACAGAGCCAAATATCAACAGTACAACGATTGAAATTTCTTTTGAGAGCCAAATTTTTTAAACTTAAACTTTTTCTAATGCCACTTCTTCAAAATAGACTCGCCCAGGTCGTGGTATTTTGTGGAAGAGCCACACTCAAGGGGCCAAAGAGCTGCATGTGGCTCACGAGCCGCAGTTTGCCGACCACAGGCCTAGCCCATTGACAGGGTGTAGGATAATTTGACAAGCTCACTATTTCTATATCATCTGATTGTTCCCTCTAAAGTCTGTCTTTTGCCCAAAGAGCTGTCCAAAGGTTATTTTCAACAGCAATGCTCTCTGTCATATTCTCTGCAGCAGTAGACAACAATAACCAATCTACCTTCTAGGGGGAAAAAGTCCCTTAAATTTGATTCTCCTACCTTCTCCTTTCTTATTGTTTAGTAACTATCCTTCAGTCTCATAGTTCTATAAATGGGCTTTAAAGTTAGGTCTTGGCCTTTCTTCCTTTCTCTGTGCTTTCCTACTTGGGTAATCATTCACACACCAGCAGTGCTAACTATTCCTTAATGCCAATTAGTTTCCCATCAAGATCTCCTGTCTGAGATATCATCCCACATTTCTGTCCTTGGTGGACAAAACCACCTGCATGTTGTACTACATCTCAAATTTGTCATCTGCTTAGAGGAAGTCACAAATTCATCATTCTTATCTCATTAAATATTTTCCACTCACATACCTTAATGATTTTATCTCCAGGGCCGCCCACATTTCAATTTCAACAGTTGATGCCCACACTGCAGTCTGTGTTACCTAGTATGCATGCTCCCAGTCTTTGATCACTGAGCCATTTTACACATGCATTACTCTTCCCAAGCTTGGTTCTGTTACTGCCACTCCAATACCTTTCTGTGATTGTGCTATGAGTCCATTCCAACAGGAAGTTATCTTATAGCTCAAAATACTTTATGTTCTGCCCCATCCCATTTTTCAACTGCTTTGGCCTCTTCTCATCTATATGAACCCTACTCTGACCAAATGTGATTACACACTTTTTTCAAGTAGACCTAACACATCAGTGGACTTTTTGCCCTTTTACTCAAAGGCTCTGCCCCACCAATATGCATTTCAATTCTAATAATTCCACCAAAATTGGCAATAAAGGGAATCTAATTTATAAAATATTTCTTTTTTTAATTTAATAAATCTTTATTGTTCAGATTATTACAATTGTTTCTCCTTTTTCCCCCCATAGCTCCCCTCCACCCGGTTCCCACTCCACCCTCTGCCCTTCCCTCCCCGCCACTGTCCTCATCCATAGGTGTACAATTTTTGTCCAGTCTCTTCATGCACCCCCATACCCTTTCCCCCTGAGAATTATCAGTCCACTCCCTTTCTATGCCCCTAATACTATTATATTCACCAGTTTATTTTGTTTTTTAATTCACTTGATTTTTAGGTTCACTTGTTGATAGATATGTATTTGTTGTTCATAATTTTTCTCTTTACTTTTTTCTTCTTCCTCTTCTTAAAGAATACCTTTCAGCATTTTATATAATACTGATTTGGTGGTGATGAACTCCTTTAGCTTTTTCTTATCTGTGAAGCTCTTTATCTGACATTCAATTCTGAATGATAACTTTGCTGGGTAGAGTAATCTTGGTTGTAGGTTCTTGCTATTCATCACTTTGAATATTTCTTGCCACTCCCTTCTGGCCTGCATAGTTTCTGTTGAGAAATCAGCTGACAGTCGTATGGGTGCTCCCTTGTAGGTAATTAACTGTTTTTCTCTTGCTGCTTTTAATATTCTCTCTTTGTCTTTTGCCCTTGGCATTTTAATTATGATGTGTCTTGGTGTGGTCCTCTTTGGATTCCTCTTGTTTGGGGTTCTGTGCGCTTCCTGGACTTGTAAGTCTATTTCTTTCACCAGGTAGGGGAAGTTTTCAGTCATTATTTCTTCAATTAGGTTTTCAGTATCTTGCTCTCTGTCTTCTTCTGGCACCCCCATAATTCTGATGTTGGAACGCTTGAAGTTGTCCCAGAGGCTTCTTACACTATCTTCAACTTTTTGGATTCTTTTTTCTTTTTGCTTTTCAGGTTGAGTGTTTTTTGCTTCTTTGTTTTTCAAATCTTTGACTTGATTCTTGCGTTCCTCTAGTCTGCTGTTGGGTCTCTGTATAATATTTTTTATTTCAGTCAGTGTATATTTAATTTCTAGTTGGTCCTTTTTCATATCCTCAAGGGTCTCGCTAAATTTATCGGCCTTTTCTAGGATATTCTTGAAAAGCCTTATAACTGTGGTTTTGAATTCTATATCCAGTCGTTTGTTTTCCTCCATTTCTTTTGTTTGTGATCTGTTTCTTTGCCTCCGCATTTTCGCTGCTTCTCTGAGTTGGTAGGGTAGCTTTGTGTGCTAGGTTTCCTATATGGCCCAAGGGGTTGGCCTCCCCAGTTAACCTGAGGTGGACACTCTTGGTGCAACCCTTTGTGGACTGTGTGTACAGCCTTGTTGTAGTTAAGTCTTGATTGTTGTTGATATCACTGGGAGGAATAGACCTCCAGGCCAGTTGGCTGTGAGGATCAGCTGTGTCTATGCTGGGAGAAGTTTGGTCCTGGAGACAGCCTTATAGGATTAGACTTGCAAAATTGCAAAGGCCTCTGTGCTCAGCTTGGATGGGGCAGAGTCTCAGGGTGGAGCATACAGTCTTGGCTTCCCGTCAGCCCTGCCCTTGCGCGCATGCCTTCAGACCTCTGCCTTCCGCGACTCCCCTGAGTTTCTGCCTGACAGTCCAGATTCCCCCTGTAAGAGTGTGGGTCCCCAGGGGCTAGCCCGGAACTGGGGTTCAGTGCAGTCGGAACTAGGGTTCAGTGCAGTCAGGAGCTTCCAACTCCCTTCCACTAGGGAATGCCTGCGGCAGCCTCTGCATTCAGCTTTCTCTGCAAGCACTCGCGTGTGCACATGTGCACGCCTCCAGACCCGCCACAGCTCCCCCAGGTCTCCGAGTCTCCATGTGCCTTTCTCTCTACCTGACAGTCCAGACTGCCCCTGTATGAGCTTGGGTCTACAGGGTTTCAGTGCAGTTGGAACTGGGGTTCAGTGCAGTCTGGGGCTTCCTTCCCCCTCCCGCCAGAGAAAGTCAGCCAGGCACTCAGCCGCCCTTCCTCTCTGCATATCTGCATACATCTCAGTACCTCAGCCCTCCTTTGCTGCTCTTCTGATTCTCCGTGAGCTTTCCTCTTTCCTTCTAGTTGTAGAATTTCCACTCAGCCAGCCTTCCTGAGGTTCTGGATGATGTTCGTTCTGTCTTTTAGTTGTAGTTTTGAAATTGTTGTGCGAGGCAGCAGTTTAGGTGCTTACCTATGCCGCCATCTTGGTTTCTCCTCAAAATATTTCTTGATAGAGGCAAGAAGACATGTTTTATTCTCCATTTTAAATTGCCAGATTTAGCAAATAAAAATATGACAGTTAATTTTGAATTTCAGAGCAACAAAATAATTTTATTATAAGTATTTCCCATGCAATAGTTGGGACATGCTAATGCTAAAAAGCATTGGTTGTTTATCTGACATTCAAATTTAAGTAGGAGGCCCTTTAGTTTTATCTGGTAACTACATTTGGACTGCAAAAAACTGTGCTTTCCCCCGTCAGATAGAAAGACCAAGTTAAAATGGGCAACAGAATAAAAAGAACAGGATTTGAACTCCAGACCTTGAAAAAATGACTTTATTAACGATATTAACTCTATAAACTTTGAATATACTAACAGGTGGAGAGATGGGTCCTGTGAATTCACTTAAATAAGTAACCTGCATTTTTCTGTTGCTGAAGAACATGTTGGTTTACTACTTATTTGTAATTTCTGTGCTTAGTTCTAAGTTATTTCATGAGCAAAATCCTATATCATGCCCATTAAGGGCAGAGTCAACCATATCATTGAAAATAGTAGTAAGAAAAGACATATGCTTATGATGGGATAAAAACGAGATAATAAGAAAACTGAAAGTGGTAAGAACTATAGATATTGCACATGTATATGGGTTGAATTGATTCACAGTAGGAACAATTTTGAAGGATAAAGCAAGTCATGCAATTTGTGTTAAGTGCTATAGTTATGTAATCGAAAATAATCAGCAGGAAATGAAGGAAAATGATGGGCAAAATAGAAAATAAAAAAGGCATGGCGAAAAGATCAGCATTGAAGTCTGTAATGTAATGTTAGCATAAAAGAGCTTAGGAGTCTGTTGGGAATTTAAAGGTATCGCCCAAAGTTGCAGACACGATTCTACTATAGAGGAAGCTGGTATATCCTGGGAAAATATGCAGAATGGAATGTCTGTGAGTGAGAAGAGCATTCCCAGTTTTCAGACTTTAAGGACACAATCAGGCTATTCTGGTGGGAATGCTTCTGGGAGGCATACATTTGGGCTTTAAATGATTATTAAACAGTGTTTCCTTCCCATTTTCTCAAAACATTTATCATCTCTTATTAGCTTGTATTGAAATTGTGGGGAAGCAACTTTTCATATTTTTCCCCATCAAGCTTCACTGGGCAAAGACTATTATGTGGAATAATTGCATAATAAATATCTGCTACCTGAATGGGCAGCAATGGATATATAGAAGCAAAGTCTTTATTTTCACCTTAACAATAAAAGGCCCGCACGAGGAGTTAGCAGGAAGATGTCAGACCACAACTTAACAAATAATTATTGAATATCTAATGCATACTAGGCACAGCAGTGAATGCTACAGGTGTAAGTGTGAATGACTATCCCGTCTACCAGAAGGCAGGGCTTTCTGTCTATCAGAAAGGGAATCCAGGCCAGAATAAAGGTACTGAAAATATTCTTAAGAAAGAGGGAAATAATCTGATAGTTGGCAAATTACAAGAATAACTAATTCAGACTTGGTGGGGTGTTGGTGAAGGCCTAGCAGAAATGACACCTAAGCTGAATCTGGGAGGAAGAAAAAGTTAAACAGGTGTAGGATTAGGTGAGGAAAAGTTTCCAAGCAGAAGTAACAGAGTGTACTAGTATAAGGTATCATATGCCAAATTGGGCATACCATATTCTGAAAACTAAGAAGCTTTGTTTGGCTGAAAAATATAAAGTGGTGAGAGGGCAGGAAGAAAAATGCTAATAATTAAGGTGATTAAGAAAAACTAATGTGATTTTTTTAAAAAAAAGTTGAGATCAGATCATAAACATATTACTTACTTTGGACTTCATCTTAAAAGTAATGGTGAGCTATTGAAGAGGGTTAAACACAGAGATGATGTCACCAGAATTTATTTTAAAAAGATCAAATAAATTGATGTAGGGCAAGAATAGACACAGGGAGGAAATTGTAGAAATCATGGTTAGCAATGAAGATGGCCTGAACTTTCAAACTTTTCTGGGCTACCATTTCCTTATCATTTGGTTTTTCTCACACTATGCTGGCTGTTACTTTTCTGTTTTCTCTGCAGTGACTTCTGACCTCTTCTACATCTAAGTGTTGATATCCTCGAGGGCTCAGTCCTCAGACCTCTTCCCTTCTCTATTCGCACTCATTATCCGGTGATCTCATTCAAACTAATGGCTTTAAATATCATCTGGAAACGGACAAGTCCCACATTTATGTCTCTAGCCAGGACTCACCTCTGACCTCTAGGCTCATGTTTTCAACTTGCCTATTCAACCTCTCCATTTTGATGTTTAATAGGTATCTCAAACTTGGCATTTGTAACACTGAAGTCTTGTTTCCTCAGAATTTACTATGTCAAATTTTTCTCTTGTCAGAAATGGCAATGCCATCTTGTAGTTGCATAGCTAAAATTTTGGAATCATTCATAACCCATTTAGGCATGTAATACCTTCTACATTCTGTTACTTCTGCCTGAAATTTCTTTCCTTCAACCTAATCCTTTTCTTTTAATCTTAATAGCCAGTCTACCAGCAAATCCTTTGGACTCTGCCTTCAAAAAATATGTAGACTATGTTGTGTTTTGACAATTTCTAATGCTATCTATCTGCCTCAAGCCACAATCATCTTGAAACTGGATACTGTATATGTCTAGATAATTGTCATAGATTATTGTTACAATAGGTCATTCTAAGAGGTTTCCTTGCTTCTGGTCTCATTGTATGTTTACACTCAACACAGCAGGAACAGTTTATCCTTAAAAATATTCAGCCACTTCACCAAGGATAAAAACCCTCAAAGGCTTTCACCATCTTGCTCAACGCAAAGGTCAAAATCATTACAATGGCCTGTACTACACTTGGCCATTTGTCCCACATCTCTGATCTTAGTTATAGTGACTCCTCCCTTTGCCACTCTGCTCCATACATCCTGGCCTCCTTGCTGTTCCTCAGACAGTCCAAGCAAGCCTCTACCTCACAGCTTCTGTTTCCTGCTGTTCCCTTTGCTGGGAATGCTCTCCCCCCAGATAGCCAGATGTTTGTTTCATTGCTTTTCTTCAGGTCTTTTCTGAAACGTAATTCTATTACAGAGAACTTCCCCAAACACCTGATACACATAAAAGCAACACCCCCTCCAACCTTCCCTGAGTCCCTTACCATACTTTATTCCTCCTCACAACATGTGTCCCCAACTCCATGGTGCTTAGCACTATATATTTTCTGGATTGTTGTTTCCATCTCCCCTCACTAAAATTGTGAGCTCCGTGGAAGCAGAAACTGTATCTGCTGTGCTAGGTGCCAACCCTCCACCACCTAGAACATTTCCTAGCACGGGGTAAGAACTCAATAAATACCTGTTGAGCCCTAGCCGGTTTGGCTCAGTGGATAGTGTCCACCTTCAGCCTGAAGAGTCCTAGGTTTGATTCCAGTTACTGGCACTTACCTTGGTTGCAGGCTTGATCCCCAGCCCTGGTTGGGGCGCTTGTGGGAGGCAACCAATGGATATGTCTCTCTCACATCAATGTTTCTCTGTGTGTGTCTATCTCCCTCTCTTCCACTCTTTAAAAATAATGGAAATATATCCTCAGGTGAGGATTAAAAACAACAACAACAACAAATAAAGTATATAAATACCTGTTGAATTAAATGGAGTGATGTATATGAATAGAATGAAAATGGAAAAAGTTGATGAACTTGAGATCTCTTTATGTGGTAGAACAGAATGATTTATTGGGTTCTGAGCAGGAGAAGGGAGAGCAAAAAGATAGAGGGGTCAAGAAGGCTGTCCAAGTTCCTAACCTAGACAACTGAGTCGCTGGGCTACTATTCATTGACCTAGAGAAGACAGGAGCAGTACTGAATTAAGAATAGGGACAAACAAGGATACATTCAATTTTGAAAAAGTTGAAATTAAGGTCATTGAGAAATACTCAGCTAGAGATGACCTGGAGGTAGCTGACTCTGGCACTACTCGTTGGATTCATACTTAACTGTTAGATACAAACAACTCTGTGTAAAGCAGATGAAGAGAGAATCTGTGGTTCTGACCTACTTTCTAAGGAGAAGCTAAATTATTTTCACCCCTAAGATGAACTCGCTGAACTAGTCACTGCTCAGGAGCTTACAGCCTCTCCAAAAGCCACATCCCTAAGGCTCCCAGAAATCTCATTGTCTGACTGCAACCATTTCTCAGTCTGACTCTGGGGGTGCATGTTTGCCAGTCAGAGCCTACTATATTTTACTGCACCTCCTGACATTGTTACACAACATTTATTGAAAGCACATTTGATGGTAATGAAGTTTCTATTAACTATGATTAAATCTCATAAAGCACCTGAAGATAATTTAAGATGTGCAGAAGCAGAAAATGAAACATTCAGCTCAGTACATTAGAAAACGTAATTGATTAAATTATCTCATTTACAATAAGTGCTTTCATGAGCTATGCACTGCACATATTTTCCCCAGTTTGTCATTATGATTTGCCAACAGATATCTGAAGATTTCACTTTCTTTTTTTTCCTCTCTCTTTTAATTGAATTTATTGGGGTAACTGCGGTTAATAAAACCATATAGGTTTCAAGTGTACAACTCAACAAAACACCATCTGCATACCACATCATGTGCTCATTACCCAAAGTCAAATCTCTTTTACCCACTATTTATCCCCCCTTTGCTCTCTTCCACCTGCCTCTCCCCCTCAACCCCCTCCTTCTGCTTTCCCTCTGGCAGTCACCATACTGTTGTCTGTGTCTGTTTTGGGTGGAGTTTTTTTGTTGTTTGTTTGTTTTTTTTTTTCTTTTTACACCTCCATGCAACTGTGTGTGAGACTCTGAGTGATGTTTTCTTGCTACGGATCCTGTGCACAGCTATATATAGGAACAGGTTGTTTCTCAATTATCTTCATAATTGACTTTGATTTTGCATCAGTGATGATTCATGCACTCTTCAACCAAGCCCCTCTTTCACTGAGCAACCGCAGCCTGAATTTGTATAATGCATGCCTAACCATGCAGCTTACAGAACCCCGGTTGGATTCCTCTGGGAGCCTTTTGCAATCACATTGATTCTGTTAAGGTTTTATTTTTAGGAAATGACAAATTAAAACAGTTTAAGCAATTCGGTTGCAGTATCTAGCAATTAAGCTTGGTGTTCAGGAGCGAGAACCCCAAGCAAAAACCAATTCAGGAGTCCCCGAGGACTAGGTATAGCTACTGTGGGGTTTATGGCTGAAAGTACAGATGTAACCGAATTAGAATGGCACAGGACTCACAAATTAAGCATGAAATTAATTTTTAAAAAACACACATGCACTTTTAGGTAACTCTCACATGGGCTGCCACATGGATACCCATGATCTTGCTTGTGCTACACCCCAGAACTGGCAGGTGGCACAGGGTCTGTGAGCAGGTAGAAGTTGAGGGTCCACTTACCCAAGCTGCCACCCTGAGGTCTTGACTCAGGCACTAGCCAAATATGCAGTGACCTGTTCCCCTTCTCCCTCCCTCAACATGCACATATACAGACACACAACCACACATAAACAACCAGGTCTCTCCCCTCCAATCTGCCAGGGAGTTCAAAATCAAGCATACATGATGTAGGAGGGTTGCTACCAAGTACTAAAGATTACTTTATGGGCAGCAGACTGCATGGAAAAGAAGAAAGTTTGTTTTTGTTGTTCTGCAAAGATTTCAGACTCTGCAAGAAATGGCTTCTTTATATCTCAAGCCTAACTGAAGCAACATAATAAACTACGAACATAAATAGCTTTACTAACCCTTCTCTCGTGTTTCCTGACCCCTGTCCCATGATACCTATTTCTGTCTATCTTCACAGCCTCTTAATTCTTTCAAAGAAGGTGGCTAATAAGAGCTATTAACTCTCCAAAGCTATTTGAATTTTAATGCCCTAGGATTAAAAGATCAAAAACCATTCATTTTATACTAAAATGGGCAATACTGACCAGGGACACCTTCCACAAGATTTACAAACCGAACCTGCCAGGCCCTTGTCTCTCTTCCCTACTGCTAAGAAGCCTTGTGATCTCAATTATGCTTTACACCAAGCTTGTCAAACTCAAAGGCTAACTCGGGCCAAATAAATGAGG
Organism: Plecotus auritus; assembly: GCF_963455305.1. Classification (NCBI taxonomy): domain Eukaryota; kingdom Metazoa; phylum Chordata; class Mammalia; order Chiroptera; family Vespertilionidae; genus Plecotus; species Plecotus auritus. The sequence goes on along the minus strand of NC_137772.1, from coordinate 22,931,653 downwards.
CATGCGGCCCACGGGCCGTGAGTTTGACATGCTTGCTTTACACACTAATGGGCCGTGGGGAACATATTACAATGTAGATACTCCAGTGCCCCTCGCCCCGTACCAGGAATTCCAATTCCTTTGTTCTAGTCTGAGATGGGGCATATTTAACAAGCTCCCACCACATCCCAACATTCTCATGCATGTGGTCCCTGATCTACCTTTTGCGAAATATTTTTCTAAGACAGAGGTTCTCAAGCCTAGCTGTACACTGGAGTCACCTGGGGAGCTTCAAAAACTAGAGATTATTGGGGTCTAACCCCCCACCCCCATTTTTATTATACTGGTTTGGGGTATAGCCTAGGAATTGGGATTTTTAAAAGTCCTCTGTGTGGTCCTCAAGGTCAGTCAAGGCCTGAACTATAAGATGGAATGCTGAGCTGCCACCCATTCAATTTCTGCTCCTTTCCCCAAATCTACCACCTGCATAAGATAGAGATAAGGCAAAGGCCCTCCCAGGAAGCAAGCCTGTAATTACAGGGCTCCAGCCAGCACCACCCTCTCATTTCCAGTTTCTGATCCTTTTACTGTGGAATACTGGTTCCTCATTTACCCGCTTGCCATGGATTTAACAGTTTGCATTTCAGGCACCCCTTCCTCCTCCTAGGTAGAGAGGGGTGTAGTCAGGCTTATGTCCAAGTTGCTTTTCATGAAAGTGTGTGTTGATAAGTATTTATTAATTGTAATGCTGTAAATCTCTTCAGAAATGACAGTTGTAGAGAAACAGACTTACAGGCAGGCAGAATCAGGAGGAGAGATTTACTTTTATTCTGAGGGAGGGAAGGGGTGTGCATATTTCTTTCTGATTTAAACCTCTGATATGTGACTCCAAACCCAATGAGCAGAAGCCCCGAAAGCCCTGGATCTTTTGTACAAACTTCAGTTCTGTGTGGCTCCTAAGCAAATACAATGGTAAGGCAGCAGATATGAGAATAAATTATAGTCACAAGAGGAAAAAGAACTTACTTTGGGGTTTTATCTCATGAAGAGGTTTTTTATCTAAAAGAAAGAAAGAGAAAAAAGTTGCATTTAATAAATTTACATGGAGCAGATATATTTCCTATATCATTTGGTCTATCTCTATAAAGGAACATTTTGTCTATTTTTGCAGATAACATATAGATTATGTTGTCAGTATTTTTCCTTTTTGCTCTATTTCTTTATTTTTCTGTTTTGCAATCTTTTTTTAGGATGATTGCCTCATTCCTTTCTTTTTCCTCAGGCTTACTAGAGTTTCTTTCTGTTGCATTTGCTAGATTCTGATCTGCATGATGAGAGCTGTGAGCTTGCAGGCTGCCCCTTTTTATATACAGCCAGGAGACGGCTCAGGTAAGGGATGCTATTTCACTATATATAGTAGAAAAATGAACCAGTGAATAAATATTTAAAGGGATCCTGCCTTGGTCGGCGGTTATCATAGCCTGGATAAAAAGTTCCAAACTGTGTTGTTTATGCATTCTCCTTGGGTATGCATGCGGTATTGTGGGCATGTTTTAAGAAATCACACTTTTTTGTTTCATATCTCTATTAATTGTTAAAACATGCACAGTTTCTCTCAATGGAAAGGTGTCATTTTACAGCCATAATGTTGAACAGTGAAGCAGTCAGATGAGGTGGGTACAGAGAAAAGACATTCAGACTTTTACTGAAGCGGGGCCACAGGAGCCAGAGCCCAGATGAGATACTTTCTTAATTTTCCCCATTGCCTCCCATTCACCCTCTCCTGCCCTGTCTCCCATCACCGAATAACCCTGCAATAATTTTCTAAATCAATAGGAGACTGGGTGCCTGGGACTTACGCTGTTTTATACCACAGCCTCTCCACTCCCCATCTCCCCTGCCTGGTCCCATTCCTGCCAAGGGCTCCTCCACAATACAGAATCCTGGGAGGCCCAAACTTCAGACACCAAGGCCAAGGTTCCAGAAGATTTGCAAGGCGAGTCAGCCCTCTTACTAGTCCTTTCAAGGGCTCAGATGAAACAGTCAGACTCCAAGCACTGAGGCTGCTGCTAGGCGGTCACAGAACCACACTGTGATCGGGGGGACCTTGCAAGGTCACCTTGTGCTGCGCCCTTCCTCCGTTTGCCTGAAGGCGAGCCACACACGGGGTGAGACACTGTCATTTTGGATTATGTTTTAACCAAATCAAACCTAGTGCAGTACACATTTGAGAACTTCATAAATATCATCTCACTGACTGCACCATAACCTCTCCCAGGCAGATAGATGCAGCTCTACTCGGAATTCTTCATGGAATTCTTCCCCTAACCCAGTCCTTCACTTAATACTGGTTTTGACAGAAAGCCCTGGCAGTGTGATTTAAGTACATCTCCTGTGTGTTTTGCCATCTGATTTGTTAAGGGAGTAGCTGTTAAAAGTTGCATGTAAATCACACTCTTGCCAATGGGCCACCATTTTTTTCTTCTTCAATATATGCGGAAAGTTCACTGGCAAATGGCAATGTCTGGCAAATCTTTCTTTCAATGAACAATCCTCAAAAAAGATAATAACTTGTTCAAGTTGATATGCTCATATTCAGATTTTTATAGTCAGGTTTCTTAAAACAGGACAATATTCACATTCAGCTTATCACATCAATTTAATGCCACCAGCTTTCCCCAGAGCAGGTGACGCCTGGCGAAGTCCAGATGCTAATGCACTCAAGAATTAGAATAAAACCACTGTGGGGTCTAAACCTAACCTCAGTTTTTGCTTATTGCATGCTATCTGACAGCATTTGGCATGGGCACAGCGATGCTGGCAGGCCCGGGCTGAGCCATCTAACGTGATGCATTGCTAGGACTACACAGAGAGACATGCAGAACATCTGTTTAGGACCCTGGCTGAGCTAAACTGTATTATCTTCCTTCTAAACCACAGGAACGGAGGGTATGCCAGGTAGCAAAATGAAGCTCCATTAAAAATGGGTGCTATATATAACTACTCCCCAGAAAAATAAAATTGAATACAGCCAGGCTATGAAAAAATCAGGGTGGTGCATTCCACTGGATATAGCTCTGCAGGAAAAAGAGTGACTGAAGCTGACAAGCTGAGGGCAAAGGTCCCAAGATAGGCCTCAGGCCACAAGGCACATGGACAGGAGTGGGCATTTCCCCCCTGAACCAGCTCTGGTGCCCTCACTATTAGCAGTGTGGTGTTGTGGGATTAGTGCAAACTCTCAGAGCTCAGACAGGCTTTAAATATTGAATTGTTTGTATCCTATCTATGTGGTCTCAGTGTCCTTCTCCAAAGTAAAATGCGAATGATAATTTCCTTGAAGATTGATGCTGGCGACTAAACATGATGAATGTGAAGTGTGCAGCACAGGGCTGGCACAGGTGAAGCATCAATAAATGGTAGCTAATAACTAATATTATGATTTCAACATGTTGTAAATAGGATCATCCTTGTCACTTGTTCAGGGTGAAAAAAAAACACAACGGCATGATTCTTGGGGATGATTCACAACCCCACGTTCTAGTGCATTTCTGGGGTGCTGGAAAGGGAGTGAAGGCCCTTGTGGCTGCTTTATGAGACTGAGTCAAAACTTCAGTTTCCTGATAGGGATAAAAACGGGCAGGGACCAGAAGACCCTCGAGGGCTCGCTAGCTTTCACCCACCATAAATCAGCAGAATAACAAGCAATGACATTCCATTTGAAATCTATTTGACATGATTTCCTAGAGCAGAGCAAAATTTATTCCAAGAGATTCTGCTGGACTGTGGGATTTGTGGTGTGAAGGGCCAGGGAGTCTTGTGGGTCAGTGTGCAGACTCTCGTGGAAAAGGCTTGAAGCCTCTGGTGCCCAGGAGAGCTTTAGTCCTCTAGCGTCAGCATCAAAATTGGGTCCTGCTGTATTTTGTGAAATACCAGTCTCATGTCATCAACCTGATAGCATACAGCATTTCCCCCGCTTGAATGTCTGAACAGTCTCTAATCCAGTGGTTCTCAACCTTTTTAATGCCGTGACCCTTTAATACAGTTTCTCATGTTGTGGTGACCCCCAACCATAAAATTATTTTCGTTGCTACTTCATAACTATAATTTTGCTACTGTTAATGAATCGTAATGTAAATATCTGTGTTTTCCGATGGTCTTAGGCTCTACAGCAGTGGTTCTCAACCTGTGGGTTGCGACCCACAGGTTGCAGTCTCTAATCCAGTGGTTCTCAACCTTTTTAATGCCGCGACCCTTTAATACAGTTTCTCATGTTGTGGTGACCACCAACCATAAAATTATTTTTGTTGCTACTTCATAACTGTAATTTTGCTACTGTTAATGAATCGTAATGTAAATATCTGTGTTTTCTGATGGTCTTAGGCTCTACAGCAGCGGTTCTCAACCTGTGGGTTGCGACCCACAGGTTGAGAACCACTACGACCCACAGGTTGAGAACCGCTAGCAGGGTCGCCTAAGATCATTGGAAAACACAGATATTTACATTACGATTCATAACAGTCGTGACCCACAGGTTGAGAACCGCTGCTGTAGAGCCTAAGACCATCAGAAAACATAGATATTTACATTATGATTCATAACAGTAGCAAAATTACAGTTATGAAGTAGCAACGAAAATACTTTTATGGTTGGGAGTCACAACATGAGGAACTGTATTAAAGGGTCGAGGTATTAAAAAGGTTGAGAACCACTGCTTTAATCCATGAGCTTGAGAGAGGGCTTCCCATCAACCTCACTGTCTTATGCCAGGCCTGCCCACCCCACTCTTGATGTCCTTTTATTCTGTTTGTATAATCATTTTCTCACAAGGCGGAGGGCCATGCATCCACTTGGCCTTGGTCAACCAAATCCTCTCTGCTTTGATTTTACCTCTCTCCAAGGCCCTGTTCAAATGACCCCTTAGTAAATTAATCCATTAGGGCCATAGTTCTATTAATGTTGGCTGCACATCAGAATCACCTGAGGAGCTTATTTTTAAAAGAAAATACCCATGCCTGGGCCCCACTCCAAGAGCTCCTGATTAATTGGGGTTTGTGTTTTTGTAATTACTGAGGGCACCACCACTTCCTGGCAACACATCTGGGGGTTTGTGTACTGAACTTCTTTTGATCTCTGCCTCCCTAGGAGGCTTTGGGGTAGCTATGGTATCTGATGGGTCCAGAAAGATCCCTTTTGTATTCTGCAGACAGAGAAATGTAATTTTGAGCCAGTGGCAGCTGAGCTTCAGTTTGTGAAAATCAAAACTATTTGCCAAAGACCTAAGGTACACTGAGAGGTACCTTCTGGGTAAATGGACAGTGATAATAAATAAGTAAAACTCAGTCTTATTATTTGTGTACTCATAAGCTAAAAAACAGGAGTGTTGTTGTTTAGTTTTAGAATTTTAATAGTGTCTTAAATTATGTCATGTGTTCTTTAGGTTATCTATACAAGTCTAGGCCTTTTCACTTTATTTTATACTAGAGGCCCGGTGCATGAAAACTCATGCACTGGAGGGGGGTTCCTTAACCTGGCCTGCCCCCTCTCACAGTCCAGGAGCCCTCAGGGGCCGGGAGGTGACCCAGTGATCAGGGGAAGGCGACGCCCCATCACACCTCTGCTGCTGCCACTGCTGGCAGCATGAGCCTCAGCCAGCCCTGGTTACCTGAGCCTCAGGTGGCCCTGGACAGCTGGGCAGCCACCATCTGAGGTTTGCCTGTGCCTCAGGCTGGCTCTGGACGGCTGGGGGGGCTGAGGGGACTGTGGGACTCTAGAGGCAGGTCCGACCTTGCCGCGCGCCTGCCGCCCCGGTGGGGCTGAGGGGACTGGGTGCTGCCATCTTTGAGGGTGTGGCAGTCAATTAACATATTCCCTCTTTATTAGATAGGATATGCACTAGAGGCCCGATGCACAAAATTCGTTCAAGGGGCTCAGCCCTCGCACCCCAGCTTTGTCCGGAAGGTCGTCCGGCTATCTGGTCTAATTAGCGTATTATGCTTTTATTATTATAGATGAGATTATGTGCATGTGTATACTTACACATATATATTATCAGGAAACTGCATGAAATAGACAGTTATTGATCATTTTTACCTATAAAAACATGGAATTATCTTTTATATATCATTCTGTAGTATGCTTTTGTTTCCTAGTACTGTACTATAATGCAAATATTGCTTTGCATGTGCCAAATTTATGAGAGGGGGGAGAGAAAAAGAGACAGAACAATTTATGTATTTTTGATGGTGATTTGGTTCTTTTCCACCTTTCTTGCTTTCTTTGTTATATGGGATGCTCCTAAAGCATTTCCATGGTATCCATTGTTCTTAGGAGATATTTATAGCTGCACCCCTACCTTCCCTCCCACATGCCCACATCCAGCCTTATCTGTTATTTCCCAGAGAATAAACGTGGCCAGCTTCGTGCAGCCCACATGCTGCAGATCTAGGAGAGCAGGCCTGGGAGATGCAGCATGTGTGGACAGATGCAGTCAATCTCCAACCTATAGAATGGGCAAGGAAGGGGCTGCTTCCTAAAACCTGTGGGCTGTGATTATTTGAAATCAGTTCCTATGAGTTTTGACAACTAACAAGTTTTGACAACTTGATACCAGAGTCTGTGTTCTCTTTTGAGATTCAGGCATAGAGCCGCTCATTGAACACCCACCAGACAGATAGCCCAGACAGACACTCTTCACCAGGCAACAATCACAGATGTCATTATAGTTAATGATTACCATTTTCTTCTTCACTAAACCAGCCATGTCCGTTTCCATCTCCAAATATAATTTTTATGATTTCCTTCATTGATCATATTCTTTGAAACCTTTTTCATCCCACAAAAAAACATATTTGTTGATTATTTTAATGTGCCCTCCACAGTCTTAGTACTTTTAAATGGTTTAGGAGGTGCTTCTGAAGTCTGTGGAATTGTCAATCTTCTCTGCCCACTCCCTGTCACTGGGCTAATCCTCTAGCATCAGCACAAGGGATCTACCATGATTCCACTGCCCTAAGTCAAAGCCAACTGCCCTGCCTATCTTTATGGTCTCCTATTAGCTGATCCCACCGCAACAATTAGGACTTGGTTTCCACAGCACCTCCACACAGTTCATGCCCTAGTCTGAGCAATCCATTACCACTCCTGCCTATGCTGGTGCCTCTCCTTGGGATGTCCTTTTCCCTCCAAACCTCCTACGTAAAAATGTCCTGACTCCCAGGCATAGATCAATTAAAGCAAAACAAAAACTTTTCAATTAAAATTGATGTATTCTATTCATTATAATAATTTTAGGTGTACAACATACTGATTAGACATTTATAAATCTTATTAACTGTTCACCTGATAAGTCTAGTACCCATCTAACACAATACATAGTTATGACTATCTTTCCTATAGTGTACTTTATATCCCAGGGACTGTTTTTCTACTGGCAATTTGCACTTCTTAATTTCTTTACCCTTCCACACCAACCCCCCTGAAACCCCTCCCCCTGATTGACAATCAATTTGTTTTCTATTTCTGTGAGTTTATTTCTGTTTTGTTCATTCATATATTTGTTTCTCAACTTCCACATATAAGCAAATTTATAAGGTATTTGTCTTTCTCTGTCTGAATTATTCCACCTAGCATAACCCTCTAGGTCCATCCATGTTGTCACACATGGTTAAGATTTTTTTATGGGTTATATTCCATTATATATATGTACCGTATCTTATCTATTGGTCTATCAATAATCATTTAGGCTGCTTCCATACCTTGGCTATTATAAATAATACTGCAGTGAACAGTGGGGTGCATATATCTTTTCAAAGTAGTGTTTTGGATTTCTTCAAATATATATCCAGAAGTGGAACTGCTGGGTCATATGGTAGTTCTGTTTCCCATAGTGGCCACACTGATTTATAATACCACCAACAGTGCATGAAGATTCCTTTTTCCACATCCTGGCAAACATTTGTTATTGATTATTTTATTGATGATAGCTGTTCTGACAGATGTGAGGTTATATCTCCTTGTGATTTTAATTTACATTTCTCTGATTATTAAAGACTTTGAGTATCTTTTTATATGTCTACTGCCCATCTGTATGTCCTCTTTGGAGAAATGTCTAGTCATATCCTCTGCTCATGTTTTTAATCGAATTTGTTTGTGTTTTGGGTGTTAAGTTCTGAGTTCCTTAAATATCTTCTCTCATTGAATAGGTTCTTTGCATTTTGTTGATGGTTTCCATCACTGTGCAAAAACTTTTTTAGTTTGATAAAATCCCATTTGTTTGTTTTTTGTGATGTAAATTTTAGGATTATATGTTCTAAATCTGAAAAATGCCACTGATATTTTGATAGGAATTTTATTTTATCTATAGATTTCTTTGGATAGTATGGACATTTTAAAGATGTTAATTATTCCTATCCGTGAGCACTTATGGCCTTCCATTATTTTCAAATTTTTCAATTTCTTTCTTTAGTATCTTATAATATTCCAATTACAAATCTTAAATTTTTGGTTAAATTTATTCCTAGGAATTTTATTCTACTTGATGCAATTGTAGAATAGTTTTAATAATTTCTCATTTTGATAGTTTATTAGTATATAAAATATTTGTCAGTTTATTTTGTTCATTGGATTCCACATTAAGTGAGATTTCTTTGTAATTCTGTGGTGTTAGTTGTCACTTCTCTTTCATTTCAGATTTTATTTGGGCCCTCCTTTTCCCCCCCTTGATGAGTCTTGCTATAGTTTTATCAATTTTGTTTATCATTTCAAAATACTGTCTCTTTGTTTCAATGAACTTTTCTATTTTTTTAGACTACTTTGTCCCCCCACCCATCTGATCTTTATAATTCTCTTCCTTTCCATTTCTTTGGACCTCTCTCTCTCTCTCTCTCTCTCTCTCTCTCATTCCTTTAGTTGTGAGGTTAGATTGTTTATTTGAGGTTTTTTGTTTGTTTGTTTGTTTTTTTAGTGCAGGCCTGTATTGCTATAACTTTCCCTCTTAGAACTTCTTTGGCTGTGTCCATAGATTTGGGATCTTTGTTTTCATTTTCATATGTCTTGATGTCTCTTTTGAATTATTCCTTGATCTCGTTGTTAACCCATTCATTGAATGTTATTTAGCTCCTATGTGTTTTTCAGTCTTTTTCTTGATTTCTAGTTTCATACCATTATGGTCTGAGAAAAAGCTTGATAAAATTTCATTTTCCTTAAACTTACTGAATCTTGTTTTGTGTCCTAATATGTGGTCTATACTAGAAAATGTTCCATGTTCACTTGAAAAGAATGTATATTATGCTGCTTTGTGGTGAAATGCTCTGATGATATCAATTAAATCCATCTGATCTAGTGTGTCAGTTAAGGCAGCTGTTACACTGTTGATTTTCTATCTGGAAGATGTATTCACTGATGTCAATGGGGTGTTAAAATCCCCTCCTGTGACTATATTACTGTCAATCTCTCCCTTTATGTCCATCAAGATTTGCTTGATATATTTAGGGGCTTCTATGTTGGGTGCATAAATGTTTACAAGGGTTATATCCTCCTTTTGGATTGATGGCTTTATCATTATGTAGTGTCCTTCTTTGTCTCTAACTCTTTTAACATTTGACTTGAAGTCTATTTTGTCAGATGTAAGTATTGCTGCCCCAGCTTTTTAAATTTATTTCCATTTTCATTAAATATCTTTTTCCATCCTCCCTTTACTTTTAGTCTGTATATCTTTCATTTTGAGGTGGGTCTCTTGTGGACAGCATATACATGGGTCTTATTTTATTATCCATTCAGCTACCCTATGTCTTTTGTTTGGTGCATTTAAGCCATTTGCATTTAAAATGATTATTGTTGATACATATTTATTGCTATTTTATTCTTTTAACTATGCCCTCCTTTTGTGTGATTCAATTTCTGGGAATATATCTGAAGAAACCCAAAACACTGATTCAAATAATATATGTATCTTTATTTCATTGCAGCATTATTTACAATAACCAAGCTTTTGAAGAAACCCAAGTGCCCATCAGTAGATGAGTGGATAAAAAAGAAGGAAATCTTACCTTTTGCAACAGCATGTTTGGACCTGGAGAGTATTATATTAAGTGAAATGAGCCAGTCATAGAAAGACAAGTACCATATGATTTCACTTATATGTGAAATTTAATGTACAAATTAAACTAACAAACAAAATAGAAACAAATTCATAGCAACAGACTGGCAGCTGTCAGAGGGGAGGACTGATGGGGGACTGGGTGAAAAAGGTGGAGAGATTAAGAAAAAAAACCTCATAGGGGTGATAGAAGAAGATAAAATGGTGAACATACAATACAATAGATTTTAATGACAAATACACTTATTTTAATAGATACACTAGGAAATTTTTAACTAAATATATATAGTGTCACACTGTCAGTACCTTTGCAGGTCATGAAAAACTTAACTTTTTCTGAAACAGGAATCCCTTTACTAGAACACACACACACACACAATAGTTATTGTTTTTACTATGGATGCTAAATGCTTTGAATGGATTTGCCTATTTCCTCCTAAAAAAACAAAACACACCCTTTCTATGAGGCACTATTATAACATTTATTTTATAGATTAGTAAATTAAGGCTTAAGAAACTTGCTCATAGTGTTGTAATCAAAATTCAAACTCATGAAATCTGACCCCCAAACTCCTGAGTTTTCAACCTGTTCTTTTCTAAATGGGGTTAATGTTGAATCCTGTAGGCCCAGCTCATTTATTTCTTGCAATTCTAGGTTCATGTCTATCCCTAATTTGCAAACAGGATAACCAGTATAAACTGAGAATCATAGAGGGCAGTGGAGGGCTATTCACCCTTTGCTCTGAATGCCAAATCAATGCAGATCCATCCTGGGTCAGCCTCATGGAAGTTCAACCTCTTGTCTTCAGACAATGCCTAGTTCAGAACTGCTGCCTTCCCTGTGCTTCTTAGGCATATATTACCTACAAAATATTTTCACTTTTGCTATAATGATTTGCATTTCCACCAACTTTCTGGTTGTATGGCTAAAATTTCATTTCCTTAAGAAATGTTTTTAAGTTTTCTAATAGGTTTTCTGTCTCCAGTTTACATTATCATGGTGATTGGTTCTTATTTGTCTCTTTAATTTCCTTGGGTTTTTGTTTCATTTTGCTTTGTTTTTGTCTTTTTCCACTTTAAGTAATGTGATCTTGTTTCTGCTCTCCAGATGCCCAAATTTAATTTTAAAGTCCTTCCTATTTACAGTGGAGGTGTTTTATTTCAATTCTTCTTCTAAAGTGGATAAAGTGAACAGGATGTGCCTGAGAGAAACTGCCAGAGATCATGTTTCTGAAGCAAGACATAGCACTTCCTGTCCAATTCCACCAAAATAATGTAAGCCGAGTATAAAAAAAAGTACATATTGATATATGTTGGGAAGTAAATAATATAGGAATAGAAAAAAGTGGATAGAAGAGAAATGAGGGCAAACTAAATACCTTGATTTCTATTGGCTGAAAAATAAATTCTTTTTTTTTTTTAAATATATTTTATTGATATTTTACAGAGAGGAAGGGAGAGGGATAGAGAGCCAGAAACATCGATGAGAGAGAAACATCGATCAGCTGCCTCCTGCACACCCCCCACTGGGGATGTGCCCACAACCAAGGCACATGCCCTTGACCGGAATCGAACCCGGGACCCTTCAGTCCGCAGGCTGACGCTCTATCCACTGAGCCAAACCGGTTTCGGCTGAAAAATAAATTCTTACCTTGGTTACTCTGTCATAACTATGTACATGTAGCACAGGTCTATGAGAAAATAAAAATGGTGATATGGGGAAATTTCCTGGATAAAAAAAGGTATCTTAACTGTTTTAGATCCCTTGCTCCTCAAGGAAAGCTTCACAGCTATGATACCCCTCCTTATTCCTAATGAGTATACTGTGAGTGTGGGACCTGTCCTTTTCGCATCTCCACTCCTCCTACCAGTCTTTTGTGGTTTCTTCTTTACATCCTTAAAGAGTTCTGTTCAGCTAGTCTTCAGGTGGTTCTCAATGATCATAGGTCTATAATTTAGTTGTGATTTTGATGTGATCATGGAGGAGGCCAGCACTGCATTTACCTATTCCACCATCTTGACCGGAAGGCTATCTTTAATTAGAAAGCATAAAAGTAGAAAAGTCTACAGTGGGTGGATAACAAAGGGGAGACATTTTATGATAATTTGTTGTATATGGTTTATCTACATTCTCTTTATGCTCAGTTCTACTCATGGCATTTGAATTTAAGCACAAAAACGAAACATTTAGCCTTATCGAATTTTTAAAAAATGCTTTTACTAGGACACATGAGTATGGGGCTCTCTCTGCTTTATTTTCTTTTTTAATTAAGCACAATGGAAATTTTAGTCATGAGCCATTCTACTCTGTCTCTTTAAAGCTTGTTAGTCACTGGTCGTCTTATTGCATCCCATAATGGTAAAGTGTTTATTGGGGTGTGGGGGAGAGATTGTTGCTAAGCTGCTAATGATACCATATGTTCCCAGTCCTACCCTCTTATTTACTCTTGTGGATTTGCAATACTGTATTCACATTTGCTATGCAGTATGCATGAAGGCAACTCTGAATTAATCAATTGTTTGTTATGCAGAAAGCAGCTATTATAAAAAGGAGCACCTACTATGTACAGTAAATTGAATTAAAATGGGTTTTTAATATTAAAACTATCTGGGAGAATTAGCAAGCAGCTGGAAATTTCATGACAATTTAAGAATGGATTGTGCTAGCATGTTATCTTGCTACGCCATTTTCATTTTTTTGCTATATAAAGTTTACGCTATAATTAAGCAATTGTGCAGTGCAGCTGGTTCTGAAATATGAACTTATCCAACAAAAAGTTTAAGAATGAGTCAAGTAGGATTCAGGACTTTTTGCCTAAAGAAAGGAAATGATGGGTTTTGTTAAGGTAAAAGGACACCTATCCATTATAATCCTATATACAAAATAGGCATTCCATAAACCATTAGCAAAATGTAAAAGTTGTTTCAGATGCACTGAACAAACTCCAGAATGGTGTCCTAGGAAAGATAGAGAAGGGACTTGGGTAATTACTATAAGGATGACAATGACATTGAGAATAGCCCAGGATAAAATGCTTAGCAAGACAACCTTTATTCTGATGTGATTACAAGCTCACCTTTTCAGGTGCTTCTTTTAGGTCATTTAAGTAGATCATTCAATAGATAATGTTGTTAGATTATTAAATCTAAGCTTGGGGTAGTTTAATTGAACCGACTATTGTCTTTGTCCTTGATGTGGTTTTCAAACTGTCAATTCAAACTTTTCTTATCAATGTATCCATCAGAAATGAAAACAAACCACAGTTTAACTGATATTTCAGTTTCTGAGCTATCCATGTTGAACTGACCTATCTTACATTTTGACCAGAAGGCTGGATTAACTATCAGGTAGCTCAGCCTTGAAGATTTCCTCTCTCTTTCAGGCCCCTGTGGCATTTCTCTGGCTTCAATCTTACTACATCTCAAGGCACTAATCCCTTCTGAAGCAGATCTATTTAATCTTCTCAAGTCAAAGCCCTTAGTTTTATATCTGCTGGAGTAAAGGAAGAGGGAGCAGGCTTTTCTTATTTCTTAGGATCAAGCTAAATACCCTGCCATTTTCACCCTTCTGTTCCTTTCAATGAGGCATGCATATGTCATTTACCTCTGGTTGTGCTCCTCAGAGCATAGACGAAGCTAAGTTCAGCAAGCAGAAAGGACATGGTCAAAAACTACCTAACTCTGGTGTTTAAGTTTAGAAAACATGGAACCACACAAGTTCTTATTTCTCAACAATATGTCACATAATTATCTTTCTGGAAAGAAAGGGGTCAGAGGATTAGCTTATGCTTTCAATTTGGATCTTTGCACTAACTACTATTGGCAAAGATGGCCTAATCTTACTATTACCAGTCTTGGGGCATGTGATTTTTTTAAAATATATTTTTATTGATTTCAGAGAGGAAGGGAGAGAGAGAGAGATAGAAACATCAATGTTGAGAGAGAATCATCGATCAGTTGCCTACTGCCTGCCTCCCACTGGGGATCAAGCCTACAACCCAGACATGTGCCCTTGACTGGAATTGAACCCAGGATCCTCCTGTCCACAGACCAACGCTCTGTCCACTGAGCCAAACCAGCTAGAGTGGGACATGCAATTTCTTGATGAGAGCACCTAGGTGTGGCCATCTGTGACAGCTTCACACTAAAGTTTTGTGCTCCAGTCACAACTGACCAAGCAACAATCACACCCAAATATTAAAGTGATCATTCAGAGCTGGCAGCTCCATCTCTTGGCGAAATGCTACCCTCAGGGACCACAAAGGCAACCCAGATGCTTTGTTGAAAGCTAAATAAAATCAAAGAATTATAGGTCTTCTAAGAGAAGTTGAGGAACTGCTTTAGGGTTTTGTTTGGCACAGATGAAGACATATAGGATGAGGATGGAAAAAATTCCCAAATTGTAATATGACCTAGATCCTTCACAAAACTACTGCTCCATAAAGCTGTTGGCAAATGCTATTTTAATCAAACCCAGAATTCACTGAATCTCTATCCTGAGAGCACAGCTAGTTTCACCAAGACCATTGGAACAGAGTGCCAGCAAGAGGTGCAGAGGAGTATTGACATCTCTTTACTAGAATGCTGTCCATTGCTTCCTGCAGAGATAGTAATTTGTTATCCATTTTTGTTGATGTTGGTAGCCACTCTGTCTGAAAGGACAAAATATATCCTGGTGTTGGACTCATAAACATACCCCTTTCTCAATGATATCTATATATATAAAAGCCTAAGCGATGGTTACAACTGGTTGAATGACCGGTCGCTATGACACGCATTGACCACCAGAGGGCAGACACCCAATGCAGGAGCTACCCCCTGGTGGTCAGTGTGCTCCTGCCAGTCAACCTCCTGTGGTCCCTACACCTGGAATGGGCGAGACGGCCCTGATTGCCCCTGATCGTCAGCCAGGCTGAGGGACCCCACCCGTGTTTGAATTTGTGCACCAGGCCTCTACTATAAATATATTTAATTAATTTCTAACTTATTGTAGCCATCGATATTCTTGATCACATCTGACAGAGTTACTAATATGCACACTATAGACAAAAGATGCTAGAGAAAACATGCTTAAGCAGAAAAGGGAATGCAGGCATGAGTAAATTGAATAGAAAGAAAAGGCTCACATAGCATTCTAAACTCACACCTACAATGCTGAACATATTTCAAACCTCATTGCCTTCCTAGTTATATTATTTCCACTATGGGTAATGGGAATGAGATACCCATTAAACCACACACATGTGACTAAAACCATACATGGTCCATGCCCACAGGAATTGCTTAAAAGCGACTGTCTGAACTATGGCCATTTCTGGCTCAAAGGAAGGAACTAAACTTTGGAACTTCACAAGTACATTTGCATCTGTGATGGTTAATTTTATGTGTCAGTTTGACTGGCCATCAGGTGCCCAGATAATCGGCTGAACATTACCTGGGTCCTTTCAGATGAAACCAGCATTTAGATCCACAGATGAAGAAAAGCAGATTGCCCTCTATAATTGCTTCACAGGGCCTCACCCAATCTGTCTAAAGCTTGATCCTTCTCTAGTTAGAATTCTCCTGCCTACCAGTCTGTCAACTGGGACATTGGCTCAGCAGATCTGGGACTTGCCAAATTCCATAATCACGTGAGCTTATTCCTTATAATAAATCTCATTTATCTATCTATCTGTATATCTAATTGGTTCTCTCTGGAGAACCCTGACAAACACGCATCTCAAATTTTAGAGTTGGGATGTAGGCTGTCCAATACCCTCTCAGTGCTGGTAATTCATTTCAGCGCTAAACAACTCTTAGTCACTGAACTTGATAACAATTCTTTCTTACCTGAGGGGCTAACCATTATCTGTCTTCAATGGTAACTGGACTAAGAATTAGTCAAGTAAAGTTTAGGCCTGATATCCTTTAGTGCAGACCTTACTGGTGGTTGATAGGAAAGTTACGACTATGATTACCTAAAAATTCAGTTGATAACTCAATAGTTATATTATCAATGCCTCTTTAGAAGACCTGTGAGTGTCACAGTTCTAACTGTATCAATTCAAATATGGCTACACGTTTAAAAAAATAGTCATACTTCCAAGGTATATTTCAGAAAAATCTGGTAACAGTCAAGAGTAGTCAGAAACATATTTCCTTAAACCTCTTGCTACTGAGTTTGTGTTAGGTTTCCTTACATTTTAGAAGGGCAAAGGAATTTTGAGGAAGACAAATGGTTGGAATATATTCATTAGAGTGCAGGGCCCTTTCATTACTGAGACTGGGGGCTAGTTTGCATTCTATTACAGTCCCGTGTATTGTATCTGACATACGCAGATACTCAATACTTGTAATAGCAAAAAAAAAAAAAAAAAAAAAAAAAAAAAAAAGCACCATTGTTGCTCATTTAAAAACATATTAATCATTTTAACCAATGTATTAAACATATAGACTTAGTTTAAAAAAATATAAGTTAGCATGTTTGAATATGCTTGCTTTCAAGGGTACCCAGTTGTATTGATTTAGAAAAATAAATCCAACTTAGAATAGATATTTTCTTCATCCTGCCATCTTCCCAAATAAAAAGTGACACACTAGTATTGAGCTATGCTATTTTTTGCCATATATTTTCCTAGTTCAATGCCCTGAATCTCTTGTTTCTTAAGGACCTAAGCAAAATCAGTACACCTTAGCTCAATGGGCAGATGGAGAATGGGTTCATATTTACTGAGCACCTACTCTGTGCCATGAAATATTCAAGTATATTTTTTTGTCATTTAGTCTTCACAAAAACAAAAATGGGTACCATTTGGGGTACTTACAGTCAGAGACATAAGCAACTTATCCAGGGTCACAAAGATAGTGAGGGACAGCACCAGAGGAAAACCTGTCTCTCTCTGACTACTTGATCCTCCCATACACGGGCAGAGTCACTTGGAGATGGAAGAATGCAATCTCAGGAATAAAGGCTTGGAAGTTTTGAAATGCACATTCCATTTCTTGCTCTGCCAGACCAATTTGATACAAAGTCACCCACCTCCTCAGGTATCATAAATCCCAGCCCCCACTTGTAAGATAACAGTCACAACACATCCCTTGCCACAAAACCATGGTCTCTGAAGATGATTAAGTGCTTTATAGTGCTATATAATTCTTGGGAGAAATATAGACATGGTGATCAGAATTTCACCAAACTTAAAATGCAGGCTACTAAAAGAAAAGAACTGCTAAGCTAAAAAGTCTAAAATGTCTTCTTACATCATTTCTTCTAAAACCTTATCTAGTTAAAATCAATAGTAAGTATACATATTTATAAAACTTACAATGATAAAACATACCAAGTCACCCCAGCTTTACTAAAAATGTATTTGTGTACTTTTCTACACTTTTCACCCATTTTCTTTTTGCTCTTGGAGATTTTGCTTACTTTTCTACACTTTTCACCCTTGGAGATTTTGCTTTCTGCTAACATATTTAACACAAGTAGTAATTATGATGTTTCTTCCCGTATTATGGACAAACACTGAAGATGCTAAACAGAAGGTGTTACCTAGAATGCAGAGACCATCTGTGCAGTTTTCAGATTCCTGGCTTAGCCCTTCACAGAATTTGCCCCCGTTCCTTGGGGGTGGTGCTGTGCACTCCCGGATCCGCAGATGCTCACACTCTGGGCTGCAGACTGACCATTCGCTCCACACTTCCCAGCTCCCGTCCACTTCAAAGAGAAACCAAAGGAACCATCATTAGAATGAATCAGGCAGCGGTCAGGAGACTCACCCCAGGACTGCGGTTCTTAGAGCTGAATTTTAAAGCAATAACCACAACAACAAAGAACAAAATAACATATTCATTTATCTTCTCTCCATGGTTTCTTTCCTAAAGAGATAGACTAGCAAAAGCAGTGGTGTAATTCTCTAGCTCTTTCAGGATGAGACCAATTACTGAATTTAGGCGAGCATTCGCCTTACCAGTGCCCTTGGGTTGGCTAACAATGTCATTATCCGTTCTTCCCCAGTCTTTCACGCTCAAGTGCAGCTGGGATGGACAGATAAACAATGTGCAGTAACCAGTGGTAGTCACCACTTCCTTGGGTGTTGACAGTTTAGAACAGAGAGCAGAATGAACTATCTTTAAGCCCTAAAACCCCCTAAACAATAAACCCATACATATTGATAGTATTAAACTAAAACAGGTCAGTCAAACCCCAAGATACCAAGACTTATATAAATAGATTTCTTGGATCACAAATTGCTGCTGTATGTAGAAATGAACAAACTGAATTTTACTAAAAATCAACCCTAGAGATCATGGCAGCTGTTTGAGGCAATTGTCCTATTACCTCCTAGGAATACTCCAACCATGTTTATGTGGGTTATGAATTTGCAGTTTTTAATCAAGAGCAATTAGGAATAGGGTAACAAAAAATACTGAACTTGAAACAGAAAGTCTGAGTCCTTGACTGCCAGTTTATTGGCTGAACAACCCTGAGAAATTCACTTGGCCTATTTCTGTCAACTGGGGAATAATAAAACTCACAACACAGAGTTAAAAGAGATTACGTGTATAAAAGTATCTTGCACATAGTAAGCACTCAATAAATGCAAAATGAAACTCCAAGAATACACTGCTGGTGAGAGCCTCACCTTAGCTTTGAGTGGAACTAGATTTGAAATTTTAGACAGGAGGCTCTAGTCCAGTGTCCTTGGAGTTAATGTTTCATAATGCATATGAGACCCAGGATCAATTTATTTCTCAGTGGGAGGATATGTTTTCCATAAAGAAAGTCATCTTCCGTCTCATCTATTTCTCATTGTATAAATTGGATTAGAGCCAGTAAGAGATGAACAAAATAACTTATAAAAGCCATATTTGGCAAGTGTAGTCTATCTCTATTCAGAAAGGAAGGCAAGCATAGATCAAATGTAGAATATACTGCTGTGATGCTGTACAATCTCTGCCAATTGTATTGCAGATAAATATAGAGCTAAAACTGGTAAGCTTGGTGGATTGACAACTGATATAATAAAGAGTCAAATTTTTGGTTCCTGTTTTGTGTTCACAGACAACTTAATTTCTGCTGGCTATTATAAAAATTAATGCCACAGAATGGGAGAACCCAGGGAGAGAAGGGCATGGCTTAGCCCAATCAAACACGGGAGGTATAAAAATACTTCAAAGCATTTGGCTTATTGATGGTGAGTGTTCAGGGTCATTTGAGTCTTAAAAACTACATATGCCCCCAAACAGAGGTATTTCACCCATGTTCTTGCTATT
Organism: Plecotus auritus; assembly: GCF_963455305.1. Classification (NCBI taxonomy): domain Eukaryota; kingdom Metazoa; phylum Chordata; class Mammalia; order Chiroptera; family Vespertilionidae; genus Plecotus; species Plecotus auritus. The sequence goes on along the minus strand of NC_137772.1, from coordinate 22,912,323 downwards.
ACATTGAGTTCTACATTAGCATTTTGGACAAAGGCTCTATAAGAACTTGGGAGAGGGTCACTTTGAGAAAGAAGGTGATATGTTGAATGCTTCACACCAGCTTACTAGTGTTGGTGGATCAGAAGGGGAAAGGGAGGAGTCTGTGTATATCTCACCAGGACAAAGAGAAGTGCAGGTAATTTTCTGCACTGACATTCCCTCACAAAAGGCCCCACCATTGAGAGGAGCTGGGTTGGTACAGGTCCGGGAACGTTTCTGCCATCCTCTACCACAGCGAACATTGCAGGCTGACCACTCTGTCCAGGAAGACCAGCCTCCATTCACTGAGAGAGAAAATGGGGAGGGGAGAAAAAAAAAGGAGAAAGGTTTTTACTGATTGCCTACTATGTGCAAGCCACTGTGCCAGTTGTTGTGAGTTAGGCATCCAGGGACCAAGAGACCCTGCAGACACACACTGGCTGCTCCATCATGAGGTAAGCGACTAGGCTTACCTCATCTGTGCCCCTCAGCCTATTCATCGGATACAAGGAGGGACACAGATCATTTTCTTTGCTGGAAAATTATGAAAAATAGAAAGAACTCATTACCATATCTCTAAAGCACTTGAAAATCCAGAATATAAGAAGAAAATATCAGCATTTGAATTTCTATTACTTTAAGTTCCTCAAAAAATAAATCCCAGGGCTCTTCTATTGTAGAAAGGAATGCCTTTACTTAAATAGCTCGGTATTTCTTTTATACAATACCCCAGATATTCAGCAAATAGTGATGTTTGTTTATGGTGGATTTCATATGCCAGGAGAGAAACTTCCCACAAGCAGGTCTGGGGAGGCTGGGGGAGGGGAGCAGAAGTTGCCCACCTCAATTCTTTTTCAATACAAACGCAATGGAAGAAAATAAACAACTTCTAAAATTATTTTCTGATCAAGTGTGGTTGGAAATGTCACTGCCTACCTCATGGAAGTCCGATATTGGATGAAGGAGCAAACATTAATAGCAATAGAAATGTGTTCCCACCTGCCAAATGGGAGAGGCAGGGGAGAACACAGTGGTGGATGACCCCTGAGACCTTTCAGCTCTGAAAGTTAAGTTGTAATAAAATACACATCCCTCTACTTCCCTGCTTTCTGTACTCCATTCCTGGCCTTTGGGCTGGTCTTACCATAAACTACCACTGTGGCGGACAGGCTCCTCCTTTTGGCCACGATGTTGGCTGCCATGCAGGTGTAATTCCCAGAGTCCGAGAGCCGCGCCTGCCTGATGATCAGGTTATGGTCAGCCCTGGTGTCAATGTTCTCATCTTGTTCTGAGTCAATGGGCTCCTCATTTTTCAGCCATTCCACCTATAAGAAGAAAGAATGTTAACTTTATAAGTCATTTAAAAAACAACAAAACACTTTTTATTTAAATTGGAAGGTGAGCGATTTTGATGTGCAGAAAAGAGAGCAACGGCAATGATTTTTTCCCCCCTCTTTATTCCATATCCCATCCCTTTTAATTAGGAACTTTGGTATATTCAGGAAATGAATACTCAAGTTAATAAACTGGAGGCAGGAAAAGGATTGCCTCCTATTGACTTTGACCCATTTTCTAAAAATGCAGTGGAAGAGAGAAAAGAGGTGACTGCAATTAGGTCATTTCATTATATTTCATTTTATTAGAATTCTAATGACTATGATGATGTTTCAATACTGGTGCAAAATGGAGCTCAGAGACCAGCACGTGTACTTTGTGCTGAGAGAATATTACGTTGTCAGACGAGAAGTCGGTACGTTTCACTTTAAACAAATGTTAACAAAGGAGTGAAAATGTGTAAAGGCCACTGTCGTATATATTTGGACAATCATAGGCATATAAATTCAAATTTCAGTGTTCCCTAGTTTGGGGTATAGGTTTCTTTGGTGACCATTTATGTCATTCCATCATTGATTCAGTGGCTATTTAGATGGGGTTAGACATCTACCACATTTAAGGTCCATCCTCACTTCTGGGAAGCTCACTTCCCACCTCCTCTGAGCATAGGCTAGTCCCATCTCAGATTTGCTTTTTCTGACCTATTTTCTTTTTCCAATTCCACCTAATCCTATCCTTGGTCCAAATTTCTCTTTACCTTGGACACCTGAAGAAGACACAGATGGAACCATCGGCTCCCTAGATCCCCATCCTCCCTTGAGGTGGGCTGCACTACCTGTACCTCCCCTATTTCACTGAGCAGGCCAGTCCTCCCCTGAACTAACATGTCTCCTTCCTCATTTTGTCCTCTGCTTTCACATCTGAATGACATCTTCACCGTTCACACCATCTTGGTAGCACTGCACATATCTCTTGCTTAACAGTAACTGCTCAGCTCTAGTTATCAGCATATGCTGCACACAGTAATTACTTAGCACAGAAAGCAAGGGCAGTGGCTACCCCAGAGCCATCACACAGTAACATATGCACCAGGGTACTTTTCATCATTCTGCCCACCATTCGTACAGATCATTGAGAGTTGCTTTTAGAAGAAGATGCCTCATTTCATGCTTAAATCTTGAGAATTCTAATTTATCACCAATAAACAGTGGCATCTGTTATATAACAATTTGATGTAATCAAGATATGCTAATCTCTATAAAAAGGGATTGATTATCAGAAGAAAACCGTTAATGATATTTATCTCAAGTGCCAACATGTAAATGAGAGTTTAGAGTACCCTAAATTATCACCATCTCAAATCCTCCCTAGAAAAAGTCAATATTAGAAAAGAAAATGATAGCAAATAGACCAAAGAAGAGGTCTGAGAACTGCTTAAAAACATGGAGATGAGCTGAAAAACCAATGTGATGCAGGGAGGGCCATGAAATAAAGAAGCAAGCTGACTACCCACCCCACAGTCCAGCCTGGAGGTGTGGCACTGGCTAATGACCCAGAGCCCAGAAGCACTGCTCTGGCAAGCGAAGCAGGACAGTGCAACCTAGTTTATGTCACATCTGGCCACCAGTCTGTGACAAATGTCCTCCATTCCCCACTAACCAGCATAGTTTATTCTTTCATGAATTTTATATTTTATGGGTACGATGAAAATAAACATTTAAATGCACATCTCCCCAAGAAAATAAAAGCTGGGAATAACACTGTCACCAATATCTGGGATGAAACACACACTAAAAGCCAATAGGATTGGAGTTTTGAAAGAATAGATCTGCCTGCTAAAAGTAAGTCTGGAAGCTTTGTTCCACTCCACACTCTTCCTGACTTCTGAAATTCAGAGTGTAAATTGCCTGGTTTTCTGATTAATTCCCTACTCCTGAAATTGGTAGCACTTCGAAAGCCATTCCCTTGTGCCCCCACCTCAGTGATCATTTTCCATGCTTCCCCTCAAACAGCTGGTCAGGAAGTCAGGAAAGTCAGCCCTGGTCCATAAGTAAATGATTCCTAGTGAGTTAACTAGGCAGAAAAAAACCCTGGGGGCAGTATCCCTGGAGACGAAGCCAAAGGAAGTCCCAGCACCTGGAAGTCGAAGAAAGCTTTCCTGACCAGATCTTGTACACCATTGTCTACCACTGTGCTGTACACCTGGAACTAAGAAAAAAATGATATCGAATGTAAACTGTGATTGGAAAAAAAACCCACAAAAACTTGGCCCAGAGGCTATTAAAGCCATAATCATCAGAGGTTTGGCTTCAAATTGAAAATTTAAATCATATACACAATGAAGTGGCCAATAAACTAAGAAAACACTTGCCACAAATTGGATAGGTAAGAGGTTAATGCTGTGATGATCTGAGGACAATCTGAATAGTTTAAAAAACACTATATGCATATGTGTGTTTGTGTATATATATAGGTGAAGATTAACAAAACACACACACACACACACACACACACACACATATATATATATATATATATATATATATATATATATATATGTATATATATATATATATATATATATATCAAGTTCCCTTCACTTCCCCATCCTGCTTTAATTTATCTCCATCAGCTAGTCTTAAATATAGCAATGCATTTTTTAATTATGATCCCAGGAAGTTACTGAAAAAAGTAGTAGGGCTATAAACAAAACCTTAACCACAATAAGTTATTTTTTTGGTAAGAAGAAAGAAAAAGGGAAAATTATGCCAAAGTTACATGCATGCCAAAAAGAGCTTTGTTTAAATAAATCGTGTTTCAACAATATGATTTAGTATTATTAGTACATAGGCATTAAAACTCATGATTTCCACTAGTGAAAACACAAAATGCTCATAATACATTACAGTCAAAATGCACAATTGTATGATTACTGTTATAAACTTATAAAACAATAAAATTATATATATTTGTATATACATATATATATGCTAGTGTATATATATATATATTTGGAAGAATATGTGGTCACAGAATTTTTCAGAGAAGACTAGGGTAATTTCTTTTCTTCCTGTTGGTTCACTGTGGCACCTTCAAGGAAAAGCTATTTAGTGATCTGAAAACAATCACTTTATCTTAGAAAGAACTCTTACTCTCATGTAGCACAGTAGTTTTCAAATTTATATTTTGCCATAAAATGTTTCCTCAAATTAGTTTATCTGAAGCTCAAAATTAAAAACAGATTAACAAGGAAAGATCTTCTGACTGGTGTAGAAGTGAGGGGCCCTAAGCTGTATAAGATTGGCCATAGCCAAGACCAAGTTTGCATAATTCCAGGGGAGACCATTCACATCTTTCCCCTTCTACATCAATCATACGCTGCAGAGATGTCCAGTGCACATCTTTTGTCATCATATACTTTGTCCCTGTCACCCAATCTATCCCCCTATCCACCTGCATGTACTATGGACATATATAATGGTATGCTGTTGGGTCTCCCAAATCATAGCTTGAAAAACATCGATATAGGATGAATGAGGTGTCATAGATATACACATTCTGGTACCCTTGGTGTTTATTCTCTCATGGCTGAGGTCCATCAATCCAATTATGTCTATAAACAATCAACACATTAGTGGGCTCATAATTGTGGGGCTATTTTTATTCATAACCTAATAGTTTATCCATTTAACTGATGGCAAGATCTTTATGAGGAAATCAGTTTGGTATTTTCTGGGCTAATAAAAGTGACAGATTGCTTTTGGGATTTATGCTTTTGTCACTTAGAGAAATTTTAAAACATTTTTGATGAGCTAAGTGCTCCTAATGTAGAATAGTTTAATAAATAAGGTAGAAAAAAGCATTCCCTACACCAGCCATTCCAAACTCAAATGGTCCTGGGGGCCAGGGAAGTAACATAAATCACCATAGTGGCCCTATGTGTGAGACATCCATGTGCATTGCTTGCATATTAATGACAAGGGGCCATTCTTCATTTCCACGAAGAAATGAGCTCACTCTCATTTTTCTTAAAAATCTTATCGCTTTGTTTCTCCTTTTGTTTTCCCACTTTAGATAGTGACAAGAGTATTTAAAAAAAATAACAATGCTAGTGTCCTGAAAAATGACAATGAGCTCATTTTGCTTAAAATCTCTTTTGCTTTTCATGTTTCACAACAGTCTTCAAATTTATGGACTATTTAGCATCACTATGTATGGGAAGTGGTGGCAACTGTGACAAAATGAAGATCACAGGACCTGTGCAAATGTGTACCCACCAGGCAGGTCAGACTAGGGTTGCCAGTGTAACTGGATCTTCCATCTTTCATGAGAAGCCATGGGTGTATATTTTAATGTAACATTCCTTGATACTAACATGATGGATCATATATTACAAAATATATTGTAAGGGCCAAACATAGCATATACATGAATCAGAAGCAGATTTACTTTCTCCTTTCCACATACCAGCTTTCTGGCTCCTCATGATTTTTTCACAAAAAGGAGCTCAGTGTCCTCCCTAAAGTTAATTCCTTTTCATTAGATAGGAATTCCCCCATCATTGTAGAATATTACTGTTCATGCCTCATGACCCACTCTCAAGGCTTCCTCACAGAAGTGACTGACAAGAATCAAAGACCTTTTGAACTTATGTACAGTATTCTTTAAGTATCATAAAGGCATCTGTACTGAGTTTAGAAATTATTTTACAAGAGGTTGTCAACAAGAAAAATCCTAATTAAACTCTTAACAAAAGCAATACAAATTTTCAAATTAGCATTATGGGATCAATACATTGACTACTTCCAGGCTAAGGAACATTTGTATCATTGATCCAAATGACCTCAGGCAAACAGGTCATCTCTTTGACAGAGAGGCTTAACATTCTGAAGGTTGTTGGAAACATGCACCCCTCAGAGAAACACGTCTTCATCTGGTTTCTATTTATTTCATTTACATGGATAATCCAAGTTAGAAGCATGTACAGAAACTAGTTAGAGATAATGAGCTGATGGATTTGCAGGATGTCCACATTCATGAACATAGTGCCATGTGCAGATGGTCTGCAATTTGTAGATTTTACCAGTTTATAAACAAATCTGGAAAAAGCAGACCATCATGCCAGACAGTTCCTGATCCATTATTCTGGTTAGCTGGGGACAGAAGGTATATAATTGCCCAGTCTATAGATTTTCCTCAACAATAGGCAGCATGGTGTAATTGGATGGGGAGGGAGCCATCTTTGGGAGAGCGGTAGATTATTTTGCCTGAGACCTGAGTTACATTTGAAAATGTCTGCATGAGTCTGATATTTTACCTCTTCTGACCTTTTGCCAGAGACATTTATACACATACATAAACCTTACACCTAAATATTTATTTCCATCAGATAGTAAGTCAGAATTCCCAAGCTCCTGTTCTTAGTATTAATATTTTGTAAAAGAATGAGAGGTAACTGGTGTTATTAACCATTTATAAATGGGGGAGAAAATATTAGACTAGAAAGAAAAAGCCAGTTTAATAGGCAGGATCCAAAGCCTTTTGTCCTTTGACTCTAAATGGTATCAACTTGAATTTTCCCTTCATATTCCACAAAAAATGCCAATAAGCACCAGTTATTGATATTATCTACCAAGTGTTTCTATGCCCCAATTCCAGTACTCCAGTTAGGATTTGCTAGACTCAATATAAAATAGATGTAACTTTAGATTTATGACATTTGAAGCTTCTCAATCCATCTACTCATTACCTATGATCACTTTCTCTATTACTCATTGGCAAGCTCCTTAAGAACATGAACAACATTTAAAATCTTCTTATATATTACACTAGAGGCCCGGTGCATGAAATTCACGCACTGGGCGTGGGGGGGGGGGGGAAGAGGGAGGGAGGTCCCTCAGCCTGGACTGCGCCCTCTCACAGTCCGGGAGCCCTCGGGGTATGTCCAACTGATGGCTCCCGCGGGGAGCAGGCCTAAGCTGGCAGTCAGATACCCTTAGTGCTGCCGCAGAGGCAGGAGAGGCTCTCACCACCACCACTGTGCTTGCCAGCTGTGAGCTGGGATTCTGGCTGAGCTGCACTCCCCCTGTGGGAGCGCACTGACCTGCATTGAGCATCTGCCCCCTGGGGGTCAGTGCATGTCATAGTGAGCAGTTGAGTGGCCTTAGCATATCATTAGCATATTATGCTTTGATTGGTTGAACGGCCGACTGGACACTTAGCATATTAGGCTTTTATTATATAGGATAGCAACTACTTCAGAGGATGTTCACTGGCACCTGTGGAATAAATATTCTAGCCCAAATTGAGGTACATGCAAATTTAGAGACTGGGAATAACACATACACACATACAACAAAGGTTCAAACTGCATTTTAGGGTAGGGCCAAAGGAGAGATTATTATTTGCTTTAGATCCCACGGTCGAGGGTAGATATGATCTAGTAGAGACATTTTTAAAGTAGTTGCTAAAAGAAGGCAACCTTGTCTGATGAAACTGGGTGGAGAGACAAGACTACACTAGAGGGATGTAGATCTAGGGAAATACTGGAAGGCCACAGCAGTTCACAATGTGGTCACAGCCTCCCTACATACCTTCTAAAACTTTTTGTAATGATACCATCTTACCAAATAGCAAGTGTGATTGGATTTCTGTGAGAAAACAGAAGGCTGAGGTATGCATTCTGGCTGGTGAAGGGCTGAAATGGCACCCACGGACACAAGGGTGGGGACAGAGTGGAAAAGGCAGAATAAAGGTGGGATTCCACAGCAACTATGGGTGGGCCTCTAGACTTTCACACAAAGGAATTGATCTAACCAATAAAAGCCTCATTCACTTTAAGTCACATCATGACTGTGCCCAGTCATCCACATAGTTTGCCAGATTTGGATGCAATGATCACATGTTATTTGCAAAATAATATTCATTTATATGTGCAATCTAAGAAATAAAAGCACACATAGAAAACCCCATGCTCGTACATATAGAGAACAAATTGATGGATGCCATAGACAGGGTGGAGTGGGAGAAATGGGTGGAGGGGTCAAAAGATACAGACTTCCAGTACATAAGAAATGTCACGGGGATGTGATGTACACCATGGTGATTAAAGTTAATAATACTCCATTGCATATTTTGAAAGTTACTAAGAGAGTAGATCTTAAAAGTTATCATTAGAAAAAATATTTTGTAGCTATGTAAGGTGATAAATGTTAACTAGACTTATTGAGGTGATCATTTCACATAGTATGCAAATATAGAATCATTGTGTTGTACACCTGAAGCTAATAATGTTGTGTGTTAATTATAACTAAATGAATGAACAAATAAAATTAAACAATATTTGTCCCCATGTAGCTCATAAGAAGCTATGGTAACCCTCTCAATGTTATCTGCTATCTCATTTTGCTTTTGTTAATGAGAATAAATGAGTGGGACAAGTAGTCCCTATAATCTGATACAGTCAGCAGTCTTACAATATTTAAGGAGGCCAGTTGCATCTAAGCCTATTGGGTGACTTACAGAAAAACACTTGCTTTCCTGAGAAAAGGGGAAGGCATTTGTGCTATTCACCTGTATGGACATGGATGTGATTCTGAACAAATAGCAGCTGTCTTGTGATCTTGAATAAAAGGCAAAGAAACACACAGAGATACTGGTTATCATGTCTATACTCACAAGGACACACATAGCTATTCAATACATTATCTCACTTGATCCTCACAATACCTACCCCCCAAAAAATAAGTAGGCAAAGAAAATCTTATTCCTCCCATTTTGCAGATTATGTGATCTAAGTTAACATACTTGAGAAATTGTAGAATTTGACCTAGTAGTCTTCAAATAATTTTTCTACCACACAACATGAGCCATTTTTTATGTCTCTTGTTGACCAAATAAATGGCGGCTCCTTACCATTTCCACAGTTTGACTTGGCATATTCCCATATGTCTTAACTGGGACTTCACCACTGATAAGCATGACATCTCTTTTCGCATAAGGGAGCATATTATCTTCTAATGTTAGTTTAGGCCATTACTCTCTTCCCCACTTTCTGAGATTAGATGTCACCTGTCCTCTTCTCTCTCTTTGTTAATATTTCCTTCAAGTTATTTACAGCAGTACTATCATGTTTCCCCTTTGTCTTCCTTCTTTTTCCAATCTGTGTAGATTGAAGAAACTGCTGTGTAGGTGGCTTTAAAACCAATCTAGCTCTACTTATCTGATTATGCATCACAAAAGGAAGCAGAAATTCAGCTTAATTGGGAAGCCACAGCAGCAGAACCAGGCAAGGGATGGAAACCTAATGATCACAGAGAGAATCACACTCCCTGATGCTGAATGAAATGACAGACATGAGGATCTCTGTAGAGGCCTGACTTCTAAGGAACTTTATGTTCTGACATTGTGTGACTCTTGTCAGATCAGTGTTGTCCTTTCACTTCCCTGCTTCAGTTACGAAAATCAGGAGCAGCCTCTTGTTATTTATTTATATTTTATTCATTTTGACAGGTAAATGGTCCCGGAGAGAGTGAACACCCTGGATCCACTGTTAATAGCAAGTGTAACATTGTCATGAGCAGATGAGACATGTTTGCATGAATGTAAAGCATTGCTAAGAATGGTGATCAGAGAGAAAAGAGAGCATTAAATGGATGAAGCATGGAGATAAGAATGGAAAGAGATATGCAATCAGAAGGTGATTTTTAAGGGAGGACACAGGCTGCCATTTGCCATTCAGCCCTGTTTTCCACAGTGCGAGGGCTCTCACTCCCGGCTAATTCCACCTTTGCTCACTGCCATCTGCTAGGGCAAGAGGAATTCTGGTTTTGCATATTTGATGAAGCAACCTGTAGGAGATGCTTCCAAAACTTGGTATCCTAAGGAATGACCTAAAATACAGTGAAATGTGCTGATTCATTTTAAGGGATTATTTTAGGATGGGAAGTACGCTCTAGCCAGATGATAAAGAGCTGGCTTTCAGGGAGCCTCATAACTGTTTCTGTATTCCTCCCACAACTTCTGGTATGTAAATAAGGATTTAAGGAGGTGGTGAGGGGATATTAATGAACAATTCCATTTCCCCGTTTCTTATTGTCATGTAATATATACTCAGGTGCTGAGACAATAGCCATCTTATTAATGATTAGAACATTCAAGATTCTAAATGTTCATATCAAACTGGTTTAAAATGCTGATATAGAATTCATATAATTAGATAAAGAATGCAAACACAGATCACTTGCATATACTATATACACATCATATGAGAAATCAGATCTCTTCAGAAGAACAATTCCATCAGCCACAGTGAAAGGCTAATCATGTAATGATCTGCCAAGGAAATGCTGGGACAAATATGGATTAGCTCAGTTCTATATACTGGGTGGCTGAGAATGAATTAGCATAATCATAAATTTGTTCCAATTACAGAAGGCAATTATCAGAGACCAGCTTATAGCATTATCAAAATGAAATCAGCAAAGTGCACTGACATTCCAGGTAGATGCCATTGAGTTAATGGTGCTTAAAAAAAAAAAAAAAAAAAAGACTCTGCACCCATTCATCTTTCATCCCTTTGATTACTGTACAGTCCATACAAGTTTCCTTTCAGCTGACAGACACAGAGCCATTGTGAAAGAAGAACAACTACATACTATAAGAAAAAAATGCTTAACAACACAACTGCAAAATAACCGAATTCTAAAGTCTCCTGTGTATAATTTCTCCAGGTCAGTGGTTCAGACACTGCTTTTAAATTTTAGACAGTAATGCACATCATCTCTTGTGTTCTTTCCAAAATATTGATCAGGAATAAAGCTGTGACTAAGCCTGTCATTACCTGCTCCAAACAAAAGTTCTTTGTGCAGAAAGGTAGCACTGTTTTGCAAAAGGTAGCCTTCTGCTTTTCCGCCCATTTTGCCTTCCGTTATAAATAGGCCCTGTTTCTTTGTTAACCATTGCCAACCTGGAAAGTGTACAGAGCAGTGAAACATATTTTGTAGAGGATGCAGCAGACTTAGTCTCAAAGTTTTAGAGCTGAAAGGGCAATTTCATTAAATAGCTAAGATTTTACACATACGTGGTGTCCTGCACTTAAGGAAACAGGCATTAGGAGATACTCAAGAGATGGCAGATTAATCAGAAGGCAAAAGGGTATTGCTATTGTAACTAAATGCAATGGGTTTTATTATTACAAAGGCAGACAAACATCTTCCTTTTATTGATGGTCTGCTATGCATAAGATTCTAGGCTTTTTCACATCTTAAACCACTTGGTGAGGTGGATGTTAATTATGTTTTTATAATAATAAAAAACTAACCATCAAAGAACTGAAATATTCAGACATGCTCAAAATTCTGCCATCCTTTTAAAAATATGTTCTTTTTTTATTTTTAGGGATAGAGGAAGGGAAAGGGACAGAGATAGAAACACTGATGCAAGAGAAACATCAGCAGCAATCAGCTGCCTCTGCCCGCCCCATACTGGGGATCGAACCCACAACGTGGGTATGTGCCCTGACTGGGAATCAAACTGGTGACTTCTTGGTTCATGGGTTGATGTTCAACCACTGAGCCACATAAGCCAGGCTCTGCCATCTTAAAATAAGTAAACAAACAAAAAATCCTTTTTTTTTTTTTTCATAGACATCTCTCTTGAATTCTTTACTCACCCCTCATCATTACATTTCACTTTGCCTTCCACCCCATCAATTCACTGAAATTGCTCTTGCTAAAGTCACCAACGATCTCCAAGTTGCTACATTCAGTGCACACTGTTTTGTATTCTTAGTTGATTTTCAGGGCTAATGATACCTTTCTTGAATGTTCTCTTCCACTGGTTTTTATAATACCACAGAGTCTCTCTCTGTTCTCCTCTTGCCCTTCCTGCTCTGTTTCTTTTGTTGGTTTCTTCTCTATCCAGACATGAAGCATTGTATTTCTTAAGGTCTCAGGATTAGGCCTTTCTCCACATTTGGTCATACAATGTATCTCTCCCCGCCATATGATAACATCAGACTCATGTATTCATGGCTATACACTGAATATTCCCAAATTGATATCTTTTTTAAGATACAGACTCTTATAATCAGGTGCCTATTCAGCATCTACTTTTGTATGCTTCAAAGATACTTCAAGCTTAACAGGTGGAATTGGATTTAGATTTTTTTCCCTTGCAGAACTAAAGGGATGGATGATTTCCTTACCTGTTTGTCTGACATGAAAATATTTGAATATTATCACTAAAATTTTTGGAGAGTTGATGAAATAATACCTTCACATGAAAAATAATATTCTTGCCATAATGTATGGAATATATGGGATAAAGAGGGGCAAGGAAGGCTAGGAACAGAGATCATTAGGAGATTGACAATAATCCTGTGAAGAAATTGTGGTGGAATGAACTGTAAGGTTTTGATTGGGTATACAATAAAGAGCCTTGATAAGATGTGAAGGGGTAAAATGGAATGAATAGAAATTTGTGACTGATCTAAGATTTGAAGACAGAGTAATACAAATTTGGCACCCATACTTCTGACTTGGACAAGTGATATAGGAAAAGGACATTTTTAGATGCTGTACTGATATGCATTGACTGGAAGTCACCTTGGTCCCTAATATATAAAGAGTACTCTCAAATCAATAAGAATAAATAATGGGAGAAAGACCAAACATGGCAACAGAAAAATAGTCCAAGTACTTGAAAATTAACTCGGTGACACATACAGTTAGATTTAAGATGTATATGAGGCATTTAATCAACTCCAGACTTATATAATCAACTACTTTTTGAGCATATTTATTCCTCAGCCTTCAGCATAAATTGTATCCCAAGCTATAGGCATATATGAAATTATGCAGAAAGTGTAAGATGGGAAAAAAAAGAGTTTCAGATGCAACCTGAAGAATAGCAACACTTTAAGATCAGAAAAGGGGGAAATGAGAACTGAGCATGAGGTAAGGGAGAAATCAGAAATGTATGTGTCATAGAAACCAAGAAAGAAAAATATTTTAAGTTCACCCATGCCCTGCTTAATGACAGGAATATGCTGAGAAATGTGTCATTAAGTGATTTGTCATTGTGCCAACATAGAGTGCACTTACACAAACTGAAATGGTATAGCCTACTATACACCTAGCCTGTATGGTCGGGTGTATTGTTCCTAGGCTGCAAACCTATGTAGCATGTCACTGTACAAAACAACACTAGATTAAATCAAGCACAAAAGAAAATGATGCAATCAAAAGAAGCAGTAAACATGAACTGTATGAGGCTGCTGCTGGAGTACAGAATACTTTTTTACAGGAAACTTTTTTTATAAGTTCAAGAGTGCACTCTAAAATAATGACAAAGAATATAGTATAGAAATACATAATAAATGCCTAAACCAGTAACAGACATTTATTATCATTATTAAGTATTATGCACTGTCATAATTGTATGTGCTATACTTTTATAGGACTGGCAGCACATTGACTTTATTTACTCCAACATCACCACAAACACATTAGTACTATGTTACACTATGATATTACGATGCCCATGACATCCCTAGGTGACAGGAAATGTTTTTTAGCTTCATTATAAACTTATATAGTTTGTCGTTGGTGAGAAAGTTGTTGTGACCCAGAACTGCACTTAAAATCACCACTGAAATAACAAGTGAGTATAAGTAAAGCCCCAGGCTCTAGTTCAATATGAAGCTCCTTCTATAGCATGTTAAAGGACTCCATTCTTGTCTTTGTTGATTTCACAGTTAATAATAATAAAAATGATCTCTTCTTCTGTTCACTTGCTTCAATATTCACTAAAACTTCCTCAAAGTCAATTGGCTACTTGAAAAATAAAGTAGTATATCTATCTCACTCCTTAGAACAAAACTAAACCCTAGGCATATAAAATCTTATATAATAAAAGGCTAATATGCAAATAGACCGAATGGCAGAACAACCGATCACTATGACATGTGCTGACCACCAGGGGGCGTGTGCAGAACATGGCAGGCATTGGCCGTGGTGGGATGATAGAGCAGGTGAGTGGGGGCGCCAGACCAAGGTGGGGCTCTGGTCGCTGTCATTGGGGCAAGCCTCTGGTCGTTACTGAAAATTCTTTGCTCCTGTGCGCCATGGTCCTGCCTGGTGTTTGCACCTACTGCAGGTGCTGGCCCTGCTTGAACCCACTGCCAGTGCCGGCCCTGCTTGCACCTGCAGCTGGCACTGGAGCTGCTGCTCGCACCCACTGCTGGTGCCTGGTGCCGGTCCCGATCACTTGGCACCATTAGTGGATGCAAGTGGAGTCTGCTGGCCCTGATCACCCCTGAGGGCTTCTCTACCTTCCCCTGCTCCTGAGGGGTGATCAGGGCATCAGCCAGTGCACACACCTGCTGATGGCACCGGCCCCAATTGCTCCACCCCATCAGCAGGTGCAAGCAGGGGCCAGCGCCGTCATCGTGGGAGCAGTGGCTGAGGAAGTGGGTCTGCCAGCAGACAGAGGACCAGGAGCTGCGGTGGGAAGGGCTGGGCGAGTGGAGGATGGGCCAAGACCTGCCCCTGTGCCTAATGCAGCCTCTAGGCCCACAGTTCCTTTCAAGGTGCATGAATTTGTGCACTGGGCCCCTAGCATTAAAAATATAATAAGTGAAGCCACCAAAAAACTATAAGAAAGCATGGGTGAATATATTTGTAATTTTACAACAGAGAAGAATTTCCTGCATGGTGTAACAGCCAAATTCATAAATACTGACTGCTAGTGACCTGGTGCACAAAATTCATGCACATTAAAAGGGGATTAATTAGAGGAAATAATTTAATATTGCTATTTGCCCTTTCTCTATAATAGAAGTGTCAGAGATGAAAGAAAATTAGTAAAATGTATATGAAAACCTTCCTCCTGTCAGAGTCTGGGGCTCACTACGGAACCCAGAGTCAAGTCCCCGCCCTCCCACAGCGCCTCAAAATCGTGTGAGACCCAGACCTGGCTGGCCCACCCCCCACTGGGCTAGATCCACACCTGGCCAGTCCCACCCTTGTCAAGCCCTGCCGGGCAGGGGGCGTAGCCTCAGGTCCCCTGGCCTGGCACCAGGAGGGGGGCCGCGGCCTGAGGTCCCCCAGCCCAGACCGGGGTGGGGGACATGCCTTGAGGTCCTCCATCAAGCCCCACCAGGTGGGGGACATGGCCTGAGGTCCCCTGTCAAGCCCCGCTGGGTGGGGGGGCATGGCCTGAAGTCCCCTGTCAAGCCCCACCTGGTAGGGGGAGCGGCCTGAGGTCCTCTGTCAAGTTACAAAGGGTTATTATACCATAATCAAGGGAGATATCAAATAAATTTTGCAACTTGTACAACCAAATAAAAATGAATGCCAGTTAATATGTCTGACCAGTATCTACTGAATATCAGCCTGGTTCCTAATATATAAAGATCATGCTAAAATCAATAGGGAACAGGCATTCTAATAGAAAATGAGCTAAGTATTTTAATAGATTATCTAGAAGAGAAAAATACAAATGGATAAGTAACATATGGAAAGTTGTTCAACCTTTCCAATAATGAAGCTGAAAATGAGATATTACTGGTAGCCTATTACCACGGCAAATTCTGATACTACATAGGGTTGGCAAAAGTGTAAAGAAATGGATGTTTTCAGTTACTTTATGTGATAGTCTAATTTTAATAGAATGGGGAATGTCTCCATCAGACATTACTGAGTGTAAAAAGAGGCAGATTATAAAATTATATTTTTATTATCTCTATAATTCAAACACACTCAAAGATCTGGAAAGCAGTTCATGAAATGTTATTTGGGTAGAACAATTTTCAGGGGTCAGAATTTTCTTCTTTATAGTTTCTTAGATTGCTGTAATTTTTGGTATGAGCTATTCACCAGGTATTTCTGGCTTTCTCTTTTACATGTTCAGTTGCACTTCCTGGTCCCTGTTTAGTGTTTTTGGGGGGAAGGTCATGCTACTTGTGTTGGCCACAGAGTTGCAGTAAAAGTGACTTGTCATTTGCAGGACTGAATATTTAATTTCCAATAGAGACTCCTTAGAGCTTTCTTTCTCTGCCAGAACAGCTCATAGTTTGGAGAATGGCTACTGCCTTAGCCTTGGCACTGTAGTAAGAGTGTCAATGAAATGGAGCACCAGGCTGACATGTGATGGCCATGTAATATGAGGGAAAAATAAAGCTTTGTTGTTTTAAGTAATTGGGATTTCTACGTTGTTTGTTACTTTATCATTACCTAGCCTACCCTATTTTCTACAATCCACATTATTTTATAAGCAGATATAAAAGCTCTTTTCATTAAACAAATATATGGTACCAAAAATATTTTTAATACTCCTTGTCTCTATGAAGTAAACACATTATTTGAAATTGCATATCCTTCGATTTCATAAAGTAATATATTAACTAGAAAAACAATCCATTTCTAGATAGGTAGGAGTCTAAGTGACTGTCCCACATGGCATTTTTTTTTCTTTATAGCTGTCCTCACCTGACTATTTTAGACAACTTGATTTTTGCATAAACTTACACAGTTGTAGATCATAGATAATGAATCATTACATTAAAAACTCTAACCTCTAAATTCAAGGAGAAAAACATAAGTAAAATCCTATTATTTTTACACGTCATACTTACTTCGCTTGACTATACAGTTTCATTAACACAATTGAGTTTTTCATTTGTTTTTATTTTTTTTTAAGTAAGTTTCATGGGTTACAAACATTCCACTAGAGATCTGAAAAGAAGTGACTTTGCATACCCAACATATTCTCATTTGAGGAGGGTGTTTACCTTTCTCATTTTAATCAGCCTGGTCAATTAAATTGGATGGTTTCCTATTTGTTTCTATCTAGTTTATCCTCCTCTGCCTTGCATTCTGGTTTTTATGAACTAGCTCAAAGCCGTTGTTTGGTCTTCACAACACTACAGGGAATGCTTAAAAAATAAACTAAATTGCCTCATGACTTTTTTTTCAAACTTGCTGAAAATGAGATTTTTCAACATCTTCTATTCCATAATCCTCTCCTTCC
Organism: Plecotus auritus; assembly: GCF_963455305.1. Taxonomy (NCBI): domain Eukaryota; kingdom Metazoa; phylum Chordata; class Mammalia; order Chiroptera; family Vespertilionidae; genus Plecotus; species Plecotus auritus. The sequence goes on along the minus strand of NC_137772.1, from coordinate 22,894,938 downwards.
TTCTTAATTTAAATTTTGGTACTAAAGTGAGTTTACGATATTCCATTAATATCACTAGGGGAGACACTTGTTGTTTATGCAATGTACAAATTAGTCTACAATTCTTCCCACTGCTATCCATCACTGTTCTAGGATTTCACAACACACATATATAGCATATTAGCAGTTTATTTGCCTTAAAAAAATCCACCTTTTCAGTTTTGATAATATTCATGGATTGGTAGAATCAACATCATTAAAATGTCCATACTACCCAAAGCAATCTATAGATTCAATGCACTCCCCATTAAAATACCAACGGCATATTTCACAGACCTAGAAAGAACTCTCCAAAAATTCATCTGGAATAAAAAAAGACCCTGAATAGCCACAGCAATCCTGAGAAAGAAGAACAAAGTAGGAGGGATCTCAATACCAGATTTCAAGCTGTATTACAAAGCCACTGTTCTCAAAACAGCCTGGTACTGGCACAAGAACAGACATATAGACCAATGGAATAGAGTAGAGAATCCAGAGATAGACCCAAACCACTATGCGCAATTAATATTTGACAAAGGAGGCATGAACATACTATGGAGTCAAGACAGTCTCTTCAATAAATGGTGTTGGGAAAACTGGACAGATACATGCAAAAAAATGAAACTAGATAACCAACTTACACCATACACAAAAATAAACTCAAAATGGATACAGGACTTAAACATAAGACGGGAAACCATAAAAATACTAGAGGAATCCACAGGCAGCAAAATCTCAGACATATGCCGAAAGAACTTCTTCACTGATACTGCCCCTAGGGCAATGGAAACCAAAGAGAAAATGAACAAATGGGACTACATCAAAATAAAAAGCTTTTGCACAGCAAAAGAAACCATCAACAAAACAACAAGAAACCCCACTGTATGGGAGAACATATTTGCAAATGTTATCACTGATAAAGGTTTAATCTCCAACATCTACAGGCAGCTTATACAACTTAATAAAAGGAAGATAAATGATCCAATAAAAAAATGGGCAACGGACCTAAATAGAATCTTTTCGAAAGAAGACAGAAGGAAGGCCAAGAGATACATGAAAACATGCTCAAAGTCACTAATTATCCGAGAGATGCAAATCAAAATGACAATGCGATACCATCTCACACCTGTCAGAATGGCTATCATCAACAAATCAACAAACGCGAGGATGCGGAGAAAAAGGAACCCTCGTGCACTGCTGGTGGGAATGCAGACTGGTGCAGCCACTGTGGAGAACAATATGGAGTTTCCTCAAAAAACTGAAAATGGAACTCCCATTTTACCCAGTAATCCCACTCCTAGAATATATCCTAAGAAACTAGAAACACCAATCAGAAAGGATATATGCACCCCTATGTTCATAGCAGCACAATTTACAATAGCTAAGATTTGGAAACAGCCTAGGTGCCCGTCAGCAGATGACTGGATCAGAAAACCATGGTACATCTACACAATGGAATACTATGCTGCCATAAAAAAGAAGGAATCCTTACCATTTGTAGCAACCTGGATGGAATTGGAGAACATTATGTTAAGTGAAATAAGCCAGTCAATGAAAGAAAAATACCACATGATCTCACTCATTTGTGGATAATTAAAAACATTATAAACTGATGAACAAAAAGATAGATGCTAACAGACTGTCAAATTACAGCGGGAAGGTTAGGGAGAGGTGGGGGAAATAAGAGATCAACCGAAGGACTTATATGCATGCATGTAAGAGTAACCAACGGATGCAAAACATTGGGGGGTAAGGGCATGTATGGGAGTGGGGTGGGGGGGGCAATGGTAAGATATGTACACATATAACACCTTAATAAAAATAAAAAAAATTTTTCTTGAATTATTAATTTTTACTGCATGTAATATATTTAAAATAGTTTTTCTTGAAATATTAATGTTTATTACATGTAACATTAGTTATATTTAAAATCATTTTTCTTGAAATATTACAAAAAAAGACAAACTAAGCTTTGGGGACAAAAAAATCCACTTTTTCATATTACTTATTGATGGTCATAATTTATAAAAAGAAATTGACAAATAAAATCACTATGTAACCCCTAGACCACCTGTTGTTTGAAAGAGGTGGTCCTTATAGATTTCAAAACACTTGAGGAGTCAATCTTCAATAACACATTTAACAAAGAAAAACCGTGATCAAAACTGTCAAGAAAGAAAGGTAAAATCTACTTTGAAATTAAATATTTCACTATCTATTTGGGGAAAACAAAACATGCATGTGTGTATCTTAAATGAGTGTAGAGTTCATGAAGAATCAGCTGAACAAAGGATTTAGAAAATCAGATACTAGACCATAAAAGTATGCATTGCACAAATTCTAGAATCTACATAAAGATTATCAAGAGTTGATTTTTGTGTAGTACTTGCCTATTAAGTCAGTGTGTAGTTAATTTCCCATTCTTCCTCTGTAGAACGACAAAAATGTCACTTTCTTTCCCCTACCTCACAGGGATCTCAGGAGATTGAAAATGAAACTGTGGATAAATGGATTTTTGTAAAAGTGTAAAGCAATAAATTAATGTAATGTGGTAGCAGATTCCAGGAACACACAGTCTCATGTGGCTCCCATTCAGGGTGCCAAATGTTTAAAATGATGAGACCAGAACAACAGCATGTTGAATATAGGCCCTGCATGCTAATCAAAGAGTTCAAACTCAACCCTGAAGGCACTAAGGAGCCACTGATGGATTTTAACTAAAGGAGTTTTGCTTAAGAAAAATCATTCTGGCATCAATGTGAAAGGTGCCAAGTGACACTGAGGATTAGAAAGCACAGACAGGAAGTCATTACTCCACTAAATGAGAGAAATAATGAGGGCCTAAATAAGGCAGTGTGGTGAAGATGGGGAAGACAAAATGCAGAATAAATAGCATTGATAAGTAGTGATAATGGAAAATGAGAGATAGCATGAATGAAGAAACTAAGCATGACTCAGAAATTCCTAGCCTGGACAACTGGGAGCCTTAACTAAGACTTGGGGTCCTGGACTTTCAAAGTCAAGTACGTCTCTTGTACCTATTAGCATTTTGTGCCATGGGACACTTTTAAGAACTGATGGTTTACTTAAGCAACTGGACTCACCCAGCTAAACAGACATCCCAGCTACATGCAACAGCTGGTGTTTCTGGTTTGAGAATAAAGCAATCTGTAGAGTAATCTTCAATGAAAACAACACTTATTTTGGGCTTCAGGTTGGTGGTGATAATTTTATAGGTCATACTATAAAATAACTTTACAATTCTTGAGTTACAATGAAGCCACTCTGACCTTTAAATATATCTGACTTTTGATTGTGGTCAACAAGTGAGGTATACAAACATCAGAAGCATCACATCCAGAATGTCAGCACTCCTTGAAGAGAGCAATCAATCATTTATTTTCTGGATGCAAGATAAAACTGTAACTGATTTAATGTAGAAAAGGGCAACATCTGGCTGGTGGTCACAACTCATTTCCTTATAGCCTTTTCTTTTAAGTTTATAAACCATTAAGTAGAAAACATAAAAATAAACAATCACTTCATACTTATTTTAATCATTTTACAAAGTGCATTGTGGATAGAAATGAGGGCATTGTACTTGGAAACACTTATGATCAAACTAGAAGCCCGGTGCATGAAATTCGTGCATTGGGGGGGGGGGCAGTGTCCCTCAACCCAGCCTGCACCCTCTCCAATCTGGGACATCCCTCTAACAATCCGGGACCACTGGCTCCTAACCGCTCGCCTGCCTACCTGCCTGATTGCCCCTAACTGCTTCTGCCTGCCAGCCTGATTGCTCCCAACTGCCCTCCCCTGCCGGCCTGATCGCCCACAACTGCCCTCCCCGCTGGCCTGGTTGCTCCCAACTGCCCTTCCCTGCTGGCCTGATCAGCCCCCAGCTGTCCTTCCTTGCTGGCCTGGTCACCCCCAACTGCCCTCCCCTGCCGGCCTGATTGCCCACAATTGCCCTCCCCTGCTGGCCATTTTGTGATGACATGAGGGCAGCCATCTTGTGGTGGCCATCTTGTGATAATGTCGTGCGAGGACGTGACGCTACCTAGGTTTTTATTATATAGGATTATTTCTTCCATTTTGAAATAACATCCTCTTTTCCCTCTCTCTGTCATTCTCTCTGACACATCTACACATAATCACCCTAGCAACTACACACTACCCTCTTTACCACCACTACCACCATCACCCGAATGGTCTAGACCAGGGGTGGGCAAACTTTTTGACTCGAGGGCCACAATGGGTTCTTAAACTGGACCGGAGGGCCGGAACAAAAGCATGGATGGAGTGTTTGTGTGAACTAATATAAATTCAAAGTAAACATCATTACATAAAAGGGTACAGTCTTTTTTTTCTTATTTCAATAGTTTTATTCATTTCAAACATTTTAACAAGAAGAATGTAAACACTAATTATAATTTGAAACTTCAAAAAATGGAGGAATCATAGCACAATAACATACCTTATATTGAAGATGGCAAAGGCAAAATAAAATTTCCTAACAAAGGAAAGGTACAAAAGCCTTTCAAATTATTAAACTTAAATATAATAAAATAATTTAAAACTAAAACAAATAGAAAAGAACAAAATGTGTAAACAGTAAATTAAACATTTTCTTTAGTGCAACTTCCAAATTATGCCCGGGACGTAGATGTAGATGGCAATGTAGACTGGGTTGAAAGGTTTTTGGTCTTTAAAACATCAACTTCAGTGGGAACAGTGTTGTTGGTCTCCTTTTTAGCTAATGCTCTGATACTGTGCTCTCCAGGGGCATGTCTCCCTACATCACCACGATAACGTGTCTACGCATTCCCAGGGTGATGTCGGGGGACTCGTCCGCGGGCATTACCAGGAGCCTCTGGAAGATTGAGAGGTTGTTCCTTCTACTGAATGGGCAGATATAAATCCGCCCACTCAGAAGAAGGAGCTGTGGCCGTGTTTCCTGGCGTTGCCATGTTAACACTGCTGCTGGTGAAGGAGCGGAGGGGAGAGCAAGAGAACCCTCTGCTCTTTTGGCTCCGCGGGCCGTATAGAACAGCCGAATGGGCCGGATCCGGCCCGCGGGCCGTAGTTTGCCCACGGCTGGTCTAGACAGACTTACAGATGTGATTACTGATGTATGGTACCTTTCTCATTTTCCTGGGATTTTTAGATTGTCATAAATACTAATGTTACCATTAGGTCAAAAGGCTCAAACCATCAAGTGCACTATAGCTGCCATTGCAGTTAATAGTGCCAATCTGTCTAGTGCATAAGACCAGCAAAAATGTGAGCTGATTGGATCCATCTTTGGAATACAATAAATTGAAATAAAGACAGGAAGGTTGTTTGGCCAGGAGGTGCTAAAAATATCAAACCATCATTTTCTACCAGGCTCTGGGCCACCTGAAAACCAGAAATGTGTCAGCTGTTTTTCCTCCATCCTGACCACTGTCCTCAGGCAAACATCAGTAATAGCTCAAGTCCATCCACTTGTTCATATGTCTATACACACTGGTTGGTAATAAATAAATCCCCTGAATGACTCCCACTCTTCTAACTTGCCACTGCAGAGTGACCTTATATTAATTCTTTTCCTCTTTGGGGCTGCTTAACTTTAGCCCGATTTGCTTGTTTGAAAATGTTAGTGGGGATGTGGTAAACCTATGTTACTTGTTCTGTGTTCTGCGTTATCGTCCTCTCCCCTTCAGGACCCTGGAGTTAAAAGAAGATTTCCTTTCCTTATACTTATTTTGCTTTAAAACCAGATTCATCTCTTACAAGCTCATATTTTTTTTACACCAATCACAGACTGAGTGGAGTTGTTCACTTTCTCACCCACACATCTGTAATCCCTATGCTTGGTGGTAGGGCAGTAGCACCAGAGGGCATGATGGCTTTATGAACTACTGTGACTTCAATAACGCACAGGGCCTGCCTTCCCTCCACCAGGCTAGTTTGTAGGTCTAACTACGGATGGGGCTGCCCGACTGCATCTTATTCTAGGACCAGATTTCACTTAAATCTGTCCAGACTACTGTGTGCAGTTTATTTATTTTTAAGCTTTTGTTTTGTTTCCTTTTGACTCTGCTTAAAGCAAGAGGTCCAAAGGATCACACTTCCTCTGTATTTCATACAGAGAAAGTGCTAGAATTGATACATTTTTATGAGAGTGATCAGTTCCGGCAGCAGAAAATGTATTTTGCTACCCTTTGCCCTTTTTCCATTGAGAAAATAATGTTGGCACAATGACGCAAGGTCCACAGCCGTGGAATCCAGGGTGGCAGGAGGGAGGCCCTATCTGTGAAGGAGGAAGCACCTTCTGGGTTAGAATAGCCTCAGGTCCCATTGCTTGGGTCCAGTCAGGAGCCCCTGACAAGAAGCCTATAGAGTGAGAAAAATCACGATCTAACTAACTAGATACAGTGACTGGTTTGATTATTTCTCAAATGGTATGTATTTCACTTGTGACTGAGGGTGTTTACCCAAAGGTGGTAAAATGTGGCAAGACTTGACAGGGACAGATAATGGAAAAGGTCTACTTGGGGCTAACAGGAAGGCTGGTGTGTCTGCATGTTGAATGGGTTGGCCCGAGATTCCTCAGATTTCTCCAGTCTTGTGAAGGATTGGTTCCAGAATCTGACATCAGGGACAACTTAGATTTGGAGCCAATGGTCCTGAACATAAAAAGAAAGAAAACTAATCATCGCAGATATAAGGTTGACCGTGTATGACAGATTCTCTCTGTGGTTTCTTTCCAACAAATTAGGCCAATAAAGGCCCATTCCCAAGCTCTTCCTATCCACAAGCCCCCCACTGCCTGAGATTTAAACCAGAAATAAGATTAAACCATTAACGAGAAATTTAAAAATTAAACCAGAATAAAAAATTTTAAATTAAATTTTAAAAGTAATTTAAAGAATTAAATATTAAAGTAAAAATTGAACTAGAAACAAGACATTAGAAGTGATATGCTTAATCCAAAACTTGGATTTAAAATCCTGAGTTTTTTTGTCTTCTCAGCAAAAAAAGTCTCATTATCTCAACCACTAGAAATGAGCAATGGATCCTTTATGCCAGCACCTTTCAATCAAGCTCCTCTCTATAACAATGAATTTCATAAACGTTTCTTGTCTGAGGCAACTCAGCTCTGCCTTGCAGTGTTTAATGAGAAAGGAGTGCCTGAGGAATTTACAAATCATTTTTTTTTTTTTAAAAAAAAACATCCTCACCCAAGGATATTTTTCCATTGATTTTTAGAGAGAGTGGAAGAGAGAGGGAAAGACAGAGAGAAATATCAATGTGAGAGAAACACATCCATTGGTTGCCTCCTGCACAGAGCCTGCAACCGAGGTATGTGCCCTTGACCAGAATAGAATCTGGACCCTTAGATCGGCAGGCCGACGCTCTATCCACTGAGCCAAACTGGCTAGGGCTACAAATCATCTTTTTTATTGTCCTTATTTACCCAGCACCCTCACCCAGTAATCAGAACTCCTTAAGTATGCACCTTACGCCTATGGATAATGTGGGGAGAGGGAGAATGGTAGCTTGCTCTAAGCACATTGCATGGAATAAGAGAAATTAGAACCCAGCCAGAGTCAGGCAGGAGGCAGTTGGTTGTTGTCAGCCAGAATTGGCCTTAAATAGACAGCCCTGAGGGGAGGAAATCCATCTACTTCAAACAAACCACCCTCCCTAATTGTCTAGCTCCATGGCATTATTTTATCTCAATGGATTACTGTGTATCTGCAACTTTCTTCCCCCCTGGCTCCCTTCTTTCCCATTTCCCCTGTTTTACAACAGAAACTGACTCCTAGCAGAGGGAGTCAGAGTGATGAAGGGGTGTCTTTGGTTTGGCATTCATTACAGGGCTCAAAACTAAATGCTGGGTGATAAATATCACCAGAGAGCACAGCCTGCCCCAGGAGAAATGATCTTTAATGGACTTGCTCTTAAAAGTATCTGCATGTGGCAGCACTAAATACCATGAAGTCTCAGTTACATATCACAGACCTGAAATGCATGAATATTAAAGAAGAAAACAGCAGTGGAGCAACTAAAAGTAGAGGAGGAAAACCACATCCATCAGCCTTACTCTCTTTCATAAGGCCAGCTCTAGGCAAAACTGTAACATAGGTAACACTTTTTTTCTAGAACATTCTTTTACCCTTTCTCTCTTCTTCCCATGCTCCTTAATCATTCCATTTCTATCATGTTCTACCAACAGAGAAAATAATTATTTGGAGAGCATGCAAATGACAGAGCCCCAGATATTTGCATTTTAACTGAAGGGAAAAGTTTAATCTACAAAATGATTCTCCAATAGTAGAATTTCAGGTAAGAATGGGAAAATGAATGCTAGGTGGGAACAGATGGAAGTTTTGGGAAATGAAACCTTCCTTAAATTATACCACATAAATGGTTTCCCTCATTCATACAAATTCTTTTCCACAGGGCTGACTGCTGTTCTAACTCTTTTTATTCTTTTCCCTTCCAAGAATGGGTGGTGGGCTGCTCAGAGACTGGAGATTATCAAGCCTTTTAAGTGTGGATGCTGTAAAAGTCCAATTACTACTCATGCTGTTGATAATACTCTCCATCACTCCAGCCAAGTAGAGGAATCTTAGAAACCATGCTTGTTGATGATGTATTCACAATACCCATTTAAATAGCTGTCACCTACAACATAGAGCGTGAAGTCATACCTCTGTGTGTTGTATGCATGCGTGTACTTACAAAAATGGACTTTGAGGACATACAGAATAAATAGAGGAGTCTAACTGAATTGCTGCAAGGAAGTTAGCAGCATAAAATGTAACATACGTGATTAAACGAACCTCCACAGTATCCAGAACACATCACTTGATTTACTAGTTCCATCTTGTGCACGTTGGCTTCTATGATTATATTGTTATGTCATCAGAATAATAAAAGTCATAAATCTTCATTTCAGAACTGATCACAAACCTAGGAGAAGAGGAGGTCGCCGTACCTGCTATATTGTCTAAACAAACCCATGGAGGGCTCTTGAGTCGTTTAATCATGGTGCTGTCATTTGGTTTGGGTAAGCATATTTTCCCTTCATTAGATTTAATATATAATCTCATTATAGAAATCTGACACTCTGCACCGACTCTCAACTCATAAATCAGCTTCTACTTCTATTCCTGAGGCCGAAGGAAGGAAGGAAAAAAAACAGCAACAAAGTGTGCAAAAAATGCATAGCACAACACGATTTTAGCCATTCAGAGGATGCTACTTGGCTGCTCTGCTTATTTTCATTGTTGATTTAGCCTAGTGCCACTGTCACATGGACCGTCATGCTGACTTCCAAAGATTCATGCGCAATCATACCTTTTAAAACTTTTACTCATGAATCTTTCTAAAAGGTCACTTCCTAACTTTCCCCCCATCTAATCACATCAGTTATTCTTTTTGTATAATATCATGCAACATCTGGGTACTCTGAGACCACCAACATATCTATTTTTATAGCACATTTTCAACATGTCCTGTACCTTGTCTGGTGTTAAATGGGATGGAAAAGAAAAGATGACATATGCCCTGACTTCAATACATTTTGGGGGAAAAAAGATCACAATTTAAATCCCAACTAAAGAGGTTTTTTTTTTTTTTTTTTTTAATGTTGGCATGTACATGCTTGACATATCTATAATGAATAGACATCCCTTATAAAATGCCTTTTGTGGACATAATACTTCTTATAAATTTTAAAAATTGTTCTAACACCAATATTTTCTTGAACAGACAAAATGAAGTTGTTCCTTCATTTTATATTTTGTCCCCTAAAACATCACTGGTCAATTGAAACCATATAATATGCTTCAGTTCCAAAGAGGAACAAAGTCAGCCTCAGAAGATGTGAATTCTATTAAGGATTAGAAAGATATTAAAATACTAGTATATGTTAACTCACATGTAATGTTAACATGCCTTCCTGTGTCATATGTATATAGTCATAATGTCTTTGATGGTAACAAGTTACAGAGCATTTCATCTCAAACTTATCTTAACTTTTTTACCTCTCCAAGCTAATTTATGTTTCAGTTATCAAGTTATAATAGTGTGCCTTACTGGTTCAGTAATTCTTTATAAATGAAATAAAATCCTCGGCTCTCTTGATTTCAAATTTGTAGATCTGCTAAAATTAAAGTACTATAAAAATAATCACAATATAAGACAAAATGATGGAAATGTCCGAGAATGATAATTTACAACTAGAACTTAGCCCTTCAAGTTTCTTGGATAAGGACAATAAACTTCCATACTGCCCCCTTTTGCGTATGGAGATTAGTATAAGTACATACTATATTTAAGAATCTAAGCTGGCCCAAATGCAAACAAACAAAATATTCCCAGCAATTTCAAACTTTCAGCCAGGTCTTTGTGTAAACTCAGAATGGGCATCAAAGAGCAACTAGTATAGTGTTGAATTTGGTTCCAGACTACTTTTTCTGAAAAATTATACTTGTTTTGGGTGGAGTGTGTGTATGTGTGTTTTATGTGTGTGTGTCTTTTTTCTGTGCCTGCCTGTTTGTTATATTATTAAAGAGATGCTAGAAGACAGGAAGATTGAGAAGGCATATGTGCCCTTTACTCTTTCATGGAGATTGACAAGCTATAACACCAAATTCTACTCTGAACTGTGCCGCTAAAGCTTCCCTGTGTGCAGTCAAGAGTGAATAATTCAGACTTTGGGGAATGTTCTATTATTGGCAGGTATGTTCCTGGGATTGCAAAAGTAAGGGCAGGGAGCTAAATTCTGGACTACATCCAAACCCTACACTAGTGGAGCTTTGGGGTGGAGCTCCCCAAAGAGGGTTAAGATTTGCATTGTGTAAGTTCAAAGGTGACTTTCTCTATGGTCTGACTTGAGAATAAGGAGGAAGGAGAACAAGGAAAGGTCGGAAATGGGATACTTTCAGAGGGAGAACCCTATGAAATATTTAACTCATAGCTTTTTTCTTTAATGATGAGAAAAAAATATATTTAATTTACTGCCGTTTTTTGCTTTCTATACTAGAATCACCTTTCATTAACCTTCAACTTCTCAGTAAGACTTAATATACCTTATAGCATTTTCTGGTTATACTGGGAGGAATGAAGGTTTGAGACAATGAAGTGTGTCCTAGCACACATCCTTTGCATTGAAGCTGACTACAGTACAGTGCAGCAGTTTCAAGAGGCCAGGAGCAAAGCAAGCAGTGTTTTTAGCTGGAGAAGGGAATGGTGGGCAGGTGCTCGTGACTCCTCCATGTCAGCTGGCAGGAAGACGGTTCAGGAGTGGGTGTGAGACACATTCTGTCTCTACCAAATAAAGAAGAAGAAGGTAACTTGAGAGGAAGTTTGATGGTAGGACTACATAAGTATAACTTGAAAACTATAACATGTTCTTTCTACTGAACATAGAAAAGGTTAGTATCAAGAGTGCCCAAGTTGAATGTTATTCCCATGCAAAGTCAGATAGCATTTTATATAAATACTAGTGGCCCAGAGCACAAAATTCGTGCACGGAGGGGGGAGGGTCCCTCAGCCCAGCCTGCACCCTCTCCATTCAGGGACCCCTTGAGGGATGTCCAACTGCCTGTGGGATCAGGCCTGAATCAGCAATCGGACATCCCTTTCACAATCTGGGACTGCTGGCTCCTAACCGCTCACCTGCCTGCCTGCCTGATCGCCCCTAACTTCTCTGCCTGCCTGATCACCCCCAACTTCCCTCCCCTGCTGTCCTGATCTCGTCCCCAATGGCCCTCCCCTGCCAGCCTGATCTTGCCCTCAAATGCCCTCCCCTACGGGCCTGATCTCGCCCCCAACTGCTCTCCCCTGCCAGCTTGATCTTGCCCCCAACTGCCCTCCTCTGTCGGCCAATTTGGTTTTGATTGGTCGGTTTCTATGCCAGTCAGTGTCAAAAGCTCCACCTCGTAGGCAGCCATTGGCTTCTCACAGTTCACCCAGATTTGGTTTTGATTGGTTGGTTTCTATGCCAGTCAACATCTCCGGGCCTATCTCCGGGCCTGATCAGAGAGGCGGGGCTGATTAGCAGCCCCCGTGGAGGCCTGGAGAGAAACAGAGGCGCAGCTGCTGGCAGAGCCTGGAGAGAAAGAGAGAGGCAACGGCTGATCAACAGCTGCCACAGAGGCTGCAGATCAGACCCTGCCTCTCTCTCTGGGCCTCTCTCTGGGCCTAATTCGCAGCCCCCTTGGAATTCAGTGCTGGGTCATCACGCCCACACTGGTGGCAGTCAGTGTTGGGTCGCCACGACAACCCAGCACTGACTGCAGAACTGACTTTCAGTGTTTGGTGGAGCCTTCAGTTGGTCGTTAGGGACCCTGGGTTTTTACTTATTAGGACTAGAGGCCCAATGCACAAAATTCGTGTAAGGGGCTCAGCTCTCGCAGCAGCCCTGGTGGCCGCCTTGGCCCTCTCAGCAGCCCCAGCTGCCTTGCAGCCCCACTCACTGGTCATTCCAGAAGGTCATTCTAGAAGGTTGTCTCAGAAGGTCATTCTGCCGTCTGGTTGGATTAGCATATTAGCTCTTTATTATATAGGACTAGAGGCCCAGTGCACGAATTCATGCACTGGTGGGGTCCCTAGACCTAGCCTTTGGGATCAGGCCAAAACCGGCTCTCCGACATCCCCCAAGGGGTCCCGGATTGCGAGAGGGTGCAAGCCAGGCTGAAGGGCTCCACTGGTGCATGATTGGGGCTAGGGAGGAACCACAGAAGGGCTCCAGGGCGTGTTCAGCCCATCTCGCTCAGTCCCAATCTGCCATGCCCCAGCAGCAAGCTAACCTACTGGTCAGAGTGTCTTCCCCCTGGTGGTCAGTGCATGTCATAGAAAGTGGTTGAGCGGCCTTAGCATATCATTAGCATATTATGCTTTGATTGGTTGAACGGATGACAGAATGACTAGGCACTTAGCATATTAGGCTTTTATTAGATAGGAGGATATGACTCACATTGGACCTAGTTTTACACTATTCACATTTAGAATATAAAGCTTCATCTAGCAAAATTGGTGAAATCTAGATAAAAGCCTATACCTTGTAACTTTTTACCCATTTTCTCCTCTTGTATAAACCATGCTATTTGGATAGACTGCCCTCCTCATAATAAGTTACTTGTCTTTATCAAACTATTTTACCTTCGTCCTCAAAATTTCTAAAGCAATTACTTTGTGTATGCCAACCATTACTTAGCTACTTCTGTATTTTAAATTACTTTTTCATATTCTATCTCAACTAAATTGAAATTTTCTTTCTTTTTTTTAAAAACTCCTTAAGGCATGAAATACATCTCAGGGGACAAATAGTTATTTTTAAGATGTGACTATTTGCTTCTTTTTACGAATAAGTGCAAAAAAGATCTATGTCATTCTAATAGAGCTGCTGAAGTATAAAAGGAGTTAGATGGTAACAAAGTCCATTATTTTTATGCATGACTCCTTAGATACCAATTAAATACCCTAGAGAATTGGGCACTCACCTCATATCACCATTTGAGAAGACAATGTGTATGAATACTTGTTACAATACCAGGAGACATTCATTTCAATAAGAGATGGTGATATTTTTGGCTAATATCCATGTGATAGCTGGTTAAACCCAGTTGAATATGTAAAAATTGTGGAGAGAATGATAGCTTGACCATTTTTAGGATCCATGTAAAACAATTGGTAAATCAATGAACTCTCAAAAATTACTCTATGAAGCAGGCTGAAAGAAACTTTTGTAATATTATTACTGTTTATCTTATTAGGAAAAACTGAAGAGTTGAGTTTCATGACCAAGCATATTAAACATGACCACTTATTTCTGTTCAGTGTCCTAGTACAGTCAGTTTAATCAATCTTCTACCTGAAGAGATCTTGTATGTCACCTTCACCACCTTCAAGTCATAGGATTTCAGAGATGAAAGAGACTTAAAGTCCATCTAGCTCGAGTCCCCAGTTTTTGATTTGAGGAAAGTGGGGACAGAGGAGTGACGCAAGTAACATGACATTATACAACTAATCTGTAATTTTTGGCCTGGTATATTCACTGTAGTTTGCTAGCTACTCACACCAGAGAAATATATACCAGGCTCTATACTACACCCTTCTCCCCCCAACCAAATAAAATGCGTAGAATACTGGTTCTATAAATGTGACAGAGCACATGTGTAGAGAAATCCTTACTAGTACAGAACAACTAAAAAATAATACATAACATAAAAAAAGAAACCTCTTTGAAAACATAGCTAAGCTGTGATAAAATAAGATTAATAATTAGAGGCCAAACATCATAAGGAGTTTCCTATGTGAACCAAGGAACAAGCACTTCCCTCCATATTTCCTCCAATCCCCAAGGTATTCAGTCACACACACACACACAGGGCAGGGACAAAGCTTGGCATTCCAGTAAAATAGGAGGTCATCAGAGACACCTCTACAAAGCAGTACCAATAGAGGCAACAAATGACAGAAGATGCACCAGGGAAAAACACAGTCTATAGAAAACACCCTTTCTTAGAGTTGATAGTAAGTGGAACAGAGCAAAATAATAATAATAATAATAATAAATAAATAATAAAGTCTCTCTTGATAGTTCCTTATAGTCCATTTTCCAAAGAGGCCAGGATTTATATAATAAAAATGTCAGGGAAAAACTTAAGCATCAAATGAATAGTAGTCCAAGTCTAACTAGTAGAACCAAGTTACAAATACTCTTTAGAGAAAGACATTCTAAGCATAGGCCACAAAGAATCCCTATAGATAAATTTCAATAAACATGAGCTCTTTGTAGAAAAATATCTCTTCAGTACATAAGGAAATAAGTCATGAATGAATCAGTAGAAGTCTCAGATTTGTAAGACTGATGATATGTAATTAACAAGTACAGGATATAAGAGTCTTGATATATTCGAATAAAAACATATTAAAGTATAACATGAAAATGAGTCTATTAGAATTGATCAGAAAATACTAAAATAAAATTCAAATGTAAAACTCAAATGAATAAAATTCAAAATATAAAATTTGACATAGTTGAAGAGAAACTTTATAAGCTGACACATACATATCAAGAAATTACACACAAAGTTGTAATGAGAGGGAAATAAAGGCATATATGGTCAAGTGGTTAAGAGGCATGGAAAAATTGAGTGAAATGGTCTAACATAGTTGGGTCCACATGTGGTCCATGGACTAATAGTATTGGCATTAGCATATTCTCAAGACATAAAGTAGACCTACCATGTAATAGGAATTTGTGCTATAAGATAATTAAACAAATCCATATGATATTTTTTGTCAGCTAAATTTGAGAAGCATTGGCCTAATATATCTCTAATCTAAGTTCTATTTGAGAACATATAAAATAGTGGAGTGGTAACATTGCAAAAGATAGTTGAACATTTAATTAAATTAACACACTACATCAATCCTCGGGCTTGAATTATTCAATGGCTCTCCAACAGGATAAATAAAAAGAAATCCTCACAATGAAAATGAAGAACACCAAAGAAAACAAGAAGATCTTAAAAAAATTCAGAGAAAATTTTCAATTTAGAGTTATAGGTTGCAAAAATACAGTCCAGCCGAGAGGGAGACCAGTCCAGAGAAAAGCAGATGAGAAGGCTAGAGGAAAGATTTCTTCAAGATAATATTCACTAAACACTCAATATCTAATGTCCTTGAATGTATAAACAGAATATTTTCACACCTGACAGAAAATTTTAGGGGTTGAATGACTGATAACCACGTAGAAAAGTAAGAAAAAAAATCTAGTAATTATTTTCCAGTGAAAACAAAATTTTGCATAATGATAGGAATCATGCCACATCTTGCTGACTAGCTTTTATATAGTCATACTAATAGAAATATCAGATAATGATCTTAAAAAGTATAACTACATTGGGAAGACAGGGGAGGCTAGAAAGTGTGCATATATAGGGAGAATCAAGAGGAAAGAGAACAGTAAATCCCCCTTTTCTATGAGTAATGTAGTAAGCACTGTCTCAATTTGACAAATCAAGGCACAGCAATTGAAACATAAGTGGAAATACCAAACAAAAAAATGTTAAAATGATTATAGGTAGTCAGTTCTGAGGAGCAATGAATGCATTTTTAAAAAATTAGCAAACTTCCTTAAACTAGTTGACTAAATACAAATATGCTTAATTTTTATACAATACCATTTTATCTACATCCCTGCTCACTGGCAAAACATTGAAAGTTTGAAAATATAGAGTGTTGCTGAGTATGTGGAGCCATAAGGATCGGTTATGGCTGGCGAGAGTTTACTTTTACATGTAATTTGTCATTGAATGGCAGAGTTGGATGTGCACAGATTCTCTTATCCAGCAATTCTTATGAATGCACCCAAGAGAAACTCCTGCACATCTGCACAGGAAACATGTCAAGAGCGGAAATGACAGTGTTGTTTGCATATATCTAAGACCTGGATACAATCCAAAGGTTCTTAAGTAGGAGAATGACTACATAAAATGTGACATATAATGAAACAGTATACAGCAGGGAGCCTAAATGAACTAGAATTACACACATCAACTTGCATGAGTCTCAGTCATAAAAAAAGGTATGAACTAAGACCTGGAATAGTACAATTTCACTACATGAAATTCAAATCCAGACATAACTAAATGGTATTGTTCAGGGATATATTTTATATGATACAACAGAAAATTAAAGAAATGATTAGCCAAATTTCAAAATAAAAGTGATCTTTAGTGGGAAGAGAAAGTAGCTGTATGGCAGGATGGGGAGAGGGGGTGTCACCCAGCTGTCTTTTATTTTGTAAACTGTTTAGTGAGTTTTTTTCTCATTTAAATGAAAGCTATAACTTATATGCCCTCGTTTATTTTTAAAGTATTTTTATTGACTTTTAGAGAGGAAGAGGGAGAAGCATAGATGTGAGAGAGAAACACCCACAGCTGCCTCCTGCACACTCCCTTCTGGGGACTGAGGCTGCAATGAGCATGTGTCCTGACTGGGAATAGAACCAGCAACCTTTTGGTGCATGGGATGACACTCAGCCCACTGAGCCATATCAGCCAGGGATGTCCTCTTTTATGTTTCTCATGAAATTAAAGCAAACCTACCCGATTCATCCACATATCAAGTATCTGATTTCTCAAATAGTCTGATCTCAGCCTCTCCAAACCTAGCTTCTAGCTCTGTTCTCAATATTTTTCACTTTCTCTCCATTTCCCACTTCCATCATTCCCTTCATTTGTGCACCTTGGATGGTGACTCTTAGCTTCTAAGCTTGGGTCCCTCAGCAATGCTTTTCTTCTTCTTTTACTCCCTGCATTTACACACAACCTTCCTGTTCTGTACTGGCCCCTGGGAACTTCTATTCACATATACTGTTTCCAAGGAAAATCCCACCTGGATTGACCCAGATTATACATAGATACCAGAAAAATAAAGGTTGTGTGTCTTTACTCCCCACCTAGAGTGTCCTTTAAGCCACATTGACTCTGCTGTGTTAAGCAATGCAATGAGCGAGACCACGTGAACATCTCACTATCCCTGATAGATAAGAAAAGTTCTATGAGCAGAGTTTGCCATTTGCTCACAGAGCCAAACACCACTCAGCAAGGCCACTGAGACTAGAAGAACTTGAAGGAATTTAAAGAAATAGATCAAACAAACAAATGAGCCAATTTCTTGACAAGGTATCTATCTCATTCGCAAAGAAAGCATCATGATTTGCAAAGATGCTTTTGATTTTTAGCATTGCACATTTTAATTCCCTGGCTCCTTTGCTATAATTACTGTCCCAGTATTGCATCAAAAAATTAGTAGCCCTAGCCAGTTTGGCTCAGTGGATAAGGTATCAGCCCACAGGTGGACTGAAGGGCCCTGGGTTTGATTTTAATCAAGGGCACGTACTTTGGTTGCTGGCTCAATCCCCCACCATGGTTGGGATGGGTGTGGGAGTCAACAAATCGATGTGTCTCTCTCACATCTCTCTCTCTCTCTCTCTCCCCCCTCACTCCCTCCCTGCCCCTGCCACTCTCTCTAAAAATCAATGGAAAAATATCCTCGGTTGAGAATTTAAAAAATGATAAGAGAATACAACTTTTTAAATATATTAGGAAAATAAATTAGTAATCTTTTTCCACTTTGTACTCCAGGGTAGTGATCATTAAAAAAGAATGAAAATACTCCTGCTCTCAAAAACCTACCATAGAAAACTGCTTTATCAGGGTTAATAAAGGCTCCAGACACTGATAGTAAGATAAATATTACTTCAAAGAGGAAGCAGTAATAATAGGAGGAGGTAGGGGACCACAAGCCTCCCCCAAAGCCAGTAACAGAGCAGAAACCAAAGCCTCAGTCATCAGCCACTCTCCATCCTACATTCCTGGTGCTACAGAGTTGTTAGGTATGGGTTAAGTGGTTGCTTTTCTTACTCAGTCTTCATAGTTTGGGTTGACAGTTTGCAACTTCCTTCTATTATTTTGAGAAATTTCCTCCATTCCAGAAATATCTTCCCACGAGGATTCTAAAACTCTGATGTACAAATGTGATTATGTAAATGTGACAAGATTCGTTTTTTTCCCTAAGAACAAAATCTCAAAGACAAACCAAATCTTAGCATGTGACAAAAATGCAATATCATCTCCTTGTGATATTTTCTTGTTCTTGACATTGTACTGCCTCACTAGACCATATACAGTTGCTTGTACTTTTTATAAATGCCAAAATCAGTTAAGTATTTTAGATTATAATCTCTTGCCTACAGAGGCAAGATTTACCTTGTCCAACAGACTTCCTTGGCATAACATCATGCTGGAGTATAATGAACTCCATTTGTCAATGACATAACTTTACATTATTAGATCCTGAGTTGAATATTGCTAAGAGTTATCACTTTACCACTTGCTCTCTGCAGCGTCTGTCACTACTGACTTTAGAAGGAGCTGGGGATTCTTAATTTCTTTAAGGGTTCAGTCCCCTGAGGATACTGTGGGAGCAGATACCAATGTCCCATTCGTTAATGATGTTAACAATCATAAGATGAATGTTGTTTCAGGGTAGAGCGTTCCAATTCTAGATTTAGGCCACATCATTACATAATAATTTTGTATTTTAAAGATGAGATCAAATCACTAAAGGAACAACAACACATCCTATAAAGAAATCTTTGGGATTTCTTTTCTGGCTTAATTGGAATACCCACTCATTCTTCCCTTCCTGCAGATGCTGTACAATGATCCACTGTTGGCAGAAGGGACTCCACATAGTTCAGGTGGAGCAGTTGACTTCAATTATTTTCTAGTAAGAAATAAATGACCTGGCTACCGCTGAAACTCTGGATGCCTTTACTGTAATGCGTGGGAATGAGAAGAGCACATGGTCTCAGTTGCCTTCGAGTACAACTTTATCTTGCTAACTGGGAAGTAAAGATGTGGAGGAACACAAAGCCCTGCTTTTTATAATGGCCATGATGCATATTTGTAAAATCTAGATTAATAGATGAAAGAAGTCCAAAGCCATTGTTTATACTTCTTTCTAGTTTGTCTTTATTTATAATTAACCAGACGGTGCCTGCACATTGCCAATACATAAACCATGCAAAAGGACAGCTGTAGATAAGATTGCGGTGATTGTATTTTTGTATGATCTACTAATAAACCATTTGTCTATGCGATACTCATTTCAAAGATTAGGATCTGGACAATAATCATAGAAAACGAATGCGATAAACCAGTGAACTTTTCCTTGCATATCTCCCATTCCATAGCATGAAGATTAAACATTAAAAAGACTAAATACAATGTAGGAAAAAAAGTGATACTTGTATAATGTTGGAGTTTCCTAATAACACATAATTGAATATATACAATCACACAAAGCACTTTGTTACATACACATGCACATACACATGCACACTATAAGGAGCTCAAAACCAGGATTTTTAATGATAAGGAAGCACCCTGATAAATGTGCCATAGTCTGAAAAAATAAATTATTTTCCCCTGCTGGCTTGTGTGGCCTTTATTTCTATTACAGCAGCAACTTGAATATTTTTTGCACTGTGTATAAAAGCAATAGAGTTTACATACGATTATGCTTAGAATTATAGCTAGCCAAGAAGGTGCAGATATAAGATAATTTCTCTTGATGAACAGTTGCTTTCAAAAAATATATATTTTTTGTTTGTTTTAAAATGCAGGTGAAGTCAGACAGAAACATCATTAAGATCTGCTAATGAATCATCCTGTTTGCACTGGGAATACGTGTTTGAACTCAATGCTATATCTGTGTTTGAAGAAATACAATTACTGGTTAACAAATGTGTTACATTTAGGTGGTATGGCTGGATGAATACTAACTACAAGCTAGCGTTGGGTCTGTTATGCTAGAAAAATACAGTACATCAATGGCAACATTCCATTTTCACCTAAGCAACTACACATTTATATTGTTATGTTAAGTATATTTATCATGTCAAAGTTAGTGTTTTTAAAATTAATATTGCTCTTTTTCACTGACATTTATTGAAAAAACAACAAATAATTATCATCAATGATCTCATCATTCAGCAGTAACCGCTATTACAATTTTGGTGTCTATGCTTTCTTTTATTATAATACAAAAAGTCATTTATATGTATACAATGTACCCATATTGGGAGCAGAGGGAGAGATATAAGTAGATATAGAAGTATTAGTCTTTAAGTCCTACAATACTGTATTTAATCCCTACCCTCCCAGTGCATAACTGACAAATATCAATCATGACACAGGTGTTTATGGTTTTACAATCATGGGTTCAAGCAGTGTGGTCGCAATAATATCCAAACTAAAGATGACATCAGGGCAAAGAGAGAGAGATATGTGTGCTGGTTTTAATTCCACAGTTGTTCTTTTTTTTTAATTTAATAACAAATTTTAATTTATTTGAGAGGGAGGAAAAGAGGGAAAGCGACAGAGAGAAACATTGATGTGAGAGAAACATCAGTCAGTTGGCTCCTTGGCACCCCGCCCTGGGATCGAACCCACAACCTGGATATGTGCCCTGACTTGGAATTGAACCCACAACCTTTTTGGTATACAGGATGATGCTCAAGCAATTGAGCCACACCAGCAAAGGCTCTACAGTCATTATTGATTCACATTGCTTCTGACATCCTACCACTTTTGTAAAGAAAGTTTTAACCATGTAGGAAAAAAGTATAGTGTAGTTCTCTTTGATTTTTCTATGTGTAAATGGGTACCTCTTATTTCTCACCTTCACTTATTCCCTAATTATCTGCACGTTTAAAAAGCAGAGAATAAATTCTATCTGCCTTTTCTAAATCTAGCATAACACCTCCTCAGAAAGTGTTAAATTTGCTAAATTGTAAACCAATGCTTTGCATTATTTAAAACTTTATTTAATACTATGTACTCTAGTCCTTCCCCCCCCCCCCCCAGATGTTCTCAAGTCACTTACAGTAGTATTCCACACATGGGTCAATAGTCTCTGCTGAACTCAATAGAGGGATGATACTGCTGAGTTGGTTGGAAATCCTTAGTCTCTTGAGTCAGGGAGATAGCTATCTCCTAAAACCCAAATCCCCCAAAGTAAAATGCTTTTAGGGCAGCGGTGGGCAAACTCATTAGTCAACAGAGCGGCAAACCGCGGTTTGCCGACCACTGTTTTAGGGAATTAAAGTCCCAAAAGAACACAGATGTTATTCATATCTAGACCAGTGGGCTACAGACAAAAGGGGTTGGGTCTAAGTCTTACTCTTTGATTTAAATGTCTTTTCTGTCTTGCCCTTGACCAGCAAGACTCTAGGAAGACAGAAAAGAGAACAAAAATCTCTATACAATAATGTGATTCTTTTGCCTTGTCATTATGGATTTTCAAGAGAACACCCATATCTACTTGAATGTTTCCTGATTTAAAGACCCTCAGATAATGCTACTGCAAGGAAGTGAGGCTGCATGTGTTCCACCCTGGGAAAACACCTCCCTGACATTACATATGCTGAAAAGAAGAGTGGAAGCACCAGAAACAAGAGAATTCACTGCCTAACCAGCTTGGCTCAGTGGCTGAGCATCAGCCTATGAACCAGTCGGTCACAGTTCGATTCCCCGTCAGAGCACATGCCCAGATTTCGTGCTTGATTCCCAATGTGGGGTGTGCAGGAGGCAGCTGATCAGTGATTCTCTCTTATCATTGATGTTTCTGTCTTTCTATTTCTCTCTGAAATCAATGTATATACATATTTCTTAAAGAGAGAATTCACTTAAAGGTGTATGGGTTTTTTCGATGGAGAAATGTTGCAAAGTGGATTCAAGGAATCTTCTAGTTTGCTTGCCTTTCTTTCTCCAGTTTCTTTCATTGTTCTGCTAAAGGATCACCTGGAGGCTAAAACTGCAAACCAGACAGTAGGCATGCATCTTCCCAGCAGAACACAATGCGGGCCCAATAGATTAAAAAATTGATTAATTAGAGAGACCAGGCTGCTGCTTCAGCTTCCTCAGAAACAATACATTAAGCCCAAATAAGGGGTCTGTCAACCTTCCAGAGGAAAATCCTCTATGTAGCTAGCTCAGGTAAACTTGTCCAAGAGTTTCAAGATGCTGAGACATTTATATTAAGACAACAAAATCAGACTTGTGCAGAAAGAAGGGGTGAGGAAGTGGGTAGTCTACAGTGTATATATTTGAACTCTCAAAATACTAGACGTGGGAGACATTAAACCCAGCTAGGGGGCATTTCAACAGCCCTGTCCAAAAGTCACTCTGATTGCTCAGATTCTTAGATTGCTCAAAACAGAATGGTGGGATAGATAGACAAAGACCTTTAGAGTCCCTAGATATTATATTTATTTCAGCTATCATATATATTTATATCCCAGATATATCTGGGACTGAAGAGAATTATTTCCAGAATTTCACTAGTTACTGCTAAGTCTCACTGATCTCTGTCTACCTCAATGGAAATTCTAATCATCAGACATCTGACTCTTAATGATTTCACCTCAGATTACGTATGTTGAAAAGAGTGCAAGTATGAGAAACAAGTGAGAATTCACTTAAAAATTTGTTTTTCATGGAGTAATGCTGCAAGTGGGCTGAATGAATCTTATAGTTTGCATGCATTTCTGCTAGCAAGGCACAAATACGATTATTCATAACTCCTCAAGATGATCAGTGAAAATCTTACACATGAAAGGAGAATATGTAATATATCCTTGAAGCAGAATCTGAGATGCTTTTATCAGTGAGGACAGAAACAGGCTCGAAACAGGCAGACAACCTGGGTGAGGGTAATAGCAGGAGCATTCTTAGCGCTCAGTTATTTTCAGCTGATATAATTAACCCAGAGATCTTTAAAAATGGTCACAATGGTGCTAAGTTGTAGACCCCAGAACAGAGTGTGATCATAAACTTTACACTCTGAGGTCTACAATCAACTTTAATTTTCAAGGTCTTATATCAAGGGGGGGTGGGAAGAAGAGGGAGCATAAATCAACACAGCTACACTGAAGACACACTTCTTGGTTCCCTGTTGATGGATTACTGACATCATGGCGCTAATGAGAAATAAGGGTTTTCTTTAAATGTTCAAAGCATGGTCATGGACTGTTTGCAACAGGCCCAAGGGAAATCCCATCCCCTCTTTCTCTGTTAACTACTTGTATTTCAATCTTGTCTTCCTCTTCTTACTAAAAGGGTCAGATCAAAACCTCTGACTTTTATATAAGCCTCAGTTTTAACCCAGCAAAGGCTGAATTTTGACTATTTATTAGCAATTACAAATTCCATGACACTACAATTTCTGAATTTGTGGAGGAACAAATTTGAAATTTACATAGTGAAACTGTGGGCAGGAGTGAATCTTTAAACTGGTGAGAAGCATAGTTGATTGCCCAATACCTGAACAACCCTTATTGTTCTCCCCTTGTTTTCTGTAGGTATTATGACTACAATGATGGGCTGCATTTGAGGTTAGGGAATGATGATAGTCTTAGGTTATCTGCCTGATAAAGACTGGGGATTTGTTCTTTATCATATATCAATTTTGATCTACAGCTTAAATAAAATGATAAAACAACCTCTCTGGTTTTCATTCTCATATCCTTCCTAACCCATTAGCATTCTAAAACATTTTTAGACATTTAGAAGACACTAAATTATTTTATATCATGTAAGGACCAATATGCTTTATAAATCTCAATTTTAGAACTTTTAAAACAGAGATGGACTGAATGAAGAAAGAGATTTAAGACATTTAGACAGAATTAAGGCAGTGGTTCTCAACTGAGGGGTGATTTTGCCCCTCCCACCGCCCTCCCCAGGAGGCACTGGGTAATGTCTGAAGACATTTTCCGTTGTCATAACTGGAGGGAGGTACTAGTGGCATGTAGTGGAGAGAAGCCAGGGATGCTATCAAACATCCTACTCTGCACAGGGAAGCCTCCCAAGGCTGACTTATCTGGCCCCAAATATGTAAGTGCTGATGTTGAGAAACTCTAAATTGGGGATATTAAGAACTTTCACTCTCCTGTAGACAAGAATTAGCAGGATGACCAGAAGCTGTGTTCCTTTCCTTAAGGACAACTTCCTAGCAGGTTGCTAAGCCTGAGATATTTAACCATCCCAGTAGGTGTTAACACTGTTTAACAAAGTACCATACTTTACCAGATTTGGAATGGAGCAATGAGAAGAGGAAAACAATTCCTTGTTACTAGACATAGGAAACAAAGGCATTTTGAATTATGCAAAAAATGTATCTTCTATGAGTTTAAGTACACCATTAAAATGTCTCATAGATGCTCAATGCCTCATTAAAATTAAACCTGTACCTGCCAAAAAACAGAACTTCCCATTAATCTTTGGAGTATATACTAATTAAGGTCAACAAATGCTTTGAGATTAGCCAGGAACCCAGCTAGAAAAGCAATCTATTCATATTCCTCCTCTTCAGATTGATTTGATTTGGGGTTCAGATAAGCCCACTGGCCAGTGCCATTTGGTTTACCATGAAACATAGACACCCATTGGCTCAAGCCTGAGTGCAAACCCTAGAAGCACAACTACAGTTCATCCAGTGAAAGACTTGGGGAAAGAGAGAAGACAAAAACATTTCTAAAATATATATTTTTCTATATGATTCCTATTGCTTTTGGGATAAGAGACCTGTAAACACTCAAGAATATGACACATAATATACTACTAGTAAAATACAAAGAGGAAAGACACAGTAAAAGGAAAATCTCTTGATTCTAGGACCTGGGTTCTAACACTGCTTTCATTAACCCCCCAGGTCCTACAGATCACGTGCTTAATTTGCAGCTATAACATGAGGTGAGAGGCAGCAACACTCTTGTTAATTCTTATCTTATTAATGCAACGATACTGCATTAAGATCTGCATTATCAATAAGACAAGTAGTAACAAGTGTTGGAAAGGCTGTGGAGAAAAAGGAATTCACATTCGCTGCTGGAAATGTAAACTGGGACAGCCACTCTGGAAAACAGTATGAAAGCTCCTCAAACATTAAGAATAGAGTTACCATATGACCCAGTAAGCCCTCTTCTGAGTATCTACTGGAAAAATTTGAAAACACTCACAAAGATATATGCACCTCTATGTTCACTGCAGCATTAGTCACAGTGGCCAAGACATCTATCCTTTGATAGATGACTGGATAAGGAAGATGTGGTACATATATACAATGGAATACTACCCAGCCATAAGAAAAGGTGAAATACTGCTATTTATGACAACATGGATGGATCTTGAGAATATCATGGTGAGCAAAAAAAGTCAGAAAACATTAAAAGAACCATATGATTTCAAACTTATGTGGGATATAAAACTGAAAGCAACAACTGAACAAGAAAAACAAAAACTCATGGACACAGACAATGGTGTGGTGGTTACCAGATGGGAGGGGATAGGTGGGTGTAGTAAAGGGTAAAGAGGATCAAATATATGGTGATGAAAGAAGATTTAAATTTGGGTGGTGGGCACAGGGTGCAATATACAGATGATGCATCTTAATATTGTACACTTGAAATCTATATGATTTTATTACCAATTGTCACCGCCAATAAATTTAATTTTTTAAAAAATGGCAAAAGAAGAGATCTGTGTTTCTATAGATCAACAGGAGTAAAATCAACATTCACAGTAGAGGGTCAGAATCTCACTCAGAGGAGGTTATTCCTGAGGTCGGGAGCCAGGGGAAAGGTAAAAGTCTCAGATTAAAAAGGTGAACTAAGGGCAATGGGCTTTACAGAGATATTCCAGCGCCTTGCTCTTAGCTGCCTGTCTTGAGTGGTTGGAGGATTTTCAGGGTATTAAATTGTGAGATGGTGCTACCATATGCACCCAGGAAAGGACCTGGAAACATAAGGTCCCTGTGAAATTGTGCCAGCCCTTTATCTTTAGATTATAAAAATCTTGGACAGCACTTACAATTGGAATCTGTGAGACTAAACAATATACTGTTTTCAAAGTCTGTTTATTTAGAGGCCCGGCACTCCTATTTTCCCAAGCAATCTTGAAATAGTGGTATTTTTGCATTGACTGTGACTGGAGGCAAGAACTGGAGTCCCAGTTTCTCCTTTCCTTTCTTTCTATGAAATGATACAGAACATATTATGCTGACGATCATAAAACCTTAGAAGTTGTAGAATATGACTCAATTTCTAATGAAGGCTGGCATTACTTTTAAAATGAAGTCTGTATGTGTTCTCACTGAGGGAAAGAATATGCCTTGCACAGGCCACTGACTTAAACAGGCTTCAAGATTTGACCAGGCCCACCATCCCAGTGACCTCTGACTTCCCAAATGACATCCACTCTTTTTTTTCCCTGGTAGGCAGTAAGGTAAATTACTAGTATATAGCTAGGTAATCCTGCTAGCCTAAAACTGAAAAGAGAGTGAATGATAAGATCTTTTGGCATCAGTAAAATATAACTTAGTAGACTTTGCTTTCATATTAAATGAGGAGTTAAATGGGAATTTTGGGGGAAATTCTGCTCAGTAGTCATATCCTATATAATAAAAGGCTAATATGCAAATTGTCCCCTCGGGAGTTCGACTGCTCGCTATAACGTGCGCTGACCACCAGGGGATGGCATGAAACAAAGGAAGGACCCAGCTGGCAACTGGCAGCCGGGGGAAGGAAGGCCCCGGTCGGCAGCCAAAAGGCCCCGATGGGCCCTGATCACCTCCCAGGCCAAGGGACCCTACCCATGCACTAATTTTGTGCACCAGGCCTCTAGTATATAAATAATTATATATGATGAATGATGACTAATAGAAGTCTAAAAGTGTGAGCCACTTGTCTCTCTGAGAAACTTTGGAAAACTTTCTAAAGTCTAACCTATAATTTATGAATGTATATATTAAACAACTTACAGTTCTAGGCTTTGAGTGGGCCCAAATGTAATCCACTTTCAAGTCTCAAAAAGGCCATCTTATCAGTGATGAGAAACCAAAAGAAAAGACATGCCCTAGCAGTGGTTCTCAACCTTTCTAATGCCGCAACCCTTTAATACAGTTCCTCATGTTGTGGTGACCCCCAACCATAACATTATTTTCGCTGCTACTTCATAACTGTAATTTTGCTACTGTTATGAATCGTAATGTAAATATCTGTGTTTTCTGATGGTCTTAGACGACCCTGCTAGCGGTTCTTAACCTGTGGGTCACGACCCACAAGTTGAGAACCACTGCTGTAGAGCCTAAGGCCATTGGAAAACACAGATATTTGCATTACGATTCATTAACAGTCGCAAAATTACAGTTATGAAGTAGCAACAAAAATAATTTTATGGTTGGGGGTCACCACAACATGAGGAACTGTATTAAAGGGTTGCGGATTTGAAAGGTTGAGAACCACTGCCCTAGGGGGTTACATTTACAGTTCAGATGATTATTATAGAATGAGAGCAAAAGAGATAGAGGGTCAGAGAGTTAGATTTAAAGGACTACATAAAAGAGGAGAAAGAATGTCTAACAAATTAATTCCACAGAAAATATTCCTTTACTCATGGTGGAACTGGAGCAAATTTTAAAATTTGTAGTTTATTAAATAGGAACTGTTCAGTAGATCAGAATTCAAGAGACGTGACAGTTAAGATGACAAGTGTGAAAAGATTTCTGAGCTTCTAGGTACTTCAGATTTTGAAAGACACATTATTTGGAATCAGAGAAGAGTTTTTAGTTTGACCTTTGACTGAGTGGCCTTCAAGGTTATCTTTCTCCAGGCAAGTCTGTGATAAAGGGAGATACCTGAAATTACTAATACTAGGGCTCCTGTCATGACAGCTTGTCATCCTCTAAAGATCAAACTCTTTAATCAAACCTGAATTGAAGCTACTCAGTCCACAGAGCATCATACCAGGAAGGAAAAGGATAGGTCTGACATCGTGCTAATTTTGAGTTACAGTCTTTTGAGTACATGGAGTCTTGAAGGGCTGTGTTCTTTAACTCTACAATCCTGTGTGGAAAGATCATAATTTGATCAGAATATGAGTGATAGGCCAGGGAGTGAATAAATCCTCAATTTTGTGTAACTGAGGAACTTTGAGAACTGGAAAATATTTGACCTGTTTTGGGTTTAACATTGTTACACATAAAGTTGGAATTAAAATATAAGCAGAAATTGGGCTTTTATAATTGGTAGTAACTGCCATTTTCATTTTCTTTAAAAACATTAAAAAAATTCTGAAATTTTATAGAGACATTGTAAATATTTTTCAAAAGGATAAAATGAACCCTATACATAATTTTAAAGGTCAAATGATTTTATATGACTTTAGTGAAAGAGTAGTTTTTCTCCTTACTCTCCATACTTTTAAGTTTTATAATCTAGTATTTAGATCAATATTGTTAAAAATGTGATTTTACAGGTATTAACTAAATTTTAGATTTTAGTAATTATCTATTTCTCACTATTGAGGATGAGGATTTCATATTATATTATCCCTTAGCAGCAAATTACTTAATCACCCTCCCACCAAGAGGATACGTATATTATACATTTAATTAAATTAATATCCAGGTTTTATGGTACTGTGACTATGTTTGCATTTAAGGCACTTAGTGTGCTAAATTACTTTTCTTTCTTTACATCTTCCAGAGTTAATAATTCCATTAATTTTTGATGGGAGTGATTTTCCTTCCAAATCCAAAAAAAACAAAAAACAAAAAACCCACAAAAAACACAACAACACAAAAACTGTAGACCTCTCAGTCTGTATAAATTAGGTAATCTACAGTTGCACTTTCTTTTTTGAGATACTCTTTCTGGATCTCCCTTTCACTCAGTTCAGATGAGGGCTACTTGCCTCTAGGCCAGCTGCATAGGCCATTTGCTTAGTCAAGGTCTCGGGATCTCATTCACTATTGTTCTCAAAGTTCCATTTACTTCTCTCTTATGCTGGATCCAATGCGTGTTTGAAGAAGTTTTATTTCCCCTTACACATGAGGTTTACTTTGGGTACATATTTCAAAGTGAGAAGGGTCAATTTATCATGATACCTAAAGCACCTTTCCTGAATCTGACCCAAATGTTAGTTAGAAAAAGGAAGTAAACCAAAGTACATATAACTAGAAACCTTTGATTGCTTTTAGCATATCTGAACTATAGCAAGTTTCATTAAGAATATTCATGAATATTTTAGTTCTTTTCACCCACTCTCTTTTTTAAACTTTATTTATTTTTGTTAATCCTCACCTGAGGATATTTTTCCCCATTTCTCTCCCTTCCTTCCTTCCTTCCTTCCTTCCTTCCTTCCTTCCTTCCTTCCTTCCTTCCTTCCTTCCTTCCTTCCTTCCTAAAGAGAGTGGAAGGGTGGGAGGGAGAGGGAAAGAGAGAGAGAAACATTGATGTGAGAGAGCCATCCATCGGTTGCCTCCCACATGCACCCAGACCAGGGCTGGGGATTGAACCTACAATGCAGGTATGTGCCCTTGACCTGGAATCAAACCCAAGACCCTTTGGTGCGTGGGCCGATGCTCTAACCACTGAGAAACACCTGCCAGTACTCACCTACTCTTGATACTGTGACTGAGGTTAGTCTCAGGATACATTAGACTTTAACCCTTTTCTTATCAGAGGACAAACAACAAAACATGGGAAGAAAGATCATAGAGGATATAGTTCATTCCTGTAGTCCTTCATTTAGTCATATTGAATATAGGTGGGCAAAAGTAGGTTTACAGTTGTTCATATGGAAAATAATGCAATAATATATATATATATATATATATATATATATATATATATATATATATATATATATATATAGCCTAAGCCAGTGGTCAGCTAACTCATTAGTCAACAGAGCCAAATATCAACAGTACAACGCTTGAAATTTCTTTTGAGAGCCAAATTTTTTAAACTTAAACTTCTAACGCCACTTCTTCAAAATAGACTCGCCCAGGCCGGGGTATTTTGTGGAAGAGCCACACTCAAGGGGCCAAAGAGCTGCATGTGGCTCGCGAGCCGCAGTTTGCTGGCCACGGGCCTAAGCAATCATCACAACCAAATGGACAACTGAACAGGCTGTGTGGGGCAACTAGGCTGGCAGGGGGGTTAGTGAGGGGCAACCAAATGACTGAGCAGCAGGCCGCATGGGGCGACCAGGCCGGCAGGGGATTAGTGAGGGGCAACC
The DNA here is from genome assembly GCF_963455305.1 of Plecotus auritus. Classification (NCBI taxonomy): domain Eukaryota; kingdom Metazoa; phylum Chordata; class Mammalia; order Chiroptera; family Vespertilionidae; genus Plecotus; species Plecotus auritus. Next base: position 22,864,258 of record NC_137772.1, on the reverse strand, counting down.
AAACAACTGAACAGCGTGGGGTGACCAAGCCCACAGTGGGGGAAGTTGGGGGCAACCAGGCTGGCAGAGGGGGGAAGTGAGGGGTGACCATGCCGGTGTGTGTGTGTGGGGGGGGGTTGAGGGCAACCAGGCCGGCAGGGGGGGCGGTTAGGTGTGACCAGGCCATTGGGGGGGGGAGGAGCAGTTGGGAGTGACCAGGCCAACACGGGGGGCAGTTAGGTGCAATCAGGCAGGCATGCAGGTGAGCAGTTAGGAGCCAGTGGTCCCTGATTGTGAGAGGGATGTCCGACTGCTGGTTTAGGCCTGATGGCAGTCGGACATCCCCTGAGGGGTCCCGGATTGGAGAGGGTGCAGGCTGGGCTGAGGGGACCCCACCCCCTGTGCATGAATTTTGTGCACCGGGCCTCTAGTTAATAAATAATAACACAAGGATAAACTGTGTTTTGCATATTCACAATCATAAACCTACTTTGCCCCACCCTGTATCTGTTACTTGTCAGATATTACTGCAGGCATTGTATTCTCATTCTGAAAATTCCTTCTCTCCTATGAGAATACATATATTACACATTTTATTACACACATCTTCACACGCAGACATGATACCTGCTTTAGCTGAGTCCCATCATCATCTTTCTCAAAGCCTAGCATTTAAGCTGCTATGCCTTATGGTTTAATGGCTATGAGACAAGTGTCTGTTCTCAAAACAAAAAGATATGCAGGAGATGTAGAAAAAATACTTTCATTCTTATGGATCAAAAAGAAAATAATTGCTTTTTATAAAGATGGGGCAAAAAGGTGTGAAAAACCTTTATTGGTACACAATCAGTTCTTGGAATAAAAATAATGAAAAGATTCCATGCAAGGCTGTACCATTGGCTTTTTCATACTTTCTTTCCTTCTCTAGAGCAAGAGAGCATCATCTCAGAGACAAGAAGGATGGCGAGGGGTAAGAGTGACAAGTGGTCCCGAATCAGAACCATAATAAAGGGCCATGGTCTATCATGTTATGATCATACTGGCTTGTTGTTGCAAGGGGCCTAAAGAGCAGGATCAGCAAACTCACAGTTCAAAAAACAGCTCTTGAATAATACCAGAATGTGAGTTTCTCTTGAGATCATCTTTTTTTTTTTTTTTTAAACCCTGCAAGGATGAAGGTGCTCTCTCCTAGGAAATGGAGCACACCATCTCTTTCACCTCTGATTTAAATCTAAGAAAAATCCTAATTAGCACCAACAAATGCCAATGCCAACAGAATAGGCTAAATTCTCTTGTTAAGAAATTACCACTGTTTATTTCTTTATTATAGTTTAATATACTGACACTGTCCAATCCAAGACAAGCCAGACCAGAGAGGCCTATGAGAAGGTGAAAACTAATCCCACCTCTCACATCCTTCCCGAAAATGGGCTCATTATAGGGCTCCCTCTAAATTTTACAGGTAAAAGGGCTACTCCTTGGGTGCTTCAGGCATTTTAGATGGAAGGTGAAGCCGAACTACATAGAAACTCATTGAGTCTATGCACCTGGGAAGCTTGGCTCCTACCTGACATCTAAATAAGGGTATTTTTTGTTCCTGTGATAATTGAACCTGAGCTCAGGTAAAGAACAAGTTTGTGACTCAATCACGAAGAAATGGTGTGAGTATTTAAAAAATAAGACAAAAGAGGCAAGCTCCTTCAGAATACAAAGCTGTATTTAGACTTGACCTACAAAGGATGTGTGCTACTGATTAGAAACCACTTTAGGAAACTGTGATTAGACCTCTACTTGGGAAACTAATAGCAATGAACTGTACTATGTGCTCAGATGTGATCATAATGTAGTTCAACTTTCTATGCTTCACACATTTCTCTCTCATTGGTTGAATTAAGGGCTTTATCAGATTTTTCTCCATAGGAAGCCAGAATGACTGACCTCAGGCAGAACTGCTCCCACCAGGGTGTGGAACCTGTGAAACTGACTTGTGATTTATGGACTGTCTGAATAAACACACAGGGATGCTGCTGCTGGGGCTATGCTGCATTTGCTGAGTTAGCAGGAATGCAGCCAGAGTCTCCAAATGTTTGGATAGGCAAGATACACAAAGGCCTCATGAGAACAGGAGGGGAGGATATGCTTCCAGAGGGCCCCAGGGGATTCCCTCGCTATAGAGGAGACAGCTAGGGAAGGCTTGTGTGGTGGCACCTGCTCTGTGAGGCAGCCTGTGTACAGGTCTTTACCTAAATCAATGGTTACACTGGGAGAAATTTCACCCACTAACCAGGGGGAACATTTATCAATGTCTGAAGACATTTCTGATTGGCCCAACTGAAGTGGGGGGGGTGGTATGTTCTACTTCATCAAGGGGGTGGAACCCAGGGATGCTACTAAGAACTTCCTACAATTCACAGAATAGCCCTCATGACAAAGATTATTTGGCCCCAACTGTCAACAGCACTGAGGTTTCAGGAAGCCTTACCTAAATCAAAAGAATATATCCTTTATTTGTTTAATTTTAGGACATTCACCATCTCCTTTGTGACAGATGCTCAGTTACTAAAACTATTACTTGTACTTATGAAACCTATTGTCATATTCTATTTGCTTCCCCCACCCATGAGAAATAATTTACACAAATGATTGCAGAATAAATCAATAGCTTCCCCATAATCCCAGGCAAGTGCAAAATAGCATTGGGGGAAATGGGTGATCAGAACTCTAAAGTATTTAGGAAAAATATAATCACTATCTAGATTTGCTTACCCTATGGCATCCTTCTATACCTTCTCTCAGCCAACAACAAGATCTTCCAAGAATTCTGCTTTCTTTTTTCCAAATATAGTTTCCTCCCCTTGTGCACCTTTAGAATGTTACTTGTTTTATTTTTGTGAAGGGTGACTGGCATGTCTCCTCTTCAGCACAAAGTAGTGAGCCTGGGGGCGGGGGAGGAGGGGCTGAGAACATAATCTTCTATGGCCTTGATGAGGAGGGAACCACTACAAACATTTATTTTCCTTTCTCCTTTTCCCTGTGATTTTTGATCTTCCATTCCTACATACATAACAATCTTATTGTCTATGTGTCTTTTATTGTCAGCCAGCTCCAATCCCTTTGTGAAAGCAGGCAGGGTATAAATTACAAATAAATAAATGCCACCCAGAAGAACCCTTGCCTACATGCATCATGTGCTATTTATAGCAGGTTTCACATAGCCTTCATCAATGAACTGCCACCAGTCAGTGTTGTTAAAATGATTTCTTACAACTAAGGAGCATTATCATGTTTTCCAAGCAGGCAAGGCAATGAGTTATTGTAACTTCTGCTCAACTTCTTATTAAGAGCTGAACCGCCTCTGAGCCAGAGTGGGCTTCCTGGATAGGTGAGTAGACCTTGGATGCGTGACAAAACAATTGGAAGACAAACACTTAATGGGTCAAGAAAAAAATGGGTATCCCTTTCTAAGTCAAACGATTGTGTTATGTATGGATATGTGGGGTGACAGCCCCAGAGGCTGGCTGTAGATGGATCACTGTAACCCATAGGAAACACCTGGGTGCAAATACTCAAAAGGAGACACCTGAGACTGAGGCAGGGCGGAAGCATCAGGAGGAAGAAAGAATGGAAGGCCCATTCTTCCCCCAATAGGATTAGATTATGGTGCCAAAGAAAGGGGGTGGGCGGGGGACAGAGCCCTAGAGGCCCTTTTCATGAAGTCTGTTTTGTGTAACTTTGTAGAAAAATCCAGAGAGGAAAAAAAAAAATCAACCATAAGAATCGTTCCCTTATTTACTTTATAATTGCACAAAAAGCACTTCAAAATCAATATGTGCTACCACATTCTGTTTTCCCCTTGCATCAGTATTTGTAACCTTTCAAAGCTAAATAATTTGTCTCTCTGTACCCTAGAACTGACTATACTTCTAATGCTCTTAATTCCACCAAATAGATAGATTTAGGTCAGGGCAGGTCCAGGAAATGAATTCACACAGCTTTAGCAGGAGCTCTCTAGTCAGAGCCCAGGACCTTGTGCTGCAGATTGTTCTCATTTTAGCGCTCCCGGTGCTGGAAATGTGTTTTGTTCCAGTGTTCCTATTCTGTAACCTTTGCTACTCCTTTGTGTGTTGCTTTGTTTAGTTTACAGTTTAACACAGAAGTAAAAATAGGTAATCTTCTTGTTTCTTAGGGAAAATGAGTACCATGTCACTTGCCTTGATTAAACGGAAATTCTATGTAATTCTACAAAAATGCTTAAGCTCGACAGAGCAAAATAGCTAATGTTTTTAATCACACTTGTTTACAAACCATTTTCTAACGGATTTAAAATTTTAACAGCCTAGGAAGATAGATATTACCTGAGCTGAGATTCAGTCATCATAAGATCACATAGGTCAACGAGGGGTAGAGTTAAATCAAATGCCAGGGTTTTGTTTTGTTTTGTTTGCTTGTTGTTATTTGTTGTTGTTGTTGCTTTTCTTTTTTACTACGAAGTCTGTGTTCTCCTCTGCAAATCTAATGGATGACTGGTATGAACCAACTACAGGGTTTTGATCTATTCTGGCCACTGTGACCTGGAGGTGAGTGGCTCTCTGCCTCATGCCTGACCCAGGTCTGTGACACCACATCGCTGGACCCACTGCTCTGGGCCTCCATAGGACTGGACACTAGAAACTGCAGGTCTAGCCATTCTGACCAGATACTTTAAAGGCTGTATCTGGGATCTCAAAAGAAGGTGATTTTCCTCTCAGGGAACAAAAGAATGTATTCAGTGTTGGACTGGAACGTGTATGTGCCCCTAAAATTATTGGTTGTGGTTTAGGAAAAGTCTGTAAATCAGAAAAAGGTGGGAAATGAGGGATCACTTATAAGGGAGTATTTAGGTTTTAGACCTGGCAGCAAGCTAACAAGCATGTAAAGATGGACTGCTGATTTACCTAAACACTGTGGAGCTGTAATCCAGTCTTTTCCACACTATGTCAGGTCCCCAAAGCAGCACAGCGCATCTAGGAGCAGACGGCCTAGCTGCGGTTCTGCTGACAATGGCACCGTCAAGGGAGGCAGGGAGCTATTTAGAGCAGGCCCCAAGCACAATGACCTGGTGAGCATTACCTGGGACCTAGACTACAGGAACTGCCAGGTGGCACTTGAGAACCAACTTCTCTTCTGTAAGGAGGGAGCTGATTACTAAAGCTGGAGTCCCAACAAAGGAGGTGAGACTCCATTAACAGGCAGTTTGTAGAGATGTGGGATGTCAAGGGGTAGTTTTGTCTGAAATGAATGATCCAAGGACCGCAGGGTTAGATCGGCCACTGGTTTCACCTCACATATGCAGAGTAAACAGTTTGCTTATAGCTGGTTCTTGGTCTTAAGTGCAAGAAGGCCCTGGTTACTTGGTGGAAATGCAATAGATTTTTATTCTTGAGTCTGGGAAAGATGGTGACGCTTTTATCATGAGCCTGATAAATAGAGAGAAATGCCAGACACATGCAGAGTGCAAATGCTTATATGGACCCATTAGAAATTCATCTTGTCATGAGAGTATTGCATGAATGATGCATAGGAATTATTTTCTGGCTAATATAAAAGCATATTGAATATGAAAATAGTCATGTTTAAGCATGCCCTGCAGAAAGAGCAAGAGCTATGAAATGTGAATCTCAAAGCGAAGCTCTATAACAATGGTAAATAATCCCTGTACGTAATCACGTAAGGTCAGGCCCAAGGGTCATCATGCCCAATATCCTCATAGTACAGGTGAAGAAACTGAGTCCCATGGAGGCAAAATATATTGCTTATGAGTTCTAAGCAGAACCAGAATAAGTTCCTCCTTCACCTATCCCAGTGGTTGGCAAACTCATTAGTCAACAGAGCCAAATATCAACAGTACAACGATTGAAATTTCTTTTGAGAGCCAAATTTTTTAAACTTCTTCTAAAACCACTTCTTCAAAATAGACTCACCCAGGCCGTGGTATTTTGTGGAAGAGCCAAAGAGCCACATGTGGCTCGCGAGCTGCAGTTTGCCGACCACTGACCTATCCTGTTGCTGTGGGAATGGGCATCTTAGGCACTTTTCTGCTTCAATAAAACCTGTGTCCCCTGCTCTGTCCATGTGCTGCAGTGACAGAGACAAATGTGGCTGAGAGGACCCATGACCAGGGGTCAGAAGAGCTGGTTGAGTGGCTGCCATGACCTCACCAGCTGTGCTATTGGGTGGAAACCATCAGGCCCCTCTGGACCTCACTGCACCTTCCATAAAAGGAGGCAGTCATGCCAAATGCTTCCTCAGATTCCTTCCAGTTCAAATAGTGATTCCACAGAGTGGAGATGACAGGCCCCCTTCCCAGAGAAACTGCTTCCACTCCCAAAGGAGGAGCTGTGCAGAGGGCAACGTGCCGTTTCAATGCCCCAACTTATGCCCTTGGGAGAAGCCTGGCTGAAATTTGGGGTAAAGTTTGTGACCTTCCGGCATATTTTTCCTTTTCCCTAGTAAACTATTCTGGCTCTGAATTAATCATAATAGCTCTGGTCCAGCACTTTAAATCAGTTAACTGAATTAGATGGGGACAATTTAACTAGTCTCTCTCTCTCTCTCTCTCTCGGAATCACTATACAAGGAAGAAGTTGGATCAGAAGGTGCACTCCTAAAATTCTAGAGAAAAAAATTCTAGAGAAAATCCTGGGAAATGGCGCAAGAATTCGCAGTGTGGGCCCTGGGGAGAGCCAGACCATTGTCAAACATGCCCACTGCCATGATACACCTCACTTGCTGACACAAAAGGATGCAGCTGCTTCTCAGCTGCTAATAAGCCTTTGCTAGGCATTTTCCTCCACTCCAGATATGACCAGCCTGGATGACAGTCAGTGTCAGAAGGGCAGTCAACTCTCCATGAATTCTGAGATATGACTATTCCTGATTCGAGTGGCTACTAATCCCTGATCATGCACTGATCATACAAAGCAACTGCAAGCAGGGGAAAAAAAAAACAACACAAAAAATGACATTACAGGTCAATGAGTGCAAGAATGTTTGATCCTGGTCCAAGTGGCTGGAGTCCAATTTTTCCCACTAATTTCACTGTCATAATAACATTCCCTATGAAAAGTAGATATGGTCCAGCATAAAAAGCCTGGAGTTCATCTTAACTCAGCCCAGAAAATGAAAGACCAAAGTAAAGCCTTTTCTACATGTAAATAGCCATTATATGTTCATTTCCAAGTTAAATACACACACACACACACACACACACACACACACACACACACACTAGAGGCCCGGTGCACAAAATTCATGCACTGGGGGAGGTGGTCCCTCAGCCCGGCCTGTGCCCTCTCGCAGTCCTGGAACCCTTGCTCCTTACTGCCCACCTGCTCACTGCTCCTTACTACTCGGCTGTTGCTCCTTAGCAAGCTCCCACCACCACTGCTGAGCTTGCCAGCCATGAGCCTGGCTTCTGGCTGAGTGGCGCTCCCCCTGTGGGAGCACACTGACCACCATGGGGCAGCTCCTGCATTGAGCATCTGCCCCTTGGTAGTCAGTGTGCATCATAGCAACTGGTCATTCTGGTCATTCCACTGTAAATGTCACTTAGGCTTTTATTATATCTATACTAATAAAAGCCTAGGTGGCCCTCATGCCCTTGCATCATCACAGGATGGTCGCCCCCGCATCGCCACAAGATGGCTTCCCCCACGTCGTCACAAGATGGCTGCCACAAGATGGCTGGCAGGGGAGGGCAGTTGTGGGCAATCAGGCTGGCAGGGGAGGACAGTTGGAGGCAACTGGGCCAGCCGGGAAGGGTAGTTGGGGTGGGGGGAATCAGGCCTGCAGGGGAGGGCAGTTGGGGGCCATTGGGCTGGCAGGGAAGAAGGTAGGTGTCAATCAGGCCATCAGGGGAGCAGTTAGGGGATAATTAGGCTGGCAGGCAGAAGCGGTTAGGGGCAATCAGGCAGGTAGGCAGGCGATCGGTTAGGTGCCAGTGGTTCCGGATTGTGAGAGGGATGTCTGACTGCTAAACCAGCAGTTGGACATCCCCTGAGGTGTCCCAGATTGGAGAGGGTGCAGACTGAGCTGAGGGACACCATCCTGTGCACGAATTTCATGCGCACTGGGCCTCTAGTAGATATATATGAGGTTGCCAGGCAAGAAAATTTTCTAAACAAATAACTCAATAAAAAGGGGAAATAAAAAAGCAGGGAATTAAGAAAAGAAATGCACAAAAAACAACTCATGGTTACTGTAGAATTAAAACACAACTCTGGATCTAGGCATCATACAGTTACCTCATTTGTAATGATCTCAACACTTTTATGACTTGGAGGAGAACTTAGGATTCTGATAAATAGATCAGCATAGTGACGTTACAGCTGCATGTGGATATTCACTTTTGTGAAGTTGAAAGCATACACCTTCTAATTATGGAGTGGCTGACAGATTTAAAATAGAATAAAATGCCCATGTTGAAGTAGCTTCTGCTCTTTGATTTAAAACAACACAAAACATTGCTGCCAGTAAAACCTCAATATAATGGGCTAATTCAGGCGAGGGGGGGAGGGTGTCTGTTAAAGCCAAAAGTCCCTTATATAATAAAGTAGGTTTTCCAAAGGCATGGGTTAAAAATTTGACCAATTCGTTTACCTGTTTTTACTTATGTAGACACATTTGTGTAATTAAAATTAAGTATTATGAAACGTTAAATTTCACAGAACAGTTTTCTATATGTACTACAGTAATTTTATACTGAATAGGTGTGGTAAATGTGTGCATTCACCAGTCACCTGGAATAAACAAATGTATAAGACTGGGCATGGCTTAGCACATGTGGGAACATCAGCCAGCACATGCAAAAACTGCTGCAGAAAGTCAGGCCATGTGACAACAGAACCAATTATGTACCTCTCCCGATGTGGTGTGACCCATTCTAAGCATTCACTGAACATTGTTTATGAGCGGTGACTCTTGGGTTTAAATATGTAGACTGTAGGTGTAGATATGTAATATTTAGGTCAGTGAAATTACCACAGTGTTTTTTCCAATAAATGGCCTATTTGTGAAAATTTGTGAAAAATAACAGTGAATTAATAACAAAAGAAACATAACCTTTTAATTTCATTATAAGCAAATCTTGGTTAAAAGCACTTATAAATTAACAGGGTTTTAATTTTCATATATGACATACAGACTGGAAATTCCGCCCATTAAATTTGAAGTCTATTAAATCAAGGTCCTTAAAATGGAAGGTTTACTTCATTTGGGTGGGCAAAGGTTTGCTATGCCAACAGTACTGGTAGTTTGGGAGGAAAATGGCAAACACAAAAGGCAGGGGTTAGAAGCTCTGGGTAGAAAGTGAACCATGGGTCTGTTCCTGATCTCAGCACCTAGGAAAGCCACAAGAAAACCCACACAGAGGATGGAGTCCCGGCCCAGACTGTGACTGTGCATGCATCTGAGATAGGTGTCCTCACCTGTATAAATAGGGGCTGGACAAGTCTATATGATTATTATGATTCTACCTGGGTTTGACAATCACTAATTCTATGAGTTACGTATTTTCTGGAAGGGGCCACCCTGTTGCAAATCTCTATTTTTCAAGGGTAAGTCTCCTGTGATACAACATGAAGTCAACTCCTCATAGTGTCTATGATAGCATGCTTGTTCTTTATCCCCTCATAAACCTAACTTCTTTTTGAACCCATTACCTATCACTTTAGGTTTATTTAGTTCACCTAGGAATTTAATATCTAAACCATTTCTGAAAATAATTAAGTTCAGAGTATCTTTTTAAGATGATTGTGTATCGAGTGTAAAGTCTCTAAGGTTCAATACTAAGGAAAAGGAAAGAAAGAAAATCCAAAGGATAAAAAAGAAATAGTACCCATTACTCTGATTCTATAATATATATGCACACTTTTTACACTGACATCTTCGAAATCAGGACGAGTTTTATAGTTGATACAATCTTAAAATTAAGTGGACTTTTTTAGTGGTATATAAAGTAATGGTTCTTTTTACAATGATGTCATCTTATAGACTACAAAATATGGTATTATCTGTCACATGTAGATCAAACTCCAATCTTACTCCCAAGAGAGAGAGAGATAAAGGCGGGGGCGGGGGGTGCAAGGCGAGTTTCTATGATTAACTGGAGAATGGCATTCGAAATTTTCTGCAATGATGACTATTGGAAAATCTTGGGTTATTTTCCACAGAAGCAAAGGGCTGGATTTTGTTAAGTAAAGATGCCCGCATTCTGAGGCAGAAGAATACCCACATACTATAAATTATCCTCCAGGACAAGAGACTGCATGACTGCTATGCAGGGAATGGTGACAAATTAATACAATAACGATGCCCTGAGCGTGCTAAGAAGTGGCAGCCCCTGCTCCTCTGTCATAGCAAGATGATGAATCAAACAAATCCGGGGAGAAATTACTAGATTAATTAAGCCAGGTGATTATGTCTGAACATTATTGTTTGAAACTCGTAACTCTTCTTGAAAGGTCATTGGGTTTGACTCAAGAAGGTGTGTATAAAGCCGATAAGAAGATTTAGGGAAGAAGAGACTCATACAATGGAATCAATGGAAAGCTTTTTTCACTTGGGTCCTGTTTTAAAAAAAAAAAAATCCCTAAGTTTTTTTTTTTTTTTTTAACATCTGTATTTAACTTAGAGAGATGAATAAAGTTGTTGCATTTGTCATTATTAGTAAAGGGATCTTGGGGTAGGTGGGAGTGAGGCATCTGTTTTTGTGAATAAAGAGGTAGGTTATTAAGTAGCACGGAGTGTTCACCAATGTGCTCAGAGCCAGCCTAGATTTTCACTTGAGTAAATATATCTCTGGTACCAACAGGTCCAAAAGCTGGGAGAAAACACAGCAATTGTAAACCAGCCAGGCAGCTGCATATAGAGACCTGGGCTCTACGTGCAGATGCAGGTTTGCCTGATTGTATTATCGGAAACTGTTTGAACTCATACAGAGAAATAATGAAACATCTCTTTTGCTAGAGCTCTGGGGATGCCTGGATGATACATATTCCCAACCGGTGCTCTGGGGAAAGTAATAGCCACACAGCAAGTGGAATTCATACCTTGCAAGCCTCGCTTTAATCATTTTCAAGCACCCGTATCTTTCAGATGGCTTTGAACCCAAATGAGCTGAAGGCTACGTGTGCCCTGCTATAAACGCAACACCTTAGAAAATCTAATTAATCATCTTCATTCACTTCTAGCCTAAGAGCATGGTTTCCATGGTTTACCAAGCACCATAATCACATACAGTAAATGCATATAGCTAACCAGAGACTTAAATTCAAAGGGAGGCTGTGTTTTAATCTTTTCGTTATAATTACAGTTTGAAACTAAATCCTACATAAAACACATATAGATATTTTATGGGTTTCTAAGCTATTACGATGATATTTTAGTATGTGTAAGATGCTCTGGAGTGCTTTGCAGAGTTTAGATCTTGAGAGTTGCTTGTATATTTCGATTTCTTTCTTTGCATTTTTTTTTTTATCTGAGCAGCCCAAGGGAGAAAAACCCATGTGGTATTTTGCAGACACAATGGAACATGGGGCCAGCTGCCCCTGTACTGAGCACAGTTCCTATTAGTATGAATGAAAATGACACGCATACATCAAGAGGAAAAAGAGACCCCACGGGTTCTAAACCGAAAGCGGAGAGACAGCCCTGCTATCTGCCACGGAGCCATTTAATTAAACTCTTATTTATTGCCACACACTCCAGTTTCATGGGTTTCAGAGAGCACAGCAGCAGCCGTCTTTGCTTATTACAAAACCAGCCTTGCTTACTTTCCAAAGAGTTTGCAGATCAATAATCATTGAAACATATATTGCACAGTCTGACTTGAGGACTGAAGCCGGTACGCCTTCAATGAAAAATGAAACACACTTATTGTATTTGTAACTAATGTTCCTTAAAGTAAAGCAAATATTGATATTCCAGGCACACATAAAAACCAAGATCTATAACGAAGTGTGTAAAATGCACCCTGCATGCATTTAATAATCATACTCCATTTTCAATAACGGGAAACAAGGTACAATGACTGCTATAATTCACCAGCCCCTTTTTTTCCTCAGCAAGCACCACATTGTTTTATTACAATATAGCGATCCTGCCGCATTACATTTTACAGTATGTGTACAAGAACCATAAATACACTAGCCCATCTAAAATATGCAGCCGCAGACTCTCCCAGCTCTGGTGATGCTTGCAATTTTGCTTTTTATGTGGATTTCACATTTTGTTGATACGTTTGCAATGAAATCCGTCCTGCCCAGAAGAGAAATTATTTTACATTTCCATTAAAAGCTACAGTAGTAAATAAACCCATCAGAGTTTATGTAGATATCCACTTGAATGTCGAGGAGCGCCCGTTAAAGTGCCAAATCCTGTGTTAAACATTTAATAAAAGAGAACCTAGAAGGTACACTTCCAACATTTTTTTCAAGTGATAGAGTTTTAAAGATATTTCATAATACTGTACCAACCTCTGCAGAACCCTCAAAAATCAGGGGAAGTTTATGTTTGTCAGTAAAGCAACTGTACAGCTCATCGCCACCAAATGCCCCGTCGGCGGGAAATGAAATGGTGGGTGACACTAGAAAGCAGAGAAAGGCTACCAGAGACGACTATAAAGTTCAGAGACGGTTGGTTGGCTTGGCACATGCAGGCATGCACACTCCAAATAAGCGTGTAGTAGGTTACAATAATTAAAGGTGATAAATAATTAACAGTCCCGTAATTGAAACAATCCTCTTTTAAAGAATAAATTAACAAGGACACTTCTGTAGGCAAGTACATATATGGAATATGGGTCAAAACAGCTGGCCAAGGAGAGGGAAGAGCCACAGCAATTGTTAATTTAGAGAGATATTACTGTGAATGGTTTTGCAATGTCCCACTTACGTTTTCCCACTAAAAAATGTGGTTGCAATAAAAGGAAAAAGAATAAGGGAATGTTTGTATCCCCTAAGGCTACGTGCCATGCAAGGTGTTAGTCATTCTTGTCATTCTTGCGAACTTCCTTCCTTTTCAACCTTAGGACAGTCAGGAGGTAGGCACTGTCCTGCTTTTATTTCTGTACGTGGGGAAATCAGCTTAGAGGGAGGAGCTTGTCCAGGGTCAGAAGTAGGGTTTGAATTCCTGTCTGTTGATTCCAAAACTCAGGTCTTGGTGCATGAAGGTACACATCAAATACAAAACTGAAATGCTCATTGTAAGTCATGTGTGTTGTGAATGAATAGATGATATCAATTGTAAAGACCAATCATGTTCTCTCATGTAACACTGGTGTTTAACACTGACTTTGGCTCTTTTCTGGGCTGCAATGGATGCTCTAGTGAATATCTACATAAACTCTGGTGGTTTATTTACTGCTGGAGCTCTTAATTGAAATGATAAATAATTTCTCTTCTGGGCAATAAAATGTGAAGAAAGGTATTCCTGAAAATGAACGTAATGCACAGTAATTGATGAAAGAAGGAAAAAGGTCTTCAATTGTTGCTTCTACCTCCCTAACCCTCTTCCTGTCTCTAACCTGATCTACCAGTGTTGCAGGGGTGAAGAGAGCTGCTGCCATGTGTCAATCATGCACAAAGGATATGGCCTAAGATGATTTTCTTTTCGTTTCATAGCAGAAACTGAGAAAAAAATACATTATGAGTTTATATAGTTACATTTATTTAAATTTATAATTTATAATTCTGCAATTGCATGCTGTTAATGTCCTTTGGAAAATTAAATAATAATTAAGGAACATGGCTCTTGTTATGCCTTAATGTCCTTTCTAGGAAAAGAAATTAAAAGTGGGCAAGACTCAGCCAATCCTTCCACTGAGGGAGAGGGAAGAGGATGAGTTTTCCTGTGGAGTCTAGAAGGCTGGGAGCCATTCACTGCTCTGAAGGAGAAAGGTCGAGGATTGGCATGAATCACTTCCATGCAGCTGGGGTAAATAAATGGAGAAGCTAAAGGAGAGGATGCTGAAGAAAGAGGAAGGGAGAGAAACAATGGTGGGAAAAATGCAGGCATAAGGGAATAATGAAGTCATCAGAAAAAAATAATAAAAATAAAATAGAATGTACGCCTCGGGTGTTCACAGCACATTCTCTGTTCCCGAGCCCAAAGTAATAGAGATTTTGCTCAGCCAAAGAAAGTAATAAGGGGAACAAATAAACATAAAAATGACTCAACGCTTGACATGCTGGATGTATTGACCAAGTGCTTCCCAGACTTGGCTTGTGTTCGGTCTGACAGCAGTTGTGGAGAACAGGAAGGCGACTATCACAGATCAGACACCGAGGAGAAATTACCATCCCAGAGGGAAGTGATAATTTATTCTTCTTGCTGACTCTATCACTTGGAGCTTAGATCCATTAGTCATATTGATTCTAGACCTTCCACCTTGACTGGTACAGAGCACTTGCTATGACAAAAGCAAGTTGTTCCCATTCTTCATTGTTTTACTTTGAAAATAAATGTGTTTGTCTCTGTGCATCCATGACTCCAATAGCAGCCACCTCCCTAAAACCAAAATATATCACTATTGTTTAGAAAGGATTCATTAGCCCTGACCGGAAGATGAGCTATTATAGGATTAAGTGCGGTGAGGATGAAGTTGGATTGAATTGTTTTAGAAAGAGAGAATGACAGATGCAAAGCTCAACGTGACCTGGAGGCAGCAGCATACTCTTTACAATGTGAGAACTACACAGAGGCAGAACTGGTGCCCCAAACATGTCAGTGATATGGTATGGGCAAGCAGTAAAACAGAGAAACAAAGAGTTAATGGACTTACTACTACTAATAATAATCATAACCATCTGCTGTGCTGTGTGATATAAATATATCATCTCACTTAAATTACTCTTCACAGCACCCTTATGAGGCTTTACTATCCCATTTGGCATATGAGGACCCTGAAGTTGAAAAAGGTTATAGAATTAATGCAAGATCAAATAGCCAATAATAGGAGGTACCTGGATTAAACTCCACCTTGTCTGCAAGGTCCATGCTCTTGAACAATATAATTATAATAAATAAAGCTTCTGTTCATTTTTATGGGGCCCTCTAAAGCTTCTGTTTTGCACCCACTTGCCTTTCCAATAGAAAAAGTAATAGTTCCATGTAAAGAAATCCCAATGGATTATAACTTTGCTAGTTATGAGATTGAGAAGGGAATCTAAAACTTATTTCTCCTGCCTTCAATATGTCACATTTCTTCAAGTCATGTCAAGTGAAACTGAGATGTAAGAGTGTACATCTTGGGTTTGAAGGGACCATCCTAGCGGAGACTGAGGTACACATTTCAGAAATATGTTCCATAGCCCACTGTGCACCCACTGAGGTCCTGACATGGTTCAGCAGGCTCTCTACTTTGAAGTGACTTCCTCTGCAGGGTGGTGGCCTGATGTGATTCACCCATCGTAGGCATTTTTGACCCACCAGTTTAAGGCTAGTCTACAGCTTTGCAATGTGTGTTTTATGTCATGTGAAGCAAATTGGGCCTTCTGAGATGTAGAGGTAGAATGCAGACAATGAGCACTCTTTGGGGAAGAGAGCATATACCAGTCTGACCCCCTGAGCTCCTCATACTGATCTCCCCTTTATCTCTTTTATACAAATTTATTGCATCCTTCACTGTCCCAAGCTCATGCCCACCCAACACATGTAACTCCTTGATTAATCTGCAAAATCTAACATAATCATTTCTATTGGAGCTTTTTGCCTTCTCTTTTCATTTAAGCATCCCCTCAACATATATTTTCTGAGTGCCTATCACATGCCCGGTACTCTGTAGAGAGCTGAATGTGGCATAGTTTTCACTGCCTACAATGTGATCACAGGCCAGCGGGCATATGGCAACAACTATCTATTGATGCTGGGCTCAATTCAGCAAGAAAATTACTGAGCACCTGCTATACGGCAGCCACTATGCTAGATACGTACAGTATCTTTGATTCTAAACTACTTGTGAGCAGAGACTCTGCCTTCAGCATTCTCAAGGAGGGGTGACATTGGGCAATGAATGTCTGGAGACATTTTTGGTTGTCACAACTGGGGGTGTCAGGGTAAAGGTGCTACTATCCTCCAATGAGGAGAGGCCAAGGATGCTACTACATCCTCCTACACAGAGCAGGAGGGCCCTAACCATACAAAAGAGTACACAGCCTCTGACGTCGATAGTGTTGAGGCTGCAAACCACTGCTCTGTCTTATGCTCCTTCAAATCCGAGTCAGAGTTTAGTATTGACTGGCCAGTAGCAGAAAAGGGAAGGAGATTATCTTTGGTAGAATCTGTCCTCAATTGCCTCATGGATCTGCAGTCACTTCTGGGAGCCAGGAAAGCAATTCAAGCCAGGAAACCCAGTAATAAGAGCATGATTAGACCCAGGTACAGCAGTGATTCAAAGCAAAATTTCAGACTTCAAAGCAGGCAAATGAAAGGGATAATGGTCCTGGCACTTTAAATGTAGCAGATAAGCTAAGCCACAGTAGCATGAAGGAGACTTGATTAAATAAGCCTAAATGAACAAATGTGTGCAGGGTAAGAGCAGATGCAAGGGGGGACTGAGACAATGGGAAAAGGGTAGGAAGAGAGGAGAAACTCTCCACATGATGAATCGCAGAGGTGATCTGGGAGAAAACAAAAGCTCTTTCTAGGGCTGTGGTACCAAAGAACCTTTGAGAGGATATCTCCATTATCTGGATGAAAAGATCCTGCCTTATGACAACACTCTTGTCTTTTGTCTGCCTTGAACCTAGGCTTTAGCGAAATACACAAGCAACTTGGCATAGAGCCTGAAAAGCCAAAGCTTTACATGTGCTTCTAATGGGCTTAAAATCACTGGTGAAGAGAAAGATCTCAGCACATTTTAAAGGAAAATGTGGAGCAAGTACAAAGGAAGCAAGTGAAATCTTCAAAGGCTCTGTCAAATAGTGGGGAAGTCCATACTGAATACACAGGTGAAGGGCTTGGTGAGGGGGCATCTAATGACACAAAGATCTTTGACCCCTCTCTTCAGCTGCTACCTTTGTTCTGCATCAGGGAAGAGAAGGGTGCCCATTAGGTAAGCAGTGCAGAGTGAATGGGGTGAGACAAGGCCATGCTGCTTAGCGGCAGCAACATCAAGACTAGAAAGCATAAATGTCTACATCGTCGGCACTTCTGCCAGTCAGCACTGAGCGACCTCTGCAACAGAAAGAACAAGAGGCCTAGGAAACACAAGCCTGCTTCTTGCTGGGGTGATGGAGGGAGGGGCCGTCCTCCCAGCACTTGGCAGGGTACTACTGAGAGCAGGCTTCTGCTGTGGCTTTCTCATTCTGGTTCTTGAGACTTTTCTGCAAGTTCAAAATTAGTTACAAATAAATAGTTCTTAAAAAGTTAGTTCCCATGACGGCATAGAGAAATACATATTTAAAACTTCTTACCAGTTTCTCTGTTGCAAGGGTCCTGAACTAAAAAATCATATAGACATTGAAAAAAAAAGACAAATACCAGGTGTATTGATTAATAATGCAGATTTTTTCAATAGATGGAGTTACACATATGTTGATATATATGTGATTTGATATGTATGCTATTTTGTTGTATTGACAGCAAGCTTCAAAACTTCGTATGTCAAATTTGCTGAAGGTGTTAACATCATAGATATTTTTACGCTTAAAAATGTGGAATTTCATGCCAAAAAAAAAAAAAAGAGCATTTGCGGGAAGTTTTTTTTTTTTTTAAATATATTTTATTGATATTTTATAGAGAGGAAGGAAGAGGGATAGAGAGCTAGAAACATCGATGAGAGAGAAACATCCATCAGCTGCCTCCCGCACACCTCCCACTGGGGATGTGCCCGCAACCAAGGTACATGCCCCTGACCAGAATCGAACCTGGGACCCTTCAGTCCACAGGCCGACGCCCTATTCACTGAGCCAAACCGGTTTCGGCGCGGGAAGTTTTAATTCATTACTTTATTTTGAAGAAAAGTGCTGCTGAAAGTTATCGTATACTTCAGGAAGCTAATGGTGAACATGCTCCATCTCAAGATACTTGTGAATGCTGGTTTAAATGCTTTAAAAGTGATGATTTTGATGTGAAAGACAAAGAACGTCCAGGTCAACTGAAAAAGTTTGAAGACCAACAATTACAAGCATTATTGGATAAAGATGCCTGTCAAACTCAAAAACAACTTGCAGAAAGATTAAACGTTGCTCAGCAACCAATTTCTGATCATTTACAAGCAATGGGAAAGATTTTAAAGGAAGGAAAATGGGTGACACATCAACTGAACGAAAGACAAATGGAAAACCGAAAAGTCATCAGTAAAATGTTGCTTCAACGGCACAAAAGAAAGTCTTTTTTGCATCGAATTGTGACTGGTGATGAAAAGTGGATTTATTTAGAGAATCCAAAATGCACAAAATCATGGCTTGATCCAGGTCAACCATTAACATCGACTGCAAGGCCAAATCACTTTGGAAAGAAGACAATGCTCTGCGTTTGGTGGGATCAGGAAGGTGTGGTGTATTATGAGCTTCTAAAACCAGGTGAAACCATTAATACTGATCACTACCGACAACAAATAATCAATTTGAACCACGCTTTGATTGTAAAATGACCAGAATGGGGCAGAAGACACGGCAAAGTAATTTTGCTTCATGATAACGCACCATCACACACTTCAAAAACAGTTAAAGACACATTAAAAGATCTTGCCTGGGGTCAAAACCGGTTTGGCTCAGTGGATAGAGCGTCGGCCTGTGGACTGAAAGGTCCCAGGTTCGATTCCGGTCAAGGGCACGTAACTTGGTTGCGGGCACATCCCCAGTAGGAGGTGTGCAAGAGGCAGCTGATCGATGTTTCTCTCTCATCGATGTTTCTAACTGTCTATCCCTCTTCCTTCCTCTCTGTAAAAAATCAATAAAATATATTTAAAAAAAAAAAAAAAAAGATCTTGCCTGGGAAGTATTAACCCACCTGCTGTATTCACCAGACCTTGCTCCTTCAGATTACCACTTGCTCTGATCGATGGCACACGCTCTTTCTGAACAGCACTTCAAAACATATGAAGAAGTGGAAAATTGGGTCTCTGAATGGTTTGCCTCAAAACAAGAAAAGTTCTATGGGGACAGTATCCACAATTTACCTAAAGATGGGGAAATGTGTAGCTAGTGATGGACATTACTTTGAATAAAGCACTGTTGATGTTTCTCTTGAAATTATTGTGTTTTCTTTTATTACAAAATCTGCATTATTAACCGGTACACCTGGTATATCTGGCATCCCGCTTCTCTGATTCCAACCCTTCAGTAGCTCCCTACCACCGGTGAGCGCCCCCCCCCCCGCCACCCCGCCGCAAAAAAAAAAAATCTAAGTTTTTCAGGATAGCAAACAAGGCTTCCTCTGATGTCATCTTGCCATCTTGCCTATCCCACCTAGGTTCTCTATACTGGCGATTCTCCCACTGATTCTTTAGGCTCTCAAGATGAAACTAACTGTACTTCCTGGCCAGCCATGCTGTTTCATACCTGCAGACTTTGACCATGCTGATCCTGGGCCCTGACTGTGCTGTGTAACTTTCCACCACAATGATCTCGTATTCATCTTCTAAAAACCTGTATGGGAATTATCGGTAAAATCTTGGTTGACCACTCTGGCCAACAGAAATAACTGTTCTCCTATATTACTGTTGTTATCATGGCTATAGGCAGCATACTTTTTTTCTATAGTTATTTACATAAACATTTCATTTATTTGATGCTTGAGCTTGTCAGGAATAGAGACCATGACTCATTTACTGCTGTATGCCTTGAGGCAAAGAAGCCATCTGTTCAAGTTGTAAGAATTAAAGATGTATTACACCAAGCAAGGCCCATGACTGTCTTTAAGTTATGCTCTGATATCAGGTTCAACAAAACTGGCCCTGCATCACGAGTGGGCACTGTAATAGAACAGAAAGAATCCACCATGAGAATCAGATACACTCCTGCTAGAATTCCTCCGTCCTTGCTTACCAAGCATTAGGTGCCTTACTGCCTGAGCGACTTTAGGGAAGATACTCAGTCTAAGCCTTAATTTCCTTATCTGTGAAATGAAAATGATAATAGTACCTAACTCAGCTGAAAGAATAAAATAGGAGAACATGTGGTAAGTGTCCAGCAGAGGACCTGGCATGCGTTCCTCAATATATGGTAGCTAATGATCCTTCATGAAGATTCTATCATCTCAGCAGCTCATGGATTTGGATGAAATGACACATAAACACAACCCATAATATATAAAAACATTTATTTGCAAAGATTATATGTACCCTTACATTTATTGCAGCATTATTCCCCATAGCCAAGACATGGAAAAAACCCGAAGTGTCCTTCGATAATTGGATAAAGAAAATGTGGTACATATATGCAATGGAATACTACTCAGTCATGAGAAAACATTTGAGAAAACGTTGATGAAACTTGAGAATATCATACTAAGTGAAATAAGTCAGAAAAAGCTAAGAACCATTTGATTTCAATCATATGTGAGATATAAAACTGAAAGCAACAAATGAACAAACAAGTAATACAAACAAAAACTCAGACACAGACAGCAGTATGTGTGGCTACCAGAGGAGATGGGGATGGTGGGGTTCTAAAGGGAAACGCGGGTCAAATATATGGTGATGGAAGAAAATTTGATTTTGGGTGGTGGGCACACAATGGAATATACAGAGCATGTATCATAGAAATGTACACTTGAAACTTATATAATCTTATTAACCAGTGTTGCCACAATAAATTAAATAAATGAATAAAATGAAAATTAAAAAGTGGAAAGAACAAAAGCTTATGTCTTGATGTCGTACAAAATAAATAAGCTCATTGTAACACACACACACACACACACACACACACACATTCACACGCATAAAACAAAACAAAATTAAATTTAAAAAAAAGAAACATACCACAATCCAGCATTTGTCAACTGCCATTTATTTTGAGGTCTTTTCTCCATTAGCTTTGTTTTCCTTTTTCTTCACCTATCATTATGATCACCCCCTCTACAGCACTGGTTCATGTTGCTTATTATTTGAATGCTTTAATTAAAAAGGAAAATGTGAGTTCCCTGGCTATCAGGAAGGAGACACATTTTTCCACGCAAACCTGCAATGTTCATTACCATGTAACATGTTCCTCCTCTATTTAAATATACCCAGATATTGTAACTAACCCCCACCCCCTTATCTGCAGGGGTCATGATAGGCTCCTAGAGACCCAGTGGATGCCTAAAACCACAGATAGTACCGAACCCATATGTACTGCATATTTTCCCCTATACATATACACCCTTTCACTTACAGGAAGCACTTTATGGCTTCTCTTAGGCATATCAGGATTGACAGCATTGCTACTTTTTCACTTTGGGGATATTATTAAATAAAATTAGGGTGATTTGACCACAAGTGCTGTGACACTGGGACACTAAGATGGCTACTGAGTGACTAGTGGCAGGAGTATCTACAGGCAGATATACTGGCCAAAGGGAGGATTCATGTCCTGGGCTGGATGGAGCTAGCTGATGGCACAGATCTCATCATGCTACTCAGAATGGCATGTGTTTTAAAACTTATGAAATGCTTATCTCTGGAATTATCTATTTAATATTTTGAGATTGGGATTGGCATGAGTAAGTGCAACCAGGAAACAAAACCATGAATAAGGGGGACTACTATAGACGGATGACCCTGTTGAAAGAGAAGATTCAGTGACTACCTAGCCTCACTCATAATGAATGCACCAGAGTGACAGCTCCTATTAAAATTTGGTGACATCATCTGTAGATAATGTTCTTTTGGTAGATCTGTTCTTCTGTTTTCCTGCAGGGCCATGTTAGAAATGCCTTCTGAAGGTGATCTCCAAACGATACTGGTGAGCCAGCACATGAACCCTCAGCTGACACGTCCTGCACACAGAAATCAAGGCTTAAACCATCACTTGTAACTAGTGTGGACCAGTGCTGGCAATCCGTGCAGGATGAGGAATATCACACACGATTAATAAACACATCTACAGAGAGAATCTGTTGGGAGGACTGACAGCCAGATCCATGAGCCAATACTGAATCAACAATTAAAAGAACAGTTCCAACTCAGTTAAGTGAGAGCCAAGAGAGATTCAGTTATATTTAAATCAAAAATCTCCACCGCAGGGGTTTATCAGCTGTTCGGCTCAGAATGTTGGATGTTTTTCTTGGAAGCTTAACTGATATAGCCAAGTGCATCTGAGTTCTGTGTGGATGTGCAGCTGCTAAGCCAGGGTTGGTGTGCCTGTAATCTGTGGTGTGGAAGCCACAGCAATTTAGACGAACCCAAGCCCTGGGAGTTTCAATAAGTCACTCTTTCACTCGATGTACTTACTGTGCTGAATGTAAGGTGGCTCCAAGAGAAGATCGCGGCTCCTGAGGATTTTATTGAACGGGGGAGCTTAAGAGCTGTGCCTCACAATGAAAGAGGCCATAGATTCTGGAACTGAAGCTAAATTGCAATAAGATCGCTGGGTGTACCTCAATAGCACCTGTAGGCAGGTGTTTATCCTGCGGGGCTCTAAACTATCCAATGAAGGAGAAATGGACACGCTCTATTTTACTAGCACTAATGTGAAAAATCGCCCACGGTGCTGGTGCACTTTCTAGGTGCCCACAGTTGACTAAAAGCAAGAGACGTGACCTAGGGTGGCATTTCTGCCCACATAGACTGTAGTGTCAGCAGTTAGGATTTGGGAAACATGGCAAAGGATTACCAGGAGAAGCTGTTGTTGTCGTGATTCTGCTTGTGTCGTTTTATGAAGTTCTGCTTAAAAAACAAAGGCAGTCCACAGTTACTAAGTGAATCAGGATGGTGTGTGAGCTTCCTAGAAGCATTAAAATCGGTGCTGCCTCAGCAGGACTGGGATGGAGTTCGTGATTCCTGCCCATGAGCATTCCTGCTGAATTACAGAACTGTGGCTTTTTATGGGGAGGCCTCCCAGGCTGTTACTCCTGCATAATTCAAGATATAAAGACTGCTTATTGTCACTAAACTGTGTAAAAAGGCACAGGGCAGAAAAAAAAAAGGTCTACGCCTTCATTATGTTAATTTAGAACTCATGCATTTCCTTTTCTTATGTGTTTTCTTCTATATATTTTTACTATTGATTGATTGATTGATTCATTGATTTCTAGCCTTCTTTGGATTGTTTTTATTGTAGTTGATTTCCAGTTTTATGCCACTGTGATCTGAGAAGATGCTTGATATGATTTCTACTTGAATTTGAAGAGACTTTGCCTATGACCCAACATATGGTCTATCTTTGAAAATGACCCATGTGCACTTGAGAAGAATGTATATTCTGTGGCTTTGGGGTGAAATGTTCTGAAAATGTCAATTAATTCCATCTGGTCTAGTGAGTCATTTAGGATTGATGTTTCTTTGCTGATTTTTTGTTTAGAGGATTTTTCCAATGGTGATAGTGGGGTATTAAATTCTCCTACTATGACTGTATTGCTGTCAATCTCTCCTTTGATATCCTCCAGGAGTTTTTTTTTGTTTTTTTTTTAATGTATTTAGGTGCTCCTGTATTGGGTGTGTATATGTTTACCAGAGTTATTTCTTCTTGTTGGATTGCTCCCTTTAGTATTATGAAGTGGCCTTCCTTATCTCTTGTTATGTACTTCACTTTGAGATCTAATTTTTCAGATATAAGTATTGTTACCCCAGCTTTTTTTTTCATTTCCATTCCACTGAAAAACCTTTTTCCATCCTTTCACCCTCAGTCTGTGTGTGTCTTTTTTTTTTTCTGAGGTGGGTTTCTTATAGACAGCAGATATATGGGTCGTGTTTTCTTATCCAATCTGTTACCCTATGTCTTTTGATTGGGGCATTTAATCCATTTATATTTAAAGTTATTATTGATAGGTACTTATTTGTTGCCATTTTTATTCTTTACCCCTGTGTTCATTCTTCGCTTCCTATTTCTTTTTTTTTTTTTTTTTTTTTTTTTTTTTTTTTTTTTTTTTTTTTTACAGCAGACCCATTAGCATTTCTTACATTGCTGGTTTGGTGGTAATAAATTCCCTTCGTTCTTTTTTGAATGTGAAGCTCCTGATTTCACCTTCAATTTTGATTGATAGCCTTGCTGGGTACAGTATTCTTGGATTCAGACCCTTCCTTTGCATGACTTTGTATATTTCATTCCATTCCCTTCTGGCCTGATGAGTTTCTGTTGAGAAATCAGTTGCTAGTCTGATGGGGGTTCCTTTGTAGGTAACTTTCTGTCTCTCTCTGGCCACTTTTAAGATTCCTACTTTGTCGTTGGTGTTTGCCAGTTTAATTATAATGTGCCTTGGCATCGGTCTTTTGGGGTTCGTTTTGCTTGGGACTCTGTGAGCTTCTTGGATTTGTGTGGGTTTTTTCTTCCCTATATCAGGGAAGTTTTCTGTCATTATTTCTTCAAACAGGTTTTCTATTCCTTGCTCAGTTTCCTCTCCTTCTGGCCCCCCTATTATGCAGATGTTGTTTTGTTTCGTGTTGTCCCAATGTTCCCTTAGGCTCTCCTCCTGCTTTTTAATTTTTTTTTCTAGAAGCTGCTCTACTTGGCTATTTTTTTCCTACCTTGTCTTCTAGCTCACTGATGCAGTCCTCTGCTTCTTCTAGTTGACTCTTGATGCTTTCTATTGAGTTCTTTACAGCAGTGATGTCATTTTTCATTTCTTCTTGGTTCTTCTTCATTTCCTCTTGGTTCTTACTCATATTGTCGAATTTTTCTTCCATTCCTTTTCAGCCACCTTATGAGCATTTCTCTGAATTCTTTCTCTGACAGGTTGCTTGCCTCCATTTCGTTTACTTCCTTTTCTGGTAATGCCTGCTTTTCTTTCATATGCAGGCTGTTTCTTTGTCTCCCCTTAGTCTCTCTTCTCCGGGTGTCTGGTTATGTAGTTCTCTCTCCTGTGTTGATTTAAAGCAGGGGTCCTCAAACTTTTTAAACAGGGGGCCAGTTCACTGTCCCTCAGACCATTGGAGGGCCGGACTATAGTTTAAAAAAAAAAAACTATGAACAAATTCCTATGCGCACTGCGGGCCCGGTACAAGTCGGCTGCTAAGCAGAATAGGCAGTGGCACCTGGCAGGCCAGATAAATGTCCTCGGCGGGCCGCATGTGGCCCATGGGCTGTAGTGGCACCTGGCAGGCCAGATAAATGTCCTCGGTGGGCCGCATGTGGCCCATGGGCCGTAGTTTGAGGACCCCTGATTTAAAGGCACAAAATACAACACAACCGGGTACAACACACAAGGCACTGAACAGAAATGTATTCATGATATTAATAACCCCAAATAAAGGTGACCACCAGAGAAAGGCAAATTAGGGGATAGGAGAGAAAGAAGAAGAGAGAGAGAGAGAGAGAGAAAAAAGAAAGGAGTGCCAAAATGAAATTGGGAAAAGGAAAAAAAAGTAAGAGAGAAAAGAAAGAGAATAAGAAAGATAAGGGGAACAAACTATATATATGGGGAGAAAACTCCTATAGAACAGCCACTAATCCCAGCAAATGCCAGCAACAAGTACCTGGAGATGAATACAAACTACAAACAACAACTAATATCAAGCGAGGTGAGGGGAAACAGCAAAAAACAAAAACAAAAACAAAAGCAAACAAAAAAACAAAACAATAAAAAAGGATAAGCAAAACAATCTCACAAACAAGCATAAAAAATCGATATAATCAACATTCAAGCAAACAACAACAACAAAAGGCCAGAGAGAAAAACAATTTTTTGAATAGTGAAGACAGAGAAGAGAGAGATGTGTATGAACTCGTAGCAGAAGATTGGAAATAAGATATATATGTAGGGTGAAATTTTAACAGGGAGTAACAAAAAAGAATAGGGAGAATCTAAAGCAGGAGAAGGGTAAGAGAAACAGGACAACAAAAGGGGAAAAGTTACGAAGAGAGTGATGGTATAAAGGTAGAGTTGAGACAGAGTAGAATGATGCTAAAGAAAAGATGAAAATATAATGTAGAGGAGAAACCAAGATGGCGGCATAGGTAAACACCTAAACTGCTGCCTTGCACAACAATATCAAAACTACAACTAAAAGACAAAACGGACATCATCTAGAACCACAGGAAAGCTGGCTGAGTGGAAATTCTACAACTAGAAGAAAAGAGGAAAGCACATTGAGACTCAGAGGAGCTGCAAAAGGCTGAGGTATGGAGACTCACACGCGGAGAGGAAGGGGGGCTGTGTGCTGGGGTGGCTGAGTGCACAGCTGGCTTTCTAAAGCAGGAGGGAGAAGGAAGCTCCCGACTGCATGGAACTCCAGTTCCGGGCAAGTTTCTGGGAACCCCGACTCATTCAGGGAGAAACTGGACCGTCTGGCAGCGGGCGAAACTCAAGGGTGGCTTTCTCTCAGAGGTGCTTGCAGCAATTACCGAGGGACACTGAGACCCAGGGGCCTCATAGGGCAGGGCTGACGTGAAAGCAAGGCTGTCTGCTCCGCCCTGAAACTCCGCCCCATCCAAGCTGAGCAGAGAGGCTTTTGCAATTTTGCAAGTCTTGTCTCATAAGAGTGTCTCCAGCACAGAAGTTCTCCCAGCATAGACACAGCTGATCCTTACAGCCAAATGGCCTGGAGGTCAATTCCTCCCAGTGATACCAACAACAATCAAGACTTAACTACAACAAGGCTGAGCACACAGTCCACAAAGGGGTGCACCAAGAGTGTCCACCTCAGGTAACTGAGGAGGCTGAGCCACTGGGCCCTATAGGACACCTACCACACAAAGCTACTCTACCAACTCAGGGAAGCAGCGAAAATGTGGAGACAAAGAAACAGATCACAAATTAAAGAAATGGAGGAAAACAAATAACTGGATATAGAGTTTAAAACCACGGTTATAAGGTTTTTCAAGAATTTCCTTGCCGAAACTGGTTTGGCTCAGTGGATAGAGCGTCGGCCTGTGGACTGAAGGTCCCGGGTTCGATTCCGGTCAAGGGCATGTACCTTTGTTGCGGGCACATCTTCAGGGGGAAGTGTGCAGGAGGCAGCTGATCGATGTTTCTCTCTCATCGATGTTTCTAGCTCTCTATCCCTCTCCCTTCCTCTCTGTAAAATATCAATAAAATATCTTAAAAAAAAAAAAAAAGAATTTCCTAGAAAAGGCTGATAAATTTACTGAGACCCTAGAGCAGGGGTGGGCAAACTTTTTGACTCGAGGGCCACAATGGGTTCTTAAACTGGACTGGAGGGCCAGAACAAAAGCATGGATGGAGTGTTTGTGTGAACTAATATAAATTCAAAGTAAAGGAGCGGAGGGGAGAGCAAGAGAACCCTCCGCTCTTTTGGCTCCGCGGGCCGGATAGAACAGCCGAACAGGTCAGATCCAGCCCGCGGGCTGTAGTTTGCCCACGGCTGCCCTAGAGGATATGAAAAAGGACCAACTAGAAATTAAACATACACTGACTCAAATAAAAAATATTATACAGAGACCTAACAGCAGCTAGAGGATCGCAAGAATCAAGTCAAAGAATTGAAATACAAAGAAGCAAAAAACACTCAACCGGAAAAGCAAAAAGAAAAATGAATCCAAAAATTTGAAGATAGTGTAAGGAGACTCTGGGCCAACCTCAAGCGTACCAACATCTGAATTATGGGGGTGCCAGAAGAAGAGAGAGAGCAAGATACTGAAAACCTATTTGAAGAAATAATGACCAAAAACTTCCCCCACCCGGTGAAAGAAATAGACTTACAAGTCCAGGAAGCGCAGAGAACCCCAAACAAAAGGAATCCAAAGAGGACCACACCAAGACACATCATAATTAAAATGCCAAGAGCAAAAGACAAAGAGAGAATCTTAAAAACAACAAGAGAAAAACAGTTAGTTACCTACAAGGGAGCACCCATACGATTGTCAGCTGATTTCTCAACAGAAACTATGCAGGCCAGAAGGGAGTGGCAAGAAATATTCAAAGTGATGAATAGCAAGAACCTACAACCAAGATTATTCTACCCAGCAAAGCTATCATTCAGAATTGAAGGGCAGATAATGAGCTCCACAGATAAGAAAAAGCTAGAGTTCATCATGGCCAAACCAGTATTATATGAAATGCTGAAAGGTATTCTTTAATAAGAGGAAGAAGAAGCAAAAGGTAAAGATAAAAATTATGAACAACGAATACATGTCTATCAACAAGTGAATCTAAAAATCAAGTGAATAAAAAATCTAATGAACAGAATAAACTGATGAATATAATAGAATCAGGGGCATCGAAAGGGAGTGGACTGACAATTCTCAGGGGGAAAGGAGTGTGGGAGGTGCTGGAAGAGACTGGACAAAAATCGTACACCTATGGATGAGGATAGTGGGGGGAGATAAGGGCAGAGGGTGGGGTGGGAACCAGGTGGAGGGGAGCTATGGGGGAAAAAAGGAGGAACAATTGTAATAATCTGAACAATAAAGATTTATTAAATTTTAAAAAAAGAAAATAGAATGTAGAGCACTAATCTCAAAGTCAAATAAAGAGAAAATAAAATGACACATTTTTTTAAAAAAGGTAAAATAGTAGTAGTAATAATACTGATTGAAAATAAAGATGTAATAATTAAAACGGTAAAATCAAGTGAAGAAAAAAGAAAAAAAATAGTTTCTTAAGTAAAAGATGAAAAAAATAACAAAATAAAAATAAAAAAATAAAAATAAAATGTGCAGTAGTAAAGGTCATTCACTTCCTTTATTGTTCTGTTTGGCACGCCTGTTTCCCAGTCAGGACAGTATTGCAGTTCCCTGCGTTCCTCTGCTCCTCAGTGTTGTAAGCCAGTCCTGATTTTTAAGCAGGCATTGTGTCTTACTCTCTTGTATTCCTTTATTTGTGATTACACAAGAGTCAATTTGTGATTCAACCCCTGGGTGGTAGTGTTTCTGGATTGACCTCCAGGACTATAGGTCCTCTCTAGCTTGTGCTTAGATCCTGCTTTTCCTGTGGCACTCAATACCGGTTTGTGGGAGTGGGCTGCCCCAGAGCTGGTTCTCTGACGGTCACTCCTGCTCCGATCCCCAGGTTCCAGAAAAAGAACTTTCCCCTGCAGTCTACTAGGGTGTCCCCAACTGGGTGATCCCATGCACTGGGCTCAGCAATCACAAGCAAGGATTTAAAAAGGAGAAAGTGCAAGTGTGCGAACTCCAGGGCTGTGAGCAAGTCTGCGCAGTCCTTTCTCTCCTCCCGCCCCTCCGCCCCCAACTGTGTCCAAGCAGCCGGCACACTTTTAAAATTTTTAGGTTGTCCTTCTGCGTCAGATCAAAATGGGTTGCTTTTTAGAGATCCCCTCTGTTAGCAGCTCTGAGGAACCCCTTCACCATTCCCGGATCACGCCAGCCCCAACAGCCACGGATTTTTCTAGGCGTAGACTTCCCCCGGTCCTCCAGCTCCCACAGTGCACACGTTTCTCTGTCCTGCCGGGACCAGAGACCTCACCTTATCCCAGGCGAAATCTGACCTTTCTGTGGTGGAGTGTAGAGCTCCTCTGAATCCACGTGTTTGCGCAAATTGGGGACCAGTGCTCTGGGGTTTGCAGTTGTTTGGTGGGTGCCGCAGTTGTAGCACTAGCCTTCTAATTTTCCCTCCCAACTGCCCTCCCTCTTCATCCATTTGCATCTTCTCCCCCAATTTGAGAAAAATTAGGCACAGTATGACAATATTATGTTTTTGGGGAAAAAAATAAAGAATGTAATTTCCTACCAGGAAAAAAAGAGGAGGATAAAGAAATGGTCTGTTATCAGTTTCTCTCCATCATATATATATATATATATATATATATATATATATATATATATATATCCTATCTAATAAAAGAGTAATATGCAAATTGACCGTCACTCCAAGACACAAGATGGCTGCCCCCATGTGGACACAAGATGACCATCACAAGATGGCCTGCAGGGGAGGGCAGTTGTGGGCAGTTAGGGGTGACCAGGCCAGCAGAGAAGGGCAGTTGGGGGTTACCAGGCTGGCAAGGGAGGGCAGTTGGGGGGGACCAGGCCTGCAAGGGACGGCGGTTGTGGGTGATCAGGCCAGCAGGGAGGGCAGTTAGTGGTGACTGTGCCAGCAGAGGAGGGCAGTTGGGGGAGACAGGCCAGTAGGGGAGGACAGTTGGGGGGGACCAGGACAGCAGGGGAGGACAGTTGGTGGGGGACCTAGGCCTGCAGGGAGTGCAGTTGGGCGGGACCAGGTTTGCAGGGGAGGGCAGTTGGTGGTGGTGGGGGAACCAGGCCTGCAGGTAAGGGCATTTAGGGGGGGGACCAGGCCTGCAGGGGAGGACAGTTGGTGGGGACCAGGCCTGCAGGGGAGGACAGTTGAGGGGGGAGCAGGCTTGTAGGGGAGGGCAGTTAGGAGTGACCAGGCCATCAGGGGAGGGCACTTGGGGGCGACCAGGCCTGCAGGGGAGGACAGTTAGGGGTGACCAGACTGGCAGGGGAGGGCAGTTAGGAGCAATCGGGCTGGCCAGAGAGCAGTTAGGCATCAATCAGGCTGGCAGGGGAGTGGTTAGGGGGTGATCAGGCTAGCAGGCAGAAGCGGTTAGGGGCAATCAGGCAGAGGCAGGTGAGCGGTTTGGAGCCAGCAGTCCTGGATTGTGAGAGGGATGTCCAACCGCTCGTTTAGGCCTGCCTAAACGGGCAGTTGGACATCCCTCAAGGGGTCCCAGATTGGAGAGGGTGCAGGCTGGGCTGAGGGACAACCCCCCTGCCCCCGCATGAATTTTGTGCACTAGGCCTCTAATATATAGAAGGACAGCCTAAAATATATATATTCTATAAAACAGATATTGCTATATTTGCCTACCCATAAATGATAGCCTTAAGGATCAACTGAGTCAATATATGTGAAAGTCTGTGTAAATTTTAAAGTGATAATTTAAATTTAGCATTTGTATTATGTGTATTCACAGCAATTTTGTAAATATTCATCCAAGTTACAATTGCTTCCCAGGTATCTACTATATTCCCAGGTGCATTTGCATCATCTGCTAAGAGGGGTGGGACAGGATTCTGAAAAGTACAATTTGCATTTCCTGTCCAGAAGGAAATCACCTTGAGAAAATATGACATACAGTCATGAAAAGTTAAATACAAGAGGAAGAAAACAAGAAAACAACCAACAACAAAAAGTTCAAAGCAATGGAAGCGCTTTGAGAGATGGAGAGAATGTTGTCCTTATTTGAGGAGTCCACTCCCATTAAAGTAGTTACTTCTGAGACAGAGAGATGAGTGTCAGCTGGGATGGCCCTGGAAGAAGTCAAGGACTGGCTGGGTTTAAACAGATCCTCCAAGGCTGTGTAAAGTAAGGTAGATGGAGGAGCCCAAGGACATTCCAAGCAAGGAGAAATGAAGAGGACACAGAGACAGGGCTGTAAGGAACACAGTCAGAGTGGAGTGTGTGGAGCTGTTTAGCAGAGTACATAGAAAAAGTAAAGGGGAGGCAAGACCAGCAGCTAACAATCTCACTAATCTCATCTGGGGCCTCAACCCTTGCTTTGAAAAGTGCCCCTCTTATCTGTGGGGCATACATTCTAAGACCTTCAGTAGATGCCTGAAACTGCAAATAGTCCCAAACTATATATACACTATGTTTTTTTCCTATATATACATGCCTATGATAAAGTTAAATTTATAAATTAGACACCGTAAGAGCTTAACAATAACTACTAATAAAATAGAATAGTTATAACAATGTACTGTGATAAAAGTTATGTAAATGTGGTCTCTCTCTCAAAATGTCTTAACTGTCCTGTACTCACTCTCTTATTGTGATGATGTGATCTGATACAATATCTATGTGATGAGATAGTGTGAGGTACTCAGATTGCCACATAATTGGAAAGGTAAAAATTATTTATCTGGAATTTTCCATTTATTATTTTTAAACCCTCGTTGACCATGAGCAACTGAAACAATGAAAACTAAAATAGCGGATAAGGGGGGCCGCTGTAACTCTCTCTTCCATGTTTCACCCCCTCCAGGAATATAAAACAGGAAGAAAAAGGAAAATAAATACAAATCAGGAACTTTAGATATTTTCTACCCTTCCCTTCCTCAGTAAGGAACTAGAGCTTCTTAGATATGGATGTGGTAAAAGTTAGCACATTAATAAAATTTACTTATGGACCAGTATTAATGACGATGGTATTTGGGCTGTAGACATTCACTTTTTAAATAACTTGTATTAACCTCATTTCCCATCTCTCTTACGATCGCAAATTTTTTAGCAGAAATGTTTTTAGAGAAGTAATTTACTGGCACTTAATTACTAGTATTTAAGCAATTCAATATTCTCTTTTCTTAAGAGTCCATTAGGTTTCTATTACAATATTATACATTCGAATGAAATGTGGCTTTCTGCAAAGGTCCTCATTGTCAGTCTCCTCAAGGCAAAGTTTATCTGGACTATTAGACATTCTCTTGTCTTTGGCTACACCAAATTAGATTAATTATTTATACCTGAGGTCCGCTGCTTCAGAACGTGGGCGCCTCACTTAACATTTCCCCAGTGAATTATTAAGAGTCTTAGTTTTTAAATAAAATCCTCATTTCATAGTCTGTTTGACTGAGGTTAAACACAATAGTCTAGCAATTCTTGTATTAAACAGTTCAATGTCATAAGATTCTCTCCTGGGTTTCATGCCAATGAACACATTTGAAACAAAGGAATCTTTCATCAAGAATACCCTCCCAGGGAAGAAGGGCAAAAGACGTCTGACCTGCAAACTGTCTGGCATCGGTCTGGGCGGAATTATTAAAACAAGTCATTGATAGCATGCAGACTGTACTGTTTATATATCAGGGATAAATTAGATGAAAAGGGCCTTAGGAGCGCTCTAGTCTCCTTCCTTATTTTCCAGAGAAAGAAACACAGATTACTATCCCACACATGGCCTTTATCTCATAGTGACTTGCTTGTTCCAATGGCCACCTTTACATATTGGTCAAAGGCATCCTGAGGTAGTAAGACATGGCACAGGCACTGTAATGGGCAGGATCCTTCATTGCACACAAGAAACTCTGCTCTGGACAATTTCTGCAGGAAAGGACTTTATTGAAAATGAGTGCGCCAAACCTCCAGGAAGGCCAAAGAGCCAGGCCTGGCTTTCAAGCAGCCAGAAACAATGTCCAACGACACTGTAGGGAAGGCGACAGACGCTTAGCAACACCCTTGCAGTTTAAGAAACCCAACCTGGCTCACAACTATGAAACTTAGGACAGGTGCACGTTCTTTCTGCTGCCACCAAGAGCTGGCATCTCCACACCGCCCTCTCCAGAGGAGGTCTCCACACAAACACCGCCTTCCACTGCTCACTTCTCCATCCCATCGTGTGCGAGAACACCTGACTAGTGTGGCTGAACCATGAAAATGATGAGAAAAGCATTTTTTGGCTTTTACCTGAGGGAGGTATGATTTACAAAGAAATTACCCACACATCAGGAATCATGACAACAACAACATCCACCAAGTCTACCAAGATTAATAGAGCCTCTTAAAAAACAAAACACACACACTTTGATTTTCACAAGGACATCTAGAAGGGAAATTACCTCCTTCCCCTAAACTCTGCATCCTCTTCCCCAATACTTTGGCTTCTAACACTCATATGGCTCTGGTACACTTTATAAAATAGAAAATACATCCTTTCATTCCACTTCTGGACCCCCCTCCCCCACCCCCTGTTACACAAGCATTCTGACCTAGTGATCCGGCAATGACAAAACTCAGGTGGTGGCCAGCAGAGAGAACCTTCTCCTTACCCACACTGCATTGCTCCAGGTCCATGATCTTTCTGAGTTTCCTAATTCCAGCTCAGTCTTGACTTCTTGATGAGATAAAAACAAGAATAGTGTCTGGCGTGTGGTAGCTCAAGGCTAGAGTGTCAGTTTCTTAGCTCTGGGGCCTTAGTTCTCAGACACAGAAGTGTTTTGAGGAGCTGTTTACCTTGATGTGAGCAGAATTAGCCTTAGACACTAAGCCTTTATGGCAAGTTTTATTGTCCAAGGCAAATATAACCTGTTAAGATTTACAGGCTTTATTAACAGCAATAACCATTTTACAGCCAACATCAGTAAATCAGGGTTTATTGAGAACTCTACAATTTTAATCTGTGGAAAACCATTAAAACGTCAGATTTTCATTGGACATAATTTCTAACTTTTATGAAAGATAGATTTTCCATTTAATTGGGGAGTATAAAATAGTGCAGTGTGGGATAATGAATTGTTTTGAAAGGAGCAAATTGGTTTTAGCTAAACAACAAGTGTTAAATCCTAAAGTTGCTATCTTTAGTTAGAACTGCCCCAAGGTCAAGGTTAAAAGTACATGTAGCGGCAAATATGTTCCAGTACATCTAGCAATAGGATGAGCTCACAGAATTTAGAAAGGCTTGAATTATTATCCATTCACATCCCAGGTATTTTGGAGAAAGAGTGTGACCTATTATTTCATCCAAACCAGTATCTAAATGAGTCTGGTGAGACTCTTCAAGTTCATGCACCATTTTTCCAAAGCGTTTTTACTAACAATACTACCATTTATAAGACTCTTTAATGCCACAAGTAAGGTGAATAAACATTGATAGTCACAAGCTTCTGTCAATAACCATTTATTTCTTACCATGTGCTAGATTATAAGAGAGGGAAACAGAAAGCTTTTTGGTGAGTGTCTTTGTCCTTTGATGAAATTGAAGGACAAGAACAGAGGGCCCTGGCTGGAGAGGCAGAGCTCATGGGCAGCCCAGGGTAAGGAGGGATGGTCTTAGCAGCATCCTATTCTTCACGGGGCTGAAGACATATTAGATATTGTGAGAGTTTAGTTTTAATTTGTTCCCCAACCATAAGCGAGCCCTGCATCTTTTTTTTTTTTTTTTTTTTTTTTTGAGAATCAAGGATTCATGAAACTTTAGAAGAGAAGGAAGAACACAAATCACAGTAATCTCTACTATTTATTTAGTATTAGAAATTGTGCTAAATGTTTTGCATATTCTTGAGATTGTTTTCTCTTTGACTCACAGCAATCCTAGAAGAAAACTATTGCGATTTTCAGATGAGGAATCTGACGTCCAGAGTGGCTAGTAAACTGCTAGTATTTCTCAGTGCTAGTCAGGGTTTAACCCTGGGCCTGTTTGACTCCAAATTTCATACTTTCCCCCCATTGTGTCACATTAACAATCCTCAGTTCCATTTCTACCTCACTGATGTACACCAGGAAAGAGAACCCTGCAATAGACATTACTATACATTTATCAGAATATATCTGTAGCCCTTCATGACAATGAGGTATGTCTGGGCTGTGACTGAATGAAGGAAAATTGTAATAAGGGAATATTACCCTCAGTCCTCTCACCTTCCCTTTTATATGCCCCCTTTTCTGCTCCTCCAGGCCCACATGTCTATAACTGTAGACATCCTATACTTCTCTCTCCTAGGATAACAGCAAGCCCCAGCTCTTGCCCCCCTCAACTCCAAAAGCCTCTACTCTCAGTACTCTAGTCTGAGTTTTATCATGAGATTATCTATTTCCAATAAAGAAACAGAATTTACAGCAGGTTTAGGATTAGCATAGTAGTGAGAAGAGATTTTAATCCAAAACCCTCTAATCCTAAGGGTGGACTGCCAGGTATTATAGCAAACATATATGCTATCATTGGCCTATGGCTCCCAAGCTTCAAAAAGGCTCAGGAAAGGAACTAAACCCACAGTCTCATTAAAAAAACACACACCAAAAACAAAAAACAAAAAACAAAAACAAAACATAACACCCAAAAAACAAAACACTCACACACACACAACAGAAACTATTAGAGAAAGGAATGATTGGAACTTTAAGGTTAGATTGGCTTCCTAGTGATCTGAGAGCTTGAACAAGTCCCTGTAAAGTGGGTGTGAAAACACGCATAGTTTTCTAGAATCTCATAGCAGTCTTTTGCAAATTAAATTACATAAAGAAACCACTTAACATAGTACCTGGCACTTGGGGGCATTCCATAAATGGTAGCTCTTTCTATTCTTATATAAACCACCTTCTCTGGTCACATAGATGAGTTAATTGCCAAAAAGTTCTGTCTTACAGTAAGAAGACCATTGTGTATGTCTTGTGAAAACAAGACTTGGACTTGCCCCCAACGTGCCTTTCAATGTCCCAAGTAGGAGACCTCCTATGCCACTGCAGGACAAATCCAACAGCCCTGCCAGCCACAACCCTTTCCAGTGATGGCTCCTCAGCCCACCCCCCCTACTGGAGGTGGGCAGTGGGGAGGGTGGAGCATGGACTGCTCAGGGAAGATGCATGATACTATTTCACAGTGACAGTTACATAACCGATCCATTTCCAAGCACAGTTTCCAATTATTACCATTCCCAAGAGTCATTCACTGCGGGTTCCTCACACAACTGTGAAGACAGGATGCACAGGATACACTTTTCAGGAGCTGCAGACCACCAGACAGGCCTTGGCAGACATCTCCACCCAGGAGACCCCCAGCTGTGGAAGGTTATGCACGTTTGCACTTTCCTTCCCCATCCTTCTCTTCCTCAGCTCTCCACTCTCATTCTGCCTTCCCTTCCACAACAACACAGATGGTGGTAATAACTACTGCACGAGCTACTGCTGAGACAAGGAGCTGTAAATACTGGTGCGCAGATATAGGTAGTATCAGCTCATAAACAAGTGAAATTCCAAATAACTCAAGTGTTGGGAGCGGGGACGCTTGCCTGCATTAAGATGATGCTATAAATGCTTGCTAGGGCCCCACAATAGCCCATTCCACAGTGTGGTTGAAACACCTCTATATCCATCTATAATATAAAATATAGGAAGCAGAACTTTTCCTCTGCTCCCAGCTCAGAATTTGTGTTTTAAACCACCCTCTAGCCCCAGTTGCTCCTCAGAATCAGAATAGCCCTCTTTAATTTTAGCCAGCCTGACTTGAAAATTTATTCCTAAAACTCATACATGATTAACATGAAAGAGTGATGTGATGTCAAAGGGAGGATGGGAAGTGCGCTGAGGTGAACAGTGCCCCCTGCAATTTCACGTCCACACGGAACCTGTGCATGTGACCTGATCTGGAAATAAGGTCTTTACAGATGGACTGAGACCTAGAATAGTAACATGAGGCCATAGTGAATCAGGGTTGGCCCTTAGCCAGTGACTTGTGTCCTTATAAGAAGAGAGAAATTCAGCCCAGCCCGAATGGCTCAGGGGTTGAGAGTCAACCTATGAACCAGGAGGTCATGGTTCAATACCCAGTCAGGACACATGCCAGGTTGCAGGTTGGATCCCCAGTGTGGGGCGTGCAGGAGGCAGCTGATTAATGATTCTCTCTCATAATTGATGTTTCTATTTCTCTTTCCCTCTCCCTTTCTCCCTGAAATGAATAAAAATATATTTAAAAAAGAAGAAGAGAGATATTCAGACACACCACATGAGTAGAGTACCATGTGAAGACAGAGGTACAGACTGGAGTGCTGTGTCTTCACTGAGGGACACCACGTACCACCGAAAATCCCTGAAGCTAAGAGAGAGGCATGGACAAATTGTCTGCCAGAGCCCACAGGAAGAACCAATCCTGCCTCCATCCTGATTTCTGACTTCTGGCGTCCAGAACTGTGAGAGAATACATTTTTTATTGTGTTAGGTTATCTAGTTTGTAGTAATTTGTCACAGCAGCCCTAGGTAACTAATAGAGAAAGTGAATCCCTACAGTTTGGAAATTTGTCAGGAGGGTAGGTACCAGAAAAGAAATTACACTTTCTTTTGGATACGTCTGTACTGCGTCCTGTCTCCCCTGTTTAACCTCTCTCCCAAACATTTTGCCAGTGACACTGGTTTGTGTGGCCACTGGAAGTGTTTACATCCTGCTCTGCTCCTGTGGTGACAGCTGAAAAGCACCCTCAGAAGCTAATGAAGATGGAAAATGAATTGAGTGAAGAGGCAGAACTCATTTGCCTTCAAGAACAGAGGCAAGAAGTGTGGAGGGATGTGCAAAGAGCTGTTTCCAAGCTTCAATCAGGTAAAGCCTTGCCCCAGTGGTTGAACAGATAGGAATGCTGCTTCCCAGAGGTCAGCCCATGTCCCCACAGGAACCCCCTCTTCTAAACACAGCCCTGAAGAGCCCTGAAGTCCCGGAATTCCTAATCTCCTGCAGCCTCTGGAAAGCTGAGAGAGAGAGAGAGAGAGAGAGAGAGAGAGAGAGAAAGAGAGAGAGAGAGAGAGAGATGTGGGTAGGGGTGTGTGTATGCATGCACTCATGGATGCATTTACACACCAAAGTATAGTTTCCCTTCTCATGATTATCTTACCAGATTGCACATCCTTTATACTTCTCTCCTTTGTCCTCTCTCTTTTACTCATTGATTTTATTAGTTATGTCTTCAAAGAGCAGGTGGAGGATGTTTTACTCACTTGCTAATACCAGAATGGGAGAAAAACAACGCCAGTCTAATGGGTTTTGTTTGAGGTAGGCCCTCGTATAACCTCAAATATTCATCAATAGAGAAAACTAGTTTTCATTCACAGCCAACAATCATTTACTGAGCCCCTGGATCTAAAAGCAGTCTCTTATTTTCTGGAGATACAGCAATAGAAAAATAAAGGAAAATGTCCCTCAGGAACCTTATATTCTAGTGGAGTAGACAGACAATAAGCAGAGTAAATACAGTAGAATGTTTATGATAAGAGCTAATGAGAAATTATAAAGCAGAGAAGGGAGCTTGAAAGTATATGCAGGGGGTGGGTTAGTGACACTTTCAGTCAAGTGTCCAGAGCAGGCCTCACTGAGCAGGTGATATTTGAGCAAGCCTAAAGGGAGGGATGAAGCAATTTATTAGCTGCAGAAGAATGTTCTAGCAGAGGGGCCATCATGTGTAAAGGCCCTGGGGTACAAGCATGACTGGCACACCTGAGGAGGAGTGAGGAGGCCAGTGTGGTTATAGGGAGGTCACATGAAGAGTAGCAGAAGATGGGGTCAGAGAGAACAGCAGGCCAGATTACGTTAGGCCAGGTAAGGCACAAGGAGAACAGAGACTTTTACCCTGAGAGCTTCGAGGAGCTCTTTAAAGATTTTAAACACAGCCCTTAAATGGCTGCTAGACCTTTGGTAGGTCATTGATCTGAGCATCAGTTTTCTTGCCTTTCAAATTCAAAGGCTGTGCCAGGTAAACATCAAAGTTCTCTTCCAGCTGTAAAAATTGATTCCTAGACATGTGAGAATGTTAGGTTTCCACAGACGGGGAGCTAATAAAACGTGACCTTCCTCCCCGTTTCTCTGCCAAATTTGACAGCGGCGACCTGGCTGAGGCTTGGAAGGAAGCCTGGCTGTTCGCGCAGCCAGTGTGACATGGGCGAGACATTTTTATGCATGAGCGTTTGGGAACGTGGGTTGTGAGAGATGGGTAGTGACTGGATTGAACTGCTGATGCCCAAATTAGACTCCCTGGAGCGCTTAGGGTGTCCCTTAAATGAGGCTGACACGTTCACCTGTGCACCGAACGCCCTGCTGCCTAGCACCTGCTCAGGAACAAGGTGGTGGCAAAGAAAAAAATAATCGAATATCTTTCTCTTTCACATTAAATAAAAATCTAAAAAAAAAAAAATTAAGCCCTTTCCTTTCTAATCATTTCATATCATGCCTGGAATATTCGCTTTAATTTTCAAGTCTGTTTGCTTCATTTCTCTGAACCATTAGAACCTTGACTACTGTCCGCCCAGCACACTTTCTGTCTACATAGGCCAGTGTGTGTGTCTTTTCATTCCCCTTTATGTTTTCTGCTCCTTT
Organism: Plecotus auritus; assembly: GCF_963455305.1. Taxonomy (NCBI): domain Eukaryota; kingdom Metazoa; phylum Chordata; class Mammalia; order Chiroptera; family Vespertilionidae; genus Plecotus; species Plecotus auritus. The sequence goes on along the minus strand of NC_137772.1, from coordinate 22,824,432 downwards.
GTCTGCTCAACTATGAAATCCCACAACAACTTTAGCTAAAACGTGAAGCAGAGGCTCCTTTTGTTTTCTTTTGTTTATTTGACTTTTTAAAATACCTCTTCTTCTCAGTGAATAAGCCAGAGCTCGAAGGACAGTTCCCCAGCTTCCTAGAGAAAAGCCACAGTGTGCAAGGCTCCACTCAGGCCCATGTTTATAAACTTGCAGGTCTACTAAGCATTCCTGGTATTTCTGACGCGCCAGCCTCCGCCAACACTGCCTTAGTAACTGTATTACTAGCCTCTCAGAACATCTTTAACAGCGACTGGAAGGTTCAGGAAGCCTTCCTGTTATCATAGCGTCCTATTACTGACAATTATATTCTAAGAATATGGCAGAAAGGCTAGAAAACATGCAAAAAATAAAATCCTCACTGAGAAGAAAGAATAACAGATCGCAGACATGTGGCTTCAGCCCCTTTTACATCATGTCAGCACAGTGCCCGACACCTAACGAAGGCTCACTGATGTTCCAGGAGCCAGTGAAGAATGAGCACACGCAAACACCACTGAACGTGGACACTCCTTCCCTGGACACTCACTCACACGGTCTTGCTGGTTAGAGCTCAGATCGGTCCATAAACTATGTGCACATCAGTGTGCCAAGGTGACTGGCAGAGGACACAGAGGGTGCCACCTACATGATCTGAGGCCACCAAAGCAAGAACACAGACCAAATCCTACCCAGGCTGCCTAGCAAGAGCTCAGTGTCAACAAGAAAGTAGACGAGAGGCAATTTCCTCTTCCAACTTATTGCCTTCATTATTTCTTCACCACCTTTACCATTTGGGTTCAGAGGGCAAGGATGCCAGACACAGGCTTTCACTCCACATGGATGTGCACACAGGACTCCACCCTCCCTCTTGGGAACAGGCCTGTCCCAGGTGTCTCTCACCTCGGCAGCAGGGACTCCCTCCGGCGGCCGGCAGTGCAGCACAATCATGCCTTCAATGGGAACCTCCCTTCCCTGCGGATCTTGTTCGAAGTTCTTCCGTAAATCTGCAAAGAAGTGGGAGATATAGGACACTTAGCTCCAGGGCCAGAATTACTCACATTTGCTCCAAATACAGTAAAAACATGAGCTTACTGTCACGACCTAGATACACACAAAAAAACTCATTGTTTCAGGAGTTTCAGAATGCGAGAATCATTTCCCCAAATATGCACAAGCACATTTAAAATAAACCTTAACAAAACTGTGCTTAATGCTTGATATTGATAAGAGGATAAAAGATTTACTGGGGAGCCGGAAAAACAAAACTCATTTCATGAGTCTTTGCCGGCATTATCTGCTTAGCAACAGATGAAACACTTGGCCCAATAAATTGCCATCCACAGCTATTATGCAGCTGAGATGTGTGTGATATTTTTTTTATTAACTAAAGAATACATTATTAATCTATAACCTCTGGCATTTCCTTAACCCTCTAAGGGGCTCTAGAAGATGATAATAGAGTGAGATTACCTATTAGTCTTTTATTTGTAACCAGGGAGAAGGGGCCACATTGAACCACAATAAAATCTATAATCCAGCCAACCAAACACATAATTAAAAATGCAGTGCCCTCTATTCAAACACAGTGCTGGGTATCTGTGTAGTGCCCTTCACGGAGGGCTCCAGGCACTTTGCAAACAAGTGGCACTGTTAACCTTTTACACGTGGAAGGGAGATGCATGGAGAGGTTCACTGGCTGGCCAGCGGTCACAGAGAGCATCAATGCCAGTGAGAAATTCACCACGCTTCCGGACATGCGGGCTGACTGCGCACCAGCAAAGCTTTCTCAGGGAAAAGGATGCCTGGGCAGTTCAGAAAGAGCTTCATTTGCATGGCTTTCCACTTGAGCGGATGCTTCATGAACAACAGGGGGACTTGACCTTTGCTTCCATTGAGGTGTCATAACAACACTTGAATAGTTTTACAGCACCAGCTGAATTCTTGCAGTCACTTGAAAGCCTGGCATTGGAGTGCACAGACAGTTTTACAAGTCCTCCTCCATGTAAATGATCCCCCTCCCGCCCTGACAATGTATTTTTTCTTCAATTGAGTATCTCAAATTACAGGCTGTGGATTTATTGATTTAATTTTCTCCAGTGCTTACAATAACATGAAATATGTTCCCTGTAAAGAGCAGAGCTCCAGAATCAGTTACATCTTTATAAATTTTATAAATACATTAAACTTGCTTTTAGCAAGTCAAAAACACTCGATGAATAACAAGCACAGCAATCCATGTATTCACTTGCTTTTGAATTTTACTCTTAATGTTTTCCCTCCCAGAGGCAACTGATGTCTTCTGTCAGTGGTGCTGTATATTCCGAGATCTGTATGAGTGTACAGGAGGCAAAAGATCCTCTAAAAGGCTTGTATTGCAGGCAAATGGCAGAACCCATCTTCTTATTTCTCTGTTGTTCCCAAATGGTAAGGCCAGGGTCCTTCTGTTGGAGATCCATATATTGTCACAGCCTTTATGATTCAGAATTTCTGATTTTAAGTGTGATGAAGGTCACATAACTGATGACAAAACTGTGAATGAAGGGATTGTGCATAAACTCCAGATTTTAAAAAATCTCATGTTTCCTTTACAATCTTACCACAAACTCTCCTTTGCTCTCCCAACAAGAGGTCTTTGAGTCAAAAATCCCTTTTCCACATGACTCATTTATTTATCAGAAATATATAGAAATTAGTCTAAATTAGAGAGAGTGAGTGACTAACACAAGACATCAGTTTGCTAATGGAAAGGGTTGTGTTTTTGTGACGAATTTTGTTTGCTGTGTTTGTCACTTTTTTCTTCTCTTTGATTGCATAATTTCTTAAAGGAAGTCTTGCTCAGTGGTGCTAAATAAAGATTGCAGGTTGACAACACCAGGTAATCTGTAATCAACCCGATGAAGCACAGAAAACCAATTGTTCAATAAATAGATAATTACTAGTAAATACTATCTAATAAAAGAGTAATATGCAAATTGACTGTACCTCCACTATACCCACAAGCCACACCCACCAGCCAATCAGGAGGGAATATGCAAATAAACCCAACCAAGATGGCTGCAGCCACAGAGAGCAGGAGGGAAGCTTGGGTTTCCCTGGCAATGGAGGAAGCCAAGCTTTCCACCTGCCCTTGCCCACCCAGGCTTCCACTCAATGCTACAAAGTTTCAATTATAGAAGATAAATCCCAACAGAAATGGCGGCAGCCACGGAGCTGGAAAGAGCAGGAGGCTAGGGTTGCCCACGGTGATGGAGGAAGCCAAGCTTCTGCAGCCCTGGCCTGCTTTGGCCTCTGCTTAAGGCTACAAAGTTTCAATTGTAGAAGATACATAAATCCCAGATTCCAGGACCTCTGCTTGGGTCGCCGGGGGGCATGGCCGGCCTGCAAACCACCACAGGCCCCTCACCCAGGCTGCCCCACACCCCAAGGGAACCCCCACCCTGATCCGGGACACCCTTCAGGGCAAACCAGCTGGCCCCCACTCATGCACCAGGCCTCTATCCTATCTAATAAAAGAGTAATATGCAGATTGACCATCACTCCAACACACAAGATCTCTGCCCCCATGTGGTCAAAGATGGCTGCCCCATGTGGACACAAGATGGTGACCACAAGATGGCCAGCAGGGGAGGGCAGTTGGGAGGAACCAGGCCTGCAAGGGAGGGCAGTTGTGAGCGATCAGGCTAGCAAGGGAGGGCGGTTGGGAGGGACAAAGCCTGCAAGAGAGGGCAGTTGGGGGCGATCAAGCCTGCAGGGGAGGGCAGTTAGGAGTGACCTGGCCAGCAGAGGAGGGAAGTTAGGGGTGACCGGGTCTGCAGGGAAGAGCAGTTGGGAGGGACCCAGGCCTGCAGGGGAGAGCAGTTGGGGGGAACCAGGACTGCAGGGAGGGCAGTTAGGGGTGACCAGGCCTGCTGGGGAGGGCAGTTAGGGGTGACCAGGCCTGCAGGGGAAGGCAGTTAGGGGCAAACAGGCTGGCAGGTGAGCAGTTAGGCATCAATCAGGCTGGCAGGGGAGTGGTCAGGGAGTGATCAGGCTGGCAGGCAGAAGCGGTTAGGGGCAATCAGGAAGGCAAGCAGGCGAGCAGTTGGGAGCCAGCAGTCCTGGATTGCGAGAGGGATGTCCGACTGCCCATTTAGGCCCAATCCTACTGGGATCGGGCCTAAATGGGCAGTCGGACATCCCTCGAGGGGTCCCAGATTGGAGAGGGTGCAGGCTGGGCTGAGGGACACTCCCCCTCCCCTGTGCACGAATTTCGTGCACCAGGCCTATAGTATGTATATGAAAAGGAAAGCCCTGTATTGACACTGGGATATAAGAAAGGGTATTATCTATAAACGAGAAACTTTGAGACCTTTCTAGTAGATCCCATACAACCAAGATCATTTAAAGAAAGGATGTACCCAACTTCTTGCTCTTCCCAATTGACTTTTGAAATAACTGGAAGAGTTCCAACAAGAAGCATATCAACACCTCTCAATGTGGAGATTCAAAGATTAAATGGAGTAGGGGGTTAGAGAACAACTGGGGTGTCATATATCTGGTCCAGCTCCTAACAGGCAGCCATTCAGGAACCAGATATCACACCAAGTGAAAATCCCAAGTACCATGAAGGCCTGGCTTGCACCTAACACCGGTGGCAGGGACACTGACATTCTGGACTCCTAAAGAGGGCAAATCCACCAAACAAATTTCCGCTAGATACGAAATATAATACAAATTATGGAAATAAACTCTTAGACTCAGAGGTAAATGCTTACAAGCCTCCTCCTAATTGGCTTCTGAATTGGCAAACTAAAGACTTTTATCACCTATCTTAGTTCCAAGGCTTGAAAGATTCAGATGGGAACTTATGCAACTTCTATTAGTATGGGAGACATCCCCAGCCGCATGCAAAGGATTATAATGAAATGAAGAAGACATCCCGGCCAGTGTGGCTCAGTGGTTGAGCATTGACCTATGAACCAGGAAGTCAGGGTTCAATTCCCAGTCAGGGCACATCTCTGGGTTTAGGGCTGGATCTCCAGTGGGCGGCGTGCAGGAGGCAGCTGAGTAATGATTCTCTCTCATCATTGGTGTTTCTATTTCTCTATTTCTCTTCCTTCCTCTCTGAAATAAAAATATATTTAAAAAAATGAAGGAGACAATTCATAGAACTGAAATTAAATGGCTTCCTCTTAAGATACAAAACAAGAGACATTTTAGGTAATTTGTAATTTAAGTTCTTTAAAGTTAAAAGGAAATAGCAACTGAGAATCTAGAATAGGGAGTTATAAATAGGATAACATCTGATATCAAGGAAATTGACACTATGCAGGAAAAAATATATACAATCAAAACTGCTGAATTAGTAATATATCTGTCATAGAGGCGGTAAACAGCATGCTGAATATTGCAGAAATCTGAACTAATGACACAGAAAACAGGTGTAAAACATAGCACAACAGTTGTTTTAACAGAAAATATTAATGTAAATAATCGGAGAAATAAAAAGGTCCAAGGGGAACTGTGGGAAGCAGGTCCCCCCAGAAGCGGTGGGCGATGCAGGATCAAAGGGTGAGGTTGGGGTTATAGCATTTTGAAGCTTAGAGAGATATCAAATGTCTAAGGAGGGGACGGTGAGTACTGGTGCCTCAGGACTTAAGGAGTCGCGACACAGACCTCCGAAGAAGGATTGCTCACCAAACTAGTGCTGGCATCTCAAGGGGGCATCATTAAGCTGGTTCTGCAAGCATATAGAAAAAAAAAAAAGCTGGAAATAAGAATCAACTGGCACTTACTTCCTAGATGAAGAAATTCTGCTAGGATAATTCTGACAGGGAAAAAAAATGTGCAGGAAGAAGTATCCTTGCCTCCCTCTTCCTGTGGCCAGTCTCCTCTGGTGCTACTATTGGTGGATCTGGCCAGGGAGTCCCAGCCCAAGTGTCACAAATTATGGACCAGTGGTTAGAGAGATGGGAGGCAATAGCTTCAGAACCAAGAAATTCCAGTTTAGGAAATTCCCTCTATTACAGCTCTTATAATTGCTTACCCCGTTTTCCCCCCTCAGTAGATCTGGTTCTATGAAAGTGGGTTTATATCCGAAATGCTCCCCCTTAAATCTCCAGTGCCTATTGAACATCAGGTACAGGGCAGTTCCTTAACAAATACATGCTGAATATGTAAGCTAAGAGAAAAATAGCACAATGTTAACGATGAAGAAAAGATGAAATAATTAACAAGAGATAATGCTGAGATAGGGAAATACAATTGAATATAATAGGAATGTTAGAAGACAATAAGCTGAAAGAAATGATAACCAATACAATCATAATAATTATTCCTTGAGCTAAAAAAAAAAGACTTGTGTTTTCAAAAGAGGTCATTGGATACATGGCAAAATCATTTCAAAAAGAAAAAAAGATACTAGATATGTCATAGTTGAAAATTTGAATTTTGACATAAGTAAGGAAATTTTAAATAATTATTTTACAAGTTTATTTGTAGTAAATAAGCAGAAGTAACTAAAACTTTCATGAATAGGAAGAATTAACATTGTTAAAATTTCCATGCTACCCAAAGCCATGTATAGATTCAATGCAATCTCTATCAAAATTTCAATTTTTCACAGAAATTTTAAAAAATCCTAAAATTCACATGGAACCCCCAAAAGACCCTGAGGAGCAAAAGCAATCTTGAGAAAAAACAAAGCTGAAAGCTTCACATTTCCTGATTTCAAATTTTATTACAAAGGTTTAGTAATCAAAAGAATATGGTACCGCATAGAAACAATATAGACCAATGAAACAGAATTAAGAGTCCAGAAATTAACCATCAAATATACAACCAAGTAATATTTGACAAGGAAACCAAGTATATTAAATAAGGAAAGGGTTGTCTCTTTAATAAATTATGCTGGAAAAGCTGGATATTCATATGCAAAACAATGAAATTGGGCCCCTAGCTTACACCATTCATAAAAATTAACTCAAAATGAATTAAATGCTTAACTGTCAGAACTAAGACCATAAAGCTCATAGAAGAAAACATAGGGGAAAAGCTCTTTGACATTGGTTTTGGTACGGAAAGCATGAGGAACAAAAGCACAAGTAAAGAGGTATGACTATATCAAACTAAAACGTTTCTGTGCAGCAAAAGGAAGGACCAACGAAGTGAAAAGGCAACCTACAAAATGGAAGAAAGTATTTGCAAACTATATGTCTGATAAAAGGTTAATATCCAAAATATATAAGAAACACATTCAACTCAATAGGCAAAATACAAATAATCTGGGGGGCTGGGGGAGAAAAGGGCAAAGGACTGACTAGACATTTTACCAAAGAAGGCATACAAATGACCAATCGGTACATGGAAAGGTGCTCAACATCAGTAATCATCAGAGAAATGCAAATCAAATCCACAGTTAGATACCACTTCACTCCTGTTAGAATGTCTATTACCCAAAAGACAAGAGATAAGTGCTGGTGAGGATGAAGAGCACAAAGAACTCTTATGCGTTTTTGGTGGAAATATAAGTTGGTGCAGTCACTTTGAAAAACAGTATGAAAGTTTCTTAAAAGTTTAAAATAGAGCAACCATAGGATCCAGCAATCCCATTTCTGAATATGTACCTGAAGGAAATAAAATTGCTACAATAAAGAGATACCTGCACCTCTATGTTGAGGCATTATTTACAGACATGGAAACAACCTAAGTGTCCATAGATGGATGAAAATGTCACACACACATGCACACATGCGCACACACACACGAATATTACTCAGTGCTATTTGCCACACATAGATGAACCTTAAGGGCATTTGCTAGGTGAAATAAGTCAGAGAAAGGCAAATATTGTATGATCTCATGTATGTGTGGAAGCTGAAAAAGCCGAATTACTAGAAACAAGTAGTAAGTTGGTGGCTACCAGGGGCTGGGAGGTGTGAGAAATGAAAGATGTTGGTCCAGTTATAAGATAAATAAGTTGTGGGGACCTAACATACAGCATGGTGACTATACTTAATAATACTGTATTAAATACTTGAAAGTTACTAAAAGAGTAATTTTTTTTTTTTTTTTACTCCTCATCCCAGGATAAATTTTTATTTATTTTAGAGAGAGGAAAGGGAAGGGAGGGATCAAGGGAGAGAGAAGAGGGGTAGAAAGAGAGAGAGAGAGAGAGAAAGAGAGAGAGAGAGAGAGAGCAAGCAATGTGAGAGATACATTGATAGGTTGCCTCCCCTACAAGCCTGACCAGGGATCAAACCTATAACCTGGGTATATGCCCTGACTGGGAATCGAACCCACATCCTTTTTTGGTGTATGGGACGATGCTCCAACCAAACAGAGCCACCAGGCCAGGGCCAAGAGAGTAAATTTTAAATGTTCTCACTAAAAAAAAAAAAGGAAGTATGTGATGTTATGGTTATGTTAACTAACCTCATTGTGGTAATCATTTCACAATATAAACATATACCAAATCACCATATTGCATACTTTAAAGTTACCTAGTATATAATGTTATGTGTCAAATATATCTCAATATATTTTTTTAAAAAGTAACTGACAATGAAAAAATAATCAGGCTATGACTAGAACTTTTCCCTAGAACTCTGATGTATACCAGAGTATAATTAATCAAATCTGGTTTTGTTTTTTAGGAAAAAAAAAACACAGGTACTAATTTTTTATTCCCAAACAAACTATTATTCATGAGCAAACTGACAATAGTTTCAGACATGATTGAACCAAGCGATTTTAATCAGCCTCATACCCTTCCTGAAAACATTATCTTTTTAAATAAAACAAATAATGAAAAGACATGCAAAACAATGAATTAAGTAATTGGAAGTTGGGTTGTTTTTTTTTAAATATATTTTATTGATATTTTACAGAGAGAGGAAGGGAGAGAGGGATAGAGAGCTAGAAACATCGATGAGAGAGAAACATCGATCAGCTGCCTCCTGCACACCTCCCACTGGGGATGTGCCCGCAACCAAGGTACATGCCCTTGACCGGAATCGAACCCAGGACCCTTCAGTCCACAGGCTGACGCTCTATCCACTGAGCCAACCGGTTTCGGCAGGAAGTTGGGTTTTTATAAAATCTGGCAGTGGGCAATTAAAACCACATAAGTATAAATTGAAATACTTTTTGTAATATATAAAACTAGAGGCCTGGTGCACGAAATTCGTGCACTGGGGAGGGTGTCCCTCAGCCCAGCCTGCACCCTCTCCAATCTGGGACATTCCTCTCACAATCCGGGACCACTGGCTCCTAACCATTTGCCTGCCTGCCTGATTGCCCTCTAACTGCTCCCTTGTCGGCCTGATTGACACCTAACTGCTCCTCTGCTGGCCTGATTGCCCCCAACTACCCTCCCCTGCTGGCCTGTTCACCCCAAGGCTTTTATTAGTATAGATATGACCCTTCACAGAAAACTTTACTAACCCTGCTTTACAATAAGGGCTTGACGATTGAATCATTGGGACCAAACACCAAGATTTCCTTTCTTTGAATAGTGGAGGGAATAATTATCTTGTCTTTAAGTTGCCTTGAAATTAAAATGAGATAATGACTTAGAAAAGTATAAAAGCACCATATAAAGACAACTGTCTTTTTCATGTACTGAAAAGACAATAAAGTGGTAAAATGAAAAACACTATTTTTATTTCCCTCTTCCTTCCTTTACAGCCTTTATTTAAACTTTGAAATTTATAAAAATTTCACTCCAATTTTCATTTCTTTACGTTCAATATTATTTTGTATTGGTTTCAGGTTTTATATTAGTTACAGAATAGTGGTTAGACAATCATATACTTTACAAAGTGTTCCCCGATATTTCCAGTACCCACCCGGCATCATACCATCATTACAACACTATTGACTATATTCCCTATTTAAGTGACAATGGGTTTACAGGTTCCTTCCAGTCTTTCTTTTGTGTTGTTCGCCTTTCCTTTTCTTTCTCACTTCTTCCCTCATTTTCCTTATATAGTATCTCAATTGGCCATCAAAGCTCAGTGAAGGAGGCACTGGGACACGCTTAATCCATTTTACAGACCAGGACACTGCGGCCAATTCCAGTTGGCTGTGGAACTTGACTCAGCCTGCAGGGAGGCCTCACAGCTGCGCTCTCTGTCTTTCCAAAGGGGCAGCCGCCAGGCAAACAACAAACCTTCCCATCAGGCTTCCAAGCCTCTTTCTCAAGCCCCTCTTCATTGTGGACGCTCCACATTCTTTCCTCTCCCCAGTCCCCTGCCCCCGTTCTTTACTGTCCCCCGCTTCTCTGGAGCAGGTGGAAGGCTTCGCACTCACCGCCTAGGCATGCTCTGCCGTGGGGCAGGGAGGCGCGGGCTTGCTTTTGGGTCAAGGCGGGAGCAGGAGTTGCCGCCTCTGAAGTGTGAAGGCCGCCTGGGCGAGGCCAGCTAGCACTGGGAGCTTCTCTGAATCATGTCAGTTCAGTACCCTGCAGTGCGGCACCCCTCCACTGAGGTGGCACCGCCCCTCAATCCCCGCCTCAGGCCTGCGGGTCCTTGTCCCTCCGCCCGGGTGTCCTTCCATGCCCCTTGATCCCTGGCCGGGCCCACCCGCGTCTTGGGGCCACTGCAGAACCTCTCTCTCTGCAGGCGAGGCAGATCCCTGCCCGCTGGTCCCCTGCCCCAGCCCGAGCCCCCTCTGGTGCACCCCGCCTCGCCAGGTTTTTGCCTTTGATCTATGGCATTGGTGACAGCACACTCCTAGCAAGCCTGGTACCCAGAAGGGCACAGGGTCAGTTCTTTGCCCAGAATGTTAGAGGTTGCAGTAGCATTTGCAGATGTCGCCCAGAGCCTGCTATTGAAGGCAGCACCTGTGTGGGGTGTCCTCATAGAGGGATGGTGAGGTGCTGCTCAGCGCCCCGCCTCCTGGCCAGCTGCTTTGCCAAAGCTGTGGCACTCGCCCTGGAGCCGCCCCTCAGGCAGCCCCGCAGTGGGGCCTCGCGCCTCTCCTTCCACATTCGGCCTTCATCCATCCCTCTCTCCTGCAGTGCTTGGGCTCCAGGCCCGAAAGAAAAGAACCAAGACCAAGAAGGACAAAGCCCAAAGGAAGTGAGTCTTGAACCCCCACATCCCATTCTCTGGATTTCCTCCCGCACCTCCTCTCTGTGTCACATCTTGAACTGGCACCCTGTGGCCCAGCCACATGGCCACCGGCAGCCTGGTAGTGTCGGTCTCCACGAAGCTGTGAATCTGTGGCCAGAGGCCCGGTCTGGGTCTCAGCAACCCCATGCCTGCGATGTTCACAGGCCCCACGGGAGTGGCTAGGCAGGCCCTGCCACTCCTTCCCAGGGCTGTGATGTTCCCAGGGCCTGGCGGGGGTGGCTAGGCAGGCCGCTGCCCCTTCCGTGGCCTGCGATGGACCCGGACCCTGTGGGTGGCATCTGGCGCTGCCCACCCCACCTCCCAGGGCCCCGATGGACTGGTATCTTGCCAGCAGTGTCTGGCGCTGCCCACCAGGCCTCCCCCCCAAGGCCGGGCCATGGTGCTGCCCGCCTGCCTGCTTATACAAATTTACCCTCCATCTTTGATGGGTTAATTTGCATACTCGCTCTGATTGGCTGGTGGGTGTTGCTTGGTGTAGTGGAGTGATGGTTAATTTGCATGTTTCTCTTTTATTAGTGTAGATTATTCATGTAATTATCCAAAACTTCTGGAAAGAGAAATGCGTAACATATCTAAGCATGCATAATAACTAACATATAATAATAAAAGCATAATATGCTAATTAGACTGGATGGCCAAATGACCTTCCAGACGACCTTTTGGATAAAGCCAGGGCTGCGAGGGCCGAGGCATCTGCTGCAGCTGCGAGGGCTGAGCCCCTTGCACAAATTTCGTGCATCGGGCCTCTAGTGAATAATGAACATTCAAATAGGTCTTGTGTCCCAGAAATTCACTAGGCAGGACTGCAAACCATGGAAAAGGGTGGGGACTGGAGGCAGAGTATCTAATTGAATTCTGGGTCTGGGGCTTACTACTACCTTGATAAGTATCTTTATCTCTCTTTGCCTCAGTTTCCTCATCTATAAAATGAGAATAATAATTCCTTTTATAGTTTTTTTTTTTTTTTTTTTTTTTTTTTTGTGTGTGTGTGTGTGTGTGTGTGTGAAAATGAAATGCCAATACATGTAAAATCCTTTTAAGAGCACTGGAAGCATAACAGGACAAAACTACAGCAGCATTAAAATATGTGTTAGATATTAGGATGGGGAAGACAGTTCTAAACCTAAAACTGAAGGAAGAACAAACACTTAAGAAAAGTAATGATTGATAGATAATATTTTGTCAAAATTAAACATCAGTTTCATCTAAAACATTATAAGCAAAATTATAGGCACAGGCTTAACAGCTTTAATATAGAAAGGACACTTGCAAAGGACAGTGAGAAGGATAAATACCTTAAAATAAAATGGCAAAGGGGCAGGAAAACAGAATTTACAAAAGAAGAAACACAAATGGCTAAGGAAGATATTTAGAAGGACCAATATCACTATTTATTAAAGAAACATTATCTTTTTTACATCAACTAGAAAACCATTAATATGTCCCTTTACTTATCCAAACAGGCTTTGTAGCTTCCAGACTCAAGAGACCACACACTGTATGATTCCATTTATTTTTTAAATATATTTTTATTGATTTCAGAGAGGAAGGGAAAGGGAGAGAGAGATAGAAACATCAATGATGAGAGAGAACCATTGATTGGCTGCCTCCTGCAAGCCCCCCACTGGGGATCGAGCCTGCAACCCGGGCATGTGCCTGTCACTGGAATTGAACCCAGGACCCTTGAGTCCATAGGCCAATGCTTTATCCACTGAGCCAAACTGGCTAGGGCTGTATGATTCCATTTAAATAAAATGTCTATAACAGGTGAATCCATGGAGCCAGAAAGTGGATTGGTATTTGCCCAGGGCTGTAGGTGGGTGTGGGATAAGAGGCATTGAAAACAGTTTCATTTTTTGGTATGATGAAAGTGTTCCAAATTTGACACTGGCAATGGTTGCACAATTCTGAGAATACCCAAAAAACTGTTAAATTGTACACTTGAAATAGGTGAATTTATTACTGGTATTATGGATTAGATCTCAATAAATCTACTATTTAAAAATTCATTTATATTATTTAATAACTAGAGGCCTGGTGCATGAATTTGTGCATGGGTGGGATCTGGCTGGCTGGGGGGGGGTGTTGTTTGGGGGCGGGGCTGGCCAGGGGGAGAGGCTGCGGGCAGTTGGCAGGGGGAGTTGCCCCCTGGTTGAACTCCTGGTCGAGGGGACAATTTGCATATTAGCCTTTTATTATATAGGATTTACTCTTGAAAAAAATTTTAAGACAATGATTAGATAGCTACATAAAAATGTAGTATAGTGATTTTGCTCAAATCTTCATTTATGATGCTAAACAATTGCTAACAATCTAAGTATTTAATAATATAGGAATGGTTAATAGATTTTGGTGCTTTCATATAATGGAATACCATGCAGACATTACAAATGATATGAACTATTAATACAACAATTACCAAGATGAATGTACAGAGAATAATGCTGAGTGCAAAAAGCTAGTCCCCCAAACTTACATACCATATGACTTAATTTTTATAACACTAGAGGCTTGGTGCATGAATTCGTGCACCAGTGGGGTCCCTCGGCCTGGCCTGTGGGATTGGGCCGAAACCGTGTCTCCAACATCCCGAGGAGTCCCAGATTACGAGAGGGCGCAGGCCAGGCCGAGGGACCCCACTGGTGCACGATCAAGGCCGGAGAGGGACACAGGATGTTGGCCAGCCAGGGAGGGACTGCGGGAGGGCTCCAGGGCATGTCTGGCCCATCTTGCTCAGTCCCGATCAGCCGGACCCCAGCAGCATGCTAACATACCGGTTGGAGCCTGTGCCCCCTGGTGGTCATTGTACATCATAGAGACTAGTCAACCAGTCAACTGTCTGCCCCCTGGTGGTCAGTGCACATCATAGCAAACAATTGAGTGGCCTTAGCTTATCATTAGCATATTACGCTTTTTTTAAAAAATATATTTTATTGATATTTCACAGAGAGGAAGGGAGAGGGATAGAGAGCTAGAAACATCGATGAGAGAGAAACATTGATCAGCTGCCTCCTGCACACCTCCCACTGAGGATGTGCCCGCAACCAAGGTATATGCCCTTGACCGGAATCGAACCCGGGACCCTTCAGTCTGTAGGCCGACGCTCTATCCACTGAGCCAAACCGGTTTTGGCAGCATATTACGCTTTGATTAGTTGAACAGATGACTGGACAACCGGACACTTAGCATATTAGGCTTTTATTATATAGGATTATTTAAATGACAACAATGTAGATATGAAGAGCAAATGGTTACTGGGGGATAAAAGAAGGGGGAAAGGTAGGAGGGAAGTGGATATGCCCATAAATGGGCAACATGAAAGATTATTTAAAATGATATAAATGTTCTCTATCTTGAGTCTGTCCATGTCAATATTCCAGTTGTTACATTACTACAGTTTTACAATTTATTACCATTTGGGGAACTGGCTAAGGTTCTTTTTATTACTTCTTGCAACTGAATGTGTCTGCAATTATCTCAAAATTAAAAATGTAACTAAAAAAAGAATATTTAAAAGTTTGCAAGTAAATGTTTGAATATAAAATAGTTTGTAGTGAATGAGCTCTATCTTTAATATATATTTTAGTAAGAACTTTCTTCCTTCAAATGCAGCAATTATATCTTTACAGAATGTATCTACTTACCTCCCCAAAATAGGTACATCTGCATTAAAAACTGGTTTCTCCTGGTAGCTATTCTCTTAATTTACCTTTACTTTTCAGTAAATGTGCTACAGCCTCCTACATTCACTCAGCTGCCAGGCAGTGGGGGTGCATTACTGAACTTGACCATTCTAGCCCTCCCACAGCATATGTTTCAGCAGGAAGGATAGACATTAAACAAGTGATTATGAGGTATATAGATGAGTGAGGAGATAGAGGGGGAGAAAGTTCTCTAAAAAATGCATCACAGTGGGACCTACCTTACTAAATCTAGTGAGTGATTCCAGGAAAAGATTCTCAGAGAAAATTATAAGTAAGCAGAGACAGAGCAACTCACAGACCTACATAATACACACCAGACCTCATTTATTGTTTCGATCAGACTTTTACTGGCTTAATGTTTTTTTTAAACATCTTTATGCTCTCTTGTTCCTTTTTTGCAAGTCTCTGCAAAATGCTTGCCTATCTTTTATTATATAGGCAAATAAAATAAAAGAAGAAACAAAAAAGATTCACCTGTTATAGACATTTTATTTAAATGGAATCATACAGCCCTAGCCAGTTTGGCTCAGTGGATAAAGCATTGGCCTGTGGACTCAAGGGTCCTGGGTTCGATTCTGGTGAAGGGCACATGCCCAGGTTGCAGGCTCAATCCACAGTGGGGGGCTTGCAGGAGGCAGCCAATCAATGGTTCTCTCTCATCATTGATGTTTCTATCTCTCTCTCCCTTTCCCTTCCTCTCTGAAATCAATAAAAATATATTTAAAAAATAAATGGAATCATACAGTGTGTGGTCTCTTGAGTCTGGAAGCTACAAAGCCTGTTTGGATAAGTAAAGGGACATATTAATGGTTTTCTAGTTGATGTAAAAAAGATAATGTTTCTTTAATAAATAGTGATATTGGTCCTTCTAAATATCTTCCTTAGCCATTTGTGTTTCTTCTTTTGTAAATTATTATCTCTCTTTCAAAACCTTATCACACCACATAAGGGCACTCTTATTAGATTTGGTCTTCTATTCATATATACTGTGAGGGTGGAATATAAATAGATTCCTACCTTGTGATCTCACTTATAATCATGCTCACTTGGTCTATGGGAGGAAGAAAAATAATAATTGTCACATTGTTTGGTATAAGGAGAGACTCAACCGAACTGCACACATACACATCAAGATAGATGATTTAAAGATTTTAAAATAGCAACTGGTGTGGGATTACTATATATGTTATAGGAAAAGCCCTACAGAGAAACCACTCAACATTTCAAAGATCTGCAACTGGATGATTATGGGTATATCAATCATCTTCTTCATTTCTTTCTGTAGTTTCCAAAACTTCTGGGATGAACATGCATTACTTTTATAAGCAGTAAAAATCAATGTCCAAAAAATTTCTCTTTCCTATTAGTTCCTGAGATTCTCTTAACTAGACCGAACTGAATCAGAAGCGTGGGAGGAAATATTTTGTGTTTGGCTTTTATTATACAAGTTTCACTCCTACGATGTCTATTAAAGAAGGAAGCAAGAAGCACTGTATTTTTAAATCTTCAGTGAATTCCAAAATATTCTCCTTTAATTTAATTTTCATCATGGAAATCTGTGCACAAGGACACCTTTTTTCATCTGCTTTGTTGATTGCCTTGCCTCTAGTACTGGTAAGGGTATATAGTAATCACTTACTAGTAAATACTGACTGAATGAGTGAGAGTCCATTTAGATTCATCTGAATATTTATTTTAAACCCATATACAACGAAGTCTCCAAGAGTTAAGATGATTAGGAAAAGCAAACACATGAATGGATAAATGTACTACAATGATGTTAAAGTAACACATTCATTCACTCACCTTCGCGTGTGTGAGTGTGTGTGTTCGTATGACACTGACAAACATCAGCCCTGGCCCATTTGGAGCATCACTCTGTCTACTTCTGCTCCTTCTCCATCTCTCCGCCCTAGTCAGCTCTGCAGTAGAATGCCAACACGGCCAAAAATAACTGGAAGCAAAAATATCAGAAGGGAATAGGAGGGAAAGGTGATGGAGCCAGGCCCTTGACTAACTTGTAAATCGTGTAATCAGCAACAGCATCACTCAGAGTCAGCAACACCTGCCAGTAAGTCGTAAATTTGGGGCTAGAACATGGGAAGCAGCAGCCTCCCTTTCCTCATCCGATGCCCTATTTTGGCCTTTTTCTAATTTTCCTTTCAATGCTACTATGTTAGAAAAGTCATTGTAGCACAAGAAAATCAATAAAAATTCAATTGCGAATAATAGTTCTTTGCAGCTCAGCAACACTAGGGAGTTATTGGCTCATTCAATGTTCTGGCCGTTAATGCAATGAAATAAAAATAATTTACTCATTCACACCAAATCAGCCAGTGAAAAATCATAGTCTTTTTTTTTTAAATAGGCATGGTCATAGTCATTTAAGATTGCAAGAGGATGGTATAATGTCCCAGTAGTGTCCAACTACAATGGTATTCAAATCAGCTTTGAATCTTCCCCACCCATATTTTTTTCTGAAGAAACAACAAGTCACATAAAAGGAATTTGAAACTTAGCCAAATACAGATCAATTGTAATGAAAGGGTTGGTTCAAATGCAGAACAGATGGATGCTAGCAAAATGAAAGTCAAGGTCTGGTGCCCTCATTTGGTTCTGCCTCAGTCTCCAGCCCTAGATGGTTATGGCCTGAGAAGTCAGCTACTCACTTCAGTTCCCAAAGGAAGCATATAAAAGGCTTCCTGTCAGGTCAGTCCTTTCCTAGATAATAGTGTTCTTGTATTTGGCACATTATATATGCCTCTCTTGCCAGCCTGGCTTAAACACTCTGCCTTGCTTAGATCTATGAATTCTTCAAATTTCTTAACCCAGTGATCCATATTAAGACTAAGCTGCTCTTATCTGTCATTTCATGTCTTTGCTGTGGATCTTCAAGTTCTGATCTCGCCAGTCTCCTTGAAAGAAACTCACACTGAAGCACAGTTTCATGTGTAGATTCCCATATGTCAGGGGTGTACAGGTGACATCTGTTAATTCCTAAGATTTCTGAATATAGCAGAGGTAACTCCTGCTGAGTAAATCTTGCTGCAATAGGGAAGAAAAGACATCTTTAGCCCTAGTTGAATTGCATGGGCCTCTTCATGTTTCCCTTGACCTCACCTTGGTACAAGTAATGAGCAGGATCTAGGAAAGCAAGGAGTTGGGCTGAAGCCAGCACTCCTGTCAGGCAGGCTCCTGAAGGCTGTTTTCAGGGCCCTGGAATAACCTGGGAGCATTGTTAGAACCCCATCCTACCTCCGTGATCTGCAATTCCTCTGTGGTTATTAGTCAATCATTTTATAACGAGCATTGTGTGACATTAGCCCTTCCACAACAAGCAGCAGTGAGTCAGGCAACAGTGATGTTGCAAAGGGAGTATCCAGCAGCAGGGACGCATGGTGATGGGCAGAAACAGCTGCAATTTTACAAAATGCTTGAGCACTAATTTGACCTGCCCTCAGTTGACCTATGTTCTTATTACATTCCACTATATTTGGCTGCTTTTGTTTACAACGACATGCAAAATATTCATTCGTATCCCCCAAAATGAAAATTTATTAAAAATCAAGAGGATGACATTCTTAATTTTGAGTCCAGGACTGACTGGAAACCAAGAAAGACCACAGACCAGGCTTGAAAAAGAGAGTAAGGATCACAAAACAAGCAGGCCTTAAAGAGACTGTACCATGGCCTGATGAGAGGATGAAGAGATCCAGTGTCATTTCCATTAACTGGGTGATTTCATAGTTTTTAGCACAGATGTTGCTTCTCTTACTTTTGCTCCTCCTGAACAATTGCCTCTCACTCTGTGCTGTCTTAATGGCTTCTGCTTTTACTCATGGCTTCTGATAGTTCAGGGTCACTGCTGCCTGCTTCTTCGTCTGTCTTTTTTCCTTCTGTTGCCACTATCAATGGCAGATTCTCTTTCAGGATCAAGTTATACTCAGAGGAGCAATAATCTACAAGCACATAGTCACTTTATCCTTCTTGAGTCTGTTCACATGCAGCTAACCTATCTAGTTGTACATTCCTGAACCCATGGACATGACAGTGGGCATCTGTGGGACACAACATGGCCACCTCCATCTCAGAAGCCACTCAGCACCAATTCTTCCTGCAGGGACTATGGGTGAGAACTCCATATATGGAAACCACTCTTGGGGAAGGATTTGTGGGGTTTGCTTTGTTTCCAAGTTCCATAAAAGGCACCTTTTGCGCATTGATTACATTGATTTGGCTGTGTCAATACATCAAGGACAGCTGAAGCTTGACCTAAATAGCAGATCTCAACAACCTTCAACAGGGAACAGTTATTAGGTGAAAAATCCAAAATTCTCTGCTCCCTTGTTCTTAAAGCTTTAAATCAAATTAAAAGAAAGCTAATAACTCACATTTTGTATCTACATTGTTTTCTACTGAAAGGTAGAGGGGCAGAATATCCATAAGCTCCACATTCTATATTTTTGTATTATTGCTCTATTTACTGTGCTATTGGGAATACTGACTGTTGTTTGAACGCAGAAATAGCTACTGAAACAAGGTACTTTTGATGTAGATTTTTTTTGTTAAAGTAAAGCCCCAGAAACCATTGTCTAGACCAGGCTGCTCAGTTGTCCAGAAGCGTATAGAAAGATTATGCTGCTCGTCTTCCTACTTTCCGGATTCCTATCCATGATGTTAGTTAAACCCCACACCCCCTACAAAAGCACCAGAGCATGTGTGCAGCTCAGCATCCTGATGAACACTTGAATGCAAAAAGCATTCAATGGTTGATGGGATAGAGAGTTTCAAGAACAACACAGACGTGAAGAATAATTCCTGACTTTCCTCAGCGCTCTCCTAGCCCTCCACAGGAAATTAGAAGGATATGAACTAACAAGGAGTTAAAAAGAAATGACCTAAAAATAAACTTAAGCTTTAATATTCACCACCTCATTATAATTCAGTATTAGTGCTGCAGAGAGATATGGGCGGGGAAAAGGGAGGGGAGAGAGTCAAAAACAAACAAACAAAAAAACCAACCAGCAACAAAAAGTAATGTAAGTTTTGAACTACACTTAGTTTTTTTGATCCTCCCCCAACCCACCCTTGACCCAGGTCTCCCTGAAGCCAGAAGGTGTGGCCAAGTGTCTTGAGCATGTGGATTATGGGATATGCCGCCAAACATGCAGCACGCCTGCCTCCTGCTTGGCTACATAGAGCAATTGAAGGTAAGCTGCAGTTTGTCTGACCTTCAATCAACCTTTCCAAAAGGATCTAAGAGAACAATTTAGCCAGAAGTTGTCCACTTTTGGGATAATAAAATCCATAACAAATAATGCAGATAAAACTAAAGCTGACAGGAAAGAATTGACCATTCAGAGGTCTGGGGGATGCTTTTAAGAAAACGAGAACAACATAAGATTCTGAAATAGGAACCAGCACGGGTATTTGAGGGAGAAAAAAAGTCACTGGGACTGGACAATGAAGGGGAGCATTAAGGTGCAGGGAAGGTACGAGGGGGCCAATATCAAGAAATTTGGAAAGACAGTCAGGGAAGTTTAGCCAAGAGAACACTGTGATCTGGTTTGTATTTTTTAAAAAATAATCTTTCAGGCCACTGTGTGGAGAATGGATTTTAAGAGTGCAAGAATAGAAGCAGTAAGATTATCACAGTAAAGAAATAACAATTGTTTGCACCAGATGGAGAGAAGTGGATATATTCAGAATATATTTTGGAGATAGAGTTGGCAGGACTTGATGCTGGTGGGATGTGACCGAAGGAAACTGAAGAACCTAGATGGTGACACTGAGGTCTTGTCGTGAGCCTCTGAGGGGACATTACTGAACCAGGAAAGGCTGGACTAAACACAGCTTTGCAGGAAAGTTGATGATATGAAAACCAAGAGAGCTCTCTCTGGGAGATACTGCATTTGAGATGCCTAGTAGAGATCCAAGTGGATATTATCTCAGGTAGTCAGTGAGCAAAGAAATTGAGAGATGAGATGCAAGCTTAAGGCTGCAAATAATCAGCAGATAGGTAGTACCTAGAGCCATAGAGTGAAAAACTTCACCTAGGGAAAGTCTGTGGATTAAGGAGAGGCGTAGAGTACCACAATATTTAGAGGTGGGAAGAAAGGGAAGAATCTGCACAGGAAACTAAATTTTGGTCATTAGAAAGGAGGAATACAGAAGACAGCAAAGTTACAAAACATTCCCACGACCCACTCCCAGCAATTGTGTTCCTAAGGTCATAAAGATGGACAGCTTTTATTAAATACTAGAGGCCAGTGCATGAAAATTCGTGCACTGGATGGATCCCTCAGCCTGGCCTGCGCCCTCTTGTAGTCCGGGAGCTCTTGGAGGAGTGGGCCTAAGCTGTCAGTTGGACATCCTTAGCACTGCCATGGAGGTGGGGAGAGGCTCCTACCACTGCCACTGCGCTGGCCAGCCATGAGCTGGCTTCTGGCTGAGCGGTGCTCCCCCTGTGGAAGCAGACTGACCACCAAGGGGCAGCTCTTGCACTGAGCATCTGCCCCCTGGTGGTCAGTGTGCATCATAGCGACTGGTCATTCCCAGTCGTTCTGCCCTTAGGGTCAATTTGCCCTTTTATTATATAGGATTAAGAGCTCCACACATGATTTTCACATGCAGCAGGTTTTAGTCTATAATAGAGTGCAAAGCTAGTTACTTGAACCAAGAACTCAAATCCAGCTCTTCTTGATGCCATTGAGTAACCTGGTTATTATTTAACAGGAAAGGAGGAGAGGGAAGGCTAAATGATATAGGTGTGCCATTTATACAGCTTTGCCAAAAAGATGCATTTAATATTCTCCAAGTCTGTTGCCTGCTAATCGATGGGGGAAGGGACTGGACAAAGGCAATTTAGACATATGCCCAGTAAGGTCTGAGTGACGTGAGAAGGAGCTTTCCCATCAATCACACATGGAAGCAAGTCAGTGGCCAGAATAGGGTGACCACTACAAGTGCGATAACCTGAATATTTAAACTTCTAAACAAAGTAATGCACTCTCTTGGTTTTTACTCACTGGTGTGCTGCGTTACTGTGATTCCTGTTGCAGGGGGGTGCACTCCCCTGCATCCACGTGGCTCACGGCCACATGGGACTCCCACAATGGACTAATGGGCTTTAATTAACTTGGATGCTGAACTATACCCAGTGGCAACATGGAACGGAAGTTCTGGACACTGGCCTTGCTTTTGGCTCTCCTGAGACTCCAGTTATACCTTTTTCCAGGATTGGCTTAAGAAGTAGGGGACTTTGCAACCCAAGGAATGTAACTTCATGCAAATAAAGTCTTTTCCCACGTTTTATTCTCCCATGGGGACTTCTGAAAATTCTTATTTCAGTGGTACAAAGAACCTTAACCTCACTCCCATGAACAAGAGAGGAATTTGATTGTCGGATAACATTCTGACATTTACTTCTGCACTCTTTCTACTGCTCCTATGAGCCCATCTAATCTTCATGCTTGTATTAAATCACCTCTTCCTCAAATAGCTAACTCCAGCTACCATTCAAGCTTTTCTCTCCTCAGTCAAATTTTTGGAAATGGCTGTGCATACCATCTCTGCTTTCTCATTTCCCGGTGATCCCTATAGATCCTCTATAATCTCACTAGGCTGCTTTGCCCAGGTCCATGGAAGCCTTCATGTTTCCAAATATCATTGATCCTTCTCACTTCTTACCTTAATCTTGTGACAGTGACACTACTGACCATTTATTTCTTTATGAAAACCTTTGGTCCCCCTCGGATCTCTCAGCACCCCTTCAACTTTACCCCTTAGTCTTCGTCATGGCTTCCTCTCTTTTTGCCCCTCCCCACCCCCTTAACCATTCATAGAATTTAATGGGCCTGCTGCTCCTTCTCTCCTCACCAGCAGTTTGGGAGAATGTATAGTATGAGAAAACACCTTAAGCAATTCTGATAAAACCCTACATCTCCGACCTTCTTGATGAAGATCTACTGTCCTAATGACTACCTACTTGGCAATGACTCTCGGTTCTGAGTTTGATGTTAATGCCTGGGCTTCAGGCTCAAAAATGCGACAGCATGATGAAACAGTTCACTGAATAGTCTTCCATGGGTAGTTCACACATACCATGATCAAAAACTGAACTCGGTATCTTGTTCTTCCACCTAGTTTTGACTACTCTGTTTGTAATGTCATTAATGAATCATTATCAATTCAGTCAGTTAAGCCAAAAAACAGAAAACCCCAAACCTGGAGGAATTTCTAAATGCCCACCTTCCCTTCCCTCAGCCCAACAGCCAAGCAGGCACAGACACTTGATAATTTTACCCTCCCGGAACCTCAAATTTGCCACCTCCTCTTCAACTTACAACTGTCCCTGCAAAAGTTCAAGTCCCATCAGTGGCCTCATAGATGGGCACAAAGCTTCTTTGCCTTGAGTCTTATTCTTCTCTGGCTATGGTAAATGGAAGAGTGGGAGGCGGCTTTGAAAACATGGTCACATCACTGCCATCACTGCTCTACTTATGACACTTCAGTGGCCCCAGACTACATAAACTTTTAGAGAATGCAAACACCCTCCATAATCCAACCCATCTACTTGCCCTGGTAGCCCCATCTCCTTGTTTTCCCACATAGACCCATGTAGTTCCCATACTGTTCCATCTTTCTGTGCTTTTACTCAAGCTCTCTCCTTAACCTGTACATATTCTTTAAACGGGTAGCCCCCCTTCTTCCTTAGGAATTAGCTCAGAAAGTGCATCTCAGATCTCAAGGATGAGTAAACTGTCCTTTTATGGGTTCCTAAAACACACTGTGCTTTCCATTAACCATGCTCAATGGAAAAGACTTGTTCATAAGTATATGCCTTCACTAGGCTATAAACTCTTCAATGGGAGGGATAGGATTTTATTGTTGTGCTACCCAGAACATGGCAGGTAATTATTCACGGATGGCTGACACTCCCACCTCTAAGCACTCCTGCACCACTTAACAAATCTCTAGAATGCACACTCTTGACTTTACTTACTCTGGTGGTGAGATATTAAACTGATTTAGAAATAATATTACCAGGCTCAAGAAGTCTTCAAAGTTTAACAAAGATAAGTTTTGTTTTTGTTTTTCTGGCTTAACATCTGCTTGCATTATCTGTGAGAATGTTTCTTTAGTGGAGAAAATGAGAGTTGAATCAAAGTAAAATCTACACCTTCTTCCATGATAAACTTTCACTGAGATTTTTTTTTTTATAGAAGTGGCCATTTTCCAGGAAGTTTAAAGTTTATTTTACCACAAGAATGGCAGGCTGAATTTAGTTGTAGTTCCGTAAAAGGTTGTGGCCATATTTCTGCAAATTCTTCTTGGTAAAATAATGGTTGGCAATAAATAACATGAAGGAAAATTATTTGGGGAAATTCTTTTCATCATCCACAGAAGAATATATCATAAAGCGGTGTGATTCTACCTAGTAGTTTTCATCTTTAAGGTTGATGTACTCAATTGTGTACATGGTAAGCAAAGGTAATACAATTTATATCAATTCCAAACAGATCATTCTACTCTGTTCATAGAATCACCATTGTTTATAGTTCAGTGTTTCTCACACTTTCTACTGAAGTGCCCATATTGGCAGAGCGAAATAAATTCACATCCTCAAGACATTTACAGGTAGAGGCTAAAAAGATGTGGCATGCACAAAATAAATGGTTTTGAAGTTCCAAGCTGCATCTTCCCAATTCAAGAAAAGTTTGCATCCCACCCCACTCTGCACTACTGTTTATATTTTACAGACCTAAAGGGGACGATAGTTGATGCTTCAAAAAATGTACTATGTCTATCTTGTGGCTTTTTATTTCCCAGAATACCCAGCAGTGTTCTACAGGAGGCTAGCATTTTGAGAGATGTGTATAGTTAAAAATGGCCTATTATGTAAAATGCTTCTCAATTTAGGTCATTTCAGTGTTTTCCTGTGTTTCAATACATAGTAGACATGTTTGGAAGGCATATCTACAGACTTCTCAGTTCACCACATCAAGAGACATATGCTGTGGATTTGCCCATTGCTGATTATATCAACTCCAATCACTTGATTAAAGTGGTATACGGCAGGATTTTCTACTGCAACATTACTAATTCCCCCTTTGTACTTTACAAGTATATTGTGTATTATATAAACATCCTGTTACTCCTGAAACTTTCATCCACTAGGTTTAGCATCCATAACGCTTGTCTGAATCAATTTATATTATGATAGAGGCTAAATCATAATTTTCATTTTCCTTCATTCCTTCTACATTTATTCATTTATTCTACTGTAAGCAAGAGCTCTCTCTTTCCCTCATTTATTACTTACATATTCACCCATTCATTAATTTAAAAAAATATATGAGTATAGAGTCATAGATTCTTTATCCCTCCCTCCCAACCCTGACTAGCTTTATTAAGCAATTCATGAATTGGGCAGCATTCCCTCTACCAGCTCGTAAGGGCACTCCCAGATTCATGGATTCTTATTTAATGAGTTATAATACCTCACTATCACTTATTTTGATGGTCAAATTGTCCCAATTTGGTCAGCGGGAGACCCTTCTAGGTGGCTGCTATTCCCTTTTTACATGTACAAACTGAGGGACATTATGAAAAATAACTGACAATTACACTTTAGAAACTCAGTGAAATGAAGGACCAAGGAAGGCAGGGATTGTTTGGATTAAAGGAGGCTACAGAAACCTCTCCACTGGATGCAAGCCATGCTCTAGGATTTTTTTTACTGTTATAAAGGACATTACTGAACAATCAATGAAATGTGAATAAGGTCTTTAGATTGCATAATAGTATTCTATTAATGTTAATTTCTTAATAGTTAAGCTATAGCTATGTAAGCCATGCTCTAGGATTTTTGTTAATGTTATAAAGGACATTACTGAACAATCAGTGAAATGTGGATAAGGTCTTTAGATTACATAATAGTATTCTATGAATGTTAATTTCTTAATAGTTATGCTACAGTTGTGTAAAAATATCTTTGTTTTCTTAAAGACATACACAATGAAGTATTTAGGAAAAAAGAGTATCATATCTGCAACTTAATCTTTAACAAGTCAAAATATAGACCACAATTGTCTATATTCAAACACATTTGTAGATAAACAGAGGAAGAGAGAGAATGACTAAGCAAATGTGGTAAAATGTTAACATTTGAAGAATATCAGTAAAGGGTTTCAGGGAATTCGTTGTGTTATATTATAACTTTCCTGAAAGTCTGAAATTATGTCAAAATAAAAATATTTTTTAAAACTACATTAGTCCATACCTAGCCTACTCACCTAATGCGGTAATTCCTTCTAAGATATCAACAACCAGACATACATCCCTATCTTGCCCACAGTTCCCAAGAGACTGTGGCCACAAGAGAATGTTCCATCACTCGGTATTTCTAGTTGCCAGTTTGACACCCCAATATGCCATCTTAAAACTTAGCTCCGGGGATGCTACCTCCGACTTAGGAGCAAAATGGAATAATCCTGTCTCCAATTGTATGTGGAGTCAGTTTGAATGTGTCCCTCATCTTTCATGATACAAATGAAATAATTTACTGAACTATCACCATGGCTGCCACCTGCAGCCGGTTCCATGGACCAGTGTGGTTGCACAGGCCCCAATCTTGATTGAATGCTCTAATGTTGATGGCTTGAAACTCTTAATAATTTTTAAACAAGAGGCCCCACATTTTAATTTTGCACTCCATACACAAATCATGTACCCAGGTCTACTACCACATGCCTATGTGGCACCTTTGTGTAAACTGGATCCCTGTGAGCACAAGGTGTGCCTAGGAAACAGCACCTATGTGCCAAGAAAAACTAGCTTCCTCCTTCGATGCTTACAACCACATTCTAGGGTGCACATGCATCCCCTTCCTTGGCTACATGCTCTTACACAGTGCACAGCTTCATCAGCAGGCCTGGACTCTCACATGCTTCAGTAATGTTCATACAGGTCAATTTCTGCCTGAAAGTGAGGATGGACTTTGGGTGGGATAGAATAATATTTTCTCTTGACTTTGGCTGCATTCTTCTATGGGGAGGGCGGAAGTTTCAAGCTTTTGTGCAATTTCTACCAAGTGCTCAGAATTGGTCTTAACATATTTTCCATAATGTGGCTGAATTCCATGTTGTGAAAAGCAGGAAGGGATAGTACATGTAGAGCAGGCAACCTCAAGCTGTTTCAGAGCCGTATGCTGTACATCACAGATCTATATGGTTGTAATAACTCACCTGCTCCCAATTCCCTCTTCTTTATTCCAATGAAAATTATTAGGAGAAGTGCAGAATCCAGGGAGGAATAAGATGATCCTTATCATAATGTCCTTATGAGCTAGGGATTTGCTAAGAAGTCAGATGCCATGTCAGCCCCATGGCACAATCATGACACATAGCTAACAAACACCCTTTCATGGAACCATAGCTGGTATTGACAGGGCTGCTTTTCAAACCAAACATTTATAATACAGAGGTTATACATAAGGCTCTGTCTTAGACTCAGAGGTCAAGACAATAAGGGTAATGCAGTTGAATCTTAAAGCAGGCTACAATCTAATAAAAAGAATCCAAAAATAACTTCAAAATAACTCTCATTCTGCGAAAATTGTAAGTACCATGGGAGAAGTACTAAGTAAATGCTATGAGAATTCTGAGGTGGTTATTGATAATTTATCAAATTTGAAGCTGGAGATGCTAGAAGGCTATCTTCTTCAGTGGCTCAGCTGGTATGTCAGGCTGCTGAGATCAGTTCCTTTAAGGGATTTGCTAAATTTGGTTTAGTAAAGGAGACAGCCCACAAGATGGGCCTTGGATGTAGGAATTAGTTGTGAGACATTCCTATGCTCCAGGGAGGAGAAGGAATATGAGCATGTCAAGAAGTGGGAAAGCGAGTCACCTGTCCCAGAGTCAGAGCTGTGCTAACTCAACTGGCATTCAGCACACCTATATGAATGTAATAGGAGATGAGGCTGGAAATGGAGGTCAAGGTTGAATCTGAATACCAGACAGATGTGGCTATATTCATGTATTTTTATAATTAATTTTGCAATTAGAGGGGAGCATTTACAGTTTTAGCAGCTGAAATTATATATCAAAGTCATTAAGCAGAGATCCATATTTGAGATTTAATTGGATATCTTTCTTATATAGTTTTCAAAAAGAGAAGACCCCCCCAAAAAATAAATCCACGAATGAAAATGCCATTTTTACTATGTGCCTATAAAATTAGCTAGGGAGTTTGACAGCTTTGAAATGAGATTCTCCTTTAAGTTCTTCTTTTATTCTTGGCATAATTGCTTAGATATTTTAGGAGTGTTTCAAATAAACAGCATATTTAAATTATATTCTAGATGTATCATATATGTATATTTTTAAACAAAATAGTGGTTTCCTGCTGTGTTTGATTCTAAGTAGTCAATAAGCTATGTGACTGTAACAGGCAAATGTTTCCTTCATTCCCCAAAACCCCAACTCCCACATTGAAAAAAAAGGCCCCAGTGTCAAGAAGGGATTGATGGACCAAGGGTTAATGATATAGGCAAAACATTCTGTGAGCAGATGAAGAAGAGGGAGAAAAACAGGAAAGAAAAGCAATGGCTAAGCAGCCAAATGTTCGCCCATGAAAAGAAAGAACGGTGCCTAATTGAATATTCCCAGTTTTGACAGCCATCCAACAGCAGCGGTAACAGATGCCACAGCAGCCCAGCTCCCTCCAGCTGGATTGAAACAGACAAACTGGAGAAGGCCTGTGGGAGCTGCTCCCCAGGGATGGACTACTGCCAACCTGGTAGGGTAAGATGTGGGCTGGCTTTGTTTATTTTTACCTTTAGAAAAATCACCTTTGAAATGGGGCCTCAGCTCTCTCTAGCCCCAGGCAGTTGGATGGGCAGCCAACATCTCTGACACCATGTGAAATTATTAAGAGACATACAAGTTTAAGATGACAAGAACATTGGCTACACACTATTTTATAGCCACTAAGGCAACAAGCAATGTGTTGTGATTTTATATGTATACTAGAGGCCCAGAGGCCCAGTGCACGAAATTCGTGCACTCGGGGAAGGGGGGGGGGTGTCCCTCAGCCTGGCCTGTGCCCTCTCACAATCCGGGAGACCTCAGGGGATGTCCAACTGATGGCTTAGACCCGCTGCCTGTGCACTGCCACAGAGGCGGGAGAGGCTCCCACCACCACCGGTGCACTTGCCAGCCATGAGCCCAGCTTCTAGCTGAGCAGTGTTCCCCCTGTGGGAGCACACAGACCACCAGGGGGCAGCTTGGTCAATTTGCATATTAGCCTTTTATTACATAGGATAAAATACAATATATATATGACTATATATGACTACATATAATATATAAATATATAATACATAAATGTATAAATACATAAATATATAAGTATAAATACATAATAAAAGTATATATACGTATACATACATATAATTATACATGCAAAAACTTGACTGTGAGAAGGAATACAACTAATTCAGAAACAGATCAGGAAAACAATTGCTGCTTTCCTCAAGGAGATACTCAAATGCCCATGAACTTTTCATTGTATTTGGTTCTCAAACTCCCATTGCACAGAAAAAAATGAGCATGGCCCAAGAGCAAGAGCACTCAGGGAGGGGTAAAGGGATATAAGGTCTGGTTTCTTGTCCTCCATCTGCTGGTGGCCCTTGGTCAAGTCACCTAACCTCTCTGAACATCACTTTCTCAGCCATTAAGTGATAGAGTTGGATGAATGGGTTAAATCAACATTTTCCAAATAGTGCTTTCTAAAGAATGGCCAACAGACCAACTGGCAGGGTCAGCATCATCTGAGAACTCTCAGAAATAAAAGAATCTATGACTTTGGACTGGATTTCCTGCATCATTTTAATTGAGTCATCTGTATTTTAATAGGATTGCAGTTTATCTGCATGCATGTTAAACACTTTTAAACACTGTTCCTGCATCCAAAGCAGCCTGATCATAGAATCACGTGGATAACTTCATACAAACACAACTTTCCTGGAACTGCCTCCAGAGTCTGACCCAACCGATCTGCGGTAGAAGCCAGAAATCTGCCTATCTCACTAATTCGCCAGGTTGGTCCTTGTCAATGAAAGTATGAGTTATATAAATAAATAAAATAATTGTGTTCATATTGTTTCCCCTTAAAATAGAAAGATCTCAAAGGGATATCATGCCACTGAGCTTCCTGGTGTTTTGCAGAGATTAGTTAACCATTTCATGTCCAGACACTCCAGTCAACACGTCCCTCAGCTGAATGTCCCAGCTGCCATGAAGGTAGTGCTCACTGTGGTTTTAAAATTGTTAAATTCTTAATGGATCACTGGTTAAATGTTGGAAACGATAGCAGTTCTGTTGTTGAACTACAATAATTTAATGAATATAAAAACGACATGAATTTTGCAAAGTCCTCTCAAGAAAATTGTCATCAGATTCATAAGCTACATTCATCTATCAAAATCCTTATTTAGCACATTAAAATGTCTTTAGTACTTTAAAAAACAATCTTAAAAAGAACATAGTGACAATTATATCCAATTTGGTTTTTCATTTATTGGAAATAAAGACTTTTCTCAGTGCAATGTGTTGTTTGCTGGGAAATGCTTGCAAATAACAGCCAGAAATCTCTTTATTTCAATAAAACATGAAAGTTATAAAAAAAATGTGTGTGTGTGTGTGTGTGTGTGTGTGTGTGTGTTTTCTCCTACAAGCAAATCAAAAGAATTCCAAGCAAGGTCCTAAAGGCAGTTTTTCCCCCTCCACTTCTGATGTCATTAAACATAGTTAAATTCCAATTTGCATTTTAATGTACACTGGTCCCTGAGTCAGATGCAATATTTAATGACAAATCAAGTCTTGACTTGCATAATTTTAAATAAATTCAAGAATCTGCCACTAGTGACATATGAAGAAATTAAAAATGTGTTGTAAATAGTATTAGCGATTATATTAATTACATAATATAGGCCTTATTGATATTGCTTTTATAACTTGAAACTCCTATCTTTACCAAGTTCATATAAACATATCACAAACAAGAATGACAAAATGAGTTTTGTTAAATCCCTGAAGAGATTTATGAGATTATTAATCCAATGGTATCAGGTGACTAAAAAAGTCAGAGGTGAGAAAAAAGCGTTTTCCATTTCTAACATTCTTTGATCCTATCATACTTGGGAGAGCTAGATAGCTACTACTGGCCTAGAATGGGTTTTTGGAATCCATATAGCCATAATCTGCAGGAAAAAATGGATTAAGGCACTAAAATTTTAATTCTGTTTTATTTGTTTCAGTAAGTTTTTATGCACCTACTGGTGAATGATGCTGGTGCTAGGGAGGCTGTACTACATCACAAAATAATAGCTAGTGATTGATAAAGGCTAACTCTGCATCAGGTAGAGTTTTAAACACAGTTATCAATACTTCTAACTCTTCCAATAAATCTTCGAATAGGCACACTTTTGCCTTTGAAGACATTAAGACACAGAAAAATAAATAAATCATCCATCATCACAAAACTCAAGTAGTGGAACTAGGACTGGAAAATGACAAGACTCCAGTGTCTGGGTTCTTCACTACTCGGATAATGTGTGAAACTGGCAACTGCATGGGGCAAAGGAACATGCCAGCCAGGAGAGGGGGTGCGCAGAACAGCAAAGTGCACACCCTTGAAGGTTATGGGAAATTAGTAAATGTGGGTCTGAGCCACTCATTGCCAAGCTTTGTCAGCCAGGGAAAACCTTGGAGGTTTCTAATAGGCATGTGCCAATCAGGAATTAAGTGTGCCAATCAGGAATTAAGTGAGCAAGTATGGAAGTGAGAGAGGCGAAGTAGATAGATTAGGGAGATACTACTGTTAGTAATTCATCGAATGTGTTACGTGGGCCTCAGAGAAGTACAGGAAAACAAAGAGGGGGGAAAAGTGACACTGAGAAGAAGGAATTTGATGGAACTTATGTTGAAATCCCCTATCGCCTCTCCCATCTTCAGACAGAGTCCAGAGGGTAATCTGCTTCCCCCTGACGAGGGTCAAATCCCCCGGCTAGCCTGGATGAGACCATGCAGGGAATTCAGAGCTATATGTATTAAGGGAGAATAAAATTAAACATAGTCCCTTTCTCAGCTGACCTGTGACTTTAAAGTCATAAAGTATTTGTTGACTAACATTAACTAAATAAGTATAGGAAAAATGTTTCCTATGGCTCTTACATCAAGAGTGCAGTTTACAAAATGACCTCTTCTCCTTGGCTTCCTGGGGCCCAGTTGACACCCAGGAGAGGGACCCCCAAATTGTCAGTACAGTGAAGACGAAATGCACGTTGTGAGAGGGAGATTTCATTTCCCAAGAAGCATACATGTCTCTGCAAATAGCAATTCACTCCTATTCTTAATCCCTAAACCATCGACAACTGCTATTAAGAATTCCTTGAGTCCTCAAATAAATCCCCCCTGTCCGATATTCTTCACAACACCCTCAAAAGGCAGCATTTGAATAAAACAACAAGAAGCGTCTCTGCTCTCTGACTCTCAATTTCTCTCTTGAGGGGCTTTTACACTCCTGAGCACACAAAGGAGGTTTTATGGGGACACATGGGGGTGGGTGAGATAAAGACTCTAAAGGAGGAGAAAGGAAGTTGTGTATTTCTCAATAGGTTTGAGATAAAGAAAACACTGATGCTGAAACATGATAAAGAAATCTTGGACTCCCTTGAAAAGCAATTTCGTTCTTTTATTTTATTTATTTTTTGTTCCAAGTGTCTTATTTTTTTAAGCCCTACTTGGGGCAAAGAAATGCAGTTTTAAAACCCATTTTCATGTTTTAAGATTCAGGGGAAAGAGGTTTAATAGCAGGCTATAAAAATCCTTTACTCTTTAATGTCTTATTTTTGCAGATTTGCTAGAAAGTACAGTAAACAGTCATTGCTCAGCTCTTCCCATCAATGCCCCTTGAACTTCACCATTGATGGTGAACACCAGAATCCATTTGCATGGGTTTCTTTCTCCCGAGACCTGTTCTTTCCTGGCATTGTTGAGACACCTGCACTCTGAAAATCAAGGCAGCGTCCTAGCCAAAATGATTTGCTGGTTATACTCTAGAGGAGATTATCAAACACTTAAGGGACAACTTTAGGTGAGTAATTTAGTAGAGGTAGAGACAATTCTGACAGTGTTCTACTGTCTGTTAATGCATATTCTGCAGAAGCACCTGGCATGTCCAACCCCTCTTCAACCCTTTAAGTCTTGTCTGTGTTCCCCCAGGACAAGGGAGTCACCCAGTACTCACAAGCTATGCGCACAGAGGCCTTCCTGCTCTTGGAGGTCCCCAGGTGGCTCCAGGCCACACACTGGCACCAATAGTCTTCTGGCCCGTGGAAGTCCTCCACCTGCTGCCTGGTGACGTTGATGAACACCTCCCGGACCTTCAAGCCTGATGGGGAGACAGAGCAAATCCACTGAGGCTGCTGTATTTCTCAAATAGAAAGTTAGGGCTAGCCAAACCTTCCCTTGTTAATTAAACCATCCTGTTTTTAATCAAGGAGCAGTTTTAATTACTCTGACAATAATATATTACTGCTAATTAAATCCCAACAGTTGAGTAGGCTGGAAAGAAGGAGTGTAAAATATCACCGACCAATGAGGCTCCAATACAATATAGTAGTTGCCATAGTGCCTGGATGTAGTGCTTTTTTTTTTTTTTTTTTTTTTTTTTTAACCTTCCTTGGTGTAAAATCAAGTACGAGAAATGTAGTACCAAATTAAGTGCTGGGATTCTAGAAGCTAAAGAGGCCTCAACATGCCAATCCCAGTGACAGAGTTCCAAGTGGTTCTAAATGCCCCGCCCCTGAGTATGGCAGTGGGGACAGGGTCCCTTTAGCAGTGGCTTAGAGGAGAAAGGAGACAGCAAACATGTACGGGGTGGGTCCAAGGAGGGGCCAGCAAGTGTGAGGCAGACCAGTGGAACTAAGCTAGTCTGCAGTCCCTGAGAGGAGGACTGAGGAAGGCCTTTGGACCGATGGTGTGAGGAGATGAAAAAAAGAGAGTTTTGTAGAAAGAGGGGCTAAGGGTACATTTGTAAAATGAGATAAAATGAAGACCTTGACCTTTTAATATTGTTGCTGCTATTATTATCATAATTATCATTATAATCATCATAAATACTTTGCATTCTCCTTCTACTAGTTAGAAAGTCTGCTAGGTGCTTCCTACTGGGGAGTGGGAGTTTCTTCCAAACCTCTGACCTAGGACTACCAGCCTTTCTTTCTTGGGAAGGACAGTCGCCTTGAATAGAAAGCCAGGAATGAAAGGGCACACCCCTCACTAGCCAGTAGTTAAATCATCACAAGCAGGGTCGCAGCCTTCACAGTCGGCATGCTCTGTCCAACACTTGCCGAGGCTGGGCCTTGTCAGGAGAGGCAGCCTGGGAGAGGAAAGGTGATGCCTGGTGAATTTCACTGAAGTGTCTAGCATCATGATAAGCCTTCAACCTATTCACTCACTCCATTTCTACAATGCACCAGTGCAGCCGATATAACTGTAACCCCACTCTGCAGAGAAGAGAACTATGACTGAGAGAGACGCAGTCACTTGCCCAGTCACACTCTCTGTAAACAGAAGACCTGGGGTTTGGTCTGTATCTGTCTTATACCAAAACCAGCACTGCATGCAGGTCCCTCGTAAAAAAATTCAATTCTGTCCCGAATTTTAAGTGCATATACTTCAATATGGAAATAAGACTAAATATGGAACATTTACAGAAAAGTTAAGAGCATAACTATACTTTTTAAGTTCCAAAGGAATTCAGGGGATGGAATCATCAGTAGAGTCTAAGTGAGCCAGGGACTCTCGGTGGAGGAGGTGGACTGTGATTATATATCTCAGGTCGGGGTAGGATTTAAAGAACAAGAACGGAGGTGTGAGATTAGTCAGGCTAGGGAAACATTCCCTTCCACCCAGTCAATAACGTGCTATTTACAGCGTGTGATGAGAGAGAGCATTATGGTCACATAAATTACCATGTACAATTTCTGTTGTACTTTCTAAATTTGTAGGAGGTACCACATATAGGACATCATGTTGAAGACAGTCGATAACTCACATTTCTGCTGTTTGTGCAAAGTGTGAAAGTACACCTTTTTCCCCCACCAGAGATGGAAGGTCCTGAAAGCCTTCTCCTATATTGAATAAGAAAGAAGCCTTAGAGGAGTTTTTATTGTTGTTGCTGTCCCCGCCCCCGCACATACACTTTGCAATTAAAAGTAGTGTGAGTCTGAGGATAAGAAAAAGAATGAGGCAAAGTTGCCCAGTGAAGAGAAAGGGGAAATGTCATGGAAAGAGAGAATAAAAATGGCTTGCCAGGTCCTGACTGGTGTGGCTAAATGGTTAAAGTGACAGCCCCTGGACCGAAGGGTCTCGGGTTCAAATCCAGGTCAAGGGCAAGTACCTGGGTTGCAGGTTGATCCCTGGTGGGGCATGTAGAGAAGGCAACCAATCTGTGTCTCTCTCATATCTGTTTCTCTCTCTCTCTATCTCCCTCTCCTTTTCCCTCTCCCTCTCCCTGTTCTTCTCCCTCCCACTCTCTAAATATCAGTGGAAAAAACAACAACAACAAAGGCTTGTCAGGACAGAAAGGCTGAATTAAAAAAAAAAGAAGGAAGTGGGCTGTAGAGAAGAGGGCTTGTTTTATATTTCTGTCTTCGATTTGAGGCAGATGGGGAGTATCTACTTTGCATAGTGAAAAGGGAGGAGAGAGAACACCATATGAGTTAGATAAACAATAACATGACAGAGCTCCCCTGCCATAGCATGTGGAGACATATTAGCACAGAATACACCACCACTGGGAGAGCAGGAGTCTCACTGGAAGATTTTGGTAAGCTTGAAAAGCCAGGCATGCCTTCAAGCTAATGGAGAACAAGTCTATGTCTTTACAAGAGTATGTACACTATTGGATTCCTCTCTTTCGGAAAGGAAGACAAACATCATTGCAAAAATGGTTCAGGATTATCAAGTTTATCCAGCAGTAAGTTTCCACATCCAAACCTCAACACTTGCTAGGAGTTAATCCAGGCAGTTGGTGTTCTAAGGGTACCTGGGATCGCTTTTAATGAGTGTGGTAAGACACACAGAAACAGAAATGCCTGCCATAAAGGCCTGAGGAAGGCCTTTGGGCCCATGGTGTGAGGAGATGAAAAAAGAGAGGGTTTTGTAGAAAGAGGGTCTAAGGGTACATTTGTAAAATGAAGACCTTGACCTTTTAAAGCTTACTCCCACAAATCCCTGGGGACAGGAGGCACAGCACACCATGCAGGGCCACACAGGGAAGCACCAGGGTCCATCAGCAGGCAGAAGGGCAGGGGAAAATGTGGGCAAGAGCCTTTTATGTCATTCCCAGGGGAATGAATTGGAGAGGCAGGGTAAAGGGATTTAGAATTGGCTAGTTTGAATTCCAGTGGGTTCTGGGACATAATGGCTGTCCTAGTTGTCTGGTACCTGGTCCTGGGTTAGGGCAGAGAAATATTATTGGTCCAGAGTGTAAGAGCTCAATAAAAAATGTGGTTGAGGGTAATAGGCTCTGGATTGGTTGGTGTACATGTGAAAGGCATGCTCACAGGCAAATTGTTTGTTCTCTGGAGACATTAGCCAGCCCTTGGCAGGGAAGTCCCTTCAGAGTCAGCTAAGCCCCAAGATGCCAGGGCTCCATATACAGAAACCAGAAAAAAAATGGTTCTTACACATGGTAGATAGCTGTGCATCTGTTTTGGAAAGCATAAACCGTATACCACTGACCCCACCATGAAGGGCATAGTGTTCTGACCCTATTCTTATCAGGAAATTTACAACCCCTCACTCAGACTAACAAGAGTTGAGAGGAAAATGTTCATGTCAGAGTTTCAACATTGGAATGGCTCAGTTATAGGTCCTTCTCTGAGCTTCCCAGTGATTGGAAAAACAAAACCAATGTAGCATCAGGTGGTAGGCTTCTTTAAGAGACTCCAGTGACATTACCATCTCCTCTTCCCCCCAAAAGTAGTATGTCATCTCTCTGGATTGGACCTTCTTCTTCTAACATAAGGTCATCAATCTTGTCTAACCATCCTATCCAGGAGAACTCTTGGAAAACCATGAATTCTTTGTTATCTATTATAATTTTTATATCATAACAAGAAATAACTCTATTGAATAGCATATTTTTAAAGCTAGCATATTCACTCTCAAATCTTCATTATAGCTCTGTCTGGTGATATCTATCTATCTATCTATCTATCTATCTATATCTTATATATGTGTTTATATATACATATATACTATAAATAAAAATGTTACACACACACACACACACACACACACACACACACACACACGAAAAGCCACACACAGGAACCATCCACAGAAGCAGCTCTATTTAAGGGAACCTCAACCCACCTGCCTGCCCTGACATTCACCAGTGGTGTTGCCAAAGAGCCATCTCCTTCTAATTTTCAGAGCTGGCAGCTAACCTGCTCATAGGAAATGCTACAGGGGAGCAAAAATCCCAGGCCAACCGAAGCTGACATCCCACAACTAAGAGCAGCATTCTACCTGATAGTTGTGTAATTCTAATAAGCACGGAAAAATCCAACCCTTTAAATTATTGTGCAAATTAAAACCATCAGCCTTTGTTATGGAGTAGAGTCTTACAGAATATAAAAATACGACTACGAGACTGATATGCTAATAAGCTCACAATGCCGGTGGATGGTTTAGTTGTAGATAGACTAATGTTGGCGGCAGTTGAATAATTGCTCTGCATGTACTAAACATAACAGAGCAGCACAGAGCTTCATCATTTGTCAGCTTTATTTGTTTAAATGAGAAAAATGCTGACAGCATTTATTGCTGTAATCCCCTTACTTATCAGATAGAAAACACTAGTGACTCTTAGCAGGTCTAATCCTGTTGGGAGACTAAACGTTAGAGAATTTTCAAACTAATTGAAGGTATATGCTCCATTGTTCAAAGAAGAGAAATACAGAAGACAGGAGGAAAGAAATAGAAGGAGAAAAAAGAATGAAAATCATTTATTTCTGGTCAGTTCTTAATAAAAGGGCTCTAGTCTCAGTGCCATGTTGTTCTGTAGAAAAGAAAGAATTCTGGAATAGTATTTAACATTCAGCACCATGCCAATTGCAGCCCTGTGCCTACTAACAGCGTCCCTACGCCTCTTATCTACTGTTCATTATCACGCCTCCACAAAGCCCATCAGCGGCATTCTGCCATGGCTATAGCTGCCAACCATTGTTCAGATACACCTGGTGATGGGCACTTGGGGAGGACTTTAACCCAGTTCTCCATGCTTACCATTCCTCACAGCTTTATGTTCCTGAACTGTTTGGATGTTCTCTGTAGTAGGATACTTGGCACAATAAACCGAGTAAGTAAAAAAGTAAAATCAAGAAGGGAAGTGAGAATTTCACTCCAGCCTCTAAGAATTTTTTCATTTCTCAAGCCGCATGGAAGCAAAAAGAGACCAGCAACGAGGCTTTTGATGAATTGTGTTCTCATTCAAGTCTCAGTTCCTGTTTCCCTGGGCCATTTTAGTCCAGTGGTTCACCCACGCTGTGCCTGGTTTTCCACATTGTCATGTTTCATAATTGAGAATTAATCAAGAGAATTTTTGGTAGCTCCCATAGACAAAGCTCAGAAACACTATTCTAAAACAATTCCCTGAGTAGTATAGGGCTTTGCTCAATTCTCCGGAAAGAAAATAAGAATCGAACTCCCCATGAAAAGCCACCATTGTGTATGAAGATCCTTATACAATGGACCATCATCTCCCTAGGAGGCTCAGTTCCTCTGATGCTTGGCTTTGGCTCTGAGATAGGCCCTCCATACCCCACTGCCTCCCGAGACAGGAGAAAACAGGCCATTCAGCTGGAAGAGGTGAGTCCACCACTTATATATATATAAAAAATATAAGTAAAAGTTTTCACTTGTCTCTTACTAATTCAGGGTAGAGCCTAAAAAATATGCTTGAACAATGTGAAGTTTCCTCATATGTTGAATAACATTATGGTTATATGATCATTATTGATTATTATACTTTCGTATAATGATTATTTTACTCTCGTTAATACCATCACATGCATTATCTTATCCATCTTAGCACCATGCTATTTTTATTTCCACTTTCTATTATTATTTTGCCAGAGATGCCATACCATAGGAAACAGATCAAAGACGTCATATGGTTTACAACATACATTTATTTAAAAAACGTATGTGCCTGCCACTGTATTAGGTACTGAGGATATTATGATAAGGTAGGTGATCAAGGTCCCCACCCTCAAGGTGACAGGCTAGATTGGGAG
Source organism: Plecotus auritus (assembly GCF_963455305.1). NCBI lineage: Eukaryota > Metazoa > Chordata > Mammalia > Chiroptera > Vespertilionidae > Plecotus > Plecotus auritus. Next base: position 22,785,208 of record NC_137772.1, on the reverse strand, counting down.
ACATTTCACTTTGCCCAACAATACAGTGTGATGACTACTGTGACAGAGAAGAGCAGACTGAGACAAGATCACACAAGAGCAGCTTTTAACTCGTCCTCAGCATTGGCAAAACCTTCTGGGAATGGCTACCAGTCTACCAAGGAATTGAAGGCTCTGTCCTCACCTAATATTTAGCTCGGTATCAAGGGCAAGGCTCTGGTAAGGAAACAGGAATCTGAAACATAGTTAAAGTTTCAGAATTATGAGATGCAGGAGAACATTTTTAGGGAATCATGCCACCACTTCTTGGGGGGAGAGGCTTATATGTCTCCAGGCCAGCATGCTACTGAAATAGGAAATTAAAGGTAGATAATTAGAAGGTAGAACCATACTTCATTTTACTGGCAGATGCTTAATTAGGGCTAAATGTGTTTTGCCACTTCATACCAGCAACAAGATTAAAATGTATTTTGATTTAAAAAATAGTCCTCTTTTGAATGTGCACTATGCCTAATGAACACTCTCTAGTTTCCTGGATAATATTCCTCAGAAGCACCACAAGTTCAGTCTTAAGTACAGAAACTAGAATACACCCAAGCTCTCCAGTGTCTTCCACACTAGGGATTAGAATTAATCAGCACCAAGGTCTCTGGCAGATGAAAGCAAATTAATTTGATTGTGTTGCTTGATAACACAGAGAAGGGAAACTTAAGAGGCAGAAGTGGGCATGGGAGGGTTAATTTGAGGACAGCACCCTGTGAATGACTCACGCAGACATCACACTCCTGAGCTGGTGAGAAATACCTGTGCGAGTTCCAACCCTGCTGCCCCAATCAATGACCTTCCATTCCTGAAGTCACTAAAATCAACCCCTGTTGGGAGATCATGTCTGGAGGTCAGGACATTTATCATACAACTTATATCTCCCACAGTGCTACCACTGGCTCTGAGAACAATGTAAAGACCAAATGTAAATGGAAAGAGTGAATCACAGGCAAGTAAAATGTTATTCTGGAAAAGACAATTGTTTACCTGTTAATAATATTAGCCAATTTATCTTTCTGGAATTGTAAAAATCCACAATTTTGTATTTTTGAAGTATAATCACCAGGCACTTGCCCCATTTAAAAAAAATGGCAATTTTATGTTTATCATTTTGAAGGCTAACCTTGATTGAGTACTTGTTACACAGCAGGCCCTGAACTGAGCATGTCATGTATATTAGTTTCTGTTCTATGTGGCAGATATAATTATTACTGCTATTTACACATGGGGAAAATGAGGTGAAAGGAGGCTAAGTAACATGTCTATCTGAAAGATTTTGTAGATGGAGAGCCAGATTTCAGATATGGTACCATCTAACACTAACACCCATGCTGTTTTATTTTTAAAATAATTTTTATTGATTTCAAAGAGGAAGGGAGAGAGGGAGAGAGAGATAGAAACAGCAATGATGAGAGAGAATGGATTGGCCGCCATGTCCTACACTGAGGATCAAGCCTGCAACCTGGGCATGAGCCCTGACCAAGAATTGAATCGTGACCTCTTGGTTCATAGGTCAATGCTCAACCACTAAGCCATGTTGGCCAGGCATCACCCATGATCTTAACCACTGGACTAGCCTCATTTTTTTAAAGAGCCTTATACATCCCACTTCAAGTAAAAGAAAAACACTTCGGAATGTTGCACAAACAGAAAAGAGTGAAAAAGTCCAAAGACACTGGTCCAAAATTCAGGGTTTAGAAGAAAGCTCTGCTCAGTATCAGGAATTGTTATTAGATTACATAAAAATGGCTGGCTGCTTTCATATCTCTGCTAGGGATGGAGTGAGAGTAAATGATCTCCATATTTTTTTAGAAAAGGTTAAATTAGACATAAGAGACAAGTAGTCCTTCATACTGTGTCACAGCTTTACAGGAGGAATTCGTAATGTTTTCCTGAAAACCTTTGTGATTCTGTCAGCTCTCCCTGAGAAGCAGAGTGATGGACAAAGTACAATCTGGGGTGGGGTGGGAGAACATTTCTGTGAAAGTGAGTTTTAAACCCACAAGCTGTCAATGCAACATCTGAGAAACTGACTGTTTCTGTGCTATGTGGTCTAAAATATATGCTTCTCGAATGTACCTTGGTGATTTGTGAATCATTGAAGGCAACTTCAAATTAATGGTTTTTGGGAAGGTACTATATTTAAATCCCCATCATCAGGATAGCAAAGTTCTTAGATATAAACTTGAAAGATTTAATACATTTTTAGTTCTATTCTTCTCCCTTTTCTCAACACATTCCATTAACCTTGTATCCCCAGAGAGTGCCTCCATTTGTTTAAAGAAGAAATCACACACAATGAAATCCCTGGAATGATATTCTTTAAGAAGAAAAATATTAGTTTCCCGGAGTTGAGACTTCTCCCATAACACACTGGAATATGCATTATTTCACTCATTAGAGTTCGGTATCTCCAAGGTAGAATAAGACAGGAGCCTTGGTGCACCGTTAGGGAAACGCCTGTCTTTATTGCACATAAAGAAGTGGTTTCGATTATTGATAACTCAAGCTTCCCACAGGCTACATTATCTTGATTGCCAATGATGGGTCTTGCTGGTGGTGGTGGTGATTGTTTATGTGTATGAGTGTGTCTGCTGATTTGTTAGATTAAAGCTTGTCAGTTCTGTGTTTCTGATCACGCCACCCTTTTCTCAGAGGCATGATTCCTGGGTTGGGATTACCTCTCAACTCCAGATGTTAGCAGAGGGAAACCACGAGGGAGAAGAGTTCCCATATTTCCAGATGAAATGAGGCAGAACAAATGAAAGGATCCCCTGCTTGTGCAGAGAACGGAATGTGTACATTACTAAGAGGTATAGCCATGGCTGTGCAAACACACTAACTCCTGTCAAATAAATTGAACTTTTTGCAGGAAAGAACTGGAGCCCTGGGTTTTTCCCAGCTAAATTGCGTGAAATCACACAATCCTTTTTCTTCTCATTTGAACTGTTAGATGACGGATCCAAATTACCAGAAAGACCAAAAGCAATTTGCAGCCTTTAGCAACTGAAAGGGCTTACTGCCTCCAATTTGGAAACACAAAAGATTCTGTGTCTTACTCCAAACACCCCCAGGTCCCATGCCTTTCCCATTAGTTCTGCAAAGAAAGAAACCTGTAAGTAAAAAGAATATCAAAATGATCTGGGATTTCAGAAATGGAGAGCACATTGGCCAAAGATACATTAGCAGTTACTTCTAACTTCTTCAAAGAATATGGATATTTTTCTACCTCTGGCCAAATGGGAGTCCCAGTCCTTGCTCTCTCAGCTCACTCACTGCTGCTGGACTGGCAGGGATTCTTTTACAGACCCAATCAAAAGTCATTAAGTTTGTAAGGGCAGTGAAGCCCTGAGCTCAAGCTCAGCACTGAAGAACCCAAGGGAAGTAATGCATCTATTTTCCAATACCTGAGGCCATTTTGTTTCCAACTTTAATTGCACTTATGTATTGGTTCTGGGTATAATATCTCCACTCATCTTGCTCCACTTTCCACTATTCTACTATTAATACAGAGCTTAGGAAACATAATTGCAGTGCGCAGTAGACAGCAGTTTTCATTAACTGCACAGACGAAAACTGTTTAGCGAGAGACCTTTCTTTCCTATTGATTCAATCAAAATGACTTGGAAGAAAAGGTTGTGCTTATTAAATTCTTTTCAAAAAGGTAGCTGTTAAAATTTAAATTCTTTCTCAACAGCAATTAAAACATGTTATATAATCTCTTCAGATTTTGTCATTGATGACTTTTTGTTCTTTCCAATTCCTTTGGAATTTGCGGCTTTTTATTGGTCATTTTTTTAAATATAGAAAATGGAGAGGGAAGGCTTTTACATGGAGAGAGAAAATATAATCAGCACTGCTACTTGCAAGACACAGAGTTGCCTAGCAATGCTGGGGGAACCCAAAGCGGGAAGCAATAACAAAACAGGATGTTGTGAAATTACGAGAGGGTACAGTGTCAAAGTGGCTCACAGCACTCATCCAGAAGTCTTTAAAGGGGAACGGATATGGGATTTTCTAGCAGTGGCATAAAAAATAGCTGATCATTTTTCAATGTTCTTCCTCCCTTTCATTTGGAGCAGTTTACCCAAGGGGACTATGCTATTTTGAGTTAAAAATCTAGGACAGACACATCTGAGGATAGAACAGACAGCCCTACTGAACCACTGGTATGTATCCTTTCCAGTTGGACTAATTGAGTACATGGTGCATACACCTTCCATATGCTACCATTGTTTCATAGGCTTTTGTTCCTGTGGTAACTGCTGTTCCCTTTGTTGCCCTCTCCCAAATTTCAGGATCTTCCTTTGAAATTTTCATGCCCAGATATCTGTCCCAACACCAGATCTATCATGATCCCAACCTTGGGAGCACAAAAGCAGAATCTTTCCTGACATCAAGATTCCATGTGCTGTCTTATTTTGCCTCGATTAGGACAAATCCATTGTGTTGGTTTTTGTTGTTGTTTTTAAAGACCAACAAACAAAAAATACTCAACTGTACCTGGAATCCTGAAAATGTCTGTGTATTTTTGGTTGTAATAAACTTTTGTCTAACAGTGCCAGCAACATGACACAGAATAAGAGACTGGCTCTTAAAGAGATGGCAGAAATTGTCAGGAATAAATAAATTCCAAGGGAATAACTATAGGATGATACACTCAGGAAATGGAAACACTGAACAAATTATGATGGCAAATGATGAGGCATGTGCTGAAACCCATCCTTTTGTCAGGAAAGGGATTTGACAATATTCTGACTGAGAAGGAGAACATAGGAATCTGGATATCAAGGAGGCTTATAGTGTCAAGGAAGTACTAGTATATCTGAAGTGCAAACCAGGAGATACAGGTTTTAGAAAGAGCTATGTCATGAACTAGTATTTCCTGGAACTTGAGACTTTTAATGCATAAAACAGGGTTGTTAAGTTATCACAAAGATACCTTCCAGTTCTCACATTTAGATTCCAGAATTCTAAACATGCTTTTGGTTGGCAGAACAACATCTGTAAAACAGACACATTTTCTTTTCCCTTCCTCATACTAGTTCCACACTGGAATGAACAGGGAATTGTGATAAGGTTTTAGGTATTTATACTGCAATCCCAAATTAGTTCAGAACTGTATAATATTTAACACTTCATACACACACAGATACACACACATACACACACACATTCCCACACACATATATGTAGCTTTTTGCCTTCCCCGTTACTGATTCCTAGGCAGAGACAAAGTATTACATGAAGATGTTTTTGAAATAATTTCCCCCTTTTGCTTTGGAACACAGCACACACTCAGGTTACTTCCTTGTTGGCTGCTGACAATACTCTCCCAGACACCTAAGAAGGTATGTCTCTAGATCCATTTCCTTTTCATATTACCTGTTCTCTCTTAACAACTTCTCCATCTCCGTGGCTTCATTCTTTACTGATAATTAGCAAGTTTACTTTTTTATCTCTGAACTTTACCAAGTTCCAGATCTACAGCTCCTCATTATGTCCCGTATTTCAAATTCAGCTTGCCCAACCAATGATCCTACACTTTTCTCCTTGCTGTTGTAATTAATTACATTAATTGCATTACCCTTGTGCTCCTTTAAGAGATTAATTTTTATTTTTCCATCTTCTCCAATCAGTCATTAATCAGCTATTAAGTCTGATATGTTAAAGCGCTTCTCACACCAGATATCTCGTCTTTATTTCTGTGGACACTGCTCTAGAAATAGACCCTACTTTCTCTCAACCAAATTATCCAAGTCTCCTAACTTCCCTGTTCTTTTTTCTCCTTACACAAACACTTGTGCCAGACTCATCCTTTGAAGCAGAGCCACTGTCAATATAATCAATCCCCATGCCCAGCAAAATATCCACAAAAGTAAGTAAAGAACTCCTCACCCTGATATTTGAGGCCTTTCATGCCATTAATTGAACAAACTCTTCCAGCAATCAGCTGCTATTCTCTAACATCAATTTTATATTTTAACAAAACCAAACTTCTTGTTGAAAATATACCAAGCTTTCTTTTGTTTGCCGATGTTGAACTTAAGACCACTGAGACTGTTCTCTGTCCACTTAGTATAGTATCAATTACAGCTATATGAATTTCATATTCATCAATGTCCCTTTCAAATGCTATTGCTTCTATACCTTTCCTGATAGTCCTAGTCAGATGTGTTTTTATTTTTTCTTTTCCTCCATAACACTATCTCTTAGACATTTAATTTGTACTGCATTTATGAGTATATTGATCTTACACTTATCAGTAGGTGTAAAGCTCTAGAGATGAGTATTTGCATCTTACCCTTCTTTGAATACTTTGAAAAGCCTCACCTACTGTATTGAATAACATTGGGATATAGTTAATAAATTAAACCAAATTAAAACTTCCTAATTATACTTTAGCTTTTTGGCTTATTTAAAATCTACTGAATTGGAACTAATAAAATCAATAATTTAGGGTGATACCAGATTGGATTTAGAATTATGTTCAATTTTCAGGTAGTCTGAGGAGCCAAACTTCAAAAGCACATACTGTTTCTGTTTTACAGTAAAATATAAAAAGCTATGATTTTTCTAAGTTTTGAGTCAAATGATCTTGCTCTGAGATCCAGGACAATCACATAGTTTACTTAATCTCCTTGAGCCTCAGTTTCCTACCCAGAGGACAATTGCAAAGACAGTAAGATAATGTCTATCAAATGCTTAGATATGTCCTAGTAAATAGTGAACATTGATAAACATTAGGAGTACGATCATTATTCTCATCATCATCACTCATCAGCCAAAGTAACCAAACTAATAAAGAAAAAAACAGTCCTAAACTTCTTTTTACACTGGAAATCCCATTCAGATTTGGCAATCTACTTTGGCCTTTGTCATTACACAGTAATTGAAAGAGCTTAAAGAACACTCAGAAACCACCAACTGTGGAGAAGGAAGTATGCAAGAATAATATCTAGGAGGAAAGATTAAAGAAACTGAAATTATGCTGCTTTAAAAAGGCATTTGTTTGGTGAAGGATTTGTCTTAAAATATTTAAAATTCAAAAATGAAAACAGGGACTGCCTAACTTCATTTCCAGTGAGAATATTAACTCCCATGAAAAATTAGGCATCAAAGTTATACAGAACAGGAAAAAGCAATGCCCGTGTACCATACTGGAGTAGACCAGCAGGGAGCTGTGGAGTCATTTAAAGATAGGATTGCACCTTATTCAATAAACACAATGGTGGGTGACTTACACAGTTTTTCCCAGCCATGTAATAATGTGAGGACCTGAAGAGCTATCATGGATTCTTCTGATTGCTTCACATTCTTACCTGAACTCTCATCCAGACTCTCCTCAGAGACATGCTCATTTTGATGGACCCACTCGCCATTGCATTTGAAGAATATTTGCATGGCTGGCCTTGCTTTGCATCTCAGTGCAATGGGATTGCTCTTGATGATATAAGCATCGTCTGGCTCCTCTATGAAATGAGGCAGTGTCCCTGGAGCTGATGGGATGGATTCAGGGAGAACTTCCCCATTGTCAGTTCCTGTGAAATTGAAGAGGACATTAGAACAAGCTACACAGGCAGCACATACGTCAGGACACAAAGCACAGCCCACACCAGTTCTAAGAGTCTTTGCTGAAAAACTTTGCATCATATTAATGCAGCATGCTTATAAGCCCCGTGTACATAAATTATCTTCCAGTGTTGCTGGACAAGTGAGAATAATGAATAGGAGTCCCCCTCTAACTATAGCTTTAAATCCACATGACTTTGCTGAGAGAACTGAGATAAACTTCAGTGTAGTGAGAGGCTGGCTCTTAAGATTCAGTCTGCTTTTTTATAGCAGAGTAGTATTCCATTACACTGAGTGGCCATATTATAATGATCTCTGAACACATAATAATCTGGCCACTCAGTGTGTGTGTGTGTGTGTGTGTGTGTGTGTGTGTATGTGTGTGTGTATATATATATATATATATATATATATATATATATATATATATATAGAGAGAGAGAGAGAGAGAGAGAGAGAGGCCCAGTTCATGAATTCATGCATGGATGGGGTCCGGCCAGCCTGGCCAGGGGGAGGGGACATGGGCGGTTGGCCAGCCTGCCTGCTTGTCAAACTCCTGGTGGAGGGGACAATTTGCATATTAGCCTTTTATTATATAGGATATACACTGAGTGGCCAGATTATTATGTGTTCTGAGATCATAATAATCTGGCCACTCAGTGTATGTAAATGTACCACAGCTTTTACCCTTTATGATCTGGAGAACATTATACTAAGTCAGAGAAAGATAAGTACCATATGATTTCATTCATATGTGGAATTCAATGAACAAACTGAACTACCAACCAGAATAGAGACAGACTTATAGATAGAGAGCAGGCAGACAGCTCTGGTTAGGGGATGGAGGGGATTGAGGGATAGAGGGATTGAGCAAAAAAGAAGAAAAAGAGAGAACTCATGAATATGGACAACAGTGTGGTGATGGTAGAGGTAAGGTGGGGGTGAAAGTGGGCATAGAAGGGATAAATGGTGATGGAAAAGAAAGGAAGAGAGGGGGGGAAGAGGAGAGAGAAAGAGAGAGAGAGAGAGAGAGAGAGAGAGAGAGAGAGAGAGAGAGAGAGAGAAGAGAAGAGAAATTAACCCAAAACCCCCCCCCCAAAATCAAACAAACCAGATTCAGTATGGTGAGTGATTACCTCAAAGTGAACAATAAAATAATGATGAAAATAGATTTTGTTCTCCCACGATCAGTGTGAATCATGGTTACGTTGATGGAGGATGCTCAGTCATAAGACACATCTAGAAAATTCCAAATTGTCCACTTTCCTTACCTATGAAAATTTGGAGGTTGTCTGTTATCCTACCTTGGATAGGTTTTCTTCCAAATACTCACCAACTTAACTACACTTGCTAAAATGAATGCATGCTGTTCTGCCTGTCATTGGCCATCCTTCTCTATCCCCAGCACTCCTTCCCTATATACTACGAATCCCACTTTCAAGGCTAAGAACTAAAACAAATCACTAAAGTAGCTAAGCACTTTTAGTTGAGGACTTATAATTACATTTGTTCAAAAGGAAGACATACATATGATTTTCCCCTAAATCGAGGGAACTGCTGAGTAGAGTGAAGCAATATAAAGGGGGGAAAGCAGGAGCCCAGATGTTGCTTCATTGCCTGTCCATTACATTTAGCAAGGACCTAAGTCCAAGAAAACTACCTGAAAGTCAAGGAAGAAAGTTTTGACTGCTGCGCAATGTGAAATGACCAAGGGAATGAGATCTGTGCCTTCCAATGAGAAAGAACAAAGAACGCAAGCGCAAGAATTCCAATACCAACATCAACAAGGCCCTGGAAAGAGTCATTCCCATTCCAAGCAAACCCGTCTTAGGCTGAAGCTGGGGAAAAGAACCTAGCAAAACCACTGGAAGAACCATCTGGTTCCTCAGAAGAGAACCTGGGAGACAGGGTCCACCCTGTGACCTACTCTGACTTTCTGCATGCTTTAGGTGTGATTATGAACAAACAGAAACTCTCATTCACTCTGATGTCAACACTGTAAATCATCTACCATCATCAATGTGATAAAATGTACTCTTTACCATAAATAAACAAATACACACACAAAAAAACCAATGTAAATCAAAGCATTGTCAAAGGCAAACATAATTCACAATATTAGGAGTACTGTCTTAAGAACTTTTTAAGGGGGCATTCTCAAATGTCAAAAGAAGGGGGCTAAGACATAGAGGCATGGCTGCCTATAGTTATATTTTTATGCAAGAAAGAAAATAAAGGAACGGTTATAAAAAAGGTTCCTTGCCAATAGGCACACACAAGCACTATTTGTGCCATTATAATAAATTAAACATAAAAATAGTATGATTCTCCAAACGATTTTTTCCATCAAATACATCAATTTAAGGGGGAAAATAATAATTTAAGATGCTATAAGCTTTAAAATACATTTGTAATAGAAAAGTTTACTCATGTGTAAGTAATTGGAGGTACCAAAAAAATCACCATAAAGCAAATACTCTAAATAGTTAAGAGAGCAAATAGTGTGTCATAAAAGTACAATAAAATGACTCAAAAAATAAAATATGTATAGAATACATGGAATAAGATGGGTTTCAGGAAAGAGTCTGAGAGGGTTTTTAAAAAATGTTTTAAATTATATTTACAATGGACTTCATAAAACATATCATATATTAATTCATTTTGTTGCTGACTGTTCATGCCAATTTCCCTCCTCAATAAATACCAAGTCCCCTCAGGCTTTTATAAATCAATGCATTAGAGAAAATGACAAAGGTATTAAAAGATTTTATATGGGCATCGAACAGCTCACACTCATCAGGGACTCCAGCTCTGTCCAAAGTAATTCATTGGTGCAGAAAATGGTCACTGGTAAAGAATATGTACTGAACCCTATGGTAGCCTCAGAGGACAGCCACAGGGACACATTTTGAATGATGCATTTTTGCTGAAATGGTAACAATGCATGGATGTCTAACATAACTACTGAAATGGGGGCGGGGATCATACAGAACAAACTCTAAGCAAATGGTGAGACCACATTTACCCAGCATAAATAAAACGACAAATAAAGACACTAGATCATCAGATAAATCAAGTTTTAACAATCCGATTCACAAAAACACAGAGAGATCTGAAAGCAATTAGGTTGCCCTCCTGCTACTTTAACAAATGCCCTGTAGATAAAGTAACAAGTCAGACTTCATCTGAAACAGAGCAGGAGAATGGAATAGAAAAGTCGGCAGGCTAGCTCAAGGATTTCCATTAAGAATCAATCAATCTTAATATTCAAAGGAGAAAAAAATTTAAAGGCAGAATGCAACATTATATCTTTATTATTGAAGCTATGTCAAAATCACATATAAGTAGGAAAAGGGCCAGGACCCATGCAAACAAGAAACAAAAAAAGAAAATAAATGTATTAGGGTGGCATTGGGAAGGTAAGAGATCGCAGGTATACATTTATTTGTACACGTCTTACCATTTATTTGCATCCTTCCAACAAAGAAATGACATAAATGAAAGCGGAAAGAGGTATGACATATTTTCCTTTTTTTTTTTTTTTGCTTTGCATAGTGAAGTGTTGGGAGTGATATTTACCTGACACGGTTCCCTATTCCCCTACCTCTCCCCCAAGTTTCTCACTGGGTTCAGGCTCCAGATCCTGCAATGCCCAGCCTTTCAGGTGGCTTCTTCACAGCAAGAAGTCTGGAATCTTCCAGCAGGCTGTCCTTCCTTACCCAGGGGGCTGAGTCACCTTCCTCCCTCTAGTCCAGTGGTCGGCAAACTCATTAGTCAACAGAGCCAAATATCAACAGTACAACGATTGAAATTTCTTTTGAGAGACAAATTTTTTAAACTTAAACTTCTTCTAATGCCACTTCTTCAAAATAGACTCGCCCAGGCCTTGGTATTTTTTGGAAGAGCCACACTCAAGGGGCCAAAGAGCCACATGTGGCTCAGGAGCCCCGGTTTGCAGACCACGGCTCTAGTCTATCATGTTCAGCCCCACCTAGTGGTTTAGAACGGAACTGTTCGGGAAATTCTCAGGGCAGTCACCTAGCAAAAAGGGAAGAAATTTAAGTGGGAACTTTTATGGGGCTTGGTTGCTGACAGATCCTGTTCTTTTCAGGAGGAGCGGGGAGTGAAACATTAATACATGGCTTGTGGAAGACTGCACAGAAACTTTTTGGCTTCCAGGTAAATTTACTTGTAATCTCCTATAGTTGCCACTGCTTTATAATTCAGATAAAAGTTTTAAAGCTGGTGTGAAAAATGTTGGTGACTGGCCCAGCCCACTGCCTTCTCCATATCACTTTTATAGCAGAGACTGGAAAAGTCATAGATTCACTTTCATTTTGCAGGTAAGAATGGTTACCTAGCACTGATATAGCAAATAAGTCATAAACACAAGTTTCTGAGAAAGCTTTTATTTTCCTGACCCTTCTGTCTTTTGTTTCTGCCCTTAACTGGGAAAGATTATGAGGGGCACAGATGTACCAGCTCTGAACTAACACCAGCCACAAGGAATCCACCTCCTGATAATTTTATTTTTAAATCTTCACCTGAGGATATGTTTTTATTGATTTTAGAGAGAGAGGAAGGGAGGGAGGGAGGAGAGGGAAGAGAAGAAGGGCAGGAAGAGAGGCAGAAATCAATGTGAGAAACATTGATTGAGTTGCCTCCCTTACGTGCCCTGACTGGGAATCGACCCTGCAACCTTTTGGTATATGGGATGACATTCCAACCAAGGGAACCACCTGACCAGGGCAGAACAATTTTGTTTTAAATCTCAATTTTTTAAGCTACTAATAGTCAGATTTTCTCTTGTTTTTGCAGAAAACATCACTTACTGATACAACTAGATCTTTCTTCTTAAACAAAGCCAGAGCTCCAAACTTTACTTAATTAAAACCCAATGCTCTCAGTGTAAAAGAAAGAATTTTGGTAAGCTAAAAAAAAATGTGGAAAATCTGTTAGCAGAAAGTGAAAATCAAAGTTGCCATTTATTGAGTGATTGCAGGTTATGGTAATAAGCCTTGTATATAGATTAAGCCATTTCAGCTTCACAGCAAGTCTCTGAGGTGGGTATAGGAAATGTCCCATTTTGCATTGGAGGAAATGCTTCAATGTGTGTTAGCTAAGATCATACAGCTAAATGGGGACTGAGAATTTGAACACAAGTCTCTGACTCCAGCAACCTCACAATCCATTTCAGTTTAGATGAATGGACTATTAGAAGCCTGATACTGTAATGTAGTGCCTGGCTTATGGCAATAGCATGCAGTTCATAAACCAAAGGATGGTATAAAATGATGTACTATGTGTGTGGATAGTCATCTTAAAGACTGTTCAGTTATCCTGTCAGCTAGAATGCAATTCCAGGTCAGGATGGGTGTGTTACGGACACATGCAGAGAAGTTGTTGGAAAATAAATATTTTTGAGAGAACAGCACAGCAAGAACTCAACTAATTATATTCAACTGACTAGGCATCCTCACTGAAGTCGGAAGCAGACAAAAAGTCAAAGAATAAATGTTGTTTGAGAATAAAATAATGAGAAGGATTTGTCTGTGTTTCATTTGGAAATAGTTTCATCTCCTTTTATGTGGAAATATTTAACTGCTAAAACGCCAATTAAAAATACGAGGAGTATAAGAGTAGACAGCGAACCTCAGCAAGATGAAGGGACTGGGACCGGGCAATTGTCATTCCATTATGTTTAACCAAAAAACTCCCAACATGTGACCGTTTGATCTGTTAAATCTGTAATGGGATTGGGAACCCTGGAAGCCACAGTCATCCCAAACTGGAATTTATAAAACCCTGGTAAGCTGTGCTGGTACTCCATGGGGTATGAGTAGAGATAAAGTTGAGTTTCACCAGATTTTGAGAAATTTTAAATTATTTTTATACTTTCTTTTCAAGAGTACTTTGAAATACATTTCATTTTTCTTTTCTATTTCCAATGTATGCTTGTCTTCTCACTAGTACAAAATATTATTATTTGTTCCAAAGACTACATCTGGTGAAACAAAAGAACTTTAGTATCAAATAACCTACAGTCTGGGTTAACTCTGCAACCTTGACTGAGTAACTTAATTCTGAGGTTCCATTTTCTCATCCATAAAAATGGGCAATTAAGATTTATTAGTCAGTGTTTTGTGATGTTAAAGTAAGATAATATATGTTAAAATAGTATATGGTAAAATGTTACCACCATCAGCATCACTGCCCGGATAAATAAGAATAAACAAAGAAAATAATTATAATTATGATCTCTATGATTTCCGTTTCCAAAATTATTATTCTAATATTTATATTTCAAGTTTATGATTACTATTATTTTCATACCAGAGGCCTTATGCGATAAACTGTGGTTTATAACATTTCCTTACTATTTACTATCTAAATATATGTTAGTAAAATTCTTTTAGTAAAATCTCTGAAAACATGCTGTGAAGCATTTATTTATTCAATAAATGTGTAGTGAATGGGTACACCATACACCGGGCACATGGTCAGCCTATAAAGCGATGTGAGGATACACAATGGATTTCCCGTTGGCCAGATCTGAAACTACTGGCTTTGATAGGTAAGCAGTCAGGCAATTTCGTAGTATTCCAGAACACCTCTCACTGCAATATTTAGATGAAGCAAGACACCTTAGAAATAGCTCTTTAAATTCTACTCAATGTCTGTGAGCATATTGGCCCACAGCAATATATGCAAGTCAGAGTAGAAAGCCTTGCTAGGGAAACCAAGTTACATAATCTAAGACAATGCAGTGGAGCTGGGTTCTCTGCTTTTGTTTATGTAAATGTGACTTGTCTCCATATGGTTACTTAATTAGATGGGGGATGCATTGTACCCATTTAATGCAGAACAGCCGGAATTTTACATATCAAATATTTAATGTAATTTATGAAACACAGACTCTTTCCCCAGGCCCCAATAAAAGTTTTTTTTTTTTTTTGAACTCAGAAACTTTTCTGCCTTCTTCCCAACCTCTAATAGAAATGAAAATGTTTTATATCACTGCATTTGCATAGTTCACCTCACCTGTGTAGATCTTATATACTGTGAGCCTAAGATATTGTTCCATTGAGCAGATCTCAAATTCTGCAGCATGGAAGATGGTAAATACAACACCGTCAAAGAAATCTGAAGATCTATTCTTAGTTCATCAAAAAAGAAACTCTAGATTTCAGTAGAGCTTATAAAAGCACATTAATTATTCCCCCAAATTACCACAATGTGCTTTAATATATTCAATTCTTTGTATTTGACATATGTGTGCATGCCTACTAAGGTTAGGCAGTTGTAGGTGCTCTGGATTCAAAGGTCACTCAGACATAGTTAATTTCCTGAGGGAGCTCAGGGAGTAAAACTAGAGACAAATAATTAAAGAACAAGGACAAACATCCAACAGTACACTGGAAGGATACACGAAGTGCCACAGCAGCACAGGAGAGAGGGGGGCACAGGAGGCGGGAAGGAGAGAGAGAGAAAGAGAGAGGAGGGGGGGGGAGAGGGAGAGGGAGAGAGAGAGAGCGAGAGAGGGAGAGAGAGCAAGAGAGAGAGAGAGAGAGAGAGAGAGAGAGAGAGAGAGAGAGAGAGAGAGAGAGAGAACCAGATCCCAACGTTCCTTGGGAAGGTTGAGGCAGGCATCTCAGGGAAGATTATATCCCAGCAGGGTTTGGATATGAGCTGAACAGGAGAACTAATGGGAGAGGGCACTCTAACCCAGGTCATGGCAGGTGCCCACGTGCCATGAGCATTCGGAATAGAATTTAGGTAGAGCTAAATATTACCTTCATTAGAGTAAAAGAGTTTAAGATTTGTACTAAACCATCGGCCCTGTTGAGTTCCAACATCTCTCCTTCTATGTGCTTTTCACTAAGGGCTTTCTGAGATGTAGGCACAAAGTAACCACCGGATGATAGACAGAGAGCTCTCTTAGCTTGTAGCATGAACCCTAAGGCCAGTTTAAAGGGATTCTGTGTGTACACTTGGAATGAGAGAGCAACCAAGCTGGTTCTTCAACAGATAGCACAGGGATTCTTTCCACTGCAGTGACACAGGTGACATAGCTCCCAGGGTCACAGGGCAAATTTTTTGTTTGGGTTTAATTTTTAAATTGCAACCACCATTTTAGCTCCCGCTTGAGTCATGCACAAAACTGAGTTGTAAAAATTGGGTCTAAGCCAGTTCCTATGGCAGGCCTTGTCCCTTAATGGAAAGGAGCAGCATGCAATCAGATTCAGCATGAGGCTGCTGTTCCCATACCAGCTTCTCCAAAGAAACCATGAAGAGGCCAAATTTAGCCCAATAGTTTTCTATGCATCCTGGGATTATTGATGATTTAAATTTTTATTAAGTGTTTTGCTTTTTCTATATGTTTAAATGTGCTCTAAAATAAGCACTTAGAATCGGGAAAAATATACACACAATTCCCTATTCTAATGAAAGAATATAATACTCTCTAAACTATGGCAATTTCTAGGTTTTACTTCCTAGTATCTAACTTCTAGTGTACTAAAATTTATAAATCAGGGAAAAACTAAATAAATATTTCCCCAGGGAAAATATGTAAAGAATTAGGTTATAAGATTTAGAAAACATAATTATTTTAAGATGTAAAAAAAAAGAGTAATATTTTGCTGAAAATAGTGGATGAGATGGAGTTTATAAATTGTTTCTTAATTTCCCCCCAACAATGGATACATTTGTATATGAATGTGTACCTCTGACTAGTTTTTAAATTCTTCTAAAAACCTTGTGGGGTTTGGGAAAGGTTTTGCTTTCACAATGTTATCGCCTTTCATTTGTAAGTGACAGTTTTCAAGAGTGAGGCCATTCATAGTTATGGAAAAATGGTTGTTTTAATACAACATTGAATGACAGAAAACCAAACAATCAAACACCATTCTCCTATTTTTCATCCTTGGAAAATTACCTTTCAGGAAGAGCTTTGTGGTTTATGTTCTGCACACTAATACAGCAGGGACTTTCAATCTTTTTTATGACAAAAAGAAGAAACAAAAGGGGGAAAACAAAAGCATGAGGAATAAACACTAAATTCCCCTTGAAATGTATACATCTCTATTAGATGTCAGGGCACATTGTAAGAGCTCAGATTGTGACCATTTATTTTCATATCTCAAAATTTGAATGTGGGTCGATTTGACTGGAATACGTTTGATAGGATTTGTTGTATGTGATCTGGACTCAGGCAAAATAGACTGGGAGTTTATCATAGATAAAATCTGAGCCAACTCTCTTATCTTAGAAGCCATCTGGGCCCTCACAGGTTAAACAGCTTGGCTAAGAGGTCTATGAACAGGCTTAGTTAAAGTCTCTCTATTGACATCTAGAATAGTATGTTCTCCATTATTCTATGCTGCTTTTGTTTGAGTGAAACACAAAAGATTAAATTTACAACTGAATTTGTATTATTGTATATTGAGAAATTTTACCCAGAAAACAATCTTGTAAAATCTCTTTCATGATAACCTTGTAACTTGCAAACATTCTAGTAATCAAGTAAAATGAAAAATAATAGTCTTTAACATTTCATGATGTATTTTCTATTGAAAATGATGGCTTATTATAAAATGCTAAGTTACAGAAAAAGCACCAATTTTATGTATATATATATTTGTTTATAATCACACACACACATATATGTGTGTGTGTGTGTGTGTGTGTGTGTGTGTGTGTATATATATATATATATATACATATATATATATATATATAAAATGTTATCTACTGTCACCCAATTTCCAAAGACTAATACTATATAATAAAAGGCTAATATGCAAATAGACTGAAATGTGGAACAACCAGAACAACCGAACAACTGGTCGCTATGATGTGCACTGACCACCAGAGGGCATGTGTGGAACATGGCGGGCATCGGCTGCGGCGGGATGGTGGAGCAGGTGAGCGGGGCGCCAGACCAAGGTGGGGTGCCGGTCGCTGCCATCGGGACGAGCCTCTAGTGGTTACTGAAAATTCTTTGCTCCCATGCGCCATAGTCCTGCCTGGTGCTTGCACCTGCTGCCGGCGCCAGCCCCCCTGCTGGCCCCAATCACCCCTCAGGACTTCTCTGACTCCCCCTGCTCCCGAGGGGAGATCAGGGTCAGCAGCCACCTCTCGTATCTGCTGCTGGCAACGGCCCCGCTCACACCCATTGCTGGTGCCTGGCGCCGGTCTTGATCGCTTGGCGCCATCAGTGGGTACAAGCAGTGGCTGCTGGCCCTGATCTCCCCTGAGGGCTTCTCCACCTCCCCCTGCTCCTGAGGGGTGATCGGGCCAGCAGCTGCCACTCACACCCGCTGCCGGCCCCAATCACTCCACGTCTTTATCCAGTGCGAGTGGGGCCAGCTTCATCAGCGCATGGGAGTGGTATCAGCGGGAGCAGGGCTGCAGGCAAACTGGACCTGGGGTGGCGGTTGGAGGGGCCGGGCGGGGGCATGAAGGATGGGCCAAGACCCGCCCCTGTGCCTACTGCAGCCTTGCAGCCCAAAGTTCCTTTCAAGGTACACGAATTCATGCAGTGGGCCCCTAGTAATATTAATAATTTGGTACATATCATTCTCATATCTTTCTTTTTCAGGTTTATATCTAATATTTTGGCTTTCTGTATATAGGATACATATATGTTCATAAGATGTTATTTCGTTTTTTCATGGTATTATTCATTTTTAATTAAATTGATTCTTAATGATTGACAGAATTGTCAGTTTTTATCTTGCCATTTCTTTACTATTTAACATTTAGTTATTTCAAAATGTTGGTTTTATATTGATATTATGATTCTCCACTTATCAAATGTACCCTAATTTTACCTGGACTTATAACTTCAGCAGAGTTATTTGAAGCTCTCTCCCTGGAGCTTCAAATCTGTACATTAAATGGCCTCTAGATATTCTTGCCTAAATGTCCCCACTGATCCTTCAAACTTCTGCCTAAAACAGTACTTATTGCTTAGCACCTTAGACCGATTCTTTGGCCTAGATTCCCTAAATCAAAGAATGGCCCTAATACTCACTGAGTTCCCCACGCTACAACCTGGGTACCACCTACCCTTTCCCTGCTTAGCCCCCACATCCAATTCAACACTAAGCCCTACTGGTTCTGTGTCCTAAATGTCTCCCAAATTCAGTAACTGCTCTTCATGCCAACTACCCTGGTCAGCACCATCATTTCCCTAAATTATTATAACTAGCCTTAACTATCTTCTCCATCACTCTTGCCTGCCTTCCTTCAATCATTCTATACACTATGAGCAGTATGAGCTTTCCAAAATGCACATTTGAATGTCATTTTGTCTTAAAACCCTTTAATTATTTGGATAAAACCCTATTTGATATGGCTTCTTCTTGATTTGGTCCATGCTTACATCTCTAGCTTCATACCTAATCTCCTCACCACCAGGAGGCCATAGGGACTGTCTCTCAAATCTTTCTGGGATCAAATGATCTTCGCTGGGACCTGCACTCATCTTTTCCTTTTGCCTAGAGTACTAATCTTCTCTGTTGCCTAAAGTCCATTCTCATCCTGCAGGTTTAGCTTAGTTGACACATATGTGAAGCCCCACTGTAACATCAAGAATTCTAGGTGGCATTCCCCTTCTTTGTGCTTCCATAATACTTTGTCCTACTACATAATTATTCATGTATGTCAGTGTACCTTTCTCTCTAGGTTCCATGAGGCAAAGGAAATGAAACTCTAAATAAACAATCAGATAAATGAAACTGGGATGAAACTTTGTGACCATTACCTTTGCAATACATATGTCTTTAGTACATACGATGTATGGATAAAGTAATTTTCAAATGGACTTTGAAAACTGGCACGCCACCCACTTACCAATTTTTCTCATCTTCACCAGCATTAAACAGAATATTTTGAGGATATTTGTTAATTTGTTAGTAAAAGTAAATAGTAATTGTTTAATATACACATCTCTGCTACCAGTAAAGTTAAATATTAAAACATGTTTATTAACTAATTTATTTTTTATAAATTGCATATTCATATTTTTACCATTTTGATTTTGTTTTATAATGTTTTAAGATGAATGTAGGTAGCTGTACTATCTCTAAAAGTAAAATGTAACTTGAATGTATAGATTCCAATGTTTAAGTATCAAGTGCTTAATAATATCAATAACTCTTTACTTTTTATGTTATTTCTTCCAATCAATTAATTCCTTCATTCTTCAGCCATTTGGAATACTAGTAATCAAGAAATCTGTTTCACTATTGCAAAGGCAACAGAATATTGACTCAAATGGTTAGCTTTAGATTAAAAAAAATGCCTTATGCAGGAAAAAAATTACATTTTCTAAAAAAATCAATCTTTTATGTGGAAGATTCATAAAGCAAAGAAAAAGGAACAGGATTTCTCTTCAATTTCTTGAAGAAATGACTTTCTTTCCAGAACAAAGTCCTTCTAGAAATCACCTAAGGTGTTGATATGAGGATGATGCTTATATGAAGTTCTTTAATTCCTGTGTTATTTTTCCTAATTTACAGAATTAGTTAGTTGAGCCTGCTGGGATGTGGTACTTAGTAAAGACTGATAATACACCTCACTGCAGTAGTGGTCAGTAATAGAAGTTGCATCTTGATTTGAATTGACGGTCATCTGATAAAGAGGTGAAACCCATAGAATAGAAGGGGCTTAATTTCCTCATTTTCCTTAGAGAAGATGCTAGAAGTCAGAAACAGATTTATACTAAGTTGTATTGGAAGCACAAAATATCATTCCTCATGATATATTTTATCAAGAGGCAGCCTGATGCAAAGGAACAAATGTGGGTTTTGGAGTTAGTACTAGACCCAAATCCAGGCTTTCTTATTAATTAGTTATATTACCTTCAAAATATCTAACCTACCTCATGCTCCATTCTACCCCATGTAGAAAGAGAACAATATAGTACTATGAGGCTACTGTGTACATTCAAGTAGATAAATATAAATTTACTAGGATATTATATGACATAAAAGAGGCAATCATTATTTAATAGAAATGATTATTAGGATTTTACTATTAATTATTAAAGGAATATTAAGGAATGGATGGACAGGTGAAGGATAAACAGAGGTAGATTTGCATCCTATAAATTGTTTTGTGAGGAAGAAATTGCTAGAGCAAGAGCCCAGTCTATTCAGCGGCACTTCAAGCAAGGCCTGAAAATGTACCTCCTTTTTCTTTACGAAGCAATATCTAAGGTCATAGCCCAGTGACCAATTTTGGAGACTTGGATGTTCTTGGAGGATTAAGGCCACTGGTCTTTTGCTATAATGTGTTTGGTAAAGAGCTCTATGTATATCATTTGAAGACCTGAAGTTGTACCTTGAAAATCTGGCATTTGACTTATGGAACTTGGAAGAAAAAAAAAACAGCAACAACAAAAAAAGCTTACCACATACTTGAGTTGCTTAGTATTAACTATTCAGCATAATTGCACTGGGGTGAAACCTGGTATGCATACTGTCAGCAAGAAGAATGGGTGGGGGGAGAAAGTACTCTAATAGAGCCAGTTTAATTACATTATGTGATTTAATTATTTAGCTGTCTCAGCATCCTACCTCCATGTATAAATGAATATGAATCAGACAATCACATGTATATAGTTAGGCCATTTCAGTTTGCTATTTGCCATCAATGGGTTGATTGCTTGCAGGTATCTATGGCTTAAAGCAAGTACTTAATTTTGTTGGCATCTAGGGTGTGGGTCAGGAGATGTGAAATGACCTGTGTTACTAATGAACAGGTTTTGAAATTAAAAGAAACAACCAACATTAGTTGGTACTTTGGGGGAAGATATTAAACCATCAATCAAATGGGTCAATGTGCCCTAAAAGAAATGAAACATTTCCTAACCTAGAGGTGACTTTCAGGGCAAAGAGTCCAGACAGGATCAACATTTTCTTTTTTAGGTAAATGGAGATAGAAAAGGAGAGGAAAGAATGGATGTGTATATTATTATACTATCATCTTTTTCATCCTATTGCTAAGAATAGTTTTTTTGTAGCCCTAATATACATTAAAACAATTTTGTCTATAGTGCTCTCCTAGTCAAATACAGTTTCTTTGGCCATTTTAAATATAAAATTAGAGAAACAATGGCATTGCAAAATCCCAGGAAGAAAATATTTTCTGGTTTTCTTACTTAAAAATGGGACTATATGCCTTAGCTGGTTTGGCTCAGTGGATAAAGCGTTGGCCTACGACTGAAGGGTCTTGGGTTCGATTCCGGTCAAAGGCACATATCTTGGTTGCAGACTTCATCGCTGGCCCTGGACAGGGCTCATGTGAAAGGCAACTAATTGAAGTGTCTCTCTCACATTGATGTGTCTCTCTCTCTGTCTCTCCCTCTCTCTAAAAATCAATGGAAAAATATCCATGCGTGAGGATTAACAACAACAAAAAATGGGACTATATACTTTTCAGATAGTGTCAGATACATTTAAATCATGAGTATATAAGTAAATATGCTTATTTAGAATTGATCTTCAGGGAAATCTAGAATCATTAATCCAAGGGCTCACAAACAGGCTCACAAATGGGGATATTTATAGCGAGGGTTAGAATTTAACATCAACAACTGCAAAGGAGACAAAAAGCATACTTAGTACCTATAGCTAAAGACAACATAACAATATCAAGACATTAAAAATCAGTGTTAAGACAGTGTCCACAACAGTGCAACAATGGCAAAAGAAAGCTGACAAGCATGACATTACAAATTGCTTATTGTGGGGAAAAACACTAGATACTAGTTTGTGCTGTATTACCATTCCATCCCCATAATACAATTCCTAGGATGGAAAACTGAAAGAGCAAACTGAGGCTTAGAAATAATTTTTTTTCCACTGAATTTCTAAATATCTATAATAATAAAAGCGTAATATGCTAATTAGACTGGACGTCCTTCCAGATGACCTTCCAGATGAAGCCGGGAATGCAAGGGAAGCCCAGGTCTAGAGTGCCTGCCAGCAGCCGAGGGAAGCCTGGGTCCAGGGAGCCTGCCAGGAGCCAGAGAGAAACCCTGGTCCCGGGTGCCAGAGGGAAGCTGGTGCTGGCAGCCGGGGGAAGGAAGGCCTACTCTTGCACGAATTTCATGCATCGGGCCTCTAGTGTAGACTGTAAAAATGACCAGTTGATTGCAAAAGTCACAGTAAACCTGATTGGAGTTGCCCACCTTTTGGGAAAAATTCTCTGCAATACAATGATTATCATCACCTACAAGGGATTAAAAGGCAAAACAATACCTCCTTGTTCCGAAGCTCTATATAATGCCACTGGCAAGACAAAGGACTAGCTCTGGAGGTCCTTAAGGCAAAGGATATGGGAAGATCCTAAAAGTCTCAGTTCCAAACAAAGAGAAAAAAAGTAACCAAAAGGTCTACAACTGTTTACTATTTAATGTCTCAGAGTGCAGTTGATAAGGTTTTTAAAATTTTGTATTTTTTTCCAGGTGATTTCACATTACAGAGAAAATCCTATAATAAAATGTGATGAAAGCAGAAGTGAAAACGCACCCGACTTTGAACCATAATGAATACTAGGAATCATTTACTCATTCACACATGACAGGGTCAGGAGAAGGCCAGTGTGCCTGGACATGTGGCTGGAACAGAGGCAGGCATAGAGGGTATTGAAAGATCAGATATATCAATACGCAACACCCACTGGAGCAAACTGGTTATTCACATGTCATTTGAAAAAAATTGGGGAGGAGGGGTCTCAAGTATGCAGGGACAAGCAGTGTATTTGATAAGCATTTACCCCTCCTGTTTAATTCCCTTTTCCTGGATGGCTAAAAATAGTTTCTTCATATAGGAAAAAAAAAATTATTACTTCATTTCTCAACAGCTCAAGTTCTTGGAAATAATGCTGTAGAACTTAAAATGATAACATTGCATAAAAACAAAAGAACTCACTTGTTTTCCATTACCTTCTGTCTGTAGTCCCCACCCCACCCTAATTCCACATGAAACTATGATAGCCACAACAACTCAGGAGGCCCTAGATCTAGGAATTTGCTTGGCTTCCAAGGCACAATGCTTCTGAGGCTGCATCTGCGTTCAACAGAACCAGGTAAGATGGATGTGGCGAGTTCCCGCTCTTATTATAACCCCAGTGTCCAAGGGCTCCTGGAGCCACATTCTGAAGAATGTGCTACTCCCTATGTCTGCAGAGGACAATACAAACCTTCAAGATAAATGTGGACCCTGGGTTGGGTGTAAGGCCTGGGCTTGTCCCAAGTGCACATTATGGGTTTCCTATTAGTAAATGGAGAAGACTAGACTTCACTTAGATTAATTATACATCAAAGCAATGTGATCAATTGACAGCGATGGACTTAAAAGGAAACTACTAGAACAGAATCATGCTTTTCCCCTTTGTTTCTCAGGGAACTGTTTCACAGCGGGGGCCACTGTCACACGGCAGCGAGTCACAGAAGAATGCAATGCTTAATGAGCCAAATATGAAGATAATTGTGCCAGTTATATTTGGGACACACACAGAATAAGATAGATTCTTTATGAACACTCTAGGGCAAGAGGAGAAAAGAGGATTTTCTTTTTTAATAGCTGAACTGGATTTTACAACGACTAAATACCTTTGAAGTAACACATTAACTTTTTTTGTCTTAATTGGGCAGAAAAGCAGAGTCAAAAGACGCATTCATAATTTCAGAGGTTCTAAAGGAATTTTAAGTTGTGCTGAAACTCCAAAAGGATTTTATCCATGTGACTCTTCAAGTGAATAATCAGATCTGTCATAATTTTGAAAATTATCTGCTAAAGCAGTATCTCTCCATAGTTGCTTTTTAAATTATGAATCAATGTTCTGGATAAGCCAATCACAATGCTATTGTGATTACAAGTAAAAATGGGTCTTAAATCATTAAAATCAGTTAAAGAAGGAAATACATCTAGATCCGCTTAATATACTTTACTATGTTAAGTGGGTAAGTAAGCAAAGATAATCATTAATTGGTAAATACTGTTAATCAGGTCTCTACAAGCAAGTTTCAGAGCAAGGGTAAAAGTCAATATTATGCTGTGTTTTGAAATAAAAATGTGCTTAAGACAAAGACTAGATGGACATTTGGTTCTTGTAAAAGCAGAAAGGGTCAGAGTGGTCCAAATCTATCTTTGGAAGCTTTGCAGGTTAATGTAGAAATCATCCCATTTAATGTATAGTTTACAAACAAGAAAAGTGCCAATCATAGAACCCAAGTTGTCTAGGCATACCCAATGAGTTCATGACAGAGTCCACATTAGGGGCCTAGAAAGACCTCAATACATATAATACTGAGATTCAAGTAAAAAAAAAAAATCTGACATTTAAACCCAAAGTTGCCTTAAACTTTTCTTTCCTGCTAGATTAAACTTCCTCTTTTTGCATAAACAGTATGCAAGATAAATATATCCCAAGGCGTTTTAGGAACTGGTTGAAATCACAGAGCTCATTGTAATCATCTACGCAAGCTCTTGGAGTTCTGTGAGGGCTCCACTGATCAGAGAAAGGGCAAGTGAACCATCTCTCTTTGAGGGAATTTAGATTTGGCTCCACATGAGAGCTCATCAAAGACTAGGAGAATTGAGTTTGGATCAGATTACTGCCAAGGGGGTGCACACCTGATTAGAAAAGTGATTCCTGAAATCTGATTTTAGACATCTAAGTAAGACCCCCGTTATCTAAAGCATTATCACAAAATCTATTCTAAAAATAGTCTAAGAGCAAAATAAACAACTTTAAAGGTTAATTTTTAGAATTAGAAGACATTCTATGAGGATACTAAGATGAGTGGTGGGGGGAGTGTGCAGTGCTTGGGTAGGTGGGGAACATGATGTCCTTCAACCTACGACTTTGGATGCTCAAATAATAATGTGAATTATTCCTCAAGGGATCTGAAGTTTAATATCTGAGAAGCACAGAGAGCTTGATAGCTGATCACTGCTCTAATTTTTAAAAACATTTTGATTAAGGCTGGGTTATAGAGAGTTTGTTCATTAAGGTGCTGATGAGACCCAATTTAGATAAGTGTGTAACCACCTCAGAGCAGCTGCTTAAAATATCATGTAACTTTACAGTACTGAAGAGTGGGCATATAAAAACAGAAAGACACATTAAAGAGGTCAATAGAGATGTTTTAGATGGAAGAATCATCTTGTAACCCAGGATTATACTATTTTATTAGATTTGTATTGGGTTTAAAATGAAATTCTCACCAACCAAACAATTGATGGGGTTGGAAATCACAGAATCCGATCAACTGCTCTAAATCTCTGTATTTCTTAGTCCCTGTTTTTTTCTCTTTCTCTAAATTAGGTCAGTTTATCAACTAACTTTTTATGCCATGGCTGCTGTTCCTCTTCTGTGACACAACTACCAATCTTAAAACTTGGTCTGTTTCCATGATTTCTTTAAAAAAACACACAAAACAAAAACCAAACTCATCTGCACAGCAAAGAAAATCAGCAACAAAAATGAAAGGACAACATACCAAATGGAAAAAAAATATTTGCAAATCATATATTGGATAAGGGGCTAATATCTAAAGTAAAGAACTCATGTAATTCAAAAGCAAAAAACTCAATCATATTTTTTAAAAATGGGCAGAGGATCTGAATAGACAGTTTTCCAAAGAAGACAGGTAGCCAATGGATACATGAAAATGTGCTCAACATTACTAATTTTCTGGGAAATGCAAATTAAAACCACAATGAGACATTGCCTCATACCTGTAAGAATGGCCATTAACAATAAGACAAGAAAAAAACAAGTGTTGGGGAGGATGGAGAAAAGGGAACCCTTGTGCATTGTTGTTGCACTTATAAATTGGAGCAGCCACTGATAAACAGTCTGAGGAGTCCTCAAAAAGTTAAAAATAAAACTACCATATGATCCAGCAATTCAACTTCTGGGTATTTATCTCAAGAAAATGAAAACACTAACATATCTGCACTCGAATGTTCATTGAAGCATTATTTACCACACACACACACACACACACACACACACACTTACATGCACAATGGAATATTTTTCAACCATAAAAAATGAAATCTTGCCATTGTGACAACATGGATGGAGCTTGAAGACATTATACTAAGTGAAACAAAGCAGATAGAAATACAAATACCATATTTTCTCATTTGCATGTGGAATCTAAAAAATAAAATAAAACAAGTTTAAAACCCAGAGCTAATAGATACTGAGAACAGATTGGTGGTGGCTGAGGCAAGGGTTGAGGGGTGGAATAAATGAGTTAAGTGGGTTGAAAGGTACAAACTTCAGTTGTAAAATAAGTCATAGTGACTGCAGTTAATGATACTGCATTGAAAATTTGAAAAGTTCTCATCACAAAAATATTTGTAACAATATGTGGTGATGGATGTTAACTAGATTAATTGTAATTATTTCACAATATACACAAATATTGAATCATTAGGGTGCACACCTGGAACTAATATAATATGATGTCAATTATACCTCAATAGAAAAAGAACAAGAAATAAAAATAAATGTCCAATTTACTCATATCTTAGTTGGATAACAGGATTATTTTAATGCCCCCAGAGCTGGGAGGCTTTTAAATTTCAGGATAAATTGGGTATCAGACAGTCATTTCCATAAAAGTCATAGGTCCACTCCACCATTCAGTTTTGTCATTTTTCTCTCACCCTTACCTATTCGTCTTCTGCTTAATTACTCTTAAAGAACAAACCAAAAACCAAACCAAAGCCCTTACTTTCAGAAAAAAATGTTGCAGTCCCTCCATTTTCTAATACAGAACAATTAAGATTTGTACCAAACCAAAACACATTCATGTACTGGCTAAGCAACAGACTATCTCTACTGGATGTCACCCTTTGTCCCTCCCTAGGAGTGTCTCCCAAGAATCATAATCTCTCTCTCCCAATTTTTTTTGGAGGGGGGAGGCAACCAAAAATTTTGGTGGCCTTGTCTTGATAAGGAAAAAAACAACAACAACACACACACACACAAACAAACAAACAAACACAAAAAACAAACACACACACACACACACACACACAAAACAAAGAATCAGGAATAGTATAAACACACATTGTTCCACTAGTACTGTCACCTTCAAAAGGTAGAGAAGGCTGCATTCAGATTTTTATTATAAGTATTTGATGCAGATAATATTTTAGTAATAAGCATTGATTAAAATAATTATGTAACAAACATCAGGAAAAAAATAAAAGAAACACACCACTCAACTTAATAAAACATTTTCAACACCATTGCTCTGTGATTCTCTCTGATATGATCCCCTTTCAGAAACTCAGTGGTAACAACCACCACTCTATGCTCTTTTCTTCTTCTTCTTCTTTTTTTTTTTTTTTACATCTATTCCTCCTTAACGTTTGTTTTTTTAATATGGGTATGCAACCCTAGAAAACATTTAAATGATTGTTTCTGAACTTTACAAAAATTGTAATTGAGTGCATTCATTCCTGATTACTTTTTTAAAAAATCTTGAGATATAATTCCCCTACCTTAAAATTCACCCACTTAAGTTGTACAATTCAATGGTTTTAAGATATTCACAGAATCTGTACATAGCACCATGTGCCCACCACCCAAAGGCAAATCGTCTCCTGTCACCTCATATACAGATTTTGTAACTTAGAAATCTAAACATGAAACCTATATGTTCATGTTGATCAATGTCACCCCAATAAAATTTAATAAAAATTAAAAAATAAAATAAAGACATAATAAAAAGTAACAAGATTAAAAAAAAAAAGATATTCGCAGAGTGTGTAACCATCACTAAGTCTAAGTTGAGAATATTTTCATCAGCCCCCAAAAAGAAATTCTGTACCCACTGCAATTATTCCTCCTTCCCTGACTCCAGCCACTGGAGACCATTCATCTACTTTCTGTTTCTATGAATTTGCCTATTCTGGACATTTTATATAAATGAAATAATAAAGTTTGTAATTATTTGGAACTGGCTCCTTTCCTTTAGCATGTTTTCAAGGTTCATCTATGTTGTAGTATAGCTCAGTGCTTCTGTTTTTGTTTTTTTAAATTGTCTTCAGAGAGAGGAAGAGAGAGGGAGAGAGAGAAACATTGATGAGAAACATTATCGGCTGCCCTGAACACCCCCTACTGGGGAATGAGCATGCAACCCAGGCATGTGCACTGACAAAGAATGGAAATGGTGACCTCCTGGTGCATGGGACAATGCTCAACGACTAGGCCACACCAGGCAGACACATCCTATATAATTAAGATGTAATATGCAAATAGTCGTTACGCTGTGAAGCATAATGACTGACCACGTAACGACCGGATCACAGATCAGCAGGAGGGTGGGCAGTGAGCTACAGGAGGGGGCAGGGCAGCAAGCTATGAGGGGGGTGGAGGGGGGCGGAGGGAGCTACAGGAGGGCGGCAGTGCAGAAAGCTATGAGGGGAGCGGGGGGTTTTGGGGGACAGGGTGAACTACAGGAGGGCGGGGCAGCAGGTGGTGGAGTGCTACTGGAGGGCAGCAGTGAGCTATTGGCACACAGATTCGTGCACAGAGCTACTAGTTAAATAATATCCCATTGGATGGGATATATATATTGTTTGTTTATCCACTCTTCAGTTGATAAATATTTGGGCCATTTTAACTATTGTGAATAACTTTGCTTTGGATATTTGTGAACATGTTTGTGTAGACATATGTTTTCCTTTCTTCTGTATGTCCTATCTAATAAAGAGGGAATATGCTAATTGACCATCACGCCCTCACAAAGATGGCAGAACCCACAGCCAATAAGGAGGGAATATGCTAATTTACTGCCACACCCTCAAAGATGGCGGCGCCCACAGCCACAAGATGACGGCACCCAGTCCCCTCAGCCCTACCGGGGTGGCAGGCATGCAGCAAAGTCAGGCCTGCCGCCAGGTGGGTACGGCCGCTCTGCGCACCTGCCTCTGGAGTCCCCCAGACCCCTCAGCTCCTCAGCCACCCAGGGCTACCCGAAGCACAGGCAAGCCTCGGATGGCAGCTGCAGAGCCACCCAGGGCTGGCCTGAAGCACAGGCAAGCCTCGGATGTCAGCTGCCCAGCCGCCCAGAGCCGGCCCGAAGTGCAGACAAGGCACCAATGGCGGCTGCCCAGCCACCCAGGGCTGGCCCGAGGTGTAGGCAAGCTTGGATGGTGGCTGCCCAGCCACCAAGGGCCTCCTGAGGCTCAGGTAACCAGGGCAAGCCAAGGCTTGCTCTGCCGGCAGTGGCAGCAGTAGAGGTGTGATGGGGCATTGACTCCCGCCCCTGAGGGCTCCCGGACTGTGAGAGGGGGCAGGCCAGGCTGAGGGACCCCTCCTCCAGTGCATGAATTTTCACGCATCAGGCCTCTACTATATATATATATATATATATATATATATATACACACATATCTTGGAGTGAAAACAGTGGGTCATATGATAACTATATGCTTAACTTTTTTAAAAACAGCCAACTCTTTTTCACAGTGGGTAAATCATTTTGTATTCCCACCAACAATGTATAAATGTTAAATTTCTCCATATCCTCTTTAACACTTATTTTTTCTTTCATATTACAGCTATCCTATTGGGAGTTAAGTAGTATCCCATTTTGGTTTTGATTTGTATTTTCCTAATGGCTAATGGTGTTGAGCCTCTTTTAATATATTTATTAGCTATTCCTATTCTTCTGATTTTTTTTTTTTGCATTCAACAATGTTTTTAAAATTCATCCTTGCCAATGCATGTGGTGAGAGTTCATGCATTTTCATTGCAGTAACCCAGCTATTTTCAACTACTGCGCTGCAAGAATTTTAAAACATGTGATACCTGACTGTTTAGTCAGGGGCACTGACCTCTTTTCCCTTAGATTGTAAAATCAAACAATGACAACAGCCAACACAATGATAGCCATTTGCTGTGAATGAATAAAAATTATACCTATTTTTTGTCAGATTGGCAAAAAACAATGTATTTTTTTTTATATTTTATTGATATTTTACAGAGAGGAAGGGAGAGGGATAGAGAGCTAGAAACATTGATGAGAGAGAAACATCGATCAGCTGCCTCCTGCACACCTCCCACTGAGGATGTGCCCGCAACCAAGGTACATGCCCTTGACCGGAATCGAACCCGGGACCCTTCAGTCCGCAGGCCGACGCTCTATCCACTGAGCCAAACCGGTTTCGGCAAACAATGTATTTTTTGATGTGCTGCAGAATTCTAGTTATTAGTTTATGTGTACCATGAGATGAAAAAGGTTGAATATTGCTGCAAAATTCTATTGGGTGAATATATCATGATTTACTTAACCATTCTTCTGTCAATAGCAATTTAGGTTCACTTTGTTTTCTTTTGCTTTGCTATTGAACATAATCCTGCTTTAAACATTCTTTACATATTTT
This sequence comes from Plecotus auritus, assembly GCF_963455305.1. NCBI lineage: Eukaryota > Metazoa > Chordata > Mammalia > Chiroptera > Vespertilionidae > Plecotus > Plecotus auritus. The sequence continues at coordinate 22,754,180 of NC_137772.1, read as the reverse complement.
TGGGTATACTCTAAATAATCCCCCCTTTCTTTATCAATTCAATAAATGCCTAAATAGTGAAAACTGGCTTTGTACAACATAGCAGAAGGCATAACTGTGCAACCTAATAGGCCACATGCTAAACACATACAATCTAGCCATCCAGGATTATTGGTGCATGAGTATGTGTGCATGTGTGCTATAAACAGGTAAGGCTGCTAAGCAGAAGAGACACAATATATATGTTCTAAATAAAGGGACAGATGTATTTATATGTATACATAAGTATAAATATAGAAAGTCATATATAAAAACTGTGAGGTAGTCCTGTCAGCCCTGTTTAAGGTTATCATCATATATATATATATACACACACACACACATACTAGAGGCCCAGTGCATGAAATTCATGCCTGGCCTGTACCCCCGGGGGATGTCCGACTGCCAGTTTAGGCCCAAGGGTGGTATCGGGCCTAAACCAGCAGTTGGACACCCTCTTGCAATCCAGGATGCTGCATGCACCAGTGACCATACTTTTCATATAGGTGAAAGGCATCTTGCTGTTGTATGGGCAGCTACATTTTTTGCCCTGATTATAAAAAATAGTACATAATATGATCCTTCTGGGGCAGTAGTACCATTTTCTCCATCTTATGGGTGGAAAAACTGAAGCAGAAAGAAGTTAAGTAATTGGCTTTGTCACATAGTTGTAAGTGTCAGAATCAGGGCTGACCACAAAATGTGCAAGCCAGAGTCCATGCATGTCATCGCTGCATCATCCTGTTTTTTCAGTGTTAGAGTAGGCTTGCCAGGTTTTAATTTTTAAATCTAGGAGACTGTTCCCAATATATAGGGTAGGATCTCTAGGCCTGACCAGCCATCAGGGCCAATCTGTGGGGTGACCGGCGGGCAAGGTGATCGTGGAGGGGAGGGAACCCCCCTGCTAGCACCCACCTTGGCTCGAGACCTGGCACCACCCGCTGGCTGGCCCCACCCCCTGCTGCCACTGCCAGTCACCTCCTTCTGAGGGGCGGGGGGGGGGCAGATGCTCAATGGAGGAGCAGGTCCTGCACTGAGCGTCTGCCTCCTGGTGGTCATTGCACATCATAGTGACCAGTCGTTTCTCTGGTTGTTCCTCCAGTTGTTCTGCCATTTGGTCGATTTGCATATTAGGGTTTTATTAAATAGGTTTAAGTCCTACAAACTAAGCAAGATATGGATCCATTTGATAAAGCCTTGATTACAACTACACAAATGCCCTAGGGCCGTGGTCGGCAAACTGCGGCTCTCGAGCCACATGCGGCTCTTTGGCCCCTTCAGTGTGGCTCTTCCACAAAATACCATGGCCTGGGCGAGTCTATTTTGAAGAAGTGGCGTTAGAAGAAGTTTAAGTTTAAAAAATTTGGCTCTCAAAAGAAATTTCAATCGTTGTACTGTTGATATTTGGCTCTGTTGACTAATGAGTTTGCCAACCACTGCCCCAGGGGAAGAAATCCTAGGAGAAAGGTTAAAGAGACTGGACTCACACTGCTAAAAGGAGAAAAGAACTGCAAAGCAGCATAAGGTCACAGAAGGGGAGAAGAGTGGAGTGAAGTAGCAGGGCCTTATTACTTCTATAGAAAGCAAGAGGCAATGGGGCTTCAATTACTGAAGTAGGATTTTAGGTCAAATGCTATGAGAAATTTCCCAACTCTAGTGTTCTAAGAAATTAAAATATGTATCCAAAAGGATGTGGACTCATACTCTGGTGTATTTTTCAGAGGGTAGAGAGGAAATTTCTAAGATGATTTCATTCTAGTCCTGTTCAGTCAGAGAGACATTGCATCAATGACATCCAATTCCTTGACCATTTCTTCCTTTGGAGTTCATTCATGATTTAAAGGTTTCAGCCTAGCAAACAGCATTTGTTAACTAACAATTGCCCCCAATGCTTATTAATAATTAGAGACATAAAAATTTCCACCAGGACATGAACCCATGTTCTAGATGCTTTCTAGAGAAAAATTAAAATCAGTATAGCCATCTATCTACTAAGAGTAGAACTAATAAATAAATAAGGTATATTCACGGAATAGAATACTATATTGCAGTACAAAGGAAACATTGATCTATCTACTGACATGGATATATTTCAATTTATGTTGCATGAGGAAAAAATGTTACAGAAAGATACACACTGTAAAACACACTTTTGTAACTTTTTATATTATAAAGCAATGCATAAATATTACTCACAAGTACATAAATAGATGCTAAATATAAAATATAATAGAAGAATTTAAATTATTTCTAGTAGTTGCTGTTGAGAAGATGAGAAAAAGAGATGCAAAGAGCTGTGGAAGAAAAGCACTTTCATTTTATCTATACTGTTTATTTTTGTTAAAAATATATAAGCATGCCTGGCCAGGAGGCTCAGTTGGTTGAAGTGTCACTCCATACACCAAAACATTGTGAGTTTGATTCTAGGTTCGCATTCCTAAGTTGTGGGTTCCATCCCCAGTGAGGTCACATATGGGAGACAACCAATGGGTATTTTTCTCTCACATTAATGTTTCTCGCTCTAAGGTCAACAAAAACATATCATTGGGTAAGGATTTAATACATATATATATATAGTATATATTTATATATTATATATATATATATATATGAATATATATATAATATATATAAGCAGTTTTGGAACATACTAAATAATAATAATAACAATGGCACCAACAACACCAGCAGTAGCAGCAACAATGAATGACCAGGGCTCAGATGGGTATACAGGTGTTCATTGTTTTGTATTTAAAAATTATCAGAGACAACAAATAATCAGAATCTGTAATGAATCCTTTATTACCAATATAACTCCACTGAATTTCAAAAGCTACTGCCTAAATCAGAGACACGCATTGTGAGTAAATACGTGCGTTTCCTTATGTTCTGTGAAATGCTGAGAATAGTGCCCCTTCCCCAACTACCCTGCAAGCCCATGGTACCCTAGGCCCCTCCAGGTTAAAATCAACGGGATGCTGGCCCCTCTCTCGAATCCCTTCCAGCTCTAGAACAGCATAGTCTACACATGAACAAGTGCATCATACCTCCCCAACCTCACTTCCCTCCTTTAAAAGTAAAAGGAAGCAACAAGGAAAATACTGCCTATTTTCAATTACTCACCCCCGCCCTCCCCTGTGTTAAAATTTGCTTTATAACAGAACCGTTATCCCACTAGCAAGATTTAATTTCTACCCTGTATGCTCTTTTCCACCCATATACCTTGTTTCAAAATTCTTTGAACAAGATGACATGACAGATGCTCTATCAACCACCCAGCTCCCTGGTCAGAGAACTCAGAGAGGGGCAGGTTTCGAAAGAAACCTGGGGTCGAACCACTGGTTTGAGGAAGAATAGAAGTAAAGGGAAAATCTTGGGGGAAAGGCAAAGAGAGGGGGAAAAAATCTACCAACTACAAAAAGGCTAGACCACATCAAAATCTTAAATCAGTACCTTGCAAATGTCTGCACTAACATAATCCAATGGCAGAGAATAATGAATGCAGCCTCCTGAGTGAGGGTGAGAACAGCAGCAATGATCAGAAGATGTTTCTCTGCTATCATCTAGCTCATCTTAAAATTCAGGCAAAGCTTGAACTTTGTTTTATAATAATGTAATTAATTAAAAAATGCTCTTGTATTTTTTAGTAAAATGCCACTCTGAAAAGATGAGCATGTTGAACTTGGGATTCCTCAGACACTTGCATGCTGCCACTTATGCAGGACAGTCGAGCTCTTCTTGGGGAACTCTAAAAACATAAGAAAACAAAGACATCCTCAGGACTGCTGCCCAGATGGAGAGAGGGCAAAGGGCTCAGAACTGGAGCCTGAGGGGGGAGCTGGGCAGGTGCTTTTGGGAGGGGCAGTACAGAAACCTGAGGGAAATTAGAAGAGTTTATGACTACCTTTTCCATTCTGTATCTCGGGTGCACCTAGCCTAACGATGTGCTTACATCAGTTCATAATATAAGAACAAGATGGTCAACACGGTGGCTTCTAGCAGACGGTTGAAACCCTCAACACACTGGAGTGACTCTGCCAGTGGTGGCTTGACACCAAATGGCAAGCCAGGTGACACCAACGAGCTGTGCCAAGTACAAACATCCAGTACCAACCAGAGCAGATTTCCAGAGGAAAACATGCCCAGCTCATTCTGGAGCAAGGCCCATCATGTCCACGTTAACAACGTAACAAAATGCTCTTCATGATAGTATCTGTCTTGTTCTAGATCTGTACGCAGCGATGGGAGTGAAAAATATAAACTGAAAGATTCCATAAGCAATGTCCATGAAGTGGTCTGAGTTCACAAAATGAGACATTATTCCCAGCCGCATGTTTCACGGATGGCTTTTTGGAGACTAGAATCTGCGTTAGGCCAGGATGGGTGGATAAAATTTAAATTTGATGGGAAAGCAGGGTTTGAAACAGCGTGGACAAAAGCATGGGGATTGGGTCATTTGTGAGGAATATGCTTGGAATAACAGTTCAGTTTAACTGGCTTGTTGGGTACATGGGGCAGTAGAAAATAAGATAGAAACGCCGAGTCAGCACCTCATTACTCAGGGATGTGAAAGCCAGCCCACGAATACTATCCCTTCCCCCAGGGGCAGCTGAGCCGTCCTGATACGGCGAGGTAAAATCTATACCTCAGAAACATTCTTCTGACAGCAGCAATATTATCATTACTTATGATGTTCATAAAGTGTTTGAAGAAACAAGGGGAAAACAGTTTTATATTTATTCTGACAGTTTAAAAGGTTGCTGCCATTATGTATGAATTTTTGAAATCTGTTTTTGTTGATTGCACTGCCTAGGCCGGCTCTATACCTAACAAACTACAGAGGAACATAAAACTCAATGGAGACAGTAAATTACTTGAACCTGAAATCAAATGACAATTTCATCTGTACCTTTGCACCGCCAGTGCTTCTATTTGGTTCCATTTACCAGGAAGATGAACAACAATAATTTCAGGCAATTAATTCAGATCTTTGGCAAGGCCACAAGAGTTTTGCTGAACACACAAATGCTGTTACAGCATAAAGGATAAAAAAACATCATTTGCCATACGTCAAGTTGAGAACTCTGTGTGTGTGTGTGTGTGTGTGTGTGCATGCACCAATGTGTATGCTACTAGAGCTAGTTGTTCAGAAATTGTCCTAACCCTCAGAAATCCATCCACTGTTTCATAGACACTTTAGCAAGCTGGACTCTGATATCAGGGTAGCAGTTTCATTAGACCCTCTCTCTTCTGAAGGATCCAAGGTATAAACTTTCAGAGCCGGCAACATAATCCTTCTCATCAAATATTTGGGCGACAGGTGGAAAATTGTTCTGCCAGCTGAAGAAGACAAAATCCATTCCTTCTGGCAATTTTCTGCAATGAAAACTCCAGAAATGAATGTGCAATAACTTGTGGAAATAAATTTCAAATATTATCACACAAAAGCAGTGTGCTCCAAATCACTAACTGTAAACTAACTCCTGCTTATCTGAATTTTAAAATGTTGATTTCTCTTTGTGTTTGAATTGCCACTAAGGAAAGAAAAAATATTTTCAGACATAAAAAGCCAAGGAAATGCTAAATTCAAACAAAAGAAAGGCATGTGGAAAGCGGTATGTGGTTAGTAGCATCTCTCAGGTCAGGACGCGAGGACCAAAAGACCGTTTTCTCCCATTACTTCATTCCCAGCCACTGTGAGACTGTCCCTCCGATTAGAATGCTGTGCACAAGCCAGCCTGCAAATGTATGTCGGAGTCTGACTCTTCCTGGTTGGTTACAGCAACTTCCATCTGCTGCGAGATGCAGAGATGGATCACTCTGGCATTCGGATAATGGGTCTTTTAAAGGTTTCTCTCAAAAGCCCTCATTTGCTCACTTCCTAACTATAAGAGCTTGGCAGATGGGTATGGGATGGCATGGGGAGGCTAAAAGGGTTTGCATCCAGTTAATGACAGAGAGGACTGCACGTCAGCACTCTGGGTCTGTAGTATTGCACATAAACTGCTCAACCCTTCTTCTCTGTATAGGGCATCCACAGGTCAGCTCTAGGGGCTGCTGAGATGCCGAATGGATCCAGTTGAGGGACAGGTGGGGAGAAAGGATTCTACTCTTGAAACACCATCCTGAACCACTGAATTAAATCTACTTTCTTTGATTTGGATAATCCGTCCCCCCTTTTCACTTCTAGTTTACTTATGTGGCTTATGTTGGTAATGATAAGCAATTGATTCCAATTTATTAGTTGGAATTGTATGAAGTTCATTTGTTAAGTGTATTTTTAAAATAGTTTACTAATATTAAATCATGTAAATAAAATTACCAGTTGAATGCACTATTTAGTGTTAAAAAACAAATTATTAAATGTTCAAAGACCCATTTGACAGGTAAACTACCATTTTACATACACCATTTATTAATTCAACAATTTCTCTGATGCCATTTCTTTGTCAGGAATGCAAAATGTAACAATCTGAGGAGACAAAATCCCTTCCCTTGCCGCAGCGACATTTTTTTGGGGGGGGGGGGAGGGGGGGATAAAATGCCTGTATTGTCTAGCATGTTTTAAAATAAATAGCATGTTAGATGATGATAAAGTGCTCTAGAGAAAAACAGAAAAGGGAAGAGAGATTAGAAGAAGTACTGCATGAGAGGGAATTGCAACTTAAGACAGTGTGGTTTGAGAAGAACCCAGGAAGGCAAAGGGCAAAAGGCAAAGGAGGGAGGAAGCAACACACAGGGATACTTAGAAGAACATTTTAAGCACAAGAAATAGCAAGTGCAAAGGTCTTGAGGCAGGAGCATGTCTGTAATATGTTCCATGGTTTCAGTTACCCACCATCAATAATACCTGAAAATATTAAATGAAAAAATCCAGAAATAAACAATTCATACCTTTCAACTTGTGTACCATTCTGAGTAGCATGATGAAATCTCACCACCCTGCTTCATCAAGCCTGGATATGTCTCATGCCTGTCCAGCATCTCCACACTCTAGAAGCTCCCTACCTGGGTTATCAGATTGAAGGTTGTAGGATCTCATGGCTTGTATTCATGTCATCTATATTTTATCTCATAACAGCCCCAAAGCCATTCACATAAATTTTATGACAGTATATTGCTATACTTATTCTATTTTTTTAAAAATATATTTTATTGATTTTTTACAGAGAGGAAGGGAGAGAGAGAGTTAGAAACATTGATGAGAGAGAAACATCAATCAGCTGCCTCCTGCACACCCCCTACTGGGGATGTGCCCGCAACCAAGGTACATGCTCTTGACCGGAATCGAACCTGGGACCCTTGAGTCCGCAGGCCGATGCTCTATCCACTGAGCCAAACCGGTTAGGGCTATTCTATTTTTTATTATTAGCTGTTGTTGTTAATCTTTTATCGTGCCTAATTTATAGATTAAACTTTATCATAGATGTCTATGTATACTGTAGAAAAAAAACACAATAAAGATAGGGTTCGGTACTGTCCAGTTTCAGGCATCGATGGGGGTCTTGGACCGTATCCTCTGTAGATAAGGTGGGATTACTGTACTAGAGAAATCACAGGAAGTGTGGAGCCAGGTGTATATGTGGGGGAAGGTGGGAACGGTGCAAAGCCCAAAGAGGAGGAGAAGAGAATTTAGAAGGGAGAGGAGCCAGCACACACACTCACAGCCTTTCAGGCCCTGGAATTTGAGTTTGAGTCTGAGTGAGATGAGGGATGTTCAGAAGTTCTGGAGGGAGGAGTCCTGATCTCACCTTCTTCACATCAGCTCAGATGTTGCCTTTTCACTGAGGTCTATGCAACCAACCCTACTTAATACTGCAACCCGTGTCCCTCTTCCTTCTCGACTCCTCATGCACTGACCTGCTTACATTTTCTTTTGCCACAGTTCTTCCTTTCACCTTATAATTGTCTAGATGTTTTTTCTCACTTATAAGGCATATTGTTTACTCCCTGTCTTCTCTACTAGAATGTCAGATAAACAAAGGCAGAGACTTGTATCCAGTTTTCATACTGACCGCCTTAAGCACCGACGCATCCCTGGCACTCAGTAGGTGCTCAGTAAGGCTGTGAACTTTATAAATTGCTCTTACTGAGTCATTAAAGCAGATGTGAATGATGTTAAGAATGGCTTCAAGACAGCTCTAGAAGGCTTCTATATTTTGAATGACAAAGGGCTATTGTGTGGAAATGGGAACCAAAAACAGGAATGAGGGGTCCTTTATCCTCCAGGTAGAAGGGAAAGGGTGGAATGAGGTTGAAAGTCCTCACACCTTGAATGAGTTGCTGTGAGAAGGAAACAAAATAATTTGCCAGTATTTCTCTTAAAAAATTCATTCCCCTCCAAATTCAAGAAATCGTTCTTGGTCAGTTATAAAAATCCTACCTAATAATCTGCAAGAGAAAAAAATGTAATTGAAACTCTTTTTAGTAAATCTAATTCATTTTCTTGTAGAAAATGGTAAAAGTTTCTAAGAACCAACAAGAATGCAGCCAGGTAAGTAATGGAAGTGACTGCAGGCCTGATTGCTCTTTTAGTGTCTACATATGTGGAGAGACAGGTGCCCTTCCCTTATTCATTATTTCTATATAAGAATGTGTCTTTGAGTAATGATCCTCAGAATGCATAGTTAATTGAGGTATAGTACAACACAATTACACTGAAACCTGGTTTCAAATTTAATCATTTAATAGACATATACATTAAGTATCCTTAATTTATACCCTAATTAGAAATTGTGATACTTTATAATGATACATTTCTATATTCTCAATAAAAGCAGAGCTTGCCAAGCAAATAAATGTAAATAAGACTGTGGGAAGAGAAGTCTGGTGAAGCTAGTTCAAAGACTTGTTTTTCAAGGATTTCAGAAATCTCCATTCTACAGAGAGTCTAATTTCTCCATTTGGTAATCTACTCAGATAACTCAACTTTACTTCCATGACTATCTATATAATAAAAGCCTAAGCAACTGTTACAGCAGAACAACCAGAACGACCGGTCGCTATGATGCACACTGACCACCGGGGGAAGATGCTCAATGCAGGAGCTGCCTCCTGGTTGTCAGTGCGCTCCCACAGTGGGAGCACCGCTCAGCCAGAAGCTGGGCTCACAGCTAGTGAGCACAGGGGTGGTGGCGGAAGCCTCTCCCGCCTCCGCGGTAGTGCTAAGGATCAGTGAGCCTAGCAGTAAGGAGCAATGTGCAGGCGGGTCGTAAGGAGCGAGGGGTCCCAGATTGCAAGAGGGTGCAGGCCAGGCTGAGGGATCCCGCCTCCAGTGCACTAATTTTGTGCACCAGGCCTCTAGTATAAAATAAAAAAAGTTATAAAATTGTATTTTTTTAAATTTATGGTTTAGATTTTTTAATATGTTTTACCATAGTACAACCTCCATTAGTTGATATTCTATGGGCATGAGGTATTTTAGGTGGGTGTGTTTTCTGGTTAAAATTATAGTATTACGCCCTAACCGGTTTGGCTCAGTGGATAGAGCGTCGGCCTGCGGACTGAAGGGTACCAGGTTTGATTCTGGTCAAGGGCATGTACCTTGGTTGCAGGCACATCCCCGGTAAGGAGTGTGCAGGAGGCAGCTGATCAATGTTTCTCTCTCATCGATGTTTCTAACTCTCTATCCCTCTCCCTTCTTCTCTGTAAAAAAAAATCAATAAAATATAAAAAAAATATATATATATAGTATCACAGAGATGGAATGAAATTTAAATATAAACTCAACTCAACATCCTTTATATTTTGACCTCCTATCTATATATTACCCATTTTCAGAAGCACATCTGATAGTGAGGCAATCTTGCCTCTCAAGGCTGTCTCTTGCTCTTTTTAATAATCAGATGCTTAGAAGGTTCTGGCAATGGTTAAGTACATTGGGCTACTATGGTACATTACTCATGTATTTGTGGTGATGCTAGTATAAACAAACCCACTGTATCGTCAGTCATATACAATTACAATAGGAGGCTACATCACCTAGGTTTGTGCAAGTTCACGCAATGAGAAAATCAGCTAACGATGAATTCCTCATAATGTATTCTCATTGTTAAGTGGCTCGTGACTGTACTCACATGTTTATGGTGATATTGGTGTAAACAAACTTACTGCACTGCCAGTCAGAGAAGAGTATAGCACATATAATTATGTACAGTAAAAAAAAGTTAATAATAAACAACTCTCTTACTGGTTTATGTATTTATTATGCCATACTTTTTATCATGATGTTAGAGTATACTCTACTTACAAAAATAAAGTTTGCTATAAGCAAGTATGCCATGTTACGCTGGCAGAAGCCTCATATACCTCAAGTTTACTGTGTCTCTAGATTGTATCATTTTCTCTGTGATTGATTTAATTTCAGGTTATATTGTACAGTAACATGCAGTACAGGCTTGCAGGCTAAGAGCAATATGCTATACCAAAATATGTAGTCGACTATACCATCTAGGTTTGTGTAAGTGCACTCTATAATGTTCTCACAACTATAGAATCACCTAACAACACATTTCTCAGAACGAATCTCCATCATTAAGCAGTGCTTGACTGTACCAGACTTCATTTCAGTAATTTCTTGTTTCAGGATTTTGCATAAGTTCATGGAGGTAGGTAGCAGGAAAGATCAGAGTTCAGTGAAGAGGTGCTGCTCTCGTATCGACCATCAGGCATAATGGAGAAATCACTTTTGAGAGAAAAGACCCCAAGAGCTTGGTTTCCTCAGAGCTGTGAATTCTCTTACACATGCAGGAAGACCAAGAAATGATTAATTGAGGTCTTGTTGGTTGGGTTCATTAATGGAGGCTCTACTATATAATTGGCCTTTTCCTCAATTAGTCCAAATTAGTAAATTTTACTGTACATTTGTCCTTGTCAAGAATGAATTAATAATTTAAGTGTGACATTAAATAAATACCAGACATGGATTTATGTGTATCATCTTTAGTATCTTTAGTACATATCAATTTTCCTGTCAAGTTCTTGATAGTGTTCAGCGTCACTAGCCTCTGCTGGAACAAGCTGTCCTGTTCCCAATCCTCCTGCCACAATGTTCCCTCCAAGGACCTAATCAGCACTCTCAGACTCCAAAATAGATACGTGTTCTACCTGAAGTAAACAGGTCATCAAGAGGAACTTTTAAAAATATATATTTTTATAGATTTCAGAGAGGAAGGGGGAAAGAGAAAGAGAGAGAGAGAGAGAAACACCAGTGCTAAGAGAGAATCATTGATCGGCTGCCTCCTACATGCCCCCTACTGGGAAGCCAACCGTGACCTCCTGGGTCATAGGTCGAGGCTCAATGACTAAGCCACACTGGCTGGACCATCAAGGGGAGCTTTCAATGGAACCTGTGTAAACCACCTAGGAAGAAATGTGCAAAACTCAGCCTTATAACAACAAGGGATTTGCTTCTGATTTATAGAGAGCTGGGCCAGCTGTCTGTATCCAAGACTACAGATGAGGCTATGGTGGTGGTGAATCACCTGTTTCTTGTGTTTGGGGCAACCTTCTGGGGCAGAGGTTAGAAGAGGTTATTTGCCACAACCTTGACCATGAAGCTTTATTTTTCCCCAAACAAGTCACACCTAGGAGGTGAGGACTGGTCACAGGTGTGAAAACATACAAACACTCAATGAGTGATGCCTATTTCTATATAGTTACTGCTGAGAAAGACTGGGGGAAGTATTTAGTGGGAGGGAAGACTACAAAAGAAGTGCAGTGTGTGGCATATCCCAGAGTCTGCAAAAGGCATGCTTCCCTCACTTAACTTTTTTTTCTATTCCCCAAGAAAGTCAGATAAGCTAAGATCTTTACATGGGATCTAAATTGGCCTTGGGATCCCTTCCTGGCTACATGGCTCTAGCAATCTGTACCCTTTCCTGGACCTCCCTTCTCACTTCTTGGCCCTCGTGCATCTCCCTGTATCCCATGCAGGGCTGAAGCCAGGCCTCTTGCCCTTATTCTCATTAACTTGATAATAAATGTATTTGTCTTGATTGATCCATATGAAATGAAGTTTGTATTCTTCCTGTGGATTCTAATACTCTCTCCTGGCCCACACTCCACCATGTACTATTTCCCTGTGCCCACACAATTTCTGAGTATAGACATTTATCCTATGACACAGCTGAAAATACGGGGAAAGAGTGTGTGTCAGCTGCCAGGCACACCTGAATGAGCACCACTTCAGTCCCCAAGCCTCCCAGACCTCCATGTCCTCCTTATCTAGTACCATGCAGTTTATAATATCTACTTTGAGGAGTGGTAGCAAGAATCAAAGGAAACAAGTAACTTAATTTTGCATTTTCATTAGACATTTATTATTACCATGAATAAATTCAAATGATTATTTTTAAAATTTTGAAAACATGCTTGCTTAATCAAACCTGAGGCATACACACTGCTCAATTTCATTTTCTGAAGATGACAGATTTCTGCCAAATACCTCCAGTTCGTTTCTAGTCTGCCAATGAAACCATACATCTATATTTTCCAATGCTCTCCCTTGCAGCTCTGCCTAAGCTCATCACTAGGATGTGTAATTAAGAGCTTAGTACTCCACTGGCATTCCAAAAGGCACAGCCCCTACCTCCATGCCACCTGGCCATGTAGCAGAATTTGTTTCCTGCCATTTCCCTACCTTAAATCCTCTTTGTGAGAAGGAAGTTGGGAGAGATGTGAAGCCAGTGTCTACTTCTCAGTGGTACTTCAAAAAATGCGCAGTTTGGCTTTTTTGGAGGGCTCACTGTTGACTTGCCTGTTTAGTAATTACATGATTAGACTCAATGCAGTAGCTTGGTGCTAACCATCTCTGTCTCTAATGTTCATTGGTCTCTAAGAGAAACACAATCTTTCTCATTAGAAAATTCCCCATGCTCTCTGATAAAGTCAAAATGTCAGGCCCTCGGCAGATGAGGATAATTTAAAAAATTGAAATGATCTAGACTTAGGTCAGAGTGCTCCCTTTTCTTCCCAGCTGCCTCTGAAAAATGACCATTAACTTTAAAAAGAACAAATAAAAGACCCTCCAAAGTCACTGTATTAAAATGCACTGAAGTCCAAAGAGTGAGATAACACATTAAGGTGCCAGGAAGTTCTCAGGTAAGAGTTTTGAACTTTCAAAGCATCTCCATCCCCCCATGTGTTAGCCAATTTTTAGAATGGCACTGGGAGTTGCCATTATTAAACTCATTTTACTGAGGAAGAAGATTGAAGACCCACATTTGCTATCAGGTCAAGTGTTGTTCATTATACCAGAGCCCTCACAACCTGCTCAGTTCCCAAAGCAAGGTTTCTATGTGTTTCCTTCCTCCTCCTCTTTTCTCAAGAACAGACACTCATGACAATTTCTCCATCTGCCAGACTGCACTGTCCTTGTCCTCCAGCACCTCCTCCAGAAAGCCAAGTTTAATCAGAGTTGAAGGCAGACTGCCTCTACTGGCACCAAGAACCATGGCATTGCACTCACAGGATGGGCCTGTCAACAGGGACTGATGAGGAGGAAAGCGCTGATGGAGATGTGCCCAAAAGACACCCCTGTAAAAACATCTTCAAAGGGGATGGAAGAATTTGTCAAACATGATTCTGAAAAGCCAGGACACCATTAAATAAATCAGTCAAAGCAACATGGCCCATCTCATTTCCTCCTGAAGGTGGACAGCCCTTGTCCAACAGCCCTGACCCACAGTCAAGCCTGCCCCACTCAGGATTCACAGGGCCTTTCCATCTCACACTGCTTAGATGTCTACAGAGTCACCGCCCCTGCTGGATCAAGTGGTCCTGTTCTGAATCCCCCTCCCACAATATTCCATTCAAGGACTTAATCAGTGCTCTCACACTCCTAAATGGATGTGTGTCCTCCCTGAAGCAAACAGCTCTATGAATTATGTGATAAGTTACAATCTTTGAATTATGAGTTTTAGAGTCAAACACTTCAATTCAAAAACTGGCTCATTTTCTAACTGTGTAGCTTTTGGCAAACTATTCAAATCTTTGAACTTCAGATCCTTTGTCTCTGATACTGAATGATTATACCCATCTCTCTCGTGGGTTCTTACCAACATCTTCCTCCTTTTGAAGAGAAACCCTCTCTATACTCTTTTTTACAAAGCCCTGCAATTTCTTAGCCCATCAGGATAATCCCAACTCTATTTCCCTTACCAGTAAAAGGCAGAGGAAACCATTTTGACCATTACAATGTGAATGACGGTATGTTAGGGATATTGGGACTTAAAAAGATACACCCAAGAAGAAGAGACCTTTGTTCTCCTGGAAACTGGTGTGTCTGGATGTGATGGCTGGAGCTATCTTGTTACGACGAGTGGAGCCAGCCTGAGTACACATTCAACTCACTGAGGATTACAGAGTTCAAAAGTACCTGGTTTTCTGAGATCCTCAATGAACTGCTGAATTAATAACTTACGTTGCATAACATAATAAATAGCCTTCTAACTTAGATCATCTGAGTCAGGGCTTTTTTCCTACCACCTGAAGCTTGATGACAACATGGTAAATGAATATAATGACAGTCTTTAACATGAAGAAATTTCTCAAAGTCAATATTATTTGAAACATTTCAGTATATTAACTTCATTATCAAACCAATGCTCTGAGGCTGTTAGGAAACAGCATAAGGAGTCTGAGTAACCTGCTGCATTCACTCAGCAGGCAGCAGCAAGATGGGCATTTGAGCATGGGCAGTCTGGTCAAGGGCCAACCACTGTGCAAAATCTCCTTCCTTCCTTACACACACTATCTGCTATGGGAGTAGTAGGCTTAGCTTTAAAAAGCTAAAGCCATATAGAGTCCCTAATGCAAAGTAGGAACAACTGAAATATGCTGGTAGGTTTGCAATCATGATGACGTGTCCCATTGCTTCCTACAGTATCAGGCATCTCCTTGCTCACCGTGAAACCTTCGAGTGGTATCCTGGTGGCCTAAACCCCTATCACAGATGTGGTCTCAAATTATTCTCTCTTATACCTGATTCTCAATGCTAGCTTTTCTTCCTCTGCTTTAGGCTACTTAGACCCTCAAGGTATTTTTTGAACAACTCATTCAGTTTCTTCAAGCTGGCCTACCAGAGCAGCTTTTGTCCTTTCAAATGTACTAGGATCCAGTTTCTTTTCCTTGTCTCATAAATAATCCCATGACTTTCTGACATCATTATCCACTGTTCCCAAGTAATTTGGTCCAGAACATCCTGAAGGAGTCCACATGATTTTATCTTTGTAAAGTCTATAACAATAGCTCCTTTATCATGTAGGCGTCTACAGGAGTCCGACTTAGCTGTTCTGCCATTTGCAGAGGGAACTGGAGGATGGAAACAGGGAGCTGCGTGGTGAGAGGGGAGTTGGACTCTGTTTTACTGTGAGGGAAGAAAAGCCATCATAGAACCACCTTTACCAGATGAGGGCTTTATTAGAATTCTGATTCTGAAGCCTATACCAGAGTCAATTCATCAAAATTTTAGAGACAGGGCTCAGGAAGATGCAGTTTAAACCTTTCCCCAGGTGATTCTAATGCATGCTCAAATCTGGGACTTTCTATCATAATGGCCAGAAAGAACAAAGGAGCCAACAGAGTAGATAGGGGGTTTGAGTGGTAAAACTGCCTTCTCCTCCTTCTCCTCTCTTCCTGTGTTCTCTTACAATGTCACAGTCCACTTGGGGGCCTCTCCACAATTCACAAGAAGATCAGGTTTACAGTGACTACAGGTTTACTGAGACTACAGTAGTCCTTCCCTACTGGCAGAGGATGCATTCCAAGACCCTGAGGGGATGCCTGAAATCATGGACAGTGGAGAATAGTACCTAACCATATATAATGTTTTTCCCCCCTATACAAACTATACTTTATAGTTTCTCTATGGCATATCTAAATTGTCAGCATCACTACTGTTGAGCTTTCAGGCCATTATTAAGCAAAACAAGGGTTACTTGAACACAAGCACTGAGAAATCACCGCAGTTGATCTGATACCCAAGAAGGGTACTCAGTGACTAATTGGTAGGTAGCACATACAGGGTGCAAACACTGGACAAAGGGATGATTCACCTTCTGTGGGGATGGAGCAGGATGCCCCAAGATTTCATCATGCTACTCAGAATGGCAAGTTATTTAAAATTTATTTCTGGGATTTTCCATTTAATATTTATTGACCACAGTTGACAGCAGGTAACTGAAAGCACAGATAAGGGAGACCTAATGTATATCTAATACTTCTTGGTATCCCCCAAATGGCTTGAAAGCTAATAATTAACACTTATAGAGCAATGCCTATGCACTTAGGTGTATGAACTCTTTTAACCACCCTTACAATGCCATGTAACTGTTACTTTTCTATACTACTAAGGTCAAAGCAAGAAGGTTAAAATCACTAAGGTTGCACAGCTGATCACAACTGATTCAAGCTCTGAGCCAGAATCTGGTTCCAGAGTTGGTGCTCTTTAACAAAGGTCCATAAAACAGAACTAAGTGAAAACTTATGTGAAGGACTAAGTGATTGTTGCTTCATTCCAACCAGAAAGTTCTCTGTGAACTTTATCTCATACCCGCCCCCCAACCCCGCACCTGGGATACTCTCACATCTTCATTACCTTTCTGCCTGCCTGTTACCCATCCTTCAAGGCCTATAGCTAATTAAGGTCAGCCAAACATGGCAATCATTACATGGGTTAAAATCATAGAAGACATTTCCTAGTTTATAGGTTTGTTTCAGGACATTTATATCATATGTGTTAAATGCTAAGCCCTGTACTGGGCACAGAGGTAGCCTGCATAACAGATAGCTATATTTAATGTTCTTTTCACTGTCCCAGTCTCTTTCTTGAAATGTTAAGATAGCATCAGACACAAGAGACACATTTTATACCTACTCTTCCATAATGATGATTCAGAGGGAGGAACACTAGGAGTAGGAGTGGGAATTAAAATTCTAACTCCCTTCCTATTAAGAAAACTTCCAATACATTTTTAAGCATTCTAATTAACAGAAACTTATGCTACCCATTAGTCTTAATTTCTCCATAAGGGAATGCAGCTATAACAGAAAGTAAAATATACATGTTGAGCTCAAATACTCTCTGACACCTTCCCACTATGTGATCTCAGACAAGACATTTTACCCAAGTGCGAATTTGGTGCCAGTTGGATGTCTGTTTGAGCCCTTGCTTTGCTGTGTGAATTGGGCAATGCTGCAAGTCACATGGGGATCTTATTAAAATACAGGTTCTAGCTAAGTCATTCAGGATGAAAAACATGACTCTTTTCCCCCTAAAAATTCCCAGGGGATATGACTGATGCCCTTGGCCCACAAACCACACTTTGAGAAGCACAGTTTCCCTGTCTGGTTAAAGAAAATAAAGGTAGCAGTATCTGTGTGATAGAGTTTAGTGAGGTTTAAATGAGAGAATCCATATAAAGCACTTAGTGTACAGCCTTAGAAAGCAACAGGGTGCGCTTGTAAATATGCTATGCAAAAGGCTGCTTATTAAATACTAGAGACCCAGTGCACAGATTCATGCACCAGTGGGGTCCCTCGGCCTGGCCTATGGGATCGCACTGAAACCAGCTCTTCGACATCCCCCGAGGGGTCCTGGATTGTGAGAGGGCACAAGCCAGACTGAGGGACCCCACCAGTGCACAATCAGGGCTGGGTAGGGACGTCAGAGGTTGGCCTGCCAGGGAGGGACTACGGGAGGGCTCCAGGGAGTGTCCAGCCCATCTCTCTCAGTCCTGATCGGCTAGACCCCAACAGCAAGTTCACCTACCGGTTGGAGCGCCTGCCCCCTGGTGGTCAGTGCACGTCATAGTGACTGGCCAACTGTCTGCTCCCTGGTGGTCAGTGCACATCATAGCGACTGGTCAACTGGTTGACTATCTGCCCCCTGGTGGTCAGCGCATGTCATAGCAAGCAGTTGAGTGGCCTTAGCAAATCACGCTTTGATTGGTTGAATGGACAACCGGACAACCAGACACTTAGCATATTAGGCTTTTATTACATAGGATTAGGAGGACTGAGTGCGGATTTCACTTCCATCTGGGTGATAGGACAGCCCTAAAATTTGATCTTGATCACACACAGGTATAAAAACACTGCTTAGACATAAATAGTACCTATTCTTTGTACTGAGAAGGACTTTGGCTTGTAGGAAGGATAGTTAAGTCCTCACTTAATGTCAACAGATAGCAACGTATAACAAATCCTGTTTTACCAGAGGCTAATGATATAAACAAGAGTTAAGTTACTAGGGAATCTCATCAATGTTATAACAGAATTATGTTGAAGGAAATAACTTATTTAAGGACCCCCTGTATGTATCTCTCATCTCTAAATTTCCCACACCCTGGGACTCTATTGATACAGTTCTCTGAGTGCATTATGTATGATATACCATGATGTCCTTACCTCAGTGAGATTCTGCAGAAATTAAGAAGGGGCAACTTCCCATAAATTGTGTTTATAATTGGCTATGGGAGACTAACATATTTATTTCAAACAGGATTAATAGGCTCATGAGACACTGGTAGCAGCAGTCTCTCTTATCTGTTGAAAACAATGCCTCATCCTATTGCAATCTCCTTTGTATTTTAAGCCTGTATTTTATTAACATAAATATATATACATATATATTCACAAAACATTCACATTTTAAATATTAAGTAGATCGCAAGCTTTGCAAATAATCATGCCTCCCACATTTATTTAATGCTCAGGTTAAGAATGGAAACCACATTCAACAAACAGGAATCGTTCCTCAAACACACACAAACTTCTAGTGAGTGAATAGATCAAACGAAGCGCAAGATAGTATTTGCTCACAGGCACAATGCCCAAGCAGGAAGTCTGTAAGGTGGCTGGGAATTCTGTATTCATCAAGTACATTCTAATGGTGATAAGAATGGGGTAATTTAATCCAAATCGTTTATTTCAATTATTTCAATTCTGAATGAGAAGAGATGTGATTTTAAACATCTTTCCTTTCTACCTTTGTGTCTTTTGCTTTTATTTTTTTATTTTTTTAAGATGCATACTACCCAGGACTAGAGAGGATCCCTGACATGTTTGTTTTACTGCATGTCTGCTGCCCTTGCACAAATTCTTCAAAAACCAGGATAGACACCATTAAGCTTTGGCTCTGGGACACATGAGAGATGGTCTCCCATGAGGAGCTCCTTTTCTCTCCTGCACAGCACTCCACTGCCTCTGCCCAGCGCCTTGGTCCACTGTGACCTGCACAGGGGAGCCCTTCCTCAGGACCCCTTCCACAGGAGCATAAAAGAAAGCAGCCATCACCACAAAAGCAACACCTAAGGGACAAACATGCTCTAAGTGAGCCACAGAGAGCTCTTCTGCCTTTAACCTTGGCCTGACAGCTCCTGGAAGTGATGGAGTTCTTTAGAGAATTTACTTCTGACACTAAGCCTCTCTATACAGATGGACTTATTTTGACTGCTTTAGCAATCACATTTATTAAAAATTTATCTTTATTGTTGAAAGTATTATGAAGTTTTTTTTTTTTAGTTTTATTTTTAACTAATATAATTTTTAACATCGTACTTATCAGGGATCCTTACCCCTCAGTGTAGACAATCTCTGGTGAATTTGATAATCATCAGAGCTGATCACTTGCTTTAACTCATTCATTCATAAGAACACATTCAACCAACCATCCATCCTTTTTGGAACAGCCATGGAATGGAAAACTTTGTTGTAAGCCGGAACATAACAAACAGCCCTCAAGATGCCCATGGCCACCCTAACCAGTTTGGCTCAGTGCATAGAGCGTTGGCCTGAGGACTGGAAGGTCCCAGGTTCGATTCCGGTCAAGGGCATGTACCTTGGTTGCATGCACATCCCCAGTAGGAGGTGTGTAGGAGGCAGCTGATCGATGTTTCTCTCTCATCGATGTTTCTAACTCTCTATCCCTCTCCCTTCCTCTCTGTAAAAAATCAATGAAATATATTTTTTAAAAAAAGATGCCCATGGCCTAGTCCACAAAGGGGAAACAAGCTTGGTGAATCTGATTGGATGTATAGTTTAATGGGAAGTTCAGAAAAGAGATGTCAAGGGCAGCTTCACAGAGGATGAAATATTTAAGTCATTGGTTAATGAGCATACACCTTGACTAGAAACATAAGAGTTTAATAGAAGTATTTTTCATCTTATAAGTCTAATATTGTCAGTAAAAGAGGTAAAGACAAATCTTCTTGAAAGTAAGCAATAGAATACATGGCCTAAGGCCATTCAAACATGAAATCAATTATTTAAAATAAAAGATGATGGTACTAACTTGTTTTTGTTGCTGTTCAATGCTGTCTCGGGTTTGCGTGGTGCAAGATAACTTTTATTCATTGCCAGTTTGATATTTTCACTTGCACAAAATTCAATTAGATTATAGATGTTTTGTGTTTCAGCATTAACATTATTTATTTGGTGGCAAGATTTGTCATTTTGGTCAGTTATGATGAAAAAATGTCCATGAGGGGGAACTAATCAACAGGAAGGCTAATACTAAATCTTCCAAAAAGTTGACTAAGCCAAGTTTCCTTCTAAGTGCAATTATTGACTTAAGGTAGGTGCTTATCAGGTGTCTGGTCCGAACTGTTTGCTAAAGTAATGCATGGACTTGCAAACTGGCAGGAGGACAGTAATAAATGAAACTGAATCCTGCACTTGTCACAATTGCACCTGTGTTGTGCTATTGATTCTTAGCTAGAAAAACTTTTCATTTACTGAAGCTATTGGTCTGATCCAGTGGTCGGCAAACCGCGGCTCGCGAGCCACATGCGCCTCGTGAGCTGCGGTTTGCCGCTCTGTTGACTAATGAGTTTGCCGACCACTGTCATATACTACCCTTTACCTCTTTGCATATAATATGCCACAACTGCCTAATCCTCACAGCTTCCAACTACATGGTAACATTTAGTCTAGTCCAGTGGTCGGCAAACGCATTAGTCAACAGAGCGGCAAACCGCTGGTCTAATCCAATCCCCAACTTCTATCCTCAACTTTATTTGCAGATCAATTGTCATGATTACAGTTCGGGTATTTGAAGGAGCCAACTGCTGATTTAAATGTGAGAGGTGCTTACAGTGGTATTATTCACATCCTGCTTCTTTAGTTTCTGTTTCCAAGCAAGGAAGTTTCAAAAAATTGCTGAACACTCTGAAACAAGTGTTGGGGAGGAAGACCTACCCAGGGAAATAAGAGCATAGGAATGAAAGTAATGAAAGAATAGGTAAGTTCTAAATAACTAAAATTTTTGTCAACTACGGTATGAGTTCACATTTCCTTTAGTGATTTTGACTTTTGAGCTAATGAAGCTAGGTTTGCAAATCCTCTATACACATCCAACCATGGCTCCATGGTCATACCTAATGACTAAATCCAGTCAACCTCCTTTAGTGGAACTGGCCAGCCATCAACACCCAGGCTGTCAACAGGGCTAAAACAACACAAGTCCTAAAACCAAACATAAATCTACTCACATCTCCACCCAGCCCTGCATTTTCTTCCTGGTCTACTGGAGGGTGTACATCTTCCTATTCCTACAAGTATGCAATGATCCTATTTCTCCTGCTTTCCCAGGATGCTCACCTATCATGTTTGCCTTACTTTCCTCTATATAGCTTTCCAGTTTCCCTGACTAATCCTTCTAGTCAATATTGGGCTGTTCTAAAACTCTATTATGTATCAAAAAGATTATTCGGATTATATTCCACTCTTCTTCACAAAATGGTAGCCTACACTCATTACTCCTTGTAATCTAATATTTAACCTACTTAATCTAGAATCATTCAACCAATACAGTTTCCACAAACATCACTGATGGCTTTAATGGCAAGAATTTCAATAAAAAGTTTAAGTAACCAACTTAATTTACACATATAATGACACATTTAACCACTTCCTTATTCTTGAAATGTTGTCACTGACTTTGCTCATTTTCCCTCTTATCTCAAGGGATATATCTTCTTGGTTTCCTTCAAATCCATGCTCTAGTCAACCATTAAAATGTCAGAATACTCCAAGGTCTAGTCCTAAGCCATCTTTTTTCTTTTTATCCAGGCTCAGAGCTTTAATTACCACCTGTAGATTGGATAGTTCCATTAGATGTCTAAAAGGAACACAGACTGTAGTCTTTAATATATATGAAATGTCCAGAAATGGAAAATTACAGACATCTAAAGTAAAGTAGCTGTTGCCTAGGGCCAAAGGTTGGAATGGGGAGTAACTAAAAAGGAGGAAGTTTCTTTCTATGGTAATGGAAGTATTTTAAAATTAGATGATGATGTGGCAATGCAGCTCTAAAAATATAGTAAAAATTATTGATGCAAATTACCCTATATAATAAAAGCCTAACATGCTAAGTGTCTGGTCGGCCGGTCAGCTGTTCAACCAATCAAATCGTAATATGCTAGGTTGCTCAACCGCTCACTATGATGTGCACTGGTCACCAGGGGGCAGACACTCCTACCGGTAGGTGAGCTTGCTGGGGTCCGGCCGATCAGGACTGAGTGAAATGGGCCAGATACGCCCTGGAGCCCTCCTGCGGTCCCTCCTCAGCTGGCCAACCTCCCGCATCCCTCCCCAGCCCCAATCGTGCACTGGTGGGGTCCCTCTGCCTGGCCTGCACCCTCTTGCAATCCGGAACCTCTTGGGGGATGTCGGAGAGCTGGTTTCAGCACGATCCCACAGGCCAGGCTGAGGCACCCCACTGGTGCATGAATTCATGCACAGGGCCTCTAGTATCTTAATAAGACTTAAACAATTACACAGATAGAGGTCATGTTTGATTCTCACCCATTTCTCTCACCTCCATTTGCAATCTATTCCTAAGTTCCACCAATTAGACTATGAAAATATTTCATCACTCAGTCATTTCTATCATGTTCTACTTTAAGTTAGCATCTTCTTTTCCCTGATTACTGAAATAGCTTTTTCACTAGTGTCTCCTATCAGTTCTGGTACCCACAACAAACGGTTCTCCACACTTCAGCCAGAAAGATTTTTTTTCTGCTTAAAAACCCTTTATTGGTTTCCAAAAGCCCTTTGATAAAGACCGTATTCCTTAAATTGACCTAAACAACCCAAAGTGAAGGCCATTGACTCCTCTCCAGTCCCTCTCACCCCAGCCTTCCCCTTCCCCCACCTCTGCTGGGTCAGCCACATGTTTCTGTCTGCAATGCTCTTCCACCCATCTGTGCTTGATTCTACTCCCCTTTGGGTAGCAGCCAAACTTGAGGGTAATTACCCTGATCCCTAGGTCTAAGTCAACCCCCTTGGCTATTGTCCTCATAGAAACACAATTCCTGTCTTCAAGAAAGCTACCTCTAGCTTGTAAACATTCACCACTGTAATAATTTGGGTTAATGTCTGCCCCTCCCCACCTCCCAATTAAGTTGCATGAGAGCAGAGGGTACAAATGCTTTTGCCCTTTTTTTCACATAGTATCTTCAGCACTTAGACTAGTGCCTGCCTGTAAATGATTATTCAAGGAATAACTTCTCTGCCAGGAATAGCTAATAGCAACCCCTTTCATTAATGAATATAAAATCCCTTTCCTTATGGGAGATTCAAAGGATATTGCAGCTATCATGTATTATTTCCATGACATTTTCATATATACACACTCATGACCCTTAATACACCTGTGAAATAATCTAGTTTTCTGATCTCCATTGAACCCAGGTAAACTGAGGGCTGAAATGAACTTGTTAGCTGGTCTCTGAGAAGCCCAGAAAAGAGCAGCCCGAATGGAAACATGGTGAAGCATCAGCTCCAGTAAAACCAGGTGCAAATTACTTTAAAGATTTGCTCCTATTTCATAGAGCCTCTACCAGCCAAATGGAAATATTCACATTCTTCCAAAATTCTGTTAGGAAAATATGTTTTGACATCCTTTCCTTATCTCTGCATACACTGACTTTTCCCAGTACTTCTATTCCGAGGTATGACAGCACCTATGGCAACTCCAGGTTCCTCAGCCTCTTTTCCTGTGATTAAAAATAAGCTTCCAGCCATCACTTGGCAATAAGGTTAGCTGTCAAGCATCTAGTCCCAACTCAGTCATTCCTTTTTATGCCCTGGGCAGAACCTTGAGCCTCACTGGCACCCATCCCCACAGCACCACCCCCTAATCCAAACTCAGAAAAAGGAATTGGAAATACTAGGTAGAAAAAGTAGCAAATCTATGTTTCTAAGATTATTCTACCAGAGGCCTTTAAAATAGTTTTTTTTAAAGAATAAGATTAAAACAGGGCAAAGGAAAGCCCCTTTTATAAAATAGAATTAAAATAACTTGAAAGATGAAGAACTAAAATCACAAAAAATTGATAACAGACATATTTTGATGTAGATGGGCACAATGTTATAATTTGTCAGAATTATTCTGGACAATTGCATCTGAATAAATATTTCAAACACTGGACTCAACTTATGCAAAGCAACTGCTTTAAAAATTAGAATTCTGCCAGTGTGTACAAATGGTTTGAATAGCAAATAGGTGAATGGAGAGTATGCTTTTCATCACAGTGACTATCTGCAATTCTTAGGAAATCAATTCTTTCTAGAGATTATAGATTTCCTATCTGTAAAATGAACATAATAACACTTGGCTTTCTCATAGGATTTGTTGAAGAGTAACAAAAATATTGTAGCATAAGGAAAGGTTCTAGAAATTTAGGAAAGATATTATAATACTACTAGAGGCCTAGTGCACGAAATTCATGCATGGGGGGGGGTTGTCCCTCAGCCCAGCCTGCACCCTCTCCAATCTGGGACCACTCGAGGGATGTCCGACTGCCCGTTTAGGCCCAATCCTACTTGGATCGGGCCTAAACGGGCAGTCAGACATCCCTCTCACAATACAGGACTGCTGGCTCCCAACTTCTCGCCTGCCTGCCTTCCTGATTGCCCCTAACCACTTCTGCCTGCCAGCCTGATCACCCCTAACTACTCCCCTGACAGCCTGATTGATGCCTAACTGCTCCCCTGCCAGCCTGTTTGCCCCGAACTGCCCTCCCCTGCAGGCCTGGTCGCCCCTAACTGCCCTCCCCTTCAGGCCTGGTACCGCCCAACTGCTCTCCCCTGCAGGCCTGGGTACCCCCCAACTGCCCTTCCCTGCAGGCCTGGTCACCTCCAACTTCCCTCCTCTGCCAGTCTAGTCACCCCTAACTGCCCTCCCCTGCAGGCTTGATCGCCCCCACCTGCCCTCCCTTGCAGGCCTGGTCCCTCCCAACTGCCCTCCCTGCTGGCCTGATTGCCCACAACTACCCTCTCTTGCAGACCTGGTCCCTCCCAACTGCCCTCCCTGCAGGCCTGGTCCCTCCCCACTGCCCTTCCCTGCTGGCCATCTTGTGGTGGCCATCTTGTGTCCATATGGGGGGCAGCCATCTTTGACCACATGGGGGCAGCCATCTTGTGTGTTGGAGTGATGGTCAATTTGCATATTACCCTTTTATTAGATAGGATAGAGGCCTGGTGCACGGGTGGAGGCCAGCTAGTTTGCCCTGAAGGGTGTCCCGGATCAGGGTGGGGGTTCCCTTGGGGCATGGGGTGGCCTGGGCGAGGGGCCTGTGGTGGTTTGCAGGCCATCCATGCCCCCCGGCGAACCAAGAGGAGGCCCTGGGATCTGGGATTTATTTATCTCCTATAATTGAAACTTTGTAGCCTTGAGTGGAGGAGGCCAAGGCAGGCCAGGGCTGCGTAAGCTTGGCTTCCTCCATCGCTGGGGGCAACTCAAGCCTCCTGCTCTATCCAGCTCTGTGGCTGCCGCCATTTTTGTTAGGATTTATTTATCTTCTATAATTGAAACTTTGTAACCTTGAGTGCAGGCCTGGGCCAGCCAGGGTGTGCAGAAAGCATGGCTTCCTCCATTGCCAGGGAAACCCAAGCCTCCTGCTCACTCCATGGCTGCAGCCATCTTGGTTGGGTTAATTTGCATACTTGCTCCTGATTGGCTGGCAGGCGTGGCTTGTGGGTGTAGTGAAGTGATGGTTAATTTGCATATTACTCTTTTATGAGATAGGATACTCCCTTCATTAGGGCAAATAATCCAATTATGTATAAAAGTTCATTATCATGCAAAATAGTGTTTGAGATTAACAGCATGCTTAACCCATTATTTAATTTTCTTTAGAAACTTTTTGAACTAAACTCTTAGGAATTGCTCTGAAGAGATGCCAACAATTTAATTAGACACTTTGTTACTGGAAAACACATAATGTTATATTTAACTTTATTACTAAATGCCAATAATCTCATGGAGGAGATAGCTTATATATTTGCTTAGAGTTCAGGAGAGAAAAGGCCAACTAAACAGAATCTGCAAACATGTGGAACAGACAAGCAAGATGGGAAGATGAAAAAGGTCATTTTGAGAATTCGACTCTTCAGGCAGCATTCATTTTATTAAAGGGATCCATCGACTAGTAAATTTTACCTAAATTGTCTCTCACAGTAATCAAACGGTAGTTACTTGAAAACAAAATTTTATGGAAGTAAACAATATATCAAATTAATTTCTAAATATTTTAATGGATGTTCCCTTTTGTTAAGAGAAAAATTCACCTACGAATTTCAGTAAATTTTCCCTGCTTTATTCCAATAAAACCTAAAAATGCAGGGTCTGCTGTTCACAGAAAGATGTGGAATAGTTTACAAGTTAAAGGAAAAAAGTATCCATTAAAACCCACTACATAGCATTCTGCAAATCAGACTTCAGAAAGAAAAACTCAACAATATTCTGTTTAATTGAAAAAGTTCCAAATACTCAATATTAGATTTTTTTCTTGCATTTCTGTAACACCAGCAGCTCTCTCTCTTTCTGTTTGATCCCATTTATGGGTTTGGGTTTTTTCATTGGTTTGTTTACGTTTTTTGCTTTGCAATCCAGACACCCTAAAGCTACCTTTAAATTATTTGTCAAGTGGAAAATCACATTTAGTGATTATAATCATGAGACCAACAGTGTAAGGAAATGCTATTGAGTTTTAAAGCAGTTAGCTTCTAGAACCACTTGACACGTTTCCTGACGCACACATCTTAGACATGCCTTCTCATACAGATGGATGACATGCTCCCTACTTTCAAGACTAGGAACAGATGCTAACTTCAAAGCAAACATGTTTTGTTTTTTTGTTGTTGTTGTTTTTATCATAGGCTTCCCTGAAGCAAATCTTTATTGTGAACAAAATCACAGTATAGATAAGAGCAAATTTTCGGTGCCATCATGCATGTGACAGCTTCTGGGACCCCAAGTTCTCAACCACTGGGGGCCAACTCCAGCTTTCCCTCCTTAAGGATGAAAGTGCTGGCCCGAGAGTTGCTTTATATGTCCCTCCTTTGCACTCTGATGGAACAGCATGCCCCACTGACAAAGTCATTTCTTCTGACTTACATCTTGTCATAGTTAAAATAAAAAGAAAAGGGATGAACTATAAGATGAAAAAGTCTCTGTGCTCTGGAACAGAGCAATGACACAGCTATCTGCTGCATTTGACCTAAACTTGAAGCTCATTCTTTGCTGAAGGAAATAATGGCAAGAGAATGAAGACATTTAGATTCTAGGAAAGAAATTAAAAAAGATAAGTTCAGCATTCAGGAAGCAATGGGAAATAAAGAAAATTGGGAAGTAGAATATTCATTTGAATTGATTTAATTATTGTTTATCAAGTACTTGCTTCATGAAAAGGAGCTACTAAAAGAAGCTGAGGGCACTTGTCTTCTTACAGGGTTACTATAGTGATGAGAAGAAAATGGGGAAAAATACATTAAGGAAGAAGGGACCTGATTAATAAGTATTCCCACATAAGCTAATGACAGTAATATACATGGTTGATAGACAGTTGGATTCTGGCAAATAAAAGCCTGAGTGTATAATAAGAAAATACAATTAAAATGGTAGAAGCATATGGCAGGGGGCACGGGGAATCCAACCAAAGGATATACTTGCCATGACATGCCATTTTGATAATCCCTATAGACCATTCCTAGAGGCTGCGAAAACAGAAAATTATTTTGAATTGTGGATCGTCCCCCACAAAGAGACAATTTCTAAAGTGTTGCCTTCTTCTGGGGGTATATTTTTGAGTATTTTCAGTTACAAGCTCCCAAGAATAATAATGCTGCGGTTCCTCATTTTATGGAAGTAAACACATAAAACATTCAATTTAAAAAAATAATTAAAATTAAAGGACATGGTGATATAATGATCTAGTATTGGGCTATCATTAAATAATGACATCTTTTGGGTAATTCAGGTGAAATCTAATTTACCAAACAGAGGGCTATTGTTTAAAGCCAAGTCTGTCATGCTAATAGTCATATTGATAGTCAACATTTCTCTAATTCATTTAATGTATTATGAAAAACTAGACATGGTAAATTAATTATCATATGTTCTCTATAACAGAACATTTATATTTCACTTTCTCAAAAGCTCCAAACATGAAGAGATATCTTCTGGAAAGACAGCCCTGCTTGATGATATTTATTAGAAAAATACTCTCTTTCCCTAAGTTCACTCAGAGTCTCAACTATTTAAATGTAAACAAGCAAATGGAAACCACTGTAATCTTTTTTTTAAAAACTAATATTAAAGCTATAAAGTCCTTTATCATCACAGTCTATTTGTGGTTATTTTGCAAATAACTGCACCAATTCAATTATTTAAGCACACTGAATTTTTTTAAGTAAATTATGAATGGGGAAAGGGATGCTATAGGTGACTGGTTAAAAAGGAAGAAAAGAAACAGAAAAAAAAATAGTTAAAGAAAATTTGGTTAAATACAAGTATAAAACTGTTCCTAAGATTTCAAGGTACAGAGCAACCGGTTGGAATGAGAATCAGGAATAAACGCTTTAGTGTCTCCTGAGCCCCCTTTTATCCAGAGGCCAGTAGAACAATAATGTTCATAATGAAAACCTGAAGTCACTCAAACACTAAATGCAGGTCTACTCTATCTGCTATACCAAGCAAAGGCATCATAGAATTGCTTAAAGACATTTCCAGCCAAGATTATCAGGGTGTTTGTATCAGTTTTGGTACATAAAAGAAAACTTTGGTTATCTAGAAATTCCTCTCCCATGAGAAATCAATTCTTTCTAGAGATTATAGATTTCCTATCTGTAATCTTAAATAAAGTAAAACAAATAAGGCATTTCTATAGTTACATTTCTGACAGTCAAAATAAAATGGAATTGCTAAATTAAAAAATCCCTGGTTACAAATAATGAGTTGTACATGGCCTCCCTGGCTGTGGATCCTCACAATTTTAAGAAGAAAACATGCTATAATAATTATAGTAAAACAGTGGTTATATTTAAGTTTGTATGAATAGTGAGCTCTCTTTTTTTTTTAAATTGGGCAATATTTATTAAAGATAATCCTCAATAAAAATATTCATAAGTACAATAAAACTGAATATAATTGTCACTGAACCTAAATCTTTGATGGACTGTCTCAGATGATGTATCATGTTTCCTGAGTAATTGGAATACTCTGGGTTGCTATTGTAACCTTTGCCATAACCCAAAGAATCATGTTAATCTCATCCAAAAGCACCTTCACAGAACTATCCTGAGTAGTATTTGCCTGCATATTTGGACACCATGGTCCAGCCATGTTGACACATAAAATCACTCAACACCAAATTTCATTTCAATTTCATAAGGCATATGCATCAGGTGGGATACTATGCTCTGCTGTAAGATCAGCAGCGATTGAAATGTTCCACAGACTCTGACAATCGTCACCTTCTAAGAAGAAGGGTAATGGACTAAAATTGCTTAGGTGTTGAGCACAGAATAAAATCATCCACCAAATCTTACTTATAACATTGTGACCTGAGTTGTATACTATGGTTTGGGATTCTGCCAGGGTCTAGCACAAGGGTTCCATGATAGGGAGTCTCAAGACTCAGTGTCCAGTCTCATGAGCAGTGAATTGTATGATCCACAGAAAGTCACTTCCCCACTCTCAGCCTGGGTTTCCTTAATGCTCAACCAGGGGCCGCGTTGGAAAATAAGGCTTCTGTCTCTACAATGGTAACACTCAGGGGAGCCTCTCCAGCTATCTCCAGAATCTCCCATGAGTTGGAAATTGGAAATGTGTGATACTTTCTTTTCTTTTTTTAAAATTAAACTTATTGGGGTGACATTGGTTAATAAGATTATATAGGTTTCAAGTGTACATTTCTATGATATATGAGCTGAATATTGCATTGCGTGCCCAATACCCAAAGTGAAATCATCTTCCATCACCATATATTTGACCCCTTAGCCTTTCACCCTATACTTTCATACAAACAATAATACTAAACTCATTTTGCCTTTTTTTCTAGTTTTAAAGACAGACATATTATTTAATTATATTTCCTTACCTAATTCCCTCCTCACAAATCAGTCATTGTGACTATCACTGGCTTTGATCTCATGGAACAAACCAGCCAAGAATGATTAAAATAAAAGCAAGTTAAAAATAATTATTTGTTATATTTTGACTCTAAGCTTAATTCTTTATTCAGACTCAAATCCTTACAAGTTTCTCATGAAGTAGGAAAGGGCAAAGATCTTTTTTCATATTTATCAGAAGGTGACAGACTGAGATTTCTCAAGTCTCCTTGGGCCCCATGCTAAATCGGCATCAGTACCAGGATCGAACATCTTCTGGCTCACTGTCCTCAATCTGGGCACTCAGATATGCATTTAGGGGATGAATAGCATCAGATGGCATGTGCTGGGCAAATTACTATTGCAGAGGCAATTTAGCATACGTATGTATAACAGGAATTAGAACATGCTCCTCACAGGGCTCAGCAAATGGCTTTTATATCTACTCATGCTAATTAGGAAATTACTGAAAATATTTTCCATATTTAAAACAGCAGCATTCCTCATTGATATGCCACTCTCTCCTTATATGGCAACCCTGCTATGAATCAGAGCTGAATAATAATCCATCACTGTCAAAGGTAAATGACTGCCTAGAAAAAAAAAAAAAAGCAGTATGACATTTAAAGCATTGAGAAATAGTCAGCTAGCCCCCCGTGTGATCCCCAAGCTGCAGGAAAACACGAGCGAAATGGGCACCGGGGAGGATCCACAGCCAGGGAGGCCATGTACAACTCATACCTCAGACATCAAGGCCTGTTGCTACCATTGTGTTACATGTGCTATTTCCATGTGATTCGTGGGACACCTCTTTAGGTTCTGATAGCTGCATTTTATAGATCAGAAAACCAAACCACAGCAAAATTAAAACTCAGGGCCTAACTGTTACTAAAAAGGGCAACACAGATTGGCAAGCAAAGTCTCTTTATAGGCAAAGCCTTTGCAATTTTCATTGTTCCATGTTGCCTGCACTACCTGGGAGATTGCAGGTATTTTAGTGGTAGCATCACAAAGCACCAGGGTAGGTGGCTTAACACACTGGAAATTAATCTAGGCTAGGGAATAAAAAATGACCTAAAGCTTTCTGTGCATCAGATTGTACCACCATATAATGGGTAATAGTTTCCTACCTTTGAGATTAAATGAGATATTTTTCAAATAAAGTCACATTGTGTAGCACATACTAAAACAGTTTCTTCCTAACTCTCTCTAAGTTCTGAAAATATTAATACCTTTTAGAAAAAAAAATGTATATTAGTTGTCTTGTCCATTTCTCAGTAAGGTCACCCTGAATGTATTTAGGAACAAATACTGCCTCAGCCCTGGGGATATAGATACAATTATTATAATCATCAACACCAGAATAAACTTTGAGGCAAATAGTACTAGTAAGGTGAATGGTAATCAGTCTTTAATTACTACATCACTAACACCCTCCCACCTACTCCATTTTTTTGTGTTTTGCTTCTCAGAATTTGCATCTCATGACTTTATGAATTTCTCCTGTCATAGAGGCACGACACTCGATTAAATTATATAAAATAGCATGGTGACTTAGAGTGTTACTACCACAACATCCTTGCCTCCTAAAAAAAATAAAATAATTTTATAAGGAGGGCTCTTTATTTAAGGACTAACTATTTATTAGTGTCTTATGATATTGAGACTCAAGCAGAGGCCATGTTAGTGTGATAGGAGCCAAGTGGTGCTGGCCCTTGAAGGATAAAGTAAACATTTCATGGGAAAGTCAGTGAAGAGCCATCAAGGGGTGTAAGTAGGTGAGTGATGCCACCCAATTTACCTTCTAAGAAGATCGCTTTTCCAGGTAAAGGATGAGGTGAAGAATGGGCGTCAATGAGGCCAGTGTAAGAGACTGGTTAGGAAGCTGTTTCAATGACAGGGACTATGAAATGGTACCTAGCACAAGAAAATAGCATTAAGTGTGGAGGAAATAAAGGGACTAGAAATATATTTTGGAGCATAAGTGGTAAAACTTACTGACAGATTGGGGTAGAGTGAGGAAAGGAGGGAAACTGAGGGTAACTGGAGAAGCCAGGACAGTGTGAGCAGAGGCAACACCATGCTCTGGCTCTTAGGGAAGGCTCTGACAAAAGCAGAATAGTAGATGTTCCCTGGGGTTGCAATGTCTTCCTTTTTTCTTTTTTCTTTCCTTTCTTCCCCTTAACAGACTCTGACAAGGAGCTTGACATTGATGTCTTGGTGGTTGAATATAGTAAATATGCTTAATTCATTATAGGCAGAGATAACGGACCTCAGCTTTCCCTTAAGGGTCATTCTCTAGATATGAATATATCCTAAGCTGAAGCCAAGTCTCAGGAGGCAGCCAATCG
The DNA here is from genome assembly GCF_963455305.1 of Plecotus auritus. Taxonomy (NCBI): domain Eukaryota; kingdom Metazoa; phylum Chordata; class Mammalia; order Chiroptera; family Vespertilionidae; genus Plecotus; species Plecotus auritus. The sequence goes on along the minus strand of NC_137772.1, from coordinate 22,721,415 downwards.
ATTGGCCAGTTCACAAGCCCCGCCCCATCTCCCTGCATTTAGAGGCAGCACAAATTTCCTGCCTGGAGTCTCTACTCCAGCAGCCCCGTGTTAACCACTCTGAGCCTCTCGTGCCAGAAAAAATAATTAAAATATTTTTCTCTGTTCTTGAGATTCATTCTAAGCTAATATATTGATCTCCCCACTGCTCCTGTGAATGGTGTTTTTGAATCAATACCTCTTAGGCTCATGGAGGTTGTGGGTAGGTAACAAATACATTAAAATAAAATAAATGAACCAAAACCCCTTAGTGTTCTCTGTGCCTTGACACTTATCTGTTACAATAAATGGAAGGATATAAATTCTCAGGTCGCTCTGCTAATCAGGAGTTCAACATTGCGGGGAAGAACCATATTGCTACTCAGAAGAATAATGCAAATTAAAATGTGTCAGTTTCCACCTTCCAAGCCAATTTCCCTCAATAACAGCCACCCTGATGGGTAACCCAATCTAATCTGCTTCAGGACAACTTCTTGGGTACCAGTGTATGAAACAGACTGACCACTCACACACACACACACACACACCTTCAACTGGTGATGGGGGATAAAGACTGAATATCTTGAGCTCTTGATGGCAAGGGAATTTAGCAGATACACAAATTCATCTAATTTGGCCACTATCAGTAGATAGCACTACCAGTTGGCTGTGAGATGTCATTCTGAATTTAGGAAGGACAGGACGTTCAGAACCTAATTTGTTCACAATGATTAGATGCTGTCTGTTTTACTCTGTGATGATCATGGATGAATCTGAGATTTGGAGGCCTGTCCACTAAGACTTAAAACTCTTGATGCCCAGTGTCTCTTTCCTATTTCATGTGTGACTGAACAGACACACTAAAAAACTTGGAAGGATTTTTTTAATATCAATTAGTTACCTTGACAATAATGTCCATTTTTAAATTTAGTGTTTGTATTTGTGGTCTCTCCTGTTTCATGAGGTTAGTATCTATTACAAACATTATTAATCTGGAACATATTATTGAATCTGCACAACGTACTGAAAATTGCTGATGAATTAATAAATTCTATTTTGTCAGGCTTCATTTAGACAAATATTTTAAATTCTAATGTCCCAATTTTAAGAGGATTTTTAGTGTGTCCAGAATTGGCTGACCAATATAGCAAAAGGACTAGAAAGGTTGTTATATTAGCAACATAAAAGTCAACAGTTACTCCTTGGAATGGAATAGAATGGGGGTATAGTAGTGCTCATTATGGATTTGAAAATTATGTCTTGAAAAAGTTACACTTATTCTGAAACTTCAAAAGGAAAAATTAAAAATAAACATGTGAAAAAGCAATAAAAGTCATGCTTATTTCAGGTTTAGAAAAAACATGCTCATAATCTGAATTACCTAAAAAAATTAAATATTTCTCTTAGAAAGAAGTATAAATTCTACTAGTACATATATCCAAGCCACAGCTCAAACACAGCCTCCTGAAATGCGGGAGAAGATGCCTTGAACTAGACAATGTCCCTTCCTCCTAAAATGCCATTGCTCAGTGACTTTCAACCTCTACATTAAAAGGTGTATTTTGGCTTATTTTAGGCAAAAAATTACATACTTAAAGCTTGTTCTACCAGATTAATTTGGTAATTAATCAAATACATCCTATTTGATGGACTAAAGCCAAAAGTATGCACTTTTTGAAGTCATAAATATCTCAACTAGGATGATAAAAATGAATATAAATAGAGCAAATAAAGTATTGGGGGAATTTGGGTAGAATACAATCCACATACTTTGTGACTAATGAGATTATCAAAGTGTTAAAAAAAATACAGGATAATAATCAAATTTCAGGCACAAGTGAGTCAATGAATATGGGCACTATTGATACTTTTTTTTAATGTAGGTAGGGGAGAACTAGCTTTGGAGGAAAGAGTCAAGTTTAATTTGTAAGTCAAAAGTTTAGTGTGAAACATTGTGCTTAAGTAAATATTCATCGTAAGGTCAGACACTGGGCTCAAATTCAAGGGGTTCTTAAGACTCAAGAAGTGTTTAGCAGTTACAACTAGAAAGGTGAGGGAGAAGGAAAAGCAGAGTTATGGAGGTCATGGTAAATGATAGAGCATAGGCTTAGGAGATAGAGAGAAATGTGCTCAAATTTTGGCTCCAGTACTTATTATGTTTTAACTTTGTCAAGAGTAACAGCTTGCATTTATTGTGTGCTTCCTCTGTGCCAGACACTGCATAAAGTGCTTTAGAAGCAATACAGTCAGTATAGAAAGTCATCGTTATTGTCCATCCATAGAGAAACAATTAAAATATCACAGTAAATTTATAACATGGAATATTGTGTGGGTATTACCAACAATCCTTACATCTGTATCTATAAACCTGGAGAGATAATCACTATTCAATATAGCTACAAATAAATTTAGATATCATGATCCTAAAAGGATCACAAATTACATATATTCCCTACCTACCTTTCTTTCTACCTGCCCACCCACCTATCTATCCACCAGCTACCTATCTATCCGCCTGTCTACCTCTATGACACTTCAAATCCAATTTTTCAGAAAAGTCTTTTGACTATTTAATAGGCTATAAACCCTAGTTGTCTTGGAAACTGGAGAGTGTTGGAGTGAGATATTTAAAACTGAACCAAAACCAAAACAAAACATGACCGAACAAAATACTATTCTAAAGTTAAATGAAAATTAAAAATATAAAATTCTATCCATATTAGCAAAAAATTGAATTATTACATGTGCATATGGATAATGATTAGAAGTTCACATTTTTAAATGAAAGCATTGACTTGAGATGATGTGATTGTGCACAATTTTAGTTTTAAGTATGTTGCTTTAAATCTTTTTCAATATTATAACTTCTTATAAAAAGACTAATCCTTATTTTATTTCTGAATTCAAAGGTCAAAAAGGATGTATGGTCAATGTAGAGTTTAGAGTACCTATTCTAGAGTTTAATACTGCAAAATACAGATAAATCTAAAGTTTTCAAGCCTTAAATATATAAAGCACAAATCTGCTGTATAAGGTGGGTTTCATTTTAAGATATATATATATATATTTGTGGATTTCCATTGCACTAATTGCAGAGTTAAGGACAAATACACCTTCTTGAGTTCTGATGAGAACAGGAATACTATCACCCCTCTGCCTTCTGCTCCTAATCCTCTGCCCTGTCAGATGAGCCTTGAGCACTTTATTCAGTGTTAAAGGTCAATCCCTTCTCTGGTAGAACATGTTTGCCCAATAAAATATGTGCAAGGCTTTACATGTCAAAAAGCAAATAAAGTCAGTTAGTTGGCTTCAACAAAGAATTTTTTCATCCAGAGAACCAAGTAAGAGACTTTGCCACTGAGACCCCTTTGCAAGAACCTATTGATATCCCAGGTTCTCACTCAGTTCACAAATTGCAGATGTTTAGAGAAAACTCTAAATCTCCACTTGAAAGTCCAATTGTCATCTTAAACTACACATAGCCAAGCTGAAATCCTCAGTCCCCACTCCAATATACTCTAACAAATTTTATTTCCCCATCTCAGTTAAGGCAACTTTATCTTTTTAGGTGCCCAGACCAAGACATGTGGCATCACTGTTGATAGATGTTCTCACATCCCAAATCCAGTTTACCAGGAAATCTTGTTGGCTCTCCCTCCAAGAAATATCCACATTGTACCTGTTTCTTGCCAGACCCACTGCTCTTGCCCTGATCAAAGCAATCAGAATTTCTTGCTTGAACAAATAATTGTAATAGCCTCATGTCCAGTCTCACTAGTTTGTCCCTTAGGCTCCAGCAGTCTGACAGAAGCCAGAGTCATGGTTTGAAAAGGTAAATATCATTTCATTCTTTGCTCAGAACCCTCAACTGATTCCTCATCCCCCTATACTTCCCCTGCTAACTGCGCATGCATTCTACAACCCCACTGGATTCTCCCACTGTAGAGGTTCTGCTTGAACTCCTCCCTCTACCTAGAATGTTCTTATTTGACATCCACATCATATATTTAAGAGCAAATATAGGAAAATCTATTATCAAAAGAGACTAATCTATTATCAATATTCTACATCTAAATCACTATTACTGAAGAACTGGAGACTAAAAAGATCTTGAACATGGTCTTAGCACTTCATATTTTCATAAGAGTTGTAACTTGTTAGGGATCACCATTAGAAACATATATTAGAGGGGAGCCAATCAGTAATGCATTCCAGAGGACCCAGTGAAGAATCTATATATAAGAGGCTAAGGACCATCTGACCAGCCAGTAGGTATGATGCGCACTGATCTCCAGGGGGCAGACACTCAACGCAGGAGCTGCTGAGTGACAGCAACTTTAGAGTGCCCTCTAGCACTCTATGCAGGAGCTGCTGAGTGATAGCAACTTTAGAGTGCCCTCTAGCATTCCGGGACCCCTCAGAAGATGTTGAAGAGCAGGTTTTGGCCTGATACTCACAGACCAGGCTGAGGGACCCCACCTGCCAGAGGGACCCCAACTCACTCCACCAACGCCCTTTGAGCCACAGCGCCACCCTAGGTACAGCTGGCTGGGGAGGGCCCACAGGAGGTTGGCTCCAGAGTGTGTCCATCCAGTCTTGCCCAGTCCCGCCCTGCCGGCCACCTTCTAATTAATTTCCTTTCAATGTGCACAGATCTGTGCACCAGGCCACTAGTCCCCCATATTTTAATGTACATATTATTAATATTAATCCTATGACCATTAATCCACAGTCATAGGATTGACACTTTTGTCCCAATAATAAGATATTGAGAACAGCAATTACTGACTTCAAATCCTATATATTTCTTCTCCAACAAAAGAAAATTATCGTAGTCCCCCTTATCCAAGGGGATACATTCCAAAGCCCTCAGTAGATGTCTGACACTGTGGATAGTAAGGAGCCCTACTTATACTATGTTTTTTTCTTATATATACACTAGATGCCCGGTGCACGAATTCGTGCACAGGTGGGGTCCCTTGCGGGGAGGGACCACAGGAGGTTGGCCAGCCCAGGAGGTTGGCTGTGGGAGTGCACTGACAACCAGGAGGCAGCTCCTGCATTGAGCGTCTGCCCACTGGTGGTCAGTGCTCATCATAGCGACTGGTCGACCGGTTGTTCAGTCATTATGGTCACTTAGGCTTTTATATATATAGATACCTAAGCTAAAGTTTGGTTTATAAATTAGGCACCATAAAGAGATAGTATAACTAATAAAACCAAACAACATTATAACAATAGACTATAATTCAAACTATGTGAATATGGTATTTCTCTCAAATATCTGATAATTAATATGACTACTAACTATGCAGAAAGGGGAGTGAATATGGTGTGGACACACTGGACAAAGGGATGATTCACATCCAGGAGGAACAGAGGAGATGGCGCCAAGATTTCATCACATTACTCAGGATGGTATATAATTTAAAACTTATGAAATGTTTATTGGAATTTTCTATTTAATATTTTCAGACCACAGTTGACCTCAGGTAACTGAAACCATAGAAAGCAAAACCACAGATAAGGGGTGGGGGGGGGGGGGCTACTGTTACTTTCTAATGAATCACAGCCTCTCAAAGGCTAACAAATAATTTATTGGAAATTTCAGGAGGCTTTCTGCTCTGGTTTGAGGTAAAGTAGCCTTTCTGGTTCTCTGTGTGTCCTCGTCCCCAGAAGCCAGGGACAAAGCTCCTCAAAGACTCTGAGAGCACAGTGTGGGTTCGACACAGAAAATGCAGCAATGACGTCCTGAAGATGTTTCTATAAACTGCATTCCTATCTCCAAGCTCCAAAGACAAATAACCTTTCTACAAATCTCATTCTAAAAAGAAATCAATCTCCAAAGAGTTGCCCTTTTTTTCACTCAGAAAAATTGCTAACTCCCCCTTCTATAGTGACTAGTTTGAAATGTAATTTAAATAAACTCAATAGCTAAGAGTGAGGAGCTACAGTGTAATTCAACCAATAGAGCCTTAAATCCCTAATGATCTAATTAAAAGCAGGTTAGAAAAATGCTGTATTTGACTTTTTTGCTTCCTCCCACTTCAAAAAGCATAGAATGTTTAATGTTATTAACATATTTCAGTATTATCAGCTTCAGATTGGATATTCAAAAACATTTAAACTAAAACCCAAAATTAAGGGCCAGAATTCAGTGTTGATTTCTTCTTTCAGAGATGACTATACAACTATAAGTCAAGTGTGGTATTCTGCTTGAAATCTGGTTCCCTTACGAAGAAGTAAATTTAGCACCAAGCAGTTAGGGTTGGGGAAACACATGCTTTTGAAATAAGAATCTTAGTGAGAACAAATATCGAAATCTAAGTTTGTTTACATGTATTTTTTGTCAGAATATTAACAACGTTGCAACAATTTTATAACAACATATCACTTTTTGTAAAAGCTGCAGAAGGAAAAGGGGATTTCATATGAATGTCTCTAACCTATAGAGTGTTGCTATCTGATTAAAATACGTTTAGTCACCAAACTGAAAGAATAAAATGGGTACATCAATACTTAAGCTAAGGACACTGTACTAGCCTCCTTATGGGCTCACATAGGTTGTGTCACATTTCAAATTGGCTAAAAAAATGTAAACACTTTTGAAGCGGTAAACACAGATGTGTTGATTAGTTTGGATATTTATCTTACTTTATAATAGAGATTCTGAATAGTGGCCCCCGATATGTTAATACCTGAGGGTTATGAAAAGGATGAGTGTTGGTTAAATGCATATATTTTAAATCTGTATACAGTTCTTTCTGAAAATGAAATTGTCTGTTTATGAACATAAGGTCATTTGTCCATTTTCATTAGTGATGTCAGCTCCCTGGTGAGGAATTTACAATTCCTTAACAATATTTACTTTTATTTACCAATGATCATGCTCAAAGATTATGTTCCTACTTAAACCACTAGTATTGGAAATAAAAGAAAAAGGAAAAATGGTTAATTACTTTGTGTGATTAGCTAGAAGCACTGAAGACATGGTATAATTATGTAATTTTATAAGTCACACTGTGTATCCAGATGTAACTGCTGAGTGACGATCAATGTGTGTTGGTAAAAAGTGAATAATAATGTAATATTAAGCTTTTGGTCCATGAGATGTAGCTAGTTTTTAGTTTTTGTTTTTTTATTTTCTGTGTTGCTTAATAGCCACACAAGATTGTCTTTGATTCGGTGTCAGAACAGTCTGTGCATAGCTCCATTCCAATTTTCTCCACACACACAGATTCAAAAATAATTCTTTCTGGCACAAAAATCATCATCATTAGCAGTGGCATCTTTAAACAGTGAACATCATAAAAATCATTATGAAAAAAAAAGAAAAGAAGATGATTTTCAATGATGTGATTCATACTTTGAAATTATGCAGGTAAACACCCAAATGCTATGCTGGAAAGAGAAAACTGAAGGAGGGATGGGGGGAGAGGCAAAAGAGAAGATACAATAATATGAGTCTTGCGCTTATGGAAGCAACATGTACACTGGGAATAATCATTATGGAAAAGGGAAAGTTAATTCTTAAACTCATCAAAGATAGGGGGAGGGTGGCAGAAGGCTACATTCTAAGGTTTAAATACAAGAAAATTAGGCCCTAAAATAACTTCAAAATTAGGTGAAATGAATCACACACACAAAAAGAGGCAAATGTCTTTTCAAGCACAAAGAAAATTACCTTAGAAGATTAGAAAGAGTGTCATTTAAAGTGCAGCACATCAGATAAGCCACAAGGACCCACAGGGGGCTGGCTGCCTGGTAAATGCAATGGATGTTGCTAAACATTCAAATGAAGGCCCTGCTATAATGGTCACAGGGGGAATGAGAGGCAGGCATTGGAAAGAGGAAGCTAATTCCAGGAGCAGGGGATGCAGGGGAGGGAGAGGAGATAAGAGTACAGAATGAAAACCAATATCAATGCCAGAATAGGTGACAAAGCATCACAACTCAACGTCCAGACCCTGGGCTGTGAAGCCTGAAAAAATACAAAACTACATATGCATAACCCTTCATTTATTTATCCTGCCTGAGCTTTGAGGAAAAAATAAAGAGAAAGGAACTGCAGATGGAGGCTGTCTTAATTTCCAGGAGAGGTCTGGGTTTTCCTCGAGGCTATGCTAGGACATGTGCCCTTGCAGAAGGCAGGACAGGAGATAACAGAGACTGGAAGTTGGTCTGGAAATAAACTAAGGGAAGCGGCTGGTTAGTGGTGGTGTTGGGGAAAGACCGTTAGTTACTGCTCTGACCCTGGGTTGTGAGGTTCCTGGTGAAGGCCAGAACGTGTTCATCTATACCAGAAGATAACCCTTGCTCCTTATCAGTCTTCATAGACAACACCCCAAATCATGTCCCTACTGATATGAATGAAAAATAACCAGAAATGTGTCAAATTTTAGAATGAGGAAACTGCAAGCATTTAGTAGGACTCCTTTAAGCTAGATGAATAAAGTAATACTCAGAGAGATGACATGTCTGGTAGCCTTCACAGCGGAGTCAGGACTAGACCTCAGCATCCCTTCATCGAGGTGGGTATCCTGCATTCCAGTACACTTGCCGAGGTCCATGGCCCAACTCAGTGGTTCTTAAAACATGTGTTTGTAGCAGAGTCAGTTGGAGGCTTGTTAAAAGGTGACTCCAGCCTGGCTGGTATGCTCAGCGGTTGAGCATCAAGCTATGAACCAGGAGATCACAGTTCAATTTCCAGGGCACATGCCTGGGTTGCAGGCTCCATCCCCAGTGGGAGGTGTGCAGAGGTAGCCAATCAATGATTCTCTCTCATCATTGATGTTTCTCTCTCTCTCTTCCTCTCTGAAATCAATAAAAATACCTTTTTTAAAAAAAGGTGACTCCAGCAACACTGATCCTAATCCAACACCATGAGATAGCAAGTCGGCCTGAGCCAGAAAGAATTACATACTCCAGCTCCCACACACCACCATGACACAAGGGACGTTAATTGAGGCCTCTCTATGTGCAAGATACTGCCTGATGTTGCAGAGTTGATGATGCTACAAACTCTGCCCTCAAAGCACTTTCAATCCAGTAACTGCACTATTTATTTTGGGGAAAGCACCCAGTGGGCGCTCTGTAAACAGCAGTTGAAAGTGATGGCGCCAGAACCCACCAGCTGGTGCTCAACCATGTTCAGTAGTAGAATGAAGTGATACCTCTTCGAGCACAATTTGGATTGCAAACTCCCCACAGATGTTCAGAATAGAAATGGGAAGAGTCATTATGGTCATAAGTGCCAATAGCATGGATCTAGGCCACATTTAAAAAAAAAATAAAAGAGAGAAACCAAGATGGCGGCATAGGTAAACACCTAAACTGCTGCCTAGCACAACAATTTCAAAACTACAACTAAAAGACAGAACGGACACCATCCAGAACCACAGGAAAGCAGGCTGAGTGAAAATTCTACAACTAGAAGGAAGGAGAAAAGCTCACAGAGAATTGGAGGTACGGCAAAGGGGCTTTGTGCGCGCAGAGAGGAAGGGCGGCTGAGAGCCTGGCTGACTTTCTCTGGCGGAAGGGGGAAGGAAGCCTCCGACCGCACTGAACCCCAGTTCTGACTGCACTGAACCCCAGTTCCAGGCGAGCCCCTGGGGACCCACGCTCTTGTGGGGGGAGTCTGGACTCTCGGGCGGAGACTCGGGAGCCGGGGAAGGCAGAGGACTGAAAGTGCGCACGCGCGCATGCGCTGGTGCGCACAAAGGCTGCGGGGGTCGCCACAGGCTTTCCCTAGTGGAGGGGAGTCAGAGGATTCTGACTGCACTGAGCCCCAGTTCTGACTGCAGTGAACCCCAGTTCCAGGCGAGCCCCTGGGGACCCACGCTCTTGTGGGGGGAGTCTGGACTCTCGGGCGGAGACTCGTGAGCCGGGGAAGGCGGAGGACTGAAAGCGCGCCCGCGCTGGTGCGCACAAGGGCTGTGGAGGTTGCCGCGGGCTTTCCCTGGTGGAGGGGAGTCAGAGGCTCCTGACGGCACTGTGCCCCAGTTCTGACTGCAGTGAACCCCAGTTCCAGGCGAGCCCCTGGGGGCCCACGCTCTTGTGCGGGGAGTCTGGACTCTCAGGCAGAGACTCAAGCTGGGGAAGGCGGAGGACTGAAAGCGCAAGTGCGCGCAGGGGCGGGGCTGACAGGAAGCCAAGACTGAGGCTCCACCCCATCCAAGCTGAGCACAGAGGCTATTGCAGTTTGGCAAGTCTAATCCTATAGGGCTGTCTCCAGCACCGGGCTTCTCCCAGCATAGACACAGCTGATCCTTATAGCCAACTGACCCGGAGGTCAATTCTTCCCAGTGATACCAACAACAATAAAGACTTAATTACAACAAGGCTGTACACACAGTCCACAAAGGGGTGCACCAAGAGTGTCCACCTCAGGTTAACTGGGGAAGCAGACCCACTGGGCCATATTGGAAACCTAGCACAAATATCTACCTTACCAACTCAGGGAATCAGTAAAAATGCGGGGTCAAAGAATCAGATCACAAACGAAAGAAATGGAGGAAAACAAACGACTGGATATAGAATTCAAAACCACCGTTATAAGACTTTTTAAGAATATCCTAGAAAAGGCCGATAAATATAACGAGACCCTCGAAGATATGAAAAAGGACCAACTAGAAATTAAACATACACTGACTGAAATAAAAAATATTATGCAGAGACCCAGAAACAGAATAGAGGAACACAAGAATCAAGTCAAAGAAGTGAAATACAAAGAAGCAAAAAACACTCAACCGAAAAAGCAAAAAGCAAAAAAAAAAATCCAAAAAGTTGAAGATAATGTAAGAAGACTCTGGGACAACTTCAAGCGTACCAACATCAGAATTATGGGGGTGCCAGAAGAAGAGAGAGAGCAAGATACTGAAAACCTATTTGAAGAAATAATGACCGAAAACTTCCCCCACCTGGTGAAAGAAATAGACTTCCAAGTCCAGGAAGCCCACAGAACCCCAAACAAAAGGAATCCAAAGAGGACCACACCAAGACACATCATAATTAAAATGCCAAGAGCAAAAGACAAAGAGAGAATATTAAAAGCAGCAAGAGAAAAACAGTTAATTACCTACAAGGGAGCACCCATACGACTGTCAGCTGATTTCTCAACAGAAACTATGCAGGCCAGAAGGGAGTGGCAAGAAATTTTCAATGTGATGAATAGCAAGAACCTACAACCAAGATTACTCTACCCAGCAAAGCTATCATTCAGAATTGAAGGGCAGATAAAGAGCTTCACCGATAAGAAAAAGCTGAAGGAGTTCATCACCACCAAACCAGTATTATATGAAATGCTGAAAGGTATTCTTAAAGAAGAGGAAGAAGAAAAAAGTAAAGAGAAAAATTATGAACAACAAATACATATCTATCAACAAGCGAACCTAAAAATCAAGTGAATTAAAAACCTGAGGAGCAGAATAATCTGGTGAATATAATAGAATCAGGGGCATAGAAAGGGAGTGGACTGATAATTCTCAGGGGGAAAGGGGTATGGAGGGGTTCATGAAGAGAATGGACAAAAATCATACACCTTTGGATGAGGACAGTGGGGGGGAGGTAAGGGCAGAAGGTGGGGTGGGAAAGGGGTGGAGGGGAGCTATGGGGGGAAAAAGGAGAAATAATTGTAATAATCTGAATAAAGATTTATTTAAAAAAAAATAAAGCACATGCATGTATTACAAGAATAAAAAAAAATAAAATAAAAAAAAATAAAATAAAATAAAAGAGGGACGATAAATTAGGACCCTGACCAGTTTGTCCACACCATCTAGTTGAAACAAAAGGAAGACAGTACATAACTTTGGGGACAAATAATTCTTATGTTTGCCTCCCCTCCCCCTTCTCCCACACACCTGTTCAGAGGGGTCAGGCCTGCCTACAGTTGAGTCCTGTGGGAAATCAATGAAAATCACTGTTCAAAGCCAGACACTGTTCAGAGGCACCAGGTAAGCCAGTGGTACTTTGGAAAGCTAAAGGTCTTACACACCAAATACAGAAGCAGAGGCAAGCCCGAAGTTCAAGTCCAGGAACAGTCAGCACAGAGGAGGGAAGGCCAGGGTCTGGGTGGCTGTGGTAGCTTTTAAGTCACCATTTGGGTCTGAATGTGACTGCTGTGTAGGCATATTTAGCAAAAAAGAGCAGGCTGGAGGCAACGGATGTGCAGCTGTCCTAGACTCAGCCCCCTTTGTCACTCAGATTGTCAACTACAGCGTCAAGGCTGGTTCCCTGAACCACACGCCTTGTTTATTTGACCTTTTTGTTAATGTTTAGGATAAATAAAAGCAAACCAAAACCAACCAAGCAAACACTGGTCCCTAAATATTCTTTCCTAAACCCTCAAATGTGAAAATTCCAGGTTAAGCCTCCCAGACCCTTCCGAGGGGGACCCTGAACTCAATCCAGGCTTCCTCCTCACACTTTAATCCCCCACGATTGGAAGTCATTTACCTAATGAATGGCCAACTGACTGAGGCTCAGGTAATCAACTGCAACCACCTAAGGAGATGTTTATAATCCACTCCTCTGGTGGGCCTCCTCTCCTCCACTATAAAGTGGTTCACTTCACTAAAGCCTTATATAAAACTTTAGTAGTCGCGATAATTTATCTTAGCTACTGCAACCAGCAATGAAATCTCAGCGGCCTAATACAATGAAGGGTTATTCCTTGCCCACATAAAATCCAAAGCAGGTCAATGGGAGGCCTCCTCTGTGGAGAACTCAGGGACCCATAATCCTGCCATCTTCTGATGCCACCATCTCAGCATGTGGCCTTCAAGATGCTGAGGCAGAGAAAGTGAGAGAGGAGGAATCACGCTGCCTTTTAACTGCCTCCACCCAGAAGTAACAAATCATACTTTTGTTCATTGACCAGAACTAGTCCCATGGCTTCATCCTAATTACAAAAGAGACCAGTAAAAGTAAGGAAGCCCGAGGAATATGTAATGTGCACAAATGGTGCTGTGATAGCACTGATTCTTACATATAATATTAGCATACAAATCTTATCCAGGGGGTCTTAGTCCACTTTTCAACAGTTGCTATCCCTGTTGTGGGAGCTAGGAAACATTCTCTTTGGGTGTTTTAGTGAGGTAGCTGGGCAATTTGAAAACCATTTAAAAATCAAAACAAAACCCAGTGTCAAACAAAAACTCATTTTGTTTTCTAATATATTAAGGATCAGAAAGTAGACAAGATTAAGAATGAACTGTGGTAAATTTTCAGGAGAGGGGTGAATAGAACAAGAAAGGAAACATCATAATTGATATTTCTGATGAACACATCGCATGGATTTGCATCTGAATGTAAACATCCTGTGCTACAAATATATATATATATATATATATCCCCAAATAGCCAAAACAAACAAACAAACAAAAATTACTGTTATATCGTTAGTTGTATGCACAAATGGCAGGTATCTACATAACACTTCAAAGAAAATGGTATCTATTATTCTATTATTCTGGTGGTTTCTACCTGTGACCATTCAATGTCTTCGATTGAGAATGCTGACTTAAGAAAAAAAAATTATATGTCCTTCACATTAGTTTTGAACTGTAGGGGGGCACTAAGTTTGTTAGGGGGAGTCTTTCAAGTTCTGGGTGAGTGCCATTATTGTGCAAAGGATGGGGGGAAATGAGTGTCTGAGGCATTTGCTCAGCATCCACCTACCTTTCTACTCATCATCCACCAAATGCTGAATGTCTCCTGCGTGACAGGCACTATTCCGAAGTTTGGAGATGCAGCAGTGAATGAAGCTGACAGAAATCCTTGTCTTCATGGAATTTACCTTCCAAAATAAATCTGGATTCCTTAGTTTGTAAGATATTTTTCTAGTGGGTTGTTTTCTTTCAGTCTTCCTTTAGTTTCACATGGATGAACTTGAGAGGCCCATTTCCAGATTCTACACCCTCTCTCATTCCTCTCATGTTGTCAGATAAGGTTGACACTTTCCCTATAATTGAGGTCATCAGCTCATCTTTTCTTAGAGGTTCTGTCACCCACTATCAGGGCAATCACATATCACATCTGAAGAAACCCTACGTTCTGCAGTGCACAACTTGAATATTATTGCCCCATTTTGTTTCGCTTGGTTCACTGCTCCATCATTCTGGTAGGGCAGTGACTCTGGTTTACCTCTCTGATGTGCTTTTGTTACCCTCACACCCATGCCATTAACCCCCAAGGAAAAGTTGGTTTCCCACACTCCACCCTCATGCAATGTCTTCCATCCCAATATCTCTTCCATCTTTCTTTCTTCCCCCTTCTCTACTCACCATTCTTTATGTCAGGATCAGTGACATGTCATGGAAAGGTCCAGTGTGAGAGGAAATAAGGGTTCTATGCTCATCTTTGCCACTAAATACTTTTGTGATTTCAAGCAAGTCACTATTCCTCTTTTGTGTTTCAAGAGAATTCTGGGTTCAGAGTTTCTGAGCACAGAGCATTTTCTCCATCTTTTATTTACCAAGGGGCTTTATGGTAATTGGGGCTACATGCTCTATTTTTATTTTCCCAGAATGGCCTCTATTTCACACACCTTTCCCATAAGTATGCTATCATTCTTGTCAGACTGCCTTAATTCCCATTAGAAGCACAAGGTTACAGTTCATATGGTTGCTTACCAGGGCATTCTGCATTCAGATCAAAAGCCTTACACTTTTCTCAAAGTTTTTCCTAATAGTCCTTTTTCTAGCTTCCTCCCACTCTACCATTTATGTCAGCTTAAGACCACTTATCAACTTACTGTTCATCCTGCCAACCCACTCATGTCCCAGGAGTCACTCATCATTCCCTTGTTTGTGGGCTGCTCTCCTAGGCTGATGCTCACCAAACCATCTCCCCATCTTTAGGGCACAGGCTCTAAACTCCTGCTGTTCCCTCCTGCACCAGCACCATTTCCAACTCTGCCTCAACCTCCTACTCACTCTCTCTCTCCCCACCACCCCCTCTCTCCTTTATCATCAAGTTTTTCCTAACCTTTGGGGATTGATTGTTCAATGTTCTTTTGAGGGAAACATTTTGTGAACTACACAAATCTCAGTACTTCTTTTGCTTTCTTTTTTAAAGAAAATAGATATTTTTATTGATTTCAGAGAGGAAGGGAGAGGGAGAAAGACAGAAAGATCAATGATATGAGAGAATCATTAACCAGCACTTCCTGCACACCCCACATTGGGAATCAAGCCCACAACCCTGGCATGTACGTTGACCAGGAATCAAACCATGACCTCGTGGTTCATAGGTTGATGTTCAACCACTAAGCCACGCCGGCCAGGCTCCTTTTGCTGTCTTTCAAGAGATTTACTCCCTAGTTTCTGCCTAAGTGAGAAACTTCATTTAAACACTGCGTATTTGAGGTCTCTCTAGGTCTTACAGTCTCTTCCCACCTTGTTCTTGTTTTCTTACCTCTTTAAAGATGGGATCTAGGAAAATTAAACAGCTATTCTTGTCCAGTACTGAATCACAAAGCAAACACTTCAATGTTTGCTTGTTTTGTTTTGTTGTAATTTATATAGCCATTAAATGGTTGGCAGTAATCCACAGCAAGGCATCAATATATCTCATTGTAATGGCAGCTTCCTCTTTTAATAACTCAATGGATCTTTAAATACTCACCAAATGCCACATTCTACAATAGCCATGAGGCAAAAGACGTGTCTACTAGTATATGTTTGTTTAATTCATTAAGTAAAACATATAAAAGTGGTTGTGGTCTACTGAATCATGATAGCATTGCTAGCTCCCAGAATATTAATTAAGTCTTAGCCAAGCTGGAGGAAAGAATAAGAAAACACACAAATAAGAGAAAAATATGATACGATGATATGTGATAAAGCAACAGCTGGATGTTTTTACTACTTTTCTTTTGGTATTAATTGCTTTAAGGTCCACTGGGGAACTTGAGTCAGTCCAGTACAAAATTATTCAGTGTTGTTTTTTTTTTTTTTTTTTTTACAATGTTTTATATGATGGTTTGCAAGGTGTTGCAATTCATTTTAATTATAGCCTCCAGTAAATGCTTTCTTAGCTAAGATAGGATAAGCTCTATGCAGAGCCTTCCAGTTACAGTGATGGGGATGGCAGGAAGGTGCTCTAATTCCTCAACTTCCTATTCCTCACAAAGTAATTTAATCAAAACTTCTACAGCATGAAACCAATCCACAGAGGTATTTATTTACTTAAGGAATCTCTTGGGATGGCCATTCCCTGGATATTGGGTGTTTGAGTTAAATGTGCAGTAATGAAAAGTAGTTAGTGGCAAAACATCATCTGTCACCTCTAATTGCAGAAGCAAAGTCACCAATAGTACTTCTCCTGCAATGGCTCTGAAACAGAGGTGGGAGTTGAGCAGACAGCTGTGATCAAGGAATCAGCTTCATGGTATTGGAATCAGGAAATCCAGGTTCAAGTGCTGGGACCCCTATTAGCTTGCTCTGTGAACTTAAGACTATTCTTTAGACCTTCCTGAGTCAGTTTATGCAATTACAAAGTGGAAATCCATCTCAAAGCATTCTTGCAAACCTGAAGTGAGATAATCTCTATGAAAGCATGTTTTAATGATCCACAAAATACAAATGTGTGACCTTGATGGGGAGTGGAATTGTGCTTCTCCAATCAATGTCATACAAACCTATGCTAATTCTTTACACTAAGTGTGTATGTACACATTTCCCTTTCCCAGCTAAATGATAATCTCCTTAATGTCAGAATCCTTAATGTCTACTAGTATATGTGTGTTTAATTCATTAAGTAAAACATATAAAATTGGTTGGGATCTACTAAATCATAATAATACCTATTGCTAGCTCCCACAGGCCAGTTTCCCATAGGCCAATTTCCCACAGGCCAACAAAGTTGCTATAACCAGAAGAAAAGATGCTCAATAAATCATTGTTATATTAATGCATAATTTACACAAAACTATATCATGTTATGTTTTGGTCACAGAAGCATATTTGAAAGAAGAGAAACTCTGTTAAGATCCCAAGCACCATCCCACGTTGTTTCCAAATAATTTTACACAGATCTGCATTAATACGTGTCTCAGTTAATCGCAATTATTTGCATATGTGTTTGTCTCCTAAATTACTAGTTGTTTTTATTTACTTTTTTATCCCTAGCTCATGGACAAATATTTGTTCATGATTTTACTAACTATTCTGCTGGAAAGTCATTCAAAAATCAAATCCCTAAAGTATTTACTGAAACCAGTGATTTGTCCAATACTATTTTTACAACATCCCTCACCGATGGTACCCAAAAAACAAGGAAGGAGTGGCTTGGTCATTATGCAGTATCCATTATGCATTCAAGAAGGACAAAAAGTTCAGCATTATTTCCTTCGTTCCCACACTCCAAAAAAATGTCTGTGCCATATACTTAAATCTCTATCATATTTTGAGATTTCTTCCTCTCTTAAGGTGTAAAAACTGTGATGTATGTCAGACACAAATGTAATCACAGGGTCAGAAAAACTGATTTTGAGGTGAAAACCTCATATTGATCATTCAGGTCTTCTTGGGGAAATGCATTATAGTTTCCTTCAAATGTCTTTTTTGGTTGAATGGAAATATTATGCAGATTCGTAATATCTACCTTTCTGACTTCTCTGAGATAAGGGAGCAGTTAGTGCGATCAAGCTTCTAGAATAGTAGGGGAAGTAAGGCACAGAAATGGAATTAAGTAGGTTATTCTGAAGTGAAGCAAGTCATTAAATCAAGACTGCATAGTTTCTTTCCCCCAACTATATGCACTCAATATGGGCCGTTCCAGTTTTTTGGTGTTTTTTTTTTTTTTTTTTTTTTTTTGACAGTGTTTTTGGTAACGTAAGTTTCTCAGCATGGGTCCTGAAAATACTATTTAATTCTATATTTTGCATACTCCCTATAGATGGATAGTAGCCTAAGTGCCTTCCATACATTATGTCATTTACTTTAACTTGCAAGATAATGCAATTAAGGCAAGTATTATTACTCCCACTTTAAAGATGAATAAAATGAGTCTCATGGAGCCTAAATCAATTGCCAATGTTGAAGCTGAATCTAGTTGGTTCCAAATTTTAACCAAGCATATGTCCTGATATTTAGAAGGTTTTACCTATGCTAGTCTGATAATGAATTATATCCATAAAACTTGATTTTTTAAAATCATAGTGGGATGGGAGTTCCTGTCAAATCACGAGAGCATTTTTAACTTGCTGAGAAAGGTGTAATAATAGATTATTCCATATTATCAGCCACCACCCTCTGCAACTCCCACCTTCCACACGGCAGAAAAATTTTATTTATTTTCTCTCTGGCCACTTTTCTCCCATTTCTAACTCCAGTTACCAAGGGCTCCCCCATTTCCCAAGAGCTCCCACACTCTCAGTGTTCTTCTAACCACCTGTGAATGCAGCACACCAAAGAGAAGAATGCTAATTAAAAAGTTGTCAGCACTGTCCCTTGGTGATCACACCTTCTCTGCCTGGAGGTGTTCAGCAATGCCATATGTTGGTATTCAGGAATGAAAGCTAAATGAGACTTCAGTCACTTTGTAAGATTAAAAGTCCCAGAGCAATTTGCTGCCACTGGCCAGGTGATAAGCCAGTTAGTGCACTAAACTCCTCATTCCAGATTGTGACATAATTTGAATGAATGGAGAACACTGACCTCCATAAATACAATCCCTCCAGGAGATGGAGGCCACAGACAATAGAGCCACCAACATGGGGATCTCCCACTGTGCATGGGAGAGCTGAGGATTGAACATTCAAGTCTGACAATTCCTTTCACTTCACAGGGGAAAAAAAGAGCACCTAAATACAACTTAACCACAGTGAGTTATGCTACTCAGCATGAGGGATGATTAAGGTTTCCTAAAACAGGGCAGGCAAAATAAAAAGAAGTATGTACTGG
The DNA here is from genome assembly GCF_963455305.1 of Plecotus auritus. NCBI lineage: Eukaryota > Metazoa > Chordata > Mammalia > Chiroptera > Vespertilionidae > Plecotus > Plecotus auritus. The sequence goes on along the minus strand of NC_137772.1, from coordinate 22,702,489 downwards.
TGAAAGACAAGGATCTCTCCTCTCCCCTCTCTCCTCTCCCCTCTCTCTCACCAGAGAGGGGAGAGGGGAGAGGGGAGAGAGGGGAGAGGGGAGAGGGGAGAGAGGGGAGAGGAGAGATCCTTGTCTTTACCAAGCTCTAAAACCCTTTGACATCTTCTCAATGATTACTTGTCACTCTAGTATTGGCAAACCCTGGACCACAATCCTGCTTCCAGGTTTAGTTGGTTTCCTCAATTACTGTATTGGGAGTATTGTCATAGCTTGATTTATCTGACTCAAGTCAAGAACAGGCAAAGTCTGCTCCAATAATAACTTAAATTGGGATTATTATCCTTAAGAAACGATTTGGCACATTCCTGAATTTCTTTTCAAGACACTTACAAAATTCATAAAGAGACTGTGTGTCCTTTTGATAATATCACAGAATTTTAGACTTGGTAGTGGAGAAAAATCACAAAGGTCATCCAATACCACCTTCCCATCCAACCTTTCCTAAACAGTGATCACCAGTGTTGAAAGCCTTTGGTTATCAGAAGTGCACTGCAGGATTGCACAGTCTTGTTGAAATATGATGCTTTGTGACGGGGAATGAACTCTGCCTACTCCCAACATCTGCCCACAAGTTCTAGTTTTGTCCTTAATGCCACACTGAATGAGAATTTTCTTCCTTCTCTAGCTAAAGTTATTAAATATTTGGAGACAGTTATTCATAGATAACTCAAATGAGTCTGATCCCCTCCTTCCCTCCCCTCCCCGGTCATAGTGCCATTATGGCTGGAATGCCTTCAGACATAAAATAGTGGCACTCGAAGACTCTGAACATTAATGCTGCACACCTGAAAGAGATGAATCCAGCAAGTTCATAGACTTCAGAATTTAAATGATCTTCCATCCTTCCTCCAGAGCTTAACTTGTGCTTTCAAACTGTCAATCCACCCACTTTGAAACCAAGTAACTTCATATGTCCACACACCTCCCACACGTCCTCTCATCCTTTTCCCAGAATACAGTTCCATGACAAATTTGGCATTGGAAAGAGAAGAGCAGGTAGCTACAGCTGAGTCCTCAGGAAAGGACATTGGATGTTATAACATGGCCACCCATTACTTAATGTAAATACAACTGGCACTTGAGTTAGGGGCAATTCTTAAGGAAGATGAGGGCATATTACACATTGAAAACCTGTTTGTCAAAAGTCATAAGTGTCTTCACATTTGAGATTTATTACAGCTATTCACACAACCTGGAAGTCCACCCATTGGCATAGAGTCTCTAGGAGAAAGCATCTTTGACATTAATTTGTATTCCAGTAGAAAACGTGAAATTAAACTGCAGCAAGTGAGACAATTTCCCCATTTCCTCCTGACCTCTTGCTAAAGGGAACACAGTAAATGTGCTATGTAATACAACTACGCTCAATGAAACACAATACATCATTAGCCTGCACTGCACCTGTGAATGTGCAGCTATTACTGTTTATGAAAGTTTGATGGGCAAATATATTTTTAAGTCTAATGTATGTGCACATTAACTTTTAAAATGGTCAATCAATGAATTTTTCATTATATAAAATATTTTTAAATGCAAAAATTATGAATGTAAATGCAAGAATGTTGAAATTCAATCACTCATTTTCAACTGAAAATAACTGAATTTCTGTTTTTGAAAAGGGTCAAAGAGAAATGATGTCCTGGGCTAATGGAGATAATTTTTTTAGGAAATATCTCCATCTTGTGGGCATTTAGGACTCTATGTTCTGCATCATTCCCTCTGTGTTGCATTTTTACAATTTGTTTCAAAAAGCATGTACTTGAATGTAAAGCTTTTGATGGGGGATTCAAAGATAAATAATATACAAATCCTATTTTCTGAGCACTCACAATCCAAGGTTGAAGAGAGAGAGACACACACACACATAGCTGACAAAAGAGAGAAAGTGCTAATACAAGACATAAGGTTTTAGGTAAGTACAGAGGGTTAGAAAGAAGAATTTTGACTGCCAGGTGAGATTTATATTGACCTTGAAATCTCTACCAGATTTCAATAAATCAGTATAAAGAAGCAGCTTATTTTCAACATTATGATCAGCTTGAGTAAAAGTGGGAAGGTGTGTATACATTTCCCACTGCTGCTGTAACAAATTAGTACAAGTGTGGTGGCTTAAAACGTAAGTTCATTATCTTCCGGTTCTGTAGTTTGGGAGTCTGACATGGGTGTCATTGGGCTAACTCAGGGTCAGCAGAGCTAAATTTCCTTCTGGAGATGCTAAGGGAGAACCTGTTTTCATCATTACCAGCTACTAGCAGCTACTCACATGCCTTGGCTCATGGCTCCTTCCCCCACATTCAAAGCCAGCAACAGCAGATCAAGCTCATCTTACATCCCACCACATGGCTCTCCTTCCATAGTCACATCCCCCTGACGCTCCTTTCCAACTTTTAAGGACACTTGTGATTACATCGGGCCCACCTGAGTAATCTGAAACTTAGCTGATTAACATCCTCAGTTCCACCTGCAATTTTAATTCCCCTTTCCATGTATCCTAACATAGTCAAGGTTCTGGTGATTATACCCCCTTGCGGGAGGATGGGGGAGACATTATTCTGCCTATCACAATGGAAGAGGACCCAATGAGAGACTGGTGAGTAGACTTGAGTTTCACATAAAGAAGCAAAGGCATATGGGAAGGATGTAAGGGAACATAAAATTGGAAATGAGGGGAATGAGACTCCTCAGAGGCTTTTCATCATGGAGAAGTATAATCTGATCTTGTGATGAAGAATATAACTCTGGCAGCTGTATGGAAGTGGGGGTGGGGAGACCCACCAGAAGGCAATCAAAGAGCCCAGGTGGTACTCATAAGGATCTGAACTGATACCGTGAATGTGTGAAGGAAATCTCAGATGTTAAAAACAATATAAAGGGAGAAAGACAAGACTTAGATGATGACCGGGGTTCTGGAAGAAAGAATAAAGGGTTCTAATGGCACTCAAGTTTCAAATGTGAGAAAAATATGACTCTGTTATCTGAGTTTGGGAACATGATAGATAATATGAAAATATGTTTGTGGGGGTGGGGGAGACTATGACTTAAGAGGTGGTCAGGGATAGGGATAAAGGGAGGTTTACTTAAGGCCATAGGAGTCAGTAAGATCAGTCAGGAAGACTAGCTGAAATATGAAAATACTGGTAAACAGCCAGATTGACCTTCAAAAACTACCTCCACTTAAAATGTGTGCAAAGGAGGAAAATAGAATAGAGAGTCAAGGAAAACTTAAAGTCAAGATGGTTTACAGGATAAAACACACAATAAAAAAAGAAAGCTGAGCATATGCTGAGCAGGATAACGAAGAAGACCTACAAACCCAGAAAATTACAAATAACCTGGGTACCCAAGTGCTGGAGTCATTCAGCTTGATGGAGGTCCTTCTCTAGGTGAAAGTGGTATCACCCATCACAAATACACACAGGTGTGAAACTACCTGGGAGCGAATCTTTAATCAACAATCTTGTAATAAATCAGTAAAAGGTTGGAACTCGGCATGTGACTGTGGGCAAAGCATATAATAGCCAATTTTTACTGGACATTTTCTACATTCTGATCACTGTTTTAAGCACTTCACATTTAAACAAATGTTTGTTTGTTTTTAACATACACAATATCCAGGCACTATTCTAGATGCTAAAGAGACATCAACAACCAGACAAAATTATTGTCTTCATGAAATTTCTACTTCAGTGGATTCAACCCATCCAACAGTTCATTAAGGCAGGCCTTATTGTTGTTTTCTAGACGAGTTACCTGAGCAGCTACTACTGACAGAGCCATGAGAATCCAAGTGGGAGGCGAAACCAGGTAGTACCACTACAGGTGCTGCCTCTGCGATGAAATCTGTACCCACGGTGAAAAAGTGATTCCTAACAGACTTTTAAAAACAGTCCTTATTTCCATATTAGCTTTAGTGGCTTTCTAGAGTTGCATCAACACTTTGATTTACTTTCTCTCTTGTAACTCATTTATTTTTAAACACTGATTGTTATACCAGTAAAGGAAACATCGTGGGACTCTGCAGGCAGCAACACAGAGGAGGTGGTGTGCCACGTGGTAGAAATGGGACAGTATTTCAGTTTGTGGAAACACAGGAAGGCAAGGCCTCAACAGTTGCAAATTCAATTGGGAATGCTTTTAATACATAATCTGTGTAAGTTGTAGTTCTGCCAGGAAGGAGACATTTGTCAAGAGTACAGCTCCAACACCTACCCAACCCACAGAGGCACTGGACGTATTACACAGGGTGTGATGTTCTAAAGGGAAAGACATCCCCTGTCTTAAGAAAGTGCCAACAATATAAAATGCACCTGCGTTAGCCACATGCCTACTCTACTGATGGTTACACCTGTGGGAGAAGAGACCAAGAACTTAAATTCCAATATCACTTAAATCTGAAGTTGGGGCTATGAGATCAAATACCTTTTAAAGTTTTGGAATCTTTATTGCATCCATTATTAGGTGATGTCTTTGGCAAGAACCAAGCTGTTTGTCCCATCCTATTTTTCTGAGTCTACAACATTCCTAGGCTAGGATGGGGACCCTTTTTCCTTGCTTTGTCATTTCCTTTCTCTTATTAGGTGAAAGTGTCATTTAGTCCAAAGGAAATTTAGAATAAAGTACTAATATTATGAAGTAGAGGAATCCCAGCAAATTATTTTTTTTTGTTAAATTTAAGAATTTTCTGTGCATAATTGATATTTTAAATGCATGGTTTGTATTGGTTAAGAAAATTCAACATATCTAAAATATCCTCTTTATAATTCAAATTTTAAAGGATGCATAATTAAGACTCTTAAAACTGTCAATTTAAATTGGTAGCTATAAGAAAAAATTTCTAAAATTGTAATTAACATTGTAATATTCAGCAGAAATAAGATCCACCATATTTATAACTTTAATTTATGAGATTTATAAGTGTTATTTAAGCATGGGGAAAGTTTATTTGTTATACAATTTAAGTACAGTAAAAGAAAATAGAATATATTAAATTTTTAAGTGCAGTTTAAAATATTTAAGTGATTTAATTAACTAGGTTATAAAAAACTCTTTAAAAGTGCTTGCTAAAGTAGCTAGATTTAGTAAAAGAATAATTAGATTTGTAAATTGAATTAAAAAGGCTTAAGAACTCAGTTTTTGAATTTGTAATTTTAATAAACCGACTATTAATATTCAAAATGAAAGTAGCCCTTAATCTTTCCAAGCATTAAACCACGTTTAAGGATACCAAAAAGTTCACACATATATCATGCGACTACCCAGGGTGTCTGTTTCCTAATCTATCATGAAAGGTCTGAATTAAAGAATCTCTAAAATCCCTCCCAGCTCCTTCTAAGCATCCGTAGGTCTCTGTCCATCCTGCTGGGCAGTGTGTTAAGTTTATTCATTGTCGGTCATATTTACAGTCTTCTACAAGGGGCAACCGGATCCAATTTCAGTTCTTATCACAGAACCACAGTTCTGACCTTAGGCAAGCTGTTTCCCACCAACGGTTATCTGCCTCTCCCAGGAGCAGCCTTCCCAGCACCTGCTGGCTAGGATGATGTAAGGACTAATGAAGAGGTGTGCTACCTCATTCTTCTGGAGAATGCATCTCTACAAGATCTGCTTGTAACAACTTTCTGTTTTGTTTGCTCCTACAATTCTAAAAAGCGTGAACAACTTTAAAAGGGTGGGATGAATGCGCCCCTTCTCCAGCTGGAATGAAATTGCTATTATTACGTGTTACAGTCCATTAATGGCTCTGTATATCGGATCTTTTCACCTCCTCCAGGTGACTGATGGGCTCTCCACCCCTGCACACAGCTCCACGTTGCTTCTGCTCATGGAACCTTTCCAGATGCAGCCCTGAGCACGCCTCCTTCCATCAGAGTACAGCACAGAAGTAGGCGAGCTGGACTGTAAGCAATGCAGAGGCATGACATAGAAACCCAGAGAGAGGAAACTCTGGAATTAAAAGCCCCACTCATCTACAGAAACAATGGAATATGGCATTGTCAACAAATGCCCTTCATTAAATGTCCATTCTCTACCCAACCTGCCCATCATCACTCTTGTCAACGAGTATAATACACTGTAACTTTCTGCGAACTACCCAATGACCTCACCATCTTGACAACACTGTAGCCTCCACTGAGGATCTTTTTTCTCAGAACCCCCCGCATCTCACACTCAAAACACAGTGTCACATCCAGCCATCCAACCAGAGGAATCTAATCTGCTTCTTTTGCCTAAATGCAGAAGTGAAATGCGGTAATAATAAGCAAAGATCTACTCATGAGCCAATGGTGAAAACCATCCCGACCATACTCCCTGTTTTTCTTTCCAAAGAAATAGACCACTGGATGGACAAAGTCTGAAAAATATTAACAGAATGCATCACTCCATTGCGGATGGAGTTGACAAGTGAGCCTTCTAAATGTGTTGAAGTAAAGGGCAGGGTGATCCAAATTAGCCTGAAGACATACGCACAGAACACAAGAAAGGGAGAAAAACAGGCAGAAAGAGACCTATAAGGAAAAGTGTCTGAATGTGCCAGCCAAGGCTTAAGTGACGTGCAAATCTTTATTACACTCTAAATAAAGAGGGGAAAAGATGCAGGGATGATAAATAAAACATACCCTCAAAAATCAATGAATAAAAATTAATTGGCATTGTGGTTTAGCACTGTAACCACTTCGTTTTCCTGGTTCAAACCTTATCTACCCAGGGGATTTGGAGTAATTTGATGAAGCCATGTGTATTCCAGAGGTTTTGTGGTCCTGGTGTAATTTCAAGTGAACAAATTCAGGCTTTGCATTTCATGTTGCAGCATCTGGGATATTTCCTGATGTGGAATTTGTCTTATCCCACTTTTGCATGACGAATTTTGAGTTGCTCCCACTCTGGCGTTTCCTGGAGCTGTGAAGACAGTCTCCCCAGGGAGATCATAACTTCTTCTGGAGATGTTTTGAAAACTGGAATCCTTCTCCCTTGTGTCTTAGAAAGCATCAGAGCTGGTATTCCCCATCTCACTGTCCAATTAAGAGTCTTTTAATTTTCTGGGAGTAAATAAGACTTGATAATCCAAGTTTTATAAATGTGGTGTTTGTACATGTAAAAGCAAGCTTAATGTTTCCTTTCCTTTACCCCAAACTTCCAAATCATTAGGGACCAGCTCTCCTGCTCCAATGAGCTGGCGGACACTCAGGGGCTGCTCTCACCACTCCCAATGTTCATGGAGCTAAATCACACAGAATAGTGACACTCCTCTAAAGACCACGGCATATTTAAAAATACCTAATGATCCATATTCCTGAAAATGTTTGTCAGTTACAGAAGGTCTGTCCAATGGCATAAACTCAGGCTAAAAATAGATGTAACCACAAGTTAGAAATCAAAACAAAGGCTCATTATTGCAAAAGGAAGGGTCTAGATTTGAAGTAGGATGCTTTCCCATTTGACACTTAGTATAAGTGGACTCCCCCTCCCCCATAATTAAGCCCTGTTTAAAAAAAATAAAAAGAAAAGAGAGAGAACATTTCTTTCACCTGATCTGATAAATAATGCATTGGTGATGGCGATAGGTTTGTAAAGACTGGGCTGGCCACTGTGGGGGTTATGCATCTTCTTAATTCTCTTCTGTCTGATACATGCCATGACCTTCAACTCTGTGATTTGAACATTTGGCCTCACATGTCAAAAGGCTTGTGCAGTGAGCCCAGCAAATACAGCTCTGTGTGATTGGATTCACCACAAATTCTGGAATTAATGTGTGTTCAACAAGCAGTTATACTTCAATAACATCTCAGCATGAAAGAAAAATTGGGCCAAGAATTTAAAAATTGAAATGTTATTAGCCAGCCTCTCCTTGTTATTGGCAACATTATCATTTCTGATTAGAGGCTTAGTATCATTGCTTGAAATTCTCTAGCCTCACCTAACTGACTAAGGATGCCCCAAACGAATGAATGCAATAGTCTCTTGTCTCCACAAAGAACCAAAGGGTGTCATCCATAGGAAACCAGAACAACTTGTGAAATCAGATAAATTAGCCTCTCCAATAATACCCCCTTTTCCACTTTACTGCTTTCTGTAAAAGAGCTAGAAAAATGAGTGATTAATACATCAATCAGTGACTTTAGCTGAGATAATCTACAACTCATGAACCTTCTGAAATGCTTTCCCCACAAATGCATGGAAGGAGAGAGAGAGAGACGGAGAAGGGGAGAGGGAGGGAGGGAGGGAGGGAGGGAGGGAGGGAGGGAGGGAGAGAGAGAGAGAGAGAGAGAGAGAGAGAGAGAGAGAGAGAGAGAGAGAGAACAGAGGGGGAGAAAAAGAGTTTTCATACCTAATAAAAATGCTACCATTTGGATAAGAGTAAGAAAAAATAGGAAAACAATAAAATCTGAGACTTGCGTAAGGTACCTTGGCTTTAAAAGGCTGCTCATGCTGTTTTATTCTATTGCTTGCCTTTTGAAGCATGTCTCTGATGCTGGATATGTACCAACCACTTCCAGCATCCCTAGGCTCTGCTCCTGGTGCACCTGTTTTCATCCATCTGGAAATGTGTTGTTATTTAAGATCGGCATCTTAGTGGCATAAGGGAAGGCTTCCATGCCAGCCTTTTTCTCTTATTTATTTCCCTTTAGATGCTATTTATTAAAGATTTTGTGTTGAAGAGAGACTGAATCCCATAGCTGACAGATCAGTGATGGTGGCCTCAGAAAATGGTGACACTATTTAACCACTGATCATGGTGAGTACTCAGCAGCAAGCAGCTGACAGGGTCAACAACCACCATTAGCAGTGCTTCTCTGCAGAAAGTATCCTGATGGCCATTTGTGCTAAATGACTGAAGTCACAGCTAGGGTCATTACAAGGTAGGGAAAGGTCTTGGTAGGCATGTGTGTGCCAGAAAAACGGTCTCCCCAGGAGGGCAGTGGGTTTCCTCCTCTGTTCAACTAGGGTGTTGCCCTTGGCAACCTCCAAGGCCCTGCTCTAACATGCTGTTCTGTATAAGTGGACACTCTCCTGCAGCCACATTATCAAGGTGTAGAGCAGGCAGCAATGCTCTTCAGCGATCACCATAAGGCCCAACACCCAGTCCACCATAGAGCTGATTAACAAATAAAATTTTACAAGTCTTTATAGGAGGCTCAGTTCCTTACTTTCAATTTCAATATGTTGCTGGAAAATATGCTTGCCAACCATTCATGAGATTATTGGATCACTTGGGATTGTGTAAAAATCCCAGTGACATAGGGCTATTTTTATAAGCTCCTTCATCCAAAAACAATGATTGAACCTGTGCTGTGCAGACAGTGGGTGAAAGTACTGGGGATAAGAGAGTAAATAAGACCCAACCAGTGTCCATAAGTAGAGTCTTCCCATTAGGTTCTTAAGGGACTCAGGTTAAGTGCCCTGCAAACATATTAAGACAGCAGAGAACTGCCTCAGACATGTCTCTTTCCTATGGGTATGAGGCAATAAATGCAGTCCCAACACTTCTCCAAATCCCCCACTTAGAATCAGGCTCCATATCCCTGCCTGAAGGGAGCACCCAAACCAAAAGCATGACGGACCACATTTCAAACAGCGTGAAAGACTCTTGTAAAAAGGGATACTTGGTTCCATTACAATAGAACTTGGTAAGTTATGTGTACCTATCAGAACTGGAAGGCATATTCTCACTTGTTAAGTTGGGGATGATAAATGATTTGATCAGAATCAACAGTAGTTGTAAATAATTAGACCCTGGTCATTGTCATCCATTGAGACAGAGGAGGAAAGACAATAAAGGGAGTAAGTGGTCAGAATTTGAAGAGTGTCAGTCTTTAAACTGAGAAGGCGCCAGTCTGGGGCTTTAAAGAAAACTAAAACAACAGGAGACCAAAGAACCTGCAATTATGTTTGGAATCAGAAAATATCACTTAATTTTAAAATATTTAATTTTAAGTAAGTGTCATAAAAAGAGAAAGAGGAAACCCTGGCTAGGTGGGTCAGTTGGTTAGAGCATCATTTCATATACCAAAAGGTTTCAGGTTAGATCCCAGGTTGGGGCACATATGGGAGGAAAACTTTCAATGTTTCTGTCTCATCTCTCTCTTTCTCTCTCTCTTCCCCCCTCCAATTCCTCTCTCTCTAAAATCAATAAAAACATATCCTAAGGTGAGGATTAACAAAAGAGAGAGAGAGAAAGGGGAAGAATTAAGTATGTATCATATGCTAGTCATTTCACAGGCTATGTGATTTAATTAAGGGTGGGTATTATCATCCTGTTAACAGAGTTAAAAAATGAGGCCACGTCAGAGACAACAAGAAAATTTGCTCAAGGACATACATTAATAAACTTCTGAGCCAAGACCCAAAACCCCATCTAAATCCACTACAAGAAAATAGGTAGAGGCATGTCATGCACTAATAGATTACAGCTGCTAAGAAAATTAAAAGTGAGATACATGTTTAGTGGTTGTGATCTTGCAATACCTCAGAGAGTGGTCCAATACCCACACCATAAATCATGTTTCCCACTGTCCTTCTCTAACAAGCCAGAGAACATGACTAAGAAAGTGCAGCATGAAGGCCCAGATTCTTTTGTAATGAAGTGAGGCACTATGGATTTAAGAAATGTTGACTTTTAACAAATATTCTGACAAATAAGGTCAATTACATCAATAACTCCTTCTCCTGTAGCCCACTGTGGTCAGGCAGGTCCTGACTCCTTTAACATGTTATTCGTTTTCAGCAGGGTGATGCTGTGACAATCGCACTGAAATCAAAGCTTTCTGGGATAACATTACCCCTACATTCTCACAGGGCTATAAGGACACAACGTGAAATCTCAGGTAGAAGTGAAGATCTGCAACTGAATGCCACATTGCATAGGCATCCACAAACAGAAGCTAATTTTGCCTAAATATGTGGCAACTTCTTGTGTCCTTGAGTAGTGGATCCAAAGTGTGCTTCCTTAACCAGCAGCATCAGCAAGCAGCACACAGAAATGAAAGATTTTGGCTTTATCCCAGATCTACAGCATCAGAACTTCTCCAATGCAGTCCAGCAATCTGTGTTCACAAGCCCTCCAGGTCAGTGGTCGGCAAACTGCGGCTCCGTTGACTAATGGGTTTGCCGACCACTGCCTTAGGGAAAAACACTTAAAAAACATTTTAATAATGTACTAATGTCTTTAACCTGAAGTCAAAACTTCTGGGTAAGGGTAATGCCTTACACTGTGGTCGGCAAACTCATTAGTCAACAGAGAGGCAAACCAAGGCTTGTGAGCTGCAGTTTGCCGACCACTGCTCCAGGTTAATCGGACATGCATTCAAGTGTGAGAACCACTGGCTGAAAGAGAACAACAGTCCAGTAACCCAGAGGTTCCTATAATGCTAGGTCACATTTTAATGAAATTCCTTTCAGAACATGGGATCAGAAACATGCTTGCCTCTTTTGAGAAATGAATTATCTTTTTTTTAATTTAATAAATCTTTATTGTTCAGATTATTACAATTGTTTCTCTTTTTTCCCTATTTGAGAGAATAGAGTCCAAAAATCTATCCAAACTTTAATTTTACTAATATCTGTTGACAATGACTTTCCTATTATAATCACTACTAGAGTAGTGAGCCACAGCTGGGGGTCTCTGCCACCTCTGCAGTGGCCCCTGCCCACAGCAGCTTTGTCTGAAAGGAAGGATGTCCAGAAGGACATCTGGTCTAATTAGCATATTATGCTTTTATTATATAGATTATATAGGTTATATAGATTATATAGACTAGAGGCTCAGTGCATGGATTCATGAACCAGTGGGGTCCCTCAGCCTGGCCTGCACCCTCTCACAATCCGGGATCCCTGGGGATGTCGGAGAGCTGGTTTCGGCCTGATCCCCACAGGCCAGGATGAGGGACACCACTGGTGCATGAATCGATGCACCAGGCCTCTAGTATGCATATAAGATCTTTGGTTAATCTCTTCCCGCCCTCCCCCTGTCCCCTTCCCTTTGATATTCATCAGTCTGTTCCATGTTTCCAAGACTGTGGTTTCCACTCCTGCATTGAGCATCTACCCCCTGGTGGTCAGTGCGCATCATAGCTACTGGCCAGTTGGCGGTCGGCCAGTCAGCCGGTCAGACGGTTGCTTAGGCTTTTATATATATAGATATGGTATTGTCATGGACTTTTATTTTTTTATTTTTTTAATTTAATAAATCTTTATTGTTCAGATTATTACAATTGTTCCTCTTTTTTCCCCCATAGCTCTCTTCCACCAGGTTCCCACCCCATCCTCTGCCCTTACCCCCCCACACTGTCCTCATCCATAGGTGTACGATTTTTGTCCAGTCTCTTCCCACACCACCCACACTCCTTCCCCCCGAGAAGTGTCAGTCCACTCCCTTTCAATGCCCCTGATTCTATTATATTCACCAGTTTATTCTGTTCATCAGATTTTTTATTCACTTGATTTTTAGATTCACTTGTTGATAGACATGTATTTGTTATTCATAATTTTTATCTTTACCTTTTTCTTCTTCTTCCTCTTCTTAAAGAATACCTTTCAGCATTTCATATAATACTGGTTTGGTGGTGATGAACTCCTTTAGCTTTTACTTATCTGTGAAGCTTTTTATCTGCCCTTCAATTCTGAATGATAGCTTTGCTAGGCAATGTTGGTTGTAGGTTCTTGCTATTCATCACTTTGAATATTCCTTGCCACTTCCGTCTGGCCTGCATAATTTCTGTTGAGAAATCAGCTGACAATCGTATGGGTGCTCCCTTGTAGGTAACTAACTGTTTTTCTCTTGCTGCTTTTAAGATTCTCTCTTTGTCTTTTGCTCTTGGCATTTTAATTATGATGTGCCTTGGTGTGGTCCTCTTTGGATTCCTTTTGTTTGGGATTCTGTGCGCTTCCTGGACTTGGAAGTCTATTTCTTTCACCAGGTGGGGGAAGTTTTCGGTAATTATTTCTTCAAATAGGTTTTCAGTATCTTGCTCTCTCTCTTCTTCTGGCACCCCCATAATTCGGATGTTGGTACGCTTGAAGTTGTCCCAGAGGCTCCTTATACTATCTTCATATTTTTAAATTCTTTTTTCTTTTTGCTTTTCCGGTTGAGTGTTTTTTGCTTCTTTGTATTTCAAATCTTTGACTTGATTCTTGTGATCCTCTAATCTGCCTTTAGATCTCTGTATAATATTTTTTATTTCAGTCAGTGTATGCTTAATTTCTAGTTGGTCCTTTTTCATATCCTCAAGGGTCTCACTAAATTTATCGGCCTTTACTAGAAAATTCTTGAAAAACCTTATAACCATGGTTTTGAACTCTATATCCAGTCATTTGCTTTCCTCCATTTCTTTCATTTGTAATCTGTTTCTTTGTCTCCGCATTTTGGCTGCTTCCCTGAGTTGATAGAGTGGCTTTGTGTGCTAGGTGTCCTATAGGGTCCAGTGGCTCAGCCTCCCCAGTTACCTGAGATGGACACTCTTGGTGCACCCTTTTGTGGGCTGTATGCACAGTCTTGTTGTAGTTAAGCCTTGATTGTTGTTGGTATCACTGGGAGGAATTTACCTCCAGGCCAATTGGCTGTGAGGATCAGCTGTGTCTACGCTGGGAGAACTTCTGTGCTGGAGACACCCTTATGAGACAAGACTTGCAAAAGCCTCTGTGCTCAGCTTGGATGGGGCGGAGTCTCAGGGCAGAGCAGAGACTCCATCAGCCCTGCCCTAATAGGCTGTCAGCCCTGTCCTAATAGGCCCCTGTGTCTCAGTGTCCTGTGGTAATCGCTGCAAGCACCTCTGAGAGAAAGCCGCCCTCGAGTTCTGCCCGCTGCCAGACAGTCCAGTTTCTCCCCGAATGAGTCTGGGTCCCCAGAGTCTTGCCCGGAACTGGAGTTCAGTGCAGTCGGGAGCTTTTGTCTCCCTCCTGCTTGAGAAAGCCAGCTGGGCGCTCAGTTCTAGTCCTCTCCATGTGCGCATCTCAGTACCTCTGCCTCCTGCAGCTCCTCTGAGTCTCAGTGTGCTTTTCTCTTTCCTGACAGTCCAGTTTCACCCTGTATGAGTCTGGGTCCCCAGATTCTCACCCAGAACTGGAGTTCAGTGCAGTCGGGAGCTTTTGTCTCCCTCCCGCTTGAGAAAGCCAGCCGGGCACTCAGTTCTAGTCCTCTCCACGTGCGCATCTCAGTACCTCTTCCTCCTGCAGCTCCTCTGAGTCTCACTGTGCTTTTCTCTTTCCTTCCAGTTGTAGAATTTCCACTCAGCCAGCCTTCCTGTGGTTCTGGATGATGTCCATTTTGTCTTTTAGTTGTAGTTTTGAAATTGTTGTGCGAGGCAGCAGTTTAGGTGTTTACCTATGCCGCCATCTTGGTTTCTCCTGAATTATCTTTCTTAAAATAAAAACAATCTCAATTATGCAGCCATTGGGGAGTTACCTTAACTGCTGAAACTATAGTCTTTAAATGCCTGGCTACTTTACATGTTTGGTTCACAACTGCCATCCTAGACTTTTTAAAATTTATTTAAACTAAGATAAAAAATAAAATAAAAACTCACTCATATTTCCATTTCCCACCCCTTGCCTCTGGCAACCACCAATTTGTTGTGTATTCTATGAGCTAAATGTACAGGATGAGGCAAAAATAGGTTTACAGTTGTTCATATGGGAAATAATACAATAATTATAATAATATAAGAATAAATTCTGTGTTTCATGTACTCACAACTGTAAACTACTTTTGCCTCACCCCGCGTATGTGTCTGTTGTGTTGGGTATGTATATGATTTCACATATAAGAGTGATCACACAGTATTTGTCTTTGTCTGACTTATTTCACATAGCATAATGCGCTCTCGATCCAACCATGTTGTTGCCAATGGCAAGATCCATTCTTTTTTATTGCTGAATAATATTCCATATCTTTACTATAGTACATAACGCACAATAAACATGGGGGTGGAGATCTCTTCTAGAGTTAGTGTTTTCGTTATCTTACAATAAGTACCCAGAAGAGGAACTGCTTGATCATATGATACTTCTATTTTTACTTTTTTGAGGAACCTCCATAACATTTTCCACAGTGGCTGCACCAATATACATTCCCACCAGTAGTGCACAAGGGTTACCTTTCCTCCACATCATCACCAAACACTTGCTATTTCGTGTGTGTGTGTGTGTGTGTGTGTGTGTGTGTGTGTGTGTGTTTATAATAGCTATTCCAATAGGCTTGAGGTGCTATCTCATTGTGATTTTGATTTGCATTTACCTGATGAGTAATGATATAGAATATCTTTGAATACCTGTTGGCCATCTATATATCTTCCTTGGAAACATGTCTAGCCAGATATTCTGCCCATTTTACAATAGGTGTTCCTGTGTGCAACCTTTTTTAAGATCTGGAGATCTACCTGTTCAGGCTGAAGAGGTTTAAGAACCACTACAGCAAGAGTCATGGCCACTTCTTTCTATGTAAGTTGAAGACATTGAGGCAAAAGAGAGAATATTTGTCAGGTTGGTAGATCTCAGAGCATTTCATATTGTAAACCCAGGACTCCAAGACCCTAGTATAATGTGATTAAATATGCTAGGCAATTAAAAGAAAACATGTTTAGTATTAATATTTTTTCTTATATGCTTTCATCTATTTCTCTGATTCTGTATTTTTCTGCTGTTAGGAGAAATGCAGGGAGAGGGGGGAGGGAGGAAAAAAAAGAGGGCTTGCAAAAAAACAAAGCCAGCCCCCTCTGCTGAGTGTAGGCAGAAGGTTAATTTTACACTCTAGCTAAGGAAAGATGAGGGATGTCCTAGTAGGCAGGAGAGTGGGTGGATGGCAGATGTCTCACTCTGCCTTTTAGAAACACACGTTTGAAAGTGGAGTCCTGAATATGCTACCCCCTTGAGATGCAAGGCAGCAAAGAGGCTGCAAGGAGGAAACACAGACCAAAAAAAAAAAAAAAAAAAAAAAGAACTAGGCCAAACTGCAATTAGGAGAAGAAATTAACTGAGAAAAATGCCAGAGGACTTTATCCTCTCTTTTCTCTGTTCCCCTGATACAAACTTAAAACTTAATGTTAAGCAACAGAATTATTCTCTTATTCAATTTGCTCTTCTCTTTAGCGTTTTTAGGACTCTGTAGCCAACCTGGACCCTGTATGTCCCTCAAATTACAATCACTTAAATTGATGTGACTACAGGTTGCTGGAAATTTGAATACTCACAGGCATTGCCACACACTTCCAGATTAACTTTGCCTTAGATTTCCTTTTTAGTGCATCCATTTTTCAATGCCCTCAAAATGCATACATTCACTTTATCAATCTTCACTCTCCATTTTTAAATATATATATAATTGATTTCAGAGAGGAAGGGCAAGGGAGAGAGGGATAGAAACATCAATGATGAGAAAGAATCATTGATTGGTTGCCTCCTGCAAGGCCCCTACTGGGGATTGAGCCCACAACTCAGGCATGTGCCCTAACTGGGAAGTGAACCACGACCTTCTGGTTCATAAGTCAATGCTCAACCATTGAACCACACCAGCCGGGCTTTATTCTCCATTTTGATGAAGATAATACATGGAATGGACATTGGTAATGACTAAGAAAGAATTCCAGATGATAATTCACTTTTCTCAGTGCTAGAAAATGCTACTGGTGACAGCAATAGAAATTCAAATACAAAAAAGCGACTTCATCCTCTTGCCATTCATCTAAGGTCAGTAATTAAATAGATTTTCTCACATTCCAATGAAGACATCCAGCATTCAAAAAAGAGGCTGTGGGTATTGGACTGATTTTGCATAAGTGTGCGAGCCAGAAGCCTGCAGGACAAATGCATTATTTAATTTTCTACTATCTCACACTAAACAGCTTTTCTGGACTCCAGACATCAATTTGTTCCAATACTAAAGGCTCAAGTGGTAAAAAGGTATAAAAATATTCAAAGTAAACTAATGCCTCTGAAAGTCTTGGATCAGAATACTAATGCCTCCATCTGAAGAGGCCATAAGTCTGTTATCTTTCCATTAGAAACCTTTCACATAAGTCCATTCGGACAATAAATACCTGCAGCTCATGGAACGATAGTCAGCAGTATCCATTTATTTTTTTATGTAATGCCCTTCTTTGTCTGCAGGTCTTGTGCAAATTCATCAGCAACACTGTGGTTGAGCTTTAAATCCTAAAGAATTCAAAGAAAGCTACCACCGTATCTCTTTTTAGCTAACTATGGGTGGTAACTAGGAAACATCAAGTAGATTAGGTGCTTGATAATGTTTGTTAATGAAGGAAATTAGAATTCTCTTTCACACACACACACACACACACACACACACACACACACACACACTGAAACTCTAAGCAATTAAGTTAACAAATTGTATGGTGCACTTGTGACTCACACCATTGATTCATACACTAATTCATTAAATATTCATTTAGTGGTTGCTCTATGTCAGGCACTGAACTGCACTTTAAATTGGATAACTACTGCCTTGTCTATAAACAGGTTACCATATAAGGAGAAGTAATTGATATAACTCTTTAATTAAACAAATGTGTTAAACCACTATTCATTGCCTGTTAATGGGGAGTAAGGGAAGCAGGATCCACAGGAGAGGTTAGAGGCTTTCCAAAAGAAAACTCTACTTGAAGTTCGCCTCCAAGAAGGAAGCGACTTTTCCTTATCAAAAAAATTTCAACTTTCTTCTCTCACTGTCACAGTGTGCAGAACAAACAACGGGAATTTAAAGACAGAACTCAACTGCCAAAAGACCATAGGCACAGAACCCTCAGTGACAGAGCTAGAGACTTTCAGAAACAAGTGCATACTAAAAACAACCTGTATTCAGTAAAAAGGGGAAGATGAATCAGGACTCAGCCTTGGGTACACACAGACAAGAATACAGGAGCAAAGTTACAACATAGCATATGGGAGCAACCAATCAATGTTTCTCCCTCACACCAATGTTCCTCTCTTTTCCTCTCCCGCACCCCCCCCTTCATTTCTCTCTAAAAATCAATTAATATATACTTAGGTGAGGGTAAAGAAAAAAAATGGAAGCATGCAGAGAGAAGAATATGGAGTTGGGTCCACTTAGAGTGCGGAGTTCAAGATAGTTATCACTAACTCATACACTAATCACACTAGGAGTTGAGGGGAAGAGAATATGTCACCCGCAAATGCCACTTTGGCATATTGATTATTTTGAATTAAAGGTACTTGAGAAACAACCAGTGCAAGAAGGACACTTGGACCCTTCTTTGTTCTCCTAAAAGCAGGAAATAAATACCTATGTGAAAGATATCCTCCCTGTACCAGGGGGTAGGAAGCATCCTTATTACCAGAAAGAGAATAAATACAAGCAATTAGAATCGCTGGATCATCTGGTATTTTCATTTCTAATTTTTTTCATAAGCTTTTGAAGTCTTTAATTCTTTAGTTTATCTTCCTTTAATTGTGACAAACACCAATTCTGGTTTGCCTCAATTAATTCATGTATATATTTTTAACTTTACCCATCCATTCCCTACCCTCTCTCCTTTGGCAACCATCAGCTTGTTTCATGACTTATACTTGTCCCCAAATTCATCAAGTTGGGTATATTAAATGTACAACTTTTTACATGTCAGTCATACCTCAATAAAGTGGTTATAAAACAAAGATATGCTGGTACAAGAAAACCAAATGTTCATGGCAGAGAGTAAGACATCAATTACAACATCAGGAGACCACATGCCCAAAGATCTGGAATCTTCCCCAGCCAATGTTGTAAAAACATTGAAACAGAAAACCCTTATTAAAACTTAGTTAAGGGGTTAAAATCTGGTCCTTGACCGCCCCTTAAAACAGCTGTAGTCTAGTTATAGAGATAAGATCACCATGTACAAATCACTGAACAATATATTTGAACCACATGATTTGAACCAGGAACAATATTAGGAAGACAAAAATAGCACTCATTCATCAAAGAATATATACAAATAAATTTTTGACAAATGTTTATGTGGCAGAGTTGTTTAGGGAAGATAAACATTGGCAATAGCAACTAATATTTGCATAGGACTTCCACGGGCATTACTATTCCTGTCTCTAATCAGGGTCATAGCAGTGAAGGAAAGTTTCATGGAGGTGAGATTCAAAGGGCTTCTAGTTCTGGTGTGGTTCAACTTTAACAAAGGGCCTGAACAGACTGGGAAGGTACCAACAGAAGTTAGTCACTAGACTATTTGTCTACCTGGAGACAAGCTTGAAAATTCAAAATATAATAATGAACATGAAATTTAAAAAATAACCAAAGAATACAAAAATCTTAAAACTCATGTTTTAATTTTTTCATAAAACAGGCTTCATGAAAAGCTGCCAAAAGTAAATGTATTTTCAGAGAGATCTGGTCTGACTGGGTTTGGAAGATGCACCCCCTACAAGTGATTTATGTTCCTGTGATGAACTCCAGGCACGCACTAGGGAGTTATGAGAATAAGACTATCAACACACCAATACACATTCAGAAGGTTTTTAGGATCGCAGAGAAGCCCAGATGGCTATGCTTAGTTTCTTACCTATGAAGAAACACTTCTCCAAAACAAAGGGATGGAGTTAGAGCCCCCAGAGGCCCACAGCTACTGCTTATCATTATAGGTCACCAGAGTGACAGAGTTGAACTTGAGGATGACTGTGGTAAGAAAACAGTGAGAATTAGTGAGCAGGTTGGGGAGAATGTGTACTGAATCTTAATACCTTTAGGTCCCTACACAGTATAATTGGGTATATTTTCTTGCAATGAAAATAAGTTCCTTATCTCCTTTCGTTTACCTTTAAAAGATGAATGATGCCAATGTGAGAGATTTTCAATACTTTGACTCAGTCAAGAATTCAGTTGTAGATTTTTGTTTTGTTTTGTTTTCCTTCAGCAACCCAAAAGGTCCTGGGGAGAAGATACTTCCCATAGCTAGAAAATGACACTCTACCTAGAAATGACAGGAATACTGTTGTCTATTCCCTCCTTTTGTAGAGGGTAAAAATGAAGCCTGAGATATTAAGGAGTTGCTTTTCCATGGCCTCAAGAAGCTTCTGCTAAAACAAGCAATCGTTTATCATAGACCCAGTGTTCTAAAACGGACATTGGTTCTTAAATTTGCCCAAGTAGTGACACACTTGGAATCCACTCATACTGCTCATTCATTTGTTTGGCCATCTACTGCTGCCCACTGGCAGACAAGAAGCAGTGAACACCAATAGTGAAAGACATTGATCTCAGAGAAACTGTCAAAGGAGAATATCCCACCAAATTAAGGTTTCCTGCAAATTAAGAAAATCTACTCTCTTATTTTAGTAATAACAGCATACACTGGACTGGCTTGCAGGATGCAGTCACTCTGCTGGGACACAATGATGATTACTATTTATTGAGAGCCTTTTGGTCAGCAGGCACTATTTTAAATATCTTTCAAATGTTTACAGAAACCTGTGGGGGTAGGTATGCATTATTATCCACATCATAAAATCTAGAAAGAGGACTCAATTTAAATAACTTGCCCATGGCTACTCAGTGTGACAAAATCAATATTTGAGCTGGACTATCTAATGTATCAGGGCAAATTTCCAGACTCTGCATCATACTCTCCCTAAACAGAGGTCCCTTCCTTCTCACACATGGGCTCTGCTATCTCTACAGCCAGCCCGACCTCAGAATTACCTGTCATTTGCCTATCACTTCATGCCCTAATTCTGGTAAACAGGATTCTAATGGTTTATCCCTGCCTGTGATAAACCAATATCCCAAATTCTCTAGTTCTGGTTCTCTACCTTCCATGTTCCTGATAATCATTTAACTAGTTTTAACCTAAACTTCAACCTTATATTTTAGGTCTTGTGATTTGCCACAGATTTTGCCAAAGGAAACTATGCAAAAACCAGGATCAACACAAACCTCCCTCTGAAGGTGGTCTGTTTGACTTGTGTTAAATACTATCTGCAATATATGAAGAGAGATATATCTACATATCTATATCTATATCTATAGATAGACACATGATAGATAGATAGATAGATAGATAGATAGATAGATAGATAGATAGATAATTAGGGAATTGATAGCCTATGTGAGTGTAAAGTCATTTATAGTTTTTGATATCTAAGGTGTGTGTACAGCTGTGACTAGAACAGACCTGCTTTCATGCCAATTTTCCTGACATAATTGTTAATAATGCCCCACTTAACTCACAAAACAGTTTCTGTTTGAACAATACATTTTTAAAGTTATCTTTATCATGTGCACTATTGAGTTATTGCAAAGGCACTGCACAAACTTAATTTAATCTTCTTTTAATTTCAATTTTTATTGATTTGAGAGAGAGATTTGTTGTTTCACTTATTTACACATTCATTGATTGCTTCTTGAATGTTCCCTGATCATAGATGGAATCCTCATCCTTGGCTTATCAGGACGATGCTCTAACCCAGTGGTCAGCAAACTCATTAGTCAACAGAGCCAAATATCAACAGTACAATGATTGAAATTTCTTTTGAGAGCCAAATTTTTTAAATTTAAACTTCTTCTAATGCCACTTCTTCAAAATAGGCTCACCCAGGCTGTGGTATTTTGTGGAAGAGCCACACTCAAGGGGCCAAAGAGCCGCATGTGGCTCATGAGCTGTGGTTTGCAGACCACGGCTCTAACCAACTAAGCTACCTGGCTGAGGCCAATCCTCTTAATTTTAACACAAGTTTGAAAATGTCACTAACCTAATTCTCATTATACAAATGAGCTAAATAAAAAAAGGTAAAAATACAGGATTGAGAAAAAGTAGGTTTGTAGTTGTTCATATAGGAAATAATAAAATAATTAATACATAATTGTAGAAGGCCCTCTGGGAAGGCATATGGGCATTCTTTAATTATTGTCAGCTGAACCCAAGGTGACAGGCAAAGCCACGCCCTGGGAACAGGCCTTGCCAAAAGGGCAAGGGTGTTATCAGCATTGACTCTTATCAGCCCATGGTGTGGGGAAGTAGGTTTGATATCTAAATCCAGCCTAGCACCAGGAATGCTCAGGGCCTATTCAAGAATGCAAATAATCTCCTTTTGTCTTGACCTTTTGATGAAACTTTCTGGTATTTGGGATATAAAATAAACTCTCTGGATTGGCTCTGGGTCCCTGTCCCTCCATCAGAGAGGAAGGTGGTCCC
Organism: Plecotus auritus; assembly: GCF_963455305.1. Classification (NCBI taxonomy): domain Eukaryota; kingdom Metazoa; phylum Chordata; class Mammalia; order Chiroptera; family Vespertilionidae; genus Plecotus; species Plecotus auritus. The sequence goes on along the minus strand of NC_137772.1, from coordinate 22,680,287 downwards.
ACCCGGTCCCAGCTTTTTTCTTCTATCTTTGTGTCTTGTCTTTTTCTTTCTTTTATTTCTCAATCCCCAGCTCCTCTACTCAGGAACTGGACCCGCTCTCTTTCCGTGCTGGACTTGGAAAGAGAGAAACACCTACACATAATAATACAGGAAGCTAATAAAATATCATTCAGGTAAGTGAATGTTGGTTGGGTTTAATTCTGAATACATATTAGCACATTTCATGGACTAGAGCAAGCATATCAAACTCGTAGCCCGCGGACTGCATGGCTTGTTTATTTGGTCCATGTTAGCCTTTGAGTTTGACATGCTTGGTCTAGAGCAGTGGTCGGCAAACTTATTAGTCAACAGAGCCAAATATCAACAGTACAACGATTGAAATTTCTTTTGAGAGCCAAATTTTTTAAACGTAAACTTCTTCTAATGCCACTTCTTCAAAATAGACTCGCCCAGGCTGTGGTATTTTGTGTAAGAGCCACACTCAAGGGGCCAAAGAGCTGCATGTGGCTCGTGAGCCGCAGTTTGCCAATCATGGGTCTAAAGTATTTTAATTGGTATTAACCAAGCAATCATCTATAGATGTTGTTTCATTCAGTTTATTGTTGAAAGATATTGGGAAGAATAGCTATCTGTCTATCTACTGCCAGAAAAGAACTTGTTGACCACTCTACACAGATTTTAAAAATTACATATCTTCATTGTTGTTTTATCTTACAGATATACCATCTACTCATTTAATGCTGGAGAAGAACTTCAATACATTGATAAATCAAGAAGTCAATGATATGGTAAAAAATATGATGGCTTTCAAGAAAACACCTAACAATCATTCCATATGGCTAGCTTCGTAGTGAAAATGACATACACAATATCCATTCTAACAACATGAGGACATACTTTGTAGTTTAGAATAACGAAGTATGAAAATAAGATGTTTTTAATGAAGTTCAGTTATAGTTAATGACAGTAGTAAACAACATTCAAGTTACTATTAAACATGCATTTAAAGTAGATTCACCAAAAATTGTTAGCAGTGATAAATGAATTCAGTAAAGTTGCAGGAGATAAAATCATTATGACAAGAGAAATTTGTTGTGTTTCTATACACTAGTAACAAACTATCAGAAAAAGAAATTTTTAAAAATTCCATTTAAAATTACATCATAAAGAATAAAATACCTAGAACTAAACTTATCCAATGAGGTGAAAGACTGTACACTAAAAACTATAAGACACTGATGAAAGAAATTGAAGAAGACACAAATAAATAAAAAGATATTCCATACTAATGGATTGGAATAATTAATATTTTAAAAGGTTCATATTACTAAAAGCTATTCACAGTTTAAATGCAATCCTCATCAAACTGAAAGGTTTTTGCACACCAAAGAAAACCATTAACAAAACAAAGACAACCTACTGAAGACTAGAAAAGATTTGCAAATGATATATCCAGTAAGTGATAATACCCAAAATATATAAAGAACTCACACAACTTAATACCAATAAAAGCATGAATTCATGCACCAGGCCTCTAGTAGTTAATAATACTACATTGCATATTTAAAAGTTGCAAAGAGAGTAAATCTTAAAAGCATGCATCACAAGAAGAAATGTTTTTATAACTACATTAGAGGCCCGTTGCAGGAAGATTCCTACAAGAACAGGGCTTCCAGCGGGCTTCTCTCTCGCCACTGCCACCCCTCCCGCCCCCCTGTGCTTTCCCTTCCCTCCCGCCCACCCCACGCTTTGCCTCCCGCCACCCCCACCCCCTGCACTTTCCCTCCCACCGCCACCGCTGCAGGGTGCTTTCCCTCCCGCCACCGCCCCATGCTTTCCTGTCCCTCCGGCCGCCTCTGCCCCTCACCCTGCGCTTTCCCTCCGGCCACCGCCCCTCACTTTCCGCTTTCCCTCCCTTTTCCTTCTATGCTCTCTTCAGTCTTCACTCTGTCTGCATATGCAAATTAACCGCCATCTTTTGTTGGGTTACTTTGCATACTCGCTCTGATTGGCTGGTGGGCGTAGCAGAGTGATGGTTAATTTGCATGTTTCTCTTTTATTAGTGTAGATATGTTGAATGGTGCTGACTAAACTTATTTTGATCATTTCACAATATACATAAAATCAAATAATTATGAGTATAACATAGGACACTATTTTTTAATGTAGATTTATAGAAGAACCAGAAATAACTTCTTAGAATGAATATATATATTAGAGGCCCAGTGCACAAAATTCATGCACAGGTAGGGTCCCTAGGCCTGGCCAGTGATCAGGGCTGATCTGTGGGGCAACCAGCAGGGTGATCGGGGGGCCCCTGCTGGCACCTGCCTTGGCCAGCCTGGTGCTGCCCAGTAGCCAGACTCACCCCCGCCCGCCACTGCCAGTCGCTTCCCCCTGCAGGGCAACTGGTGGGGCAATCAGGAGGTCCCCACTGGCACCTGTGTTAGCTTGCCTAGGGCCTGAGGGCTGGGGGCAGCTCCTGCATTGTCTGCCCCCTGGTGGTCAGTGCATGTTATAGCAACTGGTCATTCCGCTGTTTGGTCAATTTGCATATTAGGCTTTTATTATATTGGATATATTACTTGAAATGGAAATTTGTGAATTAATTTATAATAAATTAGAGCGGAGAAAATTAATAAACTGGTAATATTATTTTTAAGAAACAAGCAGTATGCAGTGCAGACAAAAATATGAACAACAAAAAAGGAAGGTCTGAGACAGCAAGATACAGGGTAAAGGAATAACATATATTACTTGGAGTTCTACAAGAAGATGATTGTAGAAATAATGGGAAAGAGGCAGTCTTCAAAGAAATAATGGCTGGCATTTTCCAAAAATTGTTAAAAGATTCCCAAACTCAGATCTAAGAAACACAACAAGTTTCAAACAAGATAAATAGAAACTGACAACCCTATAAAATCTTGTGAAACTGCAGAACATCAAAAACATAATTAAGTATACACTTTATTCCTTTTGCTATATTCTTATGTTAATGCACTCCTTTATATGTATACTAGAAGCCCGATACACGAAGATTTATGCTAGAATGGGTTTTCCTTTCCCTGGCTGTCAGCACCATCCTTCCACTCCGGCCCAGCCCCTTTCCGCTCTGGGAGCCGCCTCTTTCTGCTCCAGCCCCACCTTCCCATGCTGCCCAGAGGTCCTGAGAGACCAGGGGTGGGGCAGATGAGTCACTCAGGACCTGTGTATGCAAATTAACCTCCATCTTTGTTGGGTTAATTTGCATATCACTCCTGATTGACTGGTGGCGTAGTGGAGGTATGGTCAATTTATATGTTTGTCTATTATTAGGTAAGATTTCACACACACAAAAATTTCAATGGCAAAAATAATCAAAATAGTTTCTAGATATTTTCCTTCTCTTCCCCAATATAGAATCATATACTGGTTAGCTCTAGTGAGTAGAAAAAAAGAAAAGGCTCCAGGTGTGTTTTTTGGTTTTGCTTTTTTTTTTTAATTTTATTTTTAAATATGTTTTTATTGAATTTAGAGAGACAGAAGGAAGAGAAATAGAGAGCTATAAACCCTAATTGGCTGCCTCCTGCATGCCCCCTACTGGGGATCCAGCCAGCATCCTGACTGAGAATCTAACCAGTGAACTCCTGTTTGATGGTTCCATGCTTAACTACTGAGCCACAACCATTGGGTGTTTTTTTTTGCTTTTTTAAATTAAACACAGAAAGGATTCAGACTCTAAGCAGTCATTACTTTCAGGCATAGTCCCTGAAAGTTTGAGAGTTACTAGAAATCTTCAGCTTCTGATAAATTGAACAAATTGTGATTCTCTCCTATTGTGAGTTCCATATGGAGTTATTGATCAGTATTTACATGGCAATAACCTATTTCAGTTTTAAAGAGTTCTGAATGGTTTCACCTGTTAGCAAAACTGAATGCAGCTTGTTGAAATTACCAGTATCTTTTTCAGCTAAATATGTTTTATGAATGCTCAGGAGTAGTTTTTAAGTACAGAAAAGGCTATTCAGGAATTTAATTTCTACAATAAAATTCAATTTAAAACATTTATAAGAGCCAAACATAGATTTTTAAAAATATATTTTTATTGATTTCAGAGAGGAAGGGAGAGGGATAGATAGAAACATCAATGATGAGAAAGAATCATTGATCAAATGCCTCCTGCACGCCCCCTACTGGGTATCAAGCCCACAATCTGGTCATGTGCCCTTGACTGGAATTGAACCTGGGACCCTTCAGTCTGCAGGCCAACGCTCTATCCACTGAGCCAAACCAGCTAGGGCTAAACCTAGATCTTTTAAAAATGTTTAAACAATTAAATATTAATTTTCTATTTATAGATCTATTTATAGAGTGCTCTGAATAATATTTGTTTTATTATAAATTTAAACATATTCAAACATTTGAAACTACATTTATACTTATAATATTTAGAGTATTTCAAAGGTCTCACTGATAGACCTTAGTGAGTAATTAAGTTACTGTTAGAATCAAATATATTTAGCTGATAATGTAAAGAAATGAAAAATTTATAAATTCTGTACTCAACATTTACAAGTTTACTAAGAATGAATTTAAGATCATGGTCCTAAATTAATTATTCAAATTACAAACTTATTAAGTTAGAATTGAAGTCACAGGATAATCTATTTTTCTAATAGTCCAAATATTCTTAAATATTGTAATAAAAGTTTTTATAAACTTATTTTTATATAAATATTAATATAATGAAATCAATGCCTCTCTTCCTTCATGTTAAAACTTTCTAAAAGTGTTTGATACATGCTTACTCCTAAGGAAATAATTATTTCAGCCCCCATAATGTAACCTTCCAAAGTAAATTTGAAATAGATTTCTCAGTATAGATAACCTCATAAAATGACCAGAAATTCAAGCTAAGAGGCTGACTGCATCTTGATACACTTATAGGATGCTCAGAACACTATTTATAATTTCCTTGTCAACAACAACCCCAAAAAAGTGGATTCAAACATGTGATATTCAAGTTTTATAGCATCTTCCCACCCATAGTAACTTATATATTAGTTGACTGGATTTTACATTGCTTTGTCCTTTAAGATATTTTCACTTTATCTTCAAATAAGATTTTCCCCCTTGTATAGATTTTTACAATTTCATGTGCTTAGAAACATTATAATCATACTAGGATCCCAATGCACAAATTTGTGCACCTTGAAAGGAACTGTGGGCTTCGAGGATGCAGTGGGCACAGGGCCAGGTCTCAGCCCACCCTCTGTGGCCCCCGGTCCCCTGTCTGCTGGCAGCCCTGCTCCTGCCACCGCCACTTCTATGTACTCACAGCGCCGGCCCCACTCACATCTGCTGAGGGCGCAGAGCAATTGGGGCCTGCACCAGCAGCAAGTGCGAGCAGTGACTGCTGCCCTGATCGCCCCTGAGGAGCAGGGGGAGGTGGAGAAGCCCTCAGGGGCAATCAGGACCAACAGCCACTGCTCACACCTGCTGACGGCACCAAGCAAGTGCAAGTGGCGGCTCTGGCACCGGCTGTGGGTGTGAGCGGGACCGGTGCCAGCAGTGGGTGTGAATGGCGGCTATGGTGCCAGCAGCAGGTGTGAGTGGGTCCTTCACCAGCAGCATGTGTGAGCAGCGGCTGCCAGTCCCGATTGCCCCTCAGGAGCAGGGGGAGGTGGAGAAGCCCCGAGGGGTGATCGGGGCCAGCAGCCACCGCTCACACCCACTGATGGTGTTGAGCAACCGGGGCCAGTGCCAGGCACTGGCAGCAGGTGAAAGCGGCAGCTCCAGCACCAGCAGCAGGTGCGAGCAGGGCTGGTGCTGGCAGCAGGTGCAAGCGTTGGGTGGGACTGTGGCAAGTAGAAGCAAAGAATTTTCAGTAACCATCAGAGGTTCGTTCCAATGACAGTGACCAGCGCCCCACCTTGGTCTGGCGCCCCTGCTCACCTGCTCCATCATCCCAACGTGGCTGATGCCTGCCATGTTCCACACTCTGCCGCCTGCTGCTGACACCCGCCATGTTCCACACATGCCTCCTGGTGGTCAGCACGTGTCATAGCAACTGGTTGTTTGGTTCAGTTGTTCTGCCATTCAGTCTATTTGCATATTAGTCTTTTATTATATAGGATGTCTAATTAGATTATGGTCATCTCACATGGCTCTGCTGTACTATTTGGTCACAACTTCCACGGTCATTCTATCTATAATCTCCAATTCCTAGAAACTGGAAGATTTATGTATTATCAAGTCAGTGACATTTTTTGCTGGCAATTAATTTTTCCAGTTTTTCCAATAATACATGAAAAATTACCAAAATTTAAGAGTTAAAGAGAGAAAATGTTTTAATACCATTGTAACATTATAATACAGCATTTTCTCTATTCTTGGAGTGAACTGCAATCCTTAACATCTGCATTAGTGTGTGGATCATACTTAATTGTTCATTAGGATTTTTTAATTAATCTGTTTACTGTGTTTAACATATTCTAAACAAAATTAAGAACCCACCTTAATTGAGCTGTTGTTTATGAAATAGAGATAAAATGATTTTAAGACATACCCATATAATCAATTGAAAGAGCATTTTTCTACCCCAAATCATTGAACCTCCTTCAGAAAAATAACACTCCCCACTTTTTCCAATTTTAAAGGCCATTAACATTATTTTGAAGTTGAGCACGAGTTAATGAAAAAGGAATCATGAATTGTACTGAAAAACAAAACAAAATTTGCATGCATGCACAAACACATCTACTCATACCACCTGAACAATACCAGACCAAAGGTTGATTCCCATTCTTTCATTCATAATTGATAGCATCACTGTTTTGAGTCTCTCATTTGCCAGAGAAAATGTTTTAACTCTTACAATAAAAATATAAGCTTTTGTTTTTTTAATAGATCTTGCTCTAGGAAAGAACTTTAATAACACCTTTCAGGCACCTTTCTTTTAAATTTTGGAATATTATTAAAAATGCATGATTTTTAAAGAATGGTATATGAGACACTTCTAAATTAAATTTAAACTACAGGAGATAATCACTCAAATTTATAGCATGAGAATAACAATTATATAAGGAGAAAGACAAGAGGAAATCAAAGAGCAAGAAGAAGAAAAATGATAATCTTATTTTTGGGAAACAGTTTCTTATCAAAAAAACAATATCTTACCTAATAAAAGAAAAACATGCAAATTAACCATTACTCTGCTATGCCCACAGCCAATCAGAGTGAGTATGCAAATTAACCCAACAAAGATGGAGGTTAATTTGCATATGCAGGCGCAGAGCAGTGTGAAGCCTGCTATGATGGGAAGGGGGGAGCGGCGGAGGGAGCTACTGGAGTGGTGCTCCAAACAGAAGCGAGGACATGCCAGCTCCGGGCAGCCCAGGAGCAGGGACGTGCCGGCTGCCAGGCCCCAGGTGGCCGAGGAGCAGGGACATGCTGGCTCCCGGGCAGCTGGGAGTGAAGCCAGGGGCCTATTCTTGCACAAATATCGTGCAATGGGCCTCTAGTTGTATAATAAAAACTAAAAGAAAATTTTCTAGTTCCAGGTCAAAAGTTTAAAAATTGTTTTTCTTGCTACATAGGTACTACTTATAACCAAAATAATTTTAAAACTATTCCCTTTGATTTGCACTCCATACTCCCCACCACCTTGACCAAAGAAAAACTATTTTCATTTTGAGGAAAGTCTAAGGCAACAACTGATATCTTTTAGAATCTAAAATTAAACCAGTTAATTTTCTAGTAGAAATTTCTGTTTTCACTAAAATGTTATCTAATTTATTTCTATATTTCTGTATTATGGATGTATGAATGAGCTAATTTACAGAAAGTTATACTATATTGATTAGATTTAATTTACTCTTGATCTATCCTAATATTTCATAAAGTTCACTTGGTTTTTCAATAAAGGCTAAAATTCTTACTTTCCCAAGTCAAGTATCATGCTTTATTATTTTATCCCAAGACTTACCATTATGTTAAACATTTTGACTCTTTAATAAATAAAAAAAATTAGCTTAAAATATAATTATAATATGTCAAAAAATAGACTAGGAGTCAGAAAAAGATAACTTGATAAATATAATTTAACTGATATAAATGATATTTACTTATATAATTTATATATTTTATTTATACACTTTATTTATATAAAAATATAAATTAGAATATAGGGTTATTATCAGTAAAAAGTGGTCTTCTTTATTAACACGAAACCAATAATTATTTTACATTATAATATTTACAATTACATTTTCCTTATTCTTATGGCCTCTGACTACAAATGGTTTATAAAACAATTTTGAAAACAAAAAATAAATATATACAAACTGTTCATGTGTGTTCTATTCATTTATGTTCATATTCTATGCTAATAAAATATACAACTATTTTTAATAGCAGTCTTTTACAACAGAATTGAGTAAACTTATATGATTATATTTTTGTTGGAGGAGATTCCTAGAAATTAGTTCCTTTCAATTTGTATAATCTATTTTTTCTTTAGGCAGTCATTAGTGAGTTTTTCTTCTCGTACATTATTCCCATTATGACCCAAGATATAAATTTTAGAAATCCAGACAAAGTTTTATATAATTTAAGACTCAATATTATATCTTTAACAAATGGACTAAGGACATAAATGTTTTGAGATGAAAGAGGAGATTCCAAGGTACCTGTGAATATTATAAATTGATCCATCTCATTTTAGGTCCTAACCACTGCATTAGATTATCCATCCTATAATTTGATTCTTGCTATTTTTAGAGAAATTTGGCATACCAATGGAAATTTATCATCTAAGATGTCAGGCAAAGAAGATAGCCAATGAAGATTAATTTCAGCTTTCAGATTCAGACTTGGAAATCAAGTAATTACTCAATTCAATTACAAATTTATGGGCCTACTGTGTGCCAACATCATTAATTGTCACAGGTATATTAATGTATAAGACATAGACTCATACCTCAAGAAATCTCACAGATAACTTTTGAATATCCATCCCTTCATTTGTTTAACTACAAACTCACTATTTACCTGTGTAATCAACTGAAACAATCTTTATTCCAGTTCCAAGAAATTAATTGTTCCTGTCACTAGACAAAGCTACCTTGGCCTTGAAAGTGATTGAAGATCAAAAGGGCTCAGTGAGGACAGCCAAATGTTTGTTGAATTGAATTGAAAAATTAAAAACCTTTACTCCCCATGCAAAATTGAAAAATATGTAAAATGCGATTTCAATGCAAGTGAGATAAGAGATGACTTGTTTAACTGACAAGTGACCCACTTTCCCAAGTCTCTCCACCATCAAACATTTTCCCCTGCTTTTCCACCACTAAGCATACATTAATTTCATGGACTGATGCAATAAACCCAGGATGCTCTAACCCAAGTGATTCTAGTTAGAATTAAAATATTGAGCATAAATAGTAACACAATGAAAGGTTACTGGGCCTTTTCAGCACCGTGGACAGCGTCACAGAGCAAGAAAAGGAGGAAGTGTAGACCTACCTGAGGGATGTTGAGTTTCAGATCACTGTAATAAATAATACAGTGAGTATCACAATAAAGCGAGTCATAATCTTTTCGCTGGTGGAGGGTCTCACCTTCAGTTTGTAAAAATGCAACACACGTGAAGCGCAATAAGGTAAAGTGCAATAAAATAAAGTATTTCATAAAACAAGAGAATAAAAATTAGAGATTTTCCAGTTGAACATTTGCCTGGTTTTAACTGTTCCATAATAATAATATCTTCAAAACTTGGATCATTAAAATTGTTTGGGGGAGGTCTATAATAATAGAGGTCTTCCTATGTACCTGATTCTATTTTAAATATTTTAGGTAGCCAAAATTGTTTAATCTTCCCAACAACACTGTGATGTAGATTGGCATTACTTGGCATTACTTCCATATTTTATAGATAATACAATGAGATTAAATAACTTTCCGAGGTTAAACAGATACATTACAGATCCAGGATTCTAAGTTAGATCTCCTGACGCCAGAAAACATGCTCTTCCTCTGTGACACAATAAAGAAGAAAATTTAAGTTAAAACAAATATGTTTTAAAATACTATGTCATAACATTAATTTTAATACTCTATTTAAAGTTAATTATAATTTGTGGAGAGAGGATCCAAGATGGCGGCGTAGGTAAACACCTAAACTGCTGCCTCGCACAACAATTTCAAAACTACAACTAAAAGACAAAACGTCTATCACCCAGAACCACGGGAAAGCTGGCTGAGTGGAAGTTCTACAACTAGAAGGAAAGAGAAAAGAGCATTGAGACGTGCACAAGCGCTGAAAAGCTGAGGTACAGAGGCGCCGTATGGGGCTGACAGCGGGCGACTGGGAGCGCTGCTTTTTTCAACCCGAAGGGAGAAAAGTTCCCTATTACTCCGAACTCCAGTTTCTGGGGAGACGTGGGGGACCCAAACTACTACAGGGAGAAGCTGGACTGTCTGCCATTGGGTCGGAAAGTGAGGGTAGCTTGCTAGCAGGGCTGCGAGCAGGAATAATTGTTTACTGCGCTGGGGCACGGGATGCGGAGACGCAGAGCCGGCTTACTGGCAGCCATCGCTGTTTGCCACGCCCTAGCCTAGTGACACCCTGCACAACCTACAAACCCACCCAAGCTCCAAGCAGCGGCTTTAGCATATGAATAGCCTGCCTTATCACAGCTTAACATAGCAAACTTGCAGCTCGGGTCAGACAGCTCCAAAACCTCCAAACCCCAAGCAAAGAAGAGAAAAACTGTAGTTTTCACTGTAGCACCTGCTGGGTAGCCTCAGACAGTAACTGACCTGCACCCCATTGGAGATCCAGAAGCCAGTGTACCTAGTGGTCAGTGTGAGACACCAGATTTCAACTCCTCACATCCATAAGTGACACATTCAAGAGGCAGACTCAGTAAGCACCAAAGCCCCACTGAAACAAGTCCTGCACCATAAGCGTGTCTCCAGTGCAGCAGTTCTTCCATTATAGACACAGCGGGTCCTCACAGCCAATTGGCCTGGAGGTCAATTCCTCCCAGTGTATCAACAGCAATCAAGGCTTAACTACACCAAGACTTAGCACTCAGCCCCACAAAGGGGTGCACCAAGAGCGTCCACCTCAGGTGACTGAGGAGGCTGAGCTATTGGCCCCTCTAGGTCACCTACCACACAAAGCCACTCCATCAACACAGGGACGCAACAAAATGCAGAGACAAAGAAACATGTCACGAATGAAAGAAATGGAGGAAAGCAAATTACTGGAAGACATAGAGTTCAGAACCACATTTATAAGGTTACTCAAGAATCTTCTAAAAACCGCCGAGAAACTTGATGAGACCTCCGAGGAGCTTAGTGAGACACATCATAATTAAAATGCCAAGGGCAAAAGACAGAGAATCTTGAAAGCAGCAAGAGAAAAATGGTTAGTTACCTACAAGGGAGTACCCATACGACTGTCAGCTGATTTCTCAACAGAAACTATGCAGGCCAGAAGGGAGTGGCAAGAAATATTCTAAGTGATGAACAGCAAGAACCTACAACCAAGATTACTCTACCCAGCAAAGCTATCATTCAGAGTCGAAGGTCAGATAAAGAGCTTCACAGACAATGCCGAAACCGGTTTGGCTCAGTGGATGGAGCGTCGGCCTGCGGACTGAAGGGTCCCGGGTTTGATTCCGGTCAAGGGCATGTACCTTGGTTGCAGGCACATCCCCAGTAGGGGGTGTGCAGGAGGCAGCTGATCAATGTTTCTCTCTCATCGATGTTTCTAACTCTCTATCCCTCTCTCTTCCACTCTGTAAAAAATCAATAAAATATATTTAAAAAAAAAAAAAAAGAGCTTCACAGACAAGAAAAAGCTAAAGGAGTTCATCACCACCAAACCAGGATTATATGAAATGCTGAAGGGTATTCTTTAAGAAGAGAAAGAAGAAGCAAAAGGTAAAGATAAAAAATTATGAACAACAAAATGACATCAAATATATACCTACCAACAAGTAAATCTAAAAATCAAGTGAATAAAAAATCTGAAGAATAGAATGGACTGGTGAATATAATAAAATCAGGGACATAGAAAGGGAGTGGACTGACAATTCTCAGGGGGAAAGGGGTGTGAGGGGTGCGGGAAGAGATTGGACAAAAATCTTAAACCTATGGATGAAGACAGTGGCGGTGGGTAAGGGCATGGGGTGGGGTGGGGAATCACGTGGAGGGGAACTATGGGGGGAAAAAAAGAGGATCACCTGTAATAATCTGAACAATAAAGATTTATTAAAAAAACACACAAAAACATAAAGTTAATTATAATTTGTGGAGAAAATTGTTTCCTTTCTTCCATTTACCAAGTGCCTCATGTTGCTTCATTTATTTCAACAATAAGTTATTATTATTTTAAATAAAGCACAATTTAAAAATTATTTTAAATTAGATATTAAATTGCATTAGGTTGTAAACCACATACATCTTATAAAATGTAGACTGAAACATGACTATGTACTACTGTATTAAAATAGTACAAAACTACTGTCATTATCTGATGTGTAGAATTCTTATACTTTATTCATAAAAATATTCTTTAATATAAATTTACAGTGTTTGTGTTTTATTTCTAAATTATAGAGGTTTTAGGATATTATTTTCAAGCTTCTCCTCTCACACAGTCTGTTATATTTATAGCCTTTATAAGCCGCAAATAAAGAGCTGAACCGAAGTTAATTTTTACCATGTTCTTCTTTCTAAAATTGTTTGCCCAATGTGAAAGCATTAGGTCTTGAAATTTTAAAAGGCAGTTTTAGGGAAAATTCAAACAAAATGTTAATTGTTTGCAGTAGCAAAATAATAAGATCAGTAGTTGTCATGGGCTGGAGCTGGGCAGGTATAGACCACAAAGGCATACCAAGAAATGTTTGGAGGTTATGGAAATGCTCTGTATCTTAATTAAGGTGGTGTCAAAACTAATCCAAGAGTTTGCTTTAAATGACTATATTTTATTATACATAAAGTTTGCTGCAATGACATGGATAAAATGGGGGGAAATATTATTTTATGCTTTGAAGAAAGAGCTTATGGAACTCATTTCCCCCCAAAACAGTTTCAACCTAAGGAGTTAAATGACAAGAATAATAATAAGGGACTTGGATTCAAGACATTACAGATGCTGTAGCATAAGTATCTAAAATGTTAAGATTGACATTGTAAACAACAATTGGGGTTGAGCATACATACCTTCTGTCATAAAACACTAAGTTATTGGTACATTGATTAGCCACTGAAATAGTCACATAGGAATAACAGGTTACATGGAGGATAAAATAACTAATCACTTAATTTATAATCTCCGTTCTTCACAATCACTATGGAAAATCTATAGTTCAAAATCTCTGGCACAACACTTGATCTCTTATAGATGCTAACCTTCACAGCAACTTAGGTCTGTATCATCAAAGTAAAAAATGAGGGGGCAAATGCAGCTTTTGAAAAAACAGTCCATATTTATGCTGACAATCAACTATGATGTGTGTTTTACACATGTAAATGAAGCATAAAACAGCCAACAGATTTCACGTTCATTGCTACCATATTTTCCATTTAACTAGCAAACTTAGGCAAAGGCTTAATTTTAAGAGCTGGGTTTACTCCAGCTTAGCAACATCTCCCATTATCTCAATAAGTAATCAATTACCACATTATATTTATTTGTCAATTGCCTACTTTTCCAGTGATTATTTACTATTTATTTGAAGGAAGTAAAGCCTTTAACAAAAATCAAAAATGTTCAGGAGAGTAGCCACTATCCCACCCAGTGAGGGTTGGTTTCTGCTGTTATTTTCATTAGTGAGCTGTCTTTTCCTCACTACTGTGGATTCTCCCCACCGTCCCCCCCCACCCCCAATTAAGCTGTGTTAAAAAAAACTCTGATGAATGAATCCTTGCTGCTTAATAGACTCAACACCAACTTGTTAATTAATCCCAAATATTCATGCATGGATATCCAACAAAAATATGTAGGAGGATGGTGTGTCTGTGTGTGCTACAGGTTCTGAGTGCTGGTGTAGGGTTTATGTTATACAACAGAAAATATGTCTTAAGTGGGAAAGACAAGAGCCAGGAAGAAGCACCATCATTATTCTACAAGAAGTAGGATTAAAAATAGGATCTGACAAACCCTTGAGCTCTGACTTGTGTCAGTGAATGAGGGCAAAGAAGTTTGAGTAAGTTTCTCACCATATCAAGGTCTTTCGCATTCTGCACTATTTATCCTTAGTTCAACCTGAGACCTGCTTCAATGATCTATATCAAATATTGGAATGCCACAAAAGATTTAGTTTGAAAAAAAAAAAGTTGGCTGTTGAAAGTGTTGGTAAACTACACCTGCGATACACTCACCAGACCCGGGGCAATAATGAGCTTCAAATGCACAGGCTCTAAGTGGCCCTGCCCCTGAATGCATAGCAATTATATTAGCAGGAAAGGGTGAATATATCCCAGAAGCTTGAGACTTATGAATGAGCATTACAGGGAAACCCTTAGGTTGATTAAGTTGACTTCATACTGGAGATTATTAGTGAAAGCAAAATTGTCAAAGAGAACCAACTAAGTTACCCAAGCCTGGTCAGTGAACAAGGGATGAAAAGGAATTCTTTCGGGATCTTAAAGCAGAAAGATCCTAACTCAACTAATCTCTGATCAACAATTTCTCCGTATTTTACCACATTTATCTCCTCCATATCTAATAGCCTCACCAATTTTTTTCTGAGAGCAGCATAAATCCCTTTGTCTCTCAAGGCTGATGATGGACAAAGTAACGCAGCCCTGTTTGACATCCATCCTGCTTAAACACATGAAAAAGTATTTGCTGATAAAAGCAGTTGGGCATGTGGAACTTTCTATAGCCATAGTCTGGAAAATCCCTGGGTTTCTCATTCTGTTTTCCCACCTGGGTGGGTGCTGTCCCAGGTAGCCACAGCCGAGGTTTTGAGGATCGTGTTCACCAGCACATGTACGTATGTACACCGACCTATGTGTGTGGGAACAAACACTCATTAGAGGAAGAGAAATAAGGGACTTGGGTAAGCAGAGGTGAAAACTGGCACTGAATCTCAAGAATGTCAGCATCTCTTTATAGATTTCATGTAGCAGGCTTGACAGAGTAATTCAAAAGGAAAACAAACCAAAACCAAAACCACTGAATTCTCCTTACTGTATCCAAATAGAGCTGGAACTCCTTCAATTCTACCAAAGCTGTTTCGGCAATGCCAGAAGAATAAATCAAGAAAGATGTATTTCACCTTTAATGGAGCCAAGTGATTGCAAAAATCAACTCATTCATCATTTTCCAGCAGTGAGAAATTTAGTAAATAGGAGCAGAATAGGAGTCGATAAATGTGCCTGAATGATACCTTGGCTTTTGCTTGTGTGCTTTTAATTTGGTAAATAAATGCCTTCCACTGGGCATGTACCCTAGAGTCCAGGCAACGACGTGGATTAAGTACTTTGTTAGCTCTGCAAAGCTGAATGCGTCTCCGAGGTCTAGCTAACTATAACGGGCCTGGAACATTCCGCCTAAATCTCCCTGCTGCTTAATTTCAAACACCAAAAGGGGGCATGTGGGGGTAACAAAACTCTGAAGTTAAAAATACCACCTTTCTAATAGCTTTACGTTTGCTAACTGCACAAATAAGAGATACACACCTTCAAGGTAAGAAATACAAGTGTATGGATGCCTATTTAAAACCATCGTAAGCTATCTTAAGCATGATCATAAATGAATCTCTAAACAACTCTCCAGGTGTAATACTAGAAAGGGATATTTAACAAAGGAAAGATGCCCACTGTCCTCCTACTTGGTTTCACAAAAGGAATGCAAGAAGCAAAATGCTTGATGATTTTCTAAATTCCCAACTCAAGGATTATTCAGAGGAGAAAAGAAAACCTTCACATAGGTTTTGTTACTCCTTTATTTTCCTTATTTATTCCTTACTTATTTTCCCTACTTCTGTGCTGGTCAGAGTACATTTAAAGTGTTACACTTAATGCCTAGTCCCTGAAGTCCAGTCAGGGGAGAGTAAGAAAACTTTTATGAGAAACACTTGAAAAACTCAGAATTACTCAGCCTAAAGAAGAAAAGGCCAGTGGAACATATTGGTTAAGATCCTTCTTTCCAAATAAATTTGAAGGGCTGCCCTAGCTGGTTTGGCTCAGTGGATCGCGTGTCGGCCTGCGGACTGAAGGGTTCCAGGTTCAATTCCAGTCAAGGGCACATGCCCGGGTTGCGGGCTGGATCCCCAGTAGGGAGCGTGCAGGAGGCAGTCGATCAATGATTCTCTCTTATCATTGATGTTTCTCTTTCTCCCTCTTCCTCTCTGAAATCAATAAAAATACAGTATTTTAAAAAATAAATTTGAAGGGCTGTCATGTTTGGAAATCCTATATAGTTTCAAAGGCTAAAAATTATAGGAATAAATATATCAGATAAATTCAAGGGGAAAGTGAACTACTTATACATGAAATGAACTTAGGAGGTGGGGAAATTCCTATCATTGGTGTTATTAAAAAATAAACATGAGGATTAAAAATCTGGGCATTTAAAAATGTGTTCAAAAAGCATAGTAGGAGTTAAACAAGATGGTTTTCAGGCTTTTTCCTACTCTGAAAGGGTTAGAAAACAAGTCATTTGTTTTGTCACCAAAACGCAAACTCAAAGCCTGCCAAAGTAGCTCCTCTGAAGGGGGTAGTAGGGCAGGGCTGTGGGAAAACAAAGGACTTGAAGAGTTAACAGGAGAAAGTCCATTGGTTCTGAGGGTGAAGAGTCAGATCCCTGGAGAAACTTACTGTCCTTGAACAAGTCAACTTGACCTTCTAAAGTACAGCTTTGTTCAAATTGATACAAACACTTACTTAACTTACAGGCATGCTGTGTAGCTTACCATAATCCTAAAGCGACACAGTATACTGAGCACAGCAGTGTTTTAACCTGGGGGTCTCTGAGGCTGTATGCATCAGCATTTACCACATTTTGTAAATGGATAAACAGAAGCACCAAGAAGCTAAAAGTGTAGCTAAAAGAATAATGCATTTAGCCAGGGGCTGAAACAGAACCTTCCCAGATTTCGGCCTTTTTACTGACTCTGTTTCCACAGAGAGTTAAAAAGTAATGAGCATTTGAGCAAGGGAAAAACAAACAAAAAAATAAAAACAGAGTGAAGAGGACTTCCCTTGCTCTCACCTTTGCTAGAGGAGGGATAGTTTCACTCTGTCCTGGACCACCCACACTCCAACAAATTTCTCCACCACTATCCCACAACCAAGGGTTAAACAAACAGAAAACATTAGCAATCCTATAGAATCCACTATTTAAGTTTCAGCTTCTAATGTGCCAATTTCTTGCTTATATAAAGATAAATTTATTATATGTGAAGTGACCTCCTGAAAAGCCAAGGTTAGAATATGAAGAGGCCTGAGGCCCAAGTCCACCCTATAGAGCCATTCATGAGGAGCTGAACCTCAGAGTCACCTCAAAATCACCTAGAGAGCCCCACCAGTGTGGCTCAATGGTTGAGCATCCACCTATGAACCAAGAGGTCACGGTTCAATTCAAGTCAGGGCACATGCCTGGGTTGCAGACTAGATCTCCAGTGAAGGGCATTCTCTTTCTACCTCTCCCTTCCTCTCTGAAATCAATAAAAATAAAAATTTTAAAATCATCTAGTGAACTTCATCAACAGATGCTGAGGCCTCACCCTAAGCTTACCAAGCCAAAAACTAGAACAGGGTCTAGGAAACATTTTTTCTAAGCTTTATAGATGATTCATAGTTCACACAAGAATCACATGGCTTGTATCTCATTCCTGACCTGATACCCTAGCTCTGCCTTGTCCAACATGGTAGCCACATGATTCCCAAGCACTTGAAACACGAAGGATCCAAACTGAGATGCATTGTGCAAGCAAAAAACACACCAGATACCCCAAACTTAGCACTAAAAAGAGACTGTAAAATATTAATTACATGTTAATAATATTTTGCATATATAATATTAAGTGAAATATATCATTGAAGTGAATTCCTCCTGTTCCTTTTAATTTTTTTAACATGGTAATTAGAAAATTTTAAACTATATATGTAGCTTCTGGGTAACATATTAATTACCTCTTGCATGACTATAGACTTTCGTATTTTCAAAGCGTACGCTTTCCCAAGTGTCTCATTTGTCTCATTGTCCAGACAAAACCTCAACAGAAGGAAATTACTCAGGCTCACTCAGAACTATACCCTTTATTAACTTCTTTCAGTTTATAAACCTCTTACTGCTCTTTTATGCCTTGACTCACTGCAGCTTCTCTGAAACCTTTAGCTTCAATTAAAGGCAACAGTAGTCACCCTTCATGCTTCTGCAGAAAAGACACTACCCTTAGTTCTCCATCCTGCAGGGGGGATTTTCCAATGACTATCTTCAAAGCATGGTGCCTATTAAACATTACAGTCACAGTACAAATTGGGCGATCAATTATTACTTGCCTAAATGGTGTTGCCTCACGTATTTGTCACTTTCCTATCTATTGTGTCCAATTATTGAACATTTGAGTAAATTTCTATGCTTATGCATCTATTAATCAAATGATGGAAAGAGATAAGTCATATGGTTTCTAACCTGAAGGAAGTTTCATCAGGTTAGGTGTGTTTGTAGGAGCAGCTGACAAAATAGAAAGGACATTTCAGAGAAGAAAAATGTCATGAGTGAAGGTCAAGAGGCTGCCATAATAATGACTTGTGTAGGGTACCACAAGGCCAGCCTGGATCCTGGGAAGGTGCTTAAAGACACCTGTATTGACAATAGTGTGTACGTGTGTGTGCGTGCGAGTGCGTGTGTGTGTGTGTGTGTGTGTGTGTGTGTGTGTGTGTGTGTGTGTGTGTAGGGGAGAGGGATGTTAACTCTGAGGAGATGCCCTACTCAATACAATAATGTGGTATGCTCTTGCCTCCTGAACTGAACTATAAGCACGGTTCTCTATGCAACTGGAATTAGCTCATGCCATATAACTGCCACCAAACCACTGGCTAAGTTGCATTGCAGCTACTTCTCAAAAGCAAAGGGTTTTCACTTGATGGGGTCAGAATTGAAGAAAGAGTGAGAACACTTGGATTCCAGAAGCTGCTCTTAAGTAGTAACACAGTTACTAAAACACGATGGCTTTGTGTGTCCTCCTCTGTGCGACATTTGATTGAGAGCCTCAAATAAGAAATTTGTACCTATTGGCACTTTAATTTATGATGACCAAATTATGGTAGACTTGAAGGAATATAAACTTTGGAAATAGACTATTTAATTAATATTTATCAATCTCAGTTTCCAAACTATAAAAGAGAGACATTACCATGTATCTCATCTAACTATTATAAACTTAAAAGGGATCATTTATATAAAGCACAGTATGCACTCAATAAATGACTTCTCTCATTACTATTATTTCAAATGATGTCAAGCCACAGCCAAATTTTTACACACACAAAATCAGCATTGGTTTTACTAAAATATGAAAAATAATTCCCTGTGTGCATAGATATTGACATTAATAGAAAAACAGAACTACAGCATTCATGGGAAGACAAGTCATCTTTTGTCATTTTCTATTATGGAGGCAATTCTTACACTCATTAGTGCTTGAATCCAATGAGTGGTCTCCTACTAGGCATTATAACGAAGTTTCTAGACCTTCATTGACAATGGAAGAAGATTGTTTCTTTAAAGAATAGTCCAACCTTCTCTGACGCCAGAAACAATTCAAACACACTCTGCTCAGCAAAACAAAGAGTAACGGAGCGAATGGTCTCCCACTGAAACTCAGTCCTCTCCAATGTCATTTTAAGCACGACATGTTTTTATTAGCACAATCTTCTGTTTTGCTGTTTCCATAGAATCCCATTAATGGCAGTCCAACTGCTGTCATTACTGTGTGCCATAAACTCACAGGAAAGGGGCTGCTACAACTGGTGTAGACTTAGACAGCATAAGGGGTGGGTCTCTCTATGCTGCAAACAGTTCCAGGCATCCGAGTGTGTATACCCTCAGTTAACACACCAATAATCACTTCAGAATTAAAACAGCTTAAAAGTCATTGTTGAGAAAGTGTTTTATTAATGGACATGAAAAAGGCAGGAGGTTCAAAGTTCGGCTTTTATCTTTGTCTTTCAGGGGGGCCTCAATGAAAATGTTTTTATTCAGAAGTGCCCACTGCAGAATATGTGGATATACAGGGTGGGGCAAAAAGTAGGTTTACAGTTGTTCATATGGAAAATAATACAGTAATTAAAAACAAATAATACAAGAAACTGTTTCATGTACTCAAAACTATAAACCTATGTTTGCTCATCTACTGTAAACCTATGCTTGTTTGCTTTTTTCATTATTTTTTAGAGCTAAAGGATGGTATAAAGAAAATTCTAGGTCAAAAAGTAATCTAAAACTGAAGGTTGGAGTTATGTGCATGCGCGCACACTGTACACACACACACACACACACACACACACACACACACACTGGTATATATGCATATTTGATATATAATTACTTTATGGCTATAAAAATGCACGTTCACAAGAAAAGAAAATAATACAATCAATACTGTAGTGTATAACATATCACACTAGTTTGTATACAATACTGCTGACAAATAACAAATGGATGAATTACTAGAAAATCCCCATTATTAAGGCATAAATTAAAAGTCTCTAAAAACAGCACTTCTACTCCTTCACTGAATCTCTTCCATAGAGATCTGACATATATTTGTCAACAATATAAGTGCCTTCCTTCCTAAAACATGTTTATTCTCCCTTTCAAATGCAGTTGCTAGGTGAGGCCTGGAGACCAATGCCATGGCTGACTCTGCAGGCAAAGCTGGCTGAGCAGAGGCAGGTCTCTCAAGCACAGAGGGGAGAGGAAACTGCATTTCAGCCTGTGCAGTTTTATTTTATTTTTATTTTTTGGTTTTTTATTTTTTTAATATATTTTTATTGATTTCAGAGAGGAAGGAAGAGGGAGAGAAACATCAATGATGAAAGAGAATCATTGATCGCTTGCCTCCTGCACACCCCACACTAGGGATCAAGCCCACAACCCAGGCATGTGCCCTGACCTGGAATAGAACTGTGACGTCCTGGTTCATAGGTCGATGCTCAACCATTGAGCCATGCTGGCTGGGCCAGCCCGTGCAGTTTTAGATGTCCCTAGAAGCCATGCTTGGCCTCAAAATGCCACAGCTCGCTCACCCACTACAACTGTGCTTTTCAGATTACATACTCAGATTAAGATTAATGTCATGACCTTTCCTGAAATCAAACTTTGATTGGTGAAGCCGGGGTAAAAGAAGTAGCATTTGGGAGCAAAAAGTCCCTAAATGAGGATAGGGGTGAAGGAAGAAAAACACATAGGGTGGGCAGAGGGGGCACTTTATACCTTCACAATATCGCCTGCGCCCAGCCCTGCAGAAAAAGATAGCAGCCACCACACTATAACTTAAGTCAAACTGGTAATGCCAGAACAAAGGGGTCACATATTTCTGACCTGTACCCTACTTGACTTGTCAGACACTTCATATAATGGCGATTTTTATAGCTCTCCCAGGTTTACCCCTTCTCTACTGAGGCACGAGAGAGATATACACACTCCCTTCCAAAGTACTGAAATAGCAGTCTCTCCAGAACAAACCATGGGGTTAATGCATTCAATGAATATGGCATCAGTATGATTGTTCCACTCACTTACATCCTAAACTGTAGGCTATTAAGGGAGGAGGGAAGGACAGGAAGCACCTCTGGCTCCCTAAGGAGGGATTGGTGTCTTCACTAATGCATCTGCTAGTCTATTCTTGAGCTGTGGCTTCCACAGGCTCCAGACTAATTGTATTCAAATTAATGGCAGCTTCAGGCACTTTACCTGAGTTCTATTTTCATAGGTTGCTTCAAGATACATCATAAGGCAGCTCACACAGTTCCACATTGGCCATCACCTTTATGAACAGCCAGAAAGGCATCAGTGGAGGGAAAATAAATAGGAGGAGATGCTGTGTTTGTTGATTCTAATGAGAAGTTTCCTAGGAGATCAGATCTTGTTCTTAAATCTCTGATTGAGAGGATGCATATGGGTTATTCACCAGGTTGTAGAATGCTATTAAACTAAATACATATCAATGCACTTCTACTAGGGGGGCCTTTAATTTCATATTTTATTTTGTACCAAAAAAAGAGGAAAAAGAAATATAGCTGTGCAAATGATTCTTCATTAGCTGGCCGCAAAGACGCGGGATCCCTCCTGGCAGGAAGTCCAGTCAGCTGTTTAATTGGCGTGACTTAAGATGCTAGAGCGTTGTTGCCTCACAGAGACCCACATGCAATTTGTATCATACTGACTGCGAGGCACTGATGCCACTTAAGAAGTGCGGTGGTTCAGAAGTCGGTGCTAATGAGCCAGTTTGTTGGCTGTATTTTGGGAACCAAGCAGAATGTGAATTCTTCTACTATTAGTGATTCTTGAAGATTCTGGCTGCTTCTGTGACCATCCGTGGGAACTCAGGCTGTTTCCACCCCAAAACCAAATATTAAAATATTGACACCCACCTCCATCACTTCACCAATTCAACCCTCAAAGCACTTCCTTGACTCAGCAACAAAAGGTCTAGGAATTTGTGCTGAAGTTTTTGGACACGACTATACAGACAGAAGACCAATGTGTCAGAGCCTGATGGTGAGAATAAGCGTGTTCCACCAAGTTAGTTTTTTTTTCTTTATTGATTAAGGTATTACATATGTGTCCTCATCGCCCCCCCCCATCCCCCCACTCATGCCCTCACCCTCCTGGTGTCTGTGTCCATTGGTTAGGCTTATATGCATGCATGCATACAAATCCTTTGGTTGATCTCTCCCCATTACCTCCACCATCTCCTACCTTCCCTCTGAGGTTTGAAGGTCTGATTGATTCTTCTCTGTCTCTGGATCTGTTTTTGTTCATCAGTTTATGTTGTTCATTATATTCTATAAATGAGTAAGATCATGTGATATTTATCTTTCTCTGACTGGCTTATTTCACGTAGCATAATGCTCTCCAGTTCCATCCATGCTGTTGCAAATGGTAAGAATGCCTTATTTTTTACCACAGGAATATATCCCAAGAAACTAGAAACACCAATCAGAAAGGATATATGCACCCCTATGTTCACAGCAGCACAATTTACCATAGCTAAGATTTGGAAACAGCCTAAGTGCCCATCAGCAGATGAGTGGATTAAAAAACTGTGGTACATCTACACAATGGAATACTACGCTGCGGTAAAAAAGAAGGAATTCTTACCAAGTTAGTTTTATGTAGAATATGATACTACTTGCTGAGAGATGGAGGCCAGTGGGGTAGGGACTTTCCTGACAAGGTCCAGCTCATTTCCGTTATTATTGGTTTTTCTATTTGTTGTTGATATTTTTGTTTTATTTTTCTTTTTGCATCACAATCAGTAATCTTGACCACACTTTGAATGATACTCTAACATTTATCTTAAAGACAGGAGAGCAAGTGCTTTAGCATTTGTCCAATTCAACAGAGATATTTCCCTGCTAAATCAGGCTGCCACAGGCTCTATGGCATGGGGCAAGGCGGGACCTCAGTGAGGGCTTTAAAAGCATCATGAATGTACACTGCAATGAACAACAATATGCCTAAATGCCTTTACATGTCAAGTATGGAGCAAGCTTCTGGCACCTGCAGATGGAACAGAAATGAAATGAAATGCTGGCAGCAACTCCACAGGCCTGTGAGAGACCAGGTTGAGTCTCTGATAACAACTGCTCCCTGGGGGCTGTGAGATTGCTGTTAGCAAACCAAGGGAGGCAGGGGTTACTGTCATAAACTACTGGGATAACCACTGAACAACTGAGAGGAATCCTGAGCAGTGAGAGGCAGAAAGGAAGAGGACATACTTTTATAAAAAAATTAAATTAAATATTTAAGAGAAATTAGCTCTAAGGTATCCAATCCCCATCTCCATTTTCAAAATGTGTCATTCACTCTGCAGCAGGCTCAGGACCTGGAAGGAGGGTTGCTGGTGGCTTTCAACAAGAAATGAAGGCACTCACCTGATTTAAACTAGCTCACCTCAGCACTGCTCAATGGAGTGGAAAATGAGCATAGTTCAAATCCGGAAATCAGAGTCAAAAGTCCCATTGTCTTCACTCCACTGATTTACTGTGTGACACAAATCTGCCTTGAATGCTCTCACATCTGTGAATCAGGAATAATGATTCTTTTGTTGGTTTGCTTAGAAATATAGAAGCAGAAATATAACGTGCCTGGGGTGTCTCTTTGGCAATCACTTCTAAAAATGAAGAGACAGTTTCTTTTCAACAGGGAAATTTAATAACCAAAAGGTGAATACATGCCATAACAAATAAGTATATGAAATGGCATTAGCATGTTTAAAGGAGAAAATGTGTTTGTGTAACACCTAGACTTCTGTCATTTTTTTAAAAAAATCTATTTGTTTGACCTGTTACTTTAAGTAAAATAAGAATGGAGTGCAGTATTGGCTGACTTGTTGCATGTATCATTGCTTTTCTGCACACTAACTTTTTTCAAATGGATCTGTTGGATAAAATAAACCATTTATATAGCCCACTCTTTAGCCACATCAATCCTACTTAAAATGTATATCCAAAACTAATGCAAGTACCCAAACTTATCTTGCCCTATGGAATCTGATGTAAAAACCACCCAACACATCCTTCCTCAATGGAGTTCTGCATGCTAACTTCTAACAGCAGATCCCACCTTCAAATGGTTCCTTTGAAAGAATCCTCAAATTACCAAGTTTCATCTCAATGATGACTGAGCTTGGTATCCAATCATGGACATTAAAAATTATACAATTACCATCACACATTTATCTGCTGCCTTTCAGATGAAGTTTGGCAAGCTATAATCAGTAAATCAAAGTCATGCTCATTTTCTTCTCTCCTAGTTGGAAAAATCACAATAGTTACTTCTGACTTGATTCATATTATGAGAAAGAAAATCCCATCAACTCAAATACACAAAGATAGAGAGAGTGAGGTCACCTGTATGTTCTTCACACATTTACCCACTGAGATATTTTTAGGGTCATCCTCAACTGTACCTCTTCCGATTGATTAGCGATTTTTTATATTTACATCATCCAGACATTTACAGATCAACTTGTTACTGAAATACTGATGAAGACAAAGGCCAGATTTAAGTGTGTTTTCAAATGGTCATTTTTAAGTGGGCTAGCTCTTCCTTTTTCATCTTGCTCCCCACATCTCCGTTCTGTGTCTGACATCTGGTTCTCCTTTTCTAATTTAGTGACTAATCTAGCAATGTAGCCAGCAGGTGCAATCTCTAGACCAAGTCAATTTTCCTATGATTATGTCTGACCCTTCTTGGTACTTTGGAATCTTGCATCGATCATATAAGGGTGATGTAACAGCAAAAGCAATACTTCACTCTGCTTAGTACTTTACAGTTTGCAAGGTGCGTTCCCAGAGGAAATTAAACCCAGATCTTTCAATATAAGCTTAGTTTTGTTCCTACTCCATTGTAGTTCACTTTTTTGATCCATAAAATAATTCCAAAGGTTAGGTCACTTACATGGTTGAAGATAAAAAAAGGGGTGTGCATGGGGGGAGATATCATTGGCTTTATAACCATTGATACATTTTCTCAATTACTTAATACTAAAAATGGTGTAACTAAAAGTGAGTACAAAAATCAGGAAAGTAATAGGAACAGCTTATGATTGCAAATTCAAAATAACTCGGACATTTCTCCATTAGCAAGGGAGAGAAAAACACATGCACCCTCCAGGGTCAACATGTAAGAGATGTATGTAGCAACCTAGTGTAAAAGGAGTCAGATAAAAAATATTCAAGAAACCAGAGTGATTGCGTTGGGAGATAGGGAAAAAACGAAGTGGCCAGGGGACAAGAGAGAGGAAGACTTTCTCCTCTCTAACTTTGAATATGTTTTAAATAATTTATGGTGTTCATTTATCACTTATTTAATACACAAGTAAATACAATAAAAAAGAAAAAATGGTAGATTGCATTGTCCAAGAGGGTATGAATATTTACTTTTCAAACCCTACTTTACATTAGAATCAGTTATATATTGAGTCACTTGGCTGCTCCTTTAGAAAAAAAGTTTTATATATAATTTTAGCAGAAAATTCATAACTTTTGTAAGAATATCAGGAGAGGCAACATTTTCTAAGTTGACTCTCCTAGATACTTTTGTTTTAATACAGTCACCTAAGCCCCAGATCTCCCCTTCCTCAAACAAACTTCTGATTTAGTGGGTCTGAGATGAGGTCTAGCCTCATGTACCTTGAAAAAAAGTCCCTGCATAATTTGGATTCACACTCCTACTTGAGATACATTTAGCACTATAGTAGTTATTAGAGATTTCCCAATAAATGACAAGAGACAGAAAAATAATGATGTTCAACATCCAGGGCCTATTTCTATGTTCAAGTTTATTATGATTTAGAAAAGTGACCCTTAAAAGGTTGAAGGAAAACTAGGAACAAATAATCACTGTGATGACAATAAAATATCTTTAAAGGTAAATTCTAAAACTCCACCCAGACCAGAGTTTACAACATGGTAAAATCAGACAAACAAAAACAATGCTGTTTTATTTTCAAGAAACAACTTTCTGTGATTTTTTGGCCGTGTTAAATCTCCCTTGGTTGTTAAATCTCCTTTCTTTAAAAATGAAATTATCATGATAGCAAATCAGGTCTGTCTTCCCTCTAGAGTTTTAGGTTGCTAAATAGGGCCTGGAAGAACTTCATTAGACTAACAACCATGCTAGATGATTTTTGAATACAATGAATTAAGATTGTTAAGAAGAGTGCATCAAAGGTACAAAAAGGTTACAGTTTGAGAGTAGATATCATGTGTTAGAAATACACGACAACAAAGCAACTGCCATAAATTTTAAACTTTAATGACAACTAAATCCTGAACTAAGACATATCACATAAATATCCAAGAAGACATAAGGCAGCGTTCCTGCCGTTGAGTCTCAGCCTTAACAGAACTTGAAAACAACCTGGGAGCTTTACAAACAAACAACACACAGACCCTTGGGTTCGCTTCCAATCAAGAATCTGAGGATTGCCAAAACCGGTTTGGCTCAGTGGATAGAGCGTCGGCCTGCGGACTGAAAGGTCCCGGGTTCGATTCCGGTCAAGGGCATGTACCTTGGTTGCGGGCACATCCCCAGTGGGAGGTGTGCAGGAGGCAGCTGATCGATGTTTCTCTCTCATCGATGTTTCTAGCTCTCTATCCCTCTCCCTTCCTCTCTGTGAAATATCAATAAAATACATTTAAAAAAAAAAAAAGAATCTGAGGATGGCTTTTAGGACACAGATTTTTTTTTTTTTTAAAAAGCTCTCAAAATGATTCTAATTAAGACCCACTGATGTAGAGTCTACACTTTATGAAATTCTACACTATAGGAACTATGTAGACATATTCTAATGGGGTACTGGGGCGGGGCGGAGGGGGAGTGGACAAAAACCCTGCTCTCTATTACCAGTTAAGAGATGGATTGGAGTAGCTGCTTTTTCCTGCACTTTTTGTGATTTCCTAGGCCAGCCTCACTACTTTCATGTGAAATGTGCAAAGATCTTAGCCAGCCTTTCAGTTGAATGGGGAGATTTGAGGAATTAGAAATAAGTATTGTGGGCTTTGCACATTATTACAAGTTCCCTGGGTGGAGAGGACCTTTCATCAAGATAAAATTGTCTACTTTTACATTCTGTCACGTGACCTAGATGATGGCAGAAAGTCAAAGGAAAATCACTCATCATCAACACCGCCACCTCCACCACCATATTCATCATTCTCATCACCAGCCCATTTAATGCTTGCCGTCAGTGCAGTGATAGCAGCTATTTTTACAGTTAGAATGGTACAGTCAAAGGCTCTTGGTAGCATCAAGCTTCTGGCTGTATTCCTAATGAGTTTAAGAGAGGAGGAAACAAACAGCTGAAGTTTTTTTTTTTTTTTCTTTTTGCAAAGTCTTTGAAAACCCAAGTCTCCAGCTGTCCAACTCCAATTTGTCTAAAACTGCAAGGAGGAGGGAAAACAATCAAAACCCTAATTAGGAAACCTGAAAGGTGTATCTTCAGAAATCCAAGTACAGCGACATGGAATAGGTCTATTGCAGATTCCTTGTGCACTGAGGGCACAGTGAAACTCACGGTTGCTCTTCCAAGTAAACAAACCCAAACTGGTACTGGCAAATGTTGTATTCAGCTCCTAGCATCATTCTACTACATGGGGCATCGCAGCCACGCAATGTAAACAAGAAACTACCTTGGCAGTGAAATTCAATAGGACCGGGACATTTTGTATGCTGAGAAGGAATCCAGTGGGACCCGCGCATGCAATAAAACTAACTAACTAACTAACTCTCTCTCTCTCTCTCTCTCTCTCTACTGCATACCGGCCTTCCTCTCCAAAGACTTTTCTGGGGCTCTCAATGGTATCAGAGATTGGTTCTTTTTCTAGATTACTAATCTTGGAAGTGGAACAGACATCCAACTAGCCATGCATGATAAACAGGGACCTGACAGAGCAGCTCCCAGTACCTGATAACAGGCAGTCTACTCAGTAGATAAGGTTCATTAGAACAATGGCAAAATGCCAGGTCTTATCTTATTGAGAGAATTTCCTTTCTAAAAGGCTCCCAGTGCTTTATTTACATGCACAGATTCATAAAAACACACACACAGACAAAAAACAAAAAAAACAACACCTTCCATTTCTTAAAAAAATACACCATTTTTGTCACATTACAGATGATAAAACCATGGCAGAGAGAGGTTAAATATTCTGCCTGTGGTTATAAAGAACACTGTGGTATTTAGGATTAGAAGTCAAATCTTTCTCGTTTGTGGTTCACATTTTCTGTCATTGCATGCAAAAAGCAAAGGACCAAGGCAATGTAAAACAGTGAGCATCCTTAGCCGAAGGGGACACATCGGAAGTTTCTGCCAGATCATTTGTTTTTACTTAACACAATAGTGCTTATATTTTTTAGCTAACATCAAATCAGAAGAGCCAATACCACCAATCTAAGCAGAACACTTTATCCCCATTACTGTCAGTGTAGACAATTTAAAGATATTCCTAAATTGTGCCCATTGGACAGTTCTAAAAATAGTAACAAGGGGCAGGTGCTCATGGAACTTAATATCCAATAAAACTGCATTCAAGATATATCTGAAACATTTATATTGAAATAGATGTAAAGTAGAACACTAGACATTTACCAGAGGCAGTTTATACACCAATAAAGTAACCAAGAGATAAAAACCACCAGGAAAGACAAGGAGGTAAACTACAGTAGGAAACAAACTTCTTACAATGAAAGATGTTCTGTTCATTGTGAAAGACCAACTCCTTCCCTGTTTTTAGTATTCCCCCAGTGTCACAGAGATAGGATAGGACCTAAAGGGACATGTGATTTATTCTTTCATTTTGTGTAGAATCATTCTGAGCAGATAGGAATCATTTCCTGTCCATTTCCTCTTATGTCCAATCGCGAACACCTATGGAGCACTTTTTAATACAATAAGCCAAGAACCATTCTAGGTGTTATGGGTATAAATGGGTAATGAAAGCAAACACAATTCTTGCCCTCCTGGAGATTGCATTCAAGTGGAGAAAGGGAGAAAATAAATAAATATATGCAGTACAATTTCTGTACTATTTATAACATGAGGTTTTCAAAAAGCAAAGTTGCCTAATGGAGTCAAGACTTGACTGAGGCTGTGTTTACAGGCAAGGTGGCTGGGTGGACTTCTCTGAATAGGTGACATCCAACCCCATATTAAATGAGAACTATTTATTCACTCCATCATTCAATTCACGAAATACTTGGTCACTGTCCACTTTTTACCCGGCAGTGTCCTGGTCATTCAGTATACATTAAAAAGTGGCATTTGCAAAGCCTGGGCTCCATAAGAAATATTTAGGAGTATGGGAGGAAAGAGAGAATACTGCTTCCCTGAAATTAGGAATAGTATTTTTAGTTTTAATAGGACTCATCCAATTTATGTTTGCAGTTTTCTCATTTCTTCACAAAATATCAATAAAATCCAATTCACATATTTAAAAAAAAATCACAAATGCACCGGGTTTAAACAGCTTAACTGGCGAATCTCAGCATGGCCTGTCATCCAGGCTGAGATAGGAGACATTTGACTCCAAGGTAAAAAAACAGACTCTTGAAGCCCAGAAGCACCTGCAGGAGTTCCCCGGGTCACAGGGGGAAACGCGCTCTCCTCTTCCAGGAAGCCTCCTGAAACTAAACTGACAACCGGCTTTCAGTGATCTCTCTCTCAAATCGCAGGGCATTTTCCACCTGGATCACAGGAATAATACAAACTCATAAAATACTGGTCCTGGAGACTTAGCAATCAATAAGGGCTTCTTTCTAGTGGGGCGGGGGGCGGCGCTCAAGATAACCTTCTCTCAATTCATTGAAGTTAAGATAAAGTCCAGTCACATTTCTCACTGTAGCATACAAAGAAAATAAAAAACACAGTTCCCATAGAAACATAGAATCCATCTTGAGGAAAATCTAAAAATGACAGTCATTTGGAGCTTTGTCCTAAGAATCAGAAGATAGAAATTCTATTTACGCTTCTGCACCCATTTGTTGTGCAAGCCTGGGCAGGTTACATAATCGCTTTGAGGCTCAGTTTTCTCATTGTTGCAGTAATGACATGAGGCTTCCAAGTATCTCTGCAGAGTCCAGAGCAACCTGAGCAGCTCTGCTTTTATCTGTTTTGACTGTATTTCTGCATAAGATTTCGCTTGAAAACATGTGCCCGGATGTAAAAATCAATTTCATAATGACTGGAAGAGATGTTCTCTGAAGCCTCTTTATACTTCATAAAGCCAACATTCCTAATGGCTTTCAGATCTGTGGTGGTGGCAGGGCAGGGATGGGAGAAACTTTCTGAAAAAACCAACTCTTATTCCGCCTTACAAAGCCACTCCCTACCTTCCCCTTTTCAAAGGTAGAAGGAACCCCTCTGGTACCACCAACACTCTGTTTTGGCAACTGAGCTCGGTTGCAGTGAGCTTCCCAAAGGCTTTTGTCTTTTTTAAAATTGTGTAGTTTAACCCTAAAGGTTTCCCTTGTTTGACGTGCATAAGGAGAAAAGGCAAAATCAGTAGCATCTTTGCTCAGCTGATTCTTTATCCAATAAGTATATGTTAAATGCTTACTATATGTCAGGTACTACTTGCTCTTGGGAGATAGATTTTCTCAAAATAGGGCACAATCCCCAATAAAATCTGAATCCAAGACCTAAACAAGTGGGAAGTTACTCATGCCCATGGGTTAGAATATTCATCCTGTTGAAATGTCAATTCTCCCCAATTTTATTTAGTGACTCAACAAATTTTTGTAGATATTGAATGTTGAATCTCAAATTTTATGGAAAGCTGAAGGCACTAAATAGTCAATATTTCTGAAGAAGAATAAAGTTGGAGGATGAAGATGACTTAGTTTCAAGACTTTCTATAAAATGATAGTAATCCAGAGAATGCAATACTGGTGGAAGGATGGAGATACAGACCAATGGAGCACAAAAGAGAACCAAGAAATAGAATCACACTAATACAGTCTACTGATTTTTGACAAAGTACAAAGGCAAATTATTGGAGAAAATATAGTTGTTCAACGAATTATAGTTGTTTAACAATTGGATATTCTATGTAAGTAAACAAATAAACCTAAAGACATAAATCAAAACTAATTCAAGATGGATTACAGACCTACATGTAAAATATAAAACTATAACATTTCTAGAAGAAAATAAAGGTGAAAATCCATAATGCAGTCAATGCAATGATGCTGGGTTTAGCTCTGACATCAAAAGCATGATCATAAAAGAAAATCTTGATAAATCAGACTTTGTAAAAATTAAAAACTTTTGTTCAGATAAACACAGTGCTAAGAGAAAAAAGAAAAGCCACAGACTAGGTGAAACTGTTTTTTAAAAAACTTAAGAAAAAAAAAAACAAAAAAATCACATTCAGAATATACATATAAAACTCTCAAAATTCAAAAGTAAAAACAAAAACCCAAAATTTAAAAATGGGCAAAAGATTTGAACAGCTATATCACCAAAGATATACCTATGTCAAATAAGCAGATTAAAATATTCTCAACATCGTGAGTTATTAGAAAAACATAAACATAACGAGATATCCATTGCTACCCTTTAGGAGGCTAAAGTTAAAATAAACACCAAAAGATGACAACAGCAAGGATGTGGTGGAGCTGGCAATCTCATTCACTGCTGGTGAGAATGCCAAATGCAAAATGATACGGCCACTTTAAAAGGTAGTTTGGAAGTTTTGTTAATTATGTACCTACCATAAGACTTATCATTCTATCACCTTGATATTTATTTTTTTAAATGAGCTTATGTCCACACAATCAAAACTGTTTAGGCTAAAAAATATTATTTGTATATATATGCACAGCACATATATACATGTTAATTCATACACACATATATGCATACACCATATATTCCATATTACAGGGTGGGATAAACATTGGTTTACAGGTGTGAGAATGCAAAACACAGTTTATTCTTATATTATTAATTATTGTATTGCTTTCCATACAAACAATTGTAAACCTACTTTTGCCCCACCCATATATGTGTGTGTGCATAAAATTCTAGATATGTAAATCTGTGGTACAATGAAAATAACTGAAATACATTTAAGACTAGAACACTAGGAAACTATAATTGTAAATGCCACAAACTAGCTGTGGGACATGTTTTTTTTTTTTAATCTTCAATTTCCTAAATCTAGAGGGTTATTTCAAGTTCTAAAATGATATCCAAGTCCTGAGGAATTCCCTCAAAGAAATGTAGCGCTTCCTGCATATTTTTCCCACCTGGACTTTCTCATACCCTACCCAGTAGCAAATTTTCCCTGGGAAATATTTTATGAGGCCAAGGCTAATACTGTCTTTCACTCTTAAAACTTTTTTTAAACCAAAAGGTATTTTTAGGACCAGCCCAATATGACTGAAATAAAGCACATTCTTGTAAATTTAAGGTTACTAAGTTTTATCATGGTAAAGGCATCCTTGAAAAGCAGTAATAGTCATAATTCTCAGTAGGCAATGTAAAAATATTTAAGGTCTGCCAATTATTGTCATCTTTTAAAAAAATATCCTCACCCAAGGATATGTTTATTGATTTTAGAGAGGGGGAGAGAGAGAGAGAGAGAGAGAGAGAGAGAGAGAGAGAGAGAGAGAGAGAGAGAGAGAGAGAAACAGTGATGGGTTGCTTCCCCTACGTACCCTGACTGGGAATGGAACCCACAACTTTTGTTGTGATACTCCAACCAACTGAGTCACCTGGCCAGGGCTATTGTCATCTTTTGATATGACATTCAACTGATATAATTAGAGAAGATTCCACTGTTGTTGTTTTTTAAGAAATAAAAGATAATTATAATTGGAAGATCAATTTGTTATTTCTTGTCTATCCTATTTGAGACACTATTTCACCAAAAAGTCTGAAATATTACAAAAGGGAAGGAGAGGTGAAATCTCAGCAAACACAATGAATTATCTATATTCAACAATTAATTTGACTAAGGTTATATTCATAAATATAGAATGCTCAGAAATATGTAACTTTACATTTCCCTCCCTTTCAGTCCATTCAGATATGCAAACTTAGAATATGGCTAACACTTCAAGTTACATACATCAGGATTCTAAATTCAGCAAGTAATATTCATGTAGGTATTATTTTTACATACTCCAGTTTAGCACAACAAAACGAAATATATCATCACATGTAATAATATTTTCTTACAGGAAAGAAGTGCTAAAAGCTGGTCAGAGTTGTAAATAGAAATGAAGTTGAAAATTAGAAAATAAATAAACTGAGATAATGTGATTTCAGAAGTTATAAAAAAAAGTTGTGAATAGAATGTCAATTCCTAGAAACAGTTTAACATTAAGGAGACCTTCATTACCAAATAAACAGGCACCTTTATGGAAATAAAGAATTTGCAGGATTTTTTTAACATCTAGCATTGGTTAAGTATTTCCCATTATCATCAAATATATATTTCCATCACCAGGTCAGCTTTCTATGCAATTTAAAGCCAGTTGGTCAAATCCAACACAACGTGAACCACAGGTTCAGCTTGAATCCACACCTGTGACATTTTGTCTACTGAATTTCAGAACAATGCAACATATTAAGTAGGGTATAATGTTCATTTTCATTGGGAACTAATATACTCTTACCATATATGACCTGGTTTCTATCATAAACACCACCCCCTCACTCCCAAACTGAGCTTCTAATTGCTCCTCCTTTTTCCATCATCTGGGTGAAAGCAGCTATCATTAATTGAGTTAAAATTGCTGCTGGTGTTGAAAATGAGATTCCTTGTAGGAAGTCTTCAAGTCCTCGTTTCAACAGCTGTCTGCTTAAATACTGTTTTTAAAAAAGTTTTGTTTGAATAAGTGCTTTAAAATATATTATTTTTAAATATTTACAAAAATAATATAGAATATAAAATCCTCCTTTTGTAGATAAGGATATTGAAGTTATTTCAGTAGCTGCTAGTACAGTCTGTCTTTGAATTGACGTCATTTTGTTCAATACTGTTTCCTTATAACTTTGATGCGATGCCATAGGAATGCTTTTTATCAAGAAGCCTACAGTAAAATTGGTTTCATTACAAATGTTGTTTTGCTTAAAGTTGCAGAACCTATTGATGACATTAAATGAGGACTTACTGTATACACCAATGTTTATCAAACTAGAATATGCTTAAGAATCCTCGATTTGAGAAATCTTGTTGAAATAGAGATTCTAATTCTGGGTATGGGGCCTGAGAGTCTGCATTTTTAAGACTCTCCCAGGTTATGTCAACTCTGCTGGTCTCAGGTCATATTTAGAGGAGCAAAAGTAGCGACAACATTTGAACCTGTCTTCTTCCAAGTCCAAGCACAGCAGAACTCCACATCTTTTATAACTGTATCTATTTCTTCTCTTCATCCTCAAACCTGCTGCTGGTTGTTGGGATAGTAGTAGGTATCTCACATATGGGACTCAATCTTGAACAGCTCTCTTGGCCTCTTCCCAAACCATTTAGAAGCCCATTCCTCCACAAATATCTAACCCTGCTGGACAAACCCTCTCCCACCATTTCCACATACTCTCGTGTTTTCTAATAGACCGACCAGAAGTTATCATCTATCAGAATTATTTTATTTTTTAATATGAGAGAGGCTATAGGGACTTCATGTCCTCTAGCAGGCTCTCTCAGGCCCACAGGGAGGTGAGGTTGGAGAAGGGAACACCATCTGCAGGACCACAGGCTAGCAGAACAAGTGTAAAGAGCACATGTCAACACCCACATGCTAATCTCTACACAAGCCAGCTGGAGAGCTGGCCTGAGATAAGATCTGGTGGGAGGAAGGGAAAGAAAGACAGAGGAGGGAATGGAGGGATGATGGCCAGGGGAGCACAGATCAGGGACAGGGGCACTCTTCCCAGCCAGCTGTGACTGTCTGGATTTAGCTTGGTCTAGTCATTCAGAGGACAGTTGAAGAAGATGGTGATGATGATCCTTTCTGAAATAATCCTCCATATCAGCAACATAATTTTCTTATTGTAAGTGAATTCAAGACACTGAGGTATTTACATGTTTCTCTACTTCAAGTACCTCTCAAGACTCTCAATGTCCCAGTGCCTAGTTCACTGTCGTCCACACAGTAGGTGCAATATGATAGCACTAGGAATGGTGAGGACAGAGGACACGGTACACTATATACAGAGTTCTCCTCCAGCTGTCTGTCCAGAGCAAGCAGCAACATCAAGGCGTGAACATACAGCATCTTCCCTGAGGAGGTGCCCTGAATGCAGCTTTTATAAATGTGACACCGTGACAGGGGACTGCTGACCAACAAGCTTTAGCAAAAAGTGAAAGCATTATAAATGGCTTACGCTTTCACTTCTGTGATTTACACCATGTAATGTGATGGCCAGGCCCGATTAATAAATACAGGTGACAGAAAGCAGAAACAGGAAAAAGGAGCTAATGCTAACTCATGTATTCCCTGACTCCCAGGACGTGATAACACCTGTCTCGTGATGACTTAGCAGCATGTGACTATAACACTAGAAGGAAAGAATGGGTCTAGGAAGCAAAATGAATGTTCACAAGGAGTGGTTTCCAAGATAGCACAGGAAGTGAACACTAGACCAATGGAATCCAAGGGGCTACAAATATGGAGAAACCCTAAATTGAACTTAG
The DNA here is from genome assembly GCF_963455305.1 of Plecotus auritus. Taxonomy (NCBI): domain Eukaryota; kingdom Metazoa; phylum Chordata; class Mammalia; order Chiroptera; family Vespertilionidae; genus Plecotus; species Plecotus auritus. The sequence goes on along the minus strand of NC_137772.1, from coordinate 22,643,900 downwards.
TAGAGGATAGAATAATTTAAGGGGTATCAAACTGTCCGTAATGCCTTAAGGGTCCTAGTTTTCAATCTCTCTCTATTGTTTTGGGGCTAATACAGAAGAAGAGGTAAGGACAATAAAGGTAGTCTGAAGAGTAAGAATTAGTGAGAAAGAAATGGTAACTAGGCTCCTAATAGAGAATCCTAACCTCCGCCATCTGAAGTTCAAGAGGAGAAGCCATGGTCAGACAGCTAACGTGCTCATCAAGTTGGTGGATGGCCCAAGGAATCCAGTCTCCTAGAGTCTCCCGAGACTATCCAGTTTGCATAAATTGCAGATTCCTAGGACGCATCTGGTAAAGAACCAGTTTCCTGTGGACCACTGAAGATATCATCAGCAGACCAAACTCCTTGCAGATTAGATTGTAATATTCGGAAACAATGTGGAGCCCTTCAATGCCCTACCTGAAGCAAGAGTAACAGAGCAGAAAAGCAATCATGCAAAGACTGATCAGAGAGTGCATGGGTAAGCAAGTGAGCAAAAGCTTTCCAGGTTTCATCCATTATTTACGAGGCAAAATTAAGATCAGTATTCCTCGCCTTTCACTACGAGTCCAGCAGTGGAAAGTAGGCATAAAGGATCACAGCATTTGCACAGATAATGCTCACTTTGCTGGTTACTTATGAAGGTTTCTAAAAGGATCTTTGCTGCATATCTTCATCTGAGGCAGCATTTTAGAAGGTTCATAACATTAGACATATTTTCTTTTTGTTCTAGACTATGAACTCAGGTGATGATTTTAGCCCACAGAGATTTAGCAAGTCACCTCTGTATTCTAGTCCAATTTCTGCTGCACCACCTATCAGGTTAGGTAAAGACAGCTATGAGGTTGGAACAAGCAATGTCTCTTCCCCTCTTGCAGTTTTTCTTAAGAAAACCCTCGATGGTAACAAGGCTTAAACAGGAGATATACAAGCAGGATGAGGTGTCTTTCTACTTCAGAACCACCTTGCTTGTCTACTATTTCTCTCTCAATGCATTTTCCTCATTTTTTAGCAGTATCTATGGTATGGTTGAGTGGACTATTCATTTTAAATTATGAATATTGCACCTTCTTTTATAAGAAGGGCATAGCTAGTCTGGGCTGGCATTCCTAAGATTATATAATGCTAGTGTTCATTTCTGGCAATTCTAAGAAATATTATGGATGTAGGTTGGATTAATACATTCATATCAAGATGTTAGTGAGACTGACTGCTTTCTGGGGACTCTTCTATGCTAATAAGCAAGCAATATCTATCAGTTGTATATCCTTTATGGCCCTCCCTGAGAATGCATACATGGCTCAGTAAGACAAATAACTCTGAAGGAAGGACAACAGTGGCAATTGCAGTTTTTCTAACCCCACTTCTCCTACCTTTCCTTAACAGCTGAACTGAACAGGGAGGGGTTGTAAATGTCTGTAACTGTAGTCAATTTGGAGAGTGGGGGGAAGTGATAACGGTGTTGGAATATTTATAAAACGTTGTCAAAATTTTTCACTTTCCATAAGTTGGTCTAGATAGAAAGTGTCCATCAAGAAATCAAATAATACCTGTATTAATTAAAAAAAAAACCACCACAACAAAAATAACCCTCCACATCATGCTGTTCTAATGGCCCAAAGCAAAACACAGTTAGAAAAGATGGATGTCAGCTTTTGTTTTATGAGCCAAAAATGAACTCTGTCTCTGTGGGTAGGCCTATAAGTAAGGAAGATAAAAGGCCAGTAAAGGAGAAAGAATCCTAGCTAACAAAATTATGCCTTAGTTGCTGTTAGCATAATCCAGAAAAAAGAATAGCATGATTGTTAAGCACAATGGTAAAATATAGATCATCTGAATTCAGATATTGGCTCAAATATTTCCCCAGGATAAACACACACTCAAAGTGGATATCTTAAAGATACATGTATTATAAATGCATTTGAATTTTTAAATTAATTTTCCCAGTGGCTTAGCATGTGTTTTTTGTTTGTTTGCTTTTGACTCAAGAAACAGAATCTCAACTAAAGTGGCTTTCAGGTTAGGTGAAGATAGCAATAAGGTTGGAACAAGCAATGCCTCTTCAACAAGGACATGTACTAATATGCAAGAGTATTTTCATTGTCATTTGTTGCCATGATGTTTTTTATTTCTTCCTTGATCTCTCTGGTAACCCAGTCATTGTTTAATAGCATGCTGTTTAGTCTCCATGTGTTTGATTTTTTTGGATTGTTTTTATTGTAGTTGGTTTCCAGTTTTATGCTACTGTGATCTGAGAAGATGCTTGATGATTTCTATCTTCTTGAATTTGAAGAGACTTTGCCTATGACCCAACATATGGTCTATCTTTGAAAATGACCCATGTGCACTTGAGAAGAATATATATTCTGTGGCTTTGGGGTGAAATGTCTCCCCATGGTCTCTCTTCTCCAGGTGTCTGGTTATGTAGTTCTCTCTCTCCTGCGTTGATTTAAAGGCACAAAATACAACACAACCAGGTACAACACACAAGGCACTGAACAGAAATGTATTCATGATATTAATAACCCCAAATAAAGGTGACCACCAGAGAAAGGCAAATTAGGGGATAGGAGAGAAAGAAGAAGAGAAAAAAACAAAACAAAAAAAGGAGTGCCAAAATGAAATTGGGAAAAGGGAAAAAAAAGTAAGAGAGAAAAGAAAGAGAATAAGAAAGAAAAGGGGAACAAACTATATATATGGGGAGAAAAAATAATAATAATAATAATATGCAAGAGTATCAGGGCCAAGTGCTTCCAAGGCAGCCGCTGCCTAGGTTGTCATTAAAGACCCATCTGTTTCCTTCTTGCCACGTGGCCATTCTCAGGCTTGGCTTTTCATGGTTGAAAGAGGGCTGCCATTGCTCAAGGCATCACATCCTTATTAACTTTACCCAAAAGCAGTTTCTCCACACCCAGCTGTTTTTATCATCAGGGAACCATTTCCAGGAGTTCCCAAGCTGACTGTGCTCAGACCCTGTTGTCAAATGTCCTCGCAGGTACCATTGTGCCATATGCCCATCCCCTGGCTGCTGGGGCTTCAGAAGAAGTGAGTATTGTATCTTTGAGCCACACAGTTGAGAATAGCAGTGCTGGCAAAGAGGAACCCTAGAGCGTAGGCAACCAACTGTGTCCACAGCCAGCTCTCACAATCAAAATTTAACTTGTTGTATTGAATTAAGATCCGTGAAAAACCGATATGGCATCATTAAAGCGGTCCTAAATTCCAACTCTCAATTTTTTCTTACCCCTTAAAGAGACAGAGATGTTAAGTATATAGACTTCTAACACATGTATGCCTGCAAATTTGTGATGCCCGATGTAGAAATCGGCGTATAAACAAATTCACAAAGAGAGTGGAAAATTGATATGCAAACCCTTCACTTTGGGTTGAGTCTGAAACAAAATAAAAGCTCTGACTCGCTGAGAATATGGTCTCAGAACAGCAGGATGACAGCAGCTGAGATGAATTTTAAATTCTCTCCTAAACCTGTAGACCTCTTTGACTTGTTTTGGGTCTTTGAAGAAGAAAAAAGGCAGTACTGTCTGCATCACCAGCCAAACGGTGGGGAAATGCCAGAGGGTCTTCCTAGCATTCTCAGTATATTGCTTTGTTCATAGAAACCAATTTTGTGCTTGACCACTTCCAGGAAATGAGAGCAAATTCATACCTACAAGGATAAGATAAATTAATTGATATAAATAGAATTTTTTATTGAATAGTACCATTATTTTTTTAAGTACTGAAAAAAAAATTTGGAGCATGTCCATTTAATTTAAAATGCACACAAATCACCAGCAAACCGGTATGCCTGAGAACTTTTGCAGAGGTGTAACATTCCAACACATCATCAAATTAATTCTTTATACATTCTGTAGGTCAGCCACTGAAAGATAAATCCAAGAATTTAATGAAGAGCTCCCAGAAACATCTTCAGTGGTGGTGGGGAGGGGGGTGGAATAAAGCAAGTTGAATGGAGACTGACCAAAAAATGCCTGTTAGGAAGCACTGCTATCATCTACTGATGAATTTAGGGACTAATGAAATATCACCTAGCAGAGCTGGATGCTGTTTACACTGCCCATGATTTTGAAAAACTTCACAGCACAGTGAGGGTAAAAGATTTAGTATAATATGCTAATTAGACCGGATGACCTTCCGGACAAAGAAGCTGGGGCTGCGAGGGAAGCCCAGGTCTCGGGTGCCAGAGGGAAGCCTGTGCCGGCAGCCGGGGAAAGGAAGGCCTACTCTCGCATTAATTTTGTGCATGGGGCCTCTAGTTAGTATATAATTAATGATTATGAGATAGTGGTCTGAAGGAAAATGGCAAGTTGTTACAGAGACACCGTGATCCCATTTAGAAGGAGGGGTCAAGAAACAGCTCTGCAAGGTAGAGGCCCATGAGCAGGGTGATGCCATTTACAAGGTCACACCTGCTGACCTGGAATTATTATAAACAACACCCTCTTTTAGGCTCTAGACAATTAGTAGGTGTTAACCCAACAAGAACAAAGAAACACTAGTGTTCCTGGTATATGAATGAGCTTGTTCAGTGCCTGAGGATGGGGAGAGCTTGGTGAGTTTGAAGAAATGGAAGACGACCAGTGAAGCTGTGAAATAACAGAGCGAGTGGTCCTAGATGGGGTTGGAGAGTCCGGATGAACTGATGTCATATTAGGGATTTTGGGGTTCATCTTAAGCAACATGTGAAGTCTTAGAAGAATTTAAAGGATAATGCTATCCAGTTTTAAGTTTTAAGAAACAGTCTCAAGCTGCTTTGTGGCATATGGATTAGCAGAGGGCAAATGTTGGAGAAGCTGGTTTGGAGGCTATGTGAGCTTTCCCATCTAGAGCTGCAAGTGGCTTGAACCAGGATGTCGCAGGGGAGAGAAAGAAACTGCGTGGACTCCAGATATATTTTAGATGAAGAGGATATATAACTTGGCAGGGGGTTGTGTGTTGGCGTGATAGAGCAGGGAAGAAAAGCACCTACTAAGCGTTTAGCAAGACATTAGGTATATCAGAGTTTTCAAGTAGTTCCTGCAGTATATAACGTTTCAACATCTCTAGTAAACAAGTTGAGAAGACTGTAAATTATTTTACAAATTGTGAAAAACAAGGCTAACATGGCAGGCCAGATTTCTAGCCTTTAAAAGGTTTGTTTACAGCGTTGGCCCATCACTAGCCTCTGTAAAGGGGGATTTCAAGACAGTTTCTGCTATTCCCAGAACTGATAAAAATGACACACTGTGATGAAACTGTTTATGTGACAACACAGTTTATGTGGAACATCTGCTTTCCTATGGGGGTCAGGAGTTTTGGTTCATGCCATATAGAGAGTGTCTACTCTACCAGCCCCCAATAAAAATCCTGGGTACCGAGTCTCTAATGAACTTCCCCGATTGGCAATACCTCATGTGTTGTTATGAATAGTTTCTGGAGATTAAGTGGCTCCTATGTGACTGTATTGGACAAGAGCCGGTGACAATTGTACCTAGTTACCCTTGGATGGCACACATTCCCCATGTGATATATTGTAGCCATGAGTACAAATGGGATGCCTCCAAGTGAACCATCAAACCTGAGGATGGTCTTGACACGATGACCAATGCCAACATGTAGATTTCAGGCTGAAATAGAATAAACTAGAACAGGAGATCAGAGAAGGGAGCGTGGACAATGCAGGGTAAGCACCTCAGGGATATGACTTCAGGGGCTACTGAGTCTAACAAATATCCAGTTCTAAGTGCTCTCCCAACTCATGGTTGCACGGCCCCGGCTCTCGGGCTTTTACCTTCCTGTCCCCAGGGAGATAAAGTCACCACACCAAGAAAGGAAATGACTGGCAACATTATTTTCTTGACATTCAGGTTAAACTTCCCAGTGTTCCAGTGCCTGGCTCTCCACTGTGCTGAAGAACCAAGTTTAAATTCTGTAGCTGCGGGCCACACAGAAAGCTCTGGGGAGTGTGACAGAAGGGGGAGAGGGGGACATGCTGACGTCTGAGGAAAATAATGTCAGAGGCTGAGGAAGTGCCTGAGGATTTTCTCCTTAATAAGAGGTGCTTTCTCATCATGTGAAAATACTATAGAATTAGCCACTGCCTCCCTATCTGGATGGAAGGGAACTACCACCACACATAGAAACAGACATTTTGAGCAGTTTGGGGGATAGTATGTTGATTATTCATGACCTCTCCAAGAATTTGAAATGATTTACTCTCTAGTATTAAATCTAAAAATAAGTACTTCAGAGAAAAATCTTTCAATGCAAAATAACAATTCTAGCAGCATAGGCAAAAGAAGCCAAATACACTTAAGGATGATTATATTAAGACATGGGCTCCACCTCACAATCTCTTCTGGCTAGCTTTCTCTTTTTTTCTTTTAAACTATACTGAAAAGGCTGCTCAAATGAGTGTTGTCTCTTATGCTATCAGATTTGCAAATACTTTATGTGGTAAAGTCCTCTATTTTTGATAGCCACATCATTAGGGAAAAACAATATTTATCTCTTTTTCATTTCATAACTAAATAGTATTAGTAACTGTCTAAATATTCAAGGTATAATGCTAGAGATTAGCAGGAAAAAAATAAAAATAATCCTTGGTGGTTGTTTTTTTGTTTGTTTGTTTGTTTGTTTTTAAGATTTTAACATTGGATCACCACTGTTTTGCCAAACACGGTTTCCCTTCTGATCTGAGATTTCCAAAGCCCTCATTACATATTATCCATGTATTTTCTGATTAGTTCCATGAAGAAGGAAGAATATCCCTATGGTTATTTTTTATAAACATAAATACTGAAAGCACATTGAAGGGAAAACAAATTAATTATCGGCCAAAGAAAGCTGAAGTAGGCTGAGATATTCCCATTCTTCCCTTCATCTATTCATCCCACATACATATCAGGTGACAAAGACCAGGTTGTCTGCTAGATTCTGGAGATATAAAAGGGTAGGAAATTCAATTTACATTACCCTTGATCTAAAGATTGTCCCTTGTGCCTTTCTCACTACTAATGTGACAATTATAATGACAAGATTTCTTGCATTAAACGAAATAATAGCTCTTCATATTTACATAGAAACTCTTCCCCTATTTCCTTAATGCTCATGGCTACCTGGATGACACAGAAGCTGGCAATAGTTTGACCCATTATTTGTAATATTTTGTAGTTTGTATTTTTGTGTGTGGTTTAAACAGATCTATTGAGCTATGTTATATAGCATAAATTCACCAGTCTCCTTAATTTGTATTTCTTTCTTTAGACAGTAAAAATAAATGGTTATCATAAATTTCAAATTATCCACATGTACATAAAGTAGTATGTAAAAGCCCCAACACTACCCGAATCCTATTGTTATTAATTTTTTAAATATATCCTTCCACATTCTTCTAGGCATTAATATAATGCATAGTTTTAGAATACTATTTAAAATAAAATGTACATACACAAAAGTGCACATCATGAAAGAACAAACTTTGTATTTTCATACCTTGTAACTAGTTCCCTGACAAATCAACATTATAAATGTACCACAAATTGGATTCTACTGCTCTGCAACTTTCCACATCAGCATATATTCACTAGCTGCATCGCTTTCATACATTATTTAACTGTACTCTAGTCCATGGGCATTTAGGTAATTTCCCATTTTTCATCATGTAAAGAATATATAGGAAACGTTTTTATGCATTTAATTTTCCTCGGCTTGGGAAGAAGTACTTCTGTTACACAAACCTTGTTGTTTCCATGACAGAATGGTCAAGTGGTTTGCTAAAAATAGGTGTCATTTAGACTCCTGGGACTGGAGAGAGAGAGAGAAAGAGAATAAAACAGGAAAGATAAGGTAAAGAAAGAATGGGAGGAAGAAAGAGGACAAAACATATTTTTTTATACCAGGTATATATTTTTTTTATTTCAGCCACACCAGTTTAAAACTGACATCATCTTGGTTTAAGTCTATAGGGAGTTATCCAATATAACTACAAACTACCCCAGAAAAATGCCTTCTTGACACTTACAAAGCAAGTTCTTTCTCCTTTCTTTAAAACATGTATCACCTAGGCCAGTGGTTCTCAACCTTTCTAATGCCGTGACCCTGTAATACAGTTCCTCATGTTGTGGTGACCTCCAACCATAAAATTATTTTCGTTGCTACTTCATAACTGTAATTTTGCTACTGTTAATGAATCGTAATGTAAATATCTGTGTTTTCCGATGGTCTTAGGCAACCCTGTCACGACCCACAGGTTGAGAACCGCTAGCAGGGTCGCCTAAGACCATCGGAAAACACAGATATTTACATTATGATTCATAACAGTAGCAAAATTACAGTTATGAAGTAGCAATGAAAATAATTTTATGGTTGGGGGTCACCACAACATGAGGAACTGTATTACAGGGTCGCGGCATTAGAAAGGTTGAGAACTACTGGCCGAGGCCTTTTGGCTCTCTGAGCAGCACCATGGAGGTTGGCAAGAACAAGCACCTTACAAAGAGTGACAGAAAGGGACCTGATTGGTCTATTTTCTAGGAAAGATTGGTGATGTGAAAGCACCAGCTATGTTCAATATAAGAACTATTGGAAAAACACTGGTCGCAAGAACTCAAGGAAACAAAATCGCATCTGAAGGTCTCCAGGGTCATGTTTTGAAGTGAGCCTAGCTGATCTGCAGAATGATGAAGTTGCATTTAGAAAATTCAAGATAATTACTCAGGATGTTCAAGGTAAAAATTGCCTAATTTCCATGGCAAGGGTATAACCTGTGATAAAATGTGCTCAATGGTAAAAAAATGGCAGACCATGATTGAAGCCATGTTGATGTCAAAGACTACTGATGATTATTTGCTTCATCTAATCTGTGTTGTTTTGCTAAAGAATGCAACATGCAGATTCAGAAGACCTCTTCTGCTCAGCATCAGCAGGTCTGCCAAATCCATTAGAAGATGATGGAAATAATGATCCAAGAGGTGGAGACAAACGACTTGAAAGAAGTGGTCAATAAATTGATTCCAGATCGCAATGGAAAAGACATAGAAAAGGCTTGCCAATCTATTTACCCACTCCAAGATGCCTTTGCTAGAAAAGTCAAAATGCTGAAGAAGCCCAAGTTTGAATTGGGAGAACTCATGTGTTGGAGACCGGGTGTAAGCTGACACGGTCCTTGCACCTGAAGGGACTAGTAAGGCTGTCCCCTACCCACACAGTTTTCCCAAGCTTGTTTGGATGGCGGTTATCAGTAGAATGAGAGCAACCTTTCATAGCTTACCAAGAAGTCTGTAACTATTTACTGAGATTTGCTGTACTGAGAATTTGTCCTTCTGCTCTGTCTCTCCCTTAGAGATTAAGAGAAACAAAGAATACATTCCTCTTGACAGACCTCCTATTCAGTGTTTTGTGTATAAAAGGCATTACGCAGTTAATAAAGCTGCTGCAGTCTATCGATGACCTGTAGTCCTCCCTATCCCGCTCTCCTGTCTTTCTTTCTTTTCTCAATTCCCACCTCTTTACCTCAGCCCGGTTCAACCTGTCAGGCTGGCCCTGACACTCATGTAGCTTCAAGGTGAAGGTCACAGTTCTGAAAAAGCCACTGGAGATGAGACAGTTGCTAAAGTTGACCGGCCTGATGGATTTAAGCCCCAGTCCAGAATATGTTCAAAATTCAGGCATTGAATGATGACAAATAAAAAATCCTATTTGTAAAAAACAAACAAACAAAAAATACCATACTTCACATAGGAGCTGCAATACTGTCTTAAGGTGATTTGAGGTTTTAGTGAGAACACTTTCCTGGCTAAAAGGCTGCATGATAATGAAAAGCAGAGAAGGAGAGAATGGCCCCTGTCAGAGCTGCTTTTTGTTTTCAGTAATTAAGGTAGGACCCTGGAATCTGTGCATGTCATTGGTGCTTTTCAAATTATGCAGGACTATACTGTTGAGTACCATTTGCAGAGTGCCTGAAAGAAAGGTGTATTCCTAATTTATGTAAAGCATTACTGAGAATGATCTATATGACAGTGTGATATAAAAAGCAAAATGCAAGTCATTTCTCATCAAAGATAATTTGAAATAGTATTGTGTCAAGGGAGTCATTACATTACAAAAAATAACAAGTAGGAATAGGTATTCAGACATTTAGTTATATTTGCATAATCATCGGAAGTATGTATCCCATGTCCTCTTGGGGCTAACTAGCATACAAAGAATATAGTAGTTTCCTTTAAAAAAAAAACACACAGAAAATATTTTTAAAGAAAACAAAGTATGAGTGTTGTCAAATAGATACTTCTGACATTTATCCTTATTCCAAGAAGTAGAAGCCATATAATTCCTTTCTTTTATTAACATAAATGCTAACTAATTAATAAAACCAAAGAATGCTCTGCACTATGAGGTCATTTTGGTAGCCAAAGGCTGCAAGAAGATCAGGATTTGTTGTGTGTTTTTTTTCCAGTTTCTGTGGATTCTATCTCCCAGGTGGTAGGTCAAATAGTGACACTCCCTCTCCCCAAAAGATGTCTTCATCCTAATCCCCAGAACCTGTCTATATCTTATCTTACAGGGGGAAGGGGACTTTGTAGATGTGCTCTGCAATGAGAGAAATGGATTATCAGAGTGGACCCAATAGAGGTTCTTAAAAGTAGGAAATGGAGATGCAACTTTGAGAAAAGGGTCAGCGGATACAACTTTGTTGACTTAAAGATGAAAGAAAGGGGCCATTAGATAAGAAGTGTGGGCAACCTTTAAAAGGTGGAAAGGAAGCTCAGCCAGCATGGCTCAGTGGTTGATGCCAACCTATGAACCAGGATGTCATGGTTAGATTCCTGGCCAGGGCACATTCCCGGTTGCAGGCTCGATCCCTAGTGTGGGGCATGCAGGAGGTAGACCAATGAATGATTCTCTCTCATCACTGATTTCTATCTATCTCTCCCTCTCCTTTCCCCTGTGAAATCAATATATATATATATATATTTAAAACACCAAAACCCCTTTCCCTTAAAAAATAAAAGCAGGAAAGGAAAAGGGTTTTCCTTAGAGAGCCTCCAGATAGGACTGTGGCCCTATCAATACCTTATATTGAGCCCAGAGAGACCTATGCTGCAATTCTTACCTAAAGAATTGTGAAATAATAAAGCTGTATTGTTTTAAGCTACTAAGATTGTGGTAATTTGTTATGGCAGGAATAGGAAAATAATACATATCATTTCTCCATCAAGTTTGAGAATTGAAATCATCACATTCTCCAGTTCCCGTTCTAAAGAGTCAAAAAAACACACAAATATTTGTATTTTGACTCTGAAAGATAAGATTATACACTAGGTAAAATAGATGACTTACTAACAAGACTAACATTTTGCTCACTAACTGGCCCTGCTGACCAGTTTTCATGCCCAAAACTGCCCAATCCTAACTAGTTCTTTACTTCCCAAGACCCAACTCAAAACAACCAACCCAGGCTTTTGATCTTGTAAATATCCTCCCTCATTTTTCTACTTTTGGGAAGCTACCAAGAATCCTTAATTTGGCACTCTCTCTTACAGCAATAAGTCTACTATGCTAAACTTACTTTGCCTGTCAATATTCTTTCCTATTTTGAGGGAAGTCACACATAACATGGGGCAGACCTTCCATTGGCATAACTGAAAATTTCATATATAGCTTTAAAGGTAAAGGCATTTGAACCCAAAGTATACTTTAAATTCCAACTAAGCTGAGAAGGGAATTTTAACTATAGAATCATAGAAATGCAAATATATATATTGATTAAATACCACTTTTTTTTCCCATTTGTTTGTTGTTGCTTTTAATTATATATCCAAATTTTAGATGTATTGTTTGTGATGTTAGGATAAATCCATCTCCCCCCCCCCAAAAAAAAAAAAAAAAAAAAGAATTTGCTTGGATTACGCTACAAAAAAATGAATAATTCAATCTGGAGCAGAGAAGTGATGATGGGGAAGAAAACTTCTGCCTAAGGGAAATATAAAAGATGGATTTTTCCCCCACTTCATAGCCTTTTGTTTCACAGCCTTAAGTCTGAACAAATGTCTCACCTCAACAGAATTAGGTCCAATCACAAATGACTGTTCCATCTGTGCCTAAGGTATCCTTCATGACACTCTCCCAAGTTGTGTTCCCTCCACTACATGCCTGGTTGCTAGTCACAGATAAGCTCACATATGCTCTGACTTCATACAAACAAAATGGTTTACAGATTGCCTTAAAGCATTTGGAAGTTGCAACTAAAAGCCGATTGCCTTTTTACATGTGGACTTTAGTGTTTGTTCTTGTTCTTTTTGTTTTTTTTTAACTCTTTCTGAACCGTAAGGAGAGTAGATTGGTACATTAGTTTAAGCAGTTCACATGACAATGAAGAAGAGTTATAATTCATTACATCCAAATTACATCTGTCAGTTGGAATCAGGTTTTCACTAGTGAACATGAGCATTTAATCCATAGAGAGGAATTAATGAGATATTTGAAAATGGAATCCACACATCAGTAAATTTAGAGAGACTTTACTAGGATTAATGAAATGACAGAGTGTTATCAATGAACAGGAAAAATATTTTTCGGTGTTTACGTAACAAAAAGGGTATTTTTTTGCTTAAAAAAAGTTTTCATAATGTTTCATTTAATCCTACCCCTTAAAGATGTTGATTCTCAAAATTTTCTCTTCAGAATTCTTTTTTCTTATACTGTAACCAACACTGAGAAAGTTCTCTTAAAAGAATCTTATGAAAAACTAGAGGCCCAGTGCACGAATTCATGCACTGGGGTGGGGGGGGTCCCCTCAGTGCGTCCTGCACCCACTCACAGCCTGGGACCCCTTGGGGGATGTCCGACTGCCGGCTTAGGCCCAATCCCCCGGGGGTCTGGCCTAAGCCAGCAGTCGGACATCCCTCTCACAATCTGGGATCCCTCGCTCCTTATCACCCGCCTGCTCACTCCTTACCACTCGGCTTGCTGCTCCTTAGTGGCAGGCTTCTCGCCACTCAGCTCGCTGTTCCTTAGTGCTGCCGCAGAAGTGGGAGAGGCTCCTGCCACCACTACTGTGCTTGCCAGCTGTGAGCCCTGCTACTGGCTGAGCAGTGCTCCCTCTGTGGGAGTGCACTGACCCCCAGGGGGCAGATCCTGCATTGAGCATCTTCCCTCTGGTGGTCAGTGCACATCATAGCGACCAGTTGTTCTGGTGATTCCACCGTAACAGTTGCTTAGGCTTTTATTATATAGAAAAGCATCGCCATCACGGAAGATAACACTAATGTCACCAGTAATAATGAGGGCAATCACTGCTAATTATTGAGGATTTGCTATGTATTCAGGCTTTTTTTAAAATTGAATTTGTTGGGGTGACATTGATTAATAAAATTATATAGATTTTAGATGTACAATTCTATAATACATCATCCATATATTGTATTGTGTGTTCTCCACTCCAAGAGCTTTTCAAACCCATTTTAAGTTAATGCTCTAAACAGGTCTGCATAACAAGGCCCCTTAACAGGCAATGATAATTATAATTATGTAGACATAATTGTATCTGGATATCCACATAGATATCCTTGCTCATTTCCTTTAACTTCTCATTGCTTCCATACATTGCCCCACAAGACTGACTTTTTTTATCAGTCAGAACATTAACTTCTAGAATTCCATTAAGGAGGTGAACCGTGGTTGCAAAATACTTTCTATACTGCAAAGTAGTTTTCAGTTCTGGTAATATATATTTAGTCATGTAAAGAAAGAAAAGGGAAATTATTTAGCAAGCTGTAATTTTTTCTGTTGTTATAAAATAGAAAGGGGGAAGAATGTGAAGGTTTTTGCAGATTAGACAGTGGGTACGGGCATTATCATAATTACCATCATGTATGGTCCTGTTTTCCAAAGAGCAGATCATGAGCTAGTTCTTTACTACTCTAAGTTTGTGCTGAGAGCCTACAGCATCTGCATGACCTTGAACATCTTAAAAATGCAGAGCCCTAGGCCTACCCTACTGTAATGAAATGAATAGATGACTTGTATGCATATTAAAATTTGAGAGCTATGACCAAGTTTGTTTTTTTTCTCTTACAGCTTAAAAATGCCATAAGTAGTAGAAATCAAGAATAATTTAGGGCTTCTCAATCATAGCTGTGCATTAGACATGCAGACAGAACATGACCTACAAAGTCAAAATTTCGAGCAACAGATCCAGATTACCTACCTATATAATAAAAGCCTAAGCTACCGGGATGACCAGCTGGTAGCTATGAGGCGCATTTATCACCGGGGGCAGATGCTCAACACAGGAGCTGCCTGCCCCCTGGTGGTCAGTGCGCTCCCACAGCCAACCTCCTACGGCCAGATGGCTGCAATTGGCCCTAATGGGAACTGGGGAAGATGGCCCCAATCACCGGCCAAGCCGAGAGACCCTACCCGTGCACGAATTCATGCATCAGGCCTCTAATATATAATATTTTTTATTGATTTTTAGAGTAACAGAAAGGGAAAAGGAGAGAGAAACACTGATGAGAAAGAGCAACATTGATTGGCTGCCTCTTCCAAACCCCCTACTGGGGATCAAGCCCCCAACCTGGGCATGTGCCCTGACTGGGAATCGAACCTGGGACCTCAACCAACTGAGCCATACCAGCCAGGGCCCAAACAGCTATATTTTTAAAGAAAATTCCACAGGTGGTTCTGACATGTAGATGGTATGGCAAATCACAGATAAATGTTTAAGGAATCTTGTTCCCAACCAGTTAAAAAACTAACTACTCACACATACTCCAAAACATTCCTCAGTCTGTTTGTCAACTCTGAAGTTCATGAAAGAAACATAATAAGCAACCACAATAAACTCTGAATGGATTCAGGGTGAGGAACCACTCCATTTACTCCAAAGATGCTGAAGTTTCCAGAAAAAAAAAAAGTCTTACTCAGGTTTACTGAGCTGGAACATCTTATGCTTTCAACATAATAGCAGTAATTTTTATTTCTAAATGTTCACTCTCTTATCAGTGTCTAACTTTTATGTCAATGAATAATTAATTCAATACATTCTGGAACAAATCAGTACCTTTCAATTCTAAAATCAGTCAAACAACCAAAAAAGAACAGCCATTTAGGAAAATAACATGTTAGAACCTTGATAACATGGACTATCTTTCATACATCTTTACATCTATAGCTCTGAGCATGGGGAGGACACATAAGGAATGTTTGCATTTAATTGAATTGACTAAAAACTTACCTGTAGATTGGTATTGGTACTAACACCCATCAAATCACCACAGTCATGCCGTACACTTGCCAGGGATCTATTTGACCTTAAACCCTTTTATTTGGACTGCTATTGCAAGACTTTCTGATTTAAACCCTTGAAGCTGTGAAAACAGGAAACCCACTGCCTTCAGGACTACAGGTTGAGCATGCACCAAAGCATGGTGGACTGAAGATTCAGTGCTCGGCAACTTAGGGAAAGGGAGCCAGTGTAAAGCTCCCTGGATTAGCTTCCATTTAAAAATCACCCTGCTTAACAGAAAGCTGTTTCCTGATGAGGACTGAGGAAATTCCTCTTTGGTATTATTTGCTACTCATTCTTGAACCTCTCCTCAATGTTTATGTCCTCCTCTTTTGGAAATCTGATATGATTTGCCTTCTTACTGCTTCTCCCATCAAAGGCTGCTTTTAGAAAAAAAACCAGTAGCATTCATTTATTCAATATTATACTACTAAATACATAGATGACCTCTTCCAAAATTATTTTTGTTAGTCATAATTAAAATAATAGGTATTTTTAGTGCATACTTACTAGGTCCCAGGCACTGTCTCTAAATGCATGTACTCCGAAAACCTATTGGGATGGGTAATGTATTGATCACTGCATCATCCTATTCTACCCATGAAAACAATGAACATCGAACACCTTAAGGAAGTTGTCCATGGGCACACCTACGAAGGGACCTTGCTAGGATTCAAATACAGAGAGTCGGGTCCTCCCACTGGATAGCAATTCTATTGTCTTTCTACTAGCTTTTATGTACTGAAAGCATTTATTCAATGTTAAAGACCTTTGGGGCATTATCAAACAAAGAGATGTATTTTCAGCAGGTGTAGAAGGTGATTTGGAGTCTAGAGAAGGAAGGGTTTACCTATGAAAATTGCTTAGGCCTCAGGTTCTCTTATTTCAGACTGCCCTGATGGGCCTGAGAATCTGCATTTCTAGCCAGTGCCTAGGTGATGTGGATGCTGCCACTCGGGTAGATATTCTTTCTCACCATGCACCATTTGCAAATTACAATAATCACATTTCAAAAGTCACTTCTCACTTTCAGTCTTAGACTCCCACTCATCGTCACCTTCAGAGTTTCAGTTTTAAAAGAAAAAAAAATGGTTAGCCCTGCCTCTATCATTTTCTATTAGAGCTCTGAAAGAAAAAGTAAACTCCAAATGTCCCTTTCCCACAGTCACAGACTCAGCCACTTATGTTTAAATTTAATGTGGCAAACCTCATGCCATGTTTGATAACAAATAACCCAGGGTACTCTTCAATGCCATTTCCTCAATTATATTTTCTTTACTGCTCAAACAAGATAAATGGGGGGGATGCAAACAATTTTTCATAGGTCAGAGATTCTTTGCAGACGAAGTTTAACAACAGAGCAACAGCTCTTCTAAAATTATAACCTACACCCTGTTTCCCTCCTCCAGCTCTCAGTCGATTTCCCTTTCACAGCACTGAATCTCCTCTCCTTTCACAAAAAAATAATTAACAGAAGAAATTGCTCAATCTTCAAGTTAAAAAATAATGAGGTACTGTTGTTAAAAAGCTAAGCAATTGATTTATAGGCTCTTGGGGCTGAGTGATTTCCTTATTTAAATTGTGGTGTGTGTGTGCGTGCCTGCATGTGTGTGTCCCTCTAATGAACGATATACCGTATTCTGCTCTTAGCTAACAATTTTAATAACTCCTTATTAGAAAGTCCATCTTTAAACATGAGCACATAATGCTCTTACAGTGTTTGGGTTAAATGGCTTGAAAAATCGGTGATTGCTGACTTTATTTTCTTCTTCCCCTTAGAAATTTTTACTGGGGAAAAAAAACTGAGAGGAAAGTAAAAAGAAAAATCAAATTAGGAATGAGTGCTGACATTTCAAATAGAGAATTATCTCCTTTATCATTCTGAGTACACAGAACAGTTGTTCCATGCTACAAGACATGCCTGAGGAGTAAATGAATAAAATAAACCAACTACATACGGCATCTTAAACAGTAGTGAAACTGAAACAATCTACTACAATCACATACTGCAGTAGAGGTCTAGAAATTATTGGAAAACATAAGAAAAAATTTCAGTTAGAAAGAACATAGTCCTTTTTTTTAGCTAAATATCGACATAAATCTGACGAGGGTGCCTACCATTGTCTTTGATGAGAAGAGGAAGGCAGAAGGATGTGAACACAAAGCGACGAGTGTGACCCTGTCGAACAGAGTAACCAGCCCTGTTGAAAAATTGGTGGCATGTAGGTTTCAGGTGGTGTAAGAATTTTAACAAGGAGCTACACAAGTTTGTGTGCAGAATGACAGCGTGAACAAATCAAAAGAAGTTCAGCACTGGGAGAGATCAATATCTTATCACTTGCATCATTTAAAAGTGGACTGGACAAAGAACTGAGACTCAACGGTAACAAACAATCTCCAGGCTGGCGGACAGGGGAGGGGTGGATGGGATGGAATACATCTTTCCCATCTTAATTTCCATTATTCCACAGCTCTAGCAAAGCTCAGAGATTTTCACTAAGGAAGCAGGGTGCTGTGAGCAGTGGCTTCTTGCCAAGCTTGCCTTGGACTTTGCATGGTATTCTCAGAATACCACTTGGAGTACATTTCCATGCATGGCAGGGAAGATCTTGACTTTGTTCACCACCTCAACTTCAGGGTGTCCCCAAGAGCTCCCACTGATACACTGCCCATTCATGCAGATTCCAAGCGGAGTCCCACGCTTTGCAGAGTGTCACACTCACAGGGTGGCCACACCGCTGTGAACTCAACAGACCTAAACATGGAAACCTTCAGTCATACCAGGCTCTAGGGCCATATCTGTGGTAGGGAGATAAACCTTCCTTGTGGGGGGCAAATAACTTCACTGGGCCTGTCAAGTTAAGAAATAAGAAAGAAATAAACTGCAACTTTTACTTGCTAATTAATTAGCACACGCTAAATGTGGGTCAATTGCTCACCTCTTTCTTCTCTTTGTCCCAGTTAGGGTTTGTGCAACTGCTACCATCTGTAACTTTGATTAAGAGGCCTGCATTTCATTAGGCAGCCAAAGCGCTTAAGGGAAAAATCAAGAGTCATTTGAAAGCAAAGATCCACCAAATAAATGGGCATTAACACCAGAAGGTTGACTCTATCAGCATGGATCTGAAAGATAAAAACTACTTCCACATTAAACAGGAAAAAGAAGAGAGAAAGTGGGACACAAGGCAAGGCGTCTTTGAATGTCTACATATGGATGCCCCCACATTTACAGCCCATTCCATGAATCCAACCAAGTCTTCAATGAGCCCTATTCTATGTGCACAACCGATTCTAAACACTGTGGGAAATAGAGCTACTTTATAAATACACCCATCAGTTTCTAAGGCCATGGTTTTCTAATTATCTTTTTTTTTTTTCACTGCTGTCACACACGTGTGTGTGCGCAATGGACTTAGCTTTATTAAGAAACTGAGGACATTTCAACTACAAAACAAGCCTGGAAGCTAAGCTTCAGTCTAGAATTTTGTTTAAATCCCACCTGCTTAGACTAGTTTCTACTCTTTCCTCCTGTGCTCAACCACAGACCACTCTCATCCATAGGCCATCTTGTTTCCCACGTTGTCCCCCTACCTAGCATGGGCTTAAACTGCTTGTTTGTCTTTCAAACCTACGGCAAGGTCTTCAGAAACCTCTCAGACAACACCAGTCAGTTTTTCCTATATGAACTTAAAGGAATGGGTACGTAGTTATCTAATTCTAATAGCACTTCTCAACCTGCCTTATAATTTTCATTCCCTCCATGGGACTGTGGGCTCCTCAAGGCGTGGTCCAATTACTGTAATATGTATTCCTAACCCTTAACGAGGATATTTAACTAGGACACTTGTTTGTGACAGGTATTGCAGGAAATGCCACAGGTTACTAAAAGCAACACTGGCCCTAAAATAAAAGGTGTGGGTTTCAGCCAGGGTTCTGGTTTTACCGGTGGCAGGCTGTTGAACCAACTGCTTAATGTCACTGTGATGATGTTCCCTTGTCCATAAAATCAGGAAGATAATAAACTGACCTCTTGTTAAATTGCTTTAATGTGGTCATTGATATGAGAGTTCTTTAAGTTGCAATGGCCTGTTAAATCATCACTAAATGCATGTTATTCTCTCCTACCTCCCAGCAGGGAGTATTTTAAGCCTGATCCCATCCAACACCTGAAGTTTACAGAGCCTGTGCAGTCTTACAGCACAGTATTCCTTGCGCATTCAATCAAAAGTAGATGAGAAAGGTATTAACAAAATGTCAATGATATCCAGACATTAGAAAAGTGATTGTGATAAAGGATATAAAAGTGAGATACAAACTTTCTTTTCTTTTTTTAATTGTTAATCCTTAACCAAGGACATTGTTTTCCTTGATTTTGAGAGAGAGTGGAAGGGAGGGGGAGAGACAGAGAGAAAAACACAACTATTGGCTACCTCCCACATGCACTCTTATCCAACCAGAGACAGGAATCAAGCCTGCAACTGAGGAACATGCCCTTGACCAGAATCAAACCCAGGATCCTTCAGTCCACGGGCCAACACTCTTATCTACTGAGCCAAACTGGCTAGACAAGAGACAAGCTTTCACAGAAGCACCAGAGCCATGGTCTCAACCCAGGGGCGCTCACAACCTCCCCAGCATGCTGGGCTCCATAAGCAAGCACTGCTGAAGCTGCAGGGGCTCATGTCCTTCTGGAGATGTGGCAGTGGGAAGCGAGTCCAGACACAGTGGCTATCAGACGACAAAGCAAACATCTCCTTTGCAATTCTGATTCATCTTTTGGAGTTTATTAACAATGGAATATTAAAGCTCAGCCTCAAGACAATACAAAAGATAAAGTAACTTAGCCAGTAAATTCTATGGTGAATAAAAAACTGTACTTTTTAAAATAAATAATATGTCCATAAAATCCCAAATTAGAAAAAAAACAAATAAACCATTACTTTTTTTTTAAATAATAATAAAAAGGGCCATCTCTTCATAATTGTGCAAGCTAAGGACCCTGAACAAGTTCAGTTTTCTTGTAGCAAAAGTGACTTGAGGCAATTCTGAAAGTCTCCCCAATGTTCTTTGCTTTTCTGTTTAAGGGCATCACAGACACTTAAAGGAGAGTAAGAGATACAGTTGTCTGGCCCAAGTTACATATCAAAGAATGTCATCAACTGCTGAAGGGAAAACACAGAACCTCCTCCTCCAGGCTTCCAGATGCCTTTCATTTCACCTTGACAGATGTTATCTCCCTCTGTGCAGAGGCGTGAGGAAGGCCTAAAGGTTATTTGAGATTTCTTTACATTGGGTCTCTTGTGTCAAGATTTCCAGGCACTTGTTACTGAAAAATGTATTTGCACTGAAATAATCCATAATCACAAAGCTCTTGTAAAACCCCAAAAGACAAATGCATTATTGCAAACTGCTGCCACAGTCACTTTTGATATCACATCCCACCTTCAAACATGTGATCCTGGCAGTGTATAGCTGCACTG
Source organism: Plecotus auritus (assembly GCF_963455305.1). Classification (NCBI taxonomy): domain Eukaryota; kingdom Metazoa; phylum Chordata; class Mammalia; order Chiroptera; family Vespertilionidae; genus Plecotus; species Plecotus auritus. The sequence goes on along the minus strand of NC_137772.1, from coordinate 22,623,111 downwards.
CATCCACTCACCTTTCTGGTTAATGAAGATTTAATATGAAATGAAAATGCTGGAACAGAACAAATGCAGCGGAAATTGGTGACAGGAAAGCAGGAAAGGGAAAGGAAGGCCAGCCTCTGTTAAATCAAGTCCAAGCAGGTGTACAAAGCACAGGGCGACTACATGCGTTGTGATAAAGCTTTAGGCTAGAATCAAGGGAGCAAAACTTCCATATTTCATGCTAGCATAGTGGCTTGGCAGGACAAAAAATTAATAAGTGCTATGGAAACTATGTGCTTCAGACTGGAAAAAGAGAGATGCATGAGATACAGCATACTCATGACGATTTAATGAAACTTGAAAGAATATAGATCATCTTCTCTTGAATTAAATTTAACTTATTCACTCTAAATAACAACAGTTAAAAAAATACATAAGATAGGTCCATTGCTAAGTCCTTCAGAAGATTCAGTAGCAGAGCTGGTGAGAGGATCTCCCCAAAGCTGGATCACTGAGGGAGGGGCTAGTGTGATGCCATGGCTTGGTAGGGACCTGTTAACAGAGCCAGCATCCTCTCCAATAGGAAAGTCTGTACTTACAAATCACCCAGGAGGCAGGGCCCTGGAATCAGCCAAGATAAAAAGAACAAGATAAATTATTTGGACTCTACCAAGTAAAGGCAGAATTTAAGTGTCATTTGCTCCGTAAAAATCTTGCACGGCCACCCCAGTAAACCCACACAGATTTCATTCTAAATCCTAGGAGTTTTCTCCTCCACTCATTTGGAACATTTCAGAAGCTGATTTTTACGTTGATTAGCATACTAATTTGACTATCTTGTATATTTAACTAGATCATTATTCTTCCTGACTGAATATTTTAACGCACACACACACCTTGTCTTTCTCTCCACAGAGTTTAACACAGTATCTTCCTTCTTATTGTCCAGTAAACATTTTTTAGTTGATTAGAAGGTAACACCTAGAGCAAGAAAATGACAAACAGGATCATGGAAAATGTGATCTTTGACTAATCACTTCATGGCTACCTTATTTCTCTTAAAGTTGACAAAAAAAAAAAAAAACTGCTCTTGATTGAACAGAAGAACTATAACTATGACATACATACTGTTGGTTTTAGTAATATACACAGATTAATAGATATATTGCTATAATTATCAGTTTATATCAATCTCAACCGTATATGATCCTGACTCTTACTTCATCTAATTTGTAATTCTACAGCAAACTTTTTGTTTCCTCTGCTTTACAAGATCAAATTCAAATAAGTGTCACTTTCAATTTGGTTTTATAATAAAAAGGCATGATAATTTACAATAGTGTTAAGGCAGTAATACCATTGTTACAATATTAATCAATATTAATAAAAATGATCCCCAAGTAATCCTGCAAGGGTACTCCTCACAAAAAGCTTTCAGCATTCCCCTAAATAAAAGATCATGCCTTATAAAGCAACATCATTATTTCAAACATAATGGAGAGTTCATATATTAAAATATGTGCCCCATGTTATAATATATTCAAAAATATTAATACATATTGATGTTATATGTGTAAATGTATATAAGATTATATGTGTAAATATATATTACAGAGGCAGACTTATATGCTAAAGTGTACATTGTTTAGGCTAATAGATAATGAAAAGCTAAAAATTATGAAGTCTCAATATTCCTCTTGTGACTCTACACAGGAGCTTTTGTATAAATGTGAGCTGTAGTTTTTCCTTTGTCCTCATTAAGTCACTGGTTTTCTTAACTTGGGATCAGATAGAGACTCTAAGGCAACAAAGGGCACTTAGATGACAGGGGATGCAGAAGATAAATAGGAATGCAGCCATATGCTTGGCAGGTGGATCTGGCAGTAGGATTGTAGGGCAAGATACCCCAGAAAGTCAGGCAAACCCATGGGGAACTCTACTGCAATTAGTCTGGGGAAGGGTCATGCAGACACAGTGCCAAGTATGAAGCGTACAAAGATAATAAAAAGAACAGTGCAGATAATGAACAATCTGGGATGGCAGAACCCATCAGGCTCAGTGGGCTCTTTATACTGACAGAGTATAAAGAGAGAGGGTGAAGAGGATGTTAGGATCTCCCACTTGGGCGTGTGAGGTCATTCATAGAAAGAGGGAAAAGAGGAACGTAAACTGATTCAAGGGGTTGGTGAGAAATAAGCTGAAATGTAATTAAACAATTGGGATAGTGTCAGAGCAAATGGGAAGGACACTAAAGAGGGTGTCAAGTGCCCTCACCAAGCAGTGTTGTGACCTTGGCAGGACACACAAGTCACCCTAGGCTTCCGTTATCTCCTGTAAATGAGCAGGTGGAATTAGATGGCTTCTATTCCTTACTCAGCTCAAGACACTACAACACTAATGTTGTCACTCCTATTTCCCCAATCAGCAATATAGGCAATCAAAAGTTATTCTCGCCCTAACCGGTTTGCTCAGTGGATAGAGCGTCGGCCTGCAGACTGAAAGGTCCCAGGTTCGATTCCTGTCAAGGGCATGTGCCTTGGTTGCAGGCACATCCCCAGTAGGAGGTGTGCAGGAGGCAGCTGATTGGTGTTTCTCTCTCATCAATGTTTCTGACTCTCTATCCTTCTCCCTTCCTCTCTGTAAAAAATCAATAAAATATATATTTTTTAAAAAGTTATTCTCCTTCACATGGAAGTAGCTCTACAAATAAGATTAGAACATTTTCTTCTCCCCTTTCTAGGGTTTTTCTAATAATCAAGGACATTTGCTGGAGCACTTACACACCTGCAACCTGATACAACCAGGGGCTTTGCCGTTCACTATTTTGGGGTGCACGTGAAGCCCAATGAGAAGGTAATCTGACTAAGAACACTGTAGGAATTCCCCAGACCACCATGACAACTCCAGGGTATGATGTTCCATTCCATTCTTCACCCTTCCTTCCACAGCACCCTGCCACCCAACAACACCTTTACAGGTAAGGTGTAAAACAGGAATACCCGGGTTTTTTCAGCTCTCTCTATAGCTTCTACTAGCCAGTGTAGTGGGATGAGTTCAAAAACCAAGGGACTTTCCAGAAAAGGTGAGGAGCAGACACTGGGCAAGAATGAGGCAAGTGTAGCCAAAATCACAGAGGCTGTGCAATGTAGTTGAGAAAGGATGTTTCCCACTTTTAGCGGGAGACATTTGAATGCATAAACTCAAAGGGTAGAGTTGGGTCTTAGATATGGGACAAAGTGGAGTGTGCAAACCTCTATACACCAACTTAACTTGTAGTTCAAGGGCACAGGCAGCAGTCAGCCTCAAACAGAAAGGCCAGGCAGCAACCTGGGTCACAGGGATTGGCAGGCACAAGAACCTGGGGCAAACAGCACACCCAGGACTTGACTATTGATTCCAGGGGACAGGAGCCTCTGCTCCAAATGAAGTATCACAAGGCCTTTCCAATCTGACAGGTGATGGAGAGCTTGCTTTCTGCTTCAGAATTGAGCCGATTTCCTGAAATCCTTTTTGCTCTGCCTGGACCCAGTGTGGGAGACTGGATGTTCCGGGGAAGTACTGCAAGAGAATTGAAGGGTTGAGACCCAGTGAAAAGTGAGTCACAAGGTAAAATTTCCTGTTTGAGTAGAAAATGGCACTCATCTAGAAAGGAGATATATTTAAGAACCACATGTGCATGCCCTTGTAGGAAAAGCTGTCACAAGACATTATAGGCAAGGAAATAGGGGAATAGGAGTTAGGAAGCCAGCATGTCTATCCTCACAGCAGAGATTTGAAAAACACTAAAGGTTTGGGGGAAAAATGGATGAGAGGTGAGTGATGAGATAGCAGTGCCCGTGGTTTATAATCACGCAATCACTGGGCACCAAATGTTACACAAGGAGTTCTGGAAAGTGTAACACAATAGCAGCCAAAGCCCTGGATGACCCTGGAGTGCCTGCAATATGGTGAGAGATAAAGGATGAACCTCATCAAAAGGGAAACAGAAATAAAGTATATGTCCTAGAAATGGACAACTCCCTTCAGGAGGAAAGAGAAGTTTAACTGTAAACTCAAAGCCAGTGGAGAGACTCAGAAGAAGAGCACATAAAAAGGTGCAGATCCGACCCTTCTGTGGAACCCTTCAGAAAAATGACCCACAATGTCCCAGTGATCCAGCGGTGCCCACATATTATAAACGACTTCCCCGGGGCTTACCTAGAGACTCCTCTGATATGTATCACCACCTTCCCATGTAAACACAGATAAACTGGAGGAACAAGGGCAGATGAATCAAAGGAACTCCAGCTGTCCCTGTAGTCCTATAGAGGATTACTAATACAGCCCCAGGCTGCACAGCAGGAAGCTGGGTCAGCGGACAGGAAGGTGACATGGGGAGCTTTCCCACTGTGCTGCAATTACAGAAACACTCTGCTTTAATCACCCCAAACCCCGGACCTGCAGAGACACGCCAGCACTCTCTGCCCTGCTGTTCCTGCTGGGCTCTGCAGGAGGCTGTGTGAAGCCAGAGCGGAGTTCTGTGGCTCTTGGAAGATTTCAAATGCAGACAGGACACCTGTGCTCCACAGCACAGGATAACAACCGCTCCACACCTGAGCCTGGACAGGGTTCTACCAGGAAGGGTCTCTCTGTTACAAAGGTGAGGGGACTCCTGTGCTCCGGGTCATGTTGGACATCCAAAAACAATTCTGTGATGAAGGTCTCCAATGATCCGTGTTGCCAAACAGAGTGTTTTTGCTGGGCAACAAGGCACCATACAGTGTATGATCAAAGAAAGAGACAAAATAAATAGCACAGGGTACTTTTTTGCAGAAAAGCCTCATATCCAACTGGAGAAGATGACATGCATAAAAATAAATATATAAGGAGAAGAATTCAATAGATGGCAACCCAAGTTTACCAAAGGCAAGTAGAAAGGGAACACGTATATTGACATGCGGTGGCCAAGGACCTTTTTATGAGAAAGTTATGGCTTTGCTACCCAGAGGAGATGGTGAGTATATTGATTGAGGGAGGTGGGACAGTGGCTGATGGACAGCTATAAACAGAGGTGCACAGGAAGAGGGTTGCTGGTTAGATAGCACAGATATACACAGTGCAGAAGGCTTTGAAGGGATTCCATTAGCTGGTATGGCAGCCACTGAAAACTTGGGAGTTGGAGAGTGACTTCCAGAGGAGTCACAGGTTTTAGGATATGTCTTCCCACATATTTCATCAGCTCTCTTTTGTATTAGTGGCATTCACTTGCATGAAAGTTTCTTCTTTCCCTCCTTCCCCTCCAAACAGCCCTGCTTACAAACATATAACTTGAGCTTTCTAGCCCCATGCTCTTCCCAATCAAACTAACTAGCCACCATTTCATGGGTTTCACTCACTCATCACTCTGCCCTATGTTCGTTCTATCATGCAAAGGACATTTCATAAGCCAACATAATTTTTTCACTAAATACTTTATTCTGTGAAAATTCTCTCTGGCCTACAGTCAGAAATTATGATAAACAAAGCCCTTTAAGCAATGGTCTTTCGGGAGAGGCTTAAAATTCATATGTGCCCGTCTTTGCTCTAATCACTTCTGCTTACATGCTTCCTCGTGCAAAGAAGAAGTGCATGGTACAACTGATCACACAAATCTAAGGGGTTCCCCTCCCCAAAACTGTCACACTTAGCATGCTCTGCTTATACTCCAGTGGTACTAAGGCACATTTTAAGTCATTTTTAGAACCTCAGTTTTACTTAAGACAGAAAGTGGTAAGATCTTTTGTGATAAAAAAAAAATAACACAATATAAACACTTCTTCAGTACAAAGAGATACAGGCTGTAGTTGGCAAAAATAAACTTCTGAGGATGCCTCACATTTTCTTTGAGATTCAGAATGAGGGAGAGTACACGGAAGTGGTTTTACCTGGAATTTTTTATACTGAAAGAGAATCTAAAAATAATCAGCATTTGGGATTCCAAATACCACCCTGGGCTCCTACTCTAAAGGGATTAAATATAATTCCCTCTTTCAAAAATGCAATTGAACTAATGGGACAAATTCAATTGCCCAGCAATCCCTCTGTAGCTTTAAGAACTGCAGAGTCCATGAAATTCCCCTGAATCAATAGTTTGGGTTAGAGAAGAAAATTCTCAATGACCTTTATTTATTCCAGTGCTTTCTCTAAAATGTTGGTGATTTCTAACAAATGGAACTCCCACTGCTAAAATTAAATATAGATTGTAAAGCTACCACCATTAATCTTATTTGTTACTTTTGCTACTGCATGAAGATTGGTTTGCCATCATTGCGCATGGTCTGAACTGTAACTCATGTTTATTTTTCTTGTGCATGTTGTCTTTTTTATTAGATAAGATCTCAACTGTGGAAGAGGGGGTTTCATCCCTGTTTTTATAGGTGATATTTGTCATGCAGGCTTTCTTTTCCCTCTCTCTCCTTCCCAAGCCCAAAGTCAGTGTGGCAATTACCAAGGTGTAAATCATTAGGAAGGCACACTTCAGTAATTCATAGGAACTACCTTGTTCCTGTTACCAAGTGTTGGCAATAGACAGTTTTACTTCAAATACTTTGAGGTTCCTCTGTGGACTGTCTTACACAGAAAACAAACTTACAAAGCTTTTCCCTTTCACCTTTCCACGTGGGAGAAATGGCACAAACTCACATGTGAATTTCTTTCCCATATTAGATTGTAGTTATCATATTTCCCCCTAAAAGACAATCTCACTAACTTCATCTGTTCATCACAGTCACCAATAATTTAGATATCATTTATAGATGAATTCTACCTTTATACTATACATGATTTTTTAAATTAACTACAAAAATAAGTGACATAAAAAAGGTTATATAAAGAACATTTAGTTCCTAATAATAAAATGAATGTTCTCATTTTTCTTAAAAGGTCCATTTATATATTAAAATTTGACCTGCTAAGCTAATTAGAGAGCTGGCAGACAGCTCTAGGAGTAGGGGTGGGAGGGTGGTGGGTGGAAGGATTGAGCAAAAAAGAAAAACAGAGAGAACTCATGGGCATGGACAACAGTGTGGTGATTGCAAGGGTTGAAGGGCATGGGTGGAGGTGGTAGAGGGCATAGAAGGAATAAAAGGTGATGGAAAAAATTAAATTAAAAAAAAACAACACACACACTAGTCTTACCTTCTTATTAAGACAGAGCTTCAAAGAATCTCAGGCAAAGCTATGAACACTTAATGCTCAATCAATGTATTACACAGCAATGAACTGTGTTTTATTTTTAAAACTACAGGCCCAGTGCATAAAATTCATGCACATGTAGGGTCCTTAGCAGCTGCCGGCCAGCAGGGGCCTCCTTTCACACCCACCTTGGCCTGGCGCTGCCCACTCACCTGCTCCACCATCCTGCTGCAGTCCTGCTCTCATGGGGCCTGGCAGCACCTCCACTGCCAGCGCCATGTTGCTGACGCCCTCCATGTTCCACACTGCCCCCTGGTGGTCTGCACATGTCTAACTCCCAGTTGGTCAAACTCCTGCCCATAGGGACAATTTGCATATTAGCCTTTTATTATTTGGATCCTACAATCCAAAATTACTGTTAATTCTGCTTATGTCAATCAAGTTTTTGGATATACATTTGCAATCTCTGTTAGAACCTAGAGGAAGATTAGGTACCACCTATATGAGATTATAGTGTGTCCTTCCGAGACAGCAACAGGTAAGCATTTGAGACCTTACTGAAGCTCACCCTGGGTGTGATGTGGGTAGAAGGAAGTGGGAAGGGAGTTAGGAGGTTGCTAAATCCTACTAACCTCCTTTTGGTTTGGTCTCTTTATGGGCCTAATCTAGTTCTACATCAAGTATGTCAAACTCGCAGCCCATGGGCCGCATGCGACCCACAACAAATATTTTTGTGGCCCAGTCAATATAACAGTATATAAGAAATCTTCTAATAAAAATTTCATAACTTAATTTTTACAATAACCTGTTATACATAATCCTATATAATGAAAGGATAATATGCAAATTGACCAACTGGGGGAACGACTGAAATGCCCCAGCCCCTTGCCCCAGCTGGCCCCACCCTCGAGCAGGCACCCCCACCCAACTGGGGGCAGGGACATCGGCAAACTGCCAGCGTACCCTTGCCCTGGCCGGCCCTCCCCCAATGGCCCCCATTGGGCAGGCCAGCTGGACCCACCAGTGCATGAATTCGTGCACCGGGCCTCTACTCATATATAATAAAAGCCTAATACGCTAAGTGTCTGGTCATCTGGTCTTCTGTTCAACCAATCAAAGCGTGATATGCTAATGATATGCTGAGGCTGCTCAACTGCTCGCTATGACGTGCACTAACTACCAGGGGGGCAGAAAGTCGACTGGTCAACCAGTCACTATGATGTGCACTGACCACCAGGGGGCAGACACTCAATGCAGGAGCTGCCCCCTGGTGGTCAGTGCGCTCTGATGGGGGAACGTCGCTCAGCCAGAAGCCAGGCTCATGGCTGGTGAGCACAGCGGCGGTAGCGGGAGCCTCTCCCTCCTCCATAGCAGCACTAAGGATGTCCAACTGCCAGCTTAGGCCCGCTCCCCATGGGCTCCTGGACTGTAAGAGGGCACAGGCCAGGCTGAGGGACCTTTCCCCCGAGTGCACAGATTTCATGCACCAGGCCTCTAGTTATTAATAACAAACTACAGCGTTCACTAATGACTAATTACTATAATCATGTTGCATTCATTTCCCTTACGCACCTTATGCGCAGGCGCACCATTTCTCTCCACTAATACTAGCAGTGAATATTTTAGCAGCCGATTGCCATGTCATTAGTCTTGTACTGACTTGTTTGGTGTGAGCAACAGGAAATATTTTGCTTTCAGAGAACAAGAAAAATAGGTTTATTTGCATTATGCTTATTTATTTGTGCAGTTATTCAGTGTTTGGTAAGTTAATGTTCAAGAAAAAATATTAATTTTTATTAAAGTGTTCTATTATTTTATGTTAACGATTACTCATTTATTTCAGCCCTTTGTATTCAGCATGTCTCTATCGAAATAAACCTGTTTCTATGAAAATTTAAGCTTTTGTTTTTTTGCAGCCCACATAAACTTAAACCTTGTTTATTTGGCCCGTGTTAGCCTTTGAGTTTGACATGCTTTCTCTACATAGTAAGTCCACTCTTTATGCACAAGAGCTTTGTGCATTCTCTAAGCCAGGGGTGGGCAAACTTTTTGACTCAAGGGCCACAATGGGTTCTTAAACTGGACCGGAGGGCCAGAACAAAAGCATGGATGGAGTGTTTGTGTGAACTAATATAAATTCAAAGTAAAGGAGTGGAGGGGAGAGCAAGAGAACCCTCCGCTCTTTCGGCTCCGCGGGCCGGATAGAACAGCCGAACGGGCTGGATCCGCCCGCGGGCCGTAGTTTGCCCACGGCTGCTCTAAGCTATACATAACTTTCTAGTAACATCTCAGGAAGCTGTTTTCATAGTAGCTGTCATCCTAACCAGAAACGGGTGAATAGCCCTGGAAAAGCATTCTCCCTAGTATTTCTTTTTTTTTGTTTTTGTTTCAAACAGTGTTTATTGAATGTAAAGTAACCCCAGCCCCATGGGGAAGAAAGTTCCAAGGAGAACAGAATAATACAGATTGAATACCCACCTGTGCATTCACTCTCTTACCTGCGCGCGCACACACACACACACATACACACACCACATACATATCCAAATTCTTAACAGTGACAAATCAAACACCTGCTTCCTCCAGCCTAAGTGATGGCTGTTAGCAGGTGGTTCAGAGGTGGGGCTCCAGAATGGGTTTTAATAGCAGCAGCCTGTCCCTCCCTTCCCTGCTCCAGAGAGCTGGGGTGCCTAGGAGGTAGGTGGCAACTCTTCCCCACTCTGCTACAGACGCTTCTTGGCTTGGATCTCATTCATGGCCTCTTCAATGAGTGTGTGTCCCTCTTGTTGGCCACGGGCACACAGCCATAGGTCTTGTTGGCCTGTAGCATATGGGCTGCATCCTTGGCTGTCCCCTTGCCGACGAGGTGGCTGTACTTGTCCTTGTAGTCACTGGTGGGGCTCACTACCACAGGTCCCTGCTGAGCTGCCTCCTCCTCCTGCCGCTGGGCCAGCTCCTTCAGCTTCTGTTTCTCCTCAGCCTTCTGGGGGTCCCATTCCTCTCCACGATGGTAGGAGTCCAGCTCTTCATTTGAGGGTGCAAACTCCTTTTTGAAGATCATGACATAGCGACATTCATCATCTTCCCCGAAGGAGAAGGATGTCAGGCCAGCCACTTCCACCACATCATGTAGTATGCTTCTCTCTATCTTGTTCATCGGATGAAACTTTTTCTTGATCTGCCCACTGTCTTGGATGAAATCGGACACCTCTTTCTCCATCCTTTTATGAAACTCCACTTTCTGTTGTTTGTCTTGCTCCTGTAGTTTCCTCAGGCGGGCAGCCTGTTCTCGGGCCCTCACTGAGTCTCCTGGTCACTGAGGCTGGGTGGCTTTTCCATGGAGCTCAGTAGGTCTGTCGTCTTGGGAGTCTCTCCCTAGTATTTCTTTCCTCTGACTTTTTTAACCATGCAACTTTAAACTCCTAACATTGCATCATCATCTCTGGACACCTGGCTGGGAACACCGCACAAATGCTATTTAAAACACTTTCTGTCACTACTGAAGTGAATTACTTCTTGTATGAAACAGCAGAGGGACAGTTTACGGTAAAAGCAAAGTAAAGCAGCAATGGTAATTTCTCCAACTGAAACGCAATATCATCAATACACATTTAAGATGTACATAAAACTCCTGGCATGTCACCAGAAAGACATGATTTCTCTACAAAGTTCACAGTGTTTTCTGAAGCTAATCCGTTGTATTAAAAAATAGCCTTTTAAATCCACATCACTCACTTGCTTATTCCTTCCCTGAAGACAAACAATTCCCAACGCATTTTGGAAAATAAAGCACACCAAAGAAAGAAAGATCGGTTTGATCTCCGGAACCCTGGTGCTTGAATAAGATAAGGAAGTGTCTGTTCTGATGTATTTATCAACATTATTATTTTTTCTATAATGATATCAAAAAGGGGAGATAAGTTTGGACTCATGAATTTTGAGCTAACTCTGGGGTTTAAACTTTCAAATAGTGAACAACCACAGATAGTTGATTCTGGTCCTTTCTCTTAACTCTCTATCCCCCTTCTGGATCTTACCTTCTGGGGTAAGCAATCCTAAAGGCATTGCTGGTACGTTCCCAGGACAGGGTACATTCAAATAAGAACATCATCTGCCTTATCAGGGGGCCTTCAGCTGCATGAACTGTTGGTTTTATTGCACTAGAGATAGTAATTAAGCCTTCACCAGCTCGGGCATATGTCCCAGAGCCAGCAGAACAAGCATGGAGCTTCATATTATGGGATGCTTATTAACTAGAAAATAAAAACTGTGTTCAAGAATATGCCTGATAGGAGAAGGGGAGGATAAACATGCCCATGCTTTATTGCTACATGTATTTTTTGTTTTTTCAAAGAAATGCCTGTTGTACTGTGGAGTAGGTAACATTTCCCCGCGTTTGCAATCATTCAGTGTAGCACCATATGGTGCGGTAATGTCCCTGAACAGTGGGGCACAAATAACTCACAACTCACTTCACTTTGTACTCATTTGTTTAAAAAGTAAAACTATTCTGAGATGCAACATTGCAGCTTGAGATCCTACAGCATCAGGATGGGCTCAACACTAGTCAAGTTACCCTTTTTCACACAGGAAGCCACTGAGGAAGAAATACAAAAGGAAAGGGCAGATCCTTTCTTCCAGAAAAGATAGCTATGTGAGCCACTGCATGGGAATGGGAGTGGACCAGGCAAAGGGAACTGCGATTCAGTTTACTTGGCACACACAATAAAGCAAACTACAGTTGGCTCTGGGACTAAATTTTTTTTCTGGCACTCCTTTGGGTTGAATAAAGAGACAATTCAGTAAATATATATGTGAATTGGGTGAATTAAAATTTTGGACCTTTTGACCCATTATGAAATTGGGTGCTTATTCCTCTTTATCAAGAAGTCTCAACTTCAAATATCAAACAACGGCTATGGTAGATAAGCCAACCTGCTTGTGCAAAAGTACATTAACTCTGACTGGCCAGTGTGGCTCAGTGGTTGAGTGTCGACCTATGAACCAGGAGGTCGTGATGCGATTCCTGGTCAGGGCACATGCCCAGGTTGCGGGCTAGATCTCCAGTGTGGGGCATGCAGGAGGCAGCTGATTGGTGATTCTTTCTCATCATTGATGTTTCTATCCCTTCCTCCCTCTCCTTTCCTCTATGAAATCAATAAAAATATATATATTTTAAAAGTACATTAACTTCCAAAGATGTACTGATTAATCAGTATCAAAGAGCCAAAGACTAGTGATGAGCCAAATTAAGTGATACATCTTATCATGCCATTATCAAATGGTGAGGGAAGAGTAGACTTAGATCAGAGGCTAAGATCAACAATCCAAACAGTAGATGATATAGGCCCTCGTTACTCCTCCAAAACCCACCCAATTAGACAACTGTTCATGGTTCATTCGTGTTTGTTCAGTTCAGAGAACCATGAGCCCACAGGTCCTAGTTATGAAGGCTTATAGAACTCTCACTAATTCTAAGCATCTACTTCCTAATGAGACACTTTGCCAAAATGCTCAGCATAATACACCAGGAGGCAAGTAAATCTATAAACAAGCAAAAACAAACAAACAAACAAACCCCTCTAGAACCCAGAATGATAAAAAGCTGTATGAGAAATGTCCAGAGATACAGACTTCAAGAATTATGACCTAGACCCATTTTTCTTTCTAAAATGAGTCTTCTGAAGTGATGACCGCTATTAATATATGATAAACTGTAATTTGGTTCCAGTTCCTCTTAACCAGCCAGATAGACTTTCAGCCAGTGTCAATCCCTCTCCTGCCAGGTGTTACCAGACAAAGGCTTGATTTCCAGCCTTAATCCTTGATGAGCTTTACATGTCTTTAACATCTCCTGTATTTTAAAAAAATGATAATGTCAGCCTAACATGTGCCAAAATTGAGAATATCATCATATTCAAGGAAAGGAACTGTTAAAGAATATTGTCCTGGACATAAGAACCCAATTTTACATTTCTCTCTTCCACACTAATGGCACCCAGGTGTTAGAATCACAACTAAGATGTAGCAATCCAACATCAATCAGCATGAGGTATAAATCAGAACATATCTTTTTTATTATTTAATAAATTTTCATTGATTTCAGAGAGAGTAAGGGAGAAGGAGAGACAGAAACATCAATGATGAGAGAGAATCATTGATCAGCTGCCTCCTGCATGCCCCCCACCAAAGATCGAGCCCGCAACCTGGGCATGTGCCCTGACTGGAAATGGAACCGTGACCTCCTGGTTCATGGGTCCACCCTCAACCAGCCAGGCTCAGAACACATTTTAATTGCTATGCTCGCCATCATTTCGGTCTAATACGCCTTTTAAAAAAATTAAAATAAGTTTTGTGTGAAATGTTTTAACAAGTACATTATAATTAATTCAAGAGAAATGTGACATGGGTTTCTATAGCTGTGATTGACAAGGCTGTTTTACCACCTACTTAGTGACTTCGTTTATTCAGCCTAACTCCATGAAGGATAACCACCCTGATTGTGCTACAACCATCATTTCTTATATTGTTAGGAAACTATTGTGGTCCTTGGCTCCATGCCAACAAACAGATCGGATTCAATGGCCTCAGCATGACTTTCATGTGTGATTCATTTTCATTATTTAATTCCTTTCTTTTTCAGCTAACAGGAAATAAAGAAGAGGCTGACAGACTGTTAAAAATATATACAACATTCTAAACAGCACAAATCAAAGTGAACCATAAAAATCTTGGGAAAATTACTGTTGTTTTTTTCCTTCAATAGCAGTTTTAATTTTAAACACTCAATATTCTTATGAAATCTTCTAGACACAATTACATTGAAAAGGCTTCATATATTTTAAAAGAATATGACAGAACACTTAGTTAAATGTTATATTAAAGATTCATTGCAAGTTAAATATTAAAAACTATTCAACAGATTCCAAATGTGGTTCAAATCCATCTGTTACTAGAAACTATATTTTTTCTTTATCTTAGCATTGCCATATGCCTGGCAGAGCACCCAAGATCTTTCTAATTATCCATTTGAAAATTCTCTTTAGAAAAGAATATCCACAGTTAATACATGGCATTTATTCTACACTACAGATTATCACAGAATCATATTTCACGACGTTCAAGGCAGGAAGACCACAAATACAATTTAATGAAAAAAAGCCTTCTTCCCAAAGGTATGTTAGCTTCTCTGAAATTCTGGATAAAAAGTCATCACTAACTTGGTCTCAAGGCATAAGGAAAATGAAGAAAAGAAGAAAGGAAAACACATCTGGAATAGTCCTAAAAGTGCGGGTGGAAGGAGCAGAAAGAAGATGGTTTCCAAATGTAAAGCAAAAAGAAAAATCCTGCAATGCAGAAAATATGTGGGTGGGTTTAATTCATCATTGCTTATGCCATTGACAGTATGATTATTCAATAGGGAAAGCATGGCAGAAAAAGAGCTAATGAAATCCTTACTAAACCAAAGCTTAAGAGACAATAGTTCTGCTCAAGATAGTCTATTCTGAGGAAAAAGAAGACACAAATAGAACATCTAGAATCATCTATATACCTTCCCACAGCAACCATAATGCCTATTCCTAGAGAAGCTGTTTGCAAACAAAGTAAACAAACCAAAAGAGAAAAGAAACTCTACAGGAGAGATCTACGGATGGACATAGCCAACTAGACAAACGCTCAGTATCGCACTCCTAGACCAACCCAAGAGGCACAAACTGCTGAGACAGTAGATTTGTGTCTAATAGTGGTTCAAGCCTTCTCTGACAAAGGCAAGAAAAAATCTGAGGGATCAAGAACATTTGCCCAACTCCTCTTCATAAATATCTACTGCTAGTGTTTTTCACCTAACTGTAAACGCACTATCCCTGAAGTGTATATACACTTGAATTCTATTTCAAAGGCTCTGAAACCTGACATTGAAAGAAATACCACTCTACCTGTTCATTTAAAGAAGATTAATTCTAAGTGTAGCTCAATGTACCATGTTTTCTGTGCTCTAGTCAGCATTATCCAGATGCTGAAAACCCAAAGCTAAAAAGCAGGTGGTTCCTGAGTGACCTTTGGGAGCTCATCCTCCAGGCAGAGAGACCACTTGAGAGACAGGGGGTGTCATCACCCTCATTGAGTCACCAATATGGTTCTTTCTGAACTTTCAATCTTTATATCATTAGGTAAAATGTGTTTAAAGTAGAATTAAATATATTATATTAAATATGTCATCTATAGTATCATCATAATATATTTTATAATGTCTTAGCTACAGGTGCTATAACAAAATACCACAGATTGGGTGGATTCAACAATAGAAATTTATTTTCTCACAGCTCTGGAGACTGGATGTCCAAGACCAGGTTACCAGCATGTTCAAGTTCTGGGGAGAGCTCTCCTCCTGCCTTCTCGCTGTTTCCTCACATGGCCTTCCCTCGGTATGTGCACATCAAGAGAGCATGCGCTCTAGTGTCTCTTCTTACAAAGGCTCTAATCCATCAGAGAGGCCCCAGTCCCATAAACTCATGTTATCCTAATTACCTCTCAGAGGCCCATCTCCAAATACCATCACATCGGAGATTACGGCTTCAACATGTGAATGTGAGAGGACACAGGCATTCAGCCCATAACAAATACCTAATATAAGTAATATATATTGTTTATATACATTATGTCATATAATATATTTGATTATATATGTTATATTACATTTATATTAAATTTATATTACATCTTAATTTATAGTATATAAATTTATATTGAATATTTTTAACTTTACAGAAAAAAGTGTAATATGAAATGGTGGTTATGTAACAGAATGCCTATTCAAAGATAAACTGTAAATATATCTGCAAATTTCTTTAAAATATTTAAGTTTAAAAAATCTTGTGTGTGTATGTATGAATGTGTGTGTGTGTGTGTGAGAGAGAGAGAGAGAGAGAGAAAGAGAGAGGTGAGAGAGTGTGCATAAATGCTGTAAAATATTAGTCATTGGTTTATGGTTTTAATTTCTCTGTAGGCTTGAGATTCTTCAAAACGAAAATTGAGAAAAATCAAATTAACCAGAATGAGGTTTTTAATCTAAATAATATTATGATTACAATTACACCACCTTTAAGATTTCTTCTTTTGCTAGGCTTTTGGAAATATGTCATGTAATGGACCTACCTTGATTTGTTTTGTTCCCTCATGAGCTCTACCACATTATTAAACCACTTACAATTAGAAACAAAAGTAGAATAGCACCTGTGTTCAGAGGCACACTGTACAGGAAACCTGCTTATTAAGAAATAGCAGAGGAAAGTATAGAGAAGTGGAGACAGGGAGGAAGCAAACAAGGCAGAGCGAAAGGAAGGAGTGAAGGGCACTGTAAATGACATGTTCCGGCAACCTTTCTGCTGCGTCCCGCCCCCCATGACAGAGTGATGAATGAGTTTGGCTCATTTGGTCCAACAGCTAAGGAGACTAAGTCAAGCCACTGTCAAGGCTCCTGCAGCCCACAGTCCTGTCATTATAAATGCACTCTTCATGCCTATTTTGTTTTATGCGTGTTTGACTAATGTCATATTTTCTGTCTTAATGTTTGATTTCACTATTTTTATACTTGCCATTTTGTACTATTATAGAAACAGAATGGAAGCATTTTTGAGTTTCCATAGTTGAGCTATGCATGTTCTATTATGTTCTTAAGAGTGACAAATGTTTTCCCCTCTGGGAAAGTGTAGGTGAACATTCCCTCACCCACTACCAACATACTGGAACCAGCATGATTCATTTATGGTCAAGTTATCATCTGGAGAGGGTTCGGTTACTGCTGTGGTGACCAAGCATAGTGTGTCCAAAGTATTTTTTTTATATAGGAAAGGGATGAAAAATTAGAAAAAAGAAAAAGAAAATTTAATGGCAGACAGGAATTGTAGAAGGGCATGAAAGCAGGAGGATAAAAGAAGGTAAGAACTCAGTAATCTGCATGGCCAGTGTGGCTCAGTGATTGAGCATCCACCTATGAACCAGGAGGTCATGGTTCAATTCCTGGTCAGGGCACATGCCTCGGTTGCGAGCTCAATCCCCAGTGTGGGGTGCGCAGGAGACAGCTAATCAATGATTCTCTCTCATCATTGATGTTTCTATCTCTCTTTCCCTCTCTCTTCTCTCTAGAATCAATAAAAATATAAAAAAAGAATCAGTAATCATTCCCTCTATAGGTAGGTAGGTAGGTGGATAGATTTATCAAAACATAATAGTTACATAGATAGATGACGATAGATGATAGATGGATGATAGATAGATAGATAGATAGATAGATAGATAGATAGATAGCAATAATCACTAGTTCTAGAAGATGCTTGGTTATGGGGAGAAAGACAAAGTGTTCCATCATTTTTGAAATGCTGCATGCTACATCCTCTGCAAGATTCACAGTGAGAAGTATATGCCAGGCTCTAACAAGTTCTGAGTAACAAAAACACTGGTACCATTTTAAGATATGCAGCCTGTAGTTACTTCCACTAACTAAATTATAACCACTACAGGCATGTCAAATAGCAACACATTTCAAATTGTTTTATTAATCATATCCTACTTGGAGTTGTACAAAAGAAGATTGCACTAGGCTGATGATCTCTATTATGACATGAGCTAAGAAAATAATTTCCATTAATCTTAAGTGATTAGGCTTTTTATCAAGCTGTCTACCATGAGACAAAGTAGAATATGTAATATATCTTAAATGACAGTAATCATGCTTTAATAACCCTGTTTTCTTTTATTAACTGCTTTTCAATACATTTCCAATTATACCCAGAGCTTCTAAATTACTCATGGGAAGGAGGCTCCAGGTTTTATATTTCTAGCATCCTAGATTGCTGGACCACTGGTGAATTCATTCACTCCGTAAATATGTTGTAGGTGATGAATACTGCTCTAGGTGAATATAATGATGTATACAACAGATCCAGCTTTTGCAAAGATGCAGAGGAAGAGTAAGTGAACACTTATGTAAGTTAATACACTATGATTTGCTAGGTGCACTGATAAAATAAATACAAAACAGAATTCACACCAGTTTTGGTGGGTCAGGAAAAAATTACTTGAAAATTACATGTCAGTGAGACACGAAGATGGAATGAAATTAGACAAAATAAGAGTGATTATGTGTGCATGGGATGGGGTGAGGTGTTCAAGTAAAATGTACATGCAAATGCATGAGGCAAAAATGAGTTGGAACACTAGGAAAAATAGAAGTTCATTTTTATCTCTATCAGAGGAAGGGCATAGGCAAAGTAAAAGAGAAGATAAGTTCACTCTGTATGTTCTTACACACTCCAAGATGTCTGTCTGCTTTAAAACATATATATGCAATTAGTTCATTAAAACAAATTTAATTCCAGCCCAGCCAGGGTTGCTCATTGGTTGAGCACCAACACATGCACCAAGGGGTCACAGTTCCATTCTAGGTCAGGGAACATGCCTGAGTTGCATGCTCAATCCCCACTAGGGGGCATGCAGGAGGCAGGGGATCAATGTTTCTCTCTCATCGATGTGTCTATCTCTCTTACCCATCTCCCTCTCCCTTCCTCTCTCTCTAAACATCAATAACAAATATTTAAATTTTTTTTAATTTCAAGTATGACATTTTGGCCAAGAATCCCACAAGCCCATAGAGGACCACCTGCTCTTCCATTCCTTCCTTCCTTCCTTCCTTCCTTCCTTCCTTCCTTCCTTCCTTTCTTCCTTTCTTCCTTTCTTCCTTTCTTCCCTACAACGCCCAAATTCACAACATTTTTGTGTTAGAGTGTAAAATGACTTAAATATTTCAGTGGCTTCTTTGGCTAGAGATTTAATTCTTATGTTTATGTCTAATTTAATTTCTCTATTTTCTTCTCCCCCCCCCCGCCCCCCACCCCGCAACCAAAGCAGGACAGCTCTTTCATATCCTAATTAATACAAACTATAGGTGAAACATTTCATTTTCAGTTTTAAGTTAAGGCTTCTGCATCGTTCTTTGTTCATTAAACATTCATTTTTTTCCCAGCAGGTTATTTGCAAAGTGTTGACTAGTTGGCAATCTAGCTAGCCTCTAGAAAGAAGAACTGCAAATTACACCCAGTACCAGGATTCTATTCCTCCTCACGGGTGCCTGGTGTCTGCAGGAATCACTCCTACCACCTTGACCATGGGTATTCTCCAACCCTCATCTCCCCTGACGGTAAATGACTGGTGACTGTGTTGCTGTGTTTTCCCTCACACTTGTGGTGTTTTGTTGGTTTGTTTGTATAAAAACTTCAAGCTAAAGAGATAATCCTCCATGGGCAGAATTTTGGACGAAAAGTGGTAGGGAAAGAATTGTGTGAAAGCACATGCTATTGGGTCTTCCATCTGAGAACTTCTCTTAAAACTACTCCCTATGTACTTGTTTGTCTTCACTTAACAATATATTCTAACATTATCTCCAAATCAGTTCATCAAGATCTTCATTTTGGTAACAGCCACATAGAAAGCACTCCATTGTGTGTGTACAATGTACAATGGTAAATTCAACCTCTTTTCTATGCGTGGACATTTACGTGTTTCCAATATTTTGCAATTACAAACAATGCTACAATAAATAAAACCTTTATACCTATGTAATTTCTACTGCTGAACAATGAAGAGTGCATAAAAATATCTGTATATATGTTCACTTATATAAAATGAAATAGAAAAGATGTTCTAGGCATAAATGGGATAATTTATACCCAAAGGGTAAATGGGAATAGAATGGAAAGAAATGATTAAATAGGATTCAGGTAGAAGGGATGGGGGAGTGACACTTCTCTAAGTAGAATTTTTCATGTATTTCTGACTTTAGAACTATGCTAATGTGTCACACATTATATAATAAATAATTTAAATAAATAAATATGGGAAGATGGTATTTAAACACTAACAAATATAATTAACTTTATTATGAATGAACAGCATAATCACAGTGAAGTGGGTAAACTGAAGTAACCTTGGAATATAACATATTGACTAAATAACCTAAAGCTAAAGACCCCCAAATAAAATCCACATCCATAGTAGGTTTGTTTGCACAGGGGTACAGGTTAACAACTTCTATATCATAGATAATGGGAGCCAGCTTTTCCATTGGAAAAAAAAAGTTATAGATAAGAAAGAAGACTGAATTCCTGTGATGCTGGATTGAAATGAGAAGTGCTTTTAATATATACACTGAGGGATATAGACAGAATACAAATGTGCACATGTATATGTGTGTACACTTTTGTGCACATATATTCTAGCTCTGTAGACTGAGAGGGCCTGAAGTCACTGGTACTCCAGTAATAATAACATGTGTAACTCTGATCATGGCATCTAAATACTATGCTTTAACAAAAGGAAGCAGGAATCCTAGTAAAATGCCCTGATCCCAGGACTGGGACAAGCAAAGCACAAGATAAGCTTGCAACATCTCGGGTGCCAATCATAAGAATTTGCTTTTAAAATGTGCCTAAAAATGATTGGGACATTCAAAAGGACACGCCACTAACTGGAAGCACCTCCCAGGAGCCAAATCTGAGATCATTTTAAGAAACAAAATAAATAGTGACAGCAATAAAACTTAGCCCAAAGTATAAAATAAGAATCCATGATCTCATATTAATACAAACAAAGAATAAGGAAAAGCAAGGTCCTTATAGTAAAATCCCAACTGATAAATGAAAAAAAGAAAAATTAAACTAACATGTCACCACTTGGCAAATTCCACAGTCTTAACTGTGAGACCAAGAGTTACTAAGGAAAGAATCCATAATGGACACTAAAATTAATGTGCAAAAGTATGAGTACAGAGTCTCCAAGTATGATCATTACAAAGGGAAAATGGTAACTTTTCAGTTGCAAACAGAAAAAGAATTATCTTCCAGTGGAGAAACCTAGCAGATAACATACTAACTAAATGGCCCATGTTCCCATCACCAGTAATGAGATAAGGAAACAGGATGTGCCTCCTAACATAATGTCCAGAGAAGGTTGCAATATTAACTTGGTGTTATTCTTAAAATGTGCAATCTAAATATAGCCATGAAGAAGTATCAGAAAAAGCCAAAAATGACAGATAACCTTCAAAATATCTGGCCAATACCCTTCAAAAGTGTTCAGATCATGAAGTGTAAAAACAGACGGAGAGCCTGTTTCAACTTAAAGAAAACTAAGGAGTTATGACAACATGTGATCTGGGGTTGGATTCTGGACCAGAGAAAAAATAGCACTGGTGAAACTGTCAACATTCTGTAAAAAGTCTGTAGATTTCATGGGTTGGCAAACTAAGGCCAGCTGCTCACCTATTTTTACGATTCGAATTTTTTAAACACACTCATTACCATTCTCTTGCACTAACATGCAGGTGAGAAGAAGCTATACCGACCCTACAGCCAACACAGACAAAAAATTTATTCATAAACAGTGTGCTAATCTCTGGATAAAAATAGAGTATTGGGTAAAGGTGCATTTCATGATTTTGATAATTGCACTATTTTTCTTATTTAAAAATGTTAATTTGGGGAATCTGAGAGAATGGTTTACAGGAATTCTGGTTGTTTCCGGCAACTGTTTGGTAAGTCTAAAAATATTTCAAATGGTAAAGTTCAAAAATAAATCTATACCTTGGAGCCTAGTTATTTCCACTGTCAGAGTGGTCTGGTCATTTGTAAGATGAATTCTTCCTTGGCTTAAAACATTGAAGGTGGGCCCTTCATTGCCTCTGGTGAGAAATGGCTACCCTTACAGAGGGCTAAATATGGAAATGCAAACCCATGCACTTAACCAGAAAGTGCTCTTACCCAGAAGCCCTTTATGGTCACCATCTATTCCACGCCAGGCTCTGGGCTGAGTGCTTTATACCTATTTTCTTGTAAAGAACTGCATTTGCAAAGAGGAAAATCCATTTACTTAAAGATGTCTAATTCCATACATACACTTTTCAGTAGACAGTAAAGTAAGCAAGCAAAAGCTAGAGAGGAGCAGCAGGAGACAGTGATTCAACTGTCAACTGGGTTATTTTTAGCAAAATCCCTCCATGCCCAGCAGCCCAAACATACTAATGAAGGTTTTCTGCCTCTACTTTGTTATAAATATTATCTGAATAAAAGGACTCATATCATGCCCTGTGATAGAGGTTAATACCATAATCCATCAGATCTAAAGTTGTTATAAATATTATCTGAATGAAAGAACTCATATCATGCCCTGGGATACAGGTTAATACCATAATCCATCAGATCTAAGGTATCACTGATTATAAGTTGCGACAGTATTTTATGTACCAATAAGAAAAAAAGTTTTGCCAGTTTTAATTGGACAATGTCATCAATTACCAATACTTCCCAATTCAGAGATAATAAAACGTGTATCTTTGAATAAAATACAACATATGTCATATGGTCAACATACATTTTTGGAAGTACCTTTTACTAATTTGGATTGTTCCGTGTAGAATGATATTCCAGATCTGACTTAACAAAGAAAATATTGACTGAAGCAGATGGTCAGTTAAAGTTGTTGCTAAGACTCACATTAATAGTCAAAACTGGAAAAATCTCAGATCCGATGAATAGAGGAAACTGTACAGGTGATTCTGAGAACCCAAATTAACTCCTGCACAGCCTCTGTTGGCTGCAAGCTAATGGCCTTCTCACACATCTCTGCATTCCTATTGGTGTTCTGCTCCCATATCAATGACAGTCAATATCCCACCTGAAAGAAATCAGTCCATTATTTCTAAGAGTTCAGAGTTGGCATCTTGAAGACACTGGAATAAATGGCTAATTATTTTGTGCCTTTAGTTCTCAATGTTTGTTATTGTGCAGAGACCACATGGTCTCATAACCTAAGGTCAAACTGCCCTATTTATTTTTTTGTATGTTTATTGTCCATGTTCAAATCAAGGGCTGCCAGGAAATTTCATAGTTAGGTCTTAGATATCATCTATCTAGCTCCTTTATTCCACAAATGAGAAGACAGAAGCAAAGGAGGGTGAGAATAATTGCCTAAGAAAAGGAAATAAGATCAATTAGAGCAATGTCCACCACAATCCAGGTCTCCCCATTCTTGATCCAACACTTCCATTTCATCATGCAGAGAACTTCAATTTAATATTTGCAGCCACCTTGAAATTCCTCCACTACCAACATACCATTATCACAATCCTGACTCTTTTCAGATTTTGGCACCCAATGAACTTATTTTCCTTTTAAAAAATGAGTCCAAAATGTTGATGTTTGAATATATATATATACATATACACATATATACATGTGTATATATCCTATCTAATAGAAGAGTAATATGCAAATTGACCATCACTCCAAGACACAAGATGGCCGCCCCCATGTGGCCAAAGATGATTGCCCCCAAGTGGACACAAGATGGCCGCCACAAGATGGCTGGCAGGGGAGGGCAGTTGTGGGTGACCAGGCCAGCAGAGGAGGGCAGTTAGGGGAGACCAGGCCAGCAAAGGAGGGCAGTTGGAGGGGACTAGGCCAGCAGGGGATGGCAGTTGGTGGGGGGGACCAGGCTTCAGGGGAGGGCAGTTGTGGGCAATCAGGCCAGCAGGGAGGGCAGTTAGGGGTGACCGGGCCAGCAGAGGAGGGCAATTGGGGGAGACCAGGCCAGCAGGGGAGGGCAGTTGGGGAGGAACCAGGCCTGCTGGAGAGGACAGTCAGGGGTGACCAGACTGGCAGGGGAGGGCAGTTAGGGGCAATCAGCCTGGCTGGGGAGCAGTTGGGTGTCGATCAGGCTGGCAGTGGAGTGGTTAGGGGGTGATCAGGCTGGCAGGCAGAAGCGGTTAGGGGAAATCAGGCAGAGGCAGGCAAGTGGTTGGGAACCAACAGTCCTGGATTGTGAGAGGGATGTCCGACCGCCCGTTTAGGCCTGACCTAAACGGGCGGTTGGACATCCCTCAAGGGGTCCCAGATTGGAGAGGGTTCAGGCTGGGTTGAGGGGCATCTACCCCCCACCATGCACGAATTTAGTGCACTGGACCTCTAGTGTGTGTGTGTGTGTGTGTGTGTGTGTGTGTATTTTTAAATGTTTTAAAAGCATCTTGCATAAAAAATAAAGCCATCTAAAGCAACAGCAATTTTGCAACACAAAACTCCGATCTGGGGAAACCAATCGGGAAACACAGTAGGAGTTTTAAACTATTATCAGTAGCTGTAGTTTGAATTTTTAAAAAATATATTACCAATTTCATATCAGTTCTTGGAATGTATATTCATATAAATGCATAGCCCTACTTTATACCATTGTGCCCATATCAGCTTCCAGACTCCTAAACTATGTACTCAGAGAGCAGAAATTAACAAATTGAAACCAGAAAGGCAGATACTTGACTTATAACACAGCCGCAGTTAACACTCAGATGCATGGAACAGTGAAGACAATCTTCTTTCCAAGTAATGACTGGTAAGCTATAGACAGTGCACTAAACAAGATAGATAATGGAATTCTGGAACACACTCAGCATTCCAGAGAATATGTCAAGCAACACATCAAGCCAATCAGCAGTTCAGCAAAGCCCAAGGTCAGAGACCACGCCTTCCATAACTCTGACTTAATGAAGTTCAAGAAAACCACTTTAGAGGAAGAAGTACTTGACAAAATTTAGGGTGGAGAGATTTCTAATTAAAGCCCTGCCTACAGCCCAGAAGTCTTCTGGTGTGAATGATAGGGATTCAGCATGTTACAACCATTTGGAAGAGCTATTCACATTTGTGCGTGAGAGAAAACAGGAGACAACATTGATAGAGGACATGGTGAGATAAGCCCAGCACCTGACGGGGGGTTGATAAATGTACTGAGGCACAGCCTTCAAGGAGTGAAAAAGAAAGTGGCAATGGTGAAGGGACATACACATACACACACACACACACACACACACACACACACACACACACCACAAACCCTAGAACAAAACAGATTTCTAGTACATTGTTATTTGAGTCTGCACACTAACGAGAATCATTTCAACTAATTTGCAAAAAAAATGGAAAGTGATCACAGAGTCAGCTAATGCATAGAAACTCTCCATTAATGCTCACTTCTAAGCTTTTATGGCATAATGATAATTAGTATTCATAGATTTAGATTCAATATCACTTCATGAATCATCATAGAAGATAATCAGAACACATCCATTTAATGATATAATGTAGAGTATCCTTTGGATAAGCAACTGTACTCAATACTGAGGGACTAGAAAATACAAAGTCATAATAAAGGTATTGAAAGAAAAGACCAATAATATTGTGCTGTATCAAAACTTGGTAATCCACATATGATACAAATGGTAACTTCATTTATCAGGATATTCAATTCACCAGAACAACCCATGCCAAAGATGACAGTATTTACAAATGATTATCACATGGCCCACAGTCTCCATTGATATAGATATATGCAATTGTATGTGTATTCTAAAAGTGTGATGAAGTCTTCTCATCCCATAATTTAGCAATCAAATGGAAGTTGGTAGTTATATAAAGAATTGCTGTTTTGAGAGCATTAATGGTCCATATGGAAGAAGAAAAAATGCAGGGTCACGGACATGCTCATACCATACCTTTGCTAAGTGTTAAAGCAAGAAAGCAAAACCAAGTAAAAATATGTGCATTCAAAAACAAATACAATTTTGCTTAAAAAGACAAAACCTATAGGTCCATTTTTCCATCTACATCATATATTTTCATAAGCAATCATAATTTTAAATAGGTTAATTTTTAACTTCCTATCTAATTAAAGAGTAATATGCAAATTGACCATTACTCCAACACACAAGATGGTTGCTCCCATGTAGTAAAAGATCCTGCCCCCATGTGGACACAAGATGGCCGCCACAAGATGGCCAGCAGGGGAGGGCAGTTGGGAGGGACCGGGCCTTCAGGGAAGGGCAGTTGGGGGGGACCCAGGCCTGCAGGGGAGAGCAGTTGGGGGAGACCAGGCCTGCAGGGGAGGGCAGTTAGGGGTAAACAGGCCTGCAGGGGAGGGCAGTTAGGGGCAAACAGGCTGGCAGGGGAGCAGTTAGGCATCAATCAGGCTGGCAGGGGAGCAGTTAGGCAGGGGAGTGGTTAGGGGGTGATCAGGCTGGCAGGCAGAAGCAGTTAAGGGCAATCAGGAAAGCAGAAAGGCAAGCGGTTGGGAGCCAGCAGTCCTGGATTGTGAGAGGGATCCCAGATTGGAGAGGGTGCAGGCTGGGCTGAAAGACACCCCTCACCCCCCATGCACGAATTTTGTGCACCGGGCCTCTAGTATTCATATAAAAATACAGTTTTCATGTATCCCAGTCAAGACTTGCTGCGATATCAGCTCTATAGGACACTAGAACATATAGTATGGGTTCCTACAACTTTATATAATTGGGTGTATCACAAATCAAAGACTATTTCATAAGAAAAAAGATAGTTGGAATGGAATGACTCAAGGGTAACAAAATTTCTTAAAGAAGAGATGGAAACTGAACTATGATTTAAATACATGAAATAGCAGATAATAACACAGGGAGCTTGTCCTAAAATATGTGGATAATAAGCAATGATCTGGAGCCTAGAGAAAAATTTCCCATTGCTCAAAATGTGATATAAATATGGAAAGGTGCTATTACAGATGACAGTAAATCCTGATTCATATGGAAGACAGTCATATAGAAATCTCAACTGTTAATATTAAAACAATATCATTAAGAAAAGAAACAGAAGAGGGAGGGAGAAGGAGGGGAGGAAACAGGGAGGAGGAGGAGAAGGAGAGAGAGGAGGGGAGAAAATAAAAGAGAGAAAAACAAAAGGAACGGAAAGGAAAGGAAAATAAAGTAAAGAGAAAAGGAAGGAAACTAGCTAGCTGGCTAGTTTCTGGTCAATAAAAAGCATGTTGTCAAGACAATAAGCTAAATTGCTTTACTCAAAGAACTATTAGCCAAAGCATGTTTACTTATTCACACAGCTGAACTTTATGTGGGATGTATCAGGCACTGTGCTAGGCACTGGCAATATAACACTCAAAAAGAATTGAAGTGTTGCTGAAATGAAGGTGTTCATTTGTCTGTGCACATCAAAGCTCAATAAGACATGAACAGGAGTTCCCAGCAAAGAAAGTAAAGTTTTATTTAAGGAAATGGCACCAAATCCAGAGTGACAGGTAAGCTTGTGCCCAAAAACCTGGCTTCCTGATGCTTTCAGGGAACGGAATTATAGAGTCTAAGAGAAGATATGGACCGGCAAATCAGCAAAGCCAACATAGTAATGTGCAATGATATCTATCATGGGGAAAATAAGCAGGTGAAAGAGGAACACATAAGAGTGAAATTCACCCAGCTTTCGTGGGTCAGGGAGTAGCACAGAAACTTCATCTCTTTCCTTTTTCCTTTCTTTCCTCTTGACTCAAACTGGCCTTGTCCATCTAATAGCATGCTGACTCACCTGCCTCCCTCTTTCCTTGCATATTCACTCCCTTAAACATTAAGTCCTTAGGACATCAGATCTGGTCAGCATCAAACAGTCTTAAGAGCAAAGCCTCAGGTCTGTTGACCACAGAACAGAGTTTCAGTCAAACTAAAGATAACATCTAGGCCTACATTGTGTTTCAGTTTTAGACCCAGAAAAGGGAACAACCCAACCCAACCCAACCCAACCGAAGCCAGACAGAATGATGCCATGGCTGACATCAGGACCAGATGCATTGATAAACTACCCCCAACCCTGGCTCCAGCCAATCAGTAGAACCCACAACCCTAACTCCCTTAGATACTCCCTTAGATTAATGATTGCTCCCTATATAACCCATCCCCTAAAACTCATCATGAAGCCAGGTTTTAGAGCATCGGCTCACTCACCTGTGACTCTTAGTTTGGCGCTATTTCCTTAAATAAATCTTTGCTTTCTTTGCTGCAAACTCCTGTCTGTGTCTTATTGAGCTTTGATATATGCAGGCAAACAAACCCCTTTAGTTTGGTAAAACTTGAAGAAAATGTCCTCCAACCTTAAGAATAGTAGGGGTGAGAGAGATGAAAAAGGGAGGGAAGAGTGAAGCAGGCAGAGGCATCATCATGCACAGAGACATGAAGTTAAGAATAAACAAATAGCTGGAACATCAATGAGAGGGGCAACTAGGTCACAATAGGGCTAGAGGAAATCAGGGGCCAATCACGCAGAGCCTTGTACGTTACTTGACTTTACTCTGCTGGCAACAGAGCCATTAAAGAAATTTAAGCAGAAAAATCACATCATTAGACTTCCACATTAGGATGATCACTTCAGCTGCAATGTGAAGAAGAGAATAGAAGGCAGGCAAGACTGGTATCAGGGGAATCAATTAGGAGACTGTGGATGAACAAGATAAAATATAATAGTAGCCAAAACAGAGATAGTAGGAAAGAGGGGGGGTGGGGTAAGGGTAAGGTTCAGAAAAGTTTAGAGAGAATAATTGTTTTATTACCATTCATTTACATAGCTAACATATTGAGCACTGGCCATATTCCTAGTGCTAGTGCTGCTTGGTGCTAGGAAACACACAAATAGGATGCAAAGCATACTGTTAGACACTGGTTGAATAACAAGAGAGGTGAGGAATTAGAAATGAGCCCTAGTGTCCTGTGAATGGGGGCATTGCGTAACTAGGTTCTCAGTGGCTACTTCAATCTGCTTGACAGATCAAGATGGAAGACCAACAAAGCTATTTTTAAAAGGCTTTCTGGAATGGCTTTGTCACTGGGCATCAGGTTTGCAGGCTGCTAAGATTTAGAGAAAGAACAGAGGCTGAACTCAATATTCAGAGTTCCCATCTAGGTACACATTTCCTAATAAGATAAAAAAAAAGTAAGTTGCTTTGACTTGGCACAGAAGTACAGGTTGATTGTTAACACTGTAGAAAGGTACACTGTGGGGTTTGAGCTGAATAATGGCATTTAAAAACTTCCCAATACAGTCCTTAGATATTTTCACAGTTCTTCCAAAGAAAGGAGTTGCGGTGGATTAAAATTGGACACAAATTCATGAACGTCATCCCATCGAGAGGTTGGTTCCATGCCCCGGCCCTTTGAATCGCACTGTACTCTGACTGCACTGACCAATGGACCAGCTTCCAGGTCCAGTCCCAAAGAGACTGGCAGCTCTCACTTCCTGTCTCTTGGAGCACTTGCTCTTGGAAACCGTTGGCCATGGAAGAAGAGTGACTATCCTGATACGAACTGTGAGAACTGTGAGCCTCACACAGAGCCGCTGTAGGACAATATGCTGTGTGTAGAGAACAGCCACAGAGAACTGAGGTGCTGAACATTGGGTGAAGAAGAACCCATCTCAGAAATGGATCTTCCAGCCCGAGCTATGGATCAAAAGCAAGTCACACAGTCCAACTCTTCCTAACATACCCAGAAAACTGAGAGCTACATAAAATGGTTGTATAAGCCACTGAATGTTCATGTGGTTTGTTATGCAGGAATTATCTAAAGATAATTGGAATGGAATTATAAGTAAACTAAGAAAACAAGGCCATCTTTTTAGGATCCTAAGTAAAAAATTACTTCCTGGGATCAAGTGAACCTCTCCCTCACTTTGGGGAGAATATATTAGCAATAAAATAAGTGCCCAGGCCAGTGATCTTGGACACTATATGGACTAAGCAAAGTAAAATGAATTATGCATAACAGAAAGGGAAGAATCAGTTACCTTGAAAACACATGCATATGAAATAGCTTGAGTTGCACTGGAGTTCACTAAACCTCTCTGTTAACATCTTGCAAGATGTTAATTTTAAGTGCTTATTAACAAAGATGTCATAAGCTCATAACGATTTCCACAGTGAACTTTTCCAATGACAGGCTGTCACTCATGCACTGGGGCACTGTCCCTGCTTTGCCTAATATATGAAGGATGAATAAGACACGAGGGGGAAGAAAGAAAGAATAAACACATTAGCACAGAAAGAAATGACCCACTTATTTTATCCTATTTGGAGTGTAACAGCAAATGAAGACTTTACAAAAAGGAAAAAAATAAGAATATTCTTTGATTCCAATAAATTTTCCTGTATTCAACACAACCTTGCAAATAATTACTGAACATACCCAAAACAAACTGTGGGCAATCATTAATATTTTATTTATATTGCATTTTAAAAATATAGTTTTATTGATTTCAGACAGGAAGAGAGAGGGAGAGAGAGAGATAGAAACATCAATGAGGAGAGATAATCATTGACTGGCTGCCTCCCGCACGCCCCACACTGGGAATCAAGGCCACAATCTGGGCATGTGCCCTGACCAGGAATTAAATCATGACCTTCTGGTTGATAGGTCAATTCTCAACCACTGAGCAACACTGGCTGGGCTGTATTTTAGATGCATATTTCATTTATTTTCAGACTAAGGAATACATTTACATTATTTAAACTCCAAGCTTTGTATAGAGCATAAGGAGAAAAGTTACCCTCCCAACCCTATCTTCAGCCACTCTATACCCTTCCCTAGAGAAAACAAATATATTCAGTTTCCTGTGCTTAATTCTAAAAATATATTATTCTAAGAGTACGTATGCTTTAATATAATTATATTTAAATGCATTCCATATATATTTGTATAAATGCACATTTTATATAAAAAATTTTATGTGTATGAATGTGGCTACATAGATGTGTGTAATTTTCCACCTTCTCTGCACAACCATTATACAGTCTTGAACCTTTACACTCCCAATATATTTTTGGAGGTTTTTCAATATTAATACACATAGAGGTATTATGTTCATTTTTAGAGTAATAGAAATAGCATACTGCTCTATAGTTATTCACAACCCTATGGGTAAACATTAGGATGCCTGCAGTCTTTGCTCCTTTCCAGCAATGCTGGGATGACTGTACTTTTAGATGCATCATTTCCTAGTATGCAATACATTTCCAAGATGCAAAACTTCAGGGTAAAATGGTGTATGTGGTTATAATTTAGATAATTACTGTCCATTTTGCATATATAGAGACTGTATAAAGTTACAATCCTGAAGGCAATGGATGATTTTATCCATATACATGACCACAGCATTATTAATACTGTTTAGATTTTGCCAATTTGATAGGTGAAAATTTAGTGTTTTAGTATGTTTGATTTTATAATTCTCCTATGTATTATTCTGGTGTGTTTTTTTTAAGAAAAATATATATATATACATTTTCTTGATTTCAGAGAGGAAGGGAGAGGGAGAGAGAGATAGAAACATCAATGATGAGAGAGAATCATTGATTGGCTGCCTCCTGCACTCCCCCTACTAGGGATTGAGCCCACAACCCAAGTAGTGCCCTGACCAGGAACCGAACCATGACGTCCTGGTTCATTGGTCAACACTCAACCACTGAGCCAGGCCTCAACCACTGGGTTTATTGTTCATGTTTAAGAGCCATCTGTGCTTCCTATTCTTTGAACCCTTGGCTCATATCCTTTATCTATTTTCCTATCTAATTATTGGTCTTTTTCATCTTCTAGGAATCCTTTGTTTTGAAGAAACTAGCTTTTTGACTGTGATAGGAGTTCCAAAATCACTTTCCTAATAGCATTATAAATTTGCTTATGAGAGTTTTGCTATGAGAGTTTTTTGGTTTTGTTGTTGTTGTTGTTGTTAATCCTCATGCACTGATTTTTAAAGAGAGTGGAAGAGAGAGAGAGGAGAGAGAGAGAGAAACATCCACGTAAGAGAGACACATCGATCAGTTGTCTCCTGCACATGCCCAACCCAGGCCAGGATCGAGCCTGCAATCCAGGTATATGCCTACCCTTTACCAGAAGTCAAAGCTAGACCCTTTGGTCTGCAGGCTGATGCTCTAACCACTAAGTAAAACTGGTGAGGATAAGAATTTTCTTAAAGTAGTTGAATTTATCAAAGTTTTCTCCAATAACCTGGGCATTTATAGTCATAGTTGCAAAGACTACCTTTGTTGATTTATTTTGCTTTAATGAATCCACTATTTTGCTCTATAGAAAACAGATATTAGTAAAGTGTCATTAACA
The DNA here is from genome assembly GCF_963455305.1 of Plecotus auritus. Taxonomy (NCBI): domain Eukaryota; kingdom Metazoa; phylum Chordata; class Mammalia; order Chiroptera; family Vespertilionidae; genus Plecotus; species Plecotus auritus. Next base: position 22,590,968 of record NC_137772.1, on the reverse strand, counting down.
AATATTATCATTAAGAAATCTTTTTACAACAAAAAAAGTCTTCTAAGATCTTTTTAATGAATCCTTTATTCCCAACAACATTTAAACCAATGCAATTATAGTGTTATTTTTTAAAATGGAGACAATTTCTTGGTGTTCACTACACAATAGAATTATCTTATAATTTCTGATGCTGATAGTTTTTTATCTTTTAAAATTATTGAGAAAATGATGTCAGCAAGATGGAGGACTAGAGGGTCTCAAAACTTGTCTCCCCCACAAAACAGCAAAACAATAAGCAACTACAAATCTGATGACAATGGCTCCGAGAAAGCTCTGGAACATAACAAAGAAGTGGAAGAAACCTTGCAGAGCTCAGAAACCAAGGACAGCTGCAAAGGAAAACACAGGAAGCGTTTTACCGGCCCACCCCCTCCGAGTCCAAGCACCAGAGCTGAGCTGCTGCCATTCTTCAACTGCCCCAGTGGCCAGAGTTGGACACTGAGCCATCACTGCCATGCAGGCTACTGCTTCATCCTGACCCCTAGGCCAAAAGCACCACTGTGCCCAGTCATCCCAGGACCTGTGCTGCTTCTGGTCCCCACATACACATAGGGTCCACGTCACTGCAATGAGCCCCAGAGACCCAGACTTCAGTTCCTCGGGAAACACGCACAGGCCTGCATCTCAGACACCAAAGCAACCACCACAGACAATACACCTATGTCCCAGGACCCAAATGCTGTGGTTGCTCTGCAAGCACCTGACCCCCGTGACCCTGGCTCTGCTACTGCACAAAGTGTCAGCATACCAGGCCTGCCACCAGGAGCGGTCCACTAAGATAAGACATCTCCCCACAGGCATAAAAAGAGAGAGGACCCCAGCATCCTTCACCTCTGAGGATTATAACAGGCCTAGCAGCCACTGCCACTCAGAGATCCTCTATAGCCTTGGCCGCAAAAACCCCAAAGATGACTTCAGCTAACAGAGATGCATAGAGACGGTGCCACTGTGGCCTCCCAGAAACCAGAGATGCTGAACCCCACCCAGCTGGCACCCTTGCAGTCAACTTCAAGTGAAACTCTTTCCTCACCAGTCAATCTGAAAAAGGCTAGAAGAGGAAACTGCTCCCTCAAAAGCACAGATATCAATGCATAGCCATAAGAAGCACGAAAAGCAAAAACAGGATACCACCAAAGGAAAAGAATAATATTCCATTAACTGACCCCAAGGAAATGGAATGAAAATAGCAAGCTTCACCTTTGGTAGGTGATGGTTAGTTAATGCTACAAACTTTTTCCTTCCTAAGGGATAATAATTCTCAGGTAGGTATGTGTGAGCACACACTGTAATTTAGCATTCCATAATATGTGAGACTTTAAAATATTTACACTGGCATATGTCAACATGTCCACCTTTATAAAATGTAATTAAAGTGTACGGATATATTTAATATTCTGAGTTCAGCACTTTAATCATCAGAAATATTTTATAAATCCCTGCTTAAGATCACTTACAACTTCTAAAAGCTATATAACTGTTTAAAAGTTTTATGAGACATGTAGGAGACTAGACATGAGTAAGACAACCAAAAAATAAAGGATTTTTCAATGATCTTTTGATTAAAAAAGGATGTTTCATGGCTTTAAAATTGGGGCCTCTGATACAAGCTCTTGCACATGTGGATCCCTGCAACTAATGTTCATCCATCAAAAGCTTAAGCATACTTATGCCAGTGTTTTCAACTTGGCTGCTTATAAAGTTAATTTCACACACACACACACACACACACACACACACACACGGGTGCGTGCATGTGAGCACACTGTTCTAAAACCTGCAGAAAGAAATATCCTCACCAAAATAACGTGGACTCTCAAGACATAAATTTCTATTTAAAAAACACACAAAACTTTTTAGAGTAATTTGCAGAATCCTTTCTTTCCCATTCAATGGGATCTGAACATGGTCTACTTAATGAAAATAGAAAATTATGTTGGAAACAACAAAACTGGTAACAAATGCAACAATTAGCAAGTGCTTGTTAGTCACAAAAGAAGACGGTGCATGGATTGGCAATCAAAGCAAACGCAAAAGCAGAAGACAGCGTGTTCTTACATATATTTCCAAACATAACTTCCCCGTCCCTGTTACATTAAATAAACTATAAACCTCACTTTAATAAACACTTAGAAGAAAGATGGAGCATGAAAAATTTGACTATTTCTAAATAATCACTTGAAAAATGTGAACTCATTTTGGGGTCGATTTTAAAGATTTGTTTTGAAATCAAAAGTGGAGAGGGGTGAAGGAGTTTATTATTTCTGCTGTGTTCTCTAAATACAGTATTATTGAGTTTTACATGCTGTTAAATTTTATTAATGTAAACTAGGAGCCCAATGCATGAATTCGTGCACCTTGAAAGGAACTGTGGGCCGTGAGGCTGCGATAGGCACAGGGACGGGTCTCAGCCTACCCTCCACACCCCCACCAAGCCCCTCCTGCCACAACGCCCCCCTGCCCTCCCCCCCAACCCCTGTCTGCTGGCGGCCTCACCTCCACCTTTGGCACCACTCCACTGATGGCGCCGGCCCCACTCGCACCCACTGATGGTGCAGAGCGATTGCAGCCAGTGCCAGCAGTGGGTGTGAGCAGCTGCTGCTGCCCCGATCGCCCCTCAGGAGCAGGGGGAGGTGGAGAAGCCCTCAGGGGCAATCAGGGCTGGCAGCTGCTGCTCGCTCCCACTGATGGTGCTGAGTGATCAGGACCGGTGCAGGCACTGGCAATGGGTGTGAGCAGTGGCTCTGGCGCTGGCAGCGGGGGCGAGTGGGGCCGGCACCAGCAGCAGGCGCAGCTCTGGGCAGGACCGCAGCGCATGGGAGCAAAGAATTTTCAGTAATCACCAGAGTCTCACCCCGATGACAGCAACCGGCGCCCCGCCTTGGTCTGGTGCCCCCGCTCACCTGCTCCACCATCCTGCTGCGGTCAACACCCGCCATATTCCACACACGCCCCTGGTGGTCAGCACACATCATAGCGACCTGTTGTTCAGTTGTTCTGGTTGTTGTGCCATTCGGTCTATTTGTGTATTAGCCTTTTATTATATAGGATTATTCTTTCACTGAGAAAAATACTTGTTGAGGAACAATTATGTTCTAGGCACTTTCATTTAGTTAAGATACACACAGGAATACAATAGACAAAGACACCCCCTCTCATGAAGTTCAAATTTTAATAGAGGCATCAGTCTGTTATAATCATTTTCACCTCTATTTTTTTTTCACCTAACATTATACTCTTGAGATAGAACCCCATTATATGACTACACCACAATTTATTTACCCATTCTCAAGTTAATGGTCATTGAGATTATTTCTGAACATTTTACTATCATGTACAATTGAACTGTAAATATATTTGTACATGTAATTTGGTAAACATATGCAAGTTTTTCTGAGGCAGTTATTTTCAAAATGTGGTCCACAGAACCCTGACAGTTCCCAACACTTCTTCAGGGGACCCAGAAAGAAAAAAATACTAACAACACTAAAATGTGACTTTCTCTTACCACTGCATTGACATTGCACTGATGGTGTTAAATCAATGGTGGGTTAAGCTGTGGGCACCTTAGCAAGACTGACACAGTGGCACCAACCACTACTAGCAATCACTCTATCTTTCACTGCCACACACTTGCAGCAGAAAAAAAACTGCCTGTCTCAGGTCCTTGATGAAGCAGAAAACAGTCATTCATTTTACTAGGTCTCTACCTTTTTAAGAACAAAAACTACAGCCCTGGCTGATTTGGCTCAGTGGAAAGAGCATCAGCCTGTGGACTGAAGGGTCCCTGGCTCAATTCTGGTCAGGGGCACATGCCTGGGTTACGGGCTCATGCAGTTCCCTCTCAACATTGATGTTTCTATCTCTCTCTCCCCTCTCCCTTCCTCTCTGAAATCAATGAAAATATATATTTAAAAAAAAACTACTCAGAAAGCCCTTCCACTGCATATTGAAGTAGAACGGTAGTCTTAAGGAAAAGCCCTTGTATAATTGAGTTATACGCTAAACTAGCATCTCCCCTCCCCATGGGACACCCTGTTTTACTTAAAAGATTGAAAAAAATATATATTCTGACCTGGGTATTTAGCATTAATTTTCATGAAAATAAACAGTGAGAATATATTTTCAAATAAAAAAATTGATAGAACTTATGCCAATAATAAAAATTGTGCTTTGATTTGAAAATTAGGATTTTTAAAAACTATTTTTGGCCTCTGTGAATTTTCCAGCTTCCTAAAATTCAGACTTTTCAGTGGAAATATTTATGAACGTCATTTTAATATTGCTTTATGAAGTGTGTCAACACTTGGAAGATCTCTTACAGAAATCAGTGAACCAGTATTTTCAATTGACAGTTGCATGATGTTAAAATACTATGCATGGTGCCTTGGCTGGTGTGGCTCAGTTGGTTGTGCTTCGTCCCACACAATGAAAGGTAGACAGTTTGATTCCTGGTCAGGGCAGGTTCAGTGCCTGGTGCAAGAGGAGGTCAAACAGGAGGCAACCAAACTGTTTCTCTCTCACATCAGTGATGTATCTCTCTCTCTCTCTCTCTCTCTCTCTCTCTCTCTGTCTCTCTCTCTCTTTCTCTCTCATCTCTATTTCTCTCTCTCTCCCTTTCTCCCTCTCCTTTCCTCTCTATAAAAATCAGTAAATCAGTAAAAAAATATTTAAAAAATTATGCAAGCTAACAGTGTAGAAACAGAGTATAAAAGTTCTTTGATAGTGTTTCAGATTTCAAACTTTAGAAAACTATCACTTGTCATGTTTTGGTGTAGAAAGAATCGTGTGAAAGAGCTGTAAGAACAGTCCTTTTGTAAAGTGCATGTGTGCATACACACATCAGTGTGGGGCCAGATTTTCTTCTTAGATTGCAACCAAAATAACATATCACTATAGACATTGATTCCAGAAGAGATCATTGTTGTTTCTTATCAAGTCAAACATTTACAAGATTTGCAAACAAACAAACAAACAAAAACACATACACATACAAAAAGTAAAATAATATTATGATTTTTTGTAAAGTTTTGTTTTTGAAAATAGCCATTTTTCATAAAAATATGCCATTCATGATAATATGTAATGGCTTAAATTCTTTAAAAAATTTAAATATAATAATACTTTAAATTTGTCTAAAATCTAGTGTCTAATGTTGGTAAATATCAATAGAAAAACCTATGTAAGTAAAAGTTCTTTGGGGTTCTCAGTAATTTTTAAAACTCTGAAGGGGTTCTAAGAAAAAGTATTTGAGACTCTGTGTTCTCAGATACATTTCTAGCAGAGAAATGCTGGGTTCAGAATACACATACACAGCTTCAACTTTATTAGAAAATGAAAAATTATTTTAAATTTTTACAAATTTTACATATAAGTGTTGTCATTCTCTACACCCTCTCCAATTTCTGGAATTATAACAACTTTTAATGTTTATATTTCTGAGCACAGAGAAGTAATATATCGTTGTTGTCATAAAGTTCCTTTTCGCATGACAAGATGAGAGCATCTTGTGTAGTAACTCTACACTGATTTTCACAGGCAGATCGAAAGCTTCTACAGCATTTTTAAATCTTCCAGTACTAGTAATAAAAAAGCTTTTTTTTATTTTTACTGAATAAGTAACATTGGATATATCCATCTTATCCTGTAGCATAAAATAGACTTTGCAATCATTGAACTTGAACTTGTGTTGAATATTAAACTATGCCTAACAGTATTCCAGACAGCCCTAATTTTTGCTCTTCTGCTCATATATCTTGTGCTCACAACTTGATCATTCCATAATATATATTTAGTGAAAAATGCAAATTACACTAATGCAAAGAGAATAATTTCCTTTTAGTAAAATAATATCACCAATGATATGGGAATTAAATCTAATTTAATATATTTGTATAAGCAATTAAAAGTATAAGGATATGCTTGGCCGGCATGGTTCAGTGGTTGAGCATCAACCTGTGACCCAGGAGGTCACAGTTTGGTTCCCGGTCAGGGCACATGCCTAGGTTGCGGGCTTGATCCCTAATGAGGGGCATGTAGGAGGCAACCAATCAATTATTCTCTCTCATCATTAATGTTTCTATCTCTCTCTCCCTCTCTCCTTTCCTCTCTGAAATGAATAAAATTTTTTTTTAATTTCAAAAAGTATAAGGATAGACACCAAGCTGTCAATACTATATGTATCAGGTAGGGAGATGGGGATCAAGACCAGAGGGAAGAAATATGTTCAGCTTTGTCTTTATACATCTTTGCATTACCTTATTTCAATGATAAAAAAATCAGAAAATAAATCTGTAATCTGAAGAAAGACAAAGGAAAACTGAATATTTACTCCACATTTAGTTCCCAATCACAGGTTATTTGTAGCTCTGGTTATGTTAGGCCTTCATTAGTCTTTAGTAAACTTACCTGGGCTTCCATCATGTGACCATGTTGGCTATACAGTATAAATTTAAATTGACTCCTATAGAGTTCAATAGAGTTAAAACGTCACATAAAAATACACAGTAGGAAGGCAATCACAAAGTGCAGGGAACACTACACCTGAGGCCAAGTCACTTCTTTTCTTTGTTACCTGCGATCATGTCAAGGCTCATAAGAGTGGACTTACAAGAAGGAATGTGCTAGAGTTTGAGCAATGCAAGATGACACTCAAGAATCTTCCAACCAAATCCTAAAGAAATCATGTGACAAGTGTCAGAGAATGAGCTCTAAGCATACTGGGTTGGGGGGGATGGAGGGGGGAGATGAGGATGACACTAATTACGATGATTCTAACAAAACATTTGCAACAATATTCATAAGAAAACTCTCACTTCATCCCAAAGAATGCATGCCAGCTGCAATGAAAGTCAGTAATTTTGAACTGAGTATAGACCAAAGGTGACTGGTGAATGCCATATTTCCATCATATATTTAAGCAATCTTCTTTTCACAATATGAAAAGAAGCTTGCTCTACAAAGCTGCTAAAAGAGAATGGCTAAATATACACCTTACAACACCTACCACATAGGTAGATTATTGTTGTGTGAGCTAACACAACTGCTGCTCATGGGACCAGTCTCTGTTTGGGCTGTTTGCCACAAAGAACCTAATTCTGCTCTAAATGAGTCAATTTTAACTTGTCAATTGGTGTAATCTGTTGACCATACTCACACTATAAGGCTCAAAAGCTATTTTCCAAACATTAAATTGTTCTTTACTATCCTTTTAATGGTGGTGAGCATTCCTCTCTTATAATTGCTTAATTTTAGTTGAACTTCAGTCAAGCTTCAATTAGCTTAAAGAATAATGGCTATTGTGCTTTAATGTTTAAATCGTCTTGTCTGCATTGATGTATTTGATTCACATTACATTGATGTGTTACTCCGAAGAGGTCCAATGTGGTTTTACAGAAACAAACAGAAACAGAGAGAGAAAATCATTTCTGTGAGTGTCAATATGTGACAGACAGAATCATTAGCGGGAAAAAAGATGTGCATGTGAGTAAGAGGGAAGGCTTATTGCCCTCTCAAAATACTCACATTCATAATTCTAATAAAGAGATGAATATTTAGAATAGTGACACTCCACTATCTAAAGTCAAAATGAGCAACTGATTCTACTGTACATTCGAGACCATCATACAAATTATTAATCAAATACTTAATATTTAAGCTTTAAAATTCTTGGTTCTACAAAGATGTAATAAAATATTTACATACAGAGAGATGGGCAAAAGTAGGTTAATAACAATAATAAATACAATAATTAATAAATAACAATACAAAAATAAACTGTGTTCCTAACCGTAAGCTTACTTTTGCCCACCCCTGTATATACTCCTATATATGATTATTTTTATTTCATGGCTTTATATTTTTCTGAAGTTGAGATGCTCATTGAAAATTCTCCTCTTCTATTTTATCTCACCATTTTCCTTTAACAATTAAGCCTGCTCCAACTATAATCCATATATCCACTATGCAACTATATTTTTAAAAAATGCAATAAACTAGTACATATCATTAAAGATGAAAATACACCTTGAAGTCCCCTACATTACCAATGTTTTATATTGATTCTTCAAATGTCTACATGGACAGAATATTTGCAGTCCTAATCAGCTTTCACTACTTTCTACATAAGTCTATATTTAATTAGTCATTATTATGGAAAGTCTCTAATCTGATTTGCAATTCCATACAAAGACACTGATTGTCTCCACACAGTTCCTTTGTCAGTTCCTACTAGTCTAAATAATGATAGCACTGGTGGTTGAGCATCAATCTATGAACCAGGAAGTCACAGTTGGATTCCACAACCCCTGCATAGTCAGAGCACATGCAAGGGTTGTGGGCTCAATCCCCACTGTGGGATGTGCAAAAGGCAGCCAATCAATGACTTTCTCTCATCATTGATGTTTCTAGCTCTCTCTCCCTCTCCCTTGATCTCTGAAATCAATAAAAAATTAAAAATAATGATAGCAACATGGTTTCAACTGACAAATTTTGCCTATCTTACCCCAAGCCAGAGTTCATTTCCTCTTTTCCCCAGGAGAATATACAAAATAGAGAGCAACAGAGAGAGCAAAGGGTTTTGAACTTCAAGAATACTTTATTCTCTTTTTAAGAATTTCAACATGATAGAAATGACTTGGAATTCCTCCAGAGAAAATATGTACCATGACCCAAAAGGTCAGGGTCGACTATATACATATACTAAAGACCACTGGAAATTAAATGTGCAAATCTTTTTTTATCTTTCAACTGGTTGGTGATACTCCTCACAAAGAGTGGACTTTGCTTTTTAAGTTAATTTTTTCTGTCAGGTTTGTATTAGAACCATAAAATCCCTGTTCCCTCCTTTGGACATTATCTATTTTCTTAGGTACTTTCATGCATGAATTTTTATTCAGTATTTGAGGTTAAAATATTTAGTATGTATTTCATATCCTTTAAATTTTTGTGAGTGCACAGAACAACATTTACAATAAAAGTTTATAGCAAAGTTCCAGAGATGAAAAGCTGGCACATTGTGCTTCTGAACACACAGCTCTGTCTACTTTGCTTCCCATGCATTATACTGTCAGAGCTGACGAAAATCCCTTTCCTGAGTAAAAGACATCTCTCTTTTTAAATGAAATCAGAGGAAACTTACTAACATTGAGATGTATTATTCAAATGTACTCAAAGCAGAGTACAGCAGAATTCGTATTTCTAGAAATGCTCTCTATGACCAGAAGAACCAACCACATAGTAGGAAACTTCTTTCTAGTTTTTTGGGAAAAGTTCAAGTATTTTCTAGCAGGCATTTTTCTTTCATACTTCTGCTATTTTAACTTATTTTCTCTTCTGATGCAAGCAAGGAGGGTTATAGAAAATTCTTGAAGAAACTCATTCAATGAATATAGCAGGTCAGGAATAAATGTAGGCATTATGAAATGTAAACAACACTGGCTACAATCAAATATAATTAGATTACAAGAATTCTTTGCAGCTCGCACATGGAGAAAATGTGCATTTTAAGGTAAATGTCTATAATTTAGCAAATACAAAAGTTAATATATAGATTAAGCACTGCCATATTTGAAACATTAAATGTAATTGACTTGCACTGCGTAATTCTTTTCACATTTACTACTGCAAACCCATGACTCAATGGGCTAGAGTTATGTGTACATTACCATTATATTATTTCCATATAAGCACACAAACCCACTTATGTAAGTATTAACATTTATCTAGAATATTAAACACTAGCAAAAGGAAATCATCTCACATTTTTTAAACTTGTGCTTCCTAAATAAATTTTCTATCTATTAACACCACCATGTTTCTGTCAAAATGACATGCCCCTCGGACCCTCATATAACATCTCTGTTTTTGAGAGATAAAATATAAATGGTCTGAAGCAACAGAGTAGTGGCTAACCATTCCAAAAAGCAAAAGACTCCACGTAGTAAACCTGTTTATGGGACCGTAGTAGTTGGAGATGAAATTGTAAATGGGGAAGTGTAGATTGCTTTGATTTAGAAAATTGTCATTAAACAGTTTACAAAGAGCCGACTGTTTCTACATCATTATCCCCATTGTGTCAAAGTCAGCATTTTCCAAATATTTAAAGCACTCCCAACTTCCTCATAAATATTATTTATATTCCTGCACAGCCATTCAGCATATCAAGTAGTATCATTTACAGTCTTTGATAGTTACACAGTACAGAAACCTGAGCCAATGCATGTGAACCTGAAATAAAGCAAAATAAGAGCACAGTTTTCTCTCCAAGGAGAATCATGGAGATCATGGAATTTTACTGCCAAGTGTCACCCAAGGCACAAGGCCATTGAGTGCTATGCACATGGAGAGTTGCCCAAAAGGTCAGCAGGGCTTGTATGCATGTAGCAGAAGCTTGCTACTGAGCAACTCAATCATGGATGAGGAGCTGGCCCATGTACTAGCATTGCCATTTATTTTTATTCATTTGCTTTGTGTTGGAAGAGGCCTTCCTTGCTTATAAAAAAATAGAATGAGACCCAGAATTGCCTTTTTTTATTTCTCTACCTATTGAAATCCCAACAGAGCCATTTCAAGTCACTGCCTCCAACAAAAGGCAACTGACCAGCTGACACTGGCCACAGCCATCTCTGAAATTCTCAAGCTTTTGTCAGGAAGACCAATTTTGATTAGGCAATCTCACATAACCTTCAGCTGAATCCTTTGTGTAATTCTTCTGTAGGTTAACAACTTTAAGCCATGTGAATGGTAAAAGCAGTCCTTAAGTGAAATTTGCAAACAATGTCATTTACATTCAATACAGCATACATAAGTATGTAAAGTGCCTTATTGTTTCCGAGACTCTGAGAAATGATGTCCACCATAGATGAGGTGGTACCACATGTGCTGTGACTGGAGAAACGAAACCTGTAGCAGCCACAGGTAAAAGGGAATCATTCAGGAAAGATTTCAAATTTGTTCATTAAAACAGCAATTCTTCAAGTAGCTAATATAAAAGCTTAATGTGTTAAAAAGAAAATGCCAACATGGAAAATGTTTCCCACATAAATGGATAACTTATTTTATCCATTAAGCAGCCTTAGAAAACGTGGAGACTAAAGTCTCAAAGAAAAAGAAAACTACAGAGAAAAAAAGCAATTTACAGAATGAAAGAAGATTGTATAACATACAAAAAGGTAACCAGATTAAGAGTGATCAAAGGAACCGGAGGCTTTACAAAATACTATTTATTTGTTTGCTTTTGTCTGTCTGGTTGACAAAGATTAAAACAGAATGATGATCTGTTGGGTTTTGAGGTCATGGCCAAATCACCATAACCTTATAAGTATTGCTGGAAGATAAACTAGCAACATATATCAGAAAATCTGAAAATGGAAATTGCCAACCTAGTTATCTACTTCTACAAGTAATCCTAAGGAAAGTGTCACGTTAGTACATAAATATGTATGCAGAGCAACTTATAGTAGGAGAGAAAAATGAAAATGCTGTATGTATCCAGTAATAGAAGACTAGGCCAATAAATTAAAGTTTTAATTGAATCTATGAAACCCAATCACAGTGATGACTCTGCATACATAATTATTAAAGAGTAAAGTATATAATGCATTGCTGAGTGAAAAAAAAATGTTGTCCCAGAGAAATAAAGCATACTATAAATATCTGTGTAATAGAACACATATTATTAATTAATGTCTCCAGATTCCCCCCTCCCTAACCTGTTAAGGTTTCTGCATTTCTTCCCTCCTCATCCTTCCCTGCCTCATCCCAGGCAGGTATTTTCTCTTAGATTTTTTAATACCATGTAAATTTAATAAGAAAAAAGAAGGATATACAGAAAAGGTGATACCAATCTGATACTGGATGAATTTTTTTTTTAGTGGGAGTTTTATCAGGAGAGAACTGTATAAAAAAATCTTCTTAAAGGTGCAGGGGCTGCCACAGCATTTGATAGGTGTAGAGAGGAGGACAAAATCATAGGTTAGAGGTGAATTACCATGTTTCACGTATTTAACCTTTAAATACTCCAAAAAATAAAAGAATTTGCGTTAATTCTACTTGGAATTTCCTCTCAGTGGAGAAATGTGGTCTTTTTAAAAAAAGATTATAAATATAATTATATAAATTATATTATATATATATGTATATATTTTTTTCATTGATTTCAGAGAGGGGAAGGGAGAAGGCAAGAGAGATAGAAACATCAATGATGAGAATCACTGATTGACTGCCTCCTGCATGCCCCCTACTTGGGATTGAGCCCTAAACTCTGCATTTGCCCTGACCCTGATTCATGGTTCGACGCTCAACCACTGAGCCACACCGGCCAGGTCAGACGTGTTTTTTTAACACAACACTGCTCTGAGACTAGAGCCTGGAGTCATGGGGGTTGAGGGATGGTGCCTGATTTCCCCCTATATGCACCTCTAGATGTTTGATAAATGTTTAAGTTTTGGTTACCTGATTTTCTAATTCTTCAGGAATGAGCATTCATTGCTAATAAAATAAGTATACTTCCCAGAGAGATATTAAAAGGCTGATTTTTATATGTTTGTGTTAGGTTCCCAGTGTTACTTAAGTTTCGGCTGGACAGGCCATCTGACTGCCCACCCCTAATGCAACCTATGTGACAGGGATTCAAGTGAAAGTTGGCTTCTTTGGAATGCACTGCTAGGGAGCACTGGGTGTGAATGGGTAATGATAATGCCTGTCACTACAGGCTGATCAAAGGGAAGGAAAGGAGGCCACTACACAGGACAGGCCTGAGAAGCTCACCCTGGACCCTGGAACCAATCCTGCCAGGTCCTCTGGGAGATGCCACCAGATACTCTCAAAGCTGTCCCTGTCTCAGGGTAATTAGGCCAAATCCCTGGCATAGATTCCTCTGCATCTCCATTCCCAGCATACCTGCCCACAGGACCAGCGTGGTCAGCCAGAGAAAGGCCCCAGGGCCAGACTCCCAGGAGCTGTCTCATTATTTCTTTGTAGATAATGAAGTGTCAGCTATAGGGTGATAATACATTATTGTGGAAGTTCTCTCCTTTCCTACTCCCTCCAAGAGTAGCACTCAAACTGAGAAAGAAGTGCTGTAAGATAACACTAATCTCGCCCAATACATCTGGGGCTAAAGACTGAGGCCCTTGGAGTGCAGGCCCTTGAAGAAGAAGCTGCCACAGGAGCATTATCATTGAACTTGATCTGGACCAGTGGACTCATCCAGAAGCTTGGCTGATAAACTTAGGAAGCAGAGGAGAAATAACATATTTTATGGGAATACAAACATTAAGCATCATTTAAAGTGGGACCCCTTCTCCTTCGATTATAGAAATGGGAAACAGATTTTTTTAAAAAGTAGAAGTTTGACAGACTGGATGAGAAACAGTGGTTTTTCTATTTTATTTTATTGATTTTTATAGAAAGTGGAAGGGAGAGGAAGAGAGAGATAGAAGCATAGATCAGCTGCCTGCTGCACGTCCCCTACTGGGGCTCGAGCCAGAAATCTGGGCATGTGCCATGACAGGAAATCAAACCAGCAACCTATCCCTACATAGAATGACACCCACCAACTGAGAAACACTGGCCAAGGTGAGAAACAGTGTATTTTGACTCCACACTGAAAACAGCAAATTGTGTCTCAACACACAACAGCGATTCTCTTCTCAAAGTGGTCCCCAGAGAGCAATGTCATTTTCACCTAGGTATTTATTCGAACCAGATATTCATAAGCCTCAAATTGTAGCCTGGATAAAATTTTGCTAGAGGTACTTGTTTAAAATGCCCCTCTACTGGACAGTCAGAAATGAAGTGTCATATTATCTGCAGCTTACTCTGAAATAACACAACATCCCCTCTATATTAGATATACCCAGATGTAAAGCAAACTTGGCAAATATTAACAATTCTGTAATTTAAATGGAGCATATTGACACATAGTGTAGTTGTGTTGTGTTAAAATAGGTCTGTGCCCAGGAATGTGGATTGTTGCCAAGTACCTCAGATTTTCCTTAAGCTGATGGCATACATCACATTAAAAACACTGCTTCAGACATCTTGCATATTTCTTAGTAAACAATGTATTTGGCAGAACAATCATCTACACCAAAAGATACAAGCAACTTCTTACATTTGATAGACCAAACCTCAGCCTGGTTTTGTGGGGTTGTTCCTCTTGCCCACACTCCCATTATCTGCATAGAGTGGATTACCACAACTTTCCTGATGGTTCCTAATTTCCTGCTCCTATCACAGAAGATCACATTCAACACCTTTTGAATCAGAAGGAAACATGGCAAGCAATTTTAGAAACTCACTGCGTGATCCTCAACAGAAGATCAAGTCCCACACAAGGAATAAGAACAAGTCTCAGGGGACAAGAGCATCCTTCCTTCTGTCTGTCTGTCTGTCCACAAGACAAGATCTGACCTACTTGAGATCCTGAAGTCACAGGGAAAGATCAGAACTCGTAGACCTGGCTTGTTGAATTTTATACTATTTACAAAAATTATCTGTAAGTCCCTCTGAGCCCTAAAAATTCTATAGGGGCTCACTTCCAAGAATCAGTGGTAAGTTAAATTTTTCAGCCTGTTACAAGATTGAGAGCCAAGAGTCTTGAAGATGGGAGAGAAAAAGAAAAACCTATGTGTATGCAGTATTGATATCGTACCCAATTTGGGCTACTGTAAAATTGCAGTGTTTGGCATTTTGCCCTATCCTCCCCAAATATTAAAAATTTTGGGAAAAATCCACATGTTTTTGTATAAGCCATCTATGTAACATCTTTTCTAAAGTGTTTGGTTCATAAAGATGATTTAACTCTGAGTTTCTCATTTAAAAAATGTTAACTGCTGCATGATTTACTACTAATCCCATTTGTACAAAATATTTGTCACATCACTGCCCACTTGGTAATAACACGTTTTTCTTAGTCATTTATCCTATCAAAGATGTTTCTGTTTTGCCTAATTTAAATAATTGTTAAGCATCTCAACTTTCTTCTGAGTACTTGTGTAAAGGTCATATTAGGATGAAAGGCTAAAAATGTTTCAAAATGGTGAAAAAGAAGAGGAAGTAAATCCAATGGCTGTTAGCATATCCAATGATCAGTTCATTCAATTTTAAACCTGTCCCATTTAAAAATAAAAATTCCTCCCTCACCTACCCCATTACCCACTACCCTTTCTGGTTTTGGCTGGTCTGCTTACAGTCTGTTTACCTAGAAGGCTTATCTGAGTATTAAGTCAAGTGAGATTAAAAATATATGTAGCAGAATTTTCTAAAAAATAATTGTTGTTTAAGTTTGCCCTGCCTCTCCTCCCCCCCGCCCAGGTGTATATATATATATATATATAAAAAGATTGACAATTGTCTTCTTATATTTGACATAGTTTTGAGTTCTTATAAAAATCACTTCTAGCTTGGCCAGTGTTGCTCAGTGGTTGAGCAACACCCTATGAGTCAGATCATGGTTCGATTCCTGGTCAGGGTATATGCCTGGGTTGCAAACTTGATCCCTAGAAGGGGGAATGCAGGAGGCAGCTGAGCATTTTTTCTCATCCTTAATGTTTCTATTTCTCTCCTCCTCTCCCTTCCTCCCTGAAATCAATAAAAAATATATTTTTAAAATCACTTCTAGGTTATATTGGGAAAATATGAATTATTCCCATATGATTTATTTAGTTGGAAATTTCTAGGATTTTGCTCTGAGTGCTATAGCTCCTGAAAACTAATAGCTCCATGATTTACCAGGTGTACCGGTTAAATGGCAGATTTTGTAATCAAAGAAAACAGGATAATTTCAAGAGAAACATCGAAAGTGCTTTATTCAAAGTAATGTCCATCGCTAGCTACACATTTCCCCACCTTTCAGGTAATTTGTGGATATTGTCCCAATAGAACTTATCTTGTTTTGAGGCAAACCATTCAGAGACCCAATTTTTCACTTCTTCGTACATTTTGAAGTGCTATTCAAAAAGTGCGTGTGCCATTGATCAGAACAAGTGGTAATCCGAAGTAGCAAGGTCTGGTTAATACTTCCCAGGCAAGATCTCTTAATGTGTTTTTAACTGGTTTTGAAGTGTGTGATGGTGTGTTATGAAGCAAAATTACGTTGCCCTGTCTTCTGGCACATTCTGGTCGTTTTACGATCAAAGCGTGGTTCAAATTGATTATTTGTTGTGGGTAGTGATCAGTATTAATGGTTTCACCTGGTTTTAGAAGCTCATAATACACCACACCTTCCTGATCCCACCAAACGCAGAGCATTGTCTTCTTTCCGAAACGATTGGGCCTTGCAGTCCATGTTGATGGTTGACCTGGATCAACCCATGATTTTGTGCATTCAGGATTCTCAAAATAAACCCACATTTCATCCCCAGTCACAATTCGATGCAAAAAAAGACTTTCTTTAGTGCCATTGAAGCAACATTTTACTGATGATTGTTTGGTTTTCCATTTGTCTTTCATTCAGCTGATGTGGCACCCATTTTCCTTCCTTTAAAATCTTTCCCATTGCTTGTAAATGATCGGAAATTGTTTGCTGAGCAACGTTTAATCTTTCTGCAAGTTGTTTTTGAGTTTGACACGCATCTTCATCCAATAATGCTTATCATTGTTGGTCTTCAAACCTTTTCGGTTGACTTGGATGTTCTTTGTCTTTCACATTGAAATTATCACTTTTAAAGCATTTAAACCAGTGTTCACAAGTATCTTGAGATGGAGCATGTTCACCATAAGCTTCCCAAAGTATACAATAACTTTTTCTTCAAAATAAAGTAATGATTTAAAACTTCCCACAAATGTTTTTTTTGGCATGAAATTTGACATTTTTAAGCATAAAAATACTTATGATGTTAACACCTTCAGCAAATTTGACATATGAAATTTTGAAGCTTGCTGTCAATACAACAAAATAGCATACATATCAAATTGCATATATATCAACATATGTGTAACTCCATCTTTTGAAAAAAAATCCACATTATTAACTGGTACACCTAGTAGTTGTGTCAACATAGAATAGTTGAATAATCATAGATACATGCTATTATAATTGTCAGAATATATTCCAATGTTCTGATATCAACCATTTTTGAACTATTGAACATTAGATTAAGAAAATCATTCTGTTCTCCTGAGAATATCTTTCACTCTTAGGAAGGTGGATGTCAAAAAAATAAATTTTAACCAAAATACTTTTCACCTACCTAACATCTGACAGGAAATGTTTGGCCCCTAAGCATCAAGGTTGGTAAGAAATCAATAAACCTTTATGTCCTCTTGTGTAGCTATTATGTAAATTTCAAACTAGAGTAATCAAATCAGAGTCCCATTTATTACCCTTGCTCTGCAGTCTAGTATACTGATACATATTCATTTTTTTCTCCCAATTGTACATCCCAAATGACCAAACACATTCTGAAGCGGGGAGCAATGAATTTTTGACCTGGTTTCAAGAGACAAATGAGAGAGAAATCCTCTGTACATTGCAAATAGAAGACCCCATATCATCCCCTTACCCATGCAGTGGTATTCTCTCTCCAGCCGCATCTGCTGTCTCACTGTTTTCATCTACACTTCAGAACAACTATGTAAACCCTAAGATACACCAAACTAGTGAGCATATTGCAAGCAAAGCAATTAGTTACTAAATAAAAACTCTCGGAATAGAAATAACTCTGGTTTATGCACAACCATTAGCTATGTAGCTTTATCTGTCATTCAACAGTCTGTCGTGTTCTTCCATGATCCTGTACCGGGTGTCCAATGCCAAGGCATTCCCAAGGATAATTCTATTTAGACAAGTACATCTCTGCTGTCAGAGGGAGAATTGTCCTGTTCTATTGTGATAAAGTGCTTTTTGTGTATTTTTGTGGGAGTGGGGTGGGGGCGGGCAAAAGTGTTTTTGAAAATTTTCTCCCCATCAGCTGATATGTATTTTCCAGTCTAGATACGCTCTTCCACTCTGCCACCCACTCTCTGCTCCAGCAGCACATAGCTGGCCCGAGTGTCCTGAACCCTCCACACTCCCAGATGCCTTCATGCCTCTGCACATGTTGTTTCTTCTTCCTGGAATTTCCTTCCACCCCTGGATGCCTGCAGTATTCCCAGTCATCCTGCAAATTCCAAAGCAAACCTCATTTCCTCTGTGAAGATACCACTGTAAGCAAGGTAATAAACAGAAGGCGAGGAAGTAAGGAGTCCCACCATGTCCTGACCGTGACTGAAAGCACCATCATGTAAATAGCAGCCCCGTAATATTAAAATGGGTCACATTGTACAGTGGTTATTTGCTTATTTCTCTTTCTCTTCCACCGTTTTGTTAACTCTAAATAGTGTATGTGAGAAAATAAGTGTTTTCTTGACTTTTTAATCCCTGGACTGCACACAGCTGACTATGAATAACTAATGAAGGACGGAAAAGAGAAAGGAAGGGAGGAGAAATGGGTGGTGCTGAACAGATGGCAACACACTTTTTACTACATGATGCTATTAGATGGATGGTGTCTCTTCCTAGGTTCTCTTTCTTTTCTCTTCAGACTAGGTTATCAGAAAACCATTTTAGGCATAAAAGAATAGTGTAGAAGGAACTCTGCCATACAAAATGGCATTCAGTCAAATGCCCAGGGGGAGTGAAGGAAGCAGCCCCATGCACACACTCACCCACACCTAGGGAGCCTGGAGTGGGGTTTCTGTCTGGTCACTTTCCAGGGCCTGGGCCTGGGATGGAGGAGGAGGATGAGATTCATATCAGAAGTAGGTCGGAGTGCACTCACCCGGGCAGGCAGGGCTGGTGCATGGAGAGAATGGACGGCACAGAGGGGAGAGGAGGGTCAACTGCAGACATGAAAGCAGTGAGGAAACGAGTGTTTCTAAAACGTGAGCCAGGAAAAAAAGCACATGGAAGTCAGAGACAAGAGCAGAATCTCTCCACTCCCAGAACCTTACTTTTGCCACACCTGCCCCAGAAATGGTCCTGCAAACAGTCTAGTACCTAACAGAAAACTTGAATGTCCACGGAATATCTGAATCCGAGTTATAGACCCAATGCTTTCTAGCTCAGATGATCCGCTTCTCAAATCCATCCTCGGGAATCAGCTTTTTAATTTTCTTTTTGGCAAATCATCTCACTGACCTTTCTTGTTTTACACACACACACACACACTCACACACAGGCACACACTACACACCTCAGAGAAGTTAAACTTGATTAAAAGGAATATTGCTGAAGGCATAACTGAATTGTATTTATCTATCTATCTATCTATCTATCTATCTATCTATCATCTATCTATCTATCTATCATCTATCTATTTTATTGATTTCAGAGAGGAAGGGAGAGGGAGAGAGAAATAGAAACCCCAACGATGAGAGAGAATCATTGATCGGCTGCCTCCTGCATGCCCCACATTGGGGACCAAGCCCACAACCTGGGCATGCGCCCTAACCAGGAATCAAACCGTGACCTCCTGGTTCATAGGCCAACGCTCAACCACTGAGCCACGTCGGCCAGGCAGGCATCACTGAATTTTAGACTCAAATTCACTCAAATTTAGACCCATTATTATTAGTTGCTCAGAATGAAAAATTTTCCCTCTTAGGAAACTGGCATTTAGCAGTCTACCCTGTAAAAATATGTTCTAGTGAAATTTCTACATTTTTTGGGAGAATATGTTATCTTTGCTTTAAATGATCATTTAACTCCCCAGAAATTAGATATAAAAAATAAAGATATTCAAGAAGACCAAGGGATGAATGTTGGAAGGTTTCACCTTGAATTTCCTTTTAAAACTTTGAACTAGCACTCTGATTATGAATAATGCATAAAAAATTTAATATAATCATTTGCATTCTGCAAACATGTTGAATCAATGAGAAAGCAAATGGCAAATTAAATTTTTACCACATGTCAATCAATTTGGATAATTCAGCAGTGAGAAATATCACAAACACAAACATTTAATAATTTATACTTTGACAGTAATAACTAAAAATATAATTACCAGTTTGGAAATGTGGAAATTAAACCAACAATTGACTTTCTTGGTTATCTGATTTGCCTTCTTTTTCCAGACTAGGAAATGGTAATCGTTTTTTCCATAGTTGCACAAAATGAGGGTTTTATAGTTTTTCCAAAACAGATAATCAGAAGTTGAGTTTGTCTGAGAGAAAACAGTCTATCAACTTACTTACTGAAGGAAGCAAAATTCAATGTACACTGAATATCATACCAGAATGCTCAGAGGACCTGACCACACATTGGGCATATTCTCTTAACTCAGTACAAATAGCTGACTGCTTTCTTGATGACTGGAGCATAATCCCAGAAAGATCCACTGAATAGGCTAAATATAGAAATAAAATGTCAGTAGTAACACAAAACATGACTTCCTTAGATCAGAAATAAAGGCCTGAATTTTCGTGCACTCGGTGGGGGGGGGGGGGGAGGGCTCTCCAGGAGCCCTCGGGGGGGATGTCCAACTGATGGGTTAGGCCCGCTTCCCACGGCCTTCATTTGCAGGAGGCGACTGGCAGGTCGATCAGTGGACGGTGCTGGCCCGGCGAGTGGCCGGCCCTGCCCTCCATTGCCCATCCACCTCCACCAGTCGCTGCCACACCCTGATCGCCGTCCCCTCTCTCTTCCTGTTGGTACCCGCCTTGGCTGGCCTGGCACCATTCACTCACTGGCCCTGCCCCCTGCTGACTGGTTGTTCTGCTGTTTGGTTGATTTGCATATTAGGCTTTTATTATATAGGATGGGGGGAAAGAAGCATTTTGTTTAAAAGCAAGATTTAAATAAGGCCCTGACAAATAACTTTCCTGTCTCTAAGGATTCCTTAAGAAAAGAACTAATTCTTAATTGCAGAGATATTAGCAACAACCATGGCAACGCCTATCCAGAATCCTCTCCTGCACACTGCTAAGTGATGATGTTGAGTTGGGGGTGGGGAGGGATTTAAATGTATTAAGGACATTGATGCCTCCTCAAGTGTACATCTGGAAAAGACCCCATTAAGATCATTCAGCAGTTGAAGTCTAAGATGTATTATACAGAATTTATAACCACTGCAGTATTTCTAAATCATTACTCTCCTATGATGGGGTCATCATTTTGAATATTACTCAGGAAAAAGGAGCTACACATATAAATAAATAAATATGAAAAATGCAAGTGATCGCCTTGACAAAACAGTTGAGGGGAGTTACTGGACAGCAATTGCTCACTGGCATCTGTTCATCCAGCTGTGAGTTGAAAAGACAGAAAGCAGGTGCCAATTTAAGTGCAGTGTTATAGTTCATTTCATATAAGGCAGTGCTGAGAAGAGAAGGATATCCAAAACAACAGTAAAGCTAAAAGTAAGACATAGAGCCCTAGCAGGTTTGGCTCCGTGGACAGAGCATTGGCCTGCATACTGAAGGGTCCCAAGTTTGATTCCAGTTAAGGGCACATGCCCGGGTTGTAGGCTCAATCCCCAGTGAGGGCGTGCAGGAGGCAGCCAATCAATGATTCTCTCTCATCATCATCATTGATATTTCTATCTCTCTTCCTCTCCCTTCCTCTCTGAAATCAATTATATATATATATATATATATATATATATATATATATATATATAATTTTAAATAAGATGTAGAAAAAAATTACTATTTCTTTGTGTCTATCTGGGCTTTTTGTTTAAAAATCTACATTCTTAGGAGAAGGCCCTTTCTTCAGGTATTACTGTTCTACAGTTGGGAGGAAAGAAAAATGTGTGCTTACTACCCATGTGCAGGCTACTTTCAAGCAGACAGGGAGGGAGGTTGGCGGCTCCACTCTGACCCTCTGTCAGTGATGATAACCTGAGAGCCCAGCTTTGTCTCCTGTGATGCTGGCTGGTTTTCATCATTCCAACCAAAAGTTAACAGCACTGAATCTGGACACCCAGGAAGACTCCTGCATAAATGCATTAAAGTACTACACCTCTCCTTAGGCAATCATGAAACTCTCTATGGGCATAATTAACAAGGATTTAACTCAATGTTTAGATTTTAGGGACTGCCAGGATGGTTAAGGAAGTAACTTGTCATAGAATGCAGCACAAAGCCTAGATTTTTGAGCTGGGAGCTAATTCTTCTAAGTAGCAGGAGGTTAAATGATGTCCCAAAGCAACACAGCTAATAAGGAAGGTGGTTTCAGCCCTCAATCCCAAGATCATTCCACATTACCACACGCTAACTAAAGGAGAAGCTTTGCTCTTTTATCATTGACTCTCCATTTATATATATATATATATATACATATATATATATACATATATATATACATATATATATATATAGTTAGTTAGTTAGTTGGTTAGTTAGTTATTACTAACTCTTATTAAATTGATTACATACCCCATGCATTTTAATATATGAATAGCCTTTTAGAAAGTGAAATCTTATGTTATCTATCATTTCAAAGGTTGACTTCCTATCATACTATGAATTTCATTAGCCAAAAACCATGCACATACCTCATGTTACAAGTAAATATGTCTTTTAAACAGATATTTTTAGACCCACTATTATGCAGCATGATGGAATAATCACTTTTCGCATGAATGAATTTTCCTGAGAAGTAAAGCTAAGAAGTTTCAATACTGAAAATTCCTAAAGTTTTTAAGCTTTGAAAAAACAATTATAGTTAAATTTGCAAATGCTTACTATAAGCTAGTCATGGTACTAAAGGTTGTATATCAGGGGTGGGAACATCTGGCCCGTGGGCCATATAAGGTTGGCAAAGTCATTTGGTCTGGTCCTGCCAAGGCATTGGGGATGAATTAATTAAATGTTTGCCTAAATATAACAGGCTAATTTTTTAAAACTATATTTTTATTGACTTTTTACAGAGAGGAAGGGTGAGGGATAGAGAGTCAGAAACATTGATGATAGAGAAACATCGATCAGCTGCCTCCTGCACACCCCCCACTGGGGATGTGCCCGCAACCAAGGTACATGCCATTGACCAGAATCGAACCTGGGACCTTTCAGTCCACAGGCCAATGCTCTATCCACTGAGCCAAACCAGTCAGGGCTAACAGGCCAATTTTTAAGTTGATAATTTTATATGGCCTGTGAATGATGTTATAAACATCAAAATAGCCCTTGGAAGAAAAAAGTTTCCCTACCCCTGCTTTACGTGAATCATATAATTTAAGTCTTCTAACAAACTTGTACCTTACATATTAACAGGTTAATTGACTAACAAAATGTCATAAGCTAGTAGTTGATAAAGCATAGATTTAACTCCAGGTAGTGAATATATACACCTACATATGACCCAGCCATTCCAGTCCTAAATAATTTATCCAAGAGATTGAAAGCACATCCATACAAAAACTTAACATGACATGATGCTTGTAACAGTAAAAAGTGGAAACAACCCAAATATCCACCAATAGTGAGTGGATAAACATTGTCACATAGATATACATCGGAATACTACTCAGCAATAAAAAGCAACAGACTACTGATACACACAACAGGATGGATCTCAAAACAATTAAGCTAAGTGATAGAAATTTGACCAAAAAGAGCATATATGGAATAATCCCATTTATATGAATTTCTAGAAAATGCAAACTAATGTACAGTAACACAAAGTACATCACTGATTGCCTGGAAGTGGAGTATAGAATATGGAGGGAAGTATTTATAAGGGGTACAAGAAAACATTTAGGAGGAATAGACAGGTTTATTATCTTAATTATCATGATGGTTTTACACTTGACTATACAGGTCAAAATTCATCAAATCAGGAAGCTTAAATATGAGTAATTTATTATACATTAATTACACCTCAATAAGAAATCCAGGCAGTCCAACTTCAAAGCTAGTGCCCTTAACCACCAGAGTATATAGCTTCAAATATTATAAAAAGCCCTACCTAGAAAAAGCATATTGATTTTAATTCAGTTTTACTTTAGTGTAACATCGTTTGTTTTGCTCTGTAAGATATAAAGGCTTAATTGACGCCTGTTGTTCTAATTAGTAATTTTGTCACCTCTCTGAAAGCGAAATCCTTGGGAGCAATTTTGGTTTTGATGAATTTGTCCCTACACAGAATGGCCCCCAAACTGCTGCTGTTTTTATCGAAGGTGCTCTGTCTTTCCCAGCTGTCTCTGATCTCCACAGTTACTTTTTGCCTTTCCAGGTGGGATTTTTTTTTAATTTATTCTTTTCATCTATTTCCTTCACTGTCAATGATTCTTACACCTTCAGTTGTAAAGTTTCATAAAGATGGCAAGCATACACCACATATCAAATCAAGTAAAAAAATTAATATAAAGGTTCTGCGGTGAAAGAGGCCTCTGCCATACCTTTCGTACAGAGTATAATGTTCATTAGAGGAATTTTATTGACATTAATGGTTAATTCACTTAGAGTACTTAGGGTTGAATTTGAAGCACTCCAAAGTATCCAAGATCTGGACACTAAGTAATTGGTAAGTTACTGCTGCAAGTTATAGTATTATTTTAACACTAGAGGACCAGTGCATGAAATTCATGCACTTGGGTTGGGAGGTCCCTCAGCCCGGCCTGAGCCCTCTCATAGTCTGGGAGCCCTCTGGGGATGTCCAACTGCCGCGGAGGCAGGAGAGGCTCCTGCCGCCACCGCTGCGCTCGCCAGCCATGAGCCTGGCTTCTGGCTGAGCAGCGCTCCCCCTGTGGGAGCGCACTGACCACCAGGGGGCAACTCCTACATTGAGTGTCTGGCCCCTGGTGGTCAGTGCATGTCATAGCAACCAGTCATTCTGCCGTTCGGTCAATTTGCATATTAGGGTTTTATTATATAGGATTTTAAAATATTGTAGTGTAGCACCCTATGTTCTAAACATAACTTTGTAGTAAGAGATTTAACCCCAAAGCATGATTAAAACAAAGACTAACTCTCCAGCTTCTGAGAGATCTAAAAGTTATACAATATTAAATCAGGATTTGAAAGTAGCCCATTCAAGTAAGGGGTTTAAAGCTTAACTTTCATTAGCTACATGGGAAGTCCACATCTGATCTCAGAGAAGCTTATTCATAAGGGCATCAGGCACCTGGGACCTACTCCTCTCCCCAGATGGAACAGAAAATGAGACAGTATTTGATTAGAATGGTATATTAACCCCACCTAGAAGAGCAATCAAGACTTGGAGTTCTAGCCCTAACCGGTTTGGCTCAGTGGATAGACCGTTAGCCTGCAGTCTGAAGAGTCCCAGGTTCGATTCCAGTCAAGGGCATATATCTTGGTTGCAGGCACATCCCCAGTAGGGGGTGTGCAAGAGGCAGCTAATTGATGTTTCTCTCTCATTGATGTTTCTAACTCTCTACCCCTCTCCCTTCCTCTCTGTAAAAAATCAATAAAATATATTTTTTAAAAAAAGACTTGGAGTTCTAATTGGCGCCTATGTCAGCTCAGTTACTGCTGGAGTGAGGACCAGTTCCTTCTCTGCTTGGTCGCCACACTCCAGCTGCCCAGACCTCCAACTAGGCCTGCTCCTCCTTGTGGCCAACTGCAGTTAATGTGAGAGGGTAGGCAGAGGTCAGTATTTAGCACTAATTAGTGGTGGCCTGATTATCAAATTTCTTGGCCAAGAAATGAAGTGTCTAGAACTTGTTTGGCTTACTATGACCGGTCTGCCCCCATATAGTTGACAGTTGATTATGTCTAATTATACTGCTTAATTACCAATATTTTATTTTTTAAAACCACATATTTTTATAACAATGTGCTGGGCATCAAAACTCAACATATGTAACCGTAGCAACTAAAACAAAAGATCTGCCTAAATTCAATGAGCTCACTCTCATGAAATCTTTGCACTTCAAACAATACTTCTCAAGAGATTACTACAATATAAAAGCTAGATATTTGCATCTTTTGTTGTTATTGCCACAATCCTCCCTAGAATCTAGATTTGTGTTTGAGAATATTAGACCAAGAACTTCAAAATTGAGCTTTTAATAATCCTACCCTTTGGCATGAGAGTAAAATAGCAAAAGCCTCCAAAAAGAATGCAGACTGAAGCTAACCCTCCATATAATATTATTATGCTTTTGAAACTGCTAAGTGAGTATAAACCTAGCATCACATCCTCCTCAATTTTAGCATGTTTAGGCCCAGATCAGAAAGCTCACCGTTCACCCCCAGATAGAGGGTTCTTGCCAGATCAACCTGAAGCCTGACCACACACACTGGAAGCTTCAAGACATCCCTATGTGAGAAGTGCTGTCTACCTTTAGGCCAGAGGGAAAACAAGTGCAATCAAAATCATAATCATGACTACCAAATACAAAACACGTGCCATATGCTAGGAACTATGCCTCATATGTATTGCCGCCACATGCCCCGAGATCTGGGGAAAGAAAATGTTTTCCCTTTTTCAGATGAGGAACAGTGAGGTAGAAGACTCGGCAAACATTCTGCAGGTAGTAGTAATGTAGGAAGGATGGGAAGGCTGAATCCAAAGCCCATTCTTATTTTTTACTAGAGGCCCGGTGCATGAAATTCGTGTACGGCTGGGGGGGGCGGTGTACCTCAGCCCAGCCTGCACCCTCTCTAACCTGGGACCCCTCGAGGGATGTCCGACTGCCCGTTTAGGCCCGATCCCATCGGGATCGGGTTTAAACGGGCAGTCGGACATCCCTCTCACAATCCAGGACTGCTGGCTCCCAACTGCTTGCCTGCCTGCCTTCCTGATTGCCCCTAACCGCTTCTGCCTGCCAGCCTGATCACCCCCTAACCACTCCCTTGCCAGCCTGATTGATGCCTAACTGATCCCCTGCCAGCCTGTTTGCCCCTAACTGCCCGCCCCTGCAGGCCTGGTCACCCCTAACTGCCCTCCCCTGCAGGCTTGGGTCCCTCCCAACTGCCTTTCCCTGCAGGCCTGGTCGCCCCCAACTTCCCTCCTCCTCTGCCAGCTTGGTCACCCCTAACTGCCCTCCCCAGCAGGCTTGATCACCCCCAACTGCCCTCCCTTGCAGGCCTGGGCCCCCTCCCAACTGCCCTCCCCTGCTGGCCTGATCGCCCACAACTGCCCTCCCTTGTAGGCCTGGTCCCTCCCAACTGCCCTCCCTTTCTGGCCATCTTGTGGTGGCCATCTGTGTCCACATGGAGGCAGGATCTTTGACCACATGGGGGCAGCCATCTTGTGTGTTGGAGTGATGGTCAATCTTCATATTACTCTTTTATTAGATAGGATAGAGGCCTGGTGCATGGGTGTGGGCCAGCTGGTTTGCCCTGAAGGGTGTCCGGATCAGGGTGGGGGTTCCCTTGGGGCATGGGGTGGCCCGGCCACACCCCCTCGCAACCCAAGCGGAGGCCCTGGTATCTGGGGTTTATTTATCTTCTACAATTGAAACTTTGTAGCCTTGAGTGGAGGCCTAGGCTGGCAAGGGCAGGTGGAAAGCTTGGCTTCCTCCATTGCCAGGGAAACCCAAGCCTCCCTCCTGCTCTCTGTGGCCTTAGCCATCTTGTTTGGGTTTATTTGCATATTTGCTCCTGATTGGCTGGTGGGCATGGCTTGTGGGTGTAGCAGAGTGATGGTTAATTTACATATTACTCTTTTATTAGATAGGATATCAGGCGGTTTGATGGTGTTCATTTCACATTCATTATCCTTCCTCATGAGAAAACTGGTTCACAATGCAAAGGAAACAGGAAGGAAATGTGTATGTGAGTTAGGCCAGACAGCAAAGGTTGATCCATGTTCAGAGACTGAGAAACTGATGGGCCAGGTAAGCTCAAGTTGTTTCCTCTCTGGTTAACCAGAGAACCAGCAGAGAAACAGTGCAAAGGATGTAAGAGACAAGGATTAAGACAAGTGGACTCGGCTCAACTGCACCATCAGTCTGCAGTTCCACTGGAAGCTGTGTGGGCACTGCCAGCTGCCTGGATGTATCGATCTGCCATACCCAGGGGGCAAAGAAATCTGTGCTGAATATGTATGTCACCGAGGCTGGGGAGAGGCAATGTGGGTGCTCAGGGGTCTATAACGAAGGCAGCTGCAATGGTCATCAACTTTGGTGCTTGAATATTTTTTTGGATCATTGGACTTAAAGCAAGCCCAGTGGCCTCCCCCTGTGCCTTAAAACTGTTTCAAATGCCATATAGGCTTACGCATGAACAGTTCTCTCTCTCATCTTTTTCCTTTTCCTCTGGTTCTTCTTTTTCCAGCTTTTCTCTTTCTCAATCTCTCTGCCCTTATTTTTTTAAGCCTCTCAAAAAAATTTCCTTTGGACAGCAATTCCTCAAAAAAAAAGAATCAAGATTGAGATTACCTTAATTTAGCAAACAACAAACCAACCAAGTCATTGTAGGCAACCCTAAACACCCCAGAAAGCACTTAAAAGAAAGGCAATGAGGCTGCCTTACATTTCTGATCTCCGCGGGGCAAAGAGCTTTATAGTGTGACAGTACACTTCTCTTATACAATCATTTTTAAACTCACTTATCACTTTATCCACATTTTGTATAATTCAGTGAAAGAATATACTTGAAAGCCAAAGCATCCACACATTAAGGAGGCCTGTCATGGTTCATATCAGGTTCAATTTTATCGTTTTTGTTTTTTATTGCAGCCCCCAGCTATGCCACTATATGGTAATCAAAGTCAGCCTCTGCTCATATCATCTTATGTATATTTCAGATTTCCAAACTCAGGGTGAGAAGCCTAAATGTATTTTGTTTTTCAAACATTCTGAAAAATGATAGAGGACCTAGCAAAAACGTATCTAGATTGGATCTAAATGGAATTATGCCACCACAGCTGAACTGAAGTTCCACTAGAATAATGCAATAGCTATTTGCCCAGTATTGGGGCATCAGCTAGCGGTTTTGAATTATTTTTCTAGTTACCACTTCTGGGTTTATTTGACAGAGTTTAAAGAGACTTCAGAGCTCATTTAACCCTCTTCCCTTCATTTTACAGATGAAGAAAATGGGAATCCAAAGAGTGACATGAATTATTGATGCCACAAAGCTAAAAGCAGAATAAATGTAATTCAAACCTTTATCTTCTAATTATGTCTAGTGTTTGTTTTAATAGAATACAGTCTCTCTCTTATTTTTCAATCCAAGAAGCACTTTTTGAGCAATTAATATGTGATAAACACTGCGCTAGATAATGGAAATCTTGTATGAACGAGGGTTAAGGGCTTGGGCTATGGAGTAAGAAAAATTAAGACTTTGAATCTGGCTTCACTACTTACTATCTCTGAGACTTTGGACAAATTACTTAGCAGCTGTGAAACCACAGACAGGTTATTAAATTTCCAAATGTATTTAGTTATCTCCTTTTTGTAAGTGTGAACAATTAAATGAGATAATGCAAATAAAGAGCTCAGCATAGTGCCTGGAATTTGTTAAGGATTCATTAAATGTTAGCTATTATTATTATTACACACTCAAGTCTTGTCCATACCTGCTTAAGTACCAGAAGACCCAAGTCTAGAAACAAGCAGGGAAATCAGGAATGATAATGGAGTCTGATCCATTTGGCATGTGCAAAGGGCACAGAAGACTTTGATTCCGTTTCGAATAAGGCTACCGTGGGCAAACTGGGCTAGGCCACAGTTACAGATTTTTATTTTTATTTTTTTACTGGTTCACCTTTTTTAGCAAACCCAGTCATGGCTTAATATAGGGAAAGGAGTCTAGGAGGAAGAAATATCAAAATGCATCTGAAATAATAAGTGAGACTTTAGCTATTTTTTAAATATATTTTATTGATTTTTTTACAGAATGGAAGGGAGAGGGATAGTGCATTAGAAACATATGATGAGAGAGAAACATTGATCAGCTGCCTCCTGCACACCGCCTATTGGGGATGTGCCTGCAGCCAAGGTACATGCCCTTGACCGGAATCAAACCTGGGACCCTTCAGTCCCCAGGCTGATGCTCTCTCTATCCACTGAGCCAAACTGGTTAGGGCAAGACTTTAGCTATTATTAACAGAAATTGATAATGATGCTTAGCATTTTTTTTCTGGTGCTTTTCTATTATCTGGTCTCATCAGAACTCCAATCTAATTTATTGCTTTCAGCATTGATGTCTGATTTTCTTCATCATTTTTTTCAAGTATAATTCATCCCAATAAAAAAAACAGGAAATTGGGAATATTATCTACCACGCTACATGCATATACTGAAATATGCCTATCTACCTATCTGTCTATATGTATATACATATACACACACACACATATATATGTGTGTGTGTATATATATAATTATATATATATATATGTGTGTGTGTGTGTGTGTGTGTGTGTGTGTGTGTGTGAGAGAGAGAGAGAGAGAGAGACAGAGACAGAGATCAGAAATACATAATCTCCCTATATGATAGAAAAGGAATAGACTACAGCATAGGACTAAAACATAGGACTTAGGAAGTGGACAGTTCCAAAATCAAATTTTGGCTGACTTTGAGCAAGCGAACGATTTAACCTCTCTGAAAACAATTTCCTGTATGAGAGAAATCATATCTACTTTATGGGTGCCAGTGATGATTAGAGATTTAATACACACAGGAGTTAAGCAGTCCAAAAGGAAGAAATAAAAAGAGCCAAACTCCACAAAATAGAAAAAGAAAACCTGGAGAAAAAGATGACTTTATGAGTCATCTAAAAAAAAAAAAAAAAGAAAGAAATCTACAAACTCACTCATCAGTATCTCAGAAAATACAATTGAGATAACAGACTAATGCAGGAATATGTGTTTTAAAGCAGGAATATGGGGCAAGAGGATGTAAGAAAGGCAGAGAAAAAGACACATAGAGAAGGTAATGTGTATGTGTGTGTGATTGGGGAAGAAACAAAAATAGAGTACTTCCAAAATGTATTAGGAAAGAACCAATTCACCTCGGTGGTAATATGCTGAACGATACCCCCGGGCTTCAGAGACTAAATGCAGTTCCTGATACAGACTGACTGCCGTGGAAGAAGTTTACACATTGGGCCAATCCGACTTTATTACGTTTATATGTAATGTCTGAGCTGGTGTATTAAAATTTTCTCTCCAACTCAAGTCTGCTCTGCCTTGGGAACTGCTATGTTGCATCTGAAGGCTCAATACCAACTCAAGTTGATAAGAAAGGAGACCCACAGATATATTTTGAAGTGTAACTTGGGTAATTATTACAGCAGGAAGGAAAAAAAAAAGAGTTTGAGCTCATGCTGTGAACGCAGCTATTAGTTCACAAAATAAACTGAGCCCGAGTCCTTGCCAGAAAATGAATGTCAAAAGTCTTGCTCCAAGCCAATGTTTAGACTTGACAATAAAAGAACAAAGAACATCACAGATGATTATTTAATTTTACTTTCCTGTGGAGGTAAAAAGTGCTCAGTGTCTAAAGAGCACAATTTTCATGGACTCCATAGTCTGTGATTAAAAGGATTTGACCCAATACTGTGACTTTTCAAAGGGATTATCTACGCACCATTAATACAGCATTAGGCACACACACAAAAAACATTCTTTGTTAGAAAATGATTCCCAGGGTATCTTTGCTTGAGGGTTTTAATTTTCTTTACAAATCCATACACAAACATTAAATAAGGGTTGCATCAACTGAAATTTGGGGCCACTCTAATATTTTCTGGTGTTACTGCAGTCAAAAGAAAGAAACCATCCCGGCATTTAAATTATAGAAATGTCCATGGAGACTTTTCATCACCCCAATCACACACTCCAAAAATTAACAAAGGAGCCCACTGTTCCTATCAAAGATCTTATCCTAATCTTCTGTGAGTTATTTCTCTAAGTAATGTCTGGAACAGCTGTCACCTCAAACATCCAAATCTCTGGGTTCGCACTTCTGATAAATGACTCTTGCAACATTGTACTTGTGAAATCAACTGACCAGCTTGGAGCTTAGAACTCTAAGGCAGGCTGTCACCTTCAATCCATCACTGTGGATGTGAAGAGAGTCATAGTTCTACAACTGCAGACCGTGCCAACCTCAGAAAGTGCAGTTGCAGTCAATTCAGTCATTTAGGAATTCACTTCCCATGCTCCTCCTACAACAGATAAGCATCTTGTTCCAAGGAGACATTTCAATGGTAAACGAGGAAGAGAGCGTTCAGACACTTGCATGGAAGAGGAGCCATGCCAAGACTCCCTTGCAGTCATGGAAGTCTCGAGGACAGAAAATGGTCTTCCTGCCTAACACAGACCATTTGGCCTTTTCCCTGAATTGGGAACTCTCTTAGATCTTGGGATGTTGGAATGAATGGATATGCATAGGTTGTTGACAGGATATACCCCACGTGGGAAGCACACACACAGAAAAAGCACTCCTGAGCAAAGAGCATCACTATCATCATTTGTAAAGACCATTTAGTCCATGTTAAAATTAATGGATATAGTTTTACACAGTTTCGAGTGAGTGAGCTCTATGCTCATCACTGAAATATCCTTTGGGAAACATGGCGTAGAAAATATCATTGCGGTTATGTTTCAGAAATCAGTGGGTGTCTAATTTTAACAGGTGACTCCTCCTGTTCGTCTTTCTGCCATTCTGTGCTTTGCCCTTCTTAGAAATGCACAGCTGCCCATTTCCATTAATCCAGACAAATTTCCCCCTCCACAAGTCAATCCGGTTGGGAGCAATGTTCGTTACAATTCCACCACAGCTGAACCTTAAGACAAAATAGAATGACACTACTTCTGGGAGTCAAACCCATTTGTATAACTGCCATCAGTCAGGGGCCCTGTGACACCCACACTCTGCTATGCCTGCGTCACTGGGGATTGCTGACTCTGCAGAGCTTCACCTCAGGACCCATGTTCTCAGGGCACTGATGGCTTGTATCTAATTTCTTTTCCACTTGAAACCTGCCCTCTGGGCTCCGGTGGATCTTCCTGCTTCTTAGCTACCAGCTGAGCCTTCCTGCCTTGCCTTTTAAATGTCTTCTGGTTTCTGACCATCTATCTGCCTTGACCTGCCCCTTCTCTCCTAAAGAGTTTCCTTCCTGATCTGCTACTCACTCTGATGCTCAACTAGGGTTCATTCATAAAATCAGGAAACACACACTTCCAGGGTAGGAAGGGGTCCATCCACCACTGCCCCTACAACATTCTAGTCAAGGGAACAGCCTGATGAGTCCTGACGAAATCCACAATGAAATGTTTCCTTCCTCATTCAAATTTGGCAAAAAACTGTTCATTATATGGAACCAAAATCATTGTTAAAGCTTCTACCCATGGGTCCCATTTCTAACCCTTTAGACAGAACAAAATAGAAAATAAGAAATATGGGCTTTGAAGGCAAAATACCCCAGTTGGGATCATGAAAACACCTTACTGTGTAAGTTTCTGCATAACATCCAGACTCTATCTGCAAGCCTCTCCCTTGAACATATTCTAGTTTACTATATTTCTATGCTACCAAGAATGGAAAGCACTACCTACTGTGTGTTCAGGCCAGTATATAGAGGAATTATGACTATCTTCAACACGGATGCTATTTTTCTAACAACACACTCTTCATTCCCCCTGTTGACTTATGTACCCCATACCTGGTCATTTCATCCAGAATCCACCTAATCCTTTACTTCAACCCACTTGCCAAGTTATTCTAAGTTTTCTCAATCTTACTTTTCTTCCTGCTTTTCTTGACCTGACACTTGCATCTATCCACCTTTGTTAGAAAACCATGTATGACCCTCTTGAACTTGACTAGTGATCTCAAGATTTTCAACTTAGAAGTGTTTAAGGAGCATTTATATTAAGTCCCCTTTAAAAATAATCACCAGAATTTTTTTTATCTGCAACCCCAGGCCTTTTAACGTCTGTATCTCAAAATCTGTTTTGACAAGTAGCTGGATAACCATTAACCCCAAAGCCTAAAATTCTTTGTTCATTGATAGAGACTGCTTTGTCATGTTCCTACTGAATTCTATTTACCTGCTTTAGCCCTGATTTCAATGGTCTCCCGTCTCTTGGCCTTCATCAGTTTAAATTTCTCATTCGTTAGGAATAACTCACTTCATTTGGAACTTCCAGTCTTTCCAAGATTTGCTTCTACTTTGAGAAACATGGCTATCTCAGATTCAGTCCTGCTGGTAAATGAGGTGATGAGTGGTATCACTCAACAGGGGTCCTGGCACAGGATAATGATCCTCCCCTGCCCTCTTCTCATGTCAGTGCCAAAAAAAGAGAATAAATTGAGGCTAAGACTAGTACTTAAGAAATGAGACTGCTTTACAAACACTGTCCTGGAACAGGTATAGGATGCCTTCACCAGCTCAGAGAACCAATTAGCATTTATTGTCTATAACAAGACAGTTGCTAATTTGATAGAAAAACTGCAGCTTCCTTTCGTCATATGATATTCATTTTCATTTAGCAACACGGCCCTCTCGTACTGAATAGTAGCTTTGAAACTTTAATTGACGATGTTTCTTTTACTCAGTAATCACAAACACCAAGTTTAATCATTAAGAGAGAATGTAAATGAAAAATAAATGACTGAAGGAACCTATGAGTAGGGCTCTTGAAAAGTTGTTTAATAAAACAGGCAATGATAAAAGTAAAACGTAATATCTGCATGGCAGTTTAGATATGAAGTGCTTTCTTAATATGTACATTAGACATTTTAAATACTTTAAAACAGCAGGAAAACAAAAGATGGAAATGATGTAATGAGTAACTTAAATTGCATATGAAATTAGGAAAAGGATTTTTACTATTCCTCTTTTTGTCTCCAAGTGCCTTACACTGTACTAGGTATACTAGGTAAGTACTCAATAAACATGCATTTAATGAACGGATGAGAGAATGACTCATCATTCCTCTTACATTTGCCCAGAACCTGTACACACAGAGCATGCTCTCAAGAGCACTGAACAGGGACTTTTCCTAACGAAGAATGGACAACTTGCCAACCTGAGAGCTGAGGAAAGCAGTGTCTTTGCTATCAGTTGTCTTTGAACAAGTGGTTAAACGTATACTGGAAGCACACTGCTTGGGTACAGATTCAGCTCCACCACCTAGAAGCATCTCAGGCAAGTAACTTAAACCTTCTGTGCTACAACTGATTCATCATGAAAATAGAAATGATAAGAGTACCTACCCTATAGGATGTTCTCAAGAAAACTAGATTACTATATGTAAAAATGCTTAGAATTAAGTTTCACACACTATAAGCACTATACATGTGTTTGGACTTAATAATAGTATTATTTCCAGTATCTGACACAATGCTTGCCACAAATAGTTCTAAAGTGATATTTATTGAATAACTGATTGAAACTTCAGACTTGTTTCTACTTGGAAGAACTGTGTATTTTCCATAACTTATATGCTCTCAAATCACTCAAATGTGGTAAAGGACAGACTGGAAAGGAGCAGACAGGGAATTTTGCAGCTCATTAAAAATCGTACACTGCATTTTCTTAGAAGCCACGTAACATAGAAGAGAGGTTGTGTCATGCATACTCAATACAACTTAACAATACCAATCAGGTAGCCCATTCATTTTCAGAGAACATACACTAGTTTGTTGAGGCAAGTTTAGTACTAATAACTTCTGTTAACAGCGGACAGCATCAGATGTTATCAGAGAAGTTAGAAGTTAGACCTCGGTCCTTGAGTTCTGCTGGAAAATAATTCAGAGCCAAGAACTCTAACAAATCAGTTTACTTAGAAAGTTACAGAGTTAGAAGAAGTGAGCCACTTAGGTTGAGTGGGCTCAGAAAGCAGGTTACAGAAGCAAAAGAAGGGCCCTTACAACTTAGAAGAAAGAAAGTAAAGGTAGGTGCCTTGAATGTCTGGAGGGTTTTTATCTGCTTTCCAAAGGGGGGGATTTTAGGGACGGTCTCAGAGGAGAATCTTAATAGAATACTCATAAGTTTTCCAGGTGTATCCTTTCAGAGTCATGGTCTCTACTGATTGGTCAGTACTAGAGGAGAGGGTCATTAGTCATTTGTCTGGTCCTGATGTTAGCCACAGCATTTCTTAACCTGATCTTGCTGCTTTTCTGGGCCTGGAGCTGAAACACAACTGAGGCCTAGATGTCATCTCTAGTTTGAGCAGAACTCTGTCTTTGTGGTCAACAGACCTAAGACTTTGTTCTTAAGATTATTTAATGCAGGACAGAATCTCATTGTCCTGAGGACTTAATGCTTAAGGGAGTGGTTGTACAGGGCTTATATAGGAGTCCTATGAAGCTAGTCTCCAGTCCCCTTGTTCCTTCTCTAAGGGTGTCTACCACATGACTAGCAGCATGCCAGGGGAGGAAAGGTCAGGGAGAGGTCTGAACCGCATGACTAGTGATATGAAATATCAGGGGGTCTAAATCACATAACCAGTGATATGCTGGGGGAGGGAAGACCAGCCTCGGGGGCGAGGTCTCCCCTTATAATAGTACTTTTCCCAGTTTTGCCTGTCACTAGGCACCTGAGCTTTCCACCCTGATGACCTGTACCTGGCATATCATTCCTACTCTGCTCATGTCTGTAGGCTGGTCTTTCCTACATCACTTCCTCAGGATGGTCACAGGTCTAATACTGACTGAAGAAAGGCTTTTTAAAGTTTAATTTTTTTAAAGCAATAGATGCTTTATTGCAATTTTTGCTAATTAAATTTTTTAATTCTTTATTGTTTAAAGTATTACATAAGTCTCCTTTTTCCTGCATTGACCTCTTCCCAGCTGCTCCCACCGCCCAGCACATGCCCTCATCCCCCTACTGTCTGTGTCCATTGGTTATGCTCATATGCTAAAATTTAATTTTTATAAAAAAGGAAATTAGAAAGAGAAAAGAGTAAAATGTCAAGGGGTGTGTGTGTGTGTGTGTGCGTATGTGTGTTAATGTCAGAAATGAAAATGATGTAATGGATTAATATCTGCTCACTCTGCTGGGTAATATTAGTTCAGCTTTTTGATTAAATATTGTCTGATTCTATTCTGATCCATGTGAAGGTCATATTAGCCCCGCTGTTAAAACTGGATTGTCAAGGCAGAGATGCCTGGGCTAAAATAAAAAGGCTAGGCATCTATCATCCAGAAATACAGCTTGCTTAATGGAAGGACTTGCCACGGTAACTAGATATTATGTGGCAAAAAGAAGTACTGTACGATTTGTCTCTTTAAACCTGTCAATCTGACCTCTTAGGAGAGTAGTAAACGCATCAAATCATTATAATGATTTAGAAAGATCATTTAAGAAATCATAGCACTGAGCCAAAACTTTGTGCCATAATTAGAAAAAATTAGAAGCATTAAGTTACCTATAAATAGGAAATCAACATATTAACCTTTAGTTTATTTAAAGAGGCAGACACAACATGCATTGCAAATGAAGGACACTGGAATATACTTATTCCCTATTCAAATCATGATTAAGCTCCCTTGAGAAGGCAGGGATGAGGGAGGGGATTAAAGCAGTTTCACCTAGTCAGTCCCTTGGGGGAATCCAAAACTGTATTATGTGAAAGCAACAATTTGAGTCCTGGAGTGTGAGACCACAACTAAATGAATGTACCCAAAGCAGATGCTAATTCCCACATGCTAAGAAAGTGAGCATGTAAAATGCTTTACATGTTTTGTCTTATTCAATTTATGAGGTACTCCTGTAAAAGAAACACTGTTTTACTGTGTTGTTGTTTTTAATCTAAGGAACCAAGAAAACAGGAAAAAAAAAAAAAGAAGAAGAGAGAAACCTTCATTTGTTTTTAATTCCTTACAGGAATAGGAACTGTTAAATATTTGGAATTAACATATCTGAGAAATAAGCAGGTAATACATATAAGCATGTGCCATATTTAGAAGCAAAAAAAATTCTGTGAGCAAGTAAGTAAATAACCCCTTTAATAAGGCTAACTCTGAACACCCGAATCTGCTAATATAATGACATTATGTATTTTATTTATTAAAAATAA
Organism: Plecotus auritus; assembly: GCF_963455305.1. NCBI lineage: Eukaryota > Metazoa > Chordata > Mammalia > Chiroptera > Vespertilionidae > Plecotus > Plecotus auritus. Next base: position 22,553,052 of record NC_137772.1, on the reverse strand, counting down.
TTTTCATTTCATATTTTTAAAGTATTAAAAATATTTTCCTCCTTCAACCAATTCTTGATTATGTAGGTAACAGTAAAAGCTAACGTCTACTTTCTTTAAGGCACAGAGTTGAGCATTCCGTGTGTGTGTGTGTGTGTGTGTGTGTGTGTGTGTGTGTGTTTCTAATGTATTCCTCATAAGAGACCTGTGAAATAGGTACTGTGGGCTTTAGTTTCCTGCCTACAAAATGGGTATAAAATATCCATGTAGAGCTTCAAAAGACTTTCTTATAATTTGCACCAGAGTGTTTGTTAATTAGTATAAGAGATGATGAAATGGCAGGTGATCAAGACCCAGAAAGCCAGGAGCCTCCTACTGTCTCATAGGCAGCACTCCAATAGGAGCCCTGGTGACCCAGGAACCTGGCCCTTGAGCTGCCTGTTGATTGGTCTGGTCCTGCTGGCAGCACACTGACTCTGCTCTATAGTTAGCCCTCCGTGCCAATGCTTGTTGTACTCATGAGGACAGAATCAGGTCCTACACAAGCTTGCAGAAGGGCTATGTGACAGCTGCCGACTAACAAATGTTTGTGTTGGAAGAATTTGGTATTAGGCCTGCTATTATTATAGCCCACTGCCAAAAGCAAGTCGTGGTGCAAGGAATATATAATCTCCACTTCAATTCTCTTTGGTGTCCAAATACTACTGATATTTCCCAAAGAAACATGACAATTGTGGAGGAACATATTATATTTGGTCACTTTACAAAGTTTCAATCACATCAGAAGCTTATGGCCAAAATGTAGTCTTGTTTTCTGGCTTCCTCACTATGTAAATTGAAATCAATTTATCTTAGTCGAGTGATTCTCTTAGAGAACTACCATTTTAAAAGAGAAAAAGGCAGGAGCTCATGCAACAAAAGTGACAGTGGAGTGGTCTTCATGGAAATACACATTTCAAAAAGACAAGAACTACTATATCACGGGGAAACAGGCAATCCTATTAAGGAATACAGATTAACCTGACCTTTATCCAAGTGCACATTGCATCAAGGATTCAGACAGCTTCACATGCAGCCCTTCAAGGTCCTTAGCTATTTCTTAAACAACAACAACCAAAAAAAAAAAAAATGTGGTCTATTACTGACCAAATTATGAATGCAGTGCGAAAATGGTAGCAAGTCAACAGTGGCGAGGCCAGTGGAGCACAGAGGAAGATATGGTCATGTTTCCATAAATGAGATGTTAAGTTGGCCTGAAAGATATATTTTATTTTCTAAAATTTATTTTTTATTGCTGACAGTATTACAGATGCCCCCCCCCCCAAGACCCCTCATTTGCCCTCTCCACCCAGCCCCTGCCCCACACTATAGTCTGTGTTCAGTGGCTATGTGTATATGCTCTTGGGTTAACTTCTTCCAGTCCTCCCCCTCCTCTTCTCTGAGAACTGCCAGTCTGTTCCATGCATCCATGCTTCTAGGCCTATTTTGTTAGTAAGTTTACTTTATTAGATTCCACAGAGAAGTGAGATCACGTGATATTTGTCTTTCTCTGAACTGGCTTATTTCACTTAGCATAATACTCATTTGGTCCATCCATGCTATCAAAAGGTTAAGAGATCCTTCTTTTTAATAGCTGCATAGTATTCCATTATATAAATGTATCACAGCTTTTTCATCCACTCATATACTGCTGGGCACTTATAGGAAGTTGTAACGGGGTTCACCTCATAAAGGGGGGAGAGTCCAAATTTTATCACCATAATTCTGCAGCTCAGATTAAGATGCTTTGTGAGCTTAAAGAACTGAACATAGACAACATCCTATATAATAAAAGGCTAATATGCAAATTGTCCCCTCAACTGGGAGTTTGACCTGGAGTTCAAACAAGGGGTGGGGCCGACCGGCCAAATGCCCACAGCCGTTCCCCCAGCTGGCCCCACCCCCAGTTAGTCCCCCCAACCCAGACTGGGGGCGGGACCGGCCGGCCAACCTCCTGTGTCCCCTCCCCCTGGCCAGCCAGCCTGATCAGCCTGATCGGGGCGAGCTGGCCAGACCTCACCTGTGCACGAAATCGTGCCTCTAGTCTATAATAATCTATAATAAAAAAAAGCATAATATGCAAATCAATCGAATGGCCCAGCAGCGGAACAACCATCTGAACGACCTTTTGGATGAAGCCAGGGCTGTGAGGGCCGAGGCAGCTGGGGCTGCAACGGCTGAGGCAGCCAAGGCTGTGAGGGCAGAGCTCCTTGCACAAATTTCGTGCATTGGGCCTCTAGTATGGTTATGAAATGCTACCGTGGTGGATCACAGAATCCTTTCCATTTTCTAAAAAATCTAGAGGAATAGATTACCTGTTTGAGGAATGTTGATGAGGTCCTTCTCTAAGGCTCTATGGACTTGAGTAGATTTTCTGTTATCTGAAACTCCTAAGTGAATATTAATTTTTGTGTAGTATAAGGATACACACTCAGATCACTTGAATGATTAAGTTACAGCTGTTCCAGAACCCCACAGATTTGCAGTTTAGTTATCCAAAGGTCATTGGTGAAAATTTGTATTCTTACTGAGAATGTGTCATACAGGGGCACACCCTGATATAGTGCAGGCTGTGTTGACTGTGCTTAGGATAATAAAGAAAGTTTTATCAAATGGGAAGTTACTTTCAGGGGTGGGCAAACTTTTTTACTTGAGGGCCACAATGGGTTCTTAAACTGGACCGGAGGGCCGGAACAAAAGCATGGATGGAGTGTTTGTGTGAACTAATATAAATTCAAAGTAAAGGAGCGAGGGGAGACCAAGAGAACCGGATAGAACAGCGGGATCCGGCCCGCGGGGCCGTAGTTTGCCCACGGCTGCTTTAGATAAAAACAATCTATAGTTCTCAGATGGAAAATAACATAATTACTAAACACCAATGTGGTATTCACACTAATAAAGCATTCAATCGTTACATATACAGTACTACTTTTAATTCTAAAACAACCTTACAAGGTAGGTATTGTTAAATGTAACAGATGATAAAAGGATCAGACACAAAGGTACCTGCCCCAGGTCACATAGCCAGTAGGAACTGAGGCCTGCTTCAATCCCTGTGTCTGATTCTAAGCCTATCTTTTCGTACCTGCCTTAGGGCATCATGCATACATTATGTGCTTACTGTTTTGTTTTAATTTAAATTTTTATATACTTTTAGGGAAGAGGAGAGGAAGAGAGAGACAGAAACATCAATGATGAGAGAGAATCAACTGACCTCCTTCCTCCAGCATGCCCCCTACCGGGGATGGAGCCTACAACCCAGGCATGTGTCCTGACTGAGAATTAAACCTTGTCCTGTTTCATAGGTCAACACTAAGCCACTGAGCCACGTAGGCCAGGCTACTGTTTATAAAGCTTACAAGAGACATCATCTGTCGGTTTCATTGCTATTAATGAGTGAAAGTGAACTAGCACTTAGGACTTTCTGAAGACCAGGAAGATAAATGCTTCTTATATATTAGTCCACCGAAGTATTTTGACATTTAGTAGATTTGGACTCCTACTTGGGCAGAACTGCAGGCAGGACACTGAAATGACAGTGAGGTCATGTGGTATCTTCCAAGTATTGGGAAAGAAAGGAAATTAAGTTGCCTTTGGATAAATAGTAAAATCAGAACAGAAATATGTAAAGTCTCCTTTCAGAGACACTATCTCTTAAGCTTGAAAATGTATTAACATACTTGGTGGCTGGCTGGGGAAGGAGTATTAACCAGAAGAGAGGATATCAGAACTTGAGGAAAAGAGGTTAGTCACTAAAACAAGGTTCAGCAGTGCCTGACCTCCAACTGACCAGGTGTGTTATGCAGCCCCAATAACTAAGCTGTCTTGTCCCAGCAAAGGCAGTCCTACAGTGGATATAATGGGCAATGTTTGCTTGGAATCATGAAATATTTGACAATAATCAAGCTTCTCTCAGCCTATCTCTGACGTCACCACGCAGTCTGGCTTCCCAGGTCAATGGAATCAGAAAAGAGCATATTATAGGTGGAAAGAAATGTCTACTCTGACTGATGGTTATGTTTCTCATTGTAATACATTGAGCAGATGGTTAGTCTGTTTTCTATCCGTTAATCTCTTTCAAGTATCCGTTAATGTGATTCAGCATCCTTAGTGGAGCTCATCCTGATATACTGTGAGCATTTAATTTCTGGACTGATAAGCTAAAAATCATACCTTTACCATGACAAATTTACCAAGATACTGTTACAACATCCTTTGTAGCTGGTGAAATCAGGTAACCAGAACAACCCAAACTGCCTTCTTTTAAACATCTGCAGAACCCATTTAACTATCCAAGAACAGAAGTTCTCTCTCAGCAAATGAACAGAGTTTCTGATTTTCAGTAACAGTTATACCAATCCTCTTCTGACATATGATATTTGGGGAAAAATTAATCATTTAAGTTTTATGGGCCATTGAAATAGCAAACGATGACCAAAGATGTATTGAATGAGAACCAAAACGTTGGGCTATTTTTCTAACTCTGCTGCTAATTAGCTACATAAGCTTGGAAATGTTATTTAACTGTTCTGAGCTGCGATATCTTTATCCATAAAATGAAGAAATTGAAATACTAGTATATGCTGTCTAAGGACCTTCGGAAGCTCTAACAATCTCTCACTTTAAGATGAGATGTTAGCTTATCATCTAAAAGTCAGAACATTTATTTTATGCTCAATGACTTCATTTTCTCTCAAATATTGGCTCTTTGGCTGTCAGAGCTGCTCTTGGTGATTAAATGAATGTCTTCTTGGGGCCTCTAATATTGGCAACCCGTCTAACAGTATATTTCCTGAAAAGGCAATAGCAATGAGAAAACTAATCTCTGTAGTCTCTGCATTATCTGTGACCTTACTTACTCATCACACCAAAATGCAGGCTCGATAAAAATTTAACCTAATAATTATGCTCTCGATTAAATCTGTAATCATTTTCACTTAGGCTCACATAAACCATCCCAGAAATCAAGAAGCTAGGAGTTGCTAAATCAAATAAGATTAAAAAAAACCAAACCCTTTCATTCTTGAATAGTTAGGGTAATGCATCTGATTATTCTAAGATGCTAAGTCCGTATTCTGTAAGTTAGTTAGTTTGGCAGATTGACAACCACAAAGGGGTTTTGTGTTCACTGAATAAGTACCATCTATGTGTTTCACTTATGGAGACAGATGAGGATTGGCATCTATACAAGGACAATTAGCAAATGTATTTGTTAAAGCCCTTTTTACACCTCCACTGTCAACTCTAATCATTTATTTATATCAACTAAAATCTTAAACTTTTTTAAATTTCCTTATTGATTAAGGTAACACATATTTGTCCTCATCCCCCCATTCCCCTCCCCATGCATGCCCTCACCCCCCTGTTGTCCGTGACCACTGGTTAGGCTTATATGCATGCATACAAGTCCTTTGGTTGATCTCTCCTCCTTACCCCCACCCTCCACTACCTTCCTTCTGTGGTTTGACAGTCTGATCGATGCTTCCCTGTCTCTGGGTCTGTTTTTATTCATCAGTTTATGTTGTTCATTATTTCCCCCAGATGAGTGAGATCATGTGATACTAGAAATACACTTATAAGAACTGAAAATGAGACAAGCAATAATGGTTATGCTGAGAGGCAAATGAATCAGTGTGTAGTGAGTTTCTTTCTGGGCCAACAGTTCTTTTGAGTCCCAATTTCAATGTCAAACAGTTCCTTATGTGTACATGTCAGCAATGATATTTCAGTTCTGGATGGTGGACAAATGGTGGTAATGCAGGTACTTATTATTGACTAACAAATGATAAAGTGTACTTCCCTAAATGTGTTATTAACTCACAACTGTAGTTTTCCCAAGCTATTTAGACTCAGTCAATAGTGTCTTATTTACATGAAAGTTTTTTAACATGATATTTCTTGAATTCAGATGAAACTATACAGTAACTCAACTATCATCATGTTGGATCAGTCTTCCATCAGGATCCTACTGGTTGGTTACTCAATTCCTAATCTTGCCTTCCTACAATTCATTCCCTTTCCTACAGTTCAACTGATTTTTATGAGCTGTAAAGCTGATCTTGCCAGTCAGTCTTCTGATCACCATTCTTTAACGGCTGTGTATACCCTCAGCTTAAAATCCCAACTTCTTACAATAGCATACAATGTTCTTCAGTCTGACCTAAGGTGGTAAAAAATCAGACCCAGAATCAGATTGCCTCAAAATCCCAGATCTGCCACTTACTTGCTATGTGACCTTGACCAAGTTATATCTGCCTGTACCTCAGAGATAACTGGGGTCGACAATACTTACCTACCTACCTCATTGTGATTTTTATTTTTTTAAAATATATTTTATTGATTTTTTACAGAGAGGAAAGGAGAGGTATAGAGAGCTAGAAACATCGATGAGAGAGAAACATCGATTCAGCTGCCTCTTGCACAATCCCTATTGGGGATGTGCCCACAACCAAGCTACAGGCCCTTGACTGGAATCGAACCCAGGACACTTCAGTCCACAGGCCGACGCTCTATCCACTGAGCCAAACTGGCTAGGGCTCATTGTGATTTTTAAATTGGAATAGATTACAAATTTGGTCATACATATTTTTTCTTTTTTCAAGATATAGTCATTTCTCACATCCTTCAATCTGGGTTGATCCTGTGACTTATTTTGGACATTAACAGAGACTTGTAACATACTTGAACACTGAGGTTTGTTATCTTGCTGATCTTGGAACCGTTTGACTATCTTGTGAACAAGTATGGTTTACCCACTGATTGACCAGAGTCACAGGGCCAAGTCATCTGCATTGCCCCAATCAAAAGCAAAACAACCACCGGGCATGTGAAGGAGACCATCCTAGATCATCCAGACCAGATAAACTGCCAGGTGAGCACAGATGAATTGGCGAATCTGGCCAAGATGACCCAAGCCTGGCCCATACCAGCAGAATTGCTCTACTGATTCCTAGATTCACAAGTAATAAGAAATTATTGTTTTACATAATTAATTTATGGGTTTGTTACACAGCAAAAGCTAACAGATGACAACACAACTAAATGTGTTAACATATGCAAAGCACTTTTGAAAATTCTAGGTACATATGAATATAAGCTATTTAACTCAGTGGTGTATACTTCACTTTATATTATTACTTGGACCTTGCATTCTATTGTGATCAATAGAAATAATAGTATTTCTGTTATTAGCATGCTTCCTATTATTAATGGTACTTAAAATTCTGGAACACACATATGCTCACATCTCTAGGCCTTTCTAGAGTTTATCAACCTAGAATACCATTGTCCTTACTCTCACTTGGCAAACTCCCAATCCTCTTAGTTTAATTATATCCTCTTTTGAGGATTATGTCCTGACACCATTAGTCATGTCAATTGTCCTTTTGTCCTTTCTGTGAATTCTCAAGAACACTATGTTTATCTTTTCCCAATGTAGTATTTCCATACTGTAATGCAATACTTGTATATTTGTCACCCACACTATTTACAAGTTCCTTAAGGGTAGGGGCTATGTTACTAATGGGCAGTAGATACTGTTTACTTTCAACACCTCTTTAACATGGTGCTTAAGTCAACCTTATCTAACCAACAGGAGTTGACTCTCCAAAAGAAAATTATTTGCATTTAAAGGTTTAAAATGGTGTTATATGAAATTCTATTCTAGCTGATTTACTATTGTTTTAAAAATAAATTAATATGACTTTATATATATTACTATTAAATGTTACCTCATTTGATTCAGCCATTGTTCCAACTAATTTATTTATTTATTTTTGAAACTTACAATCGTCATCAACATGAGATACCTCTCCAAAGTGTGTATCAAATGATGTGCATGTTTTCTAGGTCCTCACAGAAATCATGGATACAATTGCTAAATGAAAATGGACAGAATGACTGTACTTTTTTAAGCTATGAGAGATCTCCATTGAGAATAACAGTCACTCTTGTGGTATCCTACCCATGAAAAGTAATTCTACTTGATCAAGATTATGTTTCTTCCTTTCAATCAAAATATGTCATGAAAGAATCCACATATTTTCAGAAATTCAGATAGGGCACCTCTTATTTCAACAATCCAGGAACTCTTTCCAAAAATGAGATTAGACTAGTGTGAAATGGCTTGCTTTTAATTAACACATTATGATGGTTAGTGACCACCACAGTTTTTTCTGAGTGCTCAAAAGCCATCTGTTTAGTAATTTTGACTAGAAATTTTTAAGGGAGAAACTGTAAAAATCTATTATTTTCAGAATAGAAATATTCCATCAATTTAGAAAATTAGAACAGTATTTATGTTTTCCTGACACCTTTCTCATGCTCAATGAAGCATCGAAACATTGAACTGTACTTAATTTCACCACATCAATTCATATGAACAAAAGTTAGAATAATAAAAATAATGGCTGAATGTGGTGAGCTCTTACTATGTGTCAGGCAGTGCTTGAAGCTTAGTGGTACAAAAACTCATTCAATCTTCAAAACAACCCTATGAGGGTTGGACTATTAATATGTCTTTGCAACGAAAGAAGGAATACTTATAGAAAGGTTGTAACCTGCCAAAGTCACGTAGCTCCTATGTGGCAGGGCCAGGATTCAGACCTGGGCAGCCCTATCCTGTGTCCATTCTCTTAACTCTCATGGGGGGAACAAAAAGAAACAACTGGAATAAGTCTCTGATGACTTGTGTCATCAGAAGAAAAAGTGTCAGTGAAAGATCATCAAAAAATGTCTGCCCATCTCTGGCTAAAAAGGGTGTTGGGTTTTCATTCTGCAAATAATCATAAAACTTCCATGTGGAATGGGCTAATCATAGTAGTTTTCTATCACTTAGGACATGGCTCTATTTCATTTTGTGGAAGAGGAAATTTAATGAACAGTCTACAATATGCTCACATGTTTCCTGCACTGCAGTTTAGCACAAAGGCAGGATCACAGGAACAAAGCACCATGATATCAAAGAGCATGATTGTACTCAGTGACAAAGAAAAGATTCCCATGAGCTATATCCTTCTAGATAAATATTTGAATGGACGCATATTTGCAATTTACATGAACTTGTACGTTTTGTATTTTTAAGAAAAGCACAATCCATACTAATGACATATCATAGGTGAGCTCTAACAAAGCAAATGTGGACACATATCTATTCCAGCAGTGACCATTATCCTGCCCTTTAAGTAGAAATTTCCATTGAATTTGAACTGATTATTCCTTTCAAAGGACCTGCTGAATTATTTTAAAGTGGTTACACAGTTGTCTGACAGACCTCTCTTACCATATGACATAAAATTGTCAAATGAGTGCATATTGATAAAGCCAGGTATTCTGCTGATGGGGGTCGGGGGGAGGGAGGAGGAGAGGGATTGCCGAGGGGTATTAATTTGGCAATTTAGGTTATAAAGCAAAAGAGTAAATAAACTTCAGACAATGGTGATAATTTAGTGAGAGTTTCTATTATGAAATACCGTCCTAAGTTGAAAGACTAAGTGCTAAAACAGAAGGGAAAATTCAACACCAATTCCACACTTCCTTTGATCCACGAATCGGTGCTAAGATCTGATGTCTCTCCTAAGACAGCTGGTGTCATGGAGTCCATTAGTATTCTGAGATGCTAATCATTTGTTAAGAAGCCTACTGAACATGTCAAAATTCATTTTAAAATACCACCCAGTATGACAAATCTATCCTCATTTCCTTCAAGAGATCCTTGTATCCAATTTCTACACCTACTGGTTCCTATTCACACAGATGGGACTACTAGACCATACTGCATTTTTCCCAAACTTGAAATGTTGTGTGAACACAAAGGAAGACACTTATTGATACACAGGGCATTAAACTTTAAAGTCACCAAGGAGATCTAACACTTTTTTATCTAGGCAGAGAATGTATTCCGGACATATTTTTCAATGTTCAACTTGCCTACGGTAGTAATTTCTGACATTTTCAAGTGGTAGTGAAAGCTACAGGCAGTAAAAGCACAATTACATATTTGACAATTATGTCATCCTGGTTAAACAGTTTGGATATTGCTATAAGCTGTGTCGGATCTTGCCGCAAGAGGTGTTTTCAGAAGCTGGGTTATGACAGCAAGGCATCACAATGATTCATGGCGCTTGTGACAGCATTCAACTAAATTGTTCTTAACTGATTTTAATTAATTGAAAAACAATGTTAGTTTGGGAAACATGACTGTACCTCTGAGAATGAAATACTGATTGAATAGAATACAGCACTAGCATAACAGCCTGGAATTTTAAAAAGAATGAGGAAATTTTTTAAAAAGCTTATTTTTTTTCATTAATCTAACAGATGGAAATGTATTATGCCAAAGTGAAGTCAGAAGTGTTGATACAAGGATTGCAGACATGCAGATTAAAACATATCCCACTAATTCCCTAGGACCTCACATAAGATTCTCTTCCTTATACTTTTTTAAAAATTTATTTTTATTGTTGAAAGTATTACAGATATTCCCCTTTTCCCCCTACTAACCCCTTTTGGCCCATCCTCTCTCCCCACTCTGGGCCTTCATCACACTATTGTCTGTGTTCTTGGGTTATGCATATATGTATATACTAGGTATATCAGTTAATAATGCGGATTTTTTTCAATAGATGGAGTTACACATATGTTGATATGTATGCGATTTGATAAGTATGCTATTTTGTTGTATTGACAGCAAGCTTCAAAACTTCATATGTCAAATTTGCTGAAGGTGTTAACATCATAGATATTTTTATGCTTAAAAATGTCGAGCCCTAACCGGTTTGGCTCAGTGGATAGAGCATCAGCCTGCGGACTAAAAGGTCCCAGGTTTGATTCCGGTCAAGGGCATACACCTTGGTTGCGGGCACATCCCCAATAGGAGGTGTGCAGGAGGCAGCTGATGGATGTTTCTCTCTCATCGATGTTTCTAACTCTCTATCCCCTTCGCTTCCTCTCTGTAAAAAAATCAAAATATATATATTTTTAAAAATGTCGAATTTCATTATGAGCATATGCCAGAAGTTTTAATTCATTACTTTATTTTGAAGAAAAAGTTATTGTATAGTTCAGGAAGCTTGTGGTGAACATGCTCCATCTCAAGATACTTGTGAACACTGGTTTAAACACTTTAAAAGTGATAATTTCGATGTGAAAGACAACGTCCAGCTCAACCAAAAAAGTTTGAAGACCAACAATTACAAGCATTATTGGATGAAGATGCGTGTCAAACTCAAAAACAACTTGCAGAAAGTTTAAATGTAGCTCAGCAAACAATTTCCGATGATTTACAAGCAATGGGAAATCATTTAAAGAAAGGAAAATGGGTGCCACATCAACTGAACGAAAGACAAATGGAAAACCCAAGTCATCAGTAAAATGTTGCTTCAATGGCATAAAAGAAAGTCTTTTTTGCATCAAATCGTGACTGGCAATGAAAAGTGGATTTATTTTGAGAATCCCAGATACACAAAGTCATGGGTTGATCCAGGTCAACCATCAACATGGACTGCAAGGCCAAATCTCTTCGGAAAGAAGACAATGCTCTGCGTTTGGTGGGATCAGGAAGGTGTGGTGTACTATGAGCTTCTGAAACCAGGTGAAACCATTAATACTGATTGCTACCGACAACAAATAATCCATTTGAACCACGCTTTGATCGCAAAACCAGAATGTGCAAGACAAGGCAAAGTAATTTTGATGATAACCCACCATCACACACTTCAAAACCAGTTAAATACACGTAAAAAGATCTTGCCTGGGAACTACTAACCCACCCACTGTATTCACCAGACCTTGCTCCTTCAGATTACCACTTTTCCAATCGATGGCACACGCACTTTCTGAGCAGCACTTCAAAACGTATGAAAAAGTGGAAAATTGGGTCTCTGAATGGTTTGCCTTAAAACAAGAAAAGTTCTATTGGGATGGTATCCACAAATTACCTAAATATGGGGGAAATGTGTAGCTAGCAATAGACATTACTTTGAATAAAGCACTTTTGATGTTTCTCTTGAAATTATCGTGTTTTCTTTGATTACAAAATCCGCATTATTAACTGGTACACCTAGTAAATTCGATGGTTAATCTCTTCCCACCTACACACCCACTCTTGCCTTCCTCTGAGATTCATCAATCTGTTTCATGTTTCTATGTCTCTGGATCTGTTTTGTTCATTAGTTTATTGTTCTGGTAGCTTTGATCAGTTGTCTTTGCCTCCAGGGCCCTCTCTACTCTTTTCTCCATCCAACTCCTCCACCTACTTGCCTTGCTTGCTGGTGATGAGGGTATAACAATGTATTTTAAATTCTATACAATTGTAATGTTATTGAACCACAGCTGGGACGTCATGCCCATCATATACATTTGTTGAATGAAACAAATGATCTCCACTATAACATATGTTGAGGGCTTGCTGTATGGCAAGCATTTTACATACATAATCTCACAACAGCTTGATGAAAAGGGGGAGATGGTTATCCTTATATTAGCATGAGAAATCAAAGGTTCTCTGAGGTTAAGTAATTTTACCAACCAAGACCATAGGAAGCCCAGCATTTGAGTCTGCATGTTGGACTATGCCTACGTGATCTTCAAGATCCCAGTGATCACATGACCCCTCTGTATCAAATGAACACCTCACATCTGTGGCCCAAACTCTGTGGCACAGTATCCTTTTCGAATAGTTTCTGAAATAACCTTCTCAGCTTTATGACCCACTACTTCCTATACACATTCTCTCTTCTACCCCTTCTATTTTTAGGTGCCTAAATAAGCAGCTCCTTTGCCATGCACCCTGCCTCAGTTCCCCGACATATTCTGTCCTTTCATCTCATTGTATTCAGCTCCATAGGCCTGTTTTAAATATAATCCTCATGAAGCTTTATCCACATCATCTTGTGGCAGCTTTGTTCTTCTCCAGGCTTTCCAAAGACCTCTTTAAACGGATCACACATTTGCTGCATTAGAGTAGACATTATCTTTAGTCCAATTAGATATTGAGACCTATAACTCTTAATCTCACCTTTTTATCCATCCCAATAGACAGAATTGTGTATCCCTTCCCCAAATTCATATGCTGAATTCCGAACTCCCAATATGACTGATTTTGGAGATGGGGCCTTTAAGGAGAAAGTTAAGGTTAAATGAGATCATAGGAGTGAAATCCTAATTGAACCTGACTGGACCGTATAAGAAGAGATTAGAAGGCACAGGGAGATCCTAGAGGTATGTGTCCACCGAAGAAAGGCCATGTGAGCACAGTAAGAAGACATCCATCTGCAAGCCAAGGACAGAGGCCTCAGGAGAAACCCACCCTGCAGGCATCTTGATCTTGAACTTCCCGCCTCCCAAACCTTAATAAATGTCTGTTGCTTAAATAACCCAGGCTGTGCTTTTTATAATGGCAGCCCTAACAAACTAATACATCTACAGCAATTTGTCCCATACAAGACACTTAAAAACACTTAGAAATGAATTTGTTATATACTTCATGAATAAAAAGAGTCAAACTTCTATGCAAATAATTTACAGTACATAATCATTCAATACTTTTTTCCTTCTTTTCCATTTTCCTCATTCCTTTGTCCTTTATTCCCCATTTTTCTAAATCATTATAATAAAACTAGAGGCCCGGTGCACGAAATTCGTGCACGGGGGGGGAGGGGTGTCCCTCAGCCCAGCCTGCACCCTATCCAATCTGGGACCCCTTGAGGGATCGGGCCTAAACGGGCAGTCGGGCATCGCTCTCACAATCCAGGACTGCTGGCTCCCAACTGCTACCCTGCCTGCATTCCTGATTGCCCCTAACTGCTTCTGCCTGCCAGCCTGATCACCCCCTAACCACTCCCCTGACAGCCTGATTGATGCCTAACTGCTCCCCTGCCAGCCTGTTTGCCCCTAACTGCCATCCCCTGCAGGCCTGGTCACCCCTAACTGCCCTCCCCTGCAGGCCTGGTCACCCCTAACTGTCCTCCCCTGAAGGCCTGGTCACCCCTAACTGCCCTCCCCTGCAGGCCTTGTCCCCCCCCAACTGCCCTCCCCTGCTGGCCATCTTGTGGTGGCCATCTTGTGTCCAGATGGGGGCAGGATCTTTGACCACATGGGGGCAGCCATCTTGTATGTTGGAGTGATGGTCAATCTGCATATTACTCTTTTATTAGATAGGATAGAGGCCTGGTGCATGGATGGGGGCCAGCTGGTTTGCCCTGAAGGGTGTCCCGGATCAGGGTGGGGGTTCCCTTGGGGCGTAGGGCGGCCTGGGTGAGGGGCCTGTGGTGGTTTGCAGGCCGGCCTCGCCCCCTGGAGACCCAAGTGGAGGCCCTGGTATCTGGGGTTTATTTATCTTCTACAATTGAAACTTTGTAGCCTGGAGCAGAGCTAAGCCTTCTGCTTGCTCCGTGGCAGCAGCCATTTCTGTTAGGACTTATGTATCTTCTATAATTGAAACCTTGTAGCCTTAAGCGGAGGCCTGGGCCGGCCAGGGTGTGCTGAAAGCTTGGCTTCCTCCATCGCCAGGGGCAACCCTAGCCTCCTGCTCTTTCCAGCTCCGTGGCTGCCACCATTTCTGTTTGGATTTATGTATCTTCTATCATTGAAACTTTGTAGCCTTGAGTGGAGGCCTAGGCCAGCAAGGGCAGGAGGAAAGCTTGGCTTCCTCCATTGCCGGGAAAACCCAAGCCTCCCTCCTGCTCTCTGTGGCCATAGCCATCTTGGTTGGGTTTATTTGCATATTCGCTCCTGATTGGCTGGTGGGCGTGGCCGGTGGGCGTGGCTGGTGGGTGTAGTGGAGTGATGGTTAATTTGCATATTACTCTTTTATTAGATAGGAAGCTTTTGCACAGCAAAGGAAATCATCAACAAAACAACAGGAAAGCCCACTGGATGGGAGAACATATTTGCCAATGTTATCACTGATAATGGTTTACTCTCCAACATTTACAGGGAACTCATACAACTTAACAAAAGGAAGACAAACAATCCAATCAAAAAATGGGCAACAGACCTAAATAGACACTTTTTGAAAGAAGTCAGAAGGAAGGCCAGTAGATATATGAAAACATGCTCAAAGTCACTAATTATCTGAGAGATGCAAATCAAAATGACAATGCAGTACCATCTCACACCTGTCAGAATGGCTATCATCAACAAATCAACAAACAACAAGTGTTGGCAAGGATGCAGAGAAAAAGGAACCCTCGTGCACTGCTGGTGGGAATGCAGACTGGTGCAGCCACTGTGGAGAACAGTATGGAGTTTCCTCAAAAAACTGAAAATGGAACTCCCATTTGACCCAGTGATCCCACTTCTAGAAATATATCCCAAGACCAATCAGAAAGGATATATGCACCCCTATGTTCATAGCAGCACAATTTACAATAGCTATGATTTGGAAACAGCCTAAGTGCCCATTAGCAGATGAGTGGATTAAAAAACTTAGGTACATCTACACAATGGAATACTATGATGTGGTAAAAAAGAAGGAATTCTTACCATTTGCAACAGCATGGATGGAACTGGAGAGCATTATACTAAGTGAAATAAGCCAGTCAGAGAAAGATAAATATCACATGATCTCACTCATTTATGAATATAATGAACAACATAAACTGATGAACAAAAACAGATCCAGAGACAGAGAAGCATCGATCACTGTCAAACCTCAGAGGGAAGGTAGGGGAGGGTGGGGGTAAGGGGGAGAGATCAACCAAAGGACTTATATGCATGCATATGAGCCTAACCAATGGACACAGACAACAGGGGAGAGAGCATGAGTGGAGGTGGGTGGGAGGGTAATGGGGGGATGAGGACACATATGTAATACCTTAATTGATAAAGAAATTTAAAAAAATGGAAAAAAAACTGTGAAGAATGCTATTCTAATATATGAATATATTTATACTAGAGGCCCGGTGCATGAAATTAGTGCAAGGGGGGGGGGGTCCCCTCAGCCCAGCCTAAACCCTCTCACAATCCTAGACCACTGACTCCTAAGTGCTCACCTGCCTGCCTGCCTGTTCAACCCTTACTGCCACCCCTGCTGTCATGGTCACCCCCAACTGCCCCCCGTGCCAGTGTGCTCACCCCCAACTGCATCCCCTGCCAGCCTGTTCACCCCCAAGTGTACCCCTGCTAGCCTGCTCACTCCAAACTGCCCCCCCCCACTATCCTGATCACCTTCAACTGACCCCCACTGATATCTTGCTTGCCCCCAACTGGCCACCCTGCTGGTGGCTTACCCCCAACGGCCCCGCCCCCCACCAGCCTGATCACTCACAACTGCTGTCCCATCCTGGCCTGATCACCCACAACTACCCTCCCCTCTTGGTCTCTAACTGCCTCTACCTCGGCCCCGCCACCATGGCTTTGACCAGAAGAATATCCGGAAGGTCTCCTGAAAGGTCTTCCAGTCTAATTAGCATATTATCCTTTTATTAGTATAGATAGAGGCCTGGTACATGGGTGGGGGCCGGCTGGTTTGCCCTGAAGGTTGTCCTGGATCAGGGTGGCGGTTCCCTTGGGGTGTGGGGCAGCCTGGGTGAGGGGCTGAGGGCTGTTTTCAGGCTGGTCAAGCCCCCCAGTGGGGACCCTCACCCCATGGGGGTGTGGCCAGCCAGGTGAGGGGTTCCGGACTATTTTCAGGCTGGCCACACCCCCTGGCGATCCAGGCTCTGAGCCCCTCCTTTATTTCTTTTCTTTCTTTTTTTTTTTTTCAGTGCCTCATTGAGCAGAGGCCAGGGCCAGCTGGAAGCAGGTATCTGGGATTTACTTATCTTCTATAATTGAAACTTTGTAGCCTTGAGCGGAGGCCAGGGCCAGCCAGGGCGGGCAGGCAGCTTGGCTTCCTCCATCGCCGGGGGCAACCCAAGCCTCCTGCTCGTTCTAGCTCCGTGGCCGCTGCCATCTTGGTTGGGTTAACTTGCTCCTGATTGGCTGATGGGCGTGGCTTGTGGGCATAGCAGAGGTGTGGTCAATTTGCATGTTTCTCTTTTATTAGTTAGGATATATCCTATATAATAAAGAGGTAATATTCAAATTGACCTTCATGCCCTCACACAAGATGGCCACCCCCATGTGGTCAAAGATGGCCACCACAAGATGGCCGGCATGGGAGGGTAGTTGTAGGCGATCAGACCAGCAGGGGAGGGTAGTTGTGGGTGATCAGGCCAGCAGGGGAGGGCAGTTGGGGGCAATTGGGCCAGCAGGGGAGGGAAGTTGGGCGCAATTGGGCCAGCAGGGGAGGGCAATTAAAGGGCGAGCGGGCCAGCAGGGGAGGGCAGTTGGGAGCAATCGGGTCGGCAGGGGAGCAGTTAGGCATCGATCAGGCTTGCAGGGGAGTGGTTAGGGGGTGATCAGTCAGGCAGGGAGGAGAGCGGTTGGGAGCCAGCAGTCCTGGATTGTGAGAGGGATGTTCGACTGCCGGCAGTCGGACATCCCCAGAGGGTTCCCAGATTGGAGAGGGTGCAGGCTGGGCTGAGGGACACACCCCCTCCCCCGTGCACGTATTTTGTGCACTGGGCCTCTAGTATATATATATTACTTCTTGCCCTAGAGAGCTTTGTAAATTAGCTGTAAATTCTTGAATGCCTAATAATTTTAGGTAATAAAAGTATAGCTTCCCCTCTATTCTTTATCTTTCATTTATTTTATTTGCTTATTGAGAGATTTCTTTAAAAATATATGAAAGCAAAAAATTTCACGTTCACATTGAATTATATACAAAGACACAAAACAAAAAAGTTAAGTTTCAATTACTAAGGCATTGTGGTTTTTCTAAAACAGGCACTTGTAGCTTTCAAAGAATATTTGAATAAAGTATCTAAGTATAAATATCCAGTTATGAGAATAGAGGCAGAGATGAGCCATGAAGAATCTTGAATAGTACCAACTACATGAACACATGTGTATTTCATTTAGAGATAACACTATAATTCATAATTTCTCAAAAAATGACTAAAATTTAAAATTAATCAGAATTTAAAATCAGTATACTTGGTTGATGATTCCCAAAATGTCTGTTGATTATTTGTAGCAGAACACCTGGCAGGTGTGTTGAGCATGTAATTTCTGGGTTCCCACCCCAGAACCACTCAATAGCAATCTCTGGGGGCTACAACCTTGGAATCTGCATCTTAACTAAGCTCCCTAGGAGAAGCTTATGTCTTTTGAAATTTGAGAACATTCCAAAATGGTTAAGTAAAAACAATAACTTAAGTGACAAAAATGTGAGAAAAATGACTCAGAGGAATTCCGGTGTTTTAGCCAAGAAGGAATAATTCTGAAACCCACTGCTAATAATAACTATCCACCATTAACCTTTTGGATTAATAACTATGTTTTAGTGGTCTGCGTTTGTTATAAAGCTGACTCACACTTCATATTTATATTGACAAAGAAAAGTTATTTTTCTACACACATATTTTCCATTTTACAAAGACCCACAAAAACTCAGAAAAACTTGAATGAGCTCTTAGGAAAGGACTGGATAGCCAGTGATTTCAGGCGTTGTCCCTGAACAAATGAAGCAGAGACCAAGCCATCTAATGTTCAGTCTAACTCCTCTGCTCCTCAGTGTCCTATCTGCAACAGGAATGTGCAGGGCTTGTTACTATGCTTCCTTCTAATGCATGACTCTGGGTGGCACGGTCATTCACTCATCTGAGTCATGCTTCAGTTTCCCAATATATAGGTTGAAACAGAGCACTGATGGTTGGCAAACATTATTTCATGTTGATACCAACAATTGTGGGGGATTTCCCAAGCATTTGAAGGTCTCCAAATTGTTCCCTGTTGAAGAATAAGATAGAGTCCAGATGAGCAGGGATAAGCTCTTAGCCAGTGTTCTTTATGGAATGCACTTTTTTTTTTTTTTCTGAAAGGCACTAAATATAAAGCAAACTATAAGCAGGCATGGCTGTCTTGCCATAGCTATACCCACAGTGTCACTCAAGGCTGTTATTCATCCAACCTGGCTGTCTCCCCCACCTCTCCTCCCTTCAAGCAGTGAAAGCACCGGTTTCATGTCCCGTAATTTTTACAGCATAATGGCTCTTCCCTGTTAAAGTCTAAAACATCCATGGCATGGAATAATCATTATTGATTCACAGATCATGGCTCTGCTTGTAATTCAAGTGTAAACATTAGCCATGCCTTCACTTAAGTCAAAACCATCCCTTCTCAGAAATTGTCATTTTGTATGTATAAATATTGATTGAGCTTGGGTTCCTACTACCAGATGGCAGACCTGTGAAATTCTAATATAGCTTAGATGATTCAAACAGATTATCATTCACTGACAGGCACTGGAGACCGTAGTGAAGGCCAAAGTTTTTATTTCAAAAATAGTAATTAGAGTTGACAGCAGAAGTGTAAATAGGGCCCAAATGAATAAATCTGCTAATAGGCCTTCCCTGTGGTGGTTGTTAACCCAGGACTGTTTGGTCATAAGACACGTTCACATGTCTATAGTTTCATTGTAAGAATGTCCTTGGATTCATGTCACAAAATGGTGTCCCAGGTGAGACTGGAGCATTATATTAACCAATAGGAATTTGGTTGTGTCTTATCAATGGAAATCTTTGTTAATTGCTTGCTGACAGAATGCCCTTTGGATGGAGACCCAGGATACACAAAAATTATGTGCCAGAATAAAAGCTGCCCTCTCTCTAAACTTATATTTATAGATGTATATATATCATCATAAAGTAAGTAACTCTATTGCTTCTATCGCATTTTCTTCTTTTTAGTAAGAAATATATAAAGCATAATCAAAGTGGAATGAAAAAACTGCCTCCATAGCAAATGAGAAGTGGATTACCACAGGCCTCAGCACATACCCTCAATAGCTCCACATCAATCAATAATTAGGGCCTGCACTTTCATACACTCCAAATGAAAATTTGAGGAGGTGCCCCCCTACAGTGTTTTCCATTGCAATCAATGTTGTGCTTCTGACATTGAATCAATATTAATTGTAAAGTCCCTGCATGGAATTTCCATATGCATGTGTAGGAAAGCAAGGTCAATTTTATCCCAAAGCATTCACTCCTCACCCACCCAGAAGACTGCACAAGAGGAAATGCAAGGTTAATTAAACCAAGTACACTGCAAATGATGATGTATTGCCTTTTCTTTCTATTTCAAACTCCATCATTTAAATCTGAAGTGATTTAAATGATTTTATATTAACTGGGACTTCCTTTTCCCCTACTCATCTTTTGTTCTCATTCTCTCTGGAACCTTTCCTCACTTAACCCAAAGAATAACTTTTAGGTCTTCCCACTGTCCTCTTAGTAACTAGCACCAGGCAATGAGCAAGTCACAATCATCTGTAGAAGACCTGCTGCTTAGATAAATGATGCCTCCTCACCCAAGTCTGTTGGGAAAGAGCCTAATCTAGATTAGACAATACCAGGTGGATAAGGAACACTGTCCAGATAGCCTGTGACCAGTTAGCAGTAAGCAGTCAATGCAAAGTATAGCATTTACCTCAAAACAAGTCCTGTGCTGGAATTCTAAGCTACGGTGTTGACTATCATTTTTAGTTTCCCAACTGTGAATAACCTTTACTAACAAAATTTTAGATTTGCCAAGTTGTCTTTCAACTGAAAATTTCAAATGACTAACTGAAATCAACAAAAATGACAACAGACTGAAGTGACCAATGTTTCAAATTCCCAGTTAAACAATTTTAAATAATTGCAAACATAAGTGGAACTTTAGACTTTAAAAAAGGCCATTTGTCCGAGAAGTGTATTCCAATTTAGAGAAATGTTCTCTGTAAGAAAGTCTCAATGTCAAATTTCAAAGATAATTCATTATGGTGATAATTCATTACACAAGGTCTTCTTCCTCCAAACCCCTTAAATATATCTAAAGAATTCCCTTCCAGGGCGGGCTCACTGTCTCTTCCCCTCTCCTCCCTACTGCTGTGAGTGTGTGTGTGTAAGTGTGTGTGTGTGTGAGCACACACAAGGTCAGGCACATATATGAGTATGTTTGAATAAATATATTTCATGGTATTCAAGTAAAACCACTTACAATATCTCTCCCTTAAAAAAAAGACCACTAAGATTATGCTTATAAAATTCTATGTTAAACCTGAAAATATAACTAATAACCTTGAAAAACTGAGAAAAATTCAGTGGATATTTTTAAGCAGATAAGGCATAGTGGGGTAATCATTAGGTAGAAATATATTTAAGCCATCTCCTAAGTGAAAGAAAAAAACAAACATATGCAAAAATTGTCACCAGATCCAAACTTCTTATTTTTTTGTTCTAACTTGCATCATCTATTCACTATTCTGGTAGTTTAAATCAACTTACCATTATTCTTTTATCATTTCAGGTGAAGAATGAAACACAATTATCTTTATGTTGCCTTCATGTCAACTTAAAGTTTAGCAAATTGATCAATATCAGTATATCTCACAGAGAGCCCTATTAACTTAATCACATTTCTACATATAAAGTCTGTAATATATCTATATGTAAATTTGGAGGAATTCTTCCCAAGTCATGATATCCAGGTGGTTTACTCAAAATTCTACAATATTTGCTACAAGCCCATGCTCCCTTTAGAGGTCTGATTTCATGGGTCCCTGGGTTGGAGGAAAATGGACTTTAGGTAGATTTTTTTTTTAATCACCTAACTTTAGGGAATTTCTGGGCTTAAAGGGAAAGGGATTGCGCCAGTAAGACATAAGACCCTGGGAACTAACTCACCAGCTTCCAAATTCCATTTTACCATTAGATAATTCTGACCATAATAATTTTTTTTTCTTTATGTTTATTGTTGAAAGTATTACATATGCCCCCTTTGTTTGTTTGTGTTTTGTTTTTTTCCAATTGACTCCCTCCACCCCTTACCCATCCCTCCCAGGTCCTCACCCATCCCTCCCAGGCCCTCACCACTCTATTGTCTGTGAACAGGTATGTGAACAGGTGTGGTGCCTCATTGTCATTTTAATTTGCATCTCTCAGATGATTAGTGACTTTCAGTATTGTTTCATGTCTCTTGGCCTTGTGTATGTCCACTTTATTTTCTCCTTATACGCAATTAAAATTTACCTTGTCACTTCTATCTGCTGATCCTATCTTTCTTCACCTGAAGTCATACAGAACAAATATAACCTCTCTTTCATATGTCTTCACATATTTGATGACAATTATGATTTGTGTATATCTTAAGTAAAATAAAAAGCCTGAAATTATCACATTTCATGAAAATGACCTTCAGAGGAAAGCTTTATGATTGGGAAGGGGGGAGCAGAATTATCAATGGCACTGCTTCAATTATTCAGCCTAAAATAATATAGTACATTTCTGTGGCTTTCAAACGAATATAAATGAATATAATAACTTCCTTTTGTTCATGGCCGATTACATTATATTCCAACAGCACGACTTCCAGGGCTAGCATGCAAAAGTAATTTATTTTTCTCCCACATCTGTAACTATTTGGGAGAGCAGCTAAGTCTTCATAATTATGCTGCAGACACAGTAAATAGAGCAAACCCAATAGGTCACACTGTGACTATAGTTCAGGGAGAGAACAATTATTTTATCCCATATAATTTGCATCCAACATTTCATATAGAAAACTAAAAAACAAAACACTGGCTTACAAAATTACTACAGCTTTTTAATATTCACTCTTTTTTTTTCTGTTTAATGACTTTTCTGTCTCAAATAGAAACACATACACACAGTGTAAATGACATGCCTGAACAATTTTCATTAAAGAGCCATTTCCTTTTAGGTTGTGATTCATTGTGCTTTGTCTGACATAGATTAACTTATTATAAATTAACTAAAATTGCTGTCATGTCATTCAATTTCTCTTCTTTTACTCTTTCCCTTCCCTCTCTACCAAAACAATTCTGACTATGAGAAGAATAGTCAAAGTCAAGGCACAGGGTTTTCTACTTTCATCAAGAGATACTGCCCAGCACATTTTCTTTTTCTAAGCAGAAGAAAACCGGCTGTCAAAACTGCAAATCACCAACATGTGCCTTCCTAGAAATATGTAACAGAGAGACAAGCTTTAAGAAATGAAGCCAATGTTTTAGTGTGGGGTTTTATTTAATATTATTATTAGTAAAAAATACGAAGCATCAAAATAATTCTCTAGTGATGCTAGGGGGCGGGAAATCAAGTCCATGACAATTTCCCCTGACAATCAAAGAATTCTGTCTAGATTTCCCTTGTTTTAGAATCCAAAAGGCCTCCTTGGGAATTTGAGTCCCTTGAGAAATGCAATCTAATAGCTTTCGTTTTTAACATGAGAGAGCTCTGAAATGTACAAAACAAAACTAAAAGCATTAGGAAAAGGTCACACAACTCAGACTGCTAATGAAGTACAACTAGGGAACCCTGGTCAGAAGACCAGCCTGCAGAGTACAATGCTTTCAGTGGACCATTTGCATTTGGGTTCTCAGTTCACTGACAGTGACTGAGATTAACTAAGACACACATTAGCATCTTTGCCTGTGAGTGTGTTTGCTGGCTGCTCTCTGAAGGCCAGCCTCCTCCTTTTGATAAACAAGGTCCTCACAGTGGACAATTGATTTTAGGCATTCACGCCCATGAACTTGAGTACCATTATCTAAAAACAGAAGAGAGAATACACTCAACTAAGTAACTGTTCATGACCACACAACTTCTGTTAAGCAACCAAAGGTTCATACTGGAAGTCAACGTTCAGATCATGTGATTCAGAGTCAAGTTAACACAGATTTAAAGGTCAGTTCCATTTGTGAGCTACCTGGGCCTTGGGTAATTTATTTTAGTTCTCTAAATTTGCAATGTCCCATATGATAACCATAGGCTACTGAGCACTTGAAATGCGGCAAGTGTGACTGAGAAGTTGAATTTTATTTAATTTTAATTAAATTTAAATGTAAAAGCAGGTACTCTATTCAATTATTGGAACAACTAAGCACATTAGAACAACTTGGTGTACATTTTATGAAATCTAAACATAGATCAAGTATTTCCAATGAAAATTTAGCATCCAAATTGAGATTTTTCTATGTATAAACGAGCATCAATTTAAAGGCAGCATAAAAAATGTTAAAAATCTTAATGTTTTATATTGATTACATATTGAAATGATATTTTGCATAATTGAGTTAAATAATAAACATTATTAAAATTTACTTCATATGTTTTTTACCTTTTTCATATGGCTACTACAAATTAAAAATTACATATGTGGCTTGTGTTATGTTTACATTAGGTGATGTTGTTCCAAGCCTTACATCCCTTATCTTTAAGATGGAAAGGTAAAAACTACACTGTAGGGTTTTGGAAAAATTAAAATGCATATATAAAAACATATCCTTTAGTGTCTATCATACCATTCAAAAATGGCAATTTCTATGAATTAGACTACCCAGTACAGAGAATGGCTTACTTACCTTGAACAACATTTATACCTTAAAATCCTAATAAACTATCTGAATTTCCTAGAAGAACATTTTTTTTCTCTTTAACACTTTGCAATACAAGATCTTAATGAATGCTTAATATGTGTTCTTGGAAATAAAGGAATTAAAGAAATATATCTCATATCCCATCCTGTCTTGAGATAGCATCCCTTCAAAATTCCTATTCTCTTTGTTCTCTGGATCTCTAGTTCTAGCGTTCTCTCTCTCTCTCTCTCTCTCTCTCTCTCTCTCTCTCTCACACACACACACACACACACACACACACACACACACACACACCTAACACTGTTATATCTGGTCATGAAAATAAGGTTCTTTAAAGCAGTTTTTATAAATCCCCTAAAAGCCTCAATGTTGCACAGCATCCAAGGAAAAGAAAACATAGAGAACCCTACAGTTCTTCCATTGGGTAACAAGGTCATTTTGTGTCATCACATTTCAGTTGCATTGGGTTCCGCTTTCCCCTTTTATGATGCAGGAAACATCCAGGATCCTAAGAAAAGGAAACGGTGGAGAGATAGAATTTCTCCCATGAAAGGATTTTCCAGATTTGGCTCTCAGCCCATCTCCATTTGGAGATTCAGAGCTTCTCTCATTCCTTGAAATCCAATGGCACCACTGAACTGCTCAATGCCAAATGAATATTTCAGATAGAAGGGTAAGTTGTTGAATTTATCCCAGCTGGATTATAGAGTCAAATTCTACCCTTTCTCCCTCCCCCCAGTCTCCGCTATCTCTCACCCCATTTAATCAGGCACAAAATGTTTTGTTTCTCAAACCAATGGCTTTCCCACCATTGCTGAATTTCTCAAGCCATCCCAGGCTCCATATTCCTCTGTGTCTCTTTCTCCTGATAATTTTAGGTTTACACTGTACCAGGAGTTCCTTTACACTCTTCACTCATCTTGCCCAGGTGTTAATCTTCTTAAATCATTCTATAATTATGAAAACCAGGAAATTAACATTGGTATGTCACTGTCTACTAAACCACAGATCTTATTAAAATTTCACAAATTTCCCCCACAGATGTCTTTTTATTTGTTCTAGGACCCCAAAGGATAAGTCCACCTGGCTTGGAGTTGTCATAACTCCTTAATCTCTCAGTCACCTTCAGTCTATGGCAGTTCTGCTGTTCATTACCTTTATTTATTTATTTATTTATTTGTTTATTTATTTATTTATTTATTTATTTATTTATTTATTTATTTTGGTGGTGGGGAGATCAACTGGTTAGTAATTTTGTGAAAGTCAATCCATTTGGGTTTCTATGATGTTTTCTCAAGATAAGATTTGAGGTTATGCACATTTGGCAAGAATACCATAAAAGTGATGTCAGCCTTGCAATGTTAAGGGATACATGATGCTAATGTCTTAGTACAGCTGATATTAACTTGATTCACTTTTGAAAGTGGTGCCTTCAGGATTTCTCCACTGTATATCCTCTCCTTTTCCTCTGTAATTTAATAAGTAAGTACCTGGGAGAAAATACTTTGAGACTTTGCAAATATCCTGTATCTGCACAAATTTTAGCTTCCATCATTGAATCTGACCTGTATCAAAACAACTGTGTTTTGCCGAAACTGGTTTGGCTCAGTGGATAGAGCGTCGGCCTGCGAACTGAAAGGTTCCAGGTTTGATTCCAGTCAAGGGCATGTACCTTGGTTGCGGGCACATCCCCAGTAGGAGGTGTGCAGGAGGCAGCTGATCGATGTTTCTCTCTCATTGATGTTTCTAACTCTCTATCCCTCTCCCTTCCTCTCTGTAAAGTATCAATAAAATATTTTAAAAAAACACACAACTGTGTTGTTTGCCCTATGTGATTTTCTATTTCCCTCATTCTTTCTACCTTTAGCAAAGAGGCCATGGAGCTAATTTAGGGGTGAGATGGTAGGAACTGTCCAATAGTGGAAAAAGGCCAAAGGGGCTCAAGTGGGGAGGAAAGACTGGCTTTCACGAAACTAGGAAGGAACCAGGGGAGTTGGGTTTCAAGGAATTGAGGGGATGAGGGGGTGTTTCTGTTGTGTGCAAAACCCACATCCGTGGGAAAGGGCTCTAAACAGTCAGCAAATGCTTCTCCCTAGAGCTACACTTCGCAGAACATAGAAGAGGCCCCTGTGATTGAGCCCGTGGTCTGTAGAGAGAACCCCCATGAAAGGCAGCCTTGTGGCAACATCTCTGAGACTGACTAGAAAGAGCACCACAGCGGACTGTGAAGCGAAGGAGGAACCTCACTGACCAGGCTCCTACTGTCTGTTCCAAACATCAAAGAAGACCCCCAATTTTTTTTAAACATTTTTTTAATATTTTTATTGATTTTTTACAGAGAGGAAGGGGGAAGGATAGAGAGTTAGAAACATCGATGAGAGAGAAACATCAATCAGCTGCCTCCTGCACACTCCCCACTGGGGATGTGCCCGCAACCAAGGTACATGCCCATGACTGGAATCGAACCTGGGACCCTTCAGTCCCCAGGCTGACGCTATATCCAGTGAGCCAAACCGGCTAGGGCAAGACCCCCAATTTTTGAACCCACTCAATAACAATCAAGGTACCAGGCAAACTTGAGTAAGTATGTGGTCTTAGTATTCATAGCATCCCACTGAGTATAGATACTGAGCCTTATTTGACTTACTGATTTTGTAAAAGACATCTTACTGAGGTATTAAGGAACACAATTCTCACCTATCATAGCTATAGCCTAATGAATGCTAAAGGAACAAGGATTGGAACTTTTCTATGCACCCTCACCAATAAGTCCTCTACAGTAGTTAAGAAGGGAGTTGAGATTAGGTCCAGTGAAGGACAAGGGGGAGGACAAGAGACCTGCTGGCATGAATTGTAGGGCCCTCTGACTCTTCAACTTCCCAAAGTGGACTCAGCCAACCTATTAAGGGGAACACTCTCCTGAAGGGATGTGATGCCATCATTTAAATACTTTCATCTGCTGCTACTCACATCAATGGAAGGGAAGGACCAAGTAATTGAACACAACATCATTTCAGAGGCACTTCCACCCTCCTACTCAAGTTATTTCTGATACCTAGATTCCTAGAATTTATTGAAAAAAATGGGAAAGCTATAATTTAAAATAAATTTTCTTAAAAACAAATCTAACAGCCAAAAACTAATTGTATGACTAGTTATGAGAAATTTTTCTTAGAAGAAAAGCGAGTGGTATGAAACATTCACCTTTGTGGGAGGCATTTAAAAATGTGGTCAGATAGAATTGGTTACTAATACACTTCACTAGTTTGCCTGGATCAACCCTGTTGATTCAAATGAATGGAGACAAACAGAAGCTTCCCACTGATGGTCATTATTTAGACATCTTCTCCCATTACTTAAAATTGGTTTTGTACTAGTAAGTGTTTTTAACTGAACGAATTTGATATATGAGTTTCAAGTCTAAAGAACCCACTAATGTTAATATTACTATGTAGTTGACAATGGATATCACAAATTGGAATTATATCATTTGCTGAATGTCCTTAGATTTAAAAATATGGGTATTACAGTATACAGTGTGATATATAAAGGAGTGGTGTGGTATACTTAGTTTTGACTCTAGAATAAAATCAACTAATTTATTTAAAATAAATTCAAGTTGCTTCATAACCAACTCTGGAAACTAACCAATGTCCAAATTGCATTGCTGCAATAATTAGAACAAAAATATTCCACAAAAATGAATTAATAACTAAAGTCTGACTATGCAGCATGCACTAATTCTGGTTTATAAAATCCCTTGTCGACTTTGTAGCAATGCAATTTGGCAAAGTGAGTAAAACTCTAACATAGTAGATAAAGATAATTAGAGATGCAGAACAAATTTTTTAAATGCCTTGCATACAATTCAGACACTAGTTCCTTCTTCAGAAAGGGGAAACTAGAGTGGGAGGAAATACAACAAATTAGGAAAAGAAAAAGGAAAATCGAACTGTATCCATCACAAAGGGATTTGGGGCTTCCTAGCTGTTAAAACCCTTCTAGCTATTTTGACTTTCCGAAATCTCCCAAGAAACCGGCCAACTTTCAATTAATGCATAGCTCCCTAGAAATAGTCTAACTTCAGTTAGTTTGCCAAAATGGAGAAAGACAACTGATGGTCTCAGGAATTAAAGGAAAACCAATGAGTGAATGTTTTAGGAAAAATGTGCGCTTTTTCACATGACTACAAAAATCTTTTCATAACAGCAATCACTTCAAGTAAGAATATATTTCTACTTGTACATGAAAAAAAAAGTTGGTTATTACATGTAATATTATCTCTTATATAGGTATATTACTATATATTATATAACATATTTAAGGACATAATTATAATATAGTAATACTATCTAATAAAAGGGTAATATGCAAATTGACCATCACTCCAACACAAGATGGCTGCCACAAAATGGCCAGCAAGGGAGGGTAGTTGTGGGCGATCTGGCCAGCAGGGGAGGGCAGTTGGGAGGGACCAGGCCTGCAGGGGAGGGTAGTTAGCAGGAACCAGGCCTACAGGGGAGGGCAGTTGGGAGAAACCAGGCTTGCTAGGGAGGGCTGTTGGGGGCGATTAAGCCTGCAGGGGAGGGCAATTAGGGGTGAACAGGTCAGCAGAGGAGGGCAGTTGGGGGCAACCAGGCCTGCAGGGGAGGGCAGTTAGGGGCAATCGGGCCAGCAGGGGAGCAGTTTGGCGTCAATCAGGCTGGCAGGGGAATGGTTAGGAGTTGATCAGGCTGGCAGGCAGAAGAGGTTAGGGGAAATCAGGCAGGCAGGCAGGCGAGTGGTTGGGAGCCAGGGGTCCCAGATTGGAGAGGGCGCAGGCTAGGCTGAGGAACATATACCCACCCTGTGCACAAATTTCATGCACTGGGCCTCTAGTACTTATATAATACAGTAAATATTTACAACTAGAGGCCCGATGCATGAAATTCGTGCATGGGGGAGGCTGTCCCTCAGCCCAGCCTGCACCCTCTCTAATCTGGGATCCCTCTCACAATCCAGGACTGCTGGCTCCCAACTGCTCGCCTGCCTGCCTTCCTGATTGCCCCTAACCGCTTCTGCCTGCCAGCCTGATCACTCCCTGACCACTCCCCTGCCAGCCTGATTGATGCCTAACTGCTCCCCTGCCAGCCTGTTTGCCCCTAACTGCCCTCCCCTGCAGGCTTGATCGCCCCAACTGCCCTCCCTTGCAGGCCTGGTCCCTCCCAACTGCCCTCCCCTGCTGGCCTGATCGCCCACAACTGCCCTCCCCTGCTGGCCTGATCGCCCACAACTGCCCTCCCTTGCAGGCCTGGTTCCTCCCAACTGCCCTCCCCTGCTGGCCATCTTGTGGTGGCCATCTTGTGTCCACATGGGGGCAGGATCTTTGACTACATGGGGGCAGCCATCTTGTGTGTTGGAGTGATGGTCAATCTGTATATTACTCTTTTATTAGATAGGATAGAGGTCTAGTGCACGGGTGGGGGCCAGCTGGTTTGCCCTGAAGGGCGTCCCGGATCAGTAGGGGGGATTCCCTTGGGTGTGGGGCGGCCTGGGCGAGGGGCCTGTGGTGGTTTGCAGGCCGGCCACACCCCCTGGCGACCCAAGCGGAGGCCCTGGTATCTGGTATTTATCTTCTACAATTGAAACTTTGTAGCTGGAGCAGAGCCAAGGCTCCTGCTCACTCTGTGGCAGCAGCCATTTCTGTTGGGATTTATTTATCTTCTATAATTGAAACTTTGTAGCCTTAAGCGGAGGCCAAGGCAGGCCAAGGTGTGCAGGAAAGCTTGGCTTCCTCCATCACCGGGGGCAACCCTAGACTCCTGCTCTTTCCAGCTCCGTGGCTGCCACCACTTTTGTTGGAATTTATGTATCTTCTATCATTGAAACTTTGTAGCCTTGAGTGGAGGCCTGGGCTGGCAAGGGTAGGTGGAAAGCTTGGCTTCCTCCCTTGCCAGGGAAACCTAAGCCTCCCTCCTGCTCTCTGTGGCTGCAGCCATCTTGGTTTGGTTTATTTGCATATTCGCTCCTGATTGGCTGGTGGGTGTAGCAGAGGTATGGTCAATTTGCATATTACTCTTTTATTAGATAGGATATTATAATACATTAAATATATACCTCTTGTGTTGCTGAGCTTCAGCTGTGCAGATATAGATGTTACACATCAAAGAGACATTTGTTATAATGAGGAGGTTCAGTTTGAAGTCTAATTGTGTATTCACTCTGTGTGTATATTCATACACACAAAAAGAGAGCATATATTATATTACTCATATATAGCTATAATTCAATATAATATTAATATATACAACTATTATAATAGTTAAGTATACAATTAAGTATAATAGGAGTAACCAGTTAGACTTCAAACTGAACTTCATAATTACAGCAAATGTATCACTCTGAGCTACATCTGTATTTGGTTAGCTGAAATTCAGCAACACAAGTGGCAGCAGAAATGGAAGAATGGAATGGACGAAACTAAATTTAAAATGAAAATATATCAGAGGAGGAATAGCCTTCAAGGTCATACAATCCACCGCCCACCTCCTTTAAGAAATGACCCAGGCTGGCCTGTGTGGCTCAATGGGTGAACCTTGACCTATAAAATAGGAGGTCACAGTTCAATTCCCAGTCAGGGCACATGGCCGGGTTGCAGGCTGGATCTTCTGGTAAGGGGACAGCTAGTCAATGATTCTCTCTCATAATTGATGTTTCTCTCTCTCTCTCACTCTCCCTTCTTCTCTGAAATCAATAAAAATATATTTTTTTAAAAAGACGTAACCCAAGTATCTAAGAGACAACCTCATAGGCAGACAAGGTTGGGTGCAGAAAAAACTCTTCCATTTCCCAGCTCAATGTTGTTTCCACTGCCAAAGCCAGCGTGCTACCCCACAAGCATCTCCAGAGGCATCTGGACATGGTAGATTATGGCCACAAATGATCCTCAGACTACCAAGGATGCTGCATGAACTCGCACAGACATTTCCTTTATGTTACTTATTTTTACAATAGTTGGTTGGTTGACTTGTACAACACTCAAGAAGTGATTTGAAATCCCATCACTGTATTTTCTCTCAGTTTATGAATGATAATTCTGAAGAGCTCAGTTTTCTTAGGGTACTGGGCATTGGTTTGGGAGTTTTATTCTAAAGCCTTTCCAACAGTAGCCAAAAGTAGCTGATGTTTGGTTATTCCTTCCACTTACTTTGACACACTCTCTAGTCACACTTTTTCCAAGTCCTATATGTTAGTTATGTTTGACAGACAATAAAATATAGCCTTATTTCTGATGATAATGCCTTTTAACAGTTGTCAAGATAGATTTAACAGAAGGCTACAGCAATTCATAGCTCCCAAACAGCTTTCTTATCTTTATTTAAAACTTTGGAGTCCTATCAATAGTTATCATTTTGAATTTTTTTTTCCTTAAAAATGACACACTAAATTTTAACTTACATTTCTAATATAGTGTCACCCCAAAATTGTATACACACCCTTTGAACAATTATAAAGAAAGTATTTATTAAAATACATTTCATTTTTATTTAACAGCTATCAGCTGTTAAAATGTGTACACATTTTTTGAGACACCCTATATTTCTGTTTCTAATATTTTTTAAGTTTAAAGTGTCAGAAAAGTTACTAACTGTATAATCATAAGATCTCACTTCTGTGGTCTACAAACTCTAAACTGTAGGTAGACAGAGGTGAAACTGCTGGATAATATGGATAGGCTCATGTTTGAGTTCATGGATGAGGGGAGATCTGTGAATTCCCCAACCCTCTGGGGGAAGGCCAACTTTTCTCCAGGTGAAACACCTTTCACTGGCCTTACCAGGGAAGGTTTCCTCAATAAGAAGCTTAACTTGATATGAAACAGTGATTTTCTTTATTAATTCTGCACTCTGGATCAAAAGAACAAATTGTTTACTCCAGATCCCCGAATAAATGTAATGGACCAATTAACTTAATTTTTTTCCCCTTTACCTCATATAAAGAGTGAGAGTGAATGCTACCCAGATGGTCAGTGAAATTTATCTATCAATCTCCTATGGGGAATCTTTAAGTATTTTTACAGATTCATAGAATTCTAGAAATCAAACTTATGTGACTCTTCATCTGAAACAAGTGACTACTTCTAAACAGAACTATGGGCAAACATACAGGATAATGGTTAGCTTCTCCATGATACAGAATGTCCTAGAATGAATGTCATAATTCTCCTAGGGAGTCCAGGGAAAGATGTTCAATGAAGATAAATTGGTCTCATTCTATAGAAAATGGGCTAGGGAAATTCACAGGCTATTTCCTCATCCATGAACCTGAAAATGAGGCTATCAACATTGTCTAATAATTTCAGATATATCTAGCTACCATTTTGGATTTGTGGGCCGCATGAAAGCTTTATGATTATACAATTAGTAATATTGCATGACAGTATAATTTTTATAAAACACCAGAAATACAAGTGCCACCATTTAGCGAATGTTGATAACTATCTCAAAGCCAAGTAGATGACACTATGTTAAAAATCACTGGTCAGAAAAGTATAAAAAGGAAAAGTGCACTCCAGGTCAAAGGAGGAAAACTGATTAAAATAACTGTATTATAGAGTAAATAATAGAGAGTGAGAAATGTTTTACTTATAGAAAATACAAATGATATTTTAAAATAATTTTTCTGTTGCTAAATCAAAAACAGATGTGGTTTATTTACCAGTGACAACTGATACAGATAAGTGAAATTGTCAGGAGGTAATGTATCTCCAACTCATTGCATTAAACTGGGGTTTCAATGGATGGTGCTAGGAGTGGCAAAGGCAATATTCTTGCAATTTTTACACAAACAAAATCTCACCCAAAGTAGTGAAAATTTTTTAATTAGTTAAAAGAAGATTTTGTAACCTGTATGTTACAAAATATTTCCTATGTTTAATAAAAGCCACTCATACCCTCTGTGAGTCTGTACCTGTTTTATATGTACAACTAGAGGCACAGTGCATGGATTCGTGCAATGGTGGGGTCCCTCTGCCTGGCCTGTGGGGAATGGGCCCAAACCGGTTCTCTGATATCCCCCAAAGGGTACCAGGCCTAGGGACCCCACCTGTATATAGGGACAAAGGGCTTCAAAGAGATCTCAATAGATAATATTCTATAAAAAAAGAAAAAAATTGCATGAGAAAATTTTCTCAAACTAAAAGATACATGACACGGTAGTTGTGATTTAATGTGTTAAATTAAAACTATCTTCATAAATATTTTTACAAAAATACTTTTTGTTTGTTTTGTTAGTCCTCACCCAAGGATATTTTCTCATTGATTTTTAGAGACAGTGGAAGGGATGGAGGAGGAGAGAGACAGAGGGAAACACCGGTGTGGGAGAGACACATTGATTGGTTGCCTCCAGCAGGTGCCCCAACCAGGGCCTGGGAAAGAACCTGCAACCCTGGTACACACCCTTGACTAAGAATCAAACCCAAGACCCTTTGGTATGCGGGCCAACATTCTACCACTGAGCAACACTGTCCAGGGTTACAAAAATATTTTGAATTCATACTTAAAAATTCAATTTTGTTTGTAAATCAGTTTTTTATTTAAAAGAAACTCACAAATTGATTTTATACACTCTATCTTACTCAATCTTTGCTTACCTGCAAGCTATTCCTTTCTCTCGTGAAAAACATTTTCTTATTCTCTACCAGTGGCAATCTCAAGAGTGAATCCTTCCCCAAAAAAATCCTTCCCAAGAACATTAAATTGTCAAATGAATAATGTCCAAACAATAGACCATATGTAAACTGATAGTATTGGTTTTAGTCAACCTGGGAGTTCATGAAATATTGAAAGTGTTTGTCAAGATTGAAAATTTATTTAGAATAAAAAAAATACTTATGTTTTCATATAGTAGTAAAAGATTTGCCAATAAAATAGGAAATTCTTTATAAGGTGGTTCACTCTAAATTTTAAAAATAAATATCCATAATCAAAAATGTATAAAGTTCCATTAGTATTATTTAAAGTAGTTCATTTTATGCTAGCTGATAAATGTTGTTGCTCCAGGATGGGAAACCAAGAAGAAAATTTGTTGTAATCTGACCTGTTTGAATAGCACCATAAAGTTCAGTACAGAAAAAAAAACAAACACACTTTTTAAAATCCTCTCCCAAGGATATGTTTTTCTTGATTTTAGAGAGAGGATGGGAGAGGGAGAGAGAAAGAGAAACACTGAGCTGAGAAACATTGGTCGGTTGGCTCCTGCACGCGTCCTGACTTGGGATCAAACCCACAACCTTTTTTTTTTGTGTACAGGATGATGCTGCAACCAACTGAGCTACCTGGCCAGAGCCTGAAATAACACATTTAAAGAAATGGGGGAGCATTTTACCCCAGAAATTACAGTACTGAGTAAAGTTTTATTAAGTCCCTTGTGTATCATCTACTTCAGGAACACACAGGTGTCTATGGAAAGTTATATATACATGGGACAAAATCACAGAAATCCTTTCTCCCTGACAACCCCTCCTCCTTTGCTGAAGAGACCTCATATGTGACAAAAAAATTCCAATAATCCATTTGCAGAACTGATTAAAAATGGTAAATATAGTTGTATAGTGTAAGTTCGGTTTGTTGTTCCCTATACAAGGACAGGAGGCTACTTTGCTACATTTACATAATTTGCAACTAAATTTTAACAGTTAACAGGTGTAAAGAAAAGAAAAAATATGCAGTGAAGTTGGTCAAAAGGGCCAGCAGCCAGGGAGGCCAGATAATGCTGTCTTGTGGCCTCTGATATGTGGTAACAGACAGGAATATTCACAGAGTGGCCACCGTTTCACAAGGTATTAAAAAGGAAGCCAACTATGACTGGGTTTTCTCTCCACTTATATTTGAAGAGAAGCAAAATGCTTTCAGACCAAATTCCTGCCTCTGCCAATTTCTCTGAGCCTTTGAAGATTTAGAACTGCTCTATAGAATCCTGCTGAGGTGGATACTAAATGATGGAAAATAACACAATATTTTAGTACCTAAAACAATAACTGAGTTCATGTGAAGGGAGCGGTCATTAAAAGTGGATATTCAAAAAATGACAAAAAAGTAATTCACAATACAGAGAATGTAAAAGTGAGACGGATACCTTGATTTAGGATGTTATCATAACACCATTCTCCAGACAAAATGAGGGAAATGGGCTAGAGAGAATGATATCCACTAAGAAGCATCAAAGGCACAGCAAGATGTATTTCCTATGATACTGAAGACACAGGCGATGGGGACAGTGGAGCGAGGCTGTCCTAGACCTCAGCTCTAAAGCATGTTCACAGGGGAAGACTCCACAAGAACCCTTTATGTGGCCAATAAGAGTGTCTTCAGGGCAGTAGAATAGCAACGTTAGAGTTTCAAAATGATGAGAACTTTGGCAAAAAATACTAGTGGGAAAGAGTTGTAATTACTCATTTAGTGAAAGAATCATTCACACGCAGTGACCAAGAGGTGACCTTTGATAAATGCTGTACTTACTGTACCCCATTCAGCTAGGGGCTGGCCATGAAAATGCCTCTTCTTCTTTGAATGAGGGTAGTGAGAGCAAAGAGGAAACAAGGAAGCCCAACATTGCAGGAAACGGGTAAATTTTCAGCAGGGAAAGGACTTAGAAAGACTATTTGAAAAAAGGGTTTCAATATAGAGAGAAGTTTGCCCACAGGGAGAAGATACATAGAAATGTGATCACAGAACAGAGATCTGAGGCACAGCGAAGGCCTGTGAGCGAGTGAGGTGCTGAGTGAGTTCAGGCAAAAGGAGCAGAGAGAGAAGACTGTGCTTGGACTGACAGTAGAAAGAATCAAGCTGAGACATATAATGAGCTGGCAGATAGGCACACATATGCTTTAAATAAACATCATTTTGGAACGTTGTTAGGCAATGAGGAAGCAGAGAGGGGACCTGAGAAGGGAGAGACAATATTTGGCTGGAGCATTAGGGAGATTAATCTGATGATGGAGGGAGGACAGAATTGATGGAGGGGGAAGGCACCCAGGATAGAAGTCCATGTAAATGCAGTCTTGTAGGCCGAAGAAAACTAGGTGGCAATGAGAATGAAAAGAAGGAGTGGTACTAAATTAGAATTTGCAGATTTCTAAAGATATAATTTGTTATAAGAAGTGTCGAGGAGCATTGCAAATATCGCCAAGCCTGTATGCTCTCCATTCTGGTTGACAGCGGGTAACGAGTCACCAAACAGAGGATGTATTCCAGGTGAGTCAGCCCAGTGTCCTCATATTAACAACCTGCCCCCAACCCCCACCCCAACAGACTAGGAATTTCATAGATCAATGCAGATTCAGGAAAAATATTATTAGGAAGGTCAACTCTGGATCTGATACACAACACAGGACACAATGGACTCTCTCACTAAACATTGAGTCATAAATACCAAGAGCTCACTACTATCTTTTCAAAAAGATCCTCTATCACAGGCATTTTGTGGAGTAATTAGAGATCATTCATAAATTTGTAATCATTCATAAAGAAAAGGTAGCATTTTTTCATACATATTAGCTATATTCATAGTAACTACATGATTGAAAATATGATGCTTGATTTCCACCATAACTGTACCCAGAATCCTGAATTTTTCTTAATTATACAAGGCCAAGTGTATAGATTCTTTCTTCTGTTTCTGTTTTGGCTCAAATTTTCTCTTAGGTAATGGGAAGCTGGGGATCTTTTCCTCATGGGAGAGCCAACAGCAAGTATAGCCTGAGTTGCTCTCCACCCCAATGTCTTTCTGAAGCAAAGCAAGGTCACTTCAGAGCATTTATATAAGTGCTTGGAGGTAGGGGAGATGAAGGTGGGAAGAGTCACCACCATTCCTGAGGCTTATTCTGGTAAGCAGACCCGTTTATTAACTGGCCATGGAGGACTAATTCCTCCTTATTTTACATTTGGGATGTGTTCATTAATCACCAGTGTGACCTACAACAAAAACACAATGCTGACAGTGTTTCTCTTCATTGCAAAGGGTCGGTCAGCCTGGGAGCCATTTGCTACCCACATAAAATTTATATTATGTTTGTGTTCTTGAATAGTTTACAGGTTCAGCATTATATAGCTTCTTATTCCCAGCATCATCTCTGCCCACTGTAAATACCAACACACCAAGTTATAGGTGGACAACTGAGTGAAGCTTCAACTATTTCTTTTGAGTTTATTTACCTTCCTCTTTCGTAAACACCCAGGGTATTAATGATGCCTCAACTCACCAGTGTAAGCACCAGTCACTATTCACAAAACATCTGAGCACAGAGGCATTGAGTCGACACAGCGTCATTATATTCAGGACATACACCCTGTCTTCCTCAGTGTACCTGAGTAGGGCAAGATTTTGTTAGAGCTCTAAAGAGTCTCCTGGGCTAGGGTTCATAGCAGGGAGCCTGGGGTAGGGCAGAAATTGAACTTCCTCAAGGCTACACATCCTGCATCTTTCTCAGGAGAGATAATCATTCACTACTGGTGATAATAACTGGGATTTACCATACTTCACAAAACTTAACAATTAGTGGACTGTTTTCAAAAGATAGTTTTCTAGGTACTACTTCACAGACTTGAACACATGAAACTCCATCTCCTAATTCAGATACCCACTGAAATGACTGACAACTAGATATTTTAAAATAAGAAATAATCTTATACAGGGTGTCCCCAAAAATGTATACCACTCTAACAGCTGACAGCTTAATTGGTTTGTTTGTTTTTTCTTTTCAGACTTAACCCATTGGAATTAATAATTGATCAAAGTGTGTATACATTTTGGGGGGGACACCCTATATTATTCACACCATACTTCAAGGACTTTTTGCTAGGTATAATGCAGATCGAATCAAATTAAGGAAAGCATGGCCTGATGGAGACATCTTAATGTGAAGGAAGTATATACCTGGGAAGATTGTAGAAATGATGCCAGGAAATTAAGTTTGCTAACGCCCGTTAGGCAACAGCAGTAGGGCTGGTGGTGAGTGTGGGTGTGTTGTGAGGCACACGTGACTGTCCTGGTGTATCTGTGGGAAATGAGGGGCTGGCGGGCACTCTGAGCAGGGATCTGACATCAGAATTCTGCTACATTAAACCTGGCTTCCATTGGGCATGAAGAATGGAGCATAGCCTCGCCTGGCTGCGAATGAGAAGATCCAAACCAGGTGAAGGAATGAGGCAGTAGTCCAACTATTTCCTGAAAACCACAGTCTCTAGGAAGAAACTGGCAAATAGGGCAAGCCGCCTGCGATACTTCTTTTGGTTCTGGTCACTCCTGCCCAAGCTGCTGAATCCCTAAAATTTTCCCTTCTCCTCTCGTTAATGACTAACAAATTTGAACAGTATTCCATACCATCTCTGAAAGAGCGTATTGCAATTGCCAATCTTTGAGAAGCATACATAAGCAAAATTTTGAAGAAACAAAGTGATTCTCTTCCTAAGAAAAATCACTATGACAAGATATAGGAGAATTTATTTTAATTTTTTTCTTTTAGTAAAACTGAAAGGGTCACTGCACCTCTGAAAAGAAGCCGTCAGGAACAGCGGGAAAATAAAAAGCCCAGCCTACATAATTAGAGACTACAATAAAAGCAGAGAGGAGCAGTCAGGAGTGTGAAAAAAAATCAAATCAGTAAAATAAAAAGCTTGAGAAAAGAAGCTTTTTTCCAAGACTCAAAAAGAAGGATAAAGAGATAAAGATTAAAAAGGAAAAGCTAACTGACAATGAAGGCAAGCAAAGGATGGACAGTCTGCATTATATGAACATCAAACAGATACCAGAGTAGATAGGAAAAAAGAATTATCCAAGGAAAAAATAATTGAAAACTCTCCTTAAGTGAGAAAATGCTCTGAAAACATTCAATCCATTTACCGGTCAGTAAAACACTAACCTAAAAATATATTCCTGCCAATAGACAAACTAATAGTTGCAACGCTAATTTATTTATTTTTTTAAAAGTCCTTTTGTGGAAATACATGTTCATTGATGTTTTTGGAGAGAGAGAGAGAAACATTTATGTGAGAGAGAAACATTAATCAGCTGCCTCCCATACATCCACTACCTGGGATCGAGCCCCAATCTGGGCATGTGCCCAAACTGGAATCAAACCAGCGACCTTTCGGTACACAGGATGACACTCAGCCAACTGAGCCACACCGGCCAGATGCAATGTTGAATTAACAGTGATAGGTAACTGTCGATAGCACTGTATCATGCAAAATTCACCACACTTCTCCTTGTATACAGATCTACATGGAAAATGGTACCATAACTCAGAAGACTCTTAGTCAGTATGGAATTTAAAAAGTGGAAAGATGGATAAATCAGAACTTTAGCGACACCAGCATAAAGTAGCCAGATACAGCCATACCAATGGCTTAAAACGTTTGAATCCACCAGCAAAGGCTCATCCTGACTTGGAAAGTGCTTGCACTGCCAGGTCACGTGGGGCTTCTTGGCATCACTTGTCTGTGGACGGGCTGAGGGGTTATTTATTAGCTATGCTAACATAACCAGTCAGGTTTCACTTAAACATTGCTGGCCCCAAAACAATTCTTACCTCCCCGCCCCCAAAAAATAAGCAAACAAAAATACCTTCCATATATCTCACATTTGATCTATTACATGTAAACAACACTCAGAGGGCAAACTTACTGCCATCATCACCATGTAGTTATGGTACAAATCACTATAACCCCCTGTACTGACAACTTATTTAGAAATTTTGAAAACTTTATTGAGAGGGTGATTAAATAGATATACATTAAAGCCTTTATAGCCTGCAAATAAAATTTTTTATAAAATAAGCATTTTATTTTAAATTCCCATAAATCATTGACAAAAAAAAATGATCCTATATTAAACAACAAAGAAAGTCTTATTATATCTCTATTTATCCACCTTCCAAAAATATAATCAGAATTCACACATATCATATTTCTTTGGCCATACACTTCTCCATAATCCTTATAAATGTTGAACTATTTCATTTACAAAAAGATTTGATGCTATAAAATAATTCAAAACCACAAATTCAAACTATTTATAATATAAATAGACTGTTAGGTACAGTTATATAAAACTTAAGGCATATAAACAAAACTGCAGTTAGAAACAAATCAAATTTTTATATACAATTTTAAGTCTCATGATGCCCATTTTACAGATGAGGAACCGTGGCACAGTGATTTCCTCAAGATCAGAGAGACACTAATTGGTGAAAAAGAGATTAGATCTCAAAAGTTCATGTTTCTTGAAAAGAAAAATCACAGGAACTCCAAAAGTAATGAAAACAAATTAAATAAGCATCACTTCATAGAGCCGAAATGTGAAAAAAAAAATTTAAAAAAACATATTTAAGAAAACAGTTACCAATTTTCTGTTTTTGTTTTGCTTTATATTGACACTGGTTAACAAAATTATACAGGTTTCAGGTACCCAATTCTACAACACATCATTCGTACATGGTATCATGTGTTCAGCACCCCAAGTCCAGTATCCATCTATCTCCAATGATTCCCCTTCTACCCTTCTACACCTCATCACCACCCTGAACAGATGCCAATTTTCAATTATATTGCTCCAGAGAAAAGAAAAGCAGGTCACGCCGAAACCGGTTTGGCTCAGTGGATAGAGCGTCGGCCTGCGGACTCAAGGGTCCCGGGTTCGATTCCGGTCAAGGGCATGTACCTTGGTTGCGGGCACATCCCCAGTGGGAGGTGTGCAGGAGGCAGCTGATCGATGTTTCTCTCTCATCGATGTTTCCGGCTCTCTGTCCCTCTCCCTTCCTCTCTGTAAAAAGACCAATAAAATATATTTAAAAAAAAAAAAGAAAGAAAAGAAAAGCAGGTCACATTCTATTATAGGAAAGACACGATCTGCCACATTGATTTGTCACGAGATTAATTTGTATTTATGAAACTTTTTTCCAATACACTTTGTCTGAAATTAGGAAACACTAATTCATTTGTAACAGATGGTCACTTATGTTTTGAACTTTTATTCCAAAATATTAGATTACTTCTACCCAAGGTTCTTTGAAAAAAGGGGTGTAGCAAAACCAGGAAACAGAGGAAGAGAAATTTGGTGAAAATGCAGAAAGCAAAATGAGGGAGAATAGTGACAGAGGACTACAGATTTATTTTCCCATTTCATTGTATTTTAATTTAAAAAGAGACTTTGAGAATTGATACATCTAAAACACTTTTAACAATATACAAAGTCATTTTGCTGACTAAAAAGAAATGGCTGCTAGGTTCTGTTTTTTAAAATGTTTTCCGGCAGGCATCTTCTTTTTCAGGGTCCACATCTGCATCCAGATCCACCTTCAGGACAAGAGCGCATGTCCCCCAGCTGCTGGGAGCAGTGATGACTGACAGCTTTTAGCTGAGCACTTGTCTTCCAACAATCGCTCTAGGCCAGAGTTCCTCAAGCTTGGTCACTTCTTGGAGCCTTGCATGTACTCTTTAAATTAAAAGAGATACACCTAACCTACCATTTATTAGTAGGGCAAACAACTTGTTAAGTGTTCAAGTCTTAACCACTTAGCACCCACGGGGCACTATAATGTTAAGCCTTGGAAGATGAGATACTACCACCTTCGTTTTCTGTTTGCAATTGATTTTCACACGGTACTTGCTTTTTCTCATACTGAAAACCTGGCTTTGAAAGGAAAATAGCAATCACATGCGGAAACTGAACTATCTTGAGCTGGTACTTCCTTCAGAGGCACTGTACATCCACTAGGGAGCTAGGAGGCATGCAGGTGTACAGTTTGGACACCAGCCCTGGGCTAATTTCTCACTCAAAGTAACACCCCCTCCCCATGGAAGCCAGGTGTGGTGACTGCTGGGGGCAGAAAATAAAACAATGGGGTATTTTTAAAGTCATAAGCACTTGCCTCACTTTGGAACCACTCTAAAGGGCCATTCTATTTTCATAGCTGCAAGTGGAATCATCTTAGGCCTCTGTTGCAAGTGGAATGCCTTTCAACGTCTCCCTCACTCAGTCCTGCTCCCTGCACATCCCCCAGAACTGATTCCCGGTGTGCTCCACAATCAGCGTCCTGCATGTGGCCTGCATCCCTGACCCATGACGGTCACTGAAAATAAAAAGTTGAGAAATTGAAGAAAACATTATATTCTCCAGGTAGACCACTGAACTTGTAATTTAAGTAATATTATGTTTTAAATTTTTTTTTTCAGTTTTGTTTTGGGCTACATAAACCCTCAGCAATTCAAATGCACTATCCTTACTGAAAATCCAACAATTTCAAAAACGGTATAGCATTAACTCCATGCCATTGCTCTTGTGCATGCATTCTGGAGTTTTATTTCAGGGTTGGGTAGATTGACCATGTGTCATACCTACCAAGACTACACTGCACGTGCAGCTGAAAAGAGCTTCCATCCTTATCCTTATTGTGCTTGCCACAGTATTTTTACCCACAGTACTGTTACACAAAAACATCTATAAAGCCATTCTTAGACTTACAACTTATTTTAAACATATCCATTCAAAGGGAAGTCCCATGAAGGGAGACACTTATCCATCTTATCCCAATGCCTACAGCAATGTCTAGCCAATTATAGATGCTGAATACAGTTATATGTTGAATGAAAGAATCTTTGAAATCCTGTTTTCACACTCTTTAAGGATGATTACTTTCCTGAAATATAAGTGCAAGTGAGAATTCATTAATGTCCCTTAAAAAGTCAGTTGTGTTTATTTTGACATATAGGCCCAGTGCACGAATCCATGCACCAGTGGGATCCCTCGGCCTGGCCTGTGGGATCAGGCTGAAACCGGCTCTCTGACATCCCCCGAGGGGGCATGTATTGTGAGAGGGCACAGGCCAGGCCGAGGGACCCCACTGGTGCGCCATTGGGGCAGGGGAGGGACGCGGGAGGTTGGCCAGCTGAGGAGGGACCGCGCGAGGGCTCCAGGGTATGTCCAGCCCCTCTCGCCCACTCCTGATTAGCCAGACCCCAGCAGCAAGCTAACCTACTGGTCGGAGCGTCTGCCCCCTGGTGGTCAGTGCACATCATAGTGAGCGGTTAAGCAGCCTTAGCATACATTAGCATATTACACTTTGATTGG
The DNA here is from genome assembly GCF_963455305.1 of Plecotus auritus. Lineage (NCBI taxonomy): Eukaryota > Metazoa > Chordata > Mammalia > Chiroptera > Vespertilionidae > Plecotus > Plecotus auritus. The sequence goes on along the minus strand of NC_137772.1, from coordinate 22,509,500 downwards.
TTGAATGGATGACCAGATGACCTGAAACTTAGCATATTAGGCTTTTATTATATAGGATATATATTGTTTAACCTTTATTGTTGAAAGTATTACACATATCTCCTTTTTTCTCCCATTTACCTCTTCTAGTCCACCTCTGTCCCTGCCCCATGCCTTCACCACCCTATTGTCTGTGTCCATGTGTTATGCATATACGCATACAAGTTCTTTGATATGTATATATTTTAAAAAACAAAGCAAGCCCAAACAGATGTGTTCTGCTGATGAGGAATGGCAGGAGGCCATTCCCAGTAATAGAGTAATATACCCAAAATGTACCTTAGAGGCACATTCCAATGTTAAGAGATAGAGATTTTTTTAATTGCAGTCACAAGTACAGTGCCAAAAATTGGCAACTGTAAGCAAAGACTGCCTATAAATTTACTGTATGTTATGAGCCACTGTTTTAAATGGCCATGAGGCAGGTGTCTGCTGGAGATTTGTATAAAGCTAAGAGGTTCATAAAAATATAAATGAACAGTGAGCTCTGTCTCAGATCTTACGATTTAAGAGTAGACAGATACAATGTTTTACTTTTAATTTGAAGAATATACCAAACCATACCAACCACTACTATGCAATAATTATACACAGTCTGTTAATATGTCATAATAACTAATTAAGTAAGACAGCCTGTTAGGCTTATTATTGTTGTTATTATTAAAGCTGGTCATAAGAAAAAGCAAAAAAAATAAATAAAAACACATGGACATTATTTTCAGATAAACCTGTGGCAAATTCATACCATTGGGGTTTGCATCCAGTACAGTAGGAAAGAATAGTATTTACTCTCTTTTGTCAAATAAGAAAGTTTCAAACTAGAAAATTTGCTGACAGCCACAGATACATCAGTGGTCAAATGAGGATGATCCAGGAGGATGTGAGGAACTAAATAAAAATCAACCACCTAATTCTCAACCCTAAGGTGAGTTGACTTGTGTGGTTTGTATTCTTAAATCTACTCTACCACTATCAAGGCTTATTATCCAAATGCACTTTAAAGCCTAAAGTCATTAATTTTTTAATACAAAGCCACAGATGTGACATTTCAACACCACGAGGTTGAATGAAAAAGTCCATTATTCTTTTTTAAAATATTAATTTATTAAGTGTCTACAATGTGCTACATACTGATAAATAAAACACAATCCCTTAAAGTTTAGTATAAACTTACAGTAATAGGCAATCTATGAATTGCAAATTAATACAAATGCCACCTTTTAAGTACTGGTTTCAGAGAGGAAATGATTTATTCTGCCCAGTGGACTTACCAAAAGAATTCCCACTGGAACACACCTTTGAAATGGGCTTAGAAGACTAAATAGGAGTTCATCCGCCTGGTGGCATGTCAGGCAAATCTGTTTCTTGGACAAAAGCATCTGCAAAGGTGCAGAGCTGTGAGAAGCTCATGATGCATTTCTGTGGCTGGAGTGTAAAGCACATGGTGGACTGTGGTGAGGAATGAAACAAAGAGTAGAGAGAGGTCAAATTACATTAGCAAGCAGCTGGTACTTCATCTTAAAGGCAACAGAGAATGGCTGTCGATTTGGGGGAATAATAAAAATGAGGGTTTTAGAAATAGATTTCTGGTACTGAAAATGAATTACTAAGGGATATAGGAAGGCAGCCAAATCTTGCTCTAGTGCCTAATATTACAGGATTCCATCTTGAATTTATAAAGTGATTGTTTTTCAATGTCTATAAATCACTTTGACAAACAACACAATGATTGTAAGCATTTTGCTGAGAAATGAAATTTCCAGATCAAGAATCTTCACTGTGAGGGGGACATTCTGAGCTGGAACTGGGACATAAGCAACTGTGATTCTCAGTCCCAGAAACTAGCTCACTTTGTTTTTCCAATGAAGCCCTTCTTAATGCTTTCAATACAATCTTACCTCCTCTTATTTGGGTGAAAATTCATTTCCTACAGAATACAATGCTTTAAATTTAACTATGCTTAGAAAGAATTTTGTAAAGCTGGTATGCCTCTGTTCCATTGTTGAGTAAGCTTTTAAATTGTGTCAAATGGAACTTAATATAAAAGCCCAAATGTTTCAGAAACCATTGGTCTATTGGGCAAATATTCACACAATATTTAAAACATTCAATATTTATTCCATTGGCCATAATTTGTCATTTCCAGGACATTAGTCAATGTAAATACATGGTAACTGAAAACAGGAGGAGAAAATGACCCTAAAAGAGAAGAAGCTCTCATTGTGGTAACTATCCAGGTTTCTAATTCCCTGAAGTTTAACACGCTACAAATAAAGTATTTATTTTTAAAAAGTTTCATTATAATCTCTTATTATTTGCACCAAAACCAAAGAGGCCCGAAATGACCATTAAAATTTTGTGTGCAGGTACACAAATTTAACCTTGTCCCACTGCCTATAATTCTCCCCTTACATCATGAAGGAAACCTTGGAGGTGTTAGTAATCCTATATAATAAAAGACTAATATGCAAATAGGCCGAACGGCAGAACCACCAGTCACTGTGATGTGCACTGACCACCAGGGGGCAGACGCTCAACACAGGAGCTGCCCCCTGGTGGTCAGTGAACTCCCACAGGGGGAGCACCACTCAGCTAGAAGCCAGGCTCAAGACTGGGAGCCTCTCTCGCCTCTGCAGCAGCACTAAGAATGTTCAACTGCCGGCTTAGGCCCGCTACCCCTAGGGAGCAAGTCTAAGCCATCAGTTGGAGATTCCCCGAGGGCTCAGACTGCAAGAGGGTGCAGGCCAGGCTGAGGGGACCCCCCCCCCGAGTGCACAAATTTCGTGCACCGGGCCTTAGTATCCTATATAATAAAAGCCTAATATGCTAAGTGTCCGGTCGACCAGTTGGCCATTCAACCAATCAAAGCGTAATATGCTAATGATAATCTAAGGCCACTCAACCACTCACTATGACGTGCACTGACCACCAGGGGGCAGACGCTCTGAATGGTTGGTAAGCGTGCTGCTGGGGTCTGGCTGATCGAGACTGGGTGAGAAGGGCCGGACATATCCTGGAGCCCTCCCATGGTCCCTCCCTGGCCCCTATTGGCTCCAAATGGGACTGGGCAAGACGGGCCGGACATACCCTGGAGCCCTGCTGTGGTCCCTCCCCAGCTGGCCAACCCCCTGCATCCCTTCTGGGCCTCAATCATGCACCAGTGGGGTCCCTCGGCCTGGCTTGCACCCTCTCGCAATCCAGGACCCCTCAAGGGATGTCGGAGAGTCTATTTCAGCCTGATCCTGCAGGCCAGGCCAAGGGACCCCACTGGTGTACAAATTCATGCACCGGGCCTCTAGTAAGTTAATAAGAAGAGATCAAGAAACCCAAGAAACTACAATAAACCCATGATTATTTCTTGCTAGCACAGGCATTATTTTGCAGCATCAGATATACTCTTTCTGGAGATATACTGGTTACACACACACACACACACACACACACACACACACACACAAAAGCAGCTGAAGAGCTTAATTAAAACAACCTCCTTCCCAAATCTACCAGCACAATGAACTTCTAAACACTCCCTATTATAGTGCTTTAGAAAACAGTAACATGGAGAACTTAGGATTGTCCTCATCAGTTAAGAAAATATGTCTGAAAATTTTTCCCTCCCTAAAAAGAGCAACAGTTCATATTCTGAACCAGTAATGAGCCTCCGCAGAACACACACACACACACACACACACACACACACACACGCACACGCACACGCACACACACACACACACACTCACACACACCACTGTAAGCCAAGTTGGATTTCCCTTCAGAGGAAGAGTGCAAAGATGAGCACTGGGAGCCCTTCATTGAGGAATAGCTCTGGCTGACTCTCGCATAACGAAGTGCTGTTTACTTTTAGGGTTCTATTTATGCCACATGCACATTGTTCATCATTATTAAATGATCCTTTTTTATCTTTCTATGACAGTTACATATTTTAACGGGTGACAGTTTGCCTTTATAAGCAGCAAAACACTAGTTTATTAGTATGCTTGTGTGGCATAAAATAGACTTCATTTTTTACTGAAATAACTGGAGGAAAGAAACATCAATTGTGTAGGGTTCAGAATAGCTCAATGGGTAGAGAAGGGACTGGCAATAAATTAAGATAGGTTTGCTTTATTTATGAACAGGTATTCTTTCCCTGTTGCTACTGCACATGAATTTTAAATAGCCCTTTGATGTGCATGTCCATCTAAAGCATCATCATAAACTCTTCCAGTAGTTTCACAATTAATCACTTCTCTGCATTAAATGCAAGGAAGAGTGTAAGTTTACCACTCGGAAAATGTTCCCTGTCTCCTGACCAGAGCAGTGCAGGCTACCTTACAAAAAGGAAAAGAGAGAGAAAGAGAAAGGGAGAGTCATTATTATGCCACTGAGTTACTGAAATAGCCAAGTATGTTCTTTATTGGCGTTATTGTCTATCAAACCCCAGCCCAACTCCTCTGGAAACAACCAGCAGTGCCCTGCATGTCTTCTTGGAACAAGGTCTGGGGACATGCCCCAGCCTGGTGATTAATGCTGTAATCCTTGGAGTTGCCAAAAGAAGACACCATTTCTGGGAAATGGCATTTAAGAATCACAACTGCCACAAGCTCCCTATGCCATTGTTCACGTTTATATTTAATAATAAACGTAAATAAGTAAAATCCCACCTGCAGATAAGTCTTTCTTGTATGTGCTTTGGGGAGGAGGCAAACAGCCCATCTCACACAGAGGGCCATCATCTAGTACTGCCAACAAGGCCTGAGTTAGTAGATCATTTCTATAGCTGCTCGTAGTAAGCACCTCATTGGGTAAAATATGGCCCCTTCGGATGATGGACTGCTCCGGAGGTGTCTGCTGTGGGCAGGTGCAGTGCAAGGGGCAGATAATAGGCCTGGCTGGTAGCTCCATTATTTGTTTCTCACCTGACAGGTGAACTGTTCTCTGTATTTCTGAGAAGACGTAACTATACCTGTCACTCCAAAGGCAAAACTCGCCCAGGAATAACACTGCCGAGTTCCTGATGCTTCTGATTGTATTCTCAGGGTCAGAGATTTGGCAAATCAATGCCAAAGAGGGAAGCAATCATTGTCTCAATTAAAATCTTGAGAGACACCACTTATTTGTGTCTTAGCTTAGGCTGGGGGGAACATGATAAGGATTGTTTCTTCTCCAGTAAGTTAAAAAGGAAAAAAAAAAAATCAAGTCAATCCCTAGCATCAGATAAAGCCTTTTTATTCTCCACATATGCATCCCTCTCTGCCTTCTCCCTCCTCACCTCATCCACGTTTCTCCCAGCATCCACACACACAGGCCTGGAGGGTAAGTCTGATACTTATTTTCATTATATCACTTTAAAAAAAAAAAAGATCAGTCAGCTTTTTGCACTCTTCTCTTGTGCTAAAGTTGCTTCTGCCCTTTGAAAATATGAACGCCCTTGAGTGATTTTTATATTTTCAAAGGGTAAAAGTGCTAAAGAGCACTTCTCTATTTCAGGGAGGAGGAAAAGAAGTAACTCAGCCTGCCTAAAGTGTTCACTCGGTAAAGGTAAAAATGAACTACCAATGTCGGGGGGAGTTGCTACAGTACCTAGATTTATATCTGCAGCACCTGGAGTCCAGGGCTGGAAAACAAAACGCAAGGCATCGGCCGCCACTCACATCTTGGTGGTGTGTGTTTCCAGTGGAACCGACTCCTCTCCAAACTACTATTCATGATGATGCACGTCTAGCAGGTGCAAACTTCCACTCTAGATAGTATTGTAAAGTGGGGAAACCTGTGTCCCCTCCCCACCCCTCCCATCCTTTCCTGCAGCCAGTCCCCCCTGTCACAAGCTAGTCCTCAGTTCATGGGTTCCCTTTTTTTCAGAAGTCCACAGTTTTGTATTTAAGTCCACAGTCTCAGCTGCTGCTTCTCTCTACCACCCCATCCCACTATTGGCAAGTACACTCCAGAAAGCATTGGATTTCAGAACTTAAAACCTCAGAACCATCCAGCGGTTACCTCTCCTAAGGACATCTGTATTTTTCCTTTCTCCATGGAATACAAAGTTTTGTCTTCTATGAAATGCAGGATCAGCCAGGGGAAGAGCATTTCTTAGGAGATGGAGTCTTGCTTGCCCTTAACTTATTGCTGCCTGGGGTGTCCTCTGACTCCCAGGCCTTCCTACTCAGAATAGATCACTCAGCCAGCTTGGTCATCAGTTCCTCTGGGTAAACGCCGACTTCCAAGATTTGGGGGCTCTTGGCTGTGCTTCCGGAGCAGCCTGATCCCTCACTCCCTGAGTTTCCCACGGCACCTCATACTGTAAAGTTTATTCTGGCAGTTCCCTCACTAGACTGTGAGGTCCTTGGTGACAGGGGCAGTGACTTTTACTTCTAGACCTCAGTTTCTAGCACAGCCACTCAAACACATGATTCGTAGTAATAGACAAAAAAATATGTATCAGAATTGTTTTAAGTACTTTACCTGTATAACCTACTTAATCCTCACAATACCACTACATTGGAGGTACTATTACATATCCCCAGTTGACAGATAAGGAAAATAAAACACAGGGAGGCCACGAAACTAAAACGTGCTGAAAACTCATTTCTAACTCAGATAATCTGATGATGGAGACTGTGTTCTTTACAACTAGTCTACAGTGCCTCTTTCAAATATATGTATACATTAAATATACTCATTACATGTTTTTGGAAGAATATTTTTAAATAGCCAGACCCATCACCTACAATCCGTATGACCCAGGAAAAGTTAAATGCTTGCTAATTTTATTTCCTTCCCTGCACCCCCTTTGAGGACTAAATAAAATCCGGCTAGCACTGTCATGGATGTGTTAAATATGTGTTAATTCCACTGCCCCAACAGCCACCAATGAGGTTAATTCTCTTAATGAGTCTCAAGCAATAAAATCCCAGTAACAAACGGAGGTTACTAATTTTACCTGAGGTGATCATTTGACCTATAATTAATATTTCCAACTATTATCTGTACATCAACACATGCACAATCTTTGCCCAAAGCAAGGTCAGTCATACACCAACTCCATGGCAGAAGGTCACTGTTGCAATTTTCCTCTGGATGTACACATGGGCCCTGAATCCAAGGAACATGCAAACTAGGGTCTAGTCACCAGCCAGCAAAGTGAGCCTGCCAGAGCCCCAGAGAGCCAGATTCCATCATTTCTGCACTCACTGTTCAAATGGGAAACCAGGATTGGTGTTCAAGGACATTTGCATATGAGGATAAATTGTAATCTATAAATTGCTGATACCAGGGACAAAAAATCAGAGGCAGAACCCAAAAAGATGGATTCAACACACTTTTGCTTAGGGAACTGCTTCCATACCTGGTGACTAAGAAAGGGCTGAGGAAGCTACTTTGGAAAACCAACTACAGCTATGTCTGAAAGGAGTATTATACCCAAAGAATCCTGGGTATAATTTTTTTTCAGAAGTCCACAGTTTTGTATTTAAGACACTCATGTGAATCTTTGTATCTTTTTTACAAGGCTGGAAGGCACCTGGATGCGATATTAAAAAGGAATACAGGTTTTGGAACTAAACTCACCTGTGCTCAAATATGTACTCTCCCACTTATTGGAAGTATGGACTTAAGAAAGTATATTTGAGTTTTAATTTCCTTATTTATAAAACAGGTAATAATGCTTACCTTGTAGGGTTGTGGTAGGAATTAAAATGTATATATGATCAGCTTCTAACAGAATGAGTGGCACATAGCAGACATTCACATTTTCATGTATAATTATCCAACAGAGCTCAGCTAACACACAAATATTCATTGCAAGAAGGTAATTCCTCATCCATTCATCTATTCACTTATTCTTTGAATTACTAAAAAGTGACAAAATACAAAAATTCAGAAAACAGTAAGTCCCTGTCATTAAGGTGCTTTATGAGAAAACATAGACAAACATTCAACTTCCTACATAGATGACTACCAGCTACAAAACTCTGATATCATTACATATATACACTCAAAGGGGAAACACCTTTGTAGTGAGGAGTTGCAGAAGCTTTCATTTTGGAGGTCAGGACTCTGGCTAGGAGGGATGGTGGTGATGGAGAGATGGATGAACTGAGAACCCAATAAGTCACAACTTGCCAAAAAATGTAGTCTTCATATTTTTTCTACATCTTACTTCAGATTCATTTTATTAATAAATCAGTGTAAGGAGAAGGTGGGAAGGAGACTTGACAAAGACTAATTAATCTAATTGTCTAGGAAAAATTCATGTAATTGTTTGTTTCTATCCAACTCAAAAAAACACAGAATATAATTTGAGCATCTGTAATGATGTCATTGCTCTTGGCTACACAGATTTACCACAACTGAGACAGTCTCTGTACAAATAAAAGTAATAAATATTTTAAGTAAATGTATCCCTATTTATCTAAGTCTACAATAGTCAGGAAAGCTCCCATTAGCACTGGTCTGATTCATTCTGATGCTGAGATAAAATCAGTAAAGTAAATCCTCACTTAATGTCACCCATAGGTTCTGAGACATTAATCAAAACGATGTAAAATGAACCCAATTTTAACACAGGCTAATTGATATAAGCTAGAGTTAAGTTCCTAAGGCATCTCATCAACATTATAAGGAAATGAGGTTTAACAGAACACTGTTATTCGAGGATCCAGGATCGGCTGTATATGGAAACACACCAGGAATAGGAAAACCATCCTTCAACGTTGTCTTGGGAGAGTTACAAACAATAAAAACACCTCTGCTCTGAATATCAAAGCCGAAATCCACTCACTGCCATCCAAATACTGAGAGGTAAAAATGACTGGGTGTCTTCTGCAGTTAGCTCAGTGAACACAAAGCACTGCTCTATGCCCTTCTGAGCAGGTTGCTGCCAGTGGCCATGGGCACTGAAAGGGTGTGTCCACTAGCTCTGGCCAGTTGCTAAAAAATGAACAAGATGTGGTATTTTCACATTACCCAAAGCACTGAAAATATATAACAGAGATACTCAGAATCTGCTACCAAGACGTGAACATTCCAAAAAGCTAAGAACAGCAGAACTAAAGTATTTGGCTTAGTACTTGGGAAACTGGTTGGTTGTTCCTCTTTCCCAAAGATGGGAAATAAGAAGGACCAGCAGAGATCTGCAGGCTAACAGAGCACCATAAGGAACATGGCTTCTATCTGAAGAACTCCCCTGAGGTGGCTGCTTTTGGATTATCTATTGGGGATTTCTATTTTCTTTAAGACTTTCCTATATTTTCAAACTTCTTACAACAAACACGTAATGTTTTTACAGTTTGGGAAAAGAAAACACACTTTGATCTCAAAAAGCTATTTGGAATAGATGCAAATAGAAATCCCCTTAGTTGTGTTGATCTAACCATTTAGCCTACACATGATTTACAGAGTAGAGGATGCCAGCTCCCCCAAATCTTGCTGTATGCCCTGCTGGTTCAGTGATTATATCTAAGAGATCTCATGCTACTTCTTCAGAATGCTCACTCTGAAGTTGTAATCATCTCAGGATGTGTTTTCCAGGGTCATTCATTAGGCTACAAGGTTAATGGTAGCTGGAAACCTCTTATCCCCATTCCTTTTCCTATAACCATTAACTTTTTTGGATTCTAAATCCAAATACCTAGGACCCGTAAGTACTCTTCTGATTTCACAAATTCCCAGCTCTACAGCTCATTCAATTGGAAACCTAGCATGCTTTTTTCTCAGACATGGAACCTTTAAATACATGTACCAATTTCTTTAGCTAATTTAGACTGTGATAGCCACTAATACTGAGGAAGGATGTTATCATTTCCATGGCTTTTGTATTTTAGTAGGTGGGGGCAGCACAATGAATTCACCCAAACAAATTAACACCTAAATGGTGGAATAACAGAACATATTTATAAGCTCACTTGAAGGTGTTGTTTTTTTTGTTTACTTATTTGCATTTAGAATATTGTAGAAACTTAACTTAAAGCAAACATAGCTCTGTGCTTGGTATTGAGGAGACACAGTACAAAAAAAAAAATGTATCTGACCTCAAGTGGTAAAAATCAAGTGAGAGAAACTTATAAAAAAGCTAAAATGTGGTCTGATTGGTGTAGTAACAGAAGTGATGCCAAGGTATGCAAATATATCATTCAATAAGAAGAAAGTAATCTCTAGGAGTGGGGAAGATTCGTGGATTGTGGTCCATAAAGACAGTTCTGTTGAACAAGGGGCATGAACAAGGACACAGAGATGTGAGTCAGCACAGTGTACTTGGGAAATGCCCGTCATCTTGGTTGTGAAATGAACATCATTGTTGGCAATGGACTCAGCTAGGATAAGGATCTTGGACCTGTCACATAGGTGTCTCTTCACCTGTTTTCCAGTATCATCATATTGTTCATACTTCTGGGCAGTGTCTGATAGCTCCGTCCTTTGCCTATGGAATGGATGATGAAAGGTGTTCTGGAATAAGCTCAAGAAAAAAAGAGTCACGGACTCACCAAGCTGTTTGATCCTGGACATTGAACTTAAACTATACTCATCTCAATGAACACAAGTGGGAAAATATAATGAGATTGACTGAATCATTTCTAAGGTCCCTTTAATTTCAAATCCCAATGTAGGTCCATAATTTATCAAATATCTGTTAAGTAAAAGGTATCATATTCTGTTCAAGGGTATCAAATCTGACCAAAACACTATGGCTGCTTTCAAAAATTTACATGTAATATGAAGCAAAAGAGAAACAAGCATGCCAAAAACAATAGCACAAGAAAGCAGGTCTGAGTGGAGGGGGGTAAAGGGGAGAAAAATGGAGGACATCTGTAATAATGTCAATAATAACAATAAAACATATTTTTAAAAGGTATAAAATCTGCAAAACAAAGGAAATTCAGGGCCAGTTTTGAAGCAGAGGATGGAGTCCAGTTAAGTAGAGGGTACCTGAAAGGGCAGTAGAAAATAAACCAGAAAGGTTCGCTGCACTGTTTTGAGAAACAGTTAATGCCAGACAAAACAAATTCCCATGCATATAGGAGACTTTCCTACATTACAAAGGTGACATCGCCAATTATTAGAGAAAGGAGGGGGATTCCTCAGTAATGGTCCTGGGACAATTGGTTGTTCACATGAAAGAATGAAATTAAATCCCTAACTCAAACTGTTACACACACACACACACACAAATCTATTCTAGGTGAAAATAAAGGTGCAAATATGAAAGACCAAATTATAAAATTCAAAAGAAACATAAAATACATTTAATGAGATTTAGGAAGAATGTACTAAGCACGACACAAAAGAACTAACCATAAAATGATTGATAACATTGATTACATTAAAATTAAAACTTTAGTTCACGAGAACAAAAAATTCAATTCAAGTCACCAGAAAATACCATAAAGTAAAAAAAAAAAAATGAAGTAATTCCAATCATACAATAAGGATTAATTCTATATATACCTACACATACATATATATCTAAAACTCCTATAATACATACGATAAATAGAAAAAAATGTACAAAAGTCTTGAGTAGGTGTTTCATAGAAAATAAATGGCAATAAAATATATGAAGAAATGTTTAACTTCATTAGTAATTAGGGATATGAAAATTAAGCCCATGCAGAGATAATCATATTATATCCACTAAATTAGCAGAAATCTCTAGGCCTGGAAACATCAAATGTTGGCCGATGTGAAGTAATGGAAACTCATATTGCTGGAAAATTTTTGGCATTATCTGGAAAATTTAACATGTTCATGCCCTAGCTGTTGGTAATCTATTCTCAGATAAATACGAAACACTTGAAATATTTAATGGAGCTCCTGTTTTATAGAAATACATATGTGTGTAATTTAAATCATAAAGCAAAACAGTATAGTTCTGATGTAACAGCAGACATATACACGAATGTTCCTAGTAGCAATTTTCCTAATAGAAAAAATCTGAAAAGAACTCAAATTTCAGTTACAGTAAGATAAATAAGTCAATTATGGTTTAGTCACACCATTGAATGTTCTAGTTGAAATAAGTGAACCAAAATTAGGACTTGCAGCCCTGGCTGGTGTGGTTCAGTGGTTAAAGCTTCCACCACGCACTGAAGAGTCCTGGGTTTGATTACCATTCAGAGCAGGTATCTGGGTTGCTGGCGGTTCAATCCTGGCCCTGTCAGGTCTTGTGGGGGAGGCAATCAATGGATGTGTCTCTCTCACATGGATGTTTCTCCCCCTTTCTCCCCTCCCTTCCTCCTAAAAAAAAAAAAATCTTCAGGTGAGGATTAACAACAACAAATGCAGCCCTCGCCAGTGTGGATCAGTTGGCTGGAGCATGGTCCCATATACCTAAGGGTCACAGGTTTGATTCCTGGTGGGGTGTATGCAAGAGACAACCAATTGATGTATCTCTCTCACATCGATGTTTCTATCACTCCCTCTCCCTTTCTCTCTCTAAAAACAAACAAACAAAAAACGTGCAATAATAACATAGATGAAACAATACCAGGTATGAAAACAATGGTGAAGACTATGTACACTATAATTTAAATATACCTTTAAAAAATCAAAAGTAAATTATGTTTAAAAGAACATACATATCTGTTTAAACTATTTATAAAAACAAGGAAATAAGCACAGAATGTGAACATGATGACTCCAAAGGAGAACCTGAGCGGTGCGTTCAAGGGAAGCACAGATAAATGCTGATTGTGCTCTACTTCTGAAGTGTGGTGTAAATTCACAGATATCCATTTAAATTTGATGTTTAAACTATATTCATATGCAACAATTAACAATTCACCAAATGTTTTACAGCATTTGTCTCTAGTTTCACAAATAAGGAACCACTGGGAGTTGTGAATGAAATGGTAGTATTAGAAAAGCTTGCTTTCAGAAGAATTCCTATGCCTCGCTTCCTACAGTGTCAGAGGTGTACCAGCTGTCCCCGCACATGTCTTTTAGCCACAACTGTGGTGCTGACTAGGATTTTGCCCTACACTGTAGGAGGAGGTACGGGCCTACATCCTTCCGACACCGAGACCAGTACAAAGATATTAATTCACTCATCAATATGTTCACTTACCGCTTATTTCTGGGCCTAGGAGGCATTAGATGAGGGGTAAAATAGGAATCTCCATTTGTGGGCCCTGTGCTTTTTTCCAGAAGAAAAACATATGGTACAACCTCCAACTCTGTGTTCTTAAAGTCCCTTCCCTTATTATATAATGTTTCTTATATAATCTCATTCCTTCTATTAATTCCTCAGTGCTTCCATCCTAGCAGGAAATGTCTAGCTCCGAAAGGTGGAATGTTCTGTGCCAGCATCTAATTTCACTCACCCACGTCATTTGAGATCCAACGTGGACCGATAAAGCCTAATGCGGAGGGGAAGGCAATTCATGAGCGGTCACCTTCACCCTGTACACTTTTGCTCTGATAGGGATTCTTAAAGATCTTCTCTAAATCTCAAAAAAAAAAAAAAATCAGTTTCTACAATTTTACACCATCAATGCACTCATTAAGTCAGTGGCTCTCAATCTTGGGTTCTCAAACTGAAAATCACCAGAGGAACTTAAAAAAAAATCAGTGGGTCCTGCCTGCTGAGATTCTAACTTGATTGTTCTGAGATGCAGGTCCTGGCATCAGCTGACTGAAGACGTCAGAATTATACTGTTTATCTTTCGAATTTAAAATACAATCATGTGTATTTCTACAAACAGAGGCTGCATTAAACATTTAGTGGTCACCTTTCAATCTACTGTGTTTCAAAAAAACTGGTTAAATGTTAAATGCATGTTAAACTATAAAATATCAAGTTTTAAAAAATATATGTATTTTTTATTGATTTCAGAAAGGAAGGAAGAGGGAGAAACATATAGAAACATCAATGATGAGGGAATCATGGATTGGCTGCCTCCTTCACGCCCCCTATTGGGAACAAAGCCCACAACCCAGGCATGTGCCCTAACCAAGAATTGAACCATGATCTCCTGGTTCACAGGCCGATGCTCAACCACTGAACCACACTGCCCAGGCTGAAATATCAGTTTTTAAGTAAAAAAAAGAAAAGAAAAGAAAAAAAAAAAGCTAATGCTGACCCACATTGAAAGCACCTGTCTATCTTTTTCTCACTTAACCCAATATAACAGATGTTTAACTTTCTGCAAGTTTAAAAAAAATGGCTTTGGGTGATAACCAGGGATTTAAAAATTTTAAACCTGACTACCATTTCCAGCCTCGAGATCCTTCACTGATAATTGCTAAAAATAACCAAACTCTGAATATTTTGACACCTAATCTCCAAGAATCAGAAGTTTGCAACACCCTCTGTGTCTTACACTTCCCCAGCAAGGTGGCTTCAGCATGAATAATCATGATAGAGGCACCAGAGTGTATAAGTTCCAGCTCAATTACAGGGAGTGCTTTTTGCAAGCTCCCATGGCCTTCAGAGATGCAGAATTCACTTTAAAATTAAGAACAATAGGGAGTGCATGAGAAGCAGCATCCAAAGCTTTTAAAATCATATCCACTCTCTTTGGATGCAGATTTGCGGCCTTATGGGGGCATATTGGTATGTTGCAGAAAACCTCAAAAGCTTTCTTCTAATCAGCACAAGTCAGAGCTTGTGTTCCTTAAAATCTGCTCCAGCCAGTGTCCATAGCACCATTTCAATAACATCCCCTCCTAACAACAGACCTGGCCACCCATTCAAATTGGAAAGCTTTACCTTCTCACCACAACGTAAACCCAGATGTAAACAGAGAATAGTGAAAATTGGAAGTAACTTACTTATCCAAATAAGAATTAGTAGCTGTGTGGTTAAATACCATTCTAAAGTTACTTCCTTGGGTAAGGCAGAAGGTTCCTATTCTAACTCATGGCACTAACATCCCATATTTATTAGCAAATATGAAGTGAATACATTTTTTCTATGTGTACATCTACTAGTGGGTTCACACTGACCAATTTTTTTTAACCAAGGATGCAGAATGTAATTCATTAGAACAAAAGCTTAAAATTTACACTAAATTTCAATACAAATATATAGCATCTATAATATAAACCTCTTTTACAATATTAATTAGCTCTGCTACACTGAACCAACTTAAGTCTTTCAATATTCTATGATTAAGAACACAACCGAGGGGGGGGGTGTAGTGAGGATCTGTCCTATTTCAAAGGCATTTAGAAAAATATAAACGTAAAAGAAAAACAGCCTTGAACAGAAGGGTAATGTGATCAATAGTCTTTAGTCTTCTGGTATCTTTTTCTAAAAATTTATTTGTGACTCCATTGATTACTGTTGTTATAATAGTCCTGAAAAGGAAAGAGGCAGGAAAAATGAGACTATGAAGACCTGGATTCAGGGGCCAGCTCTGATAGAAATGACCTCTAAAAACCAAGCAAGTTACATTGCTTCTTTAGACCTTGGTGGCTCATGTGGAGAAATGGGCTTTGGCTTAGAAACTTTAGAATCCTTTTCAGCAATATAATTTTAAGATTCTTCTCTTTTTTTTAATATATTTTCTATTGATTTCAGAGAGGAAGAGAGAGGGAAAGATAGAAACATCTCTATGAGAATCATTGATTGGCTGCCTCCTGCACGCCCCCTAGTGGTGGTGACCGAGCCCGCAACCCAGGCATGTGTCATTGGCCAGAATAGAACCTGCGACTCTTCAGTCCACAGGCCGATGCTCTCTATCCATTGAGCCAAACCAGCTAGGTCAAGATTCTTCTTTACAAATGGGAAACAGAGATAAATTCTGTGATCAAATGAGTATGTATCAACTGGTAAATAAAAGGCTATTTAAACGCTTTCTATTGTCTTCTTTCACACCATGCTCCTCCACAAAGCTAGAGAAGCTTTACATGCACTGCTCAAAGTTAGAGAAAATGAGGATTAACTGATTTCCTGAGCTTTTAAATCTCAACAAAATGTGAAAAAGCCATTTGATTTGAGACAAACTGCAAGTTTGAATCTTGTGAGTTATGAGCCTAAGGTTTTGTATTAAAATCATTTGAAAAGACTTCAAACCTGGAAATGTAACATGAAATGTCATATATATGGTTTCTATTAAAAAAGAAAATGTCAATCTAGCAACTGTGAGCCTGGGCACCCACCTAAAGTCACCTAAGCAACAATGAGCTCAGGCACTGGAGGGATTCCTAAACCCTTGGGCCAGTTTCCCCTCGTCCCAATTCTGTTGCTATAATGCTTGAAAATTTCCAGATGCAAGTTGCACAGGTAAGCTTTAGTTTAGAACGACTGATTTAAGAGAAACTGATACATAAAATTAAAGTTCTTTTATTGTTGGTACATTGTTGAAAACGCTTAAGCCACAGTTACCAGTATCATCTCTGAAGTCACACTAACCTTGACCTGAACATTCTATTTCCAGAGCATTTTTTTCTTGAAGGTTTTGAAATATATTTAAAATGCCAAGAATTGCTTCCCGAAATGATAAAAAAAAAAAGTACTGTGAATAAATGGTACTGAAAACAATAGATAGCATCATAAAATGTTAGACTGGGCAAGAGTTTTAAAAATAATCTAGTCACTTCTCATCTGAGAAATGAAAAGAACCAGGGGAAAAAGTGACGTGTTGAAGGGCACGCGGTCTTGAATTGTCCAGCCCACGGCGATGCTTAACTGAGAAGGGAGTTTTGACTTGAGAAGAGACAGGGAGCAAGAGGAGACGAAGAATTGGGGGTTAGATGGGACATACGTGGAGAAAGAGAGAAAGGGCAGTGCCTGAATGAACAAGCTGATGTTCAAGTCAAAACTGTGTCTACACCTCAAGTTTAAGTGTTATTAATGCCTTTTAAATTAATAGCAGAGAACCTTAATGATATGTTTGCTATAATGATGATATATGACAGTCTCCTAATATATAATACATACACACATATCTATGCACCGAAGCACTCAGCACCTTGACAAATATTAATAATTGGCTGTGCAGTGATGGTCTTCTTTGTGGCAGGATGTGGTAGGATAGGGCCGTCGTCTCCACATTGCTATCCCAGAGGTCACTGGGCACTTCAACCTGTCCGCTAAACGTGAGAAAATAGACAATGTGGTGTGTTTTTTCTCCAAGGTGAAAAAAATAAATATAATGACAAATTTTTATCCAGCTTTATTTCTTTAAAGCAAACCTCAAGTGCTGACATCCCACCCACACACCTCACACTGACTAAACCTGTAAGCCTCCTGACTGCTTTTTTGTAAGGGGAACAACTTAAAAAATTTCCGGATGCAAGTTGCTGGCAATCACTGCAGCTTCTGGTTCCAAGACGGAGGGAGACACAGGGTTGTCTGTTTAGATGCAGGAGAGTTGAACTCATTCCAGCTCTTTTCAAAAGGCTAGTAACACACATTTCTCTGGCAAAGAATTTTATTTTGGGGGTTTGTATTTCTTCCCTATCTCTTTTAAAAAATAGGTTAGACCATTCAGAAAGACACATTGATGAAAATTGTTATTGGAAGGCCAATTGCATTGTGCCACTACACTGCATTACAATACAAATTAAGACTTGATAATCTTGTTTTATAACTATACACAGAAAGAATAAATAAGGCACATAATATGCAAAATCAATAATAAAGACAAGTTATTTGGTAAACTATGCAGATTGAGGAGCTAGTGTTATATTTCTAAAAAGTATTTGGTATCCATAATGGCATCATTAAAAATAAAACTACAAAACTCATTTTTACCTATTTTAATGAATACTTTAATTCCTTTTCTTTTTAAGAAAATATTATTGCTTAGCAAGCTCCTCAGAATATTTTACACACCACCATTCCATACAACAGTATACCATTTTAAATATATTCAAAATTCTACTTTCCTCCAATCCCTCCTGACACAGCTCCTACCGCCCCTCTTCCCTGATGAGGCTATTTCTGTTTATAACGATGAGAAGCATAATGGCATGTATACCAAGAAGAAAACAGGTATCATTTACAAATGTGTATTTATTTGTTTCTCCTATGCTCAGGCATCCAGAGCCCTATCTCAAATGTAATGTCAGAAGACTATTATATTGTCCAAATAAGTGTAATCCATCTATCTATAATAATAAATGCATAATATGCTAATGAGACCAGATGTCCTTCTGGACGACCTTCCAGACAGAGCCGACGGCCAGAAGGAAGCTGGTGCTGGCAGCCTGGGGAAGGAAGGCCTACCTTGCATGAATTTCGTGCATCGGGCCTCTAGTTTGGTAATAAAAGAGAACAACATGGTAAGAAAGTAAAAAATGCCCAGACACCATTTGGGGACTCAGCTTCCAGTCCCCATACTGTTTATTGCTACCTGTCTGCCCTTGGTTGAAACATCTCTAAACCTCAATGTCATCATCAGGGTGGATGTGAAAATACAAAGTGACCACAACTGTCAATGTACCTTAAAAGTGTCAAGTTTCATGCAAACGAATTATTTAAAACAGCAGTCCATGATGGTGTCACATCATATACTTAATCATCTTTCTAGAATAGCAGTCCACCTAGGAATGTAGACTTTACAATACATTAAGAAAACAAAATGTAAAACCCTCTAACAGTTATTTAATTTTCTCTAGCAGCTAAATGTTCCTGATACTTTATCAAAATAATAAGTAAATTTTAGAAATTTTAAACTTTTATACCTTAAAAGGTTAAAGTAAGTATATATATAATTTAGCACGTGCTATTGGACAAGCACTACCAGGTGCTGAGTAACAGTACACAATGGGTAGAGATGACTGTCTTATATCAAAGACCCCAAACACCAGTTCCTACACCACATGCGACTATAACAATCCAGCTGTTTGGGGAACATCAAGACCCCGAATGAATGCTACTTTTTGTTTATTTGTTTGTTTTTAACCAACTGGTTTTGTTCTACACTATAACTACAGCCTACTTCTCTCATTATCCTATACTCTGGATCATTTTAAGTGTAGCTCCAGTTAAGAGATACAGTAAAATGAAGGAACATTGAAGAGGGCTAATAGTGCCTCTTCTTTAACAAAAATCTTGGGCAAACTGTTCAACTTCTGGAGGACTCAGTTTCCTCTTTATTACAGGAAATTAGTTAGATGCAGACATAAGTCCTCAACTACTTCAAAATAAAATTCAAGAGTTTTAAAGTATTTCATTTACCTTTACAAATGCTGGAATGAAGACATTATATTGCATCAGAATGGTGCTCCCTGAATGTCTATTAGTTTTATGAGTGGTTGTATGTTTGAGTTAAAACTGACATTTGTGTTTGCCTAGTCCGAGTTAAAACTGACATTTGTGTTTGCCTAGCCCTCTGCTGGCATTTTTTAAATAGTCACACATTGAATTCCACTTCATACTGGCTTCCAAGTAAAAAACAATATTGAAAATAAAAAACCTGAATGACTATCATCTATGGCCAATGGATTATGTCATCAGGGAGCCTGGCAGAAATGCAGGATCTCAGGTTTGCGAAATCAGAATGTGAATGTTAACAAGATCTGCAGTGACTCAAATGCACATTAACATTTGAAAGGCACTGATTTGTGAGTTTCAAATATTACCAGCTTAGCTTCCCTAACCCATGATCATTTATTTGGTTCCCCTCCTCTCCCAGTAGATTTTATTGAATTAAATTCAAATAAAGATGATAGTTTCTAAATAAGTACTGTTGCAAGCAGAAGCCACCAATCACTTTCAAAGAACTCTAAACAACATGCTACAAATGTATTTAGAGGCAAATCTGCTCATTCAATATTTAGTAAATAAATTTGCTTTTACAGTAAGTTATCAAAATTTATGAATGATATTAAACATAGTTATCCCACTACTGGTTGGGTTCTTGAAGGATTTCTTCACTTTGGTCTCGTGAATCTCCTGGTTCCCATGCCTGACTGACAGTCAACTACCTTCTGGACTGTCTGCAATGTCATTTTCCCTTCGACGTACCTGATTGAGAAATTACGTTTTCAATTTAGGTAACAACAAAACATGTGTAAGTCTTTTCTTAGTCAAGTTGTGCTTGTCACGGTGATATTTTCCCACATAATTCCTCCTTTCCTTACAGGGCTGGTTTCCAAAGGATCCGTGTGCCAATGTCTCCCTCTGGGGAGGAAGTCTCTTTTGCACTTTATGAACCAGAAATATGGGAGCGAATAGTCAGTATCTGCATTGAGTGGAGCTGCACTGACCTCACTTGAAAGACAGCTTTCAGTTTTGCATTGCCCTTATTTATGAAGGAAACCATCCAAGGAACTGGTCATATAGGAACAATACAGCTTTCACCTTACTCTTGTCTTCTTGGAAACAATGTTAGGAAGTAATTTATGTCCTGTAGCCATCTGATGTCATAAGAGAAGCATAATGCATGCTTATCATTTTTACTTTAGCCACATAAACAAAACTTTAATATTTCTGCCCTCCATTTTTAGTTCAGTAAGGAGGGGGTGGGTAGGGATGGGAGGGTTAAGGACACAATATGCTGTACACACCATACCACACACAAACCCACTTTCCAAAGAAATACTCCAAAAGCACAACAGAGTTTGCAATAGATTTCTAATGCTGTCCAAACTGAACACATTAACACCCGCCTAATTCTGACAATTATCTACACACGGCGTGTGTATGCGCACAATAAGGCCATACGATGCAATGTGGCACAAACAATTAGAAGTTCTTTTCAAAGTGGAAATGCAAAATAGAATGAATATCTATTTTCTATAAATGAATCCAGCCATCTGCCTTGCGAGAGCAGCAGCAGGAGTACCCAAAACAGCAGAAACAGCAGCCTCTGGTGTTAACAATCTATTCTCAAATCTCATGCTCCACATTTTGCCAGCAAACAAGGCTAAAAATATAAGACATGCAACAAATAGTCTCTTGGGATCTGCCATTCCATGGATGGTGTATTCAATCAGAGTAATATTTTTTGTTGAAATTCAAAATTGAAAAAAAAAAAAGCAAGCTATCATATTAGACACGGGCGTTCGGAATGTTAAGCGTGAATCCAATCCCAAAGTATATTAAGCTGAATGGCGAGAGGGTGGTTGTTTTCACACAACATAAATCTCTGAGATTTATCTGAATATATTTATAGATTTATTTAAGCTACTCTAAACTCCTCTACAGCTCTCACAGTTATAGAGATATAATTTTAGTACTCTGTCACCAGAATATCAGGGGCATTTTCTTTTCGGCGCAGTTTAGAAAATTGGCATTGCTGTAGGCTCTAGGGCTGGACTACATCGGTTCAAATCCAGGCTCCTCCTCATACTAACTCCATGGTCTTGAGCAAGTTATTTAACCTCTGTGTGCCCTTCTTTTCCTACCTTAAAAATGAGAAACTAATATTATCTCATAGACTTAAGACCTAAATGGGTTCATATGTGTAAAGCTTTTAGAATAATCAATGGCAGACACTACTGGCAACAATTACTATTATTCTTTCATAATCAAACAAGGCTGCAAAAATGCTTTCTCGTAAAAATAAGCATAATCTAAAAAATGTAGCAGACGATGGCCATTCTCATGTCAATGTTAGCCATGTAGCCAGTGAAGGGGTGAGCAGATTGGTGTCTTTATCTGGAGTGCGCAGTCGAGAATGACAGAAGAAAGTTTCCATCACGCTGTCAGTTCATGAAGGCATCGGGATAAGGTGGACATCCTTATCCACCTTACAAGAGAAGACAATGACAGGGCTGGTCAAGTAGCACTGTCTGGAGTGTAGAATAGTCAGAATGAATGGCAAAGGTGTAGTCGGAAGCAGGGCATATCTGGCCTTTCTGTGAACACATGTGCCCGTCCAGTGAGAGGACACCTGCGTCACCACCACTACCACCTTCCTGTCTCTGTGCACCTGTCTTTGGATTATATTTTCATACATGGGATCTGGATCTCCAGCCACTGTATTAAAACAGGAGGAAGAAAAGTCTAAGGGAAAGGTATCAAATATTCCCCATCTCCTGATAAGCCAATTTTTTATTTTTTTTTTCTTTATTGATTAAGGTATTACATATGTGTCCTTATCGCCCCATTGGCCTCCCCACCCCCCCTCTCATGACCTCACCCCCCTGTTGTCTGTGTCCATTAGATAAACCAATTTCTTTTTTTTTAAAATATATTTTATTGATATTTTACAGAGAGGAAGGGAGAGGGATAGAGAGCTAGAAACATCGATGAGAGAGAAACATCGATCAGCTGCCTCCTGCACACCTCCCACTGGGGATGTGCCCGCAACCAAGGTACATGCCCCCGACCGGAATCGAACCCGGGACCCTTCAGTCCGCAGGCTGACGCTCTACCCACTGAGCCAAACCGGTTTCAGCGATAAACCAATTTCTTGATAAACCTTCAAAGTCGGCACCATTTTAAGTTGTATACTATATTTCGTAGAAGGAGGACAATAAAAAACAAGTTTACGAGTCAGTGAGGAGATAGAAAGGTGTGTCCTTAACTGATAAGTCAGCAAGGTGGGGAGGACCTCCCAGATTGAGTGAGAAGGTCTGGAGGGAGCTCCCGGAGCATTCGTGGGGCTCCCTGGGTTTTCCTACCCTATTGGTACCCCTTGAAGAACCAGGGACCCACAGATGGGCCATTCAAATCATGAGGAAAGATGGAGGGCACAGTACTGTTTGTCACAGTCAAGGCCATGAAAAAGTGTGACAAGTGCTGCCGCTATAGAGCCAGGTCACAGCACTGAGACACTTAAGAGCAAAACACTCTGTCGGGTGGGAAACGGTGGTGCCTCCGGTCTGCTCAAGCTAAGAGCACAACCCAAGAGTCAGAAAAAGACAAACCCGGCAGGAAATTGAGAGAAAAGACTCTTTCTTGGAGCCTATAGAAGGACAGTTTTTGGAGGAAAGGGAACGGAATGAGGAAAGGAGGTGGGGGTGAGTCGGGATACGCTAATCACATTCATAAAGGAGAAAATGACTATAGATTTAATACTGTAGGAACTAGGTAGATAAGGAGATTTAAGCATGCACATACCATATGACCCTATTACGCCTATAAAATAAGCATGTGCTTCTCTTGCCCTTAATGCTTTACTACAGTTATTGTAAGAAAGATTTCATTGTCCAGGAAAATTTTTAAGCAAGGAATTGTGCAAACGCTCAATCTGTCTAACCTTATCTTCCTCCCTGCCTTAATTTTTTAAAATATATTTTTATTGATTTCAGAGAGGAAGGGAGAGAGAGATAGAAGCATCAATGATGAGAATCATTGATCGGTTGCCTCTTGCACGTCCTACACTGAGGAACCAGCCCACAACCCAGGCATGTGCCCCGACCTGGAATCGAACCATGACCTCCTGGTGCAGAGGTCGATGCTCAACCACTGAGCGATGCCAGTAGACTAGGACAGTGGTCGGCAAACTGCGGCATGTGGCTCGCATGTGGTTTGCGAGCCGCAGTTTGCCGCTCTGTTGACTAATGAGTTGGCCGACCACTGACCTAGACTCTCGATTCCAATAATTACAGGCTGTTGTTCCTTGTGATTAAGCCCCTATCCCAATGGCCGGCAAACTCATTAGTCAACAGAGTGGCAAACCGCAACTCGCGAGCCGAGCCGCAGTTTGCCAACCACTGGACTAGGACATCTTATGTACAGTATCTAATACAGGATCCCAACCAGAGCAAAGGCAGTACTCCTTGTTGCAAAGAACAGAAACCAATCAGTATGACAACATGATGTAGATTCAATTAACACTTGGCAGGTCACGAATAACTTTTAAACAACCTTCTTTTAAGTTGGAAAGTATTGAAATGTACAGTAAACTTGGCACCAAAGTGCCTTCCTTAGAGCATGCTGCCAGTCGGGGAACATAAATCCGAAGAGGCAAGTCTTGCTTACCAGGGAGAGAAACAAGAACATTGCTATTTGGGCCACTACTGGTTTCTGTAGACACTCCCTTACCTCAAGTATCTTCCTCTCTCATTATATTCAGAGCCTATCATCAGAAATCCCCCTCTGAGCTTCAGAGGGTTTTACATTAAGTGTGGAAAAGGAAAGGGGAAAAAGGGGGGGAAAGAGGTCATTGGTGCAATCTTGAAAACAAATAAATGATGAATAATTGTAAGGAGAATGCTACTGAATTGTTAAACATTCTTACGTCCTTGAAGCAAATGCCATAATTCTGTAAGTCCTGTTAAGTAGGAAAGGCAGACTATCTTGGTTCAAATCCACATGAAAAGGTTTGCAGAAGAAAAAACTAGTTACTTGAATAAATAAGAAGAACCTGGGGCCAACCAGAAAGAGCCTGGTGAGATTCCTGGGCCAGCAGGCCACAGAGCGCACCTGCCCTTGCTTTTACTGAATGGCCACCCCTCTGGGCTGGGAGAACTTAAGTAGCATTAAAACACACCCTGCGTTCTGAGAACTCCAATTGTGCCCACCTGTCCAAAGCCAGGTACACGTGGCTTCACAGGTTTCACAGCCTGCTGACTGAAGAATCTCTGACAGATGCTAAGGGTAATGGACTTCATGCCCCAGAAAGTAAAATATTACAAGGGAAATATTAGTCAGATTTAGTGCTTCCACTCCATGTGTCTCGAACATTACTACGATCTATGTAACACATTTGTTGTAAATAAGCCTGCAGAGTGTACAGTATGTTTTCCAGGAGACCTTTAAAGAACAGCTTGCAGACAAGAGGTGCTAGCCTTAGTTTCACAGCCAGCAAAACTGGAGCCAAGAGGCTTCTGGCATGCCCCCACTTCTTGTTTGGGGCTGGCGTCAAGACAGCTCCACCAACCAAAGTCTAAGGGGTCAGGACACAGAGTCAGTCACTGTTAGGTATTGGTAACTCATACATTTAGGTCAACATCTAGAAGAGAAAAGGCCGGCTTTCCCCCCATCACAGTATATTGAAAACAACTCGGAGCTGACTTTGCAAGGAGGCTTCTCAGTAGTAAATGAAATGGCTGAAGCTTGTGCTTCTTCCAGCAAGAAAAAGAGAACCATGCCTCCTCACCGTCCCTCAGTGTGCAGTCACTGAGGCGCTTTTGTAAACCTTTCCTGCTTTTTAAAAAGCCTGCTCCATTAAAACAAAAAAAAAAACTTTCAGGAAATGCAATGCAAATAGTCACTAAACAGGATCATAAAACGGAAAGCCTCAACCTACTTTTAAAAACAATTCCTTATTGCAGACAGCACGGCTGCTTTTAACAAGCCGTTATCTTTTATAAAAATGAGATTATGTTGGTTCTTTTGTGACCGTCCTCAATCCTTCCCACCCCTTTCTGTCTCGCGGCCACTGGAGTATGTTCAGGATGGCCAGCAGAACAGAGGGGAGGTCGCCACATCAGCTCCATCTCTCACCAGACCAGTGTTAGGAACATCATTTAATGCAATGACATATTCTAAGCCTAATGGATGCTACCCGGGGAAGGGGAAAGGGAAAGGGAAAGGGGAAGGGAAAGGGAAAGAAGAGCGGGAAGTCGAAGCTTCCTGATTGTTTCAAAGGTAAAGCCACAATACTCAAGCTCTGTGCAAAATGCCTCTGATCAGCTTCAAAACAAGTCCGCGGTATTTGTCTCTAAGTTCATGCTCCCTGTCCTAGCTCAAGGTGGAGCCGAAATCAGTTATACAATGTCCCTCTGCTGGAGTCCAGAGGATCCAGGAAAACGGGGTCTACGTTTTTAAGTCGGGAAAGGCAGCCGATTCCCTGCTGCTCCGTGGGGCCCCGCGCTCGCGAGCTCCCGAGCTGGGGTAGGCACACGGTAGGGAGGACGCGCCAGAGAGCGGCCTCGGGCCAACCGCTTCTCCGCGCCCTGCACTGAGGGCGCAGTTACACGCGGGTGGTGCGCTCAGCTCTCCCAGCTCCCGCACCCACGCAGCCTCCTCAAACGAAAGCCCCGTGCTACCTAAGACCAGGGCTAGTGTCGCCCGAGGGTGTAAAGCTCAGCGGACTTCAGCCCTGGTGCTACTCCCGGAAGGGAAAAGGTGCCGTCTCCAAGCCCACCCCACTGAGACTCCCGTCACCAGACCCCTCTTCCCAGGAACTCTTGGACACCACGATGGGCGCCCACCCAGGAGCGATCTCGCTTTGGAAGGAAGTGGAGAAAACGGGGGACAGCGAGATTGGAGGCAAAGAGGTGGGTACTCCAGTCTGCAGCAATTGGGGAGGGCTTGGGAAATGGAGCGAGCCAGGAGAGTAAAGGGTAAGGGACCCGTGACAGCAACCTGTAGGATTACTCCTGGTCGCAAACTTGGGGTGGGAAGCGGTGGTCCTCTCTGAGGTCCTCCGCCCGATTCCCACCCAGATGGGCTCGGTGCGCCGAGAGGCGCAGGGCTCAACTTGGGAAGCCAGCTCTGTAGGTGTGGGTCCCACTCGGTCTTGCCGGCGCCCTCTCGCCTCGCCCCCAGCCCCACAGCCCGCTCTGCCCAGCGCTTACCTCGGGCAGCCGCAGCCCCCGCCGCCCAGAAGCAGAGCCCCAGCCACGGGAGCCACCGGCGCGCTCCTCCCGCGCCTTCTCCTGCGGCGGCCGCTCTCCCCATGATCTTCGCCCGGTTCCCGAGAACGGTTCCTCTTCCACGCCCGGGAGCCCGGAGTCGCACGGCGAGCCCGGGGCTGAGCGAGCAGGTCCCGGGGGTCTTTAGCCAGTGACTGCTCCACGGCCGCTCCCTACAGCAGCCGGGCAGGGCGCGCCGAGACGCCTCTGGCTGCACACCCAGAGCAAGAGCGCGCCCCCATGGCCTCCCACGGCGGGGCGACCGCTGCCGCCGCGGCCGCTGCCGGAGTCGCTGGCCGTGCCCGCCGCTGCCGCGTCGGGAACTACCGAGTGCAGAAACGAGTCCGCATCGCTAATGAGACCCCCGCGGCCTCCCGGTCTCCGCCCCTCCGAGCGGCAGCCAATGAGCCGGGCCGGGGCGGGGCGGCGGGAGGGGCGGTGGCCGGCGGCCGCGCTGGGCGGGAGGCGCAGGTGAGCCCTGCGGCGACCGCGCGCCCCCCCAGGTTTCTCCTCGCTCCGCAAATTAAACCCGCTCCCGAATCGTGTCCAGACTCGGGTTCGCGGAGACCCGCACAAGCCTCAGGACGTGAGCAAAGCTGGCGGGCCTCTCGGAGGCGATCCCAGCGCCGAAAGATGTGGCCGCCTCGGCAGCCGAACTCACAATCTGCTGCTTCCCCGGAAACTCTGTTTTGTTCAACTTTGAGCCTTTCACAGTCGTGCCTCTCCTTCCAATTTTTTAAAAGCAGATCAGCTATCACTCCTGAAAAACTCAAAGGAAAAGAAAAAGACTTTAAATGCCAAGCTGGGAAAAATACACTAGAATAAAGCCATTGTTGCAATTATGCTAAATGCGTGCATATACCATGACACTCAGGAGAGGTTTGGGGAAATTACAATCATGGGTGCTTTAAAGGGTATGTGATCCATATTCATTTTTACCACACCCCCAGTTCCCTTGTCTGTGATCCTAATCACTCCTGGATCCCCCAAATTTTCAGAAAGCTCCGTCCCTTCTGATGGCTCCTGTTGTGTTTGCTGAAATCTAGGCTCCGGGAATTGCCATTACCCTAGGTCTCAGGGAAAGGAAGTCTCGCTGGGCCCTTCCTAGAGGACAGACTTTTCTTAAAAGTGTGAGTTGTTTTTAATAGACTGTCAAATCTTTATTTAACTGCTTTTGAAAGTACTTCATGGTTGATTCTTATTCTCCCCTCTGCAGAAGAGTAATTTAAGAGTGATTGGGGTAGGACACACTTTTCAGAGCAAAGAACACACCTGAGGAGTTGACAATGAGTCCAAAGCTCCAAGGTCAGAGCACCAAATTCTCTCTCACAATATCCAGCCTCCAAAAGGGTATCATAACTCAGCTGGTCAGCGTATGTGTCCCCTTTTGCCTGGTGGACCCCAATAGGAAATGCAGTCTTAGTCTGAAAGAGGGACAGACAGCCTTCCCAACAGTTCCCCACTGCCCACACTCAGTATTGATACAAGTACTTTTTAAAAACCCACCTTTCTTGCAACGTGCTATTTGTTTCCAAAAACACCTTTCTCTGGAGAATAAACAGCTTAAAACAAGGTAATTGTTCTGGGTAAGGTAATTGCACTAACTCACTTTCTTCCAGAGAAAAAGAGGATGATAGGCAGGAAGATTGATACCCTGATCAACAGGCTTGCCCTTCCTCTCCTGAGCTCCACCAGACGTTTGAATATCAGGGGAAAGAGCTACTGTTTTCTCTAGTCTTCTTGCAGCTCAATGAAAGGTTTGGGACCTGGTCAAGAAAACCAAGCTCTGGCTAGAGAGCAACCAAAGGACTTGTATGCATGCATATTAGTATAACCTATGGACACAGACACTGGGGCGGTGGGGGCTTGCCCGGGTGGGAATGGCTGGGGGAGGAGGGGCAATGGGAGAAAAAGGAGACATATGTAAAACTTTAGACAATAAAAAAAGAAAAGAAAAGAAAACCAAGCTCTGGGGAAGGAATGCTTCAAAGCCAAGTGATGTGGGGTTGGCTAGGGACTTGCTGAAGATCTCTTTAGAATCTTGGTAAATGAGGGTTTTGTCCTTTTTTCTCTGAGAAGGTGAATTGAGAATTAATCTACCAAATATGCTTTACCTGTCTTCTGGAAAACAGTCATTCATCCTCTGACTTTCCTTATTCTTCAAGCTGTGTGGCAGTTCTATCACAAATGAGCATTTTCATACAAAAATGAAAAAAGGAAGTGTAACTGACCATGTTTCCAAGATAATATTTAAATATCACCGCTGTCCCCAGAGGGGAACAAAAGTAAAAACAGTTTTATTTTGAAAAACTATCAAGGAAAAGATGAGACAATAGTAGGTTAATAATGTAAGTAACATTGCAAAGACAGATGAGAGAGAAGGAAGGAAACCAACAACTTCGATTGCGTACTCTGCTCAAGGACTAGGTCTTTCATATAATTTTGTTTAGAGCAGAATCAAACTCTTCAAGATAGATAGGCACTCTGACCCCTGTTTGGCAGGTGAAGAAAGTCAGGCTGAGTATAGAAGTGATTTGCTCAGAGTCACATAACTAAGTTGCTGAACACCAAGAATGAGACACCAGCTTGAGAGCAATTCCAGGCCCAAGATCAAGACTGAGGTAGTGTCCATTCCATCAGGTTTTCCAGAGACATTCCACCTCATCCACCTCAGTTTGATTTAGCTAGTGGGCTGAAAGAAATTGAATCTTCAGAACTAACCCCATGTTATATGGTATGTATTGGATGTACATAATGTATCAATTACGTTCCACATATTTATTCACCCTGTATTAACCTTATCCTGGCTATTTTGAAACATGTATGAATTGTATTTCATTTCCGTTAGAGATATAGCCCCATCCATTGCTACTCAGGGTCATGTGTCTGGCCAAGGAGAAGAGCCTAGAATAGTAGAATCAGGATGTGATTCTAGTCCCAAAGGTCTAGTCCCTGACACTGCCAGGGGCTGGTTTTGTGGCCTCGGGCAAGTCAATATCTCCTATATTTCATTTTTAAAATGAGAGTGTTTTATTAGATGGCTTTTAATATCAATCATATTTAAGATCCATCATTTTCAACTCCAGTATGTTATGATTTTGAATACTCAATACAACAAAGTTGGAAATTAAGTCACCTGTTCTGGAATTGGGACAATTATGTCACAAATACATTGTGAGAAGTTATTTTGAATTAGAGCCAACCCATAAGTATTAGCTGTAACCGGGTAATCTTAATATAATGAATAGACTTAGTGAAGTATTTTTCTCAATTCTTTGTTATTTGAATTTACTATATTTATTTTCCAACATGTTATACATAAAGGTAAAGGGATAGAAAGTTTCTATTTCCATTGTTTTCTTTTTATTCAAATATAATTAACATATATTAATTTCAGAAGTGCAACATAATGATTTGATAGTTGTATATTGCAAAATGATCACCACAGTAAGTCTAGTTAACATCTATCACCACAAAGTTATAATTTTTTTTCATGTGATGACAACTTTTAAGATCTCTCTTAGCAATTTTCAAACATATTATACAATATTATTAACTGTAACCACCATGCTGTACATTACATCTCCAGAACTTATTTATTTTATAACTGGAAGTTTGTACCTTTTGACCCCCTTCACCCATTTCTCACACACACACAGCACACAATACACACACACACACACACACACCCTACCTCTGACAACCACCAGTATGTTCTCTGTATCTATGAAGTTGGTTCTTTTATTTTGCTTTGTTTTGTTTTGTTTTAGATTCCACATATACTAGTAAGTAAGATCATATAACATTCGTCTTTCTCTATCTAACTTAGTTCACTTAACATAATGCCCTCAAGGTCCAGCCATGTGGTCACAAATGGCAGGACTTCCTTCTTTTTCCATTGCTTGTTGATAATTTCTAGCCAAGCTAGTCTCCAAAAATAGAAAATGTTTAAGTCAAGTCAAACTTAGAGGAGGAGACATAGAGATCAGGCATAGAGTGATATGTCCTTCCAATTATAATAAACTAGAGGCCCGGTGCATGAAA
The DNA here is from genome assembly GCF_963455305.1 of Plecotus auritus. Classification (NCBI taxonomy): domain Eukaryota; kingdom Metazoa; phylum Chordata; class Mammalia; order Chiroptera; family Vespertilionidae; genus Plecotus; species Plecotus auritus. The sequence goes on along the minus strand of NC_137772.1, from coordinate 22,478,999 downwards.
TTTGTGCATGGGGGAGGGGGGTACTCTCAGCCCAGCCTGTACCCTCTCCAATCTGGGACCTCTCGGGGGATGTCTGACTGCCGGTTTAGGCCCAATCCCGGAGATCGGGCCTAAACCGTCAGTCGGCCATCTCTCTCACAATCCTGGACTGCTGGCTCCTAACTGCACACCTGCCTGCCTGCTTGGTCGCCCCTAACTGCCCCCCCCACCGGCCTGATCGCCCCTCACTGCCTCTGCATGCCAGCCTGATCGTCCCTAACTGCCGCCCCCCCCCCCCCCGGCCTGGTCACCCCTTACTGCCCCCCGCCTTGCTGGCCTGGTAGCCCCACGCAGCCTGCTTGTTCAGTCATTTGGTCATCCCTCACTAACCCCCCTGCTGGCCTGGTCATAGACAGCCATCTTGTGAGGGCCTGATGGTCAATTTGCGTATTACCTCTTTATTATATAGGATTATTTGTAAGTAGTTTACTATAATTCCTGAGGAAAAGCTCTATATATGACTGACAAAAATTATTTTACATGATTGATCCTACCTGTTTGGTATAAGTGGTAAAACTCCAAGAGAAGTTAAAGAAGGTAGAAATATTTTACATGAGTAAAGGGGAAGGATTTGTTGTTCTAGGACAGTGGTCGGCAAACTGCGGCTCACGAGCCACATGCAGCTCTTTGGCCCCTTGAGTGTGGCTCTTCCACAAAATACCACATGCATGTACAGTGCGATTGAAACTTCGTGGCCCATGCACAGAAGTCGGTATTCGGCTCTCAAAAGAAATTTCAATCGTACTGTTGATATTTGGCTCTGTTGACTAATGAGTTTGCCGACCACTGTTCTAGGAGAAGGGGAAGAAAGAGAGGACCCAAAGAGCTGGTGGAAGCCATGCCTGCCAAGATGTGGCCTTTCTCTTTAGAGTTCAGCCCACATTAAGATTATGGAGGCAAGTGAACTCTTTATGAAAAATAGTGAAGAAATTGCAGTTCCCACCTAGATTACTAGAAACACTCAGAGAGAGAGAGAGAAAAACACCTTACTCATGGAAGCTTTCAGAAAGTATGGAAACATTCTTAGACCAACCTAAACAATTCAACTGGATTCCTTTATGAGAAGGAGGTGCCTCATTTAAAATCTGAATGAAAGCAAGGTGTCAGAAGTCACTGTGATCAAGACTCTTGGGAATAGAACACAACTGTCCCTTTAAAAAAAAAAAAGAGGAGATGGGCTTATGAACATTGATTAAAGACTTAAAGGAGAAGAGCTGAGAAGGTTCCACAATACATTTGTACACCACTTTTAGTTAGCCTTCTGGACTGAACAGGTAGTGTTGGTTGTAACCACTGTAACCATCTTTCTATCTTTCTTAGGGCCTTTTAAAGCTGCACACAGATCCTTCCCTAGACATGGGTCAGAGAGGCAGTCTTCCCACATATGGGATGCAAACATTGTAGAGTTCTTCCTTCCTGAACCTGATAACTACTGAAGACCCAGATGACCATTTCTAGCTCCGCCACTGTCTCTGTTAATCATACAATTATGATAATAAATAGGGAAGGCCAAAATCAACTGGATGAAAGGGCAACAGCTGGCAACTTCAATTGATGAACTTGGCAATACAATTAAATGAGATATTCTACAAGCAATATTGCCATTGGGAATATGCTCCATGCCAGTCATTCCCCCAGGAAGATCTTGTTCAATCAGAGCAGCGCATTTTAAAAATGCATGCGACTTACAGAGAGCATGCCAAATTTTATTCACCACTGTGTGCTCACAGCCCTGCTCATGATTCATGAACCTGGTGGAAGCAGGGGAAAGTGATGTTAACAGCCAGGGAGCTGTGAGTGCTTCCCATGTGATGTGCTATCTGTGTACAATAATCCCGGTTAACAACCTCGCCTGTAAAGGCAATATGGGATCGTTTGTTAAGTAAACTCTATCTCACACAGAATTAGAGAAGTCTATTTTAGACATTGTGCTATGAAGCAGCAATAAAGTACGAAAATCCAATACATTTGTTTAAAAAGGGCAGCAGGGCACCAAGATAAGACTCTAACTAAACAAGTTTTTCCTGACTCTGCAAGCATGCCCTTCCCATGTTGCACCCTGGGAATTCGTCCTGGAACCAGGCGTCTTGGAGTCTCAGCTGCAGATGCTGACACAGACAAGTGAAAGAATTTAAAAATAATAACAAGAAACACAATTCTTTGGCAGTAAATTAATGTGTTAGTGCTTTAAAAAATAATAAGCTGCGATTTGAAAAGAAGAGATGTGTTAACTCCTAGAAGATGTGGTATCTGATGACAGCATAACATGCAAGGCCTGGGTTACCTGACCTTGGCATTCAGCATCAGAAACATGACCATTTATGCATTCCAGCACTCTGCGGTCATTGTGGTAGCTCAGGGATAGCTTGGAATCTTTCCATAGTGGGAGAAAATACCATGACTCTTACTGTCGAATGGAACATGCTGCCAAACCTGTGTGGGGTGTGTATTTTTGGCAAATGTTTGCTACCCTTTTTTGTCTCTATTTATTCCTTCCATAACCCTCCTTAGGACATCATTTGTATATTCATTCGTTACTCTCTACATACTCTGGTAGACACTATGCCTGCTGGAGGAGACAAGGGAGGAGATGCCCAAAGATAATTAAAGTAAATTTGTAATTTCAAGTCATATGAACGCTGTGTAGCCTTTACTAGAACACACGTGTAAACCACACAGCCATCTCCAAATAGAAGGTGGAAGGCATGAGGGGCTCTGGTCAGGAATAGAATTAAGAGTCAGAAATGTGACAGTGGAACAAACTTCTATCCAACCTCCCCATTACTCCTCCTTCCTCTCACAGGATCCAGGGGTGTTTGGGTTTTTAGATCAGGCCAACTACCCAGAGTGAATGGTTGGGGGACAGTAGAGTTGGATGCAGAGTTTTTAGTATATGGACATGAATAAGGCCATCAGATGTCCTTGTACAGTAAAGCTGCCTGTTTTACTCCGGAACAAGGGCTAAGAAATAGAAGGATGCGGTCAGGAGAATATCTGTATGTCCAAGTTGGAGACTAGAAGGGAACATATTGCCATGAACCAAAAGGAGGCGGTATCTGGCCTCTGGAACAAAATGTGACAAACACAAGGGTAGCATACACATTTGGGGAGTGGCTTATACAATCAGATGAGTTTATCTAAGAACATTTAACCATAACAAGCTACTTGTATGAATGCCAAGTAGAAGTCACTAAGGAAAGAAAGGAACAGGTTCTCTGAAAAGTAAAACAAAAGAAATGAGCAATACAAGTTCTTTCTTTTTATTTTTTGTTTTTGCGATAAATCCCTGTCACTAGGAGGAGAAAAACAATCCTTTATTCATTTAAGTGGGACTTCATTAAGTGTTAAATGATTTCCATTGGTGTGCAAAGAGAAAATGCTAGCTTAACAAACAGAATTGTTTCCAATTTTCAAATAAAGCTTTGATATTTTTATTTTCCTGGCCCAAATCCTACCATACCTGAATCCTTTCTTCCATATGTGTAGCAAAAAAAGAAAAAAAAACTACGAATTTATAATTTATTATATCTTAAGCTCAGGCAGTGGATTTAAAAGCATTCATTAGTAAAGGGCTGTCATGCATTTTGAAGGGAAAAAGATCTGCTTTACACATTAAGTAGTATTTTACTGAAAATAAAATTTAAGAGAGTACCATTTGCAATTTAATTTAAACACATATTCTACTCATCTTGTCAGGTATAAGGATGACTTCATCCCAATTCAAGTACTAACTTCCCTTGAGACAGACATTATAGTTCTAGAATAGATTTTGGAGATTACTAGAAGGCCAAGATCATTATCAGTACTTTGGTAACAAATAATTCAAACAAAATAAAGCTAGAACTCCTTTGATTCTCCTGCAATCAAACTACTGAGAACATGACAATATACTTATCTGCTGAGAAGAGAAAGCAAATTATACACAAACACACACATATGTATATGTATACATGTATATGAATGGTTTGTGTATATATGAATAAAGGACATACATGTGTGTGTGTGTGTGTGTGTGTGTGTGTGTGTATGAATGAACTGGCACATCCACCCAGAGTGTGTGTGTGTGTGTGTGTGTGTGTGTGTGTGTGCGCGCGCGCGTGTGCGCATGTGTGTATGAAACAATAAAATTGAAATATTTCAAGGTATTCTTTAACACTCTGAAGAAAAAGAGATGTCTTCTGTTCAAGATGGTATAGTAATTGTACACCTTAATCCTTTTCAACTCTGAATGAAAGGCAGCATATCAGAAAGAAAAGTGAAGTCACATAGTCTGGTTCAAAACCAAGATAAATATTTGTATGGATCATCAACAGAACAGAATTGCTGAGTGGTAAGTGAGGCTAACTCCAGGGAATTTCTGGGCTCTGGCTCTTGAAAGCAGGCAGTGGTAGATGGAAGTCTGAATGATGCAGTGTAATAAATGGTTCCATGCTAGACGGGACATCAGAGCCAACTGCATAGCTTAAGGAAGAGACTGGGATGAAATTATCTAACTCAAGAGGAGTGCCTCAAAAAATGCATCTCACTAAGACTGGTGTTAGGGAAGTAAGAATTCCAAAGGCACAGCCTTTTCACTGGGAAAAGTCAAAATAATCTATTGAAAATTCTAGATCTAAAGAATACAGAAATTAAAATTAGACAATTATTGGATGGGTGACATTATAATAGATGCAGATGAAGAGTTAATTGATTATATGAAGAAGATATCAGAAGGAAATATCTAGAATGTAATATTGAGAAACAAAGAAAAAAATAAATGGAGAAAAGAGCAAAAGACATATTTTGAAAAGGTCTAATTTGGGATTTCAGTATCAGAGGAAAAGAAAGGAGAAAGAGCAGGTGCAATATTTGAAGAGATAACATCTGAATATTTTATAATCAATGGAATTCATTAAGACAAAGATTCAAAAAACTGCTAAAAATATGAAGCAGCCATCAAAAGAAAGCCACACCAAGACATTTCAAGTAAAACTGTTGGGGGAAAAATAACATTTTTTTTTTAATGGAAGCAGTAAAAACAAAGGAATGGCAGAGTAGCAAGAATAATAATTGCTTACAAAATGATAGAAGTAGTAAGGCAGTGGAAGAGTATAATCAAAAGATTGAAAGAAATGCTAACGTAAATTCTGTATTCAGTGAAAATACCCTTCAAAATGAAGGTAAATAAGTACACATTTATATACAAATAAAACATGAAGGAATTTATCATCAGCAGATACACATTAATAGTAGTACAGGGAGTTATTCAGGCAGAAGGAAAATGATACCATGTGAAAGCAAAAATATGAAAATAGAGAAGAAAGGCGATACAAAATGACGTTTTTGTAAAACAAAAATTCATTATATCCAACAATAAAATCATAATGTGTTTAAAATATATGTACATATATAAATTTTAGTAGTGGGCATAACTAATACATAGTGTTAAAAGTGAGGGATAAAGGAAGGCATAATAAAATATTAGGGCAATAAGAGAATATTTTGGCTGCTGGTATTGTCCTATTTCTTTTTTATTAATATACTAGAGCCCGATGCACAAAATTCATGTAAGAGTAGGCCTTCCTTCCCTTGGCTGCCAGCATCAGCTTCCCTCCAGCACCTGGGACCCGGGCTTCCCTCCGGCCTCTGGCAGGCACCCAGAATCCGTGCTTCCCTCTCATCCACAGCTTCATCGGGAAGGCTGTCTGGTCTAATTAGCATATTACGCTTTTATTATTATAGATTTTTATTGATTTCAGAGAGGAGAGAAAGATGGAAACATCTATGATGAGAGAGAATCATTGATCAACTTTCTCCTGTACACCCCACACTGGGGATCAAGCCCATAGCTCAGGCATGTGCCTTTGACCAGAATCAAACCTGGGACCCTTTAGTCCACAGGCTGATGCTTTATCCACTGAGCCAAACCAGCTAAGACTGTCCTATTTCTAGATGCAGATGATGCTTCTTGACAGTAATACGAAATCATTACATTAGCCCTAGCCAGTTTTGCTCAGTGGATAGAGCGTCGGCCTGCAGACTGAATGGTCCCAGGTTCAATTCCAGCCAAGGGCACATGTCTGGGTTGCGGGCTTGATCCCCAGTGGGGGGTGTGCAGGAGGCAGCCAATCAGTGATTCTCTCTCATAATTGATGTTTCTATCTCCCTATCCCTCTCCCTTCCTATCTAAAATCAATAAAAATATATTTTAAAAAATCATTACATTATACATTTCTGATATGTTCATTTTCTATATATATATGTTACACTTCAACAAAACTATTTAAGAAAAATTATGTCAAAATATCATAACTGCATAGCATCAAAAACAAACAGCAAAATGGGGAATATTTTTGCAATTTATATGGCAAAAATTAGTTACTATTTTTAAAAATAATATGCTTTTATATATCGATAAGTAAAAGTAATTTAATAATATTATTTTCAAATAAAAAGCAATTATCCAGAAAAGGAAATCCAATAAACACATGAAGAAGTGATCAATCTCATTAGCAATCTGAGAAATGCCAATGAAATCTATGATGTAATACTATCTTTCCCCATAATATTACCTATATATCTTATCTATATATATATATAAAAGCCTAAGTGACCGTCCAACCATCCGACCGTCTGACTGGTAGCTATGATGCACACTGACCACCAGAGGGCAGGTGCTCAACACAGGAGCTGCTGAGCTGTGGTGACTTGGCAGCTGCAGTTCTAGGGTGACGCACCTGGAGCCAGAGAGGAAGGAGTTCCATTCCGGGGTGCGTCACCCGTGAACTGCCATCTCACAATCCCTGACTCCTTGGGGGATTGAGCCGGTTTTGGCCTGATTCCCACAGGCCAGGCTGAGGGACCTCATTGGTGCACGAATCTGTGCACCGGGCCTCTAGTAATATTATAAGATGTAATACTGAAATGGTTATAATATGAACAAGAAATGTTCACTCGTATTTTACTCATGGAAGATAGAATTACTAATACCCTTTGGGAAATTACTCAAAAAATATGTTATAATCACAATTTGATAAAATTATCTTGTAAACTTAAAAATACTTGTATATAATTTATATATACAATGATGTTTATTTTTGTAGGGGCAAATAAAAACAAAACAAAAATAAAATCTGTATAAATCTTATGTGAATATTCATCTAATAGAGGAAAAATTGAATAAATTGCAGTCCAGCCACATTATGAAATATTATGAGCTACCAAAAAATATGTGATAAATCTATGCATATCTAATACATTCAATATCATTATTTTAGGAAAGTAAGTCATGAGCAGGAAAAATCTCATTTCAATAAAACCAGCAAACCACCTAAACAACAACAAAAAAAGTAAATATATAATGTGTTTGTATATTTTTATAAACAGAAAAATGTGGAAATAAAGTGTGAAAAGTTTGAGAGTGGGAAGAGATTACTATCTTTATTTTATGTATCTTTATATTATTCCACTAGATAAAATGAGCATTACTTATTTTTAAATTCAAAATTCAACAAAGAAAATGTAAGAAAAAATTATTTTCTAATTATAAAGCTAGCATAATTCAGACATTTTAATGTACAATATGTACTAGAAACAGAAAAGCACACTTCAAATAATTTTGATATGCATATATAATTACAAAGCTCTAAATTAAAATGAATGTATATGTGTGTATATAATACATATAAAATATATATTACAAATACTAGTATATAAAATACATATACATTTGTATTTGTATGCATGTGTGTGTGTGTGTGTGTATGTGTAAATATGACCAAGTTGGGATTTTGGGTAGGGGTAAGAGGTTCAGTCCTAGAACTTTGTTGGAAAAGGCTGCACATTTCTTTTCCTGTGTGCCATCTTTTGACCCCCGCATAGCCGCATAAGAGTGGCCGTGGGCCTGGAATATTTCCTTTCAGAGAGACAGGAAGGCCTCCAGCCTGTGCTAGGCATAGTGCCCTGTTTGGGAGTGTCTTTCCCTGTTCTGGCCTTGCTGTGTGCTTCTTTTTCTGCTTAAAGGTGTGCTTCATATGGCTGTCAAGTATGCCTCCAGCTTTCTGTCTGTCAGACTCCACAGGGGAGGGGTCAGAACACTGCTTGCAAGAGGAGAAGCCTATGCATGAGTTTTCAGAGGAGTCCTGCTGGCAGTGGGGGTCCTACACCTACTATTGCTCTCTCTTCTGTTTGGGAGTAAGTTTTGTTTCATCTAATATCTGTGTGATTTGTGTCTTTCCTGAAACCTCAAATGGAGTGAGCTGACCACTGGGGCCAGCAGCTCCTGGTGGAGTGGGACTTCTCCCCTGGCAGTGATAATAGCTGCCCCTTATTCAACCAGAATAATTTAGTCCTTGAATACTTGAAACCTGGCAGTCATCTCAATAGGTGCTAAAAAGGTATTTGTTACATTTGTTACATTTTTCATATGTATATTGACTAACAATGATTAAACTATCCTATCTAGTAAAAGAGTAATATGCAAATTAACCATCACTCTGCTACACCCACAAGCCACGTCCACCAGTCAATCTGGAGTGAGTATGCAAATTAACCCCAACCAAGATGGTTGCGGCCACAGAGCGAGCAGGAGGCTTGGCTTTCCCCAGCAGTGGAGGAAGCCCAACTTTCCACACACCCTGGCGGGCCCAGGCCTCCACTCAAGGCTACAAAGTTTCAATTATAGAAGATAAATAAATCCCAACAAAAATGGTGGCAGCCACAGAGCTGGAGAGAGCAGGAGGCTTGAGTTGCCCCCCGGCAATGGAGGAAGCCAAGCTTTCCGCACACCCTGGCCTGCCTTGGCCTCCTCTGCTCAAGGTTACAAAGTTTCAATTATAGAAGATAAATAAATCCCAACAAAAATGGCTGTGGCCACAGAGCAAGCAGGAGGCTTGGCTCCGCTCAAGGCTACAAAGTTTCAGTTATAGAAGATAAATAAATCCCAGATACCAGGGCCTCCGCTTGGGTCGCCAGAGGGCGTGGCCGGCCTGCAAACCATCATAGGCCCCTCGCCCAGGCTACCCCTTGCCCCAAGGGAACCCCCATCCTGATCTGGGACACCCTTCAGGGCAAACCAGCTGGCCCCCACCCATGCACCAGGCCTCTATCCTATCTAATAAAAGAGTAATATGCAGATTGACCATCACTCCAACACACAAGATGGCTGCCCCCATGTGGTCAAAGATCCTGCCCCCATGTGGACACAAGATGGCCACCACAAGATGGCCAGCAGGGGAGGGCAGTTGGGGGTGATCAAGCCTGCAGGGGAGGGCAGTTGGGGGCAAACAGGCTGGCAGGGGAGCAGTTAGGCATCAATCAGGCTGGCAGAGGAGTTGTTTGGAGATGATCAGGCTGGCAGGAAGAAGCAGTTAGGGGCAATCAGGAAGGCAGGCAGGTGAGCAGTTGGGAGCCAGCAGTCCTGGATTGTGAGGAGTCCACTTAGGGCAGTCGGACATCCCTCGAGGGGTCCCAGATTGAAGAGGGTGCAGGCTGGGCTGAGGGACACCTCCCACCCCCGTGCACGAATTTCGTGCACCAGGCCTCTAGTAATGAGTATAAAAATCTTATGATTGACTATTCCAAACCCAGATCCAAAGATATAAAGCAAAATACATGTCATTCTTATTAAAACCGTTAATGAACTAGAAGGCTATCACTCTGTTAGCCTAAAAATAAAGGGTCAAAGTGAGAGGCAACAAGCATGTGAGATCCAAAAGAATAGGTATTTGAGAAATACTGACTCTGGGAGAAACCCAAATGGTGTTGCAATTAGGGGGTGAAGGCAAGGAGTTTTTATGAGAAAGAGAAGGGGAATGTATTGAAGAAAGGAATTTTTATTGATGTTAAAAAGTCAAGGAAGGAATGTCTATAGGTACAAATAAACCAAAATTATTTGTTATCTATATATGGTGATGCAAATTCTTAAAGAATGTCTTTAATTTTCAGCTTGGTAGTCAGGATGTCTGTCATCCTGTTAGCTTTGCAAATGCTTGTTTGGAATACAGTCTTGGTTTGATCCAGTCCAAAGGTTACTTTGCTCAATGTAAGCATTCCAAAGTTTTGATGGGTAAGAATTTTAAATGAGTCCTTCCTGAATACAGGCTTGAGGGTGAAAAATATATTACCTATGTAGTTACAGAAAAGCAAAACCATGAAATTAACTTGTGCAAGATGGGTAGTGTCCCAGGGTATGTAGCAAAAGAGAAAAAATATCCTCTTGGGAGAGCAAACTCTTGAAAACTGGGATTTTTTTGTCCCAGACAAATATGAGCATAAAATTTACATGACAAATACTAGGAAAAGAGCCTACATAAGAGTGCATAACCAGAATCAGTGAGCTAAAGCATCACATTACTGAGAAATTCAGATATTACAATTTTGTTTATAAGATTTAAATAAGCCTTTTTATAATATTTAATGAAATAAAATGCTTGAAGACAAGGCAAGAGGCAAGATGTCATACAAAAAGACTAAACAGATATGAAAAAGGGATGAATAGATTATTTCCCTCAGGAAGTTTACAGGGTATTCGATTTCAAGGAGTGTGTCATATTTTCCTCTGTATAAATATGATCCTGCACACAATTAGTAGAAAGGAATTATTCAGTAAGTGTTTGTGGTTGATATAAACTGTCCAAAATGCCACTGAAGACAGAGGCATGCAGGGCAAAATTTATGAAAATAGAATTAAAAAACAAAATAACACAACCCATAGAGATATTGTTATATCTATCTTACTTCGGCGGGCTGTACAATACATACAATAACTATTTCAGAGTTTTCAAAAATTGATAAAGACACACTGTGACTATGAAAACATTGTCAACAAGTCCTATCCACAAAATACAAATTCAAAAGTTGATAAAAAAAAAAAGAGCCATTTTAATGGGGGAATGTGAGACAAATCAGAAAGACAAAATGAAAAGACCTAGAGCTAAGAGCAGTGGGGGTCTATGGCCCACCCTTCCCTCCCAGCCTGATCAATGAGAACTATAGCTTTCACAGCATAGACCTGGCCAAAAATCCCAGCAGTTTTGCTGCCAGAGTGGGAAACTCAGTTTTGGGCAGGGGGTCATTGTGTAGCTTTGACTGTTTTAAATGGCAAACCCAGTAGGAAATGGCAGAAACAGCTGGGACTGTGCTACCCGAAGACTGAAGTCCCAGTTGGGGGGAACATACAGTTAGGCAGAAATTAACGCGAGATTTTGGAAAGATGAAGGCCCTAGAAGTGCTGAGGTGAATTCTCTGTAAATACCATGGTGATTGGGAAACTACATACATGAGCAAAAGACCTGAAAGAATCCAGCCAAGAGTAAAAGGCAAGGGAGATGGAGGAACTGGCTCAACATTGAATGTGCTCCCCAAACCACAATGAGATCTAACTGCATAGGATAGCAGCCTTATGGGCTTCAGGTGTTTGAATCTAAGTTCTTAAATCATTGGCTGACCACGAAGCTATGCAGACACAAGGGCAAACCCTAGGGAACCAGATTAAAAAAATAAAATGGAAATATTAAAATTTAAGCAGAAATATCACTCACATTAAGTGGGAGGCAGATTCTAGAGCTTAAGACTAGGCAAGATATTAAAAGTAAAACAAATTAAAGAAAAAACAAAAACAAAAGAACAGAACCTGGGATGTTGCTACAATATGCTATTTCAGATGTCTATTTTTTAACAAAAATGTTGAGCCATGCAAAGAGACTTGAAAATGTTATCTATACTCAGGAAATAAGGCAGTCACTACAAACCAACTGAATGAGCCAAAAGGCTGGATTTAGCAGAGAAAGCTTTTAAAGCAGTTCATAAAGTTTTTCAAGGAAAAGGTAACTATGTTAAAAATATTAAATGAAAATAGGATAAACTGACTCACTACAGAGGCAAATGAATGCTAAAGATAAATAGAAAATAGAAAAAAAATTACAAAAAAATAGAGCTATAAGACATGCAAAAAATAAATAACACAAAGTCAAAATATAAGTACCCATCTATAATTTGTTTAAAGGCAAATGGATTAAAATCTACATGTTGTTTACAAGAGACTCATATCTAAGGACACACATAGGTTAAAAGTGCAAGAATGGATAAAGAAATTTCATATAAGTAGTAAACAAGAGAGAGTAGGGACTATACTAGTATCAGACAAAAAAGAATTTAAATAAAAAACTGTATTTCCCAATACTCCAAAAATTGAAGAGGAGGGAATATAACCTAACTCATTTTATGAGACTAGAATTTACCTTGTTACCAAAGCCAAAGACAGAAGAAAAGTACATTTTTTATTTGGATGTAGCCCCACGTTTTTTGAAAAAAGTCTTTATTTTCAATGAAAGATGACCAAATAGTTATCGGTGTCTCCTTTATTCTTATATTCACAGACAACCCAACCAGTCTGAGATCTCATGACTTCACTGCATGATTTTGCCCACAGTCTCTCTCTGGTCTCCTCTATCCTACAAACTATTTGGCAGGTAAATATTTTTAACTTTCAAGTACAATCGTACTTTCTGGTCTCAGCATATACAATGAATTCTTGCTTTTCATCTAGTGAAAATAATTTCAGTTGGTATTTTATAATATGTACAATGCTCTGCAATTCTCAAAGGTTAATAATAGGATATTATATCAAATAGTATAAGACCATTTATTAAACTCCAGCTCTCAAAACCTATGAATTTGAGTAGTAGATATATTCTCCTCTTTTAAACTGTCACTTTCAATAAATTTATTTTCTATGGGTTAATACATTAAGTAACATCTTTTTTAGTTTTAAAATATTTAATATAGCAAGTAGTGTGTACCTCACAAACCCTAAGAAGCAACTACATCTTTCCTGACAAAGCAAAGAGTTGTTTCTTGCTGTGATGTGGCAAATTATTTCAGTATTTAAAAAAATGTGGATATTTACATATACCATAACAAAAGTTCACTGGTAAATTCAACACTGCAAGAATCTTAAACTGTGAATGTCAATCCACATAAGCAAAATAAAGAATATGTCTGACATAATTTATATTTTGATTGAAACTTATTTTCAAAATGGTATTTTATTTCTCTTGATGTAAATAACATTATTCTAGTGCCAATTTTTTTTTAGTTTGGGGCTGTCCTATTGGGTACATTACCCCAGCCCTTGGACTTATGGTCATTCTATTGAACATAAAACAAGACCTTGATTCCATTGCCATAGAGTTATTCTTTATAAGTAAGTCATCTCTTTTTCTATGTGATCATGAGATGGCCTTGTTGTTTGTGCAAATGTGATAATGCTTATTTTAAAAATTATTATTATCATAAAAATTTATATTAGAGAAATTTCTGGATATTGACACAACTTTAAAACCAATGAATTGAGGATATGGAAACTAAAATCTGACTTAGCTTTATACAAACCATGTTATTTATAAGTATTTTCATTAACTGTTTACTAATTAGCACTTAATAAAAATAACAATTTTGCCATATTGGACAATAAGAAGTTTGCATTCAATTTCAAACATGACTACCAGGATGATCTGCACTTTATTCTTGTCACTGCTGAAGAATTAAAATCTTGTCTCATCGTGTTGGCTTCAAGAACTTGTTCTCAGGGGTTTGAGCTGAAATCATTTGACTGCATTGTAATCCCAAGCCCACGTAAAATGGATGAACAAAAATGCTCCCTTATTACACTGAATAATAGAAATTACTAAATACATAATCCTACCTGTTTCTGTGAGATTGTGGTGTGTAGTGAGTATGTTGGAGAGTTCTGATTAGTAAGCCCCGATCTGTAGACAGTGGCTGTTTTGAAGGCATAGAACTGAAGATGAGGAAGGACCTTCAGAGAAACTTGTAACACATTATCCTAACATCATAGGTTATCCTTCTTCAATCTAGGGTCTTTTCACTATGTAATCTGAGCTGGTCATTAGAATGATCATATCCACTGGATATTTTGGAAAATATAAAAATACACATTGTCAAATCCTTTGATTCACATATTTTCTTTTCTTTTTCTTTCTTTCTTTCTTTTTTTTTTTTTTTTTGCTGTTGTTTGAGTCATCAAAATATTCTGGTGTCATGACACTACCAAATAATGTGTGTATGAAATGATTTTGAAGATATTCCAAATGCCATCAGCCACAGGTAAACTATTTTCCTTCTAAATTTTTCTTTTAATGGCTGGTCTAAAATACATGTTCGTTCTTTGTGATAAAATCATAGGGTAGAATATTTTCTAACTTGTTAACAAAATGCTTAAGTAGGAGTGGAGATTCTTTTTATACAGTCTAAAGCACACTTATTACTCTCTATTAAAATATACCTACATCAATTAAATCCATCAACACTAAAACACAATTAGGTTTGTACCTAAGTGATATTTAATACAATTGTATTGTGCTTAATTATATGTCAAAAATAGACTACTTATGTGTTCTTGTTGTGTTGGGTCAATGTGTTTATTAACTCATAACTTAAAGCACATCTATTGTACAATCCTTAAGTATTCTGTCACAGTACTTAACTTGGCCACAGCCAGCATTGCTATTACTGCATTATAGAAAAATATGTTTGAAAAGTTAATCAATTAGTGTTGTTTTTTTAAACACAAGGCAGGCAGTGTTCCTGTCATCTAAGGGTTTTCATGATAACCATGACAAAAATAATGTGTACTCAGAAAAATAAATATAAACAAGGCAGACTTTCAAATACTGAAAAAAAATGTCAGAGCAAAGCCACTTGGTAAAAATGAATCAAATCAGTTGTATTGTGCATGAATATTGTTGTAGGAGGATTCTATTTGTTTAGAAGTGTGAACTGCAGATCATAAAACAGGGGGAAGGAAGGCTGGGTGGTGGTTGTGAAAATGACCTGCTCACTCTGAGTCTTCACTTACCAGGCTATGGACATGGGAAGCAGGTGATACTTTACTGACAACTGGGGAGAGGCTTTTAGAATTGAAATAGAGAAACACTCCTGGCATAGAGTACGTATAGTCAGAGGGAAAGCACAGACACAACATGGGAAATATTGTGCTAATCATAAATTTACTGTAAACTAATACAGTTGTTTTTATCTGTAGAACAAAGATGACATTCCTTGAGTATACAACATCTGTTTGGTGGCATTTTTTTTCTCCCTGAATATAGTTATTTAATTACCAGTATGTAATTAAATGATTCAAAGCATTCCAAGGTGCTCAGTTACAAAAATCTAATAAAAATGTAAGTCTACTAAAAATGTAAGTCTACTGATTGGCTATGAGAATCATATATATATATATATGCCTTATGTTTAACATGGCATTCTCATAGCCAATCATAGCCAATTGATATATAGATATATCAATTATATATATGTGCATATATATATATATATATATATATATATATGACATGTATTCTTATACACATGAGAGAAAGAGAGAGAGAGAGAAGAAGAAGAAGGAGGAGGAGGAGGAGGAGGGAGAGAGAAGAAAATTATATCTAGACTCTTATCTTCTCATATATTAGACATGAAGGAAGGGACAAGCTTTGCCTTATTCTAATACCTTGAGTTCAGACCTCACAGTAAATGAAGGTTATAAAAATGTCCACATTGATCCAAACCATTTTTTAGCACTGCCTTCCTGCCTTGGTTCCAATTGATATTTTGGATGTATTTCCCTCCACGATTTCATTATGATCCAAATAAGACATGAGAGCAAAGCTCTGACAAAATAATTCATCCGTGTGTATGACTCTCTGGTGAACAGTCACAATTGCTGGTGCAAAACTTGTCAAAATGACAAATGATTCATGGGCAATGGAGAGTTGAATGGTAGTATTGCTGCTAAAAAGATCTGCCTTTTGACTATTGTGAGGGTTTTCTCAGCCTGCGTTCTAGTGAGTGACTGGGCCCTTTTCAAATTCAGTTAACATTTCCTTGTTAAAGCTTTGGTTCAGGTTGTTCTCATAGAAAAAATGTTCCCACATGTCTGAGTGGTGTCATGTTGAAGAACCTCAAATACAGTGACAGCTATACTTGCTCCATTGTGTAAGGGAGGTAGATGGAATTCGACTGCCACGAACACTGGGCAACTCAACTTTTAAACACTAATCTCACACTTTTTTGTGCTTCCCAAACAACCAAATAAAAGGCAAAGAGTTAAACCAGACATAATTTGACACCCTAACACCCAAGAGGCATGGTTTCATTAGTAAAATCTTGAAGAATTGAGGAGTTAGTAACTTGAAGTTTATTTAATAAGCCAGATTAAGCATAAGATCAAGATCCTTATCTGAATAAATAATACTGTTAAAATAATTGATTATAAGAGTCAAAACCTTATGACGCAATAAGCATAGAAGCTGGGGTTAGGTGCTCCAAAGACGCATTATAAGATGAACAAGAACTTCTTGTAGCAATTATAGATCATCTCTGATGGTGGAGTTTGGCTTGATGAATCAACTGATTTTGCAGCTGAGTCAGACATGGTTAGTATCAGCAGAAAGGGAGAAAGACTGATTCTGTGAGTCACTACAACTAGCTGAAAGGGGAATCAACATAGTCCATCTCTTCAGAAAGTATTTCAAATGAATTTACAATACAGTTTAGAATAGGAGGATAAATGTGCACCTGCTGTGCTGCTAAAAATATCAGATCAAGTGCCTATTAAAAGAAAATCACATTCATGAGCATACAGGAGTCCCCCCATTTATCAGCAGCTTTGCTTCCTGCTGTTTCAGTTAACCTCGATCAACGATGGTCCAAAAATATTAAATGAAAACTTCTAAAAATAAAGAATTCATATTTTTAAATTGCAGGCCATTCTGGGATGCTTTATACAATCTTCACCTTCCTGCTTCCTCCCACCTGGGACATGACTCATACTTTATCCAGCATCTTCAGGCTCTGTACCTTACATGGTTGTGAGTGACTTCGCAGCTGTCTTGGTTATCAGATGATTGTCCTGGTCTCACAGTGCTTGTGTTCAAGTAACCCTTATTTTGCTTAATAATGGCCCCAAAGTGCAAGAGTGGTTATGCTGCCAAATCAGATATGCCAGAGAGAAGCCATAAAGTGCTTTCTTCAAGTGAAAGGTGAGTACAGTAAAGCATGATAATAAAAGTGTAATGTGCTAATTAGACTGGAGGACCTTCCGGACGAAGCCGGGGCTGCGAGGGCCAAGCCCCTTGCACGAATTTTGTGCATCGGGCCTCTAATATATATGTATTTATTTATTTTTTTAATTCTCACCTGAGGATATTTTTCCATTGATTTTAGAGAGAATGGAAGAGAGAGGTAAAGACAGAGAGAAACATCAATATGAGAGAAACATATTGATTGGTTACCTCCTGCAAGCACCCTAACCAGGGCCCAGATGGGGCAGGAGCCTGCTTGAGGTATATGCCCTTGACCAGAATCGAACCTGGGACCCTTTGGTCCACAGGCCAACACTCTATCCACTGAGCCAAACCGGTTAGGGCAAGAAGGTATTTTGATTGAGAGAGAAACAGTTATAGTTAACATAACTGTTATTTTAATATGTTATAATTTTTCTACATTATTAGTTATTGTTAATCTCTTACTGTTTCTAATTTATAAATTAAACTTTATCATGGTGTGTACATAAAGGAAAATACATAGTATATAGGGGGTTTGGTACTGTACATTGTTTCAGGCATCCAGTAGGGCCTTTGAAACCTTTCTACATGGATAGAAGGGACCACTGTATATCTTGCACCATCAAGAAGTCCCCACAAAGATTTTGCCTAGAAATTAAAAGACTGTTTTTCTAGTTGTTTTCAACAGTATAAACATCAGAGGTAATGCTCAAAATGGTCATGCTTCTTCTCTGATTTTTGTGACAATGTTTTCTTCTATAAAAGGTTAAATTTTTTTGTCTGAAACTCCTATATGACCAAAATCTCTTCATTTTTTTTTAAAAACAGCAACAGAAGCACTTTATGAGTGAGAGGAAGTGGAAACGGGAGGGAATGAAAATGGACTCTCGGCAGCTAAATAGCTGATGAAGAAATTTCTCTTTACAGAAGGATTAACACTAATGACTGAAAAAGCAATGATAGAATTGAAACATTACCTTTCTGTAACCTTTAATGAGTTACTGCATCTAAATAGCGACTTTCACTTTTGATTACTGTCATAATGAGAGGGAAGCCTGGAAATTATGTACCATCTATCAGAACATACCACTATGTATAAACTAGTCAGGAAAAACTCCAACTTGAATATGATAATTAGCAATGTACTTAAAATAAAGAACACGGTGCATGTTAGAATTGTGGAGATAAACTTCACAACACAGTCTGTGGTAGCTTCCATAGGAAAATATGACTAGATTCTATATAAGAAAAATGCAAAAAATAGATAGAGGATGAATCACAAATTAGAAGACACTTAATAGACATGTTAATCAGTCACAATGTATATACCTTATTTGGGTCCCAATTCCATAAACAAAGAGTACAAATAATCTAAGATTTGTGCAAAGTGAGTGATATATGGAATGTTTACTGTGTCTGTGGAGCACTCCGTCAGTCTTCCTCTGAGGTCAGAGGCACAATAGTTCCTGGGGCTGCCATAGTCTTCCAGAATCTCTCTGTCTGAGGATATTTTAGGCCCTGGGTACAGTCCAGAAGTCCCAGGGAATAACTCTCAACCTGTGATATGTGACCGAGTATAAATGCCCAGTTTCCTTGACATTCTGTGGGACAATTCTGACATGTGCCCCACCCATTGTCTCTGAGAGTATCCAGTGGGATTGAATCCCACTTTCACACAACAGTGGTACCTCTCCATCAGCACACGCTTACTTTGCAGTTTGCTTCCCTTGGGATCTATCCCACGATAGATGTGCAGCCAAATCATTGTGTTTGAAAGTCTCTTGATATATTTTCTATCTGACTGGCTATGCAAAAATTTGAATTACACTGTTTTTATTTATTTAATTTAACTTTTTAGTTCTAAAGTCATTTTACAAAATTTTTATTGATTTCAGAGAGCAAAGACATGGGAGAGAGAGACAAAAACATCAATGATAAGAGAGAATCATTGATCCGTTGCCTCCTGCACATCCCCCACTGGGGATGGAGCCTGCAACCCAGACATGTGCCTTGACCTGGGAATCAAACCATGACCTCCTGGTGCATAGGTTGACGCTCAATCACTGAGCCACACCAGACCCTAAGGTCATTTTTTAATTTTGCTTAATATTTATACTAGTAGCCCTGCGCACGAATCCGTGTAGCTTGCTGCCGCTTGCCTCAGCTGGCCACCCGCCCACTGCCACTGGTAGCTCTCTGCTGCTCCTAGTTTGCTGCCCTGCCCTCCTGGGGCTCTCCACCCACTACCCCCCCCCCTGTAGCTCCCCCCCTGCATCCCCCCTCATAGCTTGCTGCCCTGCCCCCTCCTGTAGCTCTCTGCCCCCTGCTTGTAGCTCTTGTAGCTCGCTGCCCCACCCTCCTGCTGATCCGTGATCTGGTTGTCACAGGGTCGGTCTGTCGGTCGTTACACCTCAGGGCGTAACTGATAATTAGCATATTCCTCTCTTATTATATAGGATAACATATAACTATTTGATTTTCAAAGTCTAATTTATAAAACAAACTATATTCAAAAAAGTTTAGCTTGAATTGTTTTTTCCTTTACCTTATTCCCATATACCCTCTATAGGCATCACACACATACACACACACACACACACACACACACACACACACACATTTGTATCCTTTCCCCTTAGATAAATGCTAGCAAACTATACATACTATTCAGTGCTTTTGAGAATGCTTTTTAAATTGGCATTGGGACAGTTCCTAAGAAGACCACCTGTCATGCCAGAAGCTGCAGTTCGGTGACTGTGTGGATGGGAGGAATCCGTTAGACACAGCGTTGAAGTTCATTATATACTACAGTGAACATTCATTTGTAATGTTTTATGGCTTTTCCTAGTGAAATTCTTAATTGCCATTTACTTATTCTTCTTTGTTTGTGCCTGGTTTTGCCAGATAAAAATGCCTCTTTGATTTGCCTGAGTTAAAGATGACTCGTTTGAATTCTGATAGAGTTTCATACAGTTTTTTATAAGAACAGGCTGCAGAATTCCCACTTGCACACACATCCCTATGCTACATGCACACCTCATGCAAGAGGACTTTAGCTTTCCAATATATTAGCAATTTAGAAACACTCTTTGTCCTTTTGTTATTTCCAATTTAATATACTACTTTTTGCATTTAATAGAGTTCATAATAAGAGAAACTGGATTGGTCAATTTCATTATGGATTACTGTTCAATTTAAGTCAATTTTCTTTTGTGGGCCCTCTAGAATTAACATAATGAAGTAAGCTCTGGCGCCAAAAGGAAAACAAAGGCCATTTTCTAGGTTATATGTGCTTTTTTATTTTTAAAACACATTTTCTTTAAATTGTGTCACAAAAATTAGTGCTCCCTTATCACCTCAAACAAAATACATTTTCAGATTCTTTTTTATCACATTAAGTTTGAAAAATGAAGTGGGCACTAGCCAGAGGAAGCAAGGACGTGGCAATGCACTTGTTGATTTAATAACAAACATTTTCAAAACTGGTGGGTGTGTAGGTGAGGAGCATCTGAGAAGAAATCCTGAGGTGGGGGGTTAAGGAGCTTCCATGAATGAACACTTGTGGTATGGAATCATGGTGGCTGAATTGCAATGCATGATTACTGCACTCTAACTGGAGTATGGACACTTTGTGAAACCTTGTGTAAATACAGAACACATTACACGCAGAAACCCATTTTAAATAATAAAATAAAAAAGTAACATTTTTGCTAAAATCTCATTTCAAAAATCAAAATAATTCCATCTAACATTATTTTAATAAAATTAAAACTACCAAAAATTGCAACATAAACAAATAAATTAGAAAATAAATATCAATTGCTAAAAAAAAGAGTCATTTCTGATTCTCTTTATTTTTAATACATATATTTTCTTTTTATTTCCGAGACGAAGGGAGGGGGGGAGAGAGAAATATCAATGAGAGAGAATCATTGATCAGCTGCCCCCTGCACGCCCCCTACTGGGGATCAAGCCCACAACCCCAGCATGTGCCCTGACCGGGAATCTAACCGTGACTTCCTGGTTCGGAGATTGATGTTCAATCACTGCCTCATGCCGGCTGGGCTTTAATTCCCTTTAAATACTAGCACCATTTGATTTAGCTATAACATTATACATAAATGATGAGCAAAAGTAGGTATATTAATGATGATGGTTTTTATAACTTTGACCACATGAGATCATTGGTGACTTTGGGAAGTCAACTGCAAATATTTATGGGATAAGTAGATGATGATGAGGAAGTGGAGAAAGCTGATGCAATTTCCTCATGCTTTTACTAAAGTAATATTTATTACTCTTTTAAGAAGCCCAAGTATATATGAAAAGGAAATAAATTAATAGTGTGAACCATAGGATAATTTTCCGAAGGAATTATTGCAGATGGAATGCAATTTATTTTATTTTTAAATATTTAATTTTTTAATTTCAAATAATAAAAATACATTTTTACAGGTAATATTTTCATTTCTGTACAAAAAAAAAATAGCAAACTAAGATAAAATGCAAATTTCCCTCCAAGGCAAGCCCCCATTTATTCTGGTTTATTCCTGTTGGCCTCTAACAGGCAACCACATGGATCATTTTCCTGAATATTTTTCCTGATTTTTCTTTATGCAAAATAAAGAACTATGAACATATGGCATCCATTGTGTTTGCTGGTGCTTTTAGTAATGTGGTGTGGAAGTGCCTCTGGGCTGTGAACTTCACAAGTCCTTCCCCGATTCTTTGTTTCCTCCCTTAGGTTGGGGAGGATGGCTGGGGTGGGCATGAGTTGGGTATTTTCCTTCCCTCAGGCCATCTAGGCTCTGATAATACCCAAGTGAGTTAGGTTCTGCTTAATTAGTTACCCCTAATTACTTTTTAAAAATTACACAACCTCTGATATTAAAAAATTTGCATTTTTCAGGTAATTATCACTATAATCAAACCTAGTCTCTAGTTTCATTTTATGTGCATTAAAAAATTATTTTACATCTTCTTATACTCTTCATCCCTATTCCTTTCCCTCCTTTCTATCTCCCCACTCACTCCCAAAGTAACTTATTTTTCCTTTAAGTTCTACTCATATTTCTGTTTTTGATTTGCTAACTTTACATGCTATCTTTGACACTCAGCTGCTAGTAATGAGGCACCTGGGAGTTTATTTTACTTGCACTCTCTTCTATTCTTTTCTTAGCCATTTTATTTCTATGTTATCAAGCCATCTTGTATTTCTATACTGTTCTGTTATCCTTACCCCACATGCTTTAATTTTAGCTGTAGCAAAACATAGTCATTGCTCACCATGAGCCTGTTGCTAAACTTTTCTCAGTCATTTGCTGAGTAAAAATACTAAAATCATTTCTTTAAGTGCCACTAATTAAAAGATATTCTTTGAATTTTTCCATTTTAAATTGTTTGTCTGTATTTGTTATATATGGTTTTTTATCTATATTTATAAAAGCCTAAGCAACTCTTATGACCGGATGATCGACCAGTAGCTATGATGCACACTGACCACCAAGGGGCAGAGGCTCAATGCAGGATCTGCCCCCTAGTGGTCAGTGTGCTCCCACAGCCAACCTCCCGCAGTCCCTCCCCGCTGGCCGGCCAGCCCAATCGGGACTGGGCGAGCCGGCCCTGATCAACCGGGTGGGACCCCACCTGTGCACAAATTCATACACTGGGCCTCTAGTATTTTATATGCTTTATGGATAGTTTGGATAGATATAAAATCTTTGATTCACTACTCTGTTTGCCTCTAGTATTTTTTAGGTGATACTTCACTGTCTCCTGGAATTGGATATTGTGATAGAGAAGTCTGATACTTGATTAAAATTTAGAATTAATTTTTTGTTTTGTATTTGGAGGATTCTTTCATTATCTTTAACATTCAATAACTTTACTAATGCACATCATAAACTTAACTATTCTGGTCAGTTTTTTTCTGGGACAAAATGTAGGGTCAAGTTTCTCTATTTTCATAAAAGTTCTTTTTTAATTAAATTTATTTGGGTGACACTGGTTAACAAAGTTATACAGGTTTCAGGTGCACAATTTACAGCACATCATTGGTACACTGTATGGTGTATTCACCACACTGTCATCTCTGCCCATTACTATTTATCTTCCTTACTAGTAGCCCTCCAGTAGCTCTCCACCCACTGCCCCACCCTCCTGTAGCTCCCTCCATCCCCACCCCCTCTCATAGCTTGCTGCCCTGGCCTCTCCTGTAGCTCTCCGCTGCCTGCTGGTAGCTCGCTGCCCCACACTCCTGCTGATAACTGTAAGTCATTACACTTCACAGCTTAACGACCATTTGCATATTACATCTTTATTGTATAAGATACCTTCTTCCCTCCACCCTTGAAATAAATTTTCAGACATTTGTTTTTTCTAATACTTTTAGGTTTGTTTTTAAGAATTTCAAATATGAATACATTACTTAGCCTTTGCTTTCCCCCTCTATATATCCCTTCTAACTATTTATTAATTTTTTTCTTTCTTTAATTTCTACTTTGTCCTTCTATGACTACTAATAGCCACAGTAACTATTCTCCTTGTATTCTTTCCGCTCATTTTCATTTCTGTAGCCCTTTTGCCTTCCTTTTCTTTTTTCTCTCTGAGTTTATCAGCTTCTGTTTCACTCCCCTCTATTGTATGGCCATTTCCATCTGCACATATTTTAGCCCTTTCTCTTTTAATCTGAATAAAACCAAAGTGTTTTTGTGGGAGTAAATTTTGTGTACAGTGTATTAAGTTTAGGTTCAGTTGTGAGTGTGTGTGCACATGCTTGTGTGTTTATATTAGAATGTTCTAAGTATCTGCCTTTTATTCACAGAAGTGCACAAGCTTTCATTTACTCAAGCAAACTGTGATGAAATCCTTACCTCTGAGGTTCTGGAATAACCCAAAGCCAGCATATGACTACAGAACAAAGCCAGCATATGACTAAGTCATAACCTAACTCAGAGTGAGTATGCAAAATAGTCTACAAGAAAGGTGAACAGACATTCAAAATATGACCTAATTCCATAGGGAAACTTCTGACCAAAACAGAAAATAGGAGGAGGTGCCTCATTTTCAGTAGAGTAGATACAATGCTGGGATTCTGGTCAAAAGTGCACAATGAAATTCCAGCTCTTAAATGATCGGATACAGTTATTTAAAGAAGTTGCATAAGTCCTTAGACTTTACTTGTTCTGTAACTGAGAGAAATTACCCCTACTTGATATTCTCTTGACTTAATTGTTCAGGTTCAGAGGAAGAAAGTATTCATTAACTACTGGCTTGCTTCTAATTTCAAGTAGCTTTCACATATAGAAAGCCAGAATCCAAATCTTTACCGAAAGTGGTGTCACAACTTTTCATAACACAGAAATCCGTGTCTTCTCAAAGTGACTTATTAGCACATAGAGTTTAAAACACACACACACACACACACAAAAAAAACAGCCACATCTACTTCAGTTTCTTTAAGGCAGCCTTACAATAAGTGCTAGACAAGCCATAGACACAGAAGCAGAGATGGGAGATGAGGCAGCTGAGTCCTGGCTGTTGTGACTGCTTGTATGTTGTTGCTGTTTTGTTTCTAACCAGAGCTAGAACATTCTTAAAGAGGGTCAAGTATGACGATTAAAACATTTGTGCACATAACTTTTTCCATTCCTTAACCATTAATATTTTTGCAAGTATTTATGTTGAAAATTGTCTAGACTTCTAGAAATGAGGAGGGAAACGTGGCAGTGGTGGTGGGATTAAAATGAAATTTGTAATATCTTACACCTACTTAAGAAGACTGATAGATCCTCCCTCCCCCCAACTGGTGGGCGGAGTTGTGACGTTACCCGTGTCTGCCTCCAAGACATCCCGAGACATTGAACCACCAATCAGCACATGCCGAGTGCCCTGGGCCCAACCCCTTCCTGTTCCTTCCCTCAAAAGGCTGTCTCCACCCCTCCATTGCCACTGTTCTCCTCTCTCTCCATCTCTCCGTCTGTGGAGACAGCCCGGTTGGGTCCCTCCTTCTCTTCCTCCCCCTCCTCTAATCCTGGTTTCTCTACCTCCTCTGTAATGAATCTCACTCAGTGCAGAATAAACTTCCTCTTTAATATGTCTTGGTCTCTGACTCACATTTCCTGCCCCTCAAACCTTACATCTGGTGCCTTGAAACCCGGGTGGGTGCGTGCACCCTATTTGACCTTTCATGGTCCAGGGTGCCCTCCACTTCCCCTAAGCCTCCTCCCACAGCTTGGCAGCGTCAGCAGTAAGTCCCAGCCCATGCTAATTCCTGGCAGTTCTTTCCGGCATCTCTGTCCGTAAACCACGGCCTGCGTCAGAGATTGCCTTCTGGGCATAGCCCTCCGGGCCTCTCCAGGAGAGGTTCCGAACCTGGGGAGGCAGCGAAGACGTTCCTGTCCCCCTCAGTTCTCCGGCCTTTTGGCCTCACTCCGGACCCCAGGGGGTAGGGGAGATGTCCCTTACTGTCCCTTGGGTTCCCCGTTGTAGCATTGGCTCAAGGATTGGGACGCTGGTCCTTGGCCTTTCGCTACCCGACCCCAGGAATTGGAATGGGAATCACCAAAGACACCTCTAGGGTGTCTCCTCACCAATCTGGCTACTTCTGTAACATGGCATGGCCTCAGTGGGTCCAGATGACCCAAAAGCAGGACTTGACATCCTCACTGACCTCAGTAATTTCTGCCAGAAAGCCGGGAAGTGGCCCGAGGTCCCATCTGTCCAGGCTTTTTTTTCTGCACTCCCGTCCCTCCCTCTGCTCCTTCTGTTCCACAGCCCAGGTTCTCCTAGCTCGTGAGAAACCTCAAACCGGTCCTCAGCCCCTCTGTCTCTGACTCTTTGGACCCAGCTGCTCTCTCATTTCCACCCCTCTCGCTCCCACCACCCGCTTTCTGCTCCTTCTCTTCCTCCTTCTTCACCGTGGCCACCCCTTTCCTAGCCGCCCCTTCCCTGCGGCTGCCGCCGCTGCAGGAACCACCGTCACCGCCTCAGGCCACGAGGCTACCAGAGGCTGCTGCGCAGCACGAGAACCACCCGCCCACCATCCCGCCTGCTGCTCCAAACAGCTAAGTGAAATTTCTGCTTTGGGTTGCTCTTCCCTTGTGTATTGTGAGCAGCCGCCCCCCTCTGGCCACATGGCCTGCCGTTCCCAGAGGGGCCTCCATTTTGAACCAGTAAGTCCCACCCCCGCAGGCCCGGCCTGGTGTGGCCGCCCGCCGCCGCGATCCTCCTCTTCTGGCCCACGGCCACCGCCTGCTCCGCCACCCCCGCCCCTAACGCCTTCTCAGACCCAGGTCCGAGATCCAGTGAACATGGCATTTAATTTTTAATGCTCGTGAGGAGCAGGCAGAGTAAGCCTGCTTGGGTCCCCTGGTTGGGTCCCTCCTTCTCTTCGGCCTTCGACAAAAGGTGAATCTGCAAACCCAAGCCTTGGTAGCAGCTTTGAGGCCGACAGCAGCCATGCATGGTCCAAAGAGGACTGTGCGTGGTGGGGGTGCAACGAGAGGACAAACACCACCTAGAAGATGCTTCAACTGCAGAAACAAAGGCCACTGGGCAAAGCAGTCCCTGGCCCCTGGCTCCAACCAAGCCCTGCCTGGCATGCAGTAAAAGTTATTGCCCCTGGAAAAGTGATGGGCACTCTGCGTCTCAGCGTAGCGGGGCTGCCCTTCCAGGTCATGACCCACCTCTGGCCATGCTGGGACTGGCTGAAGACTGAAGATGCCTGGACTCAATGACCCCCATCACCCTCGCCGAGCCCAGAGTAACGCTCAAGGTAGCGGGTAAGCGGATCTCCTTTCTGGTTGACACGGGGGCTTACCTTCTCAGTCCTGCCCTCCTTTTCTGGGCCACTCTTCCCTTCCACGATCTCAGTCATGGGTATTGATGGCAAATCACCCTTTAATTCTCTGAAAACTGCTCTGGCCTCAGCGCCTTTTCACCCCGTCCCCTCCCCCACTTCACACTCCCTAGAGAACAACTTTCTTGCCAGCACAGGCTTATCAGAAACTTAGATCTTTATCTCTAGGAAAAAGTGGCAGTTTTGAATTCAAGTGGCCTGGAAACAGGCTTCAGGGCCTATTCCCTCCTCCCCCTGCCTTTTCTAAATATTTTAAATAGCATACAATACTGAAACATTAATTGCTAGACATGTTTAGAAATATTTAATGGAAGATATGTTGAGAGAAAGAAAGAAGTTCTAAAGTTAACTGTTGACAAGAATTATAAAAGGACCCACTATACCAGGCCACTAAGAAACACCAGTAGGTCCCCTCTCCTCACCCCCCCTCATTTACCAGGCTTTTCTAAGCTCTGGGATACCCTTCTGGCATTTCTCTCTCTCTCTCTCTCTCTCTCTCTCTCTCTCTCTCTCTCTCTCTCTCTCTCTCTCGCTCTCTCTCTCTCTCGCTCTCTCTCTCGCTCTCTCCCGGACATCTCCAGGCCTTTCCAACTATTTACTGATGAAAGACAGGGATGGCAGCTATGGGGGTCCTCACCCAGCCTCTAGGGCCAGCCTTCACCCCCGCAGCCTACTTGTCCAGAGAGCTTGATCCCACGGTTCGGGAATGGCAACCCTGCCTTTGGGCTCTGGCTGCAGCTCCCGATCTCACCAAGGAGCCCAGAGATCTGCTTCCAGCAACCCTTACAGGTCTTCTCCACCCATAGACCACAGGATCTTCTGTCCCACCAATCCTTATCTCTCCTTGCCCCCTCTCACATGCAGGAATTCCATCTCCTGTTCCTCAAGAATCCTGACATCTCCCTGACCCAGTCCCCAGCCCTGAACCCAGCCACTCTCCTTCCCGCTACCTCCACCCAACCTGCGGCAACGCACTCCTGTCCCAAGGTCGTCGAGGCCCTCACTCAACCTTGGGCAGGACTCTCAGATCTTCCTCTCTCTAATCCTGACTTAACTCTGTTTGTGGATGGAAGCTCGTGCCTAGACCCCCAGGGGCGTCAGAAAGCCTCCTATGCGGTAGTAACATTCGAGTGGACCCTGGAGGCAGCCTTCGTAAATAACAAGATTGCCCTTCCCAAGGCTCAGGTAGGGGCCATTGCCCAACAGGTCCACTGGTCATTGCACATTGGACCGCTGGCACTTTGGAGGTTTCTTGAACCCCTCTTCACCTCGCCCACATTGCGAGAGGCATTCACGAGTGCCTGCTCCTCCTGTTCCACGTGTGCAGCTGTCTCACCCCAGGGAGGAATACGCCCCAACTTTCCTACCCATCAAATGAGGGGACACCTGCCAGGGCAGGACTGGCAGGTAGACTTCACCCATATGCCTCCCCACAAGAAGACCAAATATCTGCTTACCATGGTAGACACCCTGACAGGGTGGGTAGAGGCCTTCCCTACCCACAAGGAAACTGCTGAAGTGGTGGCTGAGACCCTAATAACACACATAATCCCTAGGTTCGGCCTCCCCACCTCCATACAATCAGACAACGGCCCAGCGTTTATATCAAGGGTCATTCCTCAGGTTAGCACCTCTCTTGGCATCTCCTGGAAACTGCACATACCCCACCACCCACAATCATCGGGTAAGATCGAGAGGATCAACAGCCTCCTTAAAGACCATCTAACTAAACTCTCTCTAGAAATTCGCAGCTCCTGGCCAGACCTTCTGCCCATGGCCCTGACTGGAATCTGGGCTACGCCAAGGAGCCCCACCTTTTTAAGCCCTTTTGAATTCCTAAATGGGAGACCCTTCTTGCTCAACCATCGTCTTCCTACTGACCCTCCTGTCCTGGCTACTTATCTTCCATACCTGCTCTTACTCAGGCAACGGCTCCAGGAACATGCTAACAGGTTTCTGCCCAGGCCTGGACCAGCCGACCAAGACTCCCAAGGACCAGCCCTCCAGCCAGGGGACTCATTCCTCCTCAAGAACCTTACCCCCCCAGGTTGTATTTCAGCTCCAGGTCCAGAAAACAGCAAAACCAGACAAGTGATGCTGTGGCAGCCTCCGTACTAGCTTTTACCTCCCAAATGACTCAACAGGATCGCTCTCAAGACTTCACCAACCAGTCCCTTGGGGAAATTATGCTGCTGCACTCCTCGTCCAGCCTCCCATCATTAGGCCAACTGGTATCTATTCCTTTAATCTTGCTCTTTGGCCCCAGTCTCATGCGCTGTTTCACTAGTCTTTTGCAGAACAGAACGCAGGCGTTCACCAACCAGAAGGTGGGAGAGATCTATCTGGCCCTGAATTCAGAACCTAGCACCAGAATCCTTGAGACTCCGGGTAGACGCCCCTAACAATGCCCCCTCTCAGCAGGAAGTAGCTATGGAAAACGGACCCTTCAGCCCTTGACTTTGCCCGGACTCTCAATTTTTTATAATATCACCAAAAGCCTGGAATGATAGATCCTCCCTCCCCCCATCTGGTGGGCGGAGTTATGACGTTACCGGCGTCTGCCGCCAAGACATCCCCAAGACATTGAACCACCAATCAGCACTTGCTGAGTGCCCTGGGACCCACCCCTTCCCGTTCAGCCCTGGGCCCAACCCCTTCCTGTACCTTCCCTCAAAAGGCTGTCTTCACCCCTCCATTGCCGCTGTTCTCCTCTCTCTCCATCTCTCCGTCTGTGGAGACAGCCTGGTTGGGTCCCTCCCCCTCTTCCTCCCCCTCCTCTAATCCTGGTTTCTCTACCTCCTCCATAATGAATCTCGCTCGTTAGTGCAGAATAAACTTCCTCTTTAATATGTCTTGGTCTCTGACTCCCGTTTCCTGCCCCTCAACCTTACAAAGACAAAGGAAATCAAATCAACAGAGTAATTTCTGACTCTCAGAGAGGCAATTTAGCAGTTTGACTATATGGAAAATTGTGGGTTTGGGGTAAATATTTCAGATTCAAACATTGCAGGAAAATTACCCAAGGTGGTCTTTAAAAGATCTTATGCACTGTTTTGCACATCACTGCCTAGTCTAAAATAGGTGTTGTTAAGTACACAGAGCTGTGAAGCCTCCACAGGAGAAAGCAGGATGGAGAGGATATACTTAACACACAAAATGTGGAGAAATAAATAATCTAAGAGAGAAAGATATAATCTGGGAGAGTTTAGAAAATAATTCTTTATGTATCCACTTTATTTTCTCGACTAGTCAAAATGGCTGTTATACACTCATAATAAATATTTACTCCATAAATGAATGCCTTATGCCACAATTAATCGTAACCACCACAATGTAGAGAAAGGGAATAAAGAAAGTAAATGGAAGCAGAAAGGTGTGAAAGGTAGATTTTAGATGAGTGTTTATTTGAGCATAGTGGTTATAAGTAAAAACTGGAGCTTGGACATACCTATGTTCAAATCCTGATTTTTACCATCTATTCTTGTCTGTCACTTGGCAAGCCATTAACTTCTCTTAAACTCAATGTTTTCATCTATAGAATGGGGGACAGCAACAGCTTCAACCTCATCAAACTGTTATGAGGATTGACTGCTATAAGCCCTGTTAAGTACTTAGCATACTATTAACATATAGTAAGAACAAATACAGTAGAACCTTGCTTCTCAAATTTAATTCCTTCCGGAAGTCTGTTCGAGAAGCACCTTGTTCAAAAACTGAATCATTGTTTCCCATTAGAAATAATGTAAATTGAATTAATCTGTTCCAGACCCCCCAAATGATACCTTGTTTTAACCTTCCTTATATACAGTGCATGTCTAATGTACTGTTTAATCTATAAACAAACACGTATTTTGTTAAATTTATTGAACCACCCCTTGCTGGCCTTAAAGAAATCACTTTCAGCATTCCTTCCAGGAGTCAGTATGCCCCATCTTTGCTTGTTCACATATCACTGCCTCCAAAATGGCTGTGACTGGCTAACTGCTTTTCCTTCACCCAAATCAACAAGTTTTTCTAACTCTTCAATTGCATATGGTCATTGTTTCTTTCAAACCCTTAGCAACATTAGCATTCTTGATGGCCTCTTTATGTTTTAAAATTGTGCTAGTCATTGACTTCCCCAGCAACAAAAGCATTCTCTTCTTTGTTGGCTGAGAGGTACCTTTGTCATGCTAAGGTAGCAGCTTGAAAGGGTTGTCAGTTTGGTTCCACAACCAAGATTGTTTTTTTTTCGAGAGCAACTTGGTCAAGAACTGAATTGTTTTAGATGAAAGACTTTGGAGAAATAAGGTTTGACTGTAAACATTAGCTATCATCCCTATTATATTATTAAAACAACATTATGTAGTCCCACTTAGTTACTTTTGCTTTTGTTGTTTGTGCTCTAGGTGTCATATAAAAAAATCATTGCCAAGAGTTTTTCCCCTGTGTTTTCTACAAGGAGTTTTATGGCTTCAAGTCTTTAGTCTAATTCAAGTTAATTTTTATGAGTACCGTAAAATAGAAGTCTAGTTTCATTCTTTTGGATATGAATATCCAATTTTCCCAGCAATGTTTATTGTTTTTTCTTCATTGAGTATTCTTGACTACCTTCTAAGACATTAATTGACTGTATATTCCTGGGTTTATAGTTAATAATACTGCATTGTGTATTTGAAATTTTCAAAGAGAGTAGATCTTAAATGTTCTCGTCACATACAAAAATTGTAACTATATAAGGTGATAGATGTTAACTAAACACTTGTGGTAATAATTTCATAATATATACACATATTAATTCATTTTGTTGTACACCTTAAACTTATACAATGTTATATGTCCATTATAGCTTAATAAAACTGGAGAAACAAGCAAAAAACACATTATGATGGTATATGCTTCTTGCATAGACAGAATCACTTTAAACCTCATTACAGTAAAATCACTTAACCCCTGAGATATCTATCAATTTGTACCTCAGACAAAGAGTGTTAACTTAGCAAAATAAGTTATTAAAAAAAACTATTAAGTGCATTTACAGGTTCTATATTAAAATAAAGTCTGTGAAGGAAAAAGGAATTTTGGATCCCCTCCGACTTCCATGTGGGGTGTGTTGGCCTTGATTGGAGACATTTCACTAGACGTTGATTTGCACATTGTTTGGAGTAATCACACATGGAAAGTTCACCTCCTCCTAGCTAACCAGAAATTTGAGACCTGCTAAGAAATCAGAAGGAAACAAAGCCTCCAATTTGGGCTGACCTTTGTCAAATTCTGAAGGGTTAGGAAACCTTCCTCCTTCGGTTCCTTCTGCATAGAAATAGCCTGCAATCTAACCTTAAATCTACAAGAAAACGGAAAACAATTTTATGTCTTATAAACCATGGTCCCAGGAACACTGTATACCTCCGGTCACTAAGAGGCTCATGTGACATGTGTGGTAGGAATGCTTGACGCAGCCAGAGAGAACGAAGAGGCAGTCAAGACTCTCCTAAGAATCTTGCTCCCAAAGTCTGCAGAGACCGTTTTGGTAGGAGGGAACACAATCATCAGCCGGCCAAGAGTTAAAATAAGGAAGTCACTAGATCTGGATTATATGGTGGTACAGAAGGGATTCTGGCTAATGAAGTGGAATTAAGCACAAGAGAAATACCCTGAAGTGGATGAAACACTCCTTTCTCTGTGCCAGCAACACACCCACAGAAAGCAGGGGCCGGTGTACTTGTCACCATTGCTGGACCTCTTTAATATTCACAGGTTAGGCAAGGTGTCCTCCCCATTAGCTTCAAAGTGAAGACCATCTTTGGGTTTGAAGCAGCACAAAGTGATATCGGAATTTTTGTCTGTAGTTATAATGGTGACAGATGTCCCTAACTGCACACTGTTTGTGGGTGAAGAGAGGTTATTACTGTCATTATTTCTTTTTCATCAAGTGCTCA